>NC_090265.1:184789643-186061309 GCF_040414725.1 Anabrus simplex
CTTTCTAGAAGAGAATAGGATAGAATAGCCTATTCAACTTTATTTCACAGATGACCAATCACTGGAGAAAAACAAGCAATCTTGTGGTTTTACGTGACTGTTGACATTGTAATCATAGACAAAGAATCTCCAGCTTTACGTGGAATTTAAATTAAAGACTCGTTACATAGACAGTTCTGTACAATTTTACTTTTAGGCTGTAATTTATAAGTTATAGACTGGATTTAGAATATTAAACTAGCAGAATTTCTTGAAATATTTTCTTACCGTGGAATTGCTTTTCGTACTCTTGTTGTTGTAGTTGGTGTTGTTGGGTAATTGTGTTGCAACTTTATTTTATTATAATTTGTAAAATTAAGTTAGTAGTAAGCTCAGTCGATATCCGGCGGCCACGGGTTTGATTCCCTGCTGGGTCAGGGATTTTTAATTTGTAAATGATTAATATCCCTGGCCTGAGGACTGGGTGTTTGTGTCATCCTTAACGTTCCTTTCCTCACATTCAACACTCTACGCTTCCTCCATTCCAATTACACGCAGGTTCATATCACTTGGTGCAAGTAGGGGCAAAAGATCCCTATAGGTCGATGCCCCAAAGAAATATCAATTAAAAAAAACCTAAATCTATAATATTGTAAGCCGTTAAGCACTGGAAATACATAAGTTGTGTGTGAATTTGCATATGATAATGCTGAATTTAGAACGTTAAACTAGTAGTAGTATTTTCTTTCCGTGGTATTACTTGTACTCTTCTTGTTGTTGATGATGATGACGTTGTTGGTTAATTATGTTTTTACTTTACTTTATTATTACACTACTGGTAGTAACGACTGACACCGTTGTATTTCCCAGCTGCGATGTATTTGTTAATAATAATAAAGTGGCCGATAATAAGTACAGTAAGGTACGAATGGCATCGCAGTGGGCAACTCTCACGCCAATAAATAAATAAATAAATAAATAAATAAATAAATAAATAAATAAATAAATAAATAAATAAATAAATAAATAAATAAATAAATAAATAAATAAATAAATAAATTCATTCATTCATTAATAAAATTAAGTAAATAGAAAATGATTGACTGACTATCTTTACGGATGTTATGGTTTTGGTGTTATTTACTGCAAACTAACTTACCTGACTAGTCACGTAGAGACACGAATGGCTATTTTGATAGCCCGAGCACTTGTTTCAAAACATTTTACAATTTTCAAAATATTGTGCACAATGTAACTTCTGTACTAATTACCCTCAGTCTACCATAACAGTACCATTATGTCGGGTGTAATATTTTCTATTCGGTAGATAAGAAACATTCGTAAGTCGATTTGAAGCAAATTAAGAAATTCTCATATTTTGCGAACTTCGTCTCTGGGGGTCGTAGAACAACCGCTGTAGCATCATCATCTTGGTCTTAGGGAGACCCTTCTGAGGGTCAGAAATAACATTTAGATGGTCAATCTTCTGATTTGAAAATACATTTTCAAATTTTGGGGTCCTCCCTAGCTGTTTTCCTTTTGGGGGACTATTTTATTATGTAAATTTAAGGTATCAAATGCTCTATATTTAACACCTGTTAACAACCGTCGTATGTCTTTTGATTTTGGAGTTATTAATCGTAAACCAAAACATAAGTTATAGCTCAAAATTGTCGCTTTTTCTTAAAGCCACCCCGCTTCGCGCCGTGTATTGAACTGAGGCCTATCGACTGTCGGTAGCTAGACCAATCGTATCGGATCCTCGGTTTCGGAGCTATAAGCTAGAATGTAGCACAGGGTTTCGTTACACGAAGCCTCGAATGAAGCCTATGTAGCCTGATTATATAGATGTTGTCACGTCAAGTGCATTGCCACGGATCACGTAACTCCATGTATATTTTTTACTATTTACTAGCACTTCCGTCTATCTTAAATTTCTGGCAGAATCTGGAACCGAACCCGAGCCTCCAATGACGATCGATAATACCACTAACCTTTACACAACGGAGGTAGACACTGTTCTGATGACTTTTACTAAAAAACTAGTGTACATTGATGCGATGAAATGGAAGTGATTAAACGGAGACTGTAATATTGTGGTGATACGCAGTTGTGATTGATTGAAATTCTTGATATTCTTATACCGGTTTGGTCACTGAATCATGAGCAAAATAGTTGTACTTAATTCTGCTATCCTCTCCTATTAAGTCACTTCCAATATTACAATTTCTAAGATGATCGCAGTTGTTCACCTTGGCTCCTGCAGAAAGTATGGTCCTCATTTCCTCTCATTCTCTAAAGGACTCGTGACTCTTGATATTTTCAGTGAAGTCTTGGTCTTCCCTAAGGTCCTTTATCATCTGACTGCCCAGTCAGAGCTTGATGGATTAGATCACTCTTATGGTAAATATGCCCGAATTATCTCAGTAGACGATTTCGGATTAACGCTATATGATTTGGATTATTCTAAGCTGTTCGAAAATTTCAATTGCTGCGAAGTCTCCAGGCGTTAGTTTCTTTATTAGATCCCAAAATCCGAGTGAATTGGCTGAGCGGTTCGTGCCGTGTAGCTGTTAGCTAATAATTTTATTTTCGAACGAAATTAGAACTCGTCTGTTTTTCTTACAAAGGAACCAATTATCAGCGCCACGGTGAAGAAATAGAATAATTATTTTAATTCTAGGGAATAAGTTTGAGCTTGGTCGTTTTCTGACTCAAAAAATCCCCACGGCACATAACACTCATGGCTTGCCCAACCAGATGGCCTGAATTTTCAAACAAATTGTCTATTATATTATTCCTGACATTCCCAGAGTTTTGTAATAATATTCAACATTGCCTTGGCAGATATCACGAAGATTACCCACGCGACCTCAGTCGTAATGTACCTATACGCAGATGATATAGTCATAGGTTCAAACAATAAAGAAGTGTTACAACATGTAATGAATTAACTCGAGGAATATGCTGTAAATAACAGCTTGGAAATCAACAAAAACAAAACAGTACATATGGTATTTCGGAAAGGGGGAGAATTAAAAAAAGACAGACTACAATGAAGACGGGAGGATCTGCGGGTTGTGAACTCATTTAGATATCTGAGCATCACACTCCAACCTACAGCTACCTCTTTTAGAAGCCATGTAGGAGAGATATCTTTGGCTGCTATTAGAAGTATATACGACATCAAGGATCCCACGAGACTATCTTTGAATACGGCCTTAGTGTTATTTTACACCAAAGTCCTTCCAGTGAAAACTTACGGGCTGGAGCTCATTTGGTGGTATCTATCAGTGTCGGACCTACGAGTTATTGAAAATGTTAAAGATAGATTTTTGAAAAGAACTCTTGGGGTTTCCAAGACGTCTCCTTCCAAATTGGCATATGAACTTGCTTCAGAAAGTTGCTACTGGAGGACTTAACATTCAGAATGAAACTACCATCTACGAGGCAAGAACAAGAGCTTCTACAGGACAGGAAGAAGAAAAGACCTGACATAGACCCAAACTTCTATTCGACAGACGCTCTGCTCAGTCGGAGATGGACAGAACCGAACAATATTATGAGGAGTCCTTTAAATAGGTTGACAATACATGGATTTCACCATATGCTATGTAGCCGATCGGGCTTCCGCGAACCGTCTGTGCAATGTGTATGTAAGCTTTGTAAAGCCTTGTGTGAACGATACCATTTCAGCAAATGCATCAAAAGAGAAAGATCCCTGATGGAATACTATAAAACTTAATGCACATTGGTGCGATGATTACTTTAATAATAATAATAATAATAATAATAATAATAATAATAATAATAATAATAATAATAATAATAATAATGCCATTAGCTTTACGTCCCACTAACTACTTTTACGGTTTTAGGAGAAGCCGAGGAGCTGTAATTTCATCCCACAGGAGTTATTTTACGTGCCAGTAAATCTACAGTTACGACGCTGACGTATTTGAGCACCTTCAAATACCACTGGACTGAGCCAGGATCGAACCTTCCAATTCGGGGTCAGAAGGCGAGCGCCTCAACGTCTGAGCCACTGAGCCCGGCTCAGGGTTTTGCCCCAGGCTGTACGTTTATATTCGGAAGTTGTATTTCGATCCTTCAACAGGCTGCTTCAATTTCTGCTCGACTTTGTCAATCACCCTGTGTAACTACAGTATAAGCATATTAAGTTAATAGAAAGCAAAACTTTTTATGTTCAGTGTTTCTTCTAGAATATTTATTTCTACTCTGTTATTTGTATACAGACAAATATTGGTAGATGCCGCTGTTATGTACACTTCATATTAATTAAATGTCTGCCTTACCATGATAATGTTATAATGTTAACACATTCAGTACTGAAAAAATAATTCTTAATTTTACTCATCTTCTTGAGAAAAATGATATATTTTCGTTATCATTCATTCTGTGTGAGAATGCTCGTGAAACTGTAATATTATTTTCATATCATTTTTCCCTATATATATCACAATATTGGGAATTATGTTAAACCTATCCTGAAAATGCTATCAATGAATAATAAATGTACTGATTGCTTGGATGCATTTCTATCTTCATGGACGTCAACAATGCGTGAAAGGTAATAATGAAATCGTTTCCTCATGGCACCACTTGAACAGAGGAGTCCTTCAAGGTTCTGTACTTGGAACTCTTTTCGCACTCTTTGCGAATGACATATCACCGAATTTAAGACATTGCAGATACCAAATATGTGCTGACGATCTTCAAGTCTACATAGACTCTATATTACGAGACCTTCAGGAAAATATAGACTTACTAAACATTGACTTACAAACTGTTAGTGGCTTAATATATTATATTGATTAATATTATATTGTGACCGTATCGTCACATTGAATATTTATTCGGAAATATATATGTGGGAAGTATGCATGCTTGGAGTTTCTTTGTCAGAACAGGGGCTCGGTTGCATTATGTTGCGTAACATCTTCGCCAGCCTGGCACCTAACCTGGCTTATAAAATCCCCGAACTGAGCGCGCGTGAAGAGGGAAGACAAAAAAAGTGTAGTTTCTGCTGACTCTGCCCCTAGAACAAATGCCGACTCACAGTAGAGCCAACGTGAGGAGGTGATTTTAGAAGTATTTTCGGGATAATAACGTTTAAATTAATCATGAAGCATATGTCGAATTCACAGCAAGAATAATGGATCATTGACAAAATTATAAATAAAAATAAAAATATAATATTTATGAAATTACGTCTCAAAGGAATTACGTAAGATACTTTGGCGTCATAACGCTAGCTGTGAACCAGACACCCAACAGGGGTTACGCGTTAGGCTCTTGAATTAGACGGCCGAATTACGATTAAACCACTGATCGTTTTAGGTTCCGCATTACATCTAGTATTAATGATTGGTGAGCCACACAATTTGCTGCATCGCTGATTTCCATAAACTTAATGTATCTCGAGATCTCAAAATTATGGAGGGGAGGCGTTCCTCTGTCCATCCCCCACTCCATGAGAGACCATATATGCTCGCACTTCTGAAGGTGACTTCAGTCAACAGGCAATCTATGAAGTGACCAGACGGTCGATTTGTGGTCGGATTTAGCTGTTCTTTGTATAGAAAATGTTGATATAAACGGGAGTGAAAATGTTTATAATTTCTCATATGAAATGTCAGTAGAGAACTTAACTGAGCGACGGTGCCGTATGAATTACAGATCGATCGCGACGTGGCACTTAATCACGTCAATTACGTCGTAAAGTCGCGAAACTGTGACGCTATGACGTGCCGAATATCGGACGGGGAAAACTATTCTTCAATTAATCTCCCGCGGTAGAGAGAGAGTCCGGAGTGTGATAGTAATTTTTGAAACTTTGTGAAGGCTGGCATGTGAAAAAAAGGGTATCACGAATGTCCGTGTCATATAATATAAACAGAATTCCAGTACCAAGTTATCGTGCTGAATGACAGCGTAACTGTAGAAATACAGAGAAACAGACGTACGAGACGGGATTTGAAATAAATATAGCAACCCGATATCACGTTAATTCAGAGTAATAAACTATTGCAGTGACGACACCGTGAGCTTCTGTACTAGCTTTGTCTGACTGAGGTAGTCTAGCTGCGTCCAGCTTAAAATTAATAAATATGCAACTTTCTTTCTGTAAGAGATCGCAATCATACCAATAAAAGGGGAATTTTGGCTGTGGCGTGTGCAGAAGAAGTCTGTGTGAAAATCAGTGTGAATAGTATCTTTCCAGTGTTCACGACTCCAAGACTATGGATTACCCAAGAATCATCGAGGGATGTCTGGAACCCGTAACCTCCCACCTCAGCGCCATGGAGTAGATGCTTCAGGTGAATCCCTTGCGGGTTCGCACTATAGAGGACGGACCAAAGCTGCTGAGTACCAAGTTATGACTTTGTAGTGCTAATATTCCATTTGTAATTAGAAAGAGATGTAAGGATAGGGTTAAGATAATTTATCGTATTTGAATTGTTAGATTAGTTCACTTAGAGTGGTCAGTAGGATCCCTTTTATTTAACTACTTGAGGTTATTCGGGAAGGAAACAAATTAGGATAATTGCTCGTCTTTTGGGCCCATTTTATTTTGTTACATGTGCGTGTTTTGGGGTATTTGTATCTCCGAGTGCTGTCGGAAGAAAAGTGGGGAGAGAGTATTGAATTTTGCTGAGATAACGAAGCAGCCTTCCTCTGAGTGACTATTCAAGATGAGACAGGATATTATAACGGTAGGGTTATCGCCAACTGCCTTTGAACAGCATTTTAATGTGGGATAGTCACAGCACTCTTTTCCTAATGTAAAGTAGTAGATTTTGCTGCATGGTAGGTTAAGACGTGGCTGTATCTAGATGTGTGTGAAGAATTCATTGTGCCCAAGTTCGAATATCCACCCCCCAAACACTAGTTAGGCCCCTGTGTATTTTTTGTCTTGCTTGTTGTTGTTTGGTATTTTAATTTGATTTAAGTTAATTTATTTTGTTGGATATTAAATGCCGAGTTACTCAACGTAGTATCAATTTATATCAGGTACACATTTCTCATTTCTTTGGCATGTGATAATAGGAAATTTTAGCTTCTGAGCTTGTGAAATTGTGATTAAACTCTGCAGTGAAAGGAACAATGGTGAACCCCGACATTCTGTAAAGTTGAGGAAAGATGAAGTGATATAGCGGCATGATTTTGAGAGGTATTTGTAGAATATTATGAAGGCCCGAGCTGATTTTAGCATGTGTATAAGTGTCCCAGTAGTATTGCGTGAATATAATGAGCCGATGACCATACATTGAGAGGGGTTAATGCGTGGAGATTTTTGTTTCAAGAAGGTTATTGTCTCGTCAAGAGGGCAGTCCCGAGAGATTTACGGCTGGCGACCCGAGTGTGGGAGCTTCTTTTGAGAAAGACAGCTGAGCCGGGATCTCCATGCCGCTTGAAAAATAAATAAATGTTGTTCAGACACTGTGTTCTTTTGTCAGTAGAAGACGTATTTTTACTTGATTACCACATTCGCAACAAGCTATGTCGAAATTAATGTAGGAACATTTAATTGTTACCCCTTAATGATGCGGTAGACAGGTTTCTTTTTCAGGAGACCTGATATAGAAGGAACCGAAGTCACTACTTCGAACCTTGGGGCACAATGAGAATTGTTAGTCACACAGTGGCGGATTATACTAAAGCAGAAATGCAGCCATTATTTGTATTCTATACGTTTTCCTTTTTCAGGTGGTAGAAGTGTTTGAATATGATATTTTGATAATCATTGTTTTATTGAAGTTAGATTTCGTGAGAATCCATTTGTAGTTTATTTCAAGTGAAGAGGTTGAGACACTTATGACATGTACAGTAGGTTCATCAAATGTGGTGATTTGTTTCCACCAGATTTCTGTTACTTTTCTTACTCCCGGGATCATGTTGTAATTATGTGGAATTTGTTTATTGCTCTCTTGCAATGTATATTTTACATATAATTCATTCGGAGTATATTTCATTTAGACGGCCACTCTAAGACTAATCTCTGAGTAAATCAGTGTTTTGAAGATGTAAATTGGGAGTCTTCCACGGGAATATTCGCATTCGCAAGGTCATAACTTATTACTGTAAATACTCAAATGTTGTATTATGATTAAGTCTAGAAGGGTAAAATTATTTTGTGTCGTATTCAGCAGTCGGAATGAATTGAGGAGTTGATCAATAACAAAACCAATTATACAAAGTTAAACCTTAGAAGGGTAATTCAACCTTCCACAAATTATTTGAATCGAGTGAAGGGGCCCACATGTTCTTAGTTAATATATGTATGGACTGTTTAGTCAGTAAGTAAAATTTGATACCGTAATTTCAATAATCCACATAGAGACACTGGTGAAGAGGTGGATCGAAAAGTTTACTTGAGTGGCACCATGGACCTGATTTACCGTTGCCTTTGAGTGTCAAATGTATTTACTTAAAATTTAATCATCCAGGTTGTAGAAAGTATGTTTCAATTAGAGCTAATTAAATCTTTAGGAAAAAATATTTGTGCCTATCTTCGCCGATATTAGCATCCTGACCTCTTCCGTTCATTTTATGCCTATAAGTTAGATATAAGTTGGTTCTAGTTCGTATCCGCGGACGCACCATGCCCTTGAGAGGCTTGTGCTCATATCTTGGAACGGAAGGGTAGCGGTAGACCTCGCTATGCTGTAATGGGCATTTGTCATCTCATGTGTTCGGATTATTAATTAAAATCCAAATGATGCGGCATGTGTCACTAGGCAGAAAAGGTCCCTTGACTGTTATTTTCTGTAGCGCGTGGTCCCATATGTTAAGACCCGATAGGGGGAAATTTGTGTTGTCACATGGTCCCATGAGCTATGGGAGGTGATCGGAAAGGTTCCAATATAATCTATTTATTGATTGATTGGATGTATTCCTATATTCATGGACGTCAACAATGTGTGAAAGCTAATAATAATGTGAAGAGAGGAGCCCCTCAAGGCTCTGTACTTTGACCTCTTTTCACACTCCTTGTGAATGACATATCATCGAATTTAAGACACTGATATGTCCAATTTTTGTTATTACTTTCTCTTTATTTTATAAAATTGAGAAAGTATTATATTTGTTACACAATGAATATAATCAAATGATCAAAACCTATATACGACTTCATTATCCTCTGATCCTTTTAAATAGTGTGTTCGGTGTTAATGCAGGAAGATCTTTTAATATTGAACAAAGTGTGTGTTTTATGTTTCAAGGTTTAATGTTGAAATACAATATCGAATAACTTCCTTAAATTCAAAATATACAAAAATAATCTAATGATTGATATACTGAACCCATGACCTTTGTGCCGTAAGAATTATAAGTATGAAAGTTACTACATGAGGCCCCATGTCAATTGTGATGAGGAGCTTGAACATTTCTTGATATCACGGGAGTGACACGTGGCAAGGAGGTGGCTAACTTCATTCCCACGCTATGATACGTGACGTCATCCGCACGTGTCGGCAGTGTAAGGATACAGAAGAAAGTTTATGTTGAATAAATATAATTAAATGAAAGAATTATTGGTGAACGCAATATAATGAGGATCCTGCATTTATCTATAAGACACTTGGTCTTTAATAAGACGGATTTGAGACTGCTAAGCCATTTCTGGGGCTCTAAGTCGACAAAAATAGTGCCTATTAAATGAGGTCATTTAACCAGTTAATTTAATAAGAATAAATTTTAAAGGTTCAGGAACACTACCGCTAGCAACGTAGCAAGTATGTGCTTACATCAAAAACTCTTTTAAATATAGTTCATTTAAGTTGAAAAAGTTACGCAAATTTTCTTGGCGGCAAAGGGAAAATGCCTGGAGAGAGGGGGTACAGTCTATAAATAAAAAGGGACGCCATGTTGAAACCCCTGCATTTGTATCGTTGAGGCTGAAGACAGAGGGTTGAACTGTTCTAAAATTGATCGATAAGAAGCAGACTAAGTCCAACCAACATATTTTAGCCGATGTGGCTGGGGTTTTGACTCCATGTGGAGATAGTTTTTGAGCAGAAGTAATTGAGTAATTGTGTAAAATGGACGGTCAAGATACCGAAGACGTATTTATAAATTTTTGTGTGGTAAGGAAAGTAAATCCTGTGCGGGTAATAAGTACAATCAGTCGAGTGCGATCAACAAAAACGACAAGTGAAGGGCATTTCTTTTTTATGTTTTATTTCCAGGAAACAGGAAAAAAAATGCTCTGTACAGGCAGAAATGTAAAAATCGCTAAATAAATGACAGAGGGTCAGAGGTGAGCCCAAAGATGAACGCTGACGTGACCTAAGGTAGGTGACATGCCATCTTACCGCCTACTATACCTTGTTTTATGATGTCAAACTTATATGTATTTGAAGTGGGTATTTATGACGCAGTGGGTCACCCATATGTTTCTTTGTGAATGTCAGAATATGAGAAAAGGTCATTTTTTTCTGTTTGGATAAATTTTTGAAAGTATTGCGAGCTCCGTATATTGTTATAAAAAGTTATTAATGAGGGTTTCGAAGTGATATCACGTCCAAAGTAGATCCACATTTCCGTGTATTTGTTGCCTATATTTTGTGATGTCAAATTAAGATGTTTATTCGACGTAAAATTTTCAGTTGGAATTTTGATGGAATTGGTGCAAAAGGGATCCGTGGTTACCCATTTTCAATCGGATGAAAGCGCTGTATGTAGTGTTGAGTAATGCATATCGGTGAATTTGTCACGAAGTGTAACGTATTTTATGTCCGTTTAAACCGTGTCCGAGTGACAATAATAACAGAAAAATGTGTTAGTCATTTTTGTGAAATCCAGTTTAAAAAATACGAGATCATCTTATGCGAAGTTGATCATTATTAAAGTATGTGTATGCGTCTTGGATTCTAAGTATTTTATTTCCAGTCGTCGAGTTTGAGACCGGAGGTTAGATTTGTCGTATGAGTTGAGATAGGATTTGCGAATCAGGGTATTGGAAGCCTGTAGATGATGCCGGGAGTTTGAGGGAGCCCGAGGAAGATTTTATAATGTTTGGGATGGAAATGAGTGGGAGAATTCACGCCGGTGTTAATTTGCGACGTGTACAGTTATTGTGGGACATTTAAAAGTAAGTCTATGTGCATATTTGTTTGGTCAGAATATCGTATTTTAATCGATTTTGCGAAGTCAAAGGGGTTCATTCTTTGAATCCTGTCAAGCCTGACCAAAGACATGTGTTTCATGTCGAAACTGACTGACAAAGGAGGGTCGTCTGTTTCAATGCCGCCAGCTGATCGATAGGGGACAGTTTAGAATAGCGGAAGTTGTGTAGTGTGCTACGTATTGAAACGAGACTGCAATCTTGGCAACGGAGATCATTAACTGCGGGAACTAGTTGAAAGTATTCATGAGTTATATTTTTGGGCTTATGCCGTGTAAATAATTGTAAACGCACTCAACGTTTCAAAAGGAACCTTGCCTTTCTTCATCAAGAGACAAAAGAGAAAAGAAACGGCGTATTGATGGTTGCTAGGAGAAAGAAACAAGGAAGCTTCAAATGGTGCCCAAAGATGTAAAGGGGACGCCATTTTAGCCCAATGCTAGAGACAATGAATAGTAACAGCAAAGCATTACTCTCTAATGGTTCTGATTATATGTAGCCATGATTCACTGAGGTTGTAACCTGTATTGCGGTTGAAATTATCTGGTAAACGGTAAACAAACTGAAAGTAGGACAGTGAAACATGATCTAAAGCCACGGGATCAAAAATTTTACTTAAATTTGAATCACATTTTAAGATTTTAAGTAGAAAATAACTCACGTGCTGCCAAGATTATAAGCGCGGCCTTCTCAATGGAAATTGAATAATTATATCGCTGAGCTGTCTCGTTTCAAACAAGAAATCATGACACATATAGGTTATTAACCTATACAGTAACTAGTGCTATGTCGTTTCTGTAATACTCCTGGCATACACGAGTGTGACCCAGAGCAATAGGATTGTTTTAAAAGCAACATATCTCAAGTTGTTAATATTTAAAATTACACGAACTTACAAACATATTAATTGCTATTTTCCTGTTCCCTGAAAACTAAATAGCTAGAAGATAATATTCCAAGTAATAGACAGAGACTTATAAAACGCTTTGTAGCCCATATTCTAGTTTACAAATATCTCACACACCTCCTCTGTTGTCTCCAACTTTAGTCATTGTACACGTGTTTGTTGAGCCCGGAGATGTGAGAAAAGCCTGATTTAATTTGTCATCTCAAAGAGAATTTTTATCACATTTTTGTTGTTGGAAAACTCTCTAGAATTCTCTTGTTCTACTGGTAAGAGCTGAAGACGTCTGATAAGCTTTGTGCTTACTGCAGTCCTCCTTGGTGTTTAAAAGACCAGTTCAATTGAGCATATTAACTAAAATGTTGGCAGTAATGGCAACATTCATAGTGCTTCATCAATACAGGGCCTAACCGATTGTCGCAAATGTACCTATAACATACACTTAACTTGCAATGTTGCTTCGTAAAGAGCAGAAAGAAAAGAAAAACAGTAGCCTTTTGTAAGATTTAATTGAAGATGGCTAGTCATTCTTTTCTGGTAGTCTGAGAGACCTCATCTTACCAGTTGAGATTTAAGATCCTTGGCCCTCACCAATACCATTGTCAGCCAGCCAGATGGCTCGCAAATATTGCAGCGTCACGTGGTCAGCTTGACGACTTTCTTAGCCGTATTGCTTGAGTTCTGCGACCAGGCCCGCTGTCTGTTGCATAAGAAAGCTCCTCAGTTGACCTCACGAGCCTGAGTAAACCAAATTTCAGCCCTCAATTCAGAGTTGGGATCCGGGGACTGGCCAGTAATCGAACCCGGCACCTCCGGGTAAGAACCAGACACCCTACCCCTATCCCACGGGGCTATCACGATACCAAGGACAACAATAATGCTGTTACTGCTTTACGTTTCACTAACTACTTCTGCGGTTTTTAGGACACTAAGGTGCAGGGATTTTGTCCCGGAGAAGTTCATTTACGTGCCGGTAAATTTAGAAACAAGAAATCTGTATACCTGAGAACTTTGAAATACCGCCGGACAAAGATGAAAAAAAACCACCGACTTAGGCTCAGCCATCTTAATTACGCAGCCCGGCGAAAATGATATTTATGGAATAATAGTCCCCAAGGTGCTGCAGCTTTTTCCAGGTACACTTCTAATGGAGGTAAGCTGTACGTTCCTTTTCAGTCTTCAACCACGTGCCAGCCCTCTTTTCAAACTGAAATTTCTGACATGGCTTGGAATAAAACCCTAGCCGCCGAGGACGGCAACTAATAGCGCTAATCACTACACTGCAGAGGTGAATGTTTTCCAGTGCAAGCATTCGAGACTACTGGATGACGTTCATCTAGGGCAGGGGTGGCGAACATATAACACGCGAACACGACTTCTGCGGCACGCCGCACAGCATACTAACATATTTCAATGTTTTTAACATGTAATAAATAGGTCGTCCACCTCTGTGGTGTAATGTGATTAGCTGCCAATCCCGGAGGTCCAGGTTCGATTCCCACCACAATCATCTTCGAAGGAGTTTTCCCTGGTTTCCTACTTCTCCTCCAGGCAAATGCCGGAATGATACCTAACTTAAGGCCACGGCCGCTTCCTTCATTCTTCCTTGTCTATCCCTTCCTATCTTCCAATTCCCCAACTCCCAATAAGCATAACAGGTGAGGCCGCCTGGGCGAGGTACTGGCCCACCTACACTGTTGTATCACCCGACCTAAAGTCTTACGACCGGACGAGTTGGCCGTGCGGTTAGGGGCGCGCAGCTGTGAGCTTGCATCCGGGAGATAGTGGTTTCCAACCTCACTGTCGGCAGCCCTGAAGATGGTTTTCCGTGGTTTCGCATTTTCGCACCAGACAAATGCTGGGGCTGTACGTTAATTAAGGCCATGGCTACTTCCTTCCCAGTCCTAGCCCTTTCCTCTCCCATCGTCGCCATAAGACCTATCTGTGTCGGTGCGACGTAAAGCAAAATAGCAAAAAAAGTCTTACGCTCCAGGACCCTTCCCTTGAGGCGGTAGAGGTAGGATCCCTCGCGGATTCCGAAGGCAGAACCAATCCTGGAGGGTAAACCGATTAAGAAAGAAAGAAAGAAAGAAAGAAAGAAAGAAAGAAAGAAAAAGTAGGTCGAAAATCTACCAACATAGCATATTTGAACATTACGCTTTAATAAAGACGTTTGTCATAATTTATTCTATGGCCATAATTTTTATAAATTTTATTAGGTTAAAGCAAAAATATATCTTAATCTCAAAATTGACCTGTGTTTTTTGATGTTATTTTCAGTGATATTTGCCAAATCAAATCATAAAACACTCTGTCGAATGGATTTATATGTAATGCAATCAAATACCTAAATGAAGTCAAATGAGAGGTGGGAGGAGAGGGGTGTTCATGATAATCTTAAATGAAATTATCCGGTGGCGCACTAGACAGTAAATAATAAACAAAACCTTAATGACACGCTAGTCGGAAAATGTTTGTCATCCCTGATCTACGATATAAATGAATGTTAAAAACAGTGTGTGAAAAGAACAACAGAGTCAGAGATTGGCGGTGGTGACAAGGCAGTCACTCGTAACTAGCCATATTCACAAGGGAACTGTTTGGGTTGGACCACACAGATGAAAATGAAACATGTGTGATTGATCAATGAACATATCCTAGCTTTAGACTCTATAACAGGGCCTCTCAAACGCCCAAAATCTCACGCGTGCAAATCGAGGTGCAAGAGCTCCGTGCACTGTGCATCGGTCCCGCTCGGTTCAGCTCGGACCAACGCTTCGTCTCTAGGCTACTCGGCTAAGCTCGGCGAAGCTCGGCTCAAGTCAGCTCGGACTTAGAGCGCTACGGAGCATGTGTGGTAAAGGGAGATAGGGGGAGCGAGCGAGACAGGCGTGAGGAAAGAGAGAGTAAGCGCTATTGCTCCAAATCGAGGAGTGGGGGTCTGCACTCTGGTCAACCAAGCGAAGTCGTGCACAGCGCATGCACCAAGCGCATGCACCCTGAGAGGCCCTGCTCTATAATAAGTTTTTGGGTAAAATTCTTTACGTTTCGCAGAAAACGCTTCTGTGCAAGTAGCAATCAGAACATATCCTCATTTAATGGTGATATTCACTTTTTGCCGTAAGATTAACGGTAGTGTTATTAATTGGTGAAAAAGTAGCTGGGTGGTATACAACAGGTACCTGAAGATGGCGCAGAATGACCCTGTTTACGCACAGTAGAAGTATCGTATGGCGATAGATTTTTGAAGTTACTGTTCATCAAAAGGAAACCATTTACAGCAAGAAATGAGATTTGGACAAAATGATCACAATTTCACGCTTTAAATCCTAACACATACAGTGTGATTATATAAAAATGTAAAGGTTTTAATACTTACGTATCGTTTATAAAGGAAGCTATACTATTATGCAGTATGAAATCTTGGTCATCTCGACATAAATTTCTGCTCAGAATCAATCTGTTCATCGTGCTGTGCCTAGCCAATGCAATAAGAACGATAGGCGTGTAGCGATGTTGTGGTGCCTTCATTGATCATCTTGTATTACAATCGATGCCTTCAACACACTACATTCCATTTAGAACTGCTGAAGAAAATTGCTACTTTTTTACCGAGCAAGTTGGCCATGCGGTTAGGTTTGCGTAGAGGTCAGCTTGCATTCGGGAGATCATGGGTTCGAGTCCAACTGTCGGCAGCCCTGAAGATGGTTTTCCTTGGTTTCCCATTTTCGCACCAGGAAAATGCTGGGACTATATCTTAATTATGACCATGCCGCTACCTTCCCAGTCCTAGCCGATTTCCATCCTTCCGCTGCCGAATACCTTCGATATGTTAATGCGACGTTAAACCACTAGAAAAAAATACTACTTGTTTAAGTACCTGTATGTATGTTCAGTCTTCAGCCCTAAGGCTGGCTGGATCCTCAACCGCTCCGCCATCAGCTGTCATAGATGGCCTAGGCACCACTGAAGGGGCGTACTAGGGAAATAAGGAGTGACGTACTGTAGTTTCCCGTTGCTTTTCTCACCGAGCCAGCAGTTGCTATACATATCAGTCGGCCAAGCCCACTGAAATGCATGCACCAACCGAACCTTTGAGCAACATTTTCACACCATTCATAGCAGGGACTGGCTGCGGAAAGGATGGCATTACTAGCATCGCTCATACCTCAGTCACTTTCATATTGTCAAAGCCGAGGATAAGACAGAGACAGATCAATGAAAGTAACAAAATTGCTCTAGCCCATACCAGAAGCAAATACAGTAGAAATAATACGCGACACTTGCGGATTTCGCCTTGCTAAAAAGGGAGACAATTCGACGGTGGCGCTCCTAGTGACTTGACCTGAACAAATAGCGCTAAATTCAAATATCAATGGAAATGTATATACGGAAATGGATAAATAAATTACGTCTAGAAAGAAAGTGTTATTGAGATATTAACTTCGAAGTTGCTAAAGCAATTCTGGATAAATGAATGAAGAATTATTTAAAAGGTTATTATTCAAAGACTGCAACTAGACACATAAACAAGATATGAAATGGGCTGCTGTGAAATTGCTTGATCTTTCATTTATGCATTACTTTTTTAGCTTTAGCATTCCTGCCTGAACTTTTACGGTTGGATTTGTCTTTTTTCTCATTTAAAAAACATTGTATCATCACATTAAGACACTTGTCAATAAACACATCGGTATTGAAGATTAACTGCTGCACTATAAAATAAAATATGCGTATTACATTTTATGCCAGTTAAAATATGGGTCGAACAGGTCAGAAGTTTATGAAGTACTATACAAATCTCTGTCACTGGAAGAATATATATGCAAACACAATGTTACTTACATGTTCTTGTCACGAGGGAACCTGAAGAACGACCGCGCATTTTTCTCTACTTCGTAATTACTGCAGCCAAACACAGCACATACCTTTCCTCTCATGCTGAGAGGAGATATCAAGGAATGACACACACTACTATTTATTTATGTCAACTCATTGAAAAGGCATAAATAACACCAAAAACTTCACACAAAATTGCGCGTGCTCTTATGAGAGAATCAGTACTGTTCAGGTCTATCCGCTAGAGTGAGCTCCAGTAGCTGTCCCTCGATATCTCGCTCAGTGTCGCATATTATCTCTACTGTATTTGCCAGAAGCCATAGTGCTCTATAAACACTAGGTCCTGCCAGCAAAGGCACTGTGAAGTACCTATGTAAATATTATTTTTGGCTGAATGACTATTGCTATGGGTTTATGAGTCGTAACTGATCATTGCCAAGTTTCACTGAAGTCGGTCAGGACTAGCCCAAACAGTATTCTTGCCAGTTGGAGCTAGAGTGATCAGCTCTTGAAGGAAGGATTGAGGGACAAGACAGTCAAAGAAGTGGGGACATTCCACAATTTTGGAAGACAGCTACGTTTCTAGCTCTAAATTTAAAACGACGGAAATGTTAACGTTTTCAAAAACATTGTGTTGCCAATTTTCCTCTTCATTTTTGACCTTAAGTAATAGCATAGGAAAATGCATTTCTCTCATCATTACTGCACAATTTCATTTACAGTCTGTGGGGTGAAGACCCTTCATCTAAATAAAAACATATACAAGTGAACAAATTCTGAAATAATAAAATAAATATTGAACATTTGTATTCTAAATTTTATCATATTTTTTAAAAAAATTGGAAATAGCGGAAAAATTACATATTCGTGGTACTTCTTAGTTTTTTCAGTTATATGATATACTTTCTAACAGCACTTGGTGGGACGATGACCTATTGTTTTGTCATTCAGTAGATCCGGAACGTTTCTTCAAAGATGCTTTAACCTGCTTCCTGGCATTTCTGGCAGCGGCTAGGCTATGTTTAGTTGAAGCTAGATGGCAGGACAGTTGCGCATGGTGAAAAGTCGTACCGATGACAATAACTCGAAAATTCTTTCAGATAGAGAACGAGACAATAGCGGGACAAATGACGTCATACGCAGGACACTTACAAAATTCCCTAAAATGCGGGATGGTTAGTCACCCTAGTTGGAGCCCACACCGTGCACCTTAAAAAGCAGGAGGCTTGTCTTATCATTCGGATAGGCGCATTTCAAGTACGAAATGACATGTCGAAAGCCTAGGCTACCCTGCGGATACTCAGGTGTTACCTCGCGTGGGAACAGTACGCACGATTCCCGCACACTCTATTATCACGCATTAGCATAACGTCACTTCAATTGCATGCTGCGATATTTCTTAAGAAGGTGATAACTATCACAGGTTCTGAATATTGAGCAGCTGGGAGATGGAAGGCAGATTCTGATGATATACTGCTCGAGCAGAATGAACAATCTGGATGTGTAATGTTTTGTTTTAGCACATCTATTCATGGCCCGTGGCATACAGTAGATGGCAGATGATCCTCCCCTCTATACACAAGAGACTGGCCATACGGGCCTGATAGAGGGAATGTCTTCTTTTAATTTTATTTGTACCTTATGATTGTTGTTTTCAGTGGAAATATATGAGATAGTGGTGGTGGTGGTAGTGGTGATGGAAGCTATATGCTTTCCTGCAGACAGCTGAATATGTCCGAAGATGGTGGTGGTGGTGGTGGTGGTGGTGATTATTGTTTTAAGAGGAAGTACAACTAGGCAACCATCATCTATATAACACTAATCAGAGGGGAAAATGGAAGGGATCCGACACTTCGAAAAATGAATGTATCGGCCAAAGGAAGACAAGGGCCACGAAGGGCGTGAACATGAAAGACTCCCTAGGCCTCCAAACGTAATACCGTCGGGGTCTGAAAAGAACAAGAGTTGACCAAGGGAGGTCGGATAGGATAGATGAAAGTGAGGAGCCTGGCACAAGTAAATGGAAGCAATGCCAGGACTCAGCTAAGGGCCCCGTGGTCGCCAACCCACGCTCCAAAGTTCAGAGCCCCTGGGGCCCCTTTTAGTCGCCTCTTACGACAGGCAGGGGATACCGTGGGTGTTATTCTTCCGCCCCCACCCACAGGGGGATATGTGCGAAGAATATGGATATTTAAACTACAGAAAGCTTTACCACAAAGACGACATAGTGTGTAATTTCGAGAGTCTATCTGAGTATTAGTTCGTGGTCATGATTTTTGACTCACCCTAATGTACTGTACATAAAGTATATTATAGAATTAAGTTACTATATGCATGGAAGCTTACTAATTAATATTTTATATTAAATTAGGTACTTCATGTAAACCGTACAAAACTATGTCACACAATCGTAACCATAAACAAAAGTACAAACTATTTGAAGAAAAGGTGAACAAACATGATTATGCAGGTGGATTTATATTCGGTATATCCCGGAAACCGATAAAAACATTAAAATATATAGAGCCAATTTATTACATCTTCTTCCTTTACAGCTAAGGTCCTTGGTCGCCAACCTACACCCCAAAGTTGAGAGTCATTTTGGGTCTCCGTTTCAGTTACCTGTTACGACAAGCAGGTGCATTCTATTCTATCTACAAGTGAAGTAATAAGTGGGCAATCATCCTGTCTTGAATACAGTCATAGAAAAAAGAGTGACAGATACGATCCTTGGAAGAAAGAAAGTATCAGTTAAAGAAGGAGACAAGACATGAAAGGTGTGAAGATTTTAAAGTTCGCTAGGCCCCACAAGATAACCATCAGAGTCGGAATAGAAGAAGGGTTGAGAAGAGGGAAAGTAAAGACGAAAATTAGGAACCTGAGGTAAGTGGAAAAAGTGTCAGATTCAGTTCAGACCCCATGGTCACTCCCCAGTCCAGCCCCTCAGACGGTCTCCCCTTTTAATTGCCTCTTACGGTGAACAGGCGTTTCAATTAAAGCACGGTATTCCACTCTACTCTCCATCTACAGAGGTAAATTCTAACGCACAGGGATCCTCGAAACATGCTTCTTTCTTATTATTTTGCTATTTGTTCTATGTTCCACCGACTCAGACAGGGCTTTTGGCTATGATGGGATGGGATGGGATAGGGCTAGTACTGGGAAGGAAGTGACTGTGGTCTTCATTAAGTTACAACCCTAGTATTTGACTGGTGGAAAATGGTAAATTATGGAAATCCATCTTAATGGCTGCCGACAGTGGAGTTCGAACCCACTGTTCCACAAATACAAGCTAACAACTACACGCTTCGAACCCCGTGGCCAACTCGCTTGGTAAACACGTTTCTCCTAGCATGATGGTCATCATAACCCACACCACCTCCAATATGTTGCTGATCTGTGACTGGCGGATGAAGCAAGCTACTACTCACTGCCCTTACCGCTTCTATTCCACGTAACCATCTTATGCTAAAGAGACAAATATAGCCGAAATCGGTTATTTCGACTCCGAAGGAACCGCCAGTCTACGGTCGTTAGTCGCACAAACCGGTTTGTTTGTTGTTGCAAAAAATGTTATACTTGTAAATTTTAGGCACCACATTTACATGGTTAATTAACAGAATTATAAGACATTAGAATCATTCCGTATTGATGGTTTTCACTTTACAAAGGAAACAATATGTCCTCCTATTCAATACATCTCCATCATTAGATGGAGTAATTATAGTCAAACATGTTTCAACTCGTTTGAGCCATCTTCGGTGAAAATGGTTTAAAATTATTTTCATAATTGATGCTAAAATGTGTTAAAGCATAATGAAGGAAAGAATGAAAAACAAAGAGACACGACGGAACTAAAACAATTCAATATATACACATTTCCATCATTAGATGGAGTAATAATCAACTCTTTAGAGATATATTCAGTGAAAAAAGGTAAAAGTTTTTTTACATAATTGATGCTAAAAAATGTGTTAAAACCTAATGGAGAAAAGAATGAAAACAAATGAGACCTGAAAGAAACAAACAACTAGTGATTATGTCGAGGTTGTGGACCTCTTAGTCTAAAACTTGCAGTGTATTATAATTAAAAAAGCAGGACGAAATCACTGTCCTAAGAATTCAAAATGACAGTCTGTCTCCGTTGAGTCACCATCACAAATAGTTAAGAAGGGAGCGAAAAACTTGAGACACTAAGTTCGAGAGGAAACACGTGCCAGGCCAAATGTATGTGACACATAATGGAAACCGCCAATGAAGTTCAAATTTATTGAATAGCTGCACTCTCAAGAAATGATAATTATTATGTAATTATGACTATAATTACTCCATCTAATGATGGAGATGTATTGAATAGGACATATTCAATTTCGTTTGTAAACTAATAGAATTAAGTTAAGAAAACGTACCCGGTAAGTGAAATGAGTACTGTATTTATAGTACAGTACTAGTAGTGTAGGACTGCGAGGAATTTCATTGGCTTTCGCTAGAAGAGTAGATCCATTGTTCGGCACATTATTTGTTCTTTGTTGCTTAAAGCGTCTAAGAAAAGATTATTCAATATCTCGGTGCTCAGATGATATGGCCCGCTTGATTTTTAAAGTTCTTCGAAGAGAGACTGCTTTTTCTCTTTGTCTTTCGAAATTGTAGAGATCGTTTCCTCCATTTTCTAAAGCCGTATTATGTGTGTCTTTTCTTCAATATTAAACACTTTTATTTTGTGATATCTTCACAGAGATGCTTGCCTTGACAATTTAACTAACACATTTGAAATCTACAATAATACGGTAAGTTTAAATGTTACATTGTTGCAAGAAATCCCCAAATACGTAACAAACAAAAATCAACAATGGGCGTTATAGCCTATACATTTATCTGAAAATGTGATCAAAATAGTCGTTTTATACGATATGTCGTAATAAGCGAGTCGTACTAAGCGATATCGTTTTGAGTACGGTGTTTATATAGGATTTAGACCGGAACGTTAGATTTCGCCGTTATTCGTCGTTAAAACCGACGTCGCAATAAACGGTTTCGACTATATATTAGTGTTATGATAATTTTACACAAGATTCTACAAGTGCATTGGAAGAAAAATCATGGGATGTTGAGGAGAATGTATCCTGTGTTGCAACAAACGACTCCGCTAGACGAATAGTCACCTTGGCATATTCAAATACCCAATAATGTGCCATTTCATTGTTCTCAGTGAAGTTTATTTGTAACGAAAATGGAGTCTAGGCCGCGAGAACGTAATAAAACAACAAAGTATTCCTAAAAATCAAAAGAATAATGTTTTCATCAGGTACTTGAGGAGAAAGAAGTATAGAAGGCGGTGATAAAGAAAGACGAGAGAAGATTGTTAAAATTTTTATTATTGAAAATAATATTCGATTTCCACTGAAGGCACATAAGTAGAACACCACTCGAGACAGCTAGAGAGGAAGGCTAATCTGCAAGGAAGAAAACTAAAGGCATAAATAAAATAATAACAATTGTCTACGGGTTATCACAAAACACCGGCGTTGAAGGATATATTCAGCTCCGTAACTATTCCGGCGGACTGGAAGATTTCCGTACTACTACGTCACAACATCCTAGCAAGACGACGTGTTAGACGAGAGAGTTGATTTTAAGAGGATACAACAGTAGCGCAAGACAGAGAAAACGTTATATCATAGTCAGATTGAAATATTCATTGACACACTGAAAGATTCTAAAGCATTATAAAAAAATCATTTTTAAGAAGCTGTACTCATAAATTATCAATAGATTATAGTAGGCTGTGTCCGTAAGATGACGAAACTAACCATGCTGACGTATTATTCTGTTCTAACTGCGCAAGAGGCCGGAGACATCATGTGCTAAAGAAGTGGAGGCAAAGCTACCTAGGTTATGGCGACACGAGATGACAAATCCAGCCCATGACGACCGGCAACGACCCGAGTCTGTCTCGGATGTTCCCGAGAGGATGAGAGGAATGCCGTGAACTAAACCCCGCATGTCTAGCTACCAGGACATGTGAGGACAACGATGGAGCCGGAGGAAAGATAAGTCATTAGAGTCATTAATGTAAATGATATTTGTTTTCTTTTGAAAAATGCTATTCTATATTTTTATTTTCATTTATCGAAAGATGAACAAAGTGCTATCTTAAATATTTCCAAAGGAGTAATGTTACATGAGAAGAAAACTCCCGTAATTACGTTAGAGGTTATTAGGTAATCATCTAACATGAATGTTAAATCCATTAATGTAGGAAGTGGTTAACCAGTGATAATTTAATATTCCGTTCGCAATGCTGTCAATATTGAGTAAGAGGAGGTTAAGTTAGTTCCAATGTGAATACAATACGACATTGTGGTAAACACCAGGCTTACGTTAGAACACGTGACGTGAAGTTAAGATGAAATGATATCGTATATAGGATTTGATAACTTGCTAGTAAGATATGGTGATTTTTTATGGAATTTTAGAAAGATTGAGAACATAATAGAATAATCAAATGGATGGTCAATGACTACATAATAGTATTCGTCAAGTTGAAATGAATTGATATGTTTATTGTAATGTAGAGATGAGTAATGTGAAATGAAAGATTTATATGCGAATATTGGTAAGAGGTTATGATGAATAGTGTTGGTGATGATTATTGTTTCGTTATAAATGAAGTTATGGATTATTTTAGCGACGATATCATTTCAATTTACATATTTTGAGATGGAGGATGGTTATAATTTGTTCTCAATTGCCCGTTAATCCTTGGATAAGCCATATATAGCACTATTTACGATCCAAATAATGTTCTTATGTTGACACTTACCAAGTGAATCATCAAATAATTCCTGATAAGAGGTGTAGCACAGAATTAGCCTATATTTATATGATTCTTCTAAACACAAGTATTCTCACTCAGATGAGGAAAGCTAGGAACCTTATTTTACAGCATTAATCGATATCACTGGTAACTTTTCTTCATAGTTGAAGGTTATTAGTAATTGATAGTCTTCTTACAAGCTAGATCATCTGATATCCAGCATAATCTAGTTGAATGATTGTCAAGTATGGATGATAGCACAGTAACACAATACAGTATATGTAATCGCTATATAAGCACTTAAATTAATTTTTAAGATTAACAGTTTCCTCGAGTGAACAATTTGAGTAAATATTGGTCATGATATTCCGATCATGTTATTGTTAAGGGAATAATGACATAATGAATTATCTCTCCATACCAAACGTGATACCAAGAGTTTTGAAATGATGGAAAAGTGTGATACATGTGAACCATATTAAATATTTAAATTATTTATTATAATTGAGAAAATATTTCCTTACAACAAAAGTTATTGTTGATAATTGAGTATGAATAATTACAGTCAAATGAATCTATCATACCGCGATGTGATTAGTGAATGTTTGAACGAAAGCAAGTAAGATTTTCAGGAACAATTTCATGCAATGCTTGATATAAGATGAAATATGTGATTTTTATTTTATTTTCAACTCATTTAGCTCAGAGAATCTGCGTCAGACACATTATATAGCTCCTAATCGATACTGTAAATACTGTAACCGTATTTATTTTTCTTTTATTCAGTTGGAGGCCTCTGATTTTAAGACATTTTAAAGATTTATTGATGAGACATAGAGTCAATTGCCTGTTATTTGTCTTTTCAACTACTAATTCGTAATATACAAACAATTTTTCTCAGATTCTACTTTATTTTAAAATAAATACCATCTTGTAAATCTTAATTATCCTTGTAATGACTTCTTAGAATAAACATTTAGTTGTAATTGATGATTATTTATGTATTATTGTGAGTTATGCAGAAACTAACCGGATTACGTGTAGGAGACGTCCGCTACGTAGGTTAGGCTTATCTGTTAGTATAGCCCGGTGATCCTTTTTTTTGATGCGGAACCCATAGCCCATAAATCTGATGTACTGAGAAATTGATATCATATTCGAGCTAGCTTGGATCTCATGCGACTCGACCTGGACGCGGGAACGGCGCAATAGTTAGATTTGAAACTGAAAAAAAAAAGCCAGAGGAGGTAAATGCTGAAGAGAAGAACATATACGAGCTAACAATTGAGTATTTCAAGGCAAAATATCATCTGTAACATATAGAAGTAATAGGCCTTCTAATAGGGTCTCGTCGTGTTATTCCGAAATTCTTTGAATCGTTTAGGAAGAAATTCAGATTATCTGCACATTTACGAGATGAAATTGTCACAGTAGGGCTGAAGAAATCCTGCGAAATTTTAGTCCATCACGCACATAAGTGAAAAGAAAATGTACCAGTTAACCCCGTTATACGCGGATTCGTTATCCGCGATTTCGCAAATCCGCGATTTTGGTTTTAAGTTTAATGCTGCCATCTGTTAACAGTACGTGAAAACTGGAATGCCCTAAAGCGGGTACAGGCATACGTTTCGAAGTTTGTAACGTACACTACATTGTGCGCCAGGTTAAACGGGGCAAGCGCATTTCTACGCGCATCTTCTGTTTGTCGAGACGTGAATCGTCAGTTCCGGTCATTAGAGCTGTGAAGTTGCACTTGACAGGTTTCGTATTTAAAATGCCGGGTAAAAAGAAAGAAGCGTGTACGAAAGTCGTATTCATTGGAAACAAAGTTAGAAGTTTTGGATCACTATGAGAAAGGTGAACGTATTGTAGACATTCAGCGTGTTGTGGGACTTAGTGAATTCACTGCAAGAACTATTCGTGACAATGCGCAATCAATTCGAAAAACAGCTCAATCTTCTACAAACATAATGTGACTAGAGTGACAAAATCTTGCTCGAAAGCGATGGGAAGAATGGAGACAATGCTAAGCCATTGGATTGAGCATCACGACCAAGAACACATGCCACTTTCTGGAGCTGCTATTCAAGCTATTCAAGCTAAACCAATAGTTTGAATGCATAGTTTAGTTTATTATAGTGTGTTTCAGTGTTAAATATTTAAGTGTATAAATGTTGCATTAAAATGCGTTTCAGAAACATGATATAGCTCATTTCTTGTAAAAATACTAAGAATCTTTGCTATTTTAAACTTAATATGTGAGTAAACGGAAACCTAACCCTATATTTTACATATTAAATGACTCTCGATTTACGCGAATTCGGTATGCGGGGCAATTCCGCGGAAAATAACTATCGCGTATAACGAGGTCTACCTGTACATGATTCGTTATAAAAATTATTTTGAGAGTATATTGAGCCCAATGGGACTCTCCAATGGGAGACAAAAATAAATATCATCATCATCATCATCATCATCTGTTTACCCTCCAGGTTCGGTTTTTCCCTCGGACTTAGGGAGGGATCCCACCTCTACCGCCTCAAGGGCAGTGTCCTGGAGCTTCAGACTCTTGGTCGGGGGATACAACTGGGGAGTATGACCAGTACCTCGCCCAGGCGGCCTCACCTGCTATGCTGAACAGGGGCCTTGTGGAGGGAGGGGAAGATTGGAAGGGATAGGCAAGGAAGAGGGAAGGAAGCGGCCGTGGCCTTAAGTTAGGTACCATCCCGGCATTCGCCTGGAGGAGAAGTGGGAAACCACGGAAAACCACTTCCAGGATGGCTGAGGTGGGAATCGAACCCACCTCTACTCATTTGACCTCCCGAGGCTGAGTGGACCCCGTTCCAGCCCTCGTACCACTTTCCAAATTTCGTGGCAGAGCCGGGAATCGAACCCGGGCCTCCGGGGGTGGCAGCTAATCACACTAACCACTACACCACAGAGGCGGACCAAAAATAAATATGTTCATATAAATACGTGACTGTTTCAACATGTCCATGCAATGTCGTTGCAACGTCATGAGGTCGATTCTCCTTACAGCTTTATCATTTCTCCCCCGCATTTCATTTTCAGTCCGTGGATTTAACGCATAAGAGCAGCCCTTAAGACAAATTCATAGAAATCTCTGTTCTTCGTAGTATTACGCACGGAACCTGCTGTGCTATATATTTTTCACCAATTTCTGCATAACTCTTTACAAATTACCCTACCGAGCTCGATAGCTGCAGTCGCTTAAGTGCGGCCAGTATTCAGTATTCGGGAGATAGTAGGTTCGAACCCCACTGTTGGCAGCCCTGAAAATGGTTTTCCGTGGTTTCCCATTTTCACACCAGGCAAATGCTGAGGCTGTACCTTAATTAAGGCCACGGCCGCTTCCTTCCCACTCCTAACCATTTCCTGTCCCATCGTCGCCGTAAGACCTATCTGTGTCTGTGCGACGTAAAACAACTAGCAAAAAAAAAAAATACCCACAGTAAGGGAAATGAAAATCTACAGCCAGCCAGTCATTCCAGTCATTTGACCGGATTAGGAATGGATTGAATGAAGCCCCCATCTAGCGGCTGGGATAGGAAATAGGAAAGCCTGTCACACTCCTCGGGGCAATAGTAACAGATGAAATGAAATGATATTGGAGAGATGCTGGAATGAAAGATGAAAAATAGGGAAAATGTTCCCTATTTTAAGTTTCTTTAACGGAGTCTATTCGCACTCGTTTACAAGAGAATATGGTTACAATCCAAACCAAACCAAACCCCATGGCGCAGCAGCCCCGAAGGGTCATGGCCTAGCAAGCAACCGCTGCTCAGCCCGAAGGCCTGCAGATTACGAAGTGTCGTGTGGTCAGCACGACGGATCCTCTCGGCCGTTATTCTTGACTTTGTAGACCGGGGTCGCCATCTCACCGTCAGATAGCTCCTCAATTGTAATCACGTACGCTGAGTGGACCCCGAACCAGCCCTCAGGTGCAGATAAAAATTCCTGACCAGGCCGGGAATCGAACCCGGGGCCTCCGGATAATAGGCAGGCATGCTACCCCTCCATCACGGGGCCGGCTTATGCGGTTACAATACAGTTAACTTATTACATAACTGAGCACTTGATGGGTGAGTGAACCAGGTGCGATGCCACCTGAGTACAGACGGCCAGCAAACAAGGCAAGAGACATAAATGAGTCACCAATCCTCAGCCAACCAGGTGGGCGGCTTTTTCTTGCCCCCGTCTGCTATAGAACCTAGCATAACTCAAAGCCGACCAGTTCGAAGCATATTACGAATCCCTTCTGATTCACATGTAATTCAAAAAGACTCAACCTCAAACGTCCGGCTTCTTGGCTGAATGATCAGCGTAGTGGCCTTCCATTCAAGGGGCCCGTGGGTTCCCGGTCGGGCCAGAGTCGGGTTAATTTCTCTAACTCGGGGGTTCGTGTTTGTATCCGTCTTAATACACATCTTCATTTACATACAACACATCACACTACAGACCACAGAAAGACGCGATAGTGAACACATCCCTCCATATAGCGTTTGTACCCGGAGAGACATCCACTCGTAAAACTGAGCTAAATCCACGCAAAATGCCGTAATTGTAAAAAAGGCCAGGAAGAAGAAGGCTCCACTTCAAGCACTCTTCCTTCCGCAATCGCCAGAAAGAATACAAAAAGTATATAGGGTAAATGGAGGTATGTTCGTGATACAAATAAGTTCGTAATAAATCTTTAAATAAGGTGTGTCCGCTCAGCGCGATGAAGACCAATGCATGTGGCTAGAGACATCTGTTGAGATCTCAGGGAACTAGTAGTGAAGTTGAAGTTCTTAGTCTGCAATAGGGAAGTTCTTGATACTTATTCAAAGATTTATCACGAACTTACCTGTATCACGAATATACCCCTTTACTCTACTCCTTCACTACTTATTCAACAGAGAATGAAGGAATAATAGTAAAATATTTTACATGGAATCAAATCAGCACTATTACAATACAAATCTCCGTACTTTGACCAACTGTCAATGGCAAACCTGCGGAACAAGAAGAGAATTTCATGCCCACTGTAGAATTCAGAGCCCTACTAAATACTTCTACACCAAACTCTCAGGACTTATACACCCGCTCTCACTACAGTAACACCCTGACCTTCGCACAACACACCACAAAACGGGGCTTCCATTCCTTCCCCGTATGCGCAGCATACCTTTGGAACTCAATGCTAGCCGAGTTCAGCAGATTAATGTCAAGGTCTTTATTTAAAAAATTATTATAAGATACTATCGGAGAAACTACAGCAGTGACTATTATTACTGTTAAAAATGATTAGGTAAATTGTCGTAATTTCTTGTGGCTATTTCTAGCCTGCTGCAGTCCTTGTAAGGCAGACCGTCCGACGAGTGTGGGCGGTATCTCTAGTGCATAGGAAGCCGCGTGTTATTGCGGTGGAGGATAGTGTTGTGCGAGTTGCAGCGATGTTGGGGATAGTACAATCACCCAGTCCCCGCGCCAAGGTTCAAATCTGCGACCTGGCCGGGATTTGAACCCGGGGCCCTCTGAACCGAAGAGCACTACTCTATCCATTCAGCCAAGAAGCCGGACATTATCATTACAAAGTGCTAATATGGTTATCATTATTTTATGGATCACATTTTTTTATTTCCTTGCAACTGCAAGTAACATTGGTTTCATGTTATTGTTTTTGTTAGCCTTGGTTTTGTGTAAAATAAGTCTTTATACCCTTAATTAGACTAAACTAAACAATATCAACTGAGTTAATTAAATAAATCAAATAAATCAATGTCTATAAATCAAATCTTAACGACAGTGTGTCCATACATAGAATATTTTGGTGAAAATATCGTACAGTTATCCGTTTCTCGTGTAATAATGACGATATGCATATATTTTTGGTTTTGGTGTCTGTTTGTGTGAGTTCATCAAACTTCATATTTAGAATCCACCTGTCCTTGGGTAGGTTTTAGGGACAATATTATTTCTAAATCCCTAAATGGACTGGAGTTTATGGCAGTGATTTTACACTCCAACAAAATATACATGATCAACCTTAATAGAAATCTACCAGCCTTAATGGAAATCTATTCCTAAAACTTTTTTTCTCATGTGCACCTTCTCGATAGGAGGATTAATGAGGGAGATATCACAAACGGACGGTTTTACAGTGTAAGTCCCAGCGGACTTAGCCCCAAAGCGGGTAGAGTTTATAATCTACTTATTCAGGATTGTGTTTTCAGGTGCATATGGGGTCAAGTTATCACTTGGAGCTGGTCTTCTTAGAAATATTATTCCCAATATATATTCGTTAAATTAGGTCTCTCAAAAGACTGTATATAACGAACTTTAAGTGTACCTCGTATGTTATGTCCGTTATTTATGCCGTATACGTATTTATTGTACGACGGTAAAAATGGAGACGCGTAAGAAAAATTGGATTTTTTGTTCAAGTGCCGCAGAACACTTGATGCATGTCACTTCAAGGTGGGATAACAGGAAGAAATAAAGAACCGTTTTACTCTTTTCGATGGAAGAGATAATTAAAGGAGGTTATCATCGCCGATGGGTTTCATGGGTCTTCAGCAACAGCGTCTTTCCAGTGGTCAGAGTAACAACAACAATATGTAACTGCGAAGCAGGAATAATTTCAAACAACTTCGGACCTGGAACTGTACCGTACAATAAACTCTCTAATCTTCCTCATTCTGTGTCGACTTTGTTCAACTTTATCGTATTCGGGCAATCCGCATCTGTTTGGGTGCTATGGGATCCACACCAACAAATGCTCTCTTAATAGAAGCCGAAGAATTATCTTTGCAAATGCGCCGAGAAGTGATATGCTAGAAATTTCTATCACCACGTTCTGCTATTTCACAGAATCCTATTCTTATTGGACTTCAACGATTGACAGTTATCGAGCAGAGACATGGACGACGCTCATCATACAAGCCACAGCTTCTGTTACGCTGCTACAACGAACTGAAAACGATTTTCTCACTAACTCGTAAAACACGACACATGCCCAGATTTGAAGCCAGCCAGCCTAGCTATCTCACCACAGAACTACATTCCGACTCTTATTTGTTCCATGTGGTCCAATAGTACTTACATCTGCACGGATGGTTCCAAATTCGATGACTCGGTGGGATATGCATATTACTGCCAACAAATGGGAGAATTTGGTAGCTTCAGACTACCGCCAGAAATCTCTATTTATACAGCGGAAATGTTAGCTGTATGTGCTGCACTCCGTTTTTATCAAAATAAGCGATTCCATTCGGCTCTCATCATTACGGGTTCCCAAAGTGCTATGAATAAATTACAAAATCTCCAGTGGAATCTCCAAACGCATGGTTACTTGTATGACATCGCGGAGTGAGCTTTTAACATCCACGCTTGAGGTTGCTCCATGGCATTTCTTTGGGTCAAATGACATAGTGGAATTATTGGCAATCGCGGTGCATCGGAAGGTCTACTTACAGCCCTGCAACTCCCATGAATGAACTTTATTGACAACAAATTCGTCACAAATGGTCTACGGAATGGGAAAAATCTGAACTGCTTAAAGGTATAGCTTATGCTCTCGTTCAAACCCAACATCCCTCCTAAGCCATGGTATTATAAGTTTCATCGGTTACGAGGTCTACTTACTTGACTTGACTTAATTCCTCTCGTTCCCACTGGAATATAGGGCATTCGTGAAACGTCTCCATTGTGGTCGTCGACTTGCCATCGAGGTATCCATCCGGTTTCGTCTCACTTCAGTTTCTTTAATAAGTGGATTTAAGATGTGCGAGTTATTAGCCCACAGCACCCGAGCTTGGTGAGGGGCTGCCACCTGAGCCTCCAAGCCTGACGTTTTCTCTAGGGGTTGTCTCCCTTAGCCTTTGAAGATCACTCTTCACCAAAAGGCAGTGGTTTCCCCCATTTCTCCGCATCTGCCATTGAGGACTTCACCAGAGCTCCGTTAGCCGTCTTTTTTCGGGGATCCTGAAGGGCCTTCACAGCTACCGTAGCGGTCCTGGGGCACACACAGTCCCCGCTGTACATCACCCCTACAGGTAATCTCCTACTTCATGCCGTTGCCCACCTTCCATGACGTGGACGAGAGGTTGGACTTATGGGAGGCTTACGAGATCTAACGGTTTTAGTAATCCGAATGAGGTTCAATCGTGGATCATTCCCTTCACATCTACATCGCATAGAGGTTTTGGAATCAGCACACTGTCGATGGGAGTATGCGGAGGATGGAGATCTCAACCACATATTTTTTAAATGTGGTCTTTATAATGCTTCTCGAAGCCGATTTCTATCTGAACTATGTATGTTACCTACAAGTGCCGTTCCCGACCAGCGCTCCATTGGTGTTGCAAGGTGAAAACAACTCAGTTCCTAATACTGTGATGGACTTTTTGAGAACCACGAATATAAGAATTTGACTTTATCCTCATCGCATTGTTGCCAGTATTTTGTTTGTTCTTCCCCTCTTCTACTGAAAGAGATATTCAGTGTAGTGTTATGTACTTGAAGAATGTGGACGATTTGGTTTTGGTGTTCCTTGTACATGGAGGATGACCCAATGCTGTTCCAACAAAGGCCAATTAAATATTTTAAATACACATTGTGCCCTATAATGCCTTGGTCGCTATCAAGCAAGTGCTGAGATCCGACCAAGTTCATTATAGTGGACAATACACTCACCAAACGGTAAGTGCCCTTTGGCACATAGGTTACCTGACTCTTATATCCTCTTCTTCAGCTCGGCGTAACTTAATCAGCAACAGGTTAAAATGGGTGAAGATGGGTCAGCGTAATAAAGAAAAGTGAGGAGGGATAATACGTTCAGGGTATCAACTAAAGCCGAAATAAGAAAAAGATAGGAGAGCTGCGACTTCGCTTAATAACATAATTTATTACAAATGCGAGTCAAATATCGGAGATAAAAGTTAATCTGTCAAATACACAATTGATAATGCTTTCATAATTAATGGACGAGACTTCGTTCGACGTTTGTGGCATGGTGTAGGAGACCACTAGCATCGTACACATTGATGCTGCCGCAACCAGAGTAAGGCTACCTCAAAGAAATAACATCAAAAAATGAGTTTCTGAACATCTAAATCGTATCCACAAACAACATAAAATATTTTTCTTAGTGAATTTATGCCGCAGGACTTTGTGTTAGCACACGCTCTTACAACTAAACATGCAGTACAAATCTACCGTCTGGGAAACGAACTTTGGACTACAGAAAATACGGCAACAACCCAAATTATAATACAATAAGAAAATACATTTTTTACACAGTGCAGAAGTATCATAATCACGACATACACATATTAATGAAACACGCAGTCGTGTCTAAATTTTATCTTCCAAACAGCAGTAAAAATTAGGTCAATCCTTCCTTCCTTCCTTCCTTCCTTCCTTCCTTCCTTCCTTCCTTCCTTCCTTCCTTCCTTCCTTCCTTCCTGCCTTCCTTCCTTCCTTCCTTTTTACAGAGACAGTATTGTTTCTCAAACTCGTAGACTTCCCTTGCAGTGACGTCAGAACGTTATGCTTTTCTTTTTAACACAACTAGGGACCTTGTACGAACCGAGCGGCCATGATGAGACAGCCATAAATTACAACCAGCTGGCAGCTAGTAAACAAACCCTTGGGAAGCAATCGTACCTCCAATTCTAGCCCATTAATACAACAAACTACTCTGCCCTCTTATTCATATATTTCACATGTGATTACCACATGTCTTTTCACTTTATACAGTGCGAAACTCTGCACTCTAATCTGCTCATAACTCAAATTCAACTGGAGCATTTATTCCGATCCTCACTTGTGCACGTTACCTGCACATATGACTATCATATCGCATCCATCAGGCTATTACGGGCTTTATCCCTTGATTCTGGCCTTATCAAACATCTTTCTCATCTCCTACATATTTCTTCGTAAATTCATGACCAGCTCGACTTCATACCAGGTTCCGAGTGTATTAAAGAAATATAGATGATCTTATACTGTCACAATAAAACTACTGTAATGTCTACGCATGCTTCATGCATCTAGCTAGTCCCTAACCATCTTGTCCTGCTTGTAGAAAATCTAAGACTGTGTAAGTCTTCGGTAGATGAAATTATACGACCCTTATTTCCACGGATTGAAAACATTATGTACAACAAGTTATGATACCAACGAAAATAAAATGTGAAACAATAACATGCAATTAACTATCTAACACGCGTGAGTCCTGGGGCATAAATTTATGTACATGTGCCCGTGGACACCTTTCCTATTTACATAATGTCGGAAGGCCTTAGTTACCTAATTAAGATCCTGCCATTATCCTCTCTGCTGCATGCTGAGGAAACAAAGATTTGTCTGACCTGCATCTGTGATATTATCTGAGCAGTTCCCCTGCGGACCTGATTATTTTAGCACATCATGCTAAAGTTGTGGACGGACGACATTATTCGGGGGTTCGTGACTGGTGATATGCTGATTCTCTTCGACTTTCAGCTGGACTCGTTCTGGTTGGTAGATCACCGCCTCCTCGTTGTGGACGGTGCGTCCACAGGATGGAAAAATACGCTGCCGGCAGTCCTCGTTCGTCCCTCGCTGCCGTGAAGGATGCTCCGTTGTTCCACTCGAAACTACTGCCTCAGTGTGATGAACTGGCAGTATATGGTACACACGTGTTGCCAGAGAAACTGAAAGGAAAAGCCACATTATAATATGCTCTTATTCTGATACCTAGGGTTCCTTCTTGCATTCGGTCTAACTCTCTCAACTATTTTGATTCTAATTTTGTCTTTATGAAACAGCCACGTAACTTTCAGTAGAAATGGAACTCACAGTTGATTAACATTAAACTGAAAGAACTGAACTCGCACTGTCTTTCTGAGCCTACACTAGCTTGTCACGCTAATTGAGAACATGTTAGCTTCAGATGATTCGGTTTAACTTTGCGGGGAGTAATTTCTAGCAAATAAATGTTTCCAAATAAAATCTATTCAATCACTTCGCTGTACAACGTTTGTATTTACATCTCAGATAGTTATTACTTACATGTCACTGGGACAATGCAGTCTGTAACTGCGCTGCGTGGAGACAAAGGTATCTTCTCCTCGTAGAGTTGCCGTGAGACAGACACTTCCCCGTCAGCGACACACACAATGAATGAAGCTAGCGTTCTCCCAGGCTGTATATATGAATGCGCAAGGCCCACGCTCGCGGGATCAACGTGTGTGGGCCCTCGAAGGCGTGCGCGCGGACATGAAAATTCTTTCACGGTACTTGAGATAATTGTTCATTAATTCGTTGAGATTACCACTATAGTCGTGTGGCATATCAATTTTTTGCAGAAATATATGCTCATTCCAACTATCATATCCAAATTTCTATATTCATCTTGTAGGAGGAGATATTGAATAAGTTTGTTTCCCTCCAAGTTAAGCGTCCGCGCGGTTCTCATGCAGTTGCTCGCGTCCCACGCCATAAGCTAAGTGGTTCGCTTGGGTTAATAAATTTTAATGTTCATGCTGGGAACTTCATCTTGCGTCTGACGCTAAGCTCTCTTGAAAAGCGCGCAGTGTTAGGTACTATTGCACAATAAAATACAATTTAATGTCCATTCTTTGTGGTTTCATTGCATATCACGATTATCAACGTATTATCGTTCTATTACCATGAAGAGTATCGTTCAATAGATATATCGTACTTCACGTTACTGCCACGTGCTTTTGTAGTATCCGCCTCTGTGTTGTAGTGGTTAGTGTCATAAGCTGCCACCCCCGGAGGCTCGGGTTCTATTCCCCTCTCTTCAGAAAACATTGCAAGGTGTTAGGAGGGGTTGAACATCGTCCACTCAGCCTCGGGAGGTCTGCTATGTAGAGGGCGTTCGATTCCCACCTTATCCGTCCTCGAAGTGGTTTTGCGTGGTCTCCCACTTTTCCTCCCGGCAAATGCCGTGATGGTACCCAACATAAGGCCACGGCTGCCTCCTTCCCTCTTACTTGTATATCCGTTACGATCTTTCCATACGCGACAAGGCCCCTGTGCAGTGTAGCAGGTGAGGCCGCGTGGGCAAGGTACTGGTCCTTCAACCCAGTTGTATCTTCTGACCTACTCACGCTCCAAGACACTGCTCTTGAGGCGGAAGAAGTGAGATCCCTCGCTGGGCCCGATGGAAAAACCAACCCTGGAGGGTAAATGCATTAAGAAGAAAGGAAAGAGAGAAAGAAAGCAAGAAGCTTCGTAGAAAAATATTAGTTTAACATGCAGTATTAAACGTTTGAATACAGACATGTACATTAGCATAAATTAATTAAGGAAACATGTAGTCAGTTACAAATTCCCGTGTGAAGGACGGGTACAAATGGTAGGTAATTAATAATTATTCTTTACTTTCTTACAAATGTTTTAATAATAATATTAAGTTAACGACGGTAAAGAGTTTGTTTAGAAAATACCGGGTCGTCCACCAGCCCCTTGCGATCCAGTATTATGCATCCCTTTCACATTTACTACAATTCTGAAGTACATCGATCTCTCCCTCTAAACTGGGGTAACCCGGCGAGTTTACCGTGCTGCTATGGGCGCACAGCTGTGAGCTTGCTTCCGGGAGATAGTGGGTTCTAACCCCACTGTCGACAGCCCTGAGATGGTTTTCGGTGGTTTCGCATTTTCACACCAGGCAAAAGCTGGGGCTGTACCTTAATTAAGGCCACGGCCGCTACATTCCCGGGCCGATGACCTTCGATGTTAGGCCCCAAGGATCAGCTACCTTCCCATTCCTAGGCCTTTCCTATCCCATCGTCTCCATAAGACCTACCTGTGTCGGTGCTACGTAAAGCAAGTAGGAAAAAAACCGTGGTAATATAACGAGATGTGTGTTTACGGGCTAGAAGACAGCAGGAATCGTGAGTGCCACTATTAATTCATTATGAGAACCTCGAATGAACCCGTAAAATGGTACAGATATGCAGAACACGTACTTTAAAACAGGAGGTGGAAGCACAGACCGGGAGCACGGAACTGTATAGGCTGGGAAGTGGGCGCCGTAGGTCAAGTATCGCAGTAGCTCACGTGGCCAGTGGGCGGGGAGATATGTGACAGTGGACAGTGCTCGTGGCAGAAGGTTCGAATCCCATATTAATATTTTGAACAGCCATTTGTCTGGGATGTGGTAAGTTTGCATACTTGATAGCTTCCAAGGACTGGTTTATTTGACCCTGTAAAGGACCGTATATATCGTTGCATTGGGTATGGCGCTAGGTTGGACGAGGATGAGGAGGTGATGGTCTGTGGCCAGTTAGCTACGTCGGACATGTTCCAAGCTTCGTAGACCACAGGTAGGACAAAGTATGCCCCATTGGAACGATAACAACATGCGATGGCAGGTAAGTATGTAGCTGCGCGATTTCCCCTCCTTCGAAGCAATTCACAACACAAAGTAAATTCATTGCCTCGAGATGTATTCCTCTGACGAGTATGTGGATATGTTACTCATCTATGGAGAGGCTAGACAGAGTGCATACCAGGCACAACGCCTGTACCAAGAAATCTATCCAGATAGACGAAAACCGACGGGCATGATACTTCGGAGTGTGGAAAGACGCCTGCGGGATACTGCATCCCTGGGAAGGACACGGCCTGTTCGAGATCATCTCGTGATATCTGACAATGAAGAGGTCGTGTTTGACGCTATCCGACGTAAACCTCATACTAGCACACGAGACAAACATCAGCCGAGCGTCAGTATGAAGATATTGCACACCCACCGGTTTCACCCGTACCATCTACATTTACAGAAGGAGCTCCATGGACATGATTTCGATGCCCGAGTGGCGTTCTGTAAATGGATCCTACAGCATGTGGACACTGATCCTGCTTTTCTAGCGACTCTCTTATTTACGGAAGAAGCAGGATTTCACAACAATGAAACCGATAATCGCCATAATATGCATTACTGGAGTGTGGATAATCCATACTGGGTGCGACAGACAGCTTTTCATGTACGGTGTCGAATTATGGGTGAACACCTCATCGGTCTCCATTGCTTTGAGCGCCATCTGACCAGCCAAAGCTATCTGCGGTTTCTCCAAGATGAAGTACCACAGTTTTTGGAACATGTACCACTCCTTGACCGCTGCAGGATGTGGTTTTAACATGACGGAGCTCCACCGCACGCGGCGGTATTCGTCCGGAACCATCTCCATGCGACGTATCCTGATATATGGATAAGAAGTGGAGGACCTGTCCCTGGCCCGCCAGATCGCCTGATCTTACGGCCCTGGATTTTTTTCTGTAGGGCCATGTAAAACAACTGGTGTATGCACAGGAGCCGGTCAGTCCTTGTCACCTTACACAGCTCATCACCGAGGCATGCCGATCCGTTTCGCCAGAGATGTTGCAAAGGAGCAGACGGTCGTTACAACATCGTGCGCCGCTCTGTATCGACCACGGAGGTCGTCAGTTCGAGCAGGCGCTACGTTAAACGACGTGGACAACTTAAATTCTGTCACATGTTTCCTAGCCTCTATCAACCCAGCTCCATAACAACGGCCCTTTTCAGGGCCAAATTAACAAATCAGTCTGTGAAAAACACTGGTATTAAATATACAACCTTGCAATATATTTAGGCAACTGGCTTAAAAATTACTTGCATGTGACTTGAAGCTTCGAACCCTCGAGCACTGTCAACTATCACACATCCTACCGCGCGTTAGCCATGTGAGCTACTGCGACACTTGAGCTACATCGCCCCTATCCCAGACTCTACTGGCCACAGACCATCATCTCCACATCCTCGTCCAATCCAGCGCCATACCCAATGCAACGATACATGCGGTCTTTTACAGGTCAAATAACCAAATCAGTCCTTGGAAGCTATCAAGTATGCAACCTTACCACATCCCAGGCAACTGACTATTAAATAAATTAAAGCGACATTCGAACCTCCGACCTCGAGCACTGTCCACTATCAATTACCTCACCGCCCGTTTGTTATGTGAGCTACAGCGACACTTGACATACGGCTTCCACTTCCTAGCCTATACAGTACCGTGTTCCCGGTGTGTGCGTCCACCTCCTGTTTAAAAGTACGTGTTCTGCGTTTTACGGGTTCATTCGAGGTACCCATAATGAATTAATAGTGAGCTCACGATTCCTGCTGTCTTCTAGTCTGCAAACATACATCTCGTTATATTACCCCGGTTTAGGGAGAGGGACCGATGTATTTCAGAATTGTAGTAAATGTGAAGGGATGCATAACACTGGATCGCAAGGGGCTGGTGGACCACCCGGTATACCAGCTGGATAACAATGTCGCCATGTCCTTGAAGTGTCGGGTAGGTTCCCGAAATCTACGCTAAGTCACGCGCGAGTGAACGAAAGTACATGGCCAATACCCGACTAATGGCGAACGTGCACACTAAAGTATCGTATGGTAATGTTGTTCGTGGCCAGCTGTGAGCGTCAGTAAAGAAGAAAAACAGACTTTGCCCATTAGTCTACTACATTCCAAGCGACCAGGTCTAGGTCAAATATCAAGTGATTCGAAAGGCCAGCAAATGAGTAAAAACGAATTTCATCGTCAAAGTCCGTTACAAACGTATTTAAGTAGCTGTGTTCTGATACATGGAAAGGTAATGCATTTCACCCAGTGATGATCTTCATGTCTGCCTCTGTGGTGTAGTGGTTAGTGTGATTAGCTGCCACCCCCGGAGGTCCGAGTTCGATTCCCGGCTCTGCCACGAAATTTGAAAAGTGGTACGAGGGCTGGAACGGGGTCCACTCAGCCTCGGGAGGTCAACTGAGGTGAGTAGAGGTGGGTTCGATTCCCACCTCAGCCATCCTGGAAGTGGTTTTCCGTGGTTTCCCACTTCTCCTCCAGGCAAATGCCGGGATGGTACCTAACTCAAGGCCACGGCCGCTTCCTTCCCTCTTCCTTGTCTACCCCTTCCTATCATCCCATCCCCTTACAAGGCCCCTGTTCAGAATAGCAGGTGAGGCCACCTGGGCGATGTACTGGTCATCCTGCCCAGTTGTATCCCCGACTCAGGGTCTGAAGCTCCAGGTCACTGCCCTCTAGGCGATAGAGGTGGGATCCCTCGCTGAGTGTGAGGGAAGAGCCAACCCTGGAGGGTAAACAGATAAAGAAGAAGAAGAAGAAGAAAGTCTTCATTGTTATTTGCATTTTCCATTCCTTTCTTTTAAACGTGTATGTTATTAGTTTATGCTATGATTTGTTTAATTTTCGTTTGGAGTAATCCTACTCTCGTTACAATGCTGATGGGCCTTGGCATGAACTTTCTTTATATTTACAATTTGCTTTACGTCGTACCGACAAAGATAGGTCTTATGGCGACGATGGGGCTAGGAGTGGAAAGGAAGCGTCCGTGGCCTTAATTAAGGTACAACCCCAGCATTTGCCTGGTGTGAAAATGGGAAACTACGGAAAACAATCCTCAGGGCTGCTGGCAGTGAGGTTCGAACCCACTATCTCCCGAATACTGGATACTGGCCGCACTTAAGCGACTGCAGCTATCGACCTCGGTATGAACTTTCTAGCAGGGGACGTGTGAGTGCGTGACTTTGGCAATAAGTTCTCTCCAACGTGCCCACGATTCGAATCCCGCCCAAGATATCACTCATCCCAGGAAATTACAAGATAAGTAAAAAAAAATTATACTTCTCAGGAGAAGCATTTCTTTATTTTTTTAAACACTACGAAATCACAGATTAACCAAATGCTGTCAAACCATTCTGCGTTGTATGAACGAGCTTGTTAAACAATGGTCTTGCTTTCTTTCTTTCTTAATCTGTTTACCCTCCAGGGTTGGTTTTTCCCTCGTACTCAGCTAGGGACCCCACCTCTACCGGCTCAAGGGCAGTGTCCCGGAGCGTGAGACATTGGGTCGGGGAATACAACTGGAGAGAATGACCAGTACCTCGCCCAGGCGGCCTCACCTGCTATGCTTAATAGGGGCCTTGGTGGGGGTGGGAAGATTGGAAGGGATAGACAAGGAAGAGGGAAGGAAGCGACCGTGGCCTTAAGTTAGGTACCAACCCAGCATTTGCCTGGTGGAGAAGTGGGAAACCACGGAAAACTACTTCCAGGATGGCTGAGGTGGGAATCGAAACCACCTCTAATCAGTTGACCTTCCGAGGCTGAATGTACCCGGTTCCAGCCCTCGTACCATTTTTCAAATTTCGTGACAGAGCCGGGAATCCAACCCGGGCCTCCGGGGGTGGCAGCTAATCACACTAACCACTACAACACAGAGGCAGACAGTCTCTCTCTTACAACCCCTAAATGCTCTCATAACCATAGTTATGAAGAGATCTGTAGGCCTAAACTTTATTTACAACCTCGTTAATGTGTTTACCCCAATGAGATTTTTCCTTATATTAACGCCTATAGTAGGTACTTACAGTAGTCCCCATGAGGTACAATCACTCCACCAACACTTTCTCTCTTGGTGAAATTTACAACCCGACTTTTCACCCAGTTTATCAGCATACCATTATCTGCCGTCCATCTCACAACTTCATGTAGGTCAGATTTGAATTGCTCGAATTTATTACTCTGTACAGTATAACATCATCCACAAAATGCCTTATCTATCTATGATTCCAATTATTTACTCATAAGAAAACATAAATGCCCAATAATAATGTCCTGCCGAAACCCTTCCTTAATCACTTAAAGAAGAGATAATGCTTTATCAACTCTAATTCTTTTGACTTCTATTTCCTAGGGCCGGCCCCGTGGTGTAGGGGTAGCGTGCGTGCCTCTTACCTGGAGGCCCCGTTCCAGCCCTCGTACCACTTTTCAGATGCTCTGCATTGAGTAACCGACAGACCGAGAACGAACCTGCAGGTTATTATGGCAAGGTTTCTGATTGCTTGCCAGCAAGGAAGTAACGTATTTCAATTTTCGTCAACATTCCTATAAACTCGTGGTTGTTCTCAGCGTAGAAAGCAAGAGAGACATCAATAGGCCATTTTGCGGGATATTGGCGGAATATCGTTGGAGGTTATAACCGTCCTCGAATAGCTTAAGTAATAACACCGTAAGTCATCTTCTTATCTGTTTACCTAAGAATCGCTGAGCTTAAATTTCTCCTCTGTTACCCTTTTTTCATACTCGTAACTCATACCGTCATAATTTATTGAGAGACATTTGATTTGCTAATACACCCACTTGGTATTTACATATTTGTCCTATCCGGCTGTCCTCAGTTATAATCGTATTTTCTATTAATTTTAGCTTTCTTAACTGTATTACTTTCTTCCTTCATTGCTCCGTATGTATGCGACTGCTAATCCCGAAATCTGGACACTCTTTTCTTTATGGAAAAATTCCAGGCTATACAAATATATAACTTTTGGCCCCGGAAATATCGAAATATGGATGCAATTTTCATGACGGTACAGACCTTCGTTTCGGGGCATCTGTGGCTAAATGGTAAGTCGTATTAAAAACAGATAGCACGATCGCCGTTCCATATAGTGAGATCAAAAGCTTTGGTCCTATGTCTTATTGTCGTGTCTCGATTGTTGATACGTCAGATAGCGCTGCATTTCTCGATTATAATTAAATCTCCCCAACTCGATTGTGACTGGAATTAGGAAAAGGCTCCTGCCTTTATAATGAAAACTATCCATCTCTATTTTGAATGGCAGTTGCCAAGTAAGCCTACCGTTATAGTAGAAACTCCCGAACTCGATTGTGATTGGCAGTAGGAAATGTGTCCTGCCTCAAAACTCAAAACTTCCCCGATGCCTACCTTACATCGCAAACAACGTATGATGTTCTCCCTCTTTTGTTTCTAGGATAGCGCAAAGAGACATGTAATTTAATATAACCTTACTCACTGCCTTTACAGTAATATACGGAGAAATCCGTATACAAAGTAGAATACCGTAGCGAAGCACGGGTACATTTGCTAGTCAATTAATAAATCAATTAATCAGACAATCATTCATTAATGATCCACATTTTAGACTATCGCTCAGGTGGCAGATTCCATATAAAATGGTTCCCTAGCTTTATTTTAAAGGTTTTCAAAGAACTTGGAAATTTATCGAACATTTTCCTTGCATTCTTCACTTCTTTTCATTGTTCAGCCACCGGGCATCGATGGCAAAGTTCATGGCTGAGGAATTTTGAAAACTTGTTCTTTACGAACGACACACGTCTTGGGCAATATAGTTCCGTAACTACTGCGAACTGCACGTCTACGACATAGTCTCATGAGATGTGCCTGGTGTAGCACGGAAAACTATATTCAGCGCTGCCGACAGTGGGGTTCGAACCCATCACTTCCTGAATACAAACCTACAGCTACACGGCCCGAAATGTGCGGACAATCCGCTGGTTGTCTATGTGTTTATGTATATGATTACATTATTGTTTTTGCGTTCCACTAACCACTGCGGCGTCGTATTGCTTGGCTTTTGTGTCCGGATCAGCTCTTGAGCTGGTCTCACGCGGCTACGAGAACCTCATTCCACCCTTAGTCCACAACTGAAATCCCAGGACTGGGCGGAAGTCGAACACGGGGCCTCCTGGTAAGTGGTGGACCACCTTCAAGTGAACTGGTATCGAACCCGATAACTTAGGCTCTACAGTGTGTACCACTGAAACCCGCTGTACGTATGTATGTACGAAGAATCGCGAAATCTCCTGTGATACTGATCAAGGTGTGGTGTATACAGCGGGGCGCGGTATCTACGGGCCAGCAGGTTTCACAGAGCAATTGAGGACACTTAGATAGCATGAATAAACATCGCTTCAGGGTCACCTCCCCTGCTATTTGCACAGTCGAGATAATCGCCTTCTTAACCTTGAATGCTATCAGTTTCAAGGCTCCGATCGGATTTAGTTGTCTGTAGAAAGGAGGGCAATGGCATATGGATTTCCGACACGTGTTGAGGTGCATTTCACTTCACGTTATCGCCACACAATATGCCTTCATTATTATTTTTTATTATTTTTTTACAATTTGTTTAACGTCGCGCCGACACAGATAGGTCTTAGGGTGATGATAGGATAGAAAAGGCTTAGTAGTGGGAAGGTAGCGGCCGTGGCCTTAATTAAGGTGCAGCCCCAGCATTTTCCTGGTGTGAAAATGGAAAACCATGGAAAACTATATTCAGGGCTGCCGACAGTGGGACTCGAACCCTCTATTAGTTTAAAGAAGAAGGCAACTATTTCCTATGAGAGAATAATTAATAATATGTAAAGATATCCGGTCCGCCCCTGTGGTGTATTGGTTAGTGCCATTAGGTGCCAACCCTGCCCCCAGGCCTGGGTTCGATTCCCGGTTCTGCCACGAAATTCGAAATGTGGTACGAGGACTGCGGCGGGCTCCATTCAGTCTCAGGAGGTGAACTGAATAGAGAGGATTCGATTCCTGCCTCAGCCATCCTCGAAGTGATTTTCCTCCACTTCTTCTTCAAGCAAATGCCGGGATGGTACCTAACTTAAGGCCACGGTCGCTTCCTTCCCTATCCCTTCCAATCTTCCCATCCCTCCAACAAGACCCCTGTTCAGCATAGCAGGAGAGTCCTCCTGGGAGAGGTAGCGTCCTTCTCGCCAGTTGTATCCCCGACTCCAGGACACTGCCCTTGAGCGGTACAGTTTGGATCCCTCGCTGAGTCAGGGGGAAAAGACAACCCTGGTATTTAAACTGATAAAGAAAAATGAAATTAAATGGAATGTTGCTCTGATAGTCTGAGGTCGCTTTATCGATTGGACATATAAAATTACACTTTAAACAACATTTCGATTGCAGTGAGAAACAAGCCGACATCCTCTGTTGACAATGGATGTCGCATGATGTACTTGATGAACAGTCTTTGTTTGGGCTGACTTTACCTATACATTACGAAATCGGAGAAAAGGTGTCTGATAACTCTCGGGTGAGACATCCGGTATAAACAAAATGTAAATCAATCAATGATTTTTACAGGAGTGTAAAACATCTTGTCCCCGATGTGATTCGAACACGCAACCTTCTGATCTGGAGTCAGACGCGCTACCGTTGCGCCACGGAGTCTTTGCAATGCACGTACCTATTTCAGGGCCTTCGTCTTCCTCTATTTTCTTACCTTGAATAGTCAGAACTCCTCTATTCTTCCTCTGGTGGAGTTGTGATGTGATAGATATCTAGTTATTCTTCACCTTAAAAATATAATCACCACATATGTAAATGGAATGCGTATTAATCAATGAAATGAAATGAAATGGCGTATGGCTTTTAGTGCCGGGAGTGTCCGAGGACAAGTTCGGCCCTAGACTAATTTGAGGCTGCTGCATCGATTGGACACATAAAATGCCACTTTAAACAACATTTCGTTTCAGTGAGAACCCATTCCCGGCACCTCGGCGTGTCAGAAATTGTAAAAGTAGTTCGTGGGACTGTCCGCCTCTGTGGTGTAGTGGTTAGTGTGAATAGAGGTGGGTTCGATTCCCACCTCAGCCATCCTGGAAGTGGTTTTCCGTGTTTTCCCACTTCTCCTCCAGACAAATGCCGGGATGGTACCTAACTTAAGGCCACGGCAGCTTTCTTCCCTCTTCCTTGTCTATCCTTTCCAATCTTCCCATCCTCCCCCAAGGCCCCTGTTCAGCATAGCAGGTGAGGCCGCCTGGACGAGGTACTGGTCATCCTCCCCAGTTGTATGCCCCTACCCAGAGTCTGAAGCTCCAGGACACTGCCCTTGAGGCGCTAGACGTGGGATCCCTCGCTGAGTTCGAGAGAAAAACCGAACCTGGAGGGTAAACATATTAAGATAGATAGTTCGTGGGACGTAAAGCCAATAACATTATTTATTAGAGGAGTTCCGACAGTTCGATGTAAGAAAGGAGAGGAAAACAAGACGCTTCAAAAATCGCCCGGACTCCGTGGCGCAACGGCAGCGCGTCTGACTCCAGATCAGAAGGTTGCGTGTTCGAATTACGTCGGGGTCAAGGCTTTTTTTTTTCAGTGCTGTAATCACTGATAGTTTGTTTTTTTGGTTTTTTTTATTTTTATAATTTGCTCTACGTCGCACTGACACAGATAGGTGTTATGACGACGATGGGATAGGAAAGGGCTAGGAGTGGGAAGGAAGTGACTGTGGCCTTAAATAAGGTACAGCCCCCGATTTGCCTGGTGTGAAAATGGGAAACCACATAAAAACATCTTCAGGGCTTTCGAACACACTATATCCCGAATGGTATCTCACAGCTGCGCGACCATCACTGTACGGCCAACTCGCTCGGTTCTCGTATTCTTCTGGATTTACGCAATGTCTAACTACTTTCTTATGAAACACGACTCGATTTAGTGAGAACATTTTCACATCTTTGTCTCCGTGACGTCAAGTCGAAGTCCTGCCCTTTACTCAGCTTGCCTCAGCATTTTACACCGTACAGTGAGATGGAATTAAGTAGATGTCTCCTTCATGCAGCGACCGCAGACGACACTTATCGTCTAAGTCCAAAACTGTTCGAGTTTTCTGACATTTCTTCTTCTGTCTTTCCTTTATCTATTTGCCTTCCATTATTATTATTATTATTATTATTATTATTATTATCATTATTATTATTATCATCATCATCATCATCATCATCATCATCTGTTTACCCTCCAGGTTCGGCTTTCCTCACGAACTCAGCGAGGGATCCCACCTCTAACGCCTCAAGGGCAGTGTCCCGGAGCTTCAGACTCTGGGTAGGGGGATACAACTAGGGAGGATGACCAGTACCTCGACCAGGAGGCCTCACCTGCTATGCTGAACAGGGGCCTTTCGGAGGATGGAAAGATTGGACGGGATAAACAAGGAGGAGGGAAGAAAGCGGCCGTGGCCTTAAGTTAGGTACCATCCCGGCATTTGCCTGGAGGAGAAGTGGGAAACCACGGAAAACCACTTCCAGGATGACTGAGGTGGGAATCGAACCCACCTCTACTCAGTTGACCTCCCGAGGCTGAGAGGATCCCGTTTCAGCCCTCGTACCACTTTTCAAATTTCATGGCAGAGCCGGGAAACGAACCCTGGCCTCCGGGGGTGGCAGCTAAACACACTAACCACTAAACCACAGAGGCGGACTATTATTATTCATCCTTTCTTAATATGTTTACTCTCCAGGGTTGGTTTTTCCGTCGGATTCAGCGAGGGATCCCACCTGTACTGCCTCAAAGGCAGTGTCCTGGTGCGTTGGCCTTTGGGTCGGGGATACACTGAGGAAGAGGACCAGTACCTTGCCCAGTTGGCCGCAGGTGCTATGTTGAACAGAGACCTTGTTGGGAGATGGGAATATTGGAAGTGATAGACAAGGAAGAGGGAAGGAAGCGGCCGTGGCCTTAAGTTAGTTACAATCCCGGCATTTGCCTGGAGGAGAAGTGGGGATCAACGGAAAACAACTTCGACGCTGGTTGAGAAGGGAATCGAATCCCTCTCTACTCGGTTGACCTCCCGAGGCTGACTGGTTCCCGTTCCAGCTCTCGAACCACTTTTCAAATTTCGCGAAAGAGTCAGGAATCGAACCCTGGCCTCTTTGGGTGGCAGCTAATCACGAGTCAAGCACGTTCAGAGCTCGTTGGAGCCTGCGGCTGCAGTTGATAACGTGGGACAGTTTACATCACTCTGGAGTTACAGTGACCATCTCATGATCTCATGATCCCAACGTAGGTGAAATTTCTTTCTTTCTTTCTTTCTTTCTTTCTTTCTTTCTTTCTTTCTTTCTTTCTTTCTTAATCAGCTTACCCTCCAATGTTGGTTTTTTCCTCGGACTCAGCGAGGGATCCCACCTCTACCGCCTCAAGGGCAGTGTCCTGGAGCTTCAGACTCTGGGTCAGGTATACAACTAGGGAGGAGGACCAGTACCTCGCCCAGGTGGGCCTCACCTGCTATGCTGAATGGAAGCCTTGGTGGGGGATGGATTGGAAGAGATAGACAAGGAAGAGGAAAGGAATCGGCCGTGGCCTTAATTAGGTACAATGACGGCATTTGCCTGGAGGAGAAGTGGGAAACCACGGAAAATCACTCCCAGGATGGCTGAGGTGGGAATCGAACCTACCTCCGGGGGTGGCAGCTAATCTTAGGTGAAATTTTCGGATCAGAAAGTCAAGTTTCAAATGATTAGTATGTATTATAACGCTATTGTTTAAGCTTGCTTTACTTCGCTTTAGAACAGAAGGCTGTAGTAGGAAGCAGTGCCAATAATGTGTCGCTGTCAGGGTATCGACTGGCTCCTGGGGTTGTTACCCTCTGCAGCCAGTCACGGAGTAGCTGTGTCCACAAAGAATACACAAGAACACTTGTTAAGGCACTGTTTGAACAATAAACACTGTGAGTGGCGTTCTTTAAACAGGAGGAATGTGCTGCCGCAGGCAGGCGCGCGCAGGGCACGAACCAAGGCCGCTCAGTCAGCCGTGTCCGGGTGTTCACGAGTCAAGCACGTTCTGAGCTCGTTGGAGCGTGCCCGCTGCACTTAATAACTTGCGACAGTTTACATTACTCTGGAGATACAGTGACCATCTCAAGATTCCGAGTTCGCGGACTCGATCCCTACCGATGTAGTCGATTTTTTAATGTATGATCGAACACTTTGGAGTAGTGATGGGAATATCGAATACGAAATAATCGATGATTCGATTATTTAATTTTGTTCGATTATTATTATTCATTCGATAATTTTTTAGTTTTTCGATTACTTTTTTCCATTCGATTACTTTCTCTATTATCCATTTGAATTTCCATTCGAATGATTGGGTCAATTGAATATTGAATGCTTTCGAAATAATCGACTGAAACGTAATCTTAATTGACATCAACTCATCAATCTCATCACAAAGAAATTAAAACGATCTATATCCATTCCCCTACGTGAAGTGCGTGAGTAAGGCGAAAGGACTCGTACAGTATAAGCGCTACATTTGGAAAAAGGCATATTTCTATTTTTCGTAAGATTTCATCTATTCGCTTATTTCAATTGATTGTCCACCCGACACACTTAAACCGAAAGCTTTATTCATGACGCATCCGATTATTTTATGCAATACAACTGAATGATATGTGAAACATTGATTATTTATTCGACTATTTAATAATAATGGGACGGAGATTATTCTTCTTATTCTTATTCTTATTCCTATTCCTATTCTTATTCTTATGCTTAGTCTTATTCTTAATCCGTTTAACCTCCAAGGTTGGCTTTTCCCTCGGACTCAGCGATGGATCTCACGTCTACCGCCTTAAGGGCCGTGTCCTGGAGCATGAGACAGTGGGGCGGGGGATACAACTGGGGGGAATGTCCAGTACCTCGGCCAGGCGGCCTCACCTGCTATGCTGAACAGGGGCCCTGCGGGGGGATGGAACGGTTGAAAGGGATAGACAAGGAAGAGGGAAGGAAGCGGCCGTGGCCTTAAGTTAGGTACCAGCCTGGCATTTGCCTGGAGGAGAAGTGAGAAACCATGGAAAACCACTTCCAGGATGGCTGAGGTGGGAATCGAACTCACCTCTACTCATTTGACCTTCCGAGGCTGAGTGGACCCCGTTCCAGCCCTCGTACCACTTTTCAAATTTCGTATCAGAGCCGGGAATCGAACCCGGGCCTCCGGGGGGTGGCGGCTAATCACACTAACCACTACACCACAGACGCGGAGCAGAGATTATTCGATTATTAAAAGTGTTCTATTATCCTATCACTACCTTGGGGACGAAATTATATTTTCTTCGCTCTGTTTCCTGACCAAATATTCTGTACGAGAGTGAACGCAGGGTGCATTCTGGATATCTTACCGACACGTTGGAAGTAACAAAGATGAATGTACCGACTATGAATATCAGTACCGAAAGGTGGAAACAATGAGGGCAGGGTACTCGTAATGAGGAGGAAAGTCCAAGGTTGGGAATGATCTCTATGGATCAAGCAGTGTCCCTCTGAACTGAAGAGCAGTACGCTGACCATCCTACATCCAAGAAGCCGGGGACTCTATAGGCTGTATTAAAAGAGTTTACTTAAAACAGTTTTGTCAAATCCGTCCCTCCGGAATTACCTGCCGATGAATCATGAGACATTGATAGGTCTCTAAGATCAGCCAACTTTGAATAAACATAAAATCAAGTCATTAAATTTTCACACCAATAATTGCAGGCGAAGGCTTACCCTAACCCGCAATACTTTCTGTACATAACAGGTTGCTAAGCCACTAACACTTTCATTGATATTCTGATACTAGCAAATGTACCCGTGCTTCGCTATGGTATTCTACACTGTATACGGATTTCTCCGTAAATTACTGTAAAGGCTATGAGTAAGATTAAATAAAATTGCATGTCTCTTGGCACTATCCAAGACACGAAACAGGGAGGACATCAGACGTTGTTTCCGATGTAAGGTAGGCATCGGCGAGGTTTTGAAGATAATGGCAGGTCACAACTCCTACTGCTAACCACAATCGAGTTCAGGAGTTTCTACTATAATGGCAGGCTCACTTGGCAACTGCCATTCACAATAGAGATGGAGAGTTTTCATTATAAAGACAGAAGCCTTTTCCTAATGCCCGTCAGAATCGAGTTATAATCGAGAAATGCAGCGCAACCTAACGTATCAACAATTGAGACACGACAAAATGTTATAGGACGAAAGTTGTACACCTCCCCAAATTGAACGGCGATTGTGCTATCTCGTTTGTAATAGTCCGGCCCCACGGTGTAGGGCGCAACGCGTCTACCTGGCACACGGCGGCCGCGGGTTCGAATCCCGGCCGGATCAGGAGTTTTAAATTGTAAATGATTAATATTCCTGGCCTGGGGACTGGGTGTTTTTGTCGTCTCATAACGTTCCTTTCCTCACTTTCAACACTCTACACTTACGCAATTACACTTACACGCAGATTCGTATCGTATTTTGAACGTAGTGGCAAAAGATCAGCAGAGGCAGACGCCACGAACAAATATCATGTTTTTAAAGGCCCCAATTACACCGAAACGAAGGTCTGCAAGTCATTAAAATTGTATCGATATTTCGATATTTTCCTGGGCCAAAGGTTATACATTTGAACAGCTTGGAATTTATCCTCAAAGAAAAGAGTGTACAGGTTTCAAGAATAGCATTCGCACATATACGGAGTAATTAAAGAAGAAAGTGTTGCAGTTCCTCTGTGGTGTAGTGGTTAGTGTGATTAGCTGCCACCCCAAAAGGCACGGGTTCGATTCCCGGCTCTGACCCGAAATTTGAAAAGTGTTACGAGGGCTGGAACCGGGTCCACTCAGCCTCGTGAGGTCAACTGAGTAGAGGGGGGTTCGATTCCCTCCTCAGCCATCCTGCAAGTGGTTTTCCGTGGTTTCCCACTTCTCGTCCAGGCAAATGTCGGGATGGTACCTAACTTAAGGCCACGGCCGCTTCCTTCCCTCCTCCTTGTCTATCCCTTCCAATCTTCCCATCCCCACATGGGCCCTGTTCAGCATAGCAGGTGAGGCCGCCTGGACGAGTTACTGGTCCTCCTCCCCGGTTCTATCCCCCGACCCAGAGTCTTACACACCAGGACACTGCCCTTGAGGCGGTAGAGGTGGGATCCCTCGCTGAGTCCGAGGGGTAAACCAACCCTGGAGGGTAAACTGATTAAGAAAGAAAGTGTTGCAATTAAGAAAGTTTAAGTTAATAGAAAATAGGATTGCAACTGAGGACAGCCCATAGGACAGATATGTAAATACTTTACGATTATAAGAAGGCGGTAACAGAAGAGAAATTTAGGCGCAGGGATTCTTAGGTAAACGGATAAAAAGATGACTTATGGTGTTATTACTTAAGCCTGAAGAGGCAAGGCAGAGGCAAGAAATTAGAGCATAGAAGATAAGTAGATTAAGAAATACAGTAAAAATTATATCAAATGCCAGAAAACACCTTACGGTGTGAAATAATAGGCTACACCCCGCGGTAATATTCAAAAATTAACAGCCCTCCTTAGTGCTATTTGAGGACGATTGTAACCTCGAACGGTATTCCGCCAAAATCCCGCGGAATGGAGATTGACGCCTCTCCTCCTTTCTGCCCAAGGAACAACCACGAGTTTACACAAATGATGACGAAAATGGCAATACGTAGCCTCCCTGCTGGCAAACAATCAGAGACGTTGCCATGGTAACCGGTAGGTTCGTTGTCAGTCTGTCGGTCACCATATGCAGAGCATTAGTCCAGCAGAAAATAGTAAATTTCTTCCGTCATTTGAAGAGTAAGCGAAATTATGTACATAACAAGAGTTGTTTATAATGAAGGCACGTGTCACATACAGTCCACTGATTTTACAGGAAATAAATATTGTGAGAAAAATGGAAGAAAACTGTTCTGGTTTTCCTATAAACCCCCCTCTATTCAGAGATTATTAAATCATGTGCATATTAAAACCTTCCCATGGATGAGTATACTCTAAATATGAAGTTTGGTCGAGATCTATCTAGCCGTTTCGCCGTGATGGTGGAACAAACAGACAGACACGAAAAATAAAATCCACTGATACGGTCTTGAGTTCGCCTAAAACGGATAACTATCTGAGAAATTGACAATACTAATTACGTTTCACAACTTTATTTATATAGATAGGCAGATAGGCAGATAGATAGATAGATAGATAGATAGATAGATAGATAGATAGATAGATAGATAGATAGATAGATAGATAGATAGATAGATAGATAGATAGATATACAGATAAGCATAGACACGTCTGTAAGTGCAGACGTTCATTTCACTAGGTACTGCTTTGAAAGTATACGACATATCGACAAACGGATTTCACGAACAGACGCCTATTTTAGTGTTCTACATGGTTGATCCTATGACATATTCTCGTATCTAATATATTTATGGGTTCGATTGAGTTAGAATCATTGAATAGGGTGAAATTTGGTGCAGAGATTACTTTATATTTTGATACTCGTGTGACAGCTGGAATTATAAAATTTGGCTAACATATGGTCACTGGTGGTATCAATGTGCGTGCCGAATGTGATCATTCTATCTTTCCAATAAGTGTGTCAAACGATAACGTATGCGTGTAAAAAATACAAAATCAATTTTAAATCGAGGAATACAGCTCTATTTAACGTATAAGGGATAGAGATATGAAAAAAGTCATAGGACCAAAGTTGTAGATCTCTCCAAATTGAACAGCGATTGTGCTATCTGTTTTGTGATATGACTTACCGGTTAGCCACCAATCACCCCGAAACGAAGGTCTGCACCGTCATTAAAATTGCATCCATATTTCGATATCTTCCAGGGCCAAAAGTCATACATTTGAACAGCTTGGAATTTTCCTCAAATAAAAGAGTGTCCAGGTTTCGGAATTAGCACTCGCATACATACGGAGTAAATAAGGAAGACATTAATACAGTTAAGAGAGTTGAAATTAATAGAAAACAGGATTATAACTGAGGACAGCCGGATAGGACAAATACGTAAATACCATGTGGATGGATTGGAAAATAAAATGTCCCTCAATAAATTGTGATGGTATGAGTTACGGATATAAAAAGACGGTAACAGAGGCGCAGAGATTCTTACGTAAACAGATAAGATGACTTATGGTGTTATAACTGAAGCCTAAAGAGACAAGGCAGAGGCAAGAAATTAAAGCGGAAAACAGAAGTAGAATCGAAATACCGTAACATTTATAGCAAATGCCTGAAAACAGCTTACAGTGTGAAATAATGGGCTACACTCCACAGTACTGTTCAAATATTAACAGCTCCCCTTAGTGCTATTCGAGGACGATTGTAACCTCCAACGGTATTGCGCCAATATCCCGCAGAATGGCCGATTGACGTCTCTCTTGCGTTCTACCCAAGTAACAAATGAGATTACAGTAACACAAATGATGACGAAAATGGCAGTAAGTTACCTCCATGCTGGCAAGCAGTCAGAGACGTTGCCATGGTAATCTGTAGGTTGTTGTCGGTCTGTCGGTCACTCAATGAAGAGAATGAGACCCGAGGAATATCATTATTTTCTCCGTCATTTGAAGAGGAAGCGAAATTATGAACATAACAAAAGTTGTTTATAATGAAGGCACGTTTCACATACAGTCCACGGATTTTACACAAAATCAATATTATGAGAAAAAATGGAAGAAAACGGTTATGATTTTCCTATAAAACCCCGCTATTATTTTAAATCATGTGCATATCAAAACCTTCTCAGGGATGAGTATACTCTAAATATGAAGTTTGATCGAGATGTATCCAGCTAATTCACCGTGGTGGTGGAACAAACAGACGAAGAGATACGAAAAATAAAAACCACTGCTATGGTCTTGAGTTGACCTAAACCGGATAAATATCTGAAATATTGTTAAACAAATGAAATTAAAGACAGTGGACCCCATATAACTTTATTTATATTCTGATTCTGATACATGTGATTTCCATCCTTAGTAATGTCATTGCCTGTCTATTATGTCATCAGCCCAGAGGTTGTTTGGATCCTCAAATAGCACCGCCAAAGGTTATGCGGTTATGAGGATACCCCAAAAACCAATGGCAGCACCAAAATGAGGCGTGCTAGGCAAGATGAGGAATGAGGTAGTTTGCCATTGCTTTCCTCACTGGGTCAGAAAGTACTATTGCAGCACGACTGACCCTATGAGCAGCACCTTTCATAACACACAGATGCACTAGTCATGCTCTGAATGTCATAACTCAGCACTACCCATACCCCAGCAACTTCCATATTGTAACAGCCATGGATGTTGACTGGGACTTCGGTGGAAGCTACACTTTACTCTGGCCTGTGCCAAGAGATGGACGCTAAAGTACTGTACCCATCAAGAAATGACAGCAGGCAGAATTGCATGCAGCTATATTTGATTACTATCTGTCAAGCCAGAGAGTATACACTTAGTTTCATCATTGAAGAACACTATTCCCTCATAGATACTCTTTGATTGTCTAACCTTTCTCAGCTTCCAAATATATTCAACAGATTCAGAGCGTTCCTAATAAGGTACATGCTGCTAATAGAAAAAAAGTCTACGTACAAACAGACCCCATCATGCCATACTCTTTTGACATTATCTGGGAACACCTATCGAAGGATAAACTAGCTACACAATAAAGAGTGAACGCCATGTAACTTATCTTGATAAAATTCTCTGCGTGAGAAGAAACACTCCTTCAAGACTAACCTATGAACTCACGATGACGATAGAATGGATGAATCCGACTACGAACTGTTGCATATCATAACGCGGTTCGTATTAAATATTCATAAAACCATTGACAAGGGCAGGAAAAATAATACGATTACGGCAGGCATATCAAGACGAGTTATCTGACCTATTTATGTAACACATTTGGCCATTCTGTCCGTTCTACTGGACAGCTTCATTTTTGTTTGATCTCTTCGGAATTACCTGCCGGTGAATCATGAGATATTGATAGGTCTCTAAGTTTAGTCAGATTTGAGTAATCATAAAATCAAGTCATTATATAATCACTCGCTTAGGCGAAGGCCTACACTAGCCCGCAATGTACGCAGTTAAGGAGCAATAAACGATATCAGCGAAGCTCAACGATTAGAAATGACGGTGACTATAGGCAAACCTGCAATTTTAACCACATATGCCTTAGGCTAATACTATCTGCAGAGAAATGCCGTGGGAGTAAGACACACCTTAGGGCAGAGTCGAGAGGGACCAAAAATCGGCATGCGGGTCATAAGGGCTGAGAAAGAAAATGTCCAAAATGACAGATGTCAGTACTGAATTTACAATAGGCTGATTGGATAGTTGGAACCGTATACTCCATATCTACAGTGCTGCGTGTAAATACATACAGTTATAACTTATTTTTAATATTTGAAAGATCAATTAATTCCCAGACAATTTGGGCTGCCATAAGTACGAAGTTCCACGCCAAACAAAATAAAAAAACTTCAAATTAAACATACAACAACTCTTAACTTCAAAATAGTTCGTAAACACCGAGCAGGTGGCTGCGCGATTTGGGTCACGAGGTAGCGGATTCGAACCCCACTGTCGGCAGCTCAGAAAGTGGTTTCCCGTGGTTTCCTGTTTTCACGGTCGTTTCCTTCCCACTCCTAGTCCTTTCATATCTCATCGTTGCCATAAGACTCATTGCGATATAAAACTTTTTTAAAGTTAGTAAATCATTAACGCCACATTAAAGAAATCTAAAAAAACACCTCCCACGTAACTAACAGATAATAAAAATCCTGAAAGTGAAAGTTTGAAATAGTATCCCGGCAACACAATGGAGCAATTTCAAATCAAGGCTCGTTGTCTGATCTATTTATAAGGAATGCTGCAGAGCAGCGCGGGTTCTCTAGTTATTACTGTTATTATTATTATTATTATTATTATTATTATTATTATTATTATTATTATTATTATTATTATTGTTGTTGTTACGGAGTTATCCGTGGAAAGCAGAGGTGAAAGAAGGTGCGGGCTGGAATAGGTCTCAACTACAAAATTAAAGTTAATTTAAAGCTTTAACAAAGGTTATATTTTCTTTTCCAAAATCACTCAATAACATAGTATAACAGGTACCAAGTAGCAGAACAACGAATTAAGAAATTACAAATTACAGTTCGTTACAGGATTGGGACTTCGAGCCCCGTTTTACATTCCTGAGCCCTCAGCTCACAACCACAAATTACCAAAGGGCAGAAAACCCCTTCATACCAAGGAGCACTTGCCCCTAATGAGAATGTCAAACCTCCTAGAGGCACGCAGAGATCAACTTTGGAAAGAGCATTCCCGCTCTCAAGTTTACAAGCCTATCAAAGGCTACAACAAACTTCACTCCTAACTGCCCTCAAGGCACACATACAGAGAAACAGGGGTATCTTGTAATCAACCTACAGGGCCTTCACATGAAGAAAACAAAACTTTGGGTTAATTAAATGGCCCAAAAAACCAAATTGACTGGAGGCGTAGCTTGCACTCCTACATGAAACTTCCTAAAACCTAGGTGGCACTCGGCCAGTTATACAGGGACTAATCCCATACTAGAGAGGTGACTCGTAGAAGAATAATTTATTACATTAAGAAGAGAAGAAAATCGGTTATGAAAACGCAGTCACCTCAAGACAACATGAGTGGGAGCTCGAGAGGGTTAAGCACTCTCTATCCCAAATTGCGGTTAATTTACATGAATATAGTAAGGTTTACATAGAAAAGGATTCGAACCTTCCCCGCGGGTTAAAACTGCTGAGCTAGCAAGAAATAAAGTTCTTAAACGGCCTTTACCTTGTTGATGAACTGCTGCCCGAAGAAAGAGGCGCTTCCCGCCCCCTGCTACATAATCACACACTAAGCAAGTTGTCGATGAAGTGGCGACGAGCCATGAACCTCAGCAGTTTTATACGCTCGGGGAAAGTTCGAGACCTTTCTTGAATAAAACAGTCCCACCCACTACCTTTTATTGGTCGGCTAAAGATTACATGTCAAAACTGAAGAAGAAATCTAGGATTGGTGGAAAATTAATTTAGAAAATTTAGGATTGGCTGAATTTAAAACTGGCGGAAACGGAGATCAATATTGCCAACCCAAAAAATGAAAGAAAGAAATTTAACAAAGAACAAACTTATGGATACAAAATTTCTTCAAAAACAGTTCGTTCACTTCGCACCAGGGTGCACAGTTATAGTTTTTATGTAGTGACATCTAGAAGAGAATGTCCACACTTCTAGCTACAGAGCAAACAAACACAAATCGAAATAGGCACAGTTCAGAACACTTCAAAATTTACAGTAGTGACATCTTCCAAGAAACCTCTGATTTAATACAGATTTTAAAGTTCAGAGTTTCTCCTGTAGGGAATACTTTTTAGGCGCACAATTTAAATTTGCGGGGTCGGGGTGTACCGACTGGTACAATTATTATTATTATTATTATTATTATTATTATTATTATTATTATTATTATTATTATTATTATTATTATTATTATTATTATTATTATTATTACCTACAAGTTGCTTTACGTCGCACCGACACAAATAGGTCTTATGGCGACGATGGGGAAGGAAAGGGCTACGAGTGGAAAGGAAGCGGCCGTGGTCATAATTAAGGTACAGCTTGCCTGGTGATAATATGAGAAACCAAGGAAAGCCATCGTCAGGGCTGCCGACAGTGGGATCAAAAACATTGTCTCTCCGATGCAAGCTCCCAGATTATTATTATTATTATTATTATTATTATTATTATTATTATTATTATTATTATTATTATTGTTGTTGTTGTTGTTGTTGTTGTTGTTGTTGTTGTTGTATACGGTCAGTTTCCACGTGTAGACATTTCGATTTTTCGCCATTTACACGGCAGAGAAATTGGAACTGTATTGGGCGTCTTATTGATGAGTGGTGTTTTAAATTTATATATAAACACATAAATGTCACAAGTGATGGTTTACATACCGCCATCGTGCGGCATGGAGCGATTATACGCAACCAGCGCCTTGACGACTATGGTCGGAAATGGTTCTTTGAGTGCTACACCGAGCAGGGTGGTTTAACAGTGACTACGGATTTACAGCGCTGCATTCGGGAGGCGGTGCGTTGGTCCCATACTGTCAGCAATCCTGTGAATGGTTTCCCATAGTTCTCCATTATTCTCACTAAGGCGAATGCCAGGACAGTTCATTGTAGAGACCACGGTCACTCCCCTCCCCACACCTCAAAAACACCGCAACACATCTCCTGGCCTGAGAGAGGGCGTCATCCACTAGGAGGCCCACTGCACCCCATCAGGGTTCAGAATGAACACTTTTAGTAGTAGTAGTTGAATGCTGTCCGCCTCTGTGGTTTAGTGGTTAGTGTGATTAGCTGTCACCCCCGTAGGCCCGGGTTCGATTCCCGGCTCTGCACGAAATTTGAAAATTGGTTGGAGGGCTAGAACGGAGTCCACCCACCCTCGGGAAGTCAACTGAGTTGAGGATTTTCGATTCCCTCCCCAGCCATCCTCGAAGTGGTTTTCCGTGGTTTCCCACTTCTCTTCCAGGCAAATGCCGGAATGGTACCTAACTTAAGGCCACGGCCTGACAAGGCCCCTGTTCATCATAGCAGGTGAGGCTGCCTGAGCAAGGTACTGGTCATTCTCCCCAGTTGTACCCTCCGACCCAAAGTCTCACGCTTAAGGACACTGCCCTTGAGGCGGTAGAGGTGGGATCCCTCGCTGTGTCCGAGGGAAAAACCAACCCTGGAGGGTAAACAGATTACGAAGAAGAAGATGAATGCTACTTTATAAAACGGATTATTACTGGTATTTGAGAGTTGAAACCATAAAGTCTCTAATAATAATAATAATAATAATAATAATAATAATAATAATAATAATAATAATACAGTATAAATGCTGCCATTGATGCTTTCACGACCCGTACTTATAGGCATGATGTAGGCTTTTGGGCTTATGCCGTCTCAATAAAATAAGGTGAAATTATTTACGTTTCGCAGAGAACTTTGCTCTGCATCATCAGAAGAAATTCTCGACTGTCCACGAGAAGCCTCTCCTTTCCGATCTTCTCATCTCCCACAAGGTCCCTGTTCAGCATAGCAGATACTGGCCAGGTACTGGCTCTCCTCTCCAGTTGTATCCCCGACCCAAAGTTTCACGTTCCAGGACACTACCCTTGAGGCAGTAAAGGCGAGATCCCTCACTGAATCCGGAGGGAAAACTAACCCTGGAGGGAAAAAGCCTTTCTCGTTGACAGTCGATATTTTCTTTTCTTCTGATGACGCAGAACAAAGTTCTTTGCGAAACATGAAGAATTTCGCCTTATTTTCTGGACACGGCATAAGCCCAAAAGCCTATATCATGTCTACAATACAGTGTAAATCATAATAATTGTATGGCCTCCCTTACCAGCAAGCGTTGTAACTAGACGCCATTTAGGGGGGCCGCGCGCCAATTTTGAAGTTCCCTTTTACTCTACCAGACAGCAGAGTAAATTGGATCTCAGTTGGAAAATTTTTAATTTAATTTTTTAATTTTTAAAGTTTTAATTAAACATCAGGAATGTGTCACCAGAGACATTTCGGATGCAACATCGTATGACTTTCCACCGCCCTTTATGTATTCGACTCCCTTATTTGATCCCATGATCTTGGGATCCGAAAGACGACAATCTACTTCTGATTCACTCAGGGAGCTCAAATCTCAAAAATGAAAGACCATTCGCGAGAATTCTCAAATAGGTGTTGATTTTGTACACATATAAAACGACCTCGACTGCCTCTGTGGTGTAGTACTGTAGTACTTCTCTTCCAGGCAAATGCAGGGATAGTACTTAACTTAAGGCCACGGCCGCTTCTTTCCCTCTCCCTTCCAATCTTCCCATCTCCCACAAGGCCCCTGTTCAGCATAGCAGATACTGGCGAGGTACTGGCCCTCCTCTCCAGTTGTATTCCGGACTCAGGACACTACCCTTTAGGCAGTAAAGGTGAGATCCCTCACTGAATCCGGGGGGGAAACTAACCCTCGAGGGTAAACTTAAATAAATACATAAATTGACCTTGCCTCACTGTAGACTCTCCTGAAGCCGTGCATTCACTAACTTTCGGATTACATGACGTCACCAATCACGATCGCATATCTTATCCGATGAAATGAAATGTCGTATGGCTTTTAGTGTCGGGATATCCCAGGACGGGTTCGGCTCGCTAAGTGAAGGTCTTTTTATTTGACTCCCGTAGGCGACCTGCGCGTCGTGATGAGGATGAAATGATGATGAAGACAACAGATACACCCAGCCCCCGTGCCGTAGGAATTAACCAATTAAGGTTAAAATCCCCGACCCTGCCGGAATCGAACCCGGGACACTCTGAACCGAAGGCCAGTATGCTGACCGTTCATCCTACGAGTCGGACATCTTATCCGATTAATTTCATCCTCTGAGCGAAGTTTCTTCATTGCATTTCTCACGGAGGCAGGAGAGCTAGGGAACTATCTCACCCAGGGTATGTATTTCCTTCATAAAGTAATAACTAACAAAATTGACGATAGTAAAATCAGAGAAAGAAGTGACATACATGTTCTAAATGTAACTCCCAGTAGATTTCGGAATATATTCTTCATACCGAAAACTAACACAGACTCACAAAGTAACTCCCCTTTATACAGAATTATGACGCAATACAATCTAGTGCACCATCTTGATACAGACATCTTTAGCATGTCGGAAAACCAGTTTGCTACATCCTGTGATAAGAGTGCTACAGTCTTTGTAAGATAAATGACGTCTTCATGTAACTAAATGTATCCAATATTAATATTATTTCCTCTTCTTCAATCTCTTTCTTTTGTAATTAAGTTCTATTATTATTTCAAATCATTAATTTACTGTATTACTTGCTGACAACATTTTAAAAGTAGTGATCAGTGTAACTGGGGAAACTTGTAATGTTCACAACAATGCTTAAATAAATAAACACAGTAAATAAATAATTAAATAACATTATTACAATATAGCTGTGCGTGGTTCCTTGGATGACTCGTTATCGCAGTGGCCTTTGGTTCAGAGGACCTTGGGTTTGATCCCCGCCTAGGTTGAACGTTTTTATCTTAAACAGTTAGCTCCCCTGACTCGGCGATCGGGGAGTTGTGCTGTACCCAACAACCCTGTTATTCACACATCACTCTCCTTCACTACCAAAATAACACGCAGTTTCCTATTCATGGCAGATGCCGCCCACCCTTGTCGGAGGGTCTGCGTTACAAGGGCTGCAGCAGACTAGCGATGGTCGCTTGAAATCATAATACTAATAATAATAATTACAGTGTGTCCAGCACACTGAAATGAAAACACCAAAAAGAAATATTCACGTAATGCCTTCACTTCATTTTCGCAGAAAATGGCAATATAGGGTAATGTATTGGAATCAGTTGTACGTCTGTTTTTATCGTATTGTCTAAGCTGAAAAAGCCCAGATCGAATTATATGTGTTCTAACTCATATTAGAGAAATAAAAACAAAATCTTCCTTGGTTCTATGGATGTCCGGAGAAAAACCACGAGGAGATGAATCATTTCTCTATACCTATACTATAAGTCCAGCTAACGTACCTGCCATCGGCAGTTCGACCATGTAAGTGGTTCAGTTAAATGGAGAAATGCAATTTGATTCGGAGCTGAAGGAACGTGTGATCGAATGTTGCGGTTAAAAACAATGTTCGTATATAAAATGCTCGATGGAATAGAAAACGACAGAGGTTCTCTTCACTTGTATGCTTGTACGCTTGCATTTTAGCAATGTCAAGTTCTATTGCTGGAATGACGTAGGTATAGATAGGTGTGAAAACGGCTCTTCTGTGTTACTTTCATTGCGTGAACTCCCAATTCCTATCAGCGCTTCCAAAGCACGGATTGATAGCTCGAATACAATGATGGGCCAGTGTGTCAGTACCGGTAGTTATCAGAATAGGTATTAACCAGACCAATGGTAGGATAATAAAATAAGGTTATCTCCAGCTCCTTCCCGCCAATGTTTGCAGTCTAGTCTACTCAGTGAGGTATCTCACCTAGATCGCGCGTCAAGCAGACGTCCGCTCAAGGCCCGCTTTTTGACAGGAAATACATTCAAATAGCAGGACCGATAACCTTTCTGCTACGATAAAAAGGTGTGGGTCATGGAAGATAAACATTTACTATTCCTTCTCTCCTTGTTACAAAGGATTCTTCTGCTTGATTAAGATTAACAATGGTAGGATGCTGGAAATGAATAAGAAGTATAAAGCCGTAAGTCCGTTATTAATCATCCCAGGATAAATTTCTACTGCACATAACATCAGGCAATTTATTTTATACAACTTTTGTTATGTAGTACCTATCGATGAAGGAAATAAAGGAGGATATATTCACCAACCAATCCATATTACCTCAATAAGTACAACCTTGAGGACATCGAGGTCATAGGACTCATGCTGGGTGCAAGGGGCATCATTCCTAAACTACTAGTCACCTACTTACGACGCTTTGGTGTGCCTAATGAGACCATTGTGAGCTGCGGTATACAAACATTGAAAGCATCGATATCGATCTTGAGGCATTACCTCTACGCTTCACCCACTTAATTAATTTATCTGCTGCTTCTTTCTGACTAAGTATTGTTTCCTCTACATTATCGATTATTGTTTTATTCTGTATTGTAATTAGATTTGGTACTATATTTATATTGTATGATATTCTTTGTCGGTTTGGCAACCTCTTTTACTTGAGGAAGAATACATATTATTATAATTATTACTATTCGGAGATATTTGAGAATTTTTATACCTTCCCCTAAACTAATATTTCGCCCAGTGTGAATAAAATTACTTATATTATAGATTTTATACCTTCTCTCCTGATCTTAAATACCGATTTTCATCATATTCTGTTCAGCCATTATCTCGTGATGCGTGTATCAGATTCATGTTACCTGTAGATACATTCATAAATAAATACGTGACTTTAATTTTAAAATTGCATTAACTTGTTATTCGGGACGTATCGCTATGATGACTATGTCCCCGATCTGGAACAGGAGAGATATCAGTTTGGCTACCAAGTACAGATTAATCAATGCGATTTCATTCCCACTGTTCATGTATGGATGTGAGAGTTGGACGCTGAAACAGGCAGACAAAAGGAAGATCTACGCTTTTGAGTTCTGGTGTTGGCGAAGAATCTTACGAATACTATGGACTGCAAAAATCACCAATAAGGCAGTTTTAGAGCGCATCAAGACCCGTATGTCATTGGTTGGTAAAATTATGGAGCTGAGGCTAGCTTACTTTAGCCACGTTATGCGATCAGATGCATTGGAAAAAACAATCTTTCTAGGAATGATCAGCGGTACAAGAAGACAAGGTCGCCAGAGGACTAGTTGGTTAGACAGCATTAAAACAGACACAACCCTCCCCCTGGAACAACTAAAGGAGGCAGTGTGGAACAGGACAACTTGGAGAACGCTAATGCATAGAATTGCCGATGGTCGGATTCGACTGAACAGATGACATCATCAGTTATTCTGGACATAATCGACACAAAAATACCCACTTTTAAAATTCTGATACAAGTAAAAACAAAACTTTTTTATTTTAATTTATAATCACCACCCACTGTCAGTTCACAACGATATATCTCAACCGAGAAGAATCTGAACATTAAAATGCCAATAAAAATGAATAAAGAATTAGGTGGCTGATATTAAAGTCCTGATACGTTCGGGAATCGAACTTCAGCTGCTTAAGCCTTGATTTAGTTCTCTGATGAGTTGTTGACAACCTAGTACAAGAAGTCAAATATTCGCACATTGTTTTTAATTGCCATTTATCCTCCGGGTTCAGCTGATTTCCTCGCACTCGACAGGGGATCTCATCTGACTTCCGCGGTCAGGCACGTCCCGGAGCTGGACATACTCAGTCTGGTTTCAACTTGAGATTGAGGATAAATCCTTTGCCAAGGTGATTGCGCTCTCTAGATCGAACGAGACCTTTACAGAGAAGAGGCTGCGTAGGACAGTGGACCTAAACCCATCGATCACGATCGACTGGCCAATCGCCACAACTTCTCTAGTTGATCTGCAGTTCTCGAAATTCTTGAACAACCCTAACCTCGTTCTTGCTGGTCGATCGATCATCGCAGCTTATCAAGAGTCGATCTTTCATTCTCTGTTCTCCTGCAGTGAATCTGAACTTAAAAATGAAATGATTGGACAGCAAACCAATATTTTATTAAAAGTAGAAAAAAAGAGATAACTTCTGGAGATTAGTCAACGCAGAAAAGTATACCAACATTGTGAATTTTTTTTTTTGCTAGGGCCTTTACGTCGCGCCGACACAGATAGGTCTTATGGCGACGATGGGATAGGAAAGGCCTAGGAGTTGGAAGGAAGCGGCCGTGGCCTTAATTAAGGTACAGTCCCAGCATTTGCCTGGTGTGAAAATGGGAAACCACGGAAAACCATTTTCAGGGCTGCCGATAGTGGGATTCGAACCTACTATCTCCCGGATGCAAGCTTACAGCCGCGCGCCTCTACGCGCACGGCCAACTCGCCCGGTCATTGTGAAATTGGCTAAATTTATATGCTGTAATTTTTCGGATTAACTTGTTTATTTGAATCGGCAATTTCTGTAATAAATATCGTGACGTTTACGTGTAGAAACAAAACTGATTTTCACCATTCAGATTGCATTTGGTTGCCCCTGACAAAGTGTTTGCCTGATTGTACTTGTAATAAACTTGTCAATGATATGCAAAGCCAACCATCAAACTGAATTAATTTGAAGAGTTGTCACAGACTTTTATTTTATTTTGAAAAATGTGTAATGCAACTACATTACTTTACGTTGTTTCTGTGCTAAAATAGAAAGGACAGGTAACATTTTTGTATTAACACTGAATTTTTATTATTAGTATATAACATATTTGTAGTTGTAGCTTTATGTGACAGATGGATTCATTATGTTACCTATAGAAATCCATCGATCATTAACTTATTTCACGAATGTGATCTTCAAACTAAGAAGGTTGATCCTTCTGACCTAAGGTTTGAAAGGATATGACTTGTCTTCATGTAAGTTACCACCGCGGTATTTTCTTGAATGCGAAGTGCGAAACCACGGAAAACCACTCCAAGAATCGCCAAGGTTTGGAAATTTAAGCCATCTCCGCTGAATTGTCTTCACGAGCTGAGTGTTCCCTGTTGCAGTTTTCACTCCAGTTCTCTAGTCCGGCCAGTATCCAGTAATCGGGAGATAGTGGGTTCGAGCCCCATTGTCGGCAGCCCTGAAGATGGTTTTCCGTGGTTTCCCATTTTCACACCAGGCAAATGCCGGGGCTGTACCTTGATTAAGGCCACGGCCGCTTCCTTCCCATTCCTAGGCCTTTTCTGTCCCATCGTCGCCATAAGACATATCTGTGTCGGTGCGACGTAAATCAAATAGCAAAAAAAAAAAAAGTTTCTAGTCCCTGACAGAACTATGAATCGAGCCTGGGACCGGAGTTTCAAAACGCATCTCGAGAACACGAATTGATCGTATGTATGATACCGATATTTTGTTCGACGTAATTTCATTACCAATATTTTCAACACTTTTTGAAATAGGCTTTCAGAAATCATGTGGGAGAGTTGATTCGTACAAAATAATATCGACTAGAGTTGCAGGGTATCATGTGTATGGTGAGGTGGAGGTTCTGAAAGCATCGCTTCTCAAGTAATTACCTGGAGACAGTACGTTGCCTCCCACACCACTGACGTCACAAGACAGTGATTGAGTTCCTCCATTATACAATTCAACAATTGACACTTGTTACGTGTGATGAAAGCAGCATTGCCGTCACTCTCATCTTCGCACTTGTTGTAATGGTTAGCAAACTGTTACATTCAAGGACGAGGAACACTGCACTGTCTGCCTGCGACACAACTTTTAAACACTATTCAACTGCTATTTCATAAATAATCTTCATCGAATTTTATTCTTCTTGTTCTGCTTAGCAGCTTAGAGTGACGATCGTGGTAACACCTTAATGAAAATCCTCAGTCTGTTTCCAGTCAATCGACCGGGTCAGCAATAGAATGAATGAACCCCCATCTAGCGGTGAGGATAGGAACTGTGCTGGCTACCGAGGCCTATCGCACTTCTCTGGGACAATGATTAATGATTGAGATGATATTGTAGTGTGTTATTGGTATGAAAGATTACAGGAAAAACGGAGTACCCGGAGAAAAACCATCGCTAGTTAACTTGTCACCATGATGAGTGAACAATATTTATATGCCAGTGACGATCGTCGTTGATGAAAGCAATAAATACGTAAATTACTGAATATCTCGTTATCATAGCTCATAAGACATAAAGAATCAGAAATGGCATATTCTCCGGCTGTTTTTGTGTACATTAATTAAATAGAATTAATATATGCAGATATATTTGAGCAAAAAAGAGGAGGAAAAAGTCGGCGACTTTATGTTCGAAGAAGAAGCGATAGAGAGAAGAGTTCGAAGAAGAAGCGATAGAGAGAAGAGTTATCACGATGCCGTCAAAAGCTTAGAGGAGCTACAATAATTCACCCTAAAACGGAATTATTCGAATGTGTTCGATGTTATTTTTCAGGCTTAAGTTTTAATGGAAATTACATCAATCAGGAGTAAGACCACCGCAATTCAGAAAACTATATTAAGTGAATGTAGAGCATAAGTTTTGCCGGCGCTTCAGGGTTGAATTCATGAGAATTACAATCGCTAGGTAGTGGAGTTCGTAATGGGCTCACAGATGTTTCGTCGATGTTTAAAGCAAAGCATTATTACACCAAATATACAATACATTATAAGGCTTAGATATCTGTAAATGTTTGTCGATCGTTTATTAGGTAAAACCGCAGAGCAGCGGTAGCTTCGTGGGCCAAGGCTCTTCGGGGCTGTTGTACCATGAGATCTGGTTTTTGGTTTTGAAATATTTTTTATTGGAATGGGCTAATTACCTACCTTCAATATACTCATATTTAACTCGGATGCAATTTTGTGCAAATAGTGGACCTATCGTTGCAGGTAGGCCTTTTATTTAAATACGTGGGAAATTAATTCTCACCAAAAATGTAGAATGATGAATAAAAGAGTCTTCTAAGCAAATTTTGGAGGATTTAAAATTTCTTTTGTGGTACATTTCCAAGTTTTTATGTCGCATTTTGGTTTTTAAGCCATATGTGCATAATTATTTCCAGAGTTTTCATTTCATAAACATTCGAGCCTTGAAGAATGAGTGAATGATATTTCATTTATATACATGTAACATACATTTTTCACAGAGTATTTGTTATTTTATTTATTTATTTATTTATTTATTTATTTATTTATTTATTTATTTATTTATTTATTTTTTTTATTTATTTACGTATTTCCTTCCTTCCTTCCTTCCTTCCTTCCTTCCTTCCTTCCTTCCTTCCTTCCTTCCTTCCTTCCTTCTTTCTTTCTTTCTTTCTTTCTCTCTTTCATCCTTTCTTAATCGGTTTACGCTCCAGCATTGGCTTCCCCTCGGACTCAGCGAGGGATCCCACCTCTACCGCCTCAAGGGCAGTGTCCTGAAGCGTGAGACTTTGGCTCGGGGGAGATGAAACTGGGTAGGATGACCAGTACCTCGCCCAGGCGGCCTCACCTGATATGCTGAACAGGGGCCTTGCTGTGGGGGGGGGGATGACTGGGAAGGATAGACAAGGAAGAGGGAAGGAAGCGCCCGTGGCCTAAGTTGGGTACCATCCTGGCATTTGCCTGGAGGAGAAGTGGGAAACCACGGAAAACCACTTCGAAGATGACTGAGGTGGGAATTGAACCCCCTTCTACTCAAATGACCTCCCGAGACTGAGTGGACCCCGTTCCAGCCCTCGTACCACTGGTATTTATTTATTTATTTATTTATTTATTTATTTATTTATTTATTTATTTATTTATTTATTTATTTATTTATTTATTTATTTATTTATTTATTTATTTATTGGGAATTAGAAACAACACAGAGCCAAATTACAAAGATCTTTAATAAATCTCTTATGTACAACAGTTACAACAATTAAATCTAAAATGAGATACACTGACTGACAGTGACAATGCAACACCAAGGAGGAGTGGTTCGAAAGGGATGAAAGTTGGGGAAAAAACAGAGACGGCACGGATGAATAATTGATGTTTATTTCAAACCGATATGCAGGTTACACAATGCGCACGGCATCGACTCAGTAGGATGTAGGACCACCGCGAGCGGCGATGCACGCAGAAACACGTCGAGGTACAGAGTCAATAAGAGTGCGGATGGTGTCCTGAGGGATGGTTCTCCATTCTCTGTCAACCATTTGCCACAGTTGGTCGTCCGTACGAGGCTGGGGCAGAGTTTGCAAACGGCGTCCAATGAGATCCCACACGTGTTCGATTGGTGAGAGATCCGGAGAGTACGCTGGCCACGGAAGCATCTGTACACCTCGTAGAGCCTGTTGGGAGATGCGAGCAGTGTGTGGGCGGGCATTATCCTGCTGAAACAGAGCATTGGGCAGCCCCTGAAGGTACGGGAGTGCCACCGGCCGCAGCACATGCTGCACGTAGCGGTGGGCATTTAACGTGCCTTGAATACGCACTAGAGGTGACGTGGAATCATACGCAATAGCGCCCCAAACCATGATGCCGCGTTGTCTAGCGGTAGAGCGCTCCACAGTTACTGCCGGATTTGACCTTTCTCCACGCCGACGCCACACTCGTCTGCGGTGACTATCACTGACAGAACAGAAGCGTGACTCATCGGAGAACACGACGTTCCGCCATTCCCTCATCCAAGTCGCTCTAGCCCGGCACCATGCCAGGCGTGCACGTCTATGCTGTGGAGTCAATGGTAGTCTTCTGAGCGGACGCCGGGAGTGCAGGCCTCCTTCAACCAATCGACGGGAAATTGTTCTGGTCGATATTGGAACAGCCAGGGTGTCTTGCACATGCTCACATGCTGAAGAATGGCGGTTGACGTGGCGTGCGGGGCTGCCACCGCTTGGCGGCGGATGCGCCGATCCTCGCGTGCTGACGTCACTCGGGCTGCGCCTGGACCCCTCGCACGTGCCACATGTCCCTGCGCCAACCATCTTCGCCACAGGCGCTGCACCGTGGACACATCCCTATGGGTATCGGCTGCGATTTGACGAAGCGACCAACCTGCCCTTCTCAGCCCGATCACCATACACCTCGTAAAGTCGTCTGTCTGCTGGAAATGCCTCCGTTGACGGCGGCCTGGCATTCTTAGCTATACACGTGTCCTGTGGCACACGACAACACGTTCTACAATGACTGTCGGCTGAGAAATCACGGTACGAAGTGGGCCATTCGCCAACGCCGTGTCCCATTTATCGTTCGCTACGTGCGCAGCACAGCGGCGCATTTCACATCATGAGCATACCTCAGTGACGTCAGTCTACCCTGCAATTGGCATAAAGGTCTGACCACTCCTTCTTGGTGTTGCATTTGCTCTGTCAGTCAGTGTATATGCAAACACTAGCAGTTACCCGCGGCTTCGCTCGCGTGAATTTCGTAAAATGATAAAAGTAATAGTCCCTCGGTACTGTACTAAGACATTATCTGAAAGTCCCTAAAGTATAAACACTCACAGACAAATTGAGTTTCATTTACCCCCGGAAACTCTTTGTAAACCACGTTTGTGTTATTGCCTTTTGGGGTTAAGAAACAGTCTTTTCTCAAATCAAAAAGAAAATTTTAAGGAGATTCCGAATATCTATTTCCACGTCTGTAACATCTTCAGTTTTTGAGATAGGGTGTAAGTATCCCCATAAAAAGAATTTAACCCCTTTATCAGGCCTTCCCATTTTCTGAAAACAAAAAAAAATACGTGTTTCTTTAGTTTTAAAGAAGATTGCAAATACCAATTTTTACTTCTGTAAACTTTTCTGTAAAAGTTTTTGAGATATAGGCCTAGATATACTCATTTTAAAAATTCACCCCCTTTTTCACCCCCCTAGCGACAGAATATCCAAAAACCCTCCCTTAGTGAGCGCCTACACTCTAGTATAAATGTATCCCCAAAATTTCATTACATTATGTCCAGTAGTTTTGGCTCAGCGATGATGAATCAGTCAGTCAGTCAGTCAGTCAGGATATGTTATTACATATATATAAAGATTTATAGAGGACACGAATAACACAAAATAAACTGTACAAGCCTAATGCAACTTGGACACTTTAATATTTACATAAATAATGATATGAAGAAAGGAAAAAAAATCAAGTATGTTCAGACTATAGACACTGTTACTATGGCTCGGCAGTGCCAGCAGACAAGTAATGGTCTGTAATGAGTAGAGCCAGAGGAGCTCACGAGCCACACGCCACACTAATGAACCCCGTGACTCCTGGGGCCACAGAGTCGCACAGTCCCGGATCTGCGGCCGCTCCCTTCAGTCCCTTCAGGGAAATTGATTGTGTTGCTCCCTCAAACAATCCACCAGAAACTTATTACCACCTTGAAGAAACGTATTTCTATATGGATCAGCTAATATAGGCTATGTCATTTAACACAACAACTCAAAGAGAATTTAACGCAGCAATATAACACGAAAGAAGTATTCCAAAAAAAAGAAAAGCTAAGCCATCTCTGTACAGTTCATGAAGAAACCTAATAAGACTTGGTAGGATGATCAATGAAGACATCATAAAATGAATGGTAATTGTCATTTTGCCATAAAATAATATTTATATAGTTAATAATAGTAATTTGTCGCTGCTTTTTTCAATGTAATGTGGTACGTCGAAGGTATCCATTGCCAAGAAACTTCGTAGAATTGTGAATTAGGACATCAGAACATATTTCAAACACTAATATAGGAATTACGAAGATGGCTTTGAAAACTTGTAGGGAAGTGAAACATGAATAATGAATAGCTCAAAACGGAAGAGAATAGAAACTTTTGAAATGTGGTGTTACGGAATAATTCAGAAGGTGAGACGGATGTATCGGATCATGAATGAAGAGAGACTGGAGTGAATTGGTGAAAGGAGAAGGATTTGCCAAACTTTGACCAGAAGAAAAGGTAGGACACATCTTCAGCCACCTAGCACTTGTTCAGTTAGTTTTTGAGCGAAGTGTAGGGGTTAAGAATGGTAGGGATAGATCAAGGTATGAATATGACAAACAGATTATAGTAGCTTTAGGATGTAGTAGTTACGTATAAATGGAAAAAATAGCACAGGATAGTGTGACCTGGAAAACTGTATCAAATCAGTTTATGGAGAGATATACTTTTTTTTTTCTATCTGTTTTACGTCGCACCGACACAGATAGGTCTTATGGCGACGATGGAATAGGAAAGGTGTAGGAATGGGAAGGAAGCGGCCGTGGCCTTATTTAAGGTACAGCCCCAGCATTTGCCTGGTGTGAAAATGGGAAACCACGGAAAACCATCTTCAGGGCTGCCGACAGTGGGGCTCGAACCCGCTATCTCCCGATTACTGGATACTGGCCGCACTTAAGCGACTGCAGCTATCGAGCTCGGTGAGAGATATATACTAGCTACTGCGTTTTTTGTGGTGGTTTGTAGAATGGTAAGTTGCATATAAATGAAGAAGTGTACTGAGATGAACATAACTGCCCCCATTGTAGAGAAAATGTGTACTGTAGGGAAGTGAAACATGGACAATCAATAGCTCAGAATGGAAGATAATAGAAACTTTTGAAATGTGGTGTTACACAATAATTCTGACGGTGAGATGGATGTATCTGTAAAGCTAAAACATTATATTCCGACTATTGCACTAGGCCAGTAATGATAAACCTTTTCCGACTAATGTGCCAAGTAAAGACTAGTTTGAATTGCCTAGTGTACCATCTGTTCCTTTCCTTTAAAATAAACCCGATGGAATTCAAAATCCCCAGCCTGGTCAGGAATAGAACTTGGAACCCTCTAAATCGAAGGCCACTTCGCTGACAATTCAGCACAAGAATTTTAAACATAGTACAAGTAAGAACAATTTCGACGTTTCAATATTGTTCTGAAATTTAGTATCTGCCTTCTATGGGATGGCTACATTATCCTTGAAGGCAAGATTGAGGTCTCGGTTAAACATTTATTATTGTGGAAGTCAGAAAGCCTTTTTCTGTTCCTACAGTCATAAAAACAAATTCAAGTGAGATATTTTCACGCCGATATGGCATTGTTACAACAGGTTGACGCGGACAGGAACAGGTTTCTCTGCTGCCTTCCTCGTCGAGATCCGAATCTCCAGGTAAGTGGTGTGGTGCTCGCTACATTAACACTTACATCCCTTGGCGACACACCACACAAAAAACACGCTCTCTACTTTCACGTGTGCAGCCGTCTCCCCTTGCACCAAAAATAGAAACCTTGAGTTTTTTCTTCTTCCCTCACTTAACGGTAAGCTTACTCCAAGAGACCTACCAGAGAATTTGTCGCCTTGAAAAAATATTAACGTGCCTGCTATGTTTTCCACATGTTTTAACTATCTTAAGTTTAACTCAAGCGTTCCCAACCTTCGCTGTGAATGACATAGCCATGTGTGATGTATGTCATCCTCCACCATATGAGCACTTTCCTCATCATCTTCACGGCCGAGTAACGTAAGTCGTGAATTCTGCATCACACTCAGTAATTCGATGTTTTAGCCTTACAGTTGATAGAACCGGATGTTGCTTTTCTGGAGAAGTTGAGGTGTACCTCCCGGTAAAATAATAATAATAATAATAATAATAATAATAATAATAATAATAATAATAATAATAATAATAATAATATGGACTGATAACCTCAAATGTTCTGCATCTTAGATAGCAATGCTCACGATGTAATTTAGATGCCCTGCAGTAGTGCCTGAGTAAGTTTCTTCATGGTTGAAAACTTTTGTGGAAGGCTATTCCACTGTTCAGATATCACGTTCTCTCGCTTCTGGGGACGGTATTCAGCAACACCAGGACACACGATTTCCTCCAGTTCTTCACCAATTTTGACCCAAAAAGGAATTCACCCATATACAGTTCTCTTGAAATTCTATCAACTACACTTCCAAATTGCCAATATTCACCCATTTGAAAATGTATCACCTTAAGGTCATTCAATGTAGCAATATGAGGTTTAGAAATAAACTGCAGTGTTTTCTCCAAATGCCGAAGTTTGGGAAATCGTGCCGAAGCCATTTGTTTTGATAACATCCTCCAATATGTAGTTTAGTTTCAAGATCTGCTGTCGCTGTGGGTGAGGGCTTTGCACTGGTGGATGCTCGTGCCTATCAAATCAGAATGGTCAGTCAGCTCCTCGAGATACATGGCATACAGTGAATGGTGTGTCCGGTCGAGGCGCAGTAACGAACAACTATCCAAATGTCCAAAATTGGACTTCAGAAGGTATATACTCGTATCAGATTATTACTGTCCTAATAGGGTCGATTTTGCCAGCCATCCTCACTGTAGGGGATTCAAATTGGAGTATTGTGGTCATAGAGATAAAGACTTCCATTATTATTAACCTCGGCAGTAAGTGGAACAGAGCGATTAATTCTACGTCCAGCTACCTTTGAAGGTTCTGCGATGCCTTTGTTATCTTTTGAAAGCCATTTCTAAGTTTCAAAAAGAAAATCAGATCTGATAGATGTGGATACGACATCTCAAATGATCTGCCTCCTAAGACAACACCACTCACGATATAGGCCTACAGTGTTGAAGGAAAGTTTTGCATCGGTTTAGTGCACTTCATATTTTCCTGTGTGTATGTGCATACATTATACATTACAAAGAAGAACAACTTGCAGTCAACTGTGGAAAAGCAACAGAAGTTCAGTGTAATGTTGGATTTTGGATACACAATTATTGTTCATTGTGCGGCAGATCAAAGATGCTTGAGCACGATGAGGCATATTCAGCACCAAAGAATCCAACTTCTTTTGTCGTCTCCAGGCCCTATGGCAGGGCCTCTCAAACGCCCAAAATCTCACGCGTGCAAACAGCGGCGCAGAGTTGCTGTGCACAGTGCATCGGTTCCACTCGGCTCGGATCGGACCAACGCTTCGTCTCTGGGCTACTCGGTTAAGCTCGGCTTAACTCGGCTCAACTCGGCTCGGATTTGGAGCGCTACGGAGCAAGTGAGGAAGAGGGAGACAGGGGGAGCGAGCGAGACAGGCGTGGGGAAAGAGAGAGACAGCGCTATTGCTCCAAATCGAGGAGTGGGAGTCTGCACTCTGGGCAACCAAGCGAAGTCGTCTTTTGCACCGTGCACAGTGCATGCACCAGGCGCATGCACCCTGAAAGGCTCTGCTCTATGGAATGTTGTATGAGTGCAAGCTCACCAGAGAAAACTTCCACTATTCCTACTGTTATGGTCTATGAGTTAAGGCACGACTCACATGAGCTGCCCTGGGGTGTGCGTTAAGATCAGATTTTGATCCAGGTCTCCTTGATATCAGTCCTCCGTCGTGCAAGTGATTTAGCAGTCTGATCTGATGCATTCATTCCGGTGACCCTCCGACAATCCTGGCGGAACGAGTTGGCAGTGGCAGTTGGCCTACGTCGTGCTGAAAGCAAGAATTGTCGATCCTCCCTACGAGTTGTTTTGCGTGAACGTCCCGTCTGTTGTCGACCAGCAACACTGTTTGAATTCTGGAGACATCACTCTGACTACTCATTCCAACACGAATGGCGATATCCACTTTCAGCCAACTTTTTTTTTTCTTCAAATACTACAATTCGAATGCATTTAGTAGCAGAAATAGGTGTTCTTGGCACGTTTATCTCAGTTTTGCACGTGCTGTCTATACACTGCCGACGTTACAAATGCATTAGTTAAACAGACCAACACAGCAAATGCCTTCCTTCGGACAAATGTCGAACCTGATCTGAGCTTAGCTTACATTGGCCTACAGTACTTAATTTAAACCTTTTTGAGGTTTGAAAGAGTAGCATTCACTAGCCACGAATACGGTCTTGACATTAACATAAAGAACACCAAAGTTATGGTCATAAGTACAAACTTTATCCCTGCATGTCATCTAGTAATTGTCCGTCTCCATGGCTAAATGGTTAGCGTGCTGGCCTTTGGTCACAGGGGTCCGGGGTTCGATTGACGGAAGGGTAGGGAATTTTAACCATCATTGGTTCATTTCCCTGGCACGGGGGCTGAGTGTATGTGTTGTCTTAATCATCATTTCATCCTCATCACGACGCGCAGGTCGACTACGGGAGTAAAATCAAAAGACCTGCACCTGGCGAGCCGAACCCGTCCTGGGATCTTCCAGCACAAAAGCCATACACCATTTTTTCATTTCTTGACCAAAAACTTGTTGAACTAGTCCGGAAATACACTCATCTCCGCACCATCGTTATTGATCAATGGGATAATTCGGTTGAAGTGAAGTCCCGCATTGGAAAAGCTAGGACTGTGTTCAACAAAATGGGAAAATTGTTTAAAAGTCGTGACTTAACACCACTTACAAAGATGAGACTCCTTCGCTGCTATGTATTTTCTATTCTCTATTACGGTGTTGAAACATGGACTTTAACGAAGTCGCTCGGCAAAATGTTAGAGGCCTTTAAGATGTGGCTATACCGAAGGATGCTAAGAGCGTCATGGACAGATCATAACATCCTTCATAAAATGAGAAACGATAAGGAAATACTGACCACTGTGAAAACGAGAAAGCTACAATACCTCAATCACATCATGAGAAACAGAAGCAGGTACCATCTACTGCAAGATATCCTGCAAGGAAAGATACCTGGTGTTGGCAGGTGACGAATCTCCTGGCTAAAATAACCTCAGAGACTGGACTCTCAAGACATCGGCAGAATTACTCCAGGCAGCTCACAACAGAGAAGACACAGCCAAGATGGTTGCCGACATCCGGAACGGATAGGGACCAGAAGCAGAAGGAGAGAGGTACCATGACAAATATCGTAACAAATCGTAATATGCAACTTGAGCACTGATTCAGATGTCCTTCCGATGTCCATGACTCCCTATGGGGGTTGAGAACATATAATATACATATGATCGTCAGGAGTGACTAGAGGGCGTACTATCAACTTAAGAGCATGGAGTGGTGACTACGGGGCCTTTGCTGAGTCTGAAACAACTTACTTGTTGCAGTTTAATCACATTTACCTTTCCTTTTCAACTTCCCTTGGTCAACACTTGTTCTCTTCCTTCCCGGACCGTATTACATTTGTGAAATCTAGAGAGACGTTCAATCTCACGTCCCTCGTGGCCTTTCCCTCTCCTTTACTAAAGCAAAGAAGGATTGGACCTCTTCGCTTTCTCTTCTGACTACTTTGTTGCCTACTTGCACTTTCCCTCATAACAATAGTATATTATATGTGTACCCCATAGTCCCGTGCCCTGGTATGTGGTCGGGGATGAGATGAAAGGAAATGACATGGCTTGATCTTACGGATGGATGCCCTTCCTGACACCAACCTCCGTTGAGGAGTTAATGAAGATGAAACAAATGACGGTGAATGAGGTTGGGTAAGGAATCGGCTATGGCCTGTTAATAGGAACTGCGCCGGCATTTGCCTGGAAGTGAAACTGGGAAACCACAGACAACCGTTCTCTGGTCATCCAACGGTGGGGTTCGAACCCACTCGCCTCGCAAATGCACAGCTTGGTTTCATAGCCATACCGCGTTAATACGATGAAGATGAAGAACTTCCGCTCCGTACGATGTACCCACTCAGCGGGCAGTCGGCTTCAGAAGTTACTTTTTCCATATATCTTGTTATCTCATATTGTTGACTTTCTCCGGTCGGAACTCAGCAAAACAGAAGTGTTCGTTATAGGATACTTCGCATCTGGTTAATTCCTCTAACTGAGGAACAGGGTGTTTGGTGTTCATCTCGATACATATCTTCATCTACATACAGTACATTACATTACTGTACCGTACCCAGGGGTAAATACCCTCTAGAACGATGCCTCCATTCCTGTATGAACATCCGACTAACTCAGGGTTGGGCAGAGTGTGGGTAGGTTGTCGGTTGGGTCAGGATAAAAAATCGAAGTTCTACTCTAAAATACCAATCAATGATAGGAAATGGAGGTATAACACGAATGAGAAACAATCATAGGGGGTAAGATGGATTTATTGATAAATATCCCCGATCATATTACGAGAAAACAATTAAATCAAGAAAAATATAATATGTCAAAATGAACTCAAAAATGCAGAAAATAAATGGAAATCAAAACGTTACTTGAATGATAAGACAAAATTTGAAATCAAAAATCAAGTTCAACAAAGAACATTATATACATCAAGACTGAGCTGCTTCTTATATTCCATTGTTTATATTGTCTGGCAACAAGTGTACGCAAACACTGACATGTGGTATTTTCGTATGGAGTTACACACTATCGCATCACAACGATACGGTTTCCAAATTTAAGTTAAATCCGAGAGTCGCCGAAATACAACTGTTAAATAAAAATTACATAATAAAGAAAAGTTACTACTAAAAGGAAAATAATTAAGACGCAATGGACGCTATGTAATTTATGCAAAATACTAGGGGCATATCCTACATTATATATACAACAATCCAAATAATCAAACTAAACACATCTATATACATCGGATATCGAGTAAAGTCTTAAATGCTACACAGATTCTAATGTGACACCCGGTTCACTGCAAAAGATCTAGACAGAACTAGATAAACCATCAATACTTCAGCACTCGGGCTGTTCCCTTTTAAAACAACGAGACAAGGTATACAATCGCAAATAACAATGTAAAACATCAACCTGAAAGGGAAAGACATATAAATAACCCTTGATATCACGAAGAAAGCAATGGGCAACATTGCCTCCTTCTGCTGCATTTGAGCGCTCAACAGCGCGGTCATCCGTCATGTACTTCCGGGTAGATTACGAGCTGAAAAGAAATGTTGAACTCAACACTACAGTATACTAAAGTTTGGATTCTGTCTCCCGGGGCGGTCACTAGGAAGTTTCGTCTCCTTCACACCTACAGATAAACACAGGCCAGAAATCAGCTTGCCATGAGATAACGCCTTTCGCCGGCTACACGGAAACTCACGTATATTCATACCTTCTTAGCATGCTTTTACCATTGAATATCATCAGACTGAATAGTCTGGAATTAATACTGTCCATTCTGATCACAATGTACACTCAAAAGACACTTAGCAGGCACACACATCTGCACAATATTCTTTCTCTTGTTAGGCATACAATCAGCCTGCATCAATACATTATAATTCGGCATGCAATCTTTATTTCTCATAAATTCCATTGGCCTTCCACATTATGAGACTCAGTTCATGTCCTTTACAGACCATCAGGCAAACAGAATCCAACTTAACTCAAAGATCTTATTTTAACAACGGCGTTCTGCAGCTCCTTCAGTCAGCTTCCGTAAAATCATGCGTCATGCAGAATATCTATACCTGTCTCTCTGAATAACCGAAATGAAATGAATTAATACGTATGGAACGTTGTATAAGGATGAACCTTTCAATCTAGCCCTTCTAGCATATGAATAAGGAAAACTCGGAATATCCTATACTAAGTAACATACGTAAATAAACAACAACTAATCCTATCAATCCCCCGTTTTCCCAATCATCTAATCATAAAGCAAAATGAAAATAAAATAAACATGCATTATTCTCGTATCCGAATCTATCATATTAACAAAATCAAACAAACACATGCCGTCAGGCTTACTTTCCATGAAAATTAAAAATTCTATCTACACTGCCCTAGTACCTTAACATAATTTACATATCATGCCATAAATAACACATGCGTCGTAACTGAATTCCATCCGACGACTCTCGAGATACTAGGATAGCAGCTTACATCCCCGCTGATTGAGGGATTTACTCCATGTTAATCACAGCATTAACATGTGGGAATGCACTTCCTTCTTCTGGATGGATAGCCATCATCTTGCTTGAAAATGATTCACTGGAACACAAAAGACTATGGTTGACAATATCTTCGCTGCTTAATGCTACGAGCCGAAATACCCTTTCTCTTAACAAGATCAGCTAATCACACTGATACATTTATCATACACTTCACTTAAAAGGTGAGAATGCAGTTTTAAAAGCAGCACACGGTTCGCTACGGAAGTTCCTCGCGAAACGCGCCCGTCGCGAAGTAGTGAAACAATAGCACGTTTCCACTACACTTGTTACACAGCGGTCACTAAACACCGTCTTTATATATTGAAAGTAAACTCTGCTAAAATATACTATTCCGTTTACTCAAGAACAGTAAAATCTTCCAACTGCACAATTTAAAATATCATTTAGAACCAGATACTATTACTGGAATCACGATCACCAATTCAGAGTTTGTGCTTCCGCAGTATCCAAGCATTTAACACAGAGTGATGCTCTCCAGAGCTTGGGTTACTGAGGAGGCTTCGGTGACGCCATATCAATAATGGGGTTCCCGGGTGTCTGAACCAACCACCAATCAGAAAATTCGTTGTCTATGATGACACAATATTATTTGTGATATATTTACAAAACACAGCTCAAACACTAGCAAATCACTTCCACCAATTTTTATATTACTTTTCCAAATATATCTGACTTCTGAAACTGTAGAAAACCAATTACTGACAGAAACTGACTTTAGCAACTGAGCACGTTGGTCATTCTGGAATTAAGATTTGGCGCGGTGTGGCCTCCATGTTTCCCAAGTCCTTAATTTCCATTGGCTGAAATATATTGCTTGGTCAGCATCTAATACACGTGTCGATCCTTGCCAGCGCTTGGTTACGCCACCCTTTCTCACGGTCATACGGAAATATGAAGCAATGTCCAGCGACTCACTGTCTTGCTCAACATCCGGTATCAACTATCTTGGGATACGATGCTTTAACATGTTAGACTGTAACTTTTATGAATAAATTTTACATATTTGGTCAAATAATATTCTAATTATTATTATGGGCCGGCAGGATACGGCTCATTACAAACTACAAAACTGCAGAAAACCGCAATAGTGAGTACATTCCTCCCATACGGTTGGCCGGAAGACCGCAAAACTGAGTTTAATCTTTACATAATCCCGTCCCCAAGTAATTGAGGAAACGCCAGGAGGAGGAAAAGAGGAATGTTCATTAAGATGAAAGAATTCTGATTGTTTAAAATAAAACGTGCATCGGCCGGGAATCGAACCCGGGCCGCCCGCGTGGCAGGCGAGCATTCTACCACTGAACCACCGATGCTTCTCGAGTTGCATTCGTGTGATGCTTGTATTTCACGCAAGGTTGCACAGCGCGGTAAGCGAATTAGTCAGGGAAAACAACGTCGACAGTTTCCAACGTGCTCTCAAGGCACAGAGAAATCTATAACAGTTATCCCGGTTGTCTTGTGATCTTCTTCTTAATCTGTTTACCCTCCAGGATTGGTTTTTCCCTCGGACTCAGCGAGGGATCCCACCTCTATCGCCTCAAGGGCAGTGTCCTGGAGCGTGAGACATTGGGTCGGGGGATAAAACTGGGGAGGATGACCAGTACCTCGCCCAGGCGGCCTCACCTGCTATGCTGAACAGGAGCCTTGCGGGGGGATGGGAAGATTGGAAGGGGTAGACAAGGAAGAGGGAAGAAAGCGGCCTTGGCCTTAAGTTAGGTACCATCCCGGAATTTGCCTGGAGGAGAAGTGGGAAACCACGGAAAACCACTTACAGGATGGCTGAGGCGGGAATCGAACTCACCTCTACTCAGTTGACCTCCCGAAGCTGAGTGGACCCCGTTCCAGCCCTCGTACCAAGTTTTAAATTTCAGGCAGAGCCTGGAATCAAAGTCGGGCCTCCGGGGGGGTGGGTGGCAGCTAATCACACTAACCATTACACCACAGAGGCGGACTAAAATTTTATAGATACTCAGAATAAGCAACAATAAGTAACAGTTAACACTGAGATCGTTAACTCCCACAGTAACAATGAGAATGACTTAAAGTAAAAAGTCAGGTACAATAGAGAAAATTATTGACACAATAATTTGCAAGTGTTGTGCAATCTAGCTGCAAACAAGTACACTTTTACAAGAGCATGTTTGCTCCACTCATTTGCGTTCTAGGAGACTGCGCTCCGAAAGTTGCTACAGTCCAGCATCTCAGAGGCACAAACTTCCAACAAAATTACAGTTTATAAACTTCAAAAACTGTATTGACTGTAATTTCTGCTCGACAGTCTGTTACACACTCGTCTGCAAATAATGACCATTTAAACAGCGACAATGAGTGCCTATTGCAAGGGGCCTTAATGTACAAATTAAAGGTTTAAGACGATCGGCCATGAACAAAATGCTAGGAGGCGAAACTCTTGCAGTCCTTTTGAAAAACAGAGTCCTAATTGAGCTTATGGCCCGAAGTAGCAGAGGCTACTAGTCATCTAGAGGGATGACTAGATGAGAAATATTAAGTACCAAAGTAGTGTGAAAAATTTGGAGGTTTAGAATATCTTAGTCACCCCATACCAATTTGAATGCGAATCAACAGATGGTGAACAATCACCTAAATTACATGTTTTCCAGCAGGGATTTGAAGAGAGTATTTAGACTGGCCGAAAACGTACATTTAAACAAAGACCTTAGGACTTTACCTTAATAAAGGAAGTGTGAAACCTTCCCCTCAAGTTATCTGCCTGGAGCAATTACATATTAAGATATGTCTGGCATTACCTTGAGTTGTTGGGCCTTCCAAATGTGGGCCTCAAGCCTCTGCCTCCTATAACACGGTACACACAATAGATCGGAGCGAGGAAGAAGACAATTCGGCCCTAAAGCACCCAGCTTTTATAGCAACTCAGAGAGGGCCCGGATTCAATTCCCGGTACCTACTGCCAGATATTTAAGAATGGCAGGAGGGCTGGTATGTGGTTGAATTGGTACTTGCAGCTGGGAGTGTGCCTGAAAAGATCTGTACCCCTCAGGATGAGGACTCGAGGTTACTGTATAAGAAATGCTCAGCCTTCCGGCTACTGAATAGTTGTATTCTCGAGTGCTATTATGAATCGTGTATGGCCTTGTCAATGCGAAAATATGGCGTTGAACAGATATCATCGAACTCGTAATGATAGGCGGTCGACCATAGGATATATCCATAGGGACTCCCGCAATACTTCCCACATGTTTGGGGATACTCTATACGTATACCTTAAACCAATCTATTAAAGACGAAAATTTTGTGGCAAAAGCAATGTCAATTTTCATTCAATAGTATGTCTGATTCCTTGGCTTAGTCGTCAGTGTACTGGCTTTCGGTTAAGAGGAACGCGGATTCCATACCCCTGATTTTCACTCCGTATATTTAATTCACCTGGCTCAGAGACTGGGTATTCTGTTTGTTTTAATACGCTTCTCTTAATTTCCACACAACACACCACTCTAGCAACTACGGTACCGTAGAAACACGCAAGACTGAATAAACGCCCTCTACATAGGTTTGGCGTTAGGAAGGGCATCCCCGTAAAACTGAGCCAAATTGCCATCCAGTATCCACCTCCAAAAACTGGAAAAACATCCGGGAAGAAGAAGAAACCTGTACGATATTATTACTCGTTTTCTTCTTCCCACACCCTGGTGGGGTCACGGGTTTGAATTGTGTCGTACTTGTGACTTAGCCCGTTATACATCCGGATGCCCTTCCTGACGTCAATCCTATATTAAGGGATGTAATAACTATTGCGTGTTTCTGTGATGGGCGGAGCATTGTGTGTATATGAAGCGGCGTGTATTGAGACCGACACAAATATCCGGTTCTCGAGCTAGAGGAATTAACCAGACGCGGCTAAAGTCTCGGGCCCTGTCGGCAATCGAACCTGGGACCCTATGAACAGAAGACCGAGACGTTGACCATTCAACCAAGGAATTGGACATTATAGTATTATTTATTAGATGCCTATAACAAACTATTGCACGTTAAGTATGTACAATAAAAACTGCTGGGCAGTTTTTTGGGATATCCGTTTCAGGTGAACTTAAGACTTTATTTTCAGTCTGTTTGTTCCACCATCATGGGAAAAGGGCTGAAACTTCATATTTGAAGTCTACCTGTCCTGAAATAGGTTTCGAGATATATATGTTTTCAAAATCACTTAATGAACAGGACAAAAACAATTATTATTTAATGCTATTTGTTTCCAGTAAAATCTATGAACTCTTTGAACAACGTCCATTTATAAACGTAAATAAATAAATTAATACTGGACTAGCTACTATATTTATTTAATGAAGCCGAGCTTTCAGCCAAGCATCAGGGCATGCCGAAAAGGTTTCAACCCGTATTGCAATCGGAGCTTTCAGACCAATAATTGACGTCGATATATGTGTTCTTTTTGGATGTTTACTTTTTTCTATGTGTTCAAAAACTATTTTCTTGCAAAGAGGTTTTCATTTTATTCTGAACATACTACAGTACTCTTAAAGTGTGTGTACTTAACATGCCCTGATGAAGGCCAATGCAATTTGGCTGAGAGCTCGGCTTCTCTAAATAAATATCAATCAAATCAATCAATCACTTCTGATCTGTATTTAGGGCAGTCGCCCAGGTGGCAGATTCCCTATCTACTCTAATTCTCTGAATTCTATTTTCTAGAAACAGAGCCACCTATTCAGTCACTCTTTTGTCAAGTCCAACTGCACTCATTTTTGCCAGTAGTCTCCCATGATCTACCCTATCAAATGCCTTAGACAGGTCAATCGCGATACAGTCCAATTGACCTCCTGAATCCAGGATACCTGCTATATCTTGCTGGAATACTACAAATTGGGCTTCAGTGGAATAACCTTTCCTAAACCCAAACTGCCTCCTATCAAACCAGTTATTAATTTTGCAAACATGTCTTATATAATCAGAAAGAATGCTTTCCCAAATCTTGCATGTCAAACTTACTGGGCTGTAATTTTCAGCTTTATGTCTATCACCCTTTCCTTTATATACATAGTGACATATATATATATATAGTGACTTTAATGCAGTATTAATTTATTTACGTTAATACAATGAGCCACGAAAACCAACGTCCGTTTATTTTCAAATATCTCTGTCCACTACACGTTTCTCTTTACTCTTGAATTAAGGAGCAAAGCAATGTGTCGATGAGGTACATATTCTGCCAGGAATTACTGGCTCTCTTGCAACTTGACGCTGAGGCCCCAATTGGCATGGCTACGTCATGGTCTGCCTGTAACTGTTCACAGGTCGCCATGGTAGAAACGTGACACCATATCCATCATTCGTCTAAACTTATGGTAGTTCGAAGTTGAAGAGTGCTGTGGAGTTTAGTCCATTTCTTCACACTGGTAGGAGTTTTCTGGCTCCTTGTATAATTCCTACAGAGCACGGACTCGACATTTTCCGTCTGTTTCCGTTTTCTGCTTTAGTTTCTTGGTTACCTCCCTTGACTGTACCTTACGATCTCTTGCAACTTGACACTGAGGCTCCAGGTGACTTGGCTACATTGCGGTCTGCCTGTAACTGCTCACAAACCGCCACGGCAGTAACGTGACACCATATTCATCATTCGTGTAAACTTGTGGTTGTTCGTAATTGAAGAGTTTCATGTATATTTCATATTTAGATAGGCCTATTCGGACTTAAATGATCAAACCAGCAAACCTCATATTCTCATCTAAATAATGCTAAACCTTTTTGATCCAACTTCGACAGTACTTACCGCTGTATTAGGAGTTATCTGATACCATAAATATTGACAAACCCTGTGGCTAAATTTCTTCTTTGTTTTCGTAGGAAACGGGAGATGAAATGTTACTCATCAGGGTGTTCTGTGAGGTGAATTATATTTTGATAATAATTACAATTTTCCTTTCTTTCTCAATCTATTTACCCTCCAGTGATGGTTTTTCCCTCGGACTCAGCGAGGAATCCAACCTCTAGGGCTTCTAGGGCAGTGCCCTGGAGCGTGTGACTTTGGGTCGGGGTATACAACTGGGAAGGAGGACCCGTACGTCGCCCAGGTAGCCTATGCTGAACGTGGGCCTTGTTAGGGGATGGGAAGTTAGGAAGGGATAGACAAGGAAGTGAGAAGGAAGCGGCCATGGCCTTCCCGGCATTTGCCTGGAGGAGAATTGGGAAACCACGGAAAACCCCTTCGAGGATGGGTGAGGAGGGAATCGAACCCCCTTCTACTCAGTTGATCTCACGAGGCTGAGTGGACCGCGTTCCAGTCCTGGTACCACTTTTCAAATTTCGTGGCAGAGCCGGGATCGAACCCGGGCCTCCGGGGTCTGCAAATGGACGATTGCCTAAAACCTTCGGGGCTGGATCTGGACCACAAATTCGATTCTGGGCTTCACGTGGGTAACCCGGCACTATTCTCGCAGGCAATCGGTCTTCTTCCATTCGCTTTACATGAACTGAAACAGGTTAATACAGATATCTTTCCTTATTTATCAGTATTACAAATGCATTTTTGCCCTCGTTCCCACTTGTTTACACCAGCACTCATTGTCTTCACTAACTTCGTAACTGTTACCCTCGGCATTGGCTAGATACATCTCCGGTTGAGATAGAGTGTTTGCTTATGTATTAATAAATACATCGCAGTTAGGCGGCAACGCCTGCGTACAGTGGTACAACAGCGAAATTAAAATAACAAAACAAAAATTACATAACAAGGAATTACATCAAAAACAAAAAAATATAACGAAGGAAGAAGAATGAAAATGAAATACATTAAAATCGTATCATATCGTATCGTATCGTAGTCCGTTTACCCTCCAGGGGTGGCTTTTCCCTCGGACTCAGCGAGGGATCCCATCTCTACCGCCTCAAGGGAAGTGTCCTGGAGCTTCAGACTTTCGGTCGGGGGATACAACTGGGGAGGTGGACCAGTACTTCTCCCAGGTGGCCTCACCTGCTATGCTGAACAGGGGCTTTGTGTGGGATGGGAAGATTGGAAGGGAGAGACAAGGAAGAGGGTAGGAAGCGGCCGTGGCCTTAAGTTAGGTACCATCCCGGCATTTGCCTGCAGGAGAAGTGGGAAACCACGGAAAACCACTTCCAGGATGGCTGAGGAGGGAATCGAACCCCTCTCTACTCAGTTGACCTCCCGAGTCTGAGTGAACCCCGTTCCAGCCCTCGTACCACTTTTCAAATTTCGTGGCAGAGCCGGGAATCGAACCCAGACCTCCGGGGGTTGCAGCTAATCACACTAACCACTAGACCACAGAGGCGGACAAATACATTAAAATAAGAAGCAAAAGTCTACATGCCATTTAAAAATTGCTGTAAAGATTCGACTGCGTGGTCTCGAAAGATAGGTTAAAGACCTAACATAAGTTACAGCGGCTCGCTTGCCGTTACAATACACTAAACAGGGCTGTCAATGTTGTCACGAACAGCACAACCACTGTTTTCAAGAGTCTATGTTCCAGGTAACGGCCTACAGGCCTTTAATATCCCCTGGACAAGACCATTGGTTTGCTTTGGTTAGGTTCGGCGAGTGACAAGACCACTTCTCTTCTTTGATGCCCGCACATGCCATGATAATTTCAAAGTTGGCATTTTTTTCTTGTTCTCTCAAATGAAACAACCCTGTGGCCGAAGATGATGTGAGTTCTTCGGAGTCAGTAAAAGACGTCCAAAGTCCCGGTTTTAATTCTTCTACAGTATATATTATATGAGAATATTTGTAGGGTTCTCCTAAGCATAAAGGAATGATCCCTCCTCGCTGCCTTTCAGGTATCATCTTACATCAGTTCTACATGTTTTTACTGTTTCCAAAACGTGAACCTGTAGTCGATTCGCTACCAAAATTACTTACGAGTAGCTTAAGTGCAGTGCGCCATGTCTTTGAAATAAGTTAGATCAAGTTTGTGAATTTCATATCCGCCTCTGTGGTGTAGTGGTTAGTGTGTAGTGGTTCGATTCCCGGCTCTGCCACGAAATTCGAAAAGTGGTACGAGGGCTGAAACGGGGTCCACTCAGCCTCGGGAGGTCAACTGAGTAGAGGCAGGTTCGATTCCCACCTCAGCTATCCTGGAAGTGGTTTTCCGTGGTTTCCCACTTCTCCTCCAGGCAAATGCCGGGATGGTACCTAATTTAAGGCCACGGCCGCTTCCTTCCCTCTTCCTTGTATATCCCTACCAATCTTCCAATCCCCTCCGCAAAGCCCCTGTTCAGCATAGCAGGTGAGGCCGCCTGGGCGAGGTATTAGTCATCCTCCCCAATTGTATCCTCCGACCCAGAGTCTGAAGCTCCAGGACACTGCCTGAGGCGGTAGAGGTAGGATCTATCGCTGAGTCCGAGGAAAAATCCGACCCTGGAGGGTTAAACAGATGAAGAAGAAGAATAAGAAAATAATAATAATAATAAGAAGAAGAAGAAGAAGGAGTGAATTACATATTGGAAGACCGCGCGTGTTGGATGTGCGGTGAGGAGCGCGCAGCTGTGAGCTCGTATCCGGGAGATAGTGGGTTCGAACCCCACTGTCAGCAGCCCTGAAGGTGGTTTTCCGTGGTTGCCCATTTTCGTACCAGGCAAATGCTGGGACTGTACCTTAATTAAGGCCATGGCCGCTTCCTTCCCATTCCTAGGTCTTTCCTGTCCCATCGTCGCCAAAAGACCTATCTGTGTCGGTGCGACGTAAAACAAATAGCAAAAAAAAATTGGATGTTCTGATGATTTAAGTGTTAGTGGAGTGTGAAGTGCATAATTATGCGGCGCGTATCATGGCGACCCCGTGGCGCAATGGTAGCGCGTCTGACTCCAGATCAGAAGGCTGCGTGTTCGAATCACGTCGGGGTCACTTCTTTTCACATTTTGTTGCTATTTATTTTACGTCACACCGACACTGGTAGGTCTTACGGCGACGATGGTATAGAAAAGGGCTAAAACTGTAAAGCAAATGGCAAGTACTTGCCTGGTGTGAAAATATAGTTCGATATAATCATTGATGTGTCCGCCTCTGTGGTGTAGTGGTTAGCGTGATTAGCTGCCACCCCCGGAGCCCCGGGTTCGATTCCCAGCTCTGCCACGAAATTTGAAAAGTGGTACGAGGGCTGGAACGGGGTCCACTCAGCCTCGGGAGGTCAACTGAGTAGAGGTGGGTTCGATTCCCACCTCAGCCATCCTGGAAGTGGTTTTCCGTGGTTTCCCACTTCTCCTCCAGGCGAATGCCGGGATGGTACCTAACTTAAGGCCACGGCCGCTTCCTTCCCTCTTCCTTGCGTATCCCTTCCAATCTTCCCATCCCTCCACAAGGCTCCTGTTCAGCATAGCAGGTGAGGCCACCTGGGCGAGGTACTGGTCATACTCCCCAGTTGTATCCCCCGAACAAGAGTCTGAAGCTCCAGGACACTGCCCTTGAGGCGGTAAAGGTGGGATCCCTCGCTAAGTCCGAGGGAAAAACCGAACCTGGAGGGTAAACAGATGATGATGATGATGATGATAATCATTGATGTGTCATGTTATTATTTATACGTTCCACTTACTACTTTTGGCGCATTCGGTGTCTGTATGGCATTAGCTGTACCGTCCGTCACTGACGGTTAATTGAACAACTTAACGACCATACCGTTAACAAGAGGAACTAACAAAGTAACACTGAAATTGGCATTTTCTATATTTTCCTGATCAAAGTAGATTGATGACCTTGTGATTTTTCATCTTATAAAGTAACAATAATGGAATTTTTTTTGCTAGTTGCTTTACGTCGCACCGATACAGATAGGTCTTATGGCAACGATGGGACAGGAAAGGGCTAGGAGTGGGGAGGAAGCGGCCGTGGCCTTAATTAAGGTACAGCCCCAGCATTTGCCTGGTGTGAAAATGGGAAACCACGGAAAACCATTTTCAGGGCTGCCGACAGTGGGGTTCGAACCTACTATCTCCCAAATACTGCACACTGGCCGCACTTAAGCGACTGCAGCTATCGAGCTCGGTAATGAAAATATCCACAACTATCTATAGTTAAGTTGTTACCGCGATGAGTGGGCAATATTTACATGTCATTGCGGATCGCCGTTGATGAAATTCGCAATAAAAGTCTAAATTACTGATTCTCTGCGTTATGATAGCTCATGAAACATGAAACATGGAACGTAAAAATCCGGAAATGGCACCTTCTTCAGCTGTTATTGTGCACAGTACTCAACTAGAATAAATATTTGTAGATATATTTGAAGTCCGCCTCTGTGGTGTAGTGCTTAGTGTGATTAGGCCCGGGTTCGATTCTCACCTCAGCCATCCTGGAAGTGGTTTTCCGTGTTTTCGCACTTCTCCTCCAGGCAAATGCTGGGGCTGTACCTTAATTAAGACCATGGCCACTTCCTTCCCACTCCTAGGTCTTTCCTATCCCATCGTCGCCATAAGACTTGTCTGTGTCGGTGCGACATAAGTAAATTGAAAAATAAAAAAGAAGAAGAGGGCATAAATGCGATATAGAATGGCATGGAAAAGACTGATAAACCACGCGTGGAAAGTTCGAGAGATTCCAGATTAATACATCCTGAGTTGCATGAAACGTTTGGCGAACTACTCCCAACTTCTGCGCTTTGCCCATACGGCTACTTTTCTGAAAGCAGCTGTTTGGTTAATGTGTTTGCTACGGGAGTAACTACGTAATGAAGTGTCCTAGAATATCTGCATTGAGTTTGCTGGACCACTTAACATGATGGTCTTGGAAAGGAAATGCTTTCAAAAGAACGCTTATATTTATTAATTTCTCTTAAGAAACAAAATTGCGTACTAAAACTTTCTTAATTCAAAATAAATATGAGCCCTAATGTTGTCTTTTTTTTAACACAGATGTTATTTAGAGTACGTTATTCAGGAGCCCTCTTGTTATTCAGGTGGACGAACGAGATCAAAAGCAGCGGCCAGTACGTGTTGACGGGGTACTTAACGACCCAGTAAACACCCCAGCTGGGAACGTGGCGACGCCCCTTAGAGCACATTAGACTGAGATACGGAAGCTCGTTGAGAGCCAGGGTGGGGTTCATAGTACATTATTATATTCAAATCAACTCCTAATGGACCATCATAACATCTTTTATGTATACATGTAGAGTACTTAATGCCCTGGAGTCATGAAACCGGGCTGTATGCTTTCTCTTCTGGAGAAGAACAAGTATGACATGAGAAATATGTGGATGACCGGACATTATCTCTTCATCAGAGTTAGACATTAATAGAGACCTACCCAAATGAGTAACCGTTAGTGTCTCAAAACACACATCATTTTACTCCGATAGCAGTACGCCGCTAGAGTAAAATACGCGCCCTCTTAATACTGTATACCACCCCGCGTAATGGTACACGCTTTTTCTCAGTCCCCTGCTTATCTGATATACAAAACCTTTAAAATTTACCATGTGGCCTTTGAAGAAAAGCTTGCTTATTTTAGCTAGGGCTATTAAACTATTAAGTATTCCACCGTTTACTTGCTTATTTTGCAAAGTTTTGGCCTCGTTACCGGCGCTCTTTGAGTTTATACCCTTGTATAGAACAATATATTACGCGAAACTTTTCTTCATACCTGAGCTCCCTAGTGCGGAATCGGTAGACCTCAGTTACCTTCGAAATTCGTATTGGCAACCTTTGACACACAAACTATGATTCGCTTATACATCACCGTGAGACATCTGGCGTACACTTTACGTACTAGTACTGGCGTTGTTTACACAGCAAAGCCAAACTATAGAAGTCATGCTAGGAACAAGATTCGCATCGAGAAATTTTATATAATGTGTGTGTGTGTCACAATTGTTGGCTTAATAAAGGTTTAGAAAATACATATTGATCGATCATATTACCGACTCATTTCAGATTTCATTTCCATTCAGTTGGCAGTATAACCGGGACCGGGAGAGTTCCCTCCTTACTCTTCACCCCCGTAAAACTTGGTATCAAGAAAAGGTTCACGTACTATACAGTGACCGCTGTAGTGTTACCATTTCTCTCACACACTCACATTCATATTCATTCTGGAAAAAATGGTTGTCAATTTCACTGGAGTAACTATATGATGGGTAGGCCTCGGAAGACTTATAAAAACCTTAAAATGTCCACCTTTGCGGTGTAGTGGTTAATATGATTAGCTGGCACCCCCGGAGGCCCGGGTCGATTCCCGGCTCTGCCACGAAATTTGAAAAGTGGTAAGAGAGCTGGAACGGGGTCCACTCAGCCTCGGGAGGTCAACTGAGTAGAGATGGGTTCTATTCGCACCTCAGCCATCCGTGGTTTCCCAATTCTCCTCCAGGAAAATGCCGGGATTGTACGTAAGTTAAGGCCACGGCCGCTTCCTTCCCTCTTCCTTCCAATCCTCCCATCCCCCACCAAGGCCCATGTTCAGCATAGCATGTGAGGCCGCCTGGGCGAGGTACTGGCCATCCTCCCCAGTTGTATCCCAGACCCAGAGCGTGAAGCTCCATAACGCTGCCCTTGAGGCGGTAGAGGTGGGATCCCTCGCTGCGTCCGAGGGAAAAACCGACCCTGGAGTCTAAAAAGATAAAGAAGAGAAGAAGAAGAAAATATATTTTAAGAGGTGATGGATGAACCAAAGTTGATTCGAAACGTGAAAGATCGTAACAATGTAGTAGAAAGATGGTGAAGTTTCAAAAAAGGCGTTAAGACCTAAAAAGGCTAAAAAAAGACCAACAAGCCGAAAAAAACCGAAAACGCAAAAAAGACAAATAAAACCCACCATTTCCTGGCCTACAATGACCCGAAATGAACATATATTGTATTGGGTCTCGTCTTTGAACACTCGAGAAAATAAAAGGATTTTTCTTCAACTTCCGAGCTCTTGTGATGGGTGCTAAACCCACTTCAGAATTTCTTGAATTAGATAAAATCCTATAAAATCGTGCCAGTGCTACAACCGACGACGGGCAGGAGCGTTACAAAGAGCTAATTTGAGGTCTTCGAAAGCGGCTTGTTGAGAAGGCCCCCATTCTTTACCATCAGAAAATGGGCCATCAGGGTAGGAGAGGTGGTGGTATACAATTTCAATTACTAGATTACGTGTTAAAAGCCTAGATTCAATTCTGTACCTCTCCGTATTGTTCATTTGGCGTGAGAACATACGACGCTGTTTATGGTGATTCGTTCGTCAGATGGGGACGTTGCCTTAGCAGATCCTTTAGTGTTTATCGACGGGAGTAGGATATGTGTCGACACAGTGTTTCACCCTCTCCATCCTTATTATCATCATCTCATACCCAGATATGCAGCTCACCTATGGCCGTCAAATAGAAAGACCTGCAGGAGACGAGCCGAACATGTCCCCGGACAACCCCAGCACTAAAATTCATACACTAAATAATAATAATAATAATAATAATAATAATAATAATAATAATAATAATAATAATAATAATAATAATAATAATTAAAACACCATTCCTCAATACATAAGGGACGACATGTTCCCCAGAAGAAAGGGTTTCCATGATAGGGGCCAGCGTCGGATCTTCACGTTGATATTTTTCAAGATCCCTAAACAACATGGGAGCATCCGTTAACATGGCATTTACGCCAGCAGGTATGGACTCGGGAAGTGAAGAACAGTCTTCCCGTTCACGGGGCTCTACATCATTAGAAAACATACGGCTTAGTCCGTCAGCAACCACGTTTTCAGTTCCTCTTATATGCCTAACATCAAACTGGAAGGCAGAAATTCGGATGGCCCACCGGGCTATACGACCAGTACGACGCGGCCTAGCTAAGATCCAGCTTAAGGCTTGGTTATCCGTTTCCAAGTCGAACTTGACATGTTCCAGATCGAGGCGGAACTTGTCTACAGCAAATAAGACTGCCAAACCTTCAAGCTCATAGATGGAATACTTGGCTTCTTGAGCCGATAGAGTCCTAGATGCATAGGCGATGGGTCGCCTCCCTAGTTCAGTCTCTTGAAGAAGGACTGCAGCCACAGCCGACGACGACGCGTCGGTTTGGACGATGAATTTCTTCGAGAAATTAGGCATAGCAAGAACAGGAGCGTTACAAAGAGCTAATTTGAGGTCTTCGAAAGCGGCTTGTTGAGAAGGCCCCCTTCAAGGTTTAGCGAAAGCAACTTTGGACAGCTTAACTGTTAACCCTGCCTTACGAAGGCGATTAAGGACCTCTTTCAGATGATCAAGGTGTTCTTCAAAGGTCTCAGAAAATACGACGACATCATCAAAATAATGGTATAGATACTCAAATTTGATGTCGGAGAAGACCCTGTCTAGCAGTCTCGTAAGCACGGCTGCTCTCGTGGGGAGCCCGAAAGGCACGCGGTTGTATTCATACAAGTTCCAATCAGTGGCAAACGCTGTAAGATGTTTAGATTCTTCCACCAGAGGGATCTGGTTATAAGCCTGATTGAGGTCTAAGATGGTGAAGAATTTAGCCTTTCGAAACCATGTAAAACAAGAGTGAAAGTCGGGAAGGGGCACAGATTGTAACACCACCTTCCGATAGAGAGCCCTGTAATCAATCACAGGCCTGAAGCCTCCTTGGGGTTTTTGGGACTAGAAAAATAGGCGAAGAATATGCCGACTTAGAGGGGCGAATAATACCACCTTTCAACATCTGATCTATGATTTCTTTCAGAGCCTTCATTTTAGGTGGAGATAGCCTATAAGGTGGAAAGCGGACAGGAATCGAATCCGTAACCTCGATCTTGTATTCGATAACGTCAGTAATACCAAGAGTATCAGAAAAAACATCTGGAAATGACTGACACAACTTACGAATACTCTCTACCTGCTCCTCAGGTAGATGTCTAAGGTATAACAACATCTCATCCTGGGTAGGCGAAACAGATGAACATGATACAGAACTACATTTAAGTAAGGGGAATTTGAAATTACTAGCAAATTTGAAAGTGCTCGACTTGCTCTGAAGGTCGAGCACTAGACCAGTGTGCGACATGAAATCCGCTCCCAATATAATGGGGCAAGACAAGTGCTTAGCCACCAACAGTTTTACTTTCCAAGTGAATTTCAAAATGCGGAGTTTAGCATACAGAGAACCTAAAATTTCTAATGGAGATGTGTTAGCCGAAACATATTGAACCGAAGACGAACAAAAATCAGGAAGTTTACACACAGATTTTAATTTGGAATATTCAGCCGAAATAATGGAACACACACTGCCCGAGTCTAAAAGAGCAGTTACGGGCTCATTATTCAATTCAATTTTGAGAAATGGTACAGGTGCGGGGGTATCCACCGCAATCCTCATTCTTTGGGACCTTCAAAAGACGAATTAGAGGACTGAAATTTCCCTGAGATTTCGGCAGGTTTACTTGGGGCTAAGCCTCGGAAAGAAGAGTTAGTCGACTGAGCCGAAGCCACTAGTCACTTCTGATTGTTGGTGGAAGTTGCACCTGAAGTTGAGCAGGAGGGAGTGCTATTCGAATTCGGGCAATGTTTGGCAATATGGGAGAAAGCGCCGCATTTAAAACAGCCTTGGGATGACCCTGCTCCCTTGTTTGTCCCACTGGATTTAATTAATGGACACTTATTACGTAGATGATCTACCGACCCACAAACGTAACACTTGCGGGGTGTTACGGTTCGGCGAGGTGGAGGGCGAAAATTACTAGAGGATGGAGGGGGTTCTTTCGCGACACGTAAGGTGTCGGCGTATCTAACTCCTTCCGCTGAGACAGCCATAGCCTCAAACTCGGCAAACGTTTGCGGACGCGACGCAAAACACAAGTATGACCTGTAAGATGGGGAAATTCCCTTCACAATAGCCTGTACAATCTGATCTTCAGGGAAGTGAAGAGCAAACACCCTAGTGTAGAATTTATCTTGGATGAAGTCGGCAAGGTTTTCATCCAGACGCTGTACACGGTAATAGTACTTCTGAATTAGTGATGACCTAACTCGAGCCGGAATAAAATTAGCTAACAGATGGGCGTGGAAGTCTTCAATGGATGATTGCTCAGCAATTGCCCTAACGATCTTGTCTGAGAGGACACCAATGGAATAAGGGTAAATAATTTGAAGGATTTGACACGGAGAAAGAGAAAAACAAGAGCATGATCCTGAAACTCAACGAAAAATCTTAGAAAGGCAATAACATCACTGGTGGAATTGACGGAGAAATTAGAAATACCTCTGAGCAACATTGCTAAAGGATGGGGCAAACTGCTGAAGCCAGGTGCCAGAGTAGGTAGAGGCCTAAGTGGCGGAGAAGCAGATTCAGAAGGTGCATTATTCAACGAGTTACGACGTTCAGATTCGTTGTCTAATGGGGCTGAGATTTGTTGAGCTCCTACAGATTTCCTATTTCCTTCTCCTTTAGAAGACTCTTCCTCGCTAACTACGTTTACCGTAGCGGGTTGGTCGGTTTTGGGAGGGACTGCCCCAGTTAACAATAGGCTAACCTTACTGGACAATTTGGAAAGATTTTCGAGAACAGCACTAGCCTCCTTCCCTTGAATATCATTCAACTTAAGAGACAATAAATCACTAACTCTATTGGAAAAATGGTACAATCTAGCTTATACACGTTTAAGTTGATTAGGTGAAGGATCACCCCCTTCAAAAAAACTAACTACAGATGCTAGTTCAGTAGCATTATCAGTGATCGTGAAGAGAGCGTCGTCAATCTCTTTCTCTCCCAAAGTTGGGATGGTAATAGGCAAATCAAGGGAATCTTTAAGCTTGTTGGTATCTACCGCAACCGTGCCTCCAGACTGCACATTTCTAATTGTAAATTCATAGATCAGTTCCTCCTTGCGCAAATAGCCGGGATGGAGGACATCGCGAGGGCCGGACATGATGACAGACACTTTACAAATTTAGAAAAATCGAAAATTTCCAGCGACGGAGAAAATTGTTAGAGTTCGAATCAAAAGCAATGTTTAGCCGTCAAAAGGGGCTAAATAGAGACCCATTCAATCACGCTCTGCTACCACTTGTTACGGAGTTATCCGTGGAAGGCAGAGGTGAAAGAAGGTGCGGGCTGGAATGGGTCTAACTACAAGTCTTAAAGATGAGTTTAAAATTCAAATAAAGGTTATATTTTCAACAGATAACAACGGTTAACAACTCTCACTAGGTGAAATGGCAAGGAACAATAAGGTACAATGCAACTTTACAAATTCTGGGCTACGAGCCCCAAAGTCTGAGATCTCAGCTCACAACCACAAATTACCAAAGGGCAGAAAACCCCTTCATTACCGGGAGCGTTAGCTCCAAAGACACATATTGGGCCTCCTAGAGGCACATCTATCACAACAGAAAGAGCTAACCTGCTGTCAGTTTCTCACGCCTGTTAAAGGCAACAACAAACATTCCTCAAAACTGCCTCTCAAGGCACAATTATAAGGTCACGGGGGTATCTAGTACCCAACCTACGAGGCCTGAATAGCAAATTAAAGGTTAATTAAATGGCCCAAACACAAGATCAATGGAGGCGAGTACTTGCACTCCTACACTAAAGTTTGTTAAAACCTATGTGGCGCTAGGCCGATAATACAGGGGGTAATCCCAATCTATGGAGGTGACTAGTCTGCAAAATAACTTTAACACTTTAAGAAGGAAGAGAAAAACGGTTACGAAAACATAGTCACCTCAAGTCGAAATGAAGGGGAGCTCGAGAGGGTAAAGCACTCTCTATCCCCGAATTACAGTTCCAGTTAAGTGGAGTATTTACAAAGATTGAAAAGGCTTACATATTTAAAGATATAGGTTACATATTAAAGGTTTCGAACCTTCCCTGGGAGTTAAACTGCTGAGCTAGCAAGAAATAAAGATGTTAAGAGGCCATTACCTTGATGAAAAACTGCTGCCTGAAGAACGAGGCGCTTCCCGCCCCCTGCTACATATTCACACACTGAGCAAGATGTTATAAGAGTGGCCCGGAGACAAGAAAATCAGCAGTTTTTATACCCTCGTGGAAAATTCGAGACCTTTCAGGAATGAGTAGACCTACCCACTCAATCTTTATTGGTTGACAGCAAAAACTTATACACAAGGCAATGAAGAAACACCTTATTGGTGGGAAATTAATTACAGAAATTTAGGATTGGTTAAATTCAAAACAGGCGGAAAGGAAGCTTGATATTGCCAACCCTCAAATAAAAGAACAAAATTTAGTAAAGACAAAACTTATGAATACACAATTTCTTCAAGAAAGTTCATTCCTTCACACTAGAGTGCATAATCATAGTTTTTTGGTAGAGACCTCTGTTAGAGAATGTCCACACTTCTTGATCAATGAAAAACAAAAGCAAATCAAAATCACACAATGACATCTTCTGATAAACAGTAGAGTCAATTCAGTTGTTAAAGTTCCAGGTTTCTCCAGTAGAGAAGTTTCAATTGGCGCAAGATTTGAACTTGCGTCGTAGAGGTGTACCGCCCGGTACAATAATAATAATAATAATAATAATAATAATAATAATAATAATAATAATAATAATAATAATCAAAACCTACAAACTGTTTTCCAGTCAATGACCGGGTCAGGGATGGGATGAACGAAGCCTCCAACCTGCGGCAAGGACAGGAATTGTGCCGGCTGCCGAGGGCTGTCGCACTCCTCTGGGGCAATAATTAATGACTGACAGATGAAATGAAATGATATTGGAAAGTGTTTCTGGAATGAAAGATGACAGGGAAAACCGGAGTAAGTCTACCCGAAAAAAAACCTGTCCCACCTCCGCTTTGTCCAGCACAAATCTCACATGGAGTGACCAGGATTTGAACCACAGTATCCAGCGGTGAGAGGTCAGCGCGCTGCCGCCTGAGCCACAGAGGCTCAATAATAATAATAATAATAATAATAATAATAATAATAATAATAATAATAATAATAATAATAATAATAATGTCCGCCTCTGTGGTGTAGTGGTTAGCGTGATTAGCTGCCACCCCCCCGGAGGTCCGGGTTCGATTCCCGGCTCTGCCACGAAATTTGAAAAGTGGTACGAGGGCTGGAACGGGGTTCACTCAGCCTCGGGAGGTCACCTGAGTAGAGGTGGGTTCGATTCCCACCTCAGCCATCCTGGAAGTGGTTTTCCGTGGTTTCCCACTTCTCCTCCAGTCGAATGCCGGGATGGTACCTAACTTAAGGCCACGGCCGCTTCCTTCCCTCTTCCTTGCCTATCCCTTCCAATCTTCCCATCCCTCCACAAGGCCCCTGTTCAGCATAGCAGGTGAGGCCGCCTGGGCGAGGTACTGGTCATACTCCCCAGTTGTATCCCCCGACCAAGAGTCTGAAGCTCCAGGACACTGCCCCTGAGGCGGTAGAGGTGGGATCCCTCGCTAAGTCCGAGGGAAAAACCGAACCTGGAGGGTAAACAGCTGATGATGATGATGATGATAATAATAATAATAATAATAATAATAATAATAATAATAATAATAATAATCGTCGTCGTCATCATCATTATCATCATCATATGCAGTTTTCAGCTGTTCGCCAGGTCCGCTTTGAACATTCGACTCTCCATCTCCTCTTGTCTTCCTACAAATTCTCTCTCTTCACTCTTGCCCAGTTCTCTCCTCTTCTCTGTACACACTTCCACTCCTTTTATTCATCTATCTCTTGGTCGTTTTCCTATTTTTTTCCGTTTCGTTCATCCTCCTGGGTATCCTTTCCTCTGTCGTTCATGTGTCCATACCATCTAAGTCTAGAAGCCTCCATCCTGTTCTGTAGAGGCTATTCTTTTACTATATCTCTAACCTTCTCATTTCTCACCTTATCCATTCTTGTCACTCCTATCCTGCTTCTCAGAACTTTAGTTTCACTTGCCTGTATCCTAGCCATAGTTTTCTGCCTCATTACCCAGGTTTTTGTTGCATATGTCTACATAGTACTATCTGTATACCACGCTTTTGCTTCCTTGCTCCAAACGAGGCATCTGACACGTTTCAGGAACGCTACTGCTTGTCTTCAGCGCTCGATTATTTTCTTATCATTCCTTCCACTTTCCTCCATGATATTTCCCAGGTACTTGAAACTCTCTACCTTCCTAATCTCTTGCCGTCCAAGCATTATCCATCTCATAGGTCTCTCCTTCTTTCTAGTTGTGATCGCTATCTCAATCTTTTGGCATAAAATAAGTAATCTTGTAATCACAAACCTCCGAGGACTCTTCTTACATTCAAGAAACCATGACGTAACTTCGTAATGTATGTGAAATTGAGAGAAAGTAGCAACATGAATTCTATTCCCATGAAGATCACATTTGAGCACACACACCAATTTACTGTTGACCATAGATGTTAGCCACATTTTCACGCCTATCAAACTATTTCATTCAAGATTAGAAATAATGTTCATGTTTTATCTTTAAGAAGGCTGGTTGTTCGACCATGGTTACCTTTTCAATCGAAAGGTGTTGCGTCAGAACGATCCAATTGTTTATGTGAGTTGTCGATGGACGCAGATACAGGACAAAGGTAACTCGCTGTTTAATGATGCGAACATAGGGAGATAATCGGAAAGGCCATACCTCCGATCACCGAGCTCGATAGCTGCAGTCGCTCGCTCAAGTGCGGCCAGTATCCAGTATTCGGGAGATAGTGGGTTCGAACCACACTGTCGGCAGCCCTGAAAATGGTTTTTCGTGGTTTCTCATTTTTACACCAGCCAAATGCTGCGGCTGTACCTTAATTAAGGCCACGGCCACTTCCTTCCGAGACCTAACCCTTTCCTATCCTATCGCCGCCATAAGACCTATCTGTGTCGGTGCGACGTAAAGCAAATAGCGTACCTCCAATCCAAAGTTTGCAACGATTAATTATTATAATATACACAGTCACATCAAAGGGCTATGGAAACTTGATTATGCTCGGTACCTCTCCATCTCTACCATCTCGGATCGATGATTTAACTTATACTCAAGTGAGGGCTTGAACATATATTCTGTAGAGTCGTTCATTGGCGGTTAGAGTGAATCTTGACCAATTCGACGTAAAAGAGACCACCCTCCATGATGCAACAGCCCTCATGGACCTTGGCCTTCCAACTGACTTTTACTCATCTCTCAAGGCCTGCAAATTACAGGGTACCGCGTGGTCAGTGCGATGAATCCTCTCGGCTTTCCTCTTGGCTTTCTAGACCCCAACCGCTACCTCGCCGCCATATAGCTCCTCAATTGTATTCGGGTAGGCTGAGTGGACCTCGAATCATAGAAGAGACACGTACTCTTCAATACTGTTATTTAGTTTTGTAATAAGTATATTTCTAATAACTTTTGTTTCATTTTATCTATAATTGAAGGTTGCCCAGATTGAAGAAACTTGTAATAAAATTAGTTCACGTTCTGAAGTGGTGTTAAAAACTTATAATCAAATTAATAGATCAATTAAAGTCTGCCTCTGTGGTGTAGTGGTTAGCGTGATTAGCTGCCACCCCCGGAGACTCGGGTTCCATTCCCGGCTCTGCCACGAAATTTAAAAAGTGATACGAGGACTGGAACGTGGTCCACTCAGCCTCGGAAGGTCAACTGAGTAGAGGGGCGTTCCATTTCCACCTCAGCAATCTTCGAAGTGGTTTACCGTGGTTTCCCACGCAAATGGCGGGTTGGTACCTAACTTAAGGCCACGACCCCTTCCTTTCCTCTTCCTTGGCTATTTGTTTCAATCTTTCCATCCCCCACCAAGGGCCCTGTTCAGCATAGCAGTTGAAGCCGCCCGAGCGATGTGCTGGTCCTCCTCCCCAGTTGTATCCCCGACCCAAAGTCTCACGCACCAGGACACTGCCGTTGAGGCGCTAGCGGTCGGTACCCTCTCTGAGTCCGAGGGATAAACCAACCCTAGACGGTAAATGGATTAGGAAAGAAAGAAAGAAAGAAAGAAAGAAAGAAGGAAGGGAAGAAAGACAGAAAAGAAGGAAAGATCAGTTACAACTAAAATAACAAGCTTAAAAAATAAGTCATTCACGGATAATGTATGCTAAAATAAATTTCGTTAAGTTTCCTTCGTAAATTATAACGTTCACATTTCTACATCTATAAGCATATTTTATATCTTATAAAACAGTAAGGAGGAGCGATGTTTGTCTGAGTGTTTGCTCCGCCTAACTAAGAAGCGACTGGAAATATTTCAGTTACGTGTGCTGTATTATTAGGTGCATGTTTTACTAGGCTATATACTACAAAGGTACCGGTAACTCAAACGAAGCGCATCTAGTAAAAGATAATGTAGAGCAAGTCGCCAAAAATCGATTGACCTTTACCCTTAAAGGTATTGACATTCTTAAACAATTTCAGATAGAGCAAAATAAGAGAGAAAATTATTTTAGATCTTAACTAGATGTACAAAAGTAACAGGATGCACACGTCTATCCCCAGTAGATCGCTCCAATAAGCGTTTCTTTATGGTTTCCATCATTACCGTTTACAGAAACGTGAAATATTCACATATTCACTTCCTGAAAAGTAACCTACCCCGCAGACGAGTAAATTTAATGACGGTGAAAAGGCTTTCTACTGGAAGTATTACAAATGGATACTTTTCACCATATCAACTCCGACATCACTCAGTAAATAAATCGTCCAACAACGAGCAGCCGGATCGGTGGGAGCGTCTTTCATTCGATGGAACAACCGGCCGCTTTCCAAGGGGCAACGCCAACTCATTCAGAGACTTAGCTTCATTCAGCGAGCACGCCTTCGGTTTTGTTGTTAACAACTATACTTGTTTATGCTATGACAATATACTCGTACAGGTAAGCTACGCACGCACAGGTAGATATCAACATTTTTCAGACTGCAATTTATATTGGTTACTCCTATATTGTGTGGTAGTGCGACGTTAAACAAGTAGCAAAATAAATAAAAAATGAAACCACTAGTTAAACTCTCCTAGATAGCGATGGTGTCGATACGCCTTCATGACCTCTACTTCCACTAATTAATAGTTTATGAACGGATAATCGAGGGGCGAATAATCAAGATTGTACGTCTGCGCACATCAATAACAGTTGGGCTGCAGTGACAGAATATCTGGATACTCTTCAATCCAGTAATTACCTCATCAAACATTTCCATTGCCACTGCACGTGCATTTTCAGAAATTCCACCTAGTCACAAGAAACTATGTCATGTCGCAGTATGTAAGGCATTTTCCTTCTCATGTTCACACAGCTCCATAATAAGAGAAATTCTTAGCCTTGAGTTCTCCCAAATTGATATGTCTCGCTACAGACAACATTATTTTCTAACCTGCGACTTCTATTAAGTGAGGCAAGCCTTAGAAGAGTAATTACTTTAGCTGCCAGAGGCGCTGCGTTAGGGACGCATGAAGGCCACGACAACAGTTCTCAGTAGGAATTATGCAGATCAGTTCAACTCCATGCAGATAGCAAATAACAATGGTGTGTGTCTTGGTTACTATGTATTCATATAGCTATGGGCATAAGTTGACTGGAATAATTATTGGGTACGAGGACTGTCCAAAGAAGACAGCACATTTCATGTAATGTTCCATCAAATTGCCATGTGGATACACCTCTAGGCTTCTTGGATGATGGAGATGGAAAGAAACGCATGTAGTTCGCTGCTTCAAAAATACGAAAACATTTCCGTTGAGAGGGAATGCTGTACAGATCAATTCATTTTTCTCGTGCTGGATGTAGAAATTTTGAGTAATGCCTAACAATGTTCAGAACATGGAAAGTAACGCTGTATTGTAATCCACGAAACATTAATAACTTTCTCTTCTGCCACTTTGTTATAACGTTATTAACATGTACGTCTTCGCCGTCAGCTTGCATTCTGGAGATAGTGGGTTCGAACCCCACTCTCGGTATCCCTGAAGATAGTTTTCCCTGGTTTCCCATTTTTACAACAGGCAAACGCTGGGGCCGTACCTTATTTAAGACCACGGCCGTTTCCTAACTACTTCTATCCTTTCCCTATCCCATCGTCGCCATAAGACCTATCTGTATCGGTGCGACATTAAGCAAATTGTAAAAAGGAATTCTTCGACATCACTGGGGTAGAAAAGGGCTAGGCATCGAAACGCTGCAGCTGTAGCGTTATTTGGTACAGCCCCAACATTTCAGAGTATGAAAATACGAACAGCGGTAAACTATATCTTGAGATTCTGACGGTTACGTTCCCACTGTGTCCCAAATGCAAACTTAAACCTACTAGGACTATATCCTGTAGGAAACTCTACAAACAATAGAAACCACTTTTGTTTCAATATTACAGCTTGGTAGTGACTGTTGTTTTGTGGGTCAAACAGCGTGACTATCAGCCCCAAATTCGACAGCTTTAATTCAATTTTGGACCAAAATATGATAGATACGAGTAATCTATACTAATGTCACATCATATCTGGAGGGTAATCTCAGAAACTACCGGACCGATTCTAAAAAAAAATTCACTAATAGAAAGATACATTATCCCTGAGTGTTATAGGCTATATTTTATTTTCAAAACAATTCGAGGGAGGGGATATAGAAATAATAGGATATTATAAGCGAAATATCGAATGTATGGTACAAGGACGAGACGAAGTTCATTTTAAGCCCCTTAACGCAAAGAACAAAAATCGGTAAGCGCTACGGGTCCCAAAACTATGTTTTAAGGACCTAAAACCAGCCGTTATGGAGATATTGGCACCACACTACCCCTGCTCTAGGAATCGGATAAAGAAATGAACTGCCGTAACCATGGTAACGTCAGCTCCAGGATTCTACAGCAGCAAGATTATGCATGTACGTTCGGGCATAGCTGCCAACGAAAATTGGTACACATAATCCCTGAGGGACGTTGGCTGTATTTTATTTTCAAAACAATTCGAGAGTTGGGGCGATGGGAAGATATATAAAAATAATAGGCTATTTAGGCGAAATATCGAACTTGTCGTACAAGGACGAGACAAAGCTAATTTTAAACCCCTTGACGCAAAGAACAAAACTCGGTAAGCGCTACGGGCCCGAAAACCATGTGTTAAGGCCCTAAAACCAATCGTTATGGAGATATTGGCACCACACTACCCCTGCTCTAGGAATCGGGTAAAGAAATGACCTGCCGTAACCATGGCAACGTCAGCTCCAGGGTTCTACACAGCTAGATTATGCATGTACGTTCGGGCATAGCTGCCATCCAAAATTAGTACACACAATCCTTGAGCATATCTACAGTATATCTCCAAAACTTAACATGTTACAGATGTGAAAATTGGTATTTTTAATATTTTAAAAATAAAAAACAGGTATTATTTTGTTTTTGGGAAAACCACTTAATGTGGGGGGTGTAAAAGGAACTGAAAAGGGGTTTGAATTATTTTTATTAGGATACTGATATCAAAAACTGAAGATGTTACAGACGTAAAAATTGGCATTTGTAGCCTTCTATTAAAAGAAAGAAATATCGCACGTTTTCTTTTGTTTTCGTAAAATCCACTTAAGGGGGGATGAAAGGATAGAAACATTAGTTCAATTATTTGTATGAGGATACTTACATGTAAAAAACCTAAATATGTTACGGGCGTAAAAATGGGTATTTGGAATCTTCTTTAAAAATAAAAATCACGCATTTTGGGGGGAAATCAAATTCGCTGGGGCGGAGGGGGGAGATGTGAAAATAGGAGTTGAATTCTTTTCATGCGGTTAATAATATCTCAAAAACTGAAGATGTCACAGTCGTGATAATTGGTATTTATAAATAAACACGTATCTTTTGTTTTCGGAAAAACACTTAACGGGGGAGGGGGTGGAAATAAGTGACAAAGAAATTGAACTTTTTATGAAGATATATCTCAAAATCTGAAGATGTTACAGACGTGAAAACTGGTATTTGGAATCGCCTTTAAAAATAAAGGAACATGCATTTTTTGTTTTCGGATATCCACTTAAGGGGCTGAAAAGAATTGGAAAAGAATGTGCATTTTTATAATGAGTACCGGAATATCTACAATGTATATCAAAAACTTAACATGTTACAGACATGATACTTGGTACTTGGAAAGTCCTTTAAAAATAAAATAAAACATCTTTTTTGTTTTTGGGAAATCCACTTACGTGGGGATAGAGGAAGGGCTGATAAAGGGGTTGAATTCTTTTTACGGGGATACTTATATTCCAAAATCTGAATATGTTACAGATGTGGAGATAGGTACTTGGAATCTCCTTTAAAAATACAAAAAAAAAGTTACTTGAGGGAAGACGTTCTCACGTGTACAGTTCTATGTCGCACGGCCACCTGAGCCCCAAAAGGCAAGACCACAAACGTGGTTTAAAAAGAGCTTGATGATGATGATGATGCTATTTGCTTTACGTCCCACTAACTACTCTTTTACGGTTTTCGGAGACGCCGAGGTGCCGGAATTTTGTCCCGCAGGAGTTCTTTTACGTGCCAGTAAATCTACCGACACGAGGCTGACGTATTTGAGCACCTTCAAATACCACCGGACTGAGCCAGGATCGAACCTGCCACGTTGGGGTCAGAAGGCCAGCGCCTCAACCGTCTGAGCCACTCAGCCCGGCTAAAAAGAGTTTCTAGGGTAAATGAAACTCAGTTTTCAGTGAGGTTTTATACTTTATGAATTTTCAGATAACGTCTCAGTTCAGTACCGAGGAACGATTAGTTTTATCAAATTACGAAATCCACGCGAGAGAAGCCGCGGGAAACTGGTAATCAATAACAATAATGTTATTGGTTTTAAGTCCACTAATCACTTTTACGATTTTCGGGGACACCGATGTGCCGGAATTTAGTCCCGCAGGAGTTTATTTACGTGTCAGTGAATCTACCCAATACGAGGCTGACATATTTGAGTACCTTCAAATACCATTGGACTGAGCCGGGTTTGAACCCGCCCTCTTTGGCTCAGAAGACCAGTGCTCTACCATCTGAACTACTCAGATAAGAGATTTAACCTGATATTTGATGGAGTGGGAGGAGAATATTCACGTTACAACCGCTGAGATTCTTGAAAACATTCTTCAATAGTATCGCGTTTATCTTTGGTGAAGGTAGTGCTCTGGATCCATTCTTGTATTCAGGATAATGTGTCCAGTTGCCTTTACAAGACAACCAAACTCTTTAAATTTAACCAGAGGGAAAAATGGGTCCAATTTTTCGAAGGACAAAGTTATCAACAAAAACAGAGGAAGTGCCACGAAGGACGTGAAAAAGAAAGAATCTGATAAACTTTCACCGTCGTGGTGAGAAATGATCAGAATTTGACAGAGGAAGATCGGGCAAGTAAAATGGAAGCGAGGAACCTGAAACAAGAAAATATAAGCAATAGTAGACTCAGCCTTGTAGCTCTGTCTCTGCGGATCGACCTACAGCAAAGGCAGAGAATCGGCTAAACGTCATGGAGACAAAAATGATCATATGGTCAGCTGACGTCGCTAGGTTGCGTCGTGTTTCTAACAAAACTATATGGCACTGCAACCATCCAGCAGAAAATCCTCAAAAGCTGCAAAGAAACACCGCTACAATAACTAAAATGAGCAACACACTGGAAGTCGCTGGAAATAGTTCAACAGCCTAAGCAACAATGAGCTGATACGGTAGTAAATGGTAGGTAGATATGTCTATCCCTTAGTCCGGTTTCCTGGTCTGGGGTCAGGGACGAGGTGAGATGAAATTATGTGCCGTGTTTTCCGACCGGTTTGCCAACATCAGTTGAGGAGCTAATGAAGATGATATGAATGGTGGTAATGAAGCTGGGTAAGGAGGTAGAAGAATCAGTTGTAGTCTATTCACTGGAACTGTCCCGGCATTTGCCTGGAGGTGAAAATGATAAATCACAGAAAACGATTTTCAGGACAGCCGACGGTAAGATTCGAACCCACTCATCTCCCGAATGCAGTGGTTGGCTCCATAGCACTCGTGGCCATTCCACTCGGTGACAGTAAACGGCATGAAGAGAGTAAATTTAAACTCCGACATGGCCCACGACCGAAAGAAATAGACAGTGGGGTCGCAAAATGGACAAGCGCTGATGAACGAGAAGATGTTATAAAAGCTAGATGTTTAATTTTTTACGTTTTTATTTAACTTTAGCGGTGGAAGAGTTAAGGCTCGTGGCCCTCCCTTGCACTCAACCACGTAAAATACAATATAATACATAAATATAAAAGAAATGTAGCGTACTCATCTATTATAAAATCAAAGAAAACTGAGCTAAATTACAGATTTGGAGAAGATACAATGAACAAAGAAAGCAAACCAAAAAGTAAAATAAAAAGAAATCCGAAGCATAAAAGTAAAAAAAAAAACAGAAAATGCCATAATGAAAAAAGTAACATACAAAATAATATAAGCAACGTCTCTTGGTAACAAGAATATCCAGCGAAAAGCTAACAGGTCCGACGGTCTCATGGCATAGGAATATTTTTCTGAAAAACAATATATTAAAGCATTTAAGATTCGCTCCTTACTAATAATCAGTCATGTATATCCTAATTCATTATCAATTGGCGGTGCGCGTGCTTTTCGCTGCACGAACTAATCGCATTGAAGTTTAAGAATAATGTGCAACGATATGAGCATTACCAATAATAATAATAATAATAATAATAATAATAATAATAATAATAATAATAATAATCTCCTCAACTGTCCAGAGACCCTCACAAGATTCCCTCAAGAACCCCCCAAGGCACACTTTCCCCAAATCTCCACCACCGACAGAGGAAGAAATCCGTGGCCACATCCTCAAACTTAAAAACAATAGAACCTCCGGAGAAGATGGCATCATTGCGGAACTTCTGAAAAATCTTGGACCTAACTCCCTCAAAGGAACTCACTCAAATCATTACAGGTCGGAAGAATTACCTCAGACCTGGAAGTGCGCTCTCATCCACCCATTACACAAAAAGGGAGATAAGACTGACGTGAACAATTACAGGGGCATTTCTCTTCTCCAAGTGGCATACAAAATTCTTTCAGCTTGCCTTCTGAAGAGAACGCAAGAACAACTTGAACAAAGTATTGGCGAATATCAAGCAGGCTTCCGCCCTCGTCGCTCGTGTGCAGAACAAATATTCAACTTGAAGGCAACACTTAAATACAAAGCATTGAGGAACAAACCGGCCATCTGTATTTTTTTTTTTTTTTTTTTTTTTTTTTTTTTTTTTTTTTTTACTTCAGGAAAGCGTACGACTCGGTTGATCGACAGTCTCTCTTCGTTATTCTTGAGGAACTGCGGCTTGATTCCAAGACCCTCAACCTCATCAAGTCAACACTCACTGACACTATCTCCAAAGTTAAATTCAAGGGGGAGATCTCTGAACCATTCCTGATTAAAACTGGCGTCCGACAAGGTGACGGCTTATCTCCGCTTCTTTTCAGTCTCGTTCTTGACAAAGTCATCCGCGAGTGGGAGAAGGCATTGAAAGACATGGGATACTGGCGCCCCATACGACTAGGACGACCCAAAGACGGTATTGAGATATCATGCCTCGCTTTTGCAGATGACTTTGCCTGACAGATGATGTAGTCACAGCTGTTAAACAAATTAAAACCCATAGTGAATGTGCTGGAAAGGTTGGCCTACAAATTTCCTTTGAAAAGACGGTTCTTCTGCTCAAAACATGACATCCAAAATTTGAACACGACATATGGGCAAATCAACCGAGTACCACACTTCAAGTACTTGGGAGAAATACTTGAACCAACGGGAGGCGAGAAGGCTGCCCAGAAAATTCGCTTACAAAAATTCCGGGAAGCCTACGGTAGGTTTTACAACATATACAATAAAAATTGCTTGTCCCGCCATGCAAAGATCAGACACTATAATACAGTAATCAAGCCCGAAGTCTCAAATGCCGGCGAGACCCTTACGCTAAATGGGAAAGGTGACCTAGAAAACATTTTAAAAGAAGAAAGAAGAATCCTGAAGAAAATTCTCGGCCCCCGAAAAAACAGAAGATGGATATAGACTGAGGTCACGCAAAGTGACAGAAGAGCTTTCCAACATTGCAGCAGACATCCGCAAAAGACGTCTGAAATTTTATGGGCACGTCCGCAGACTGCCGGCAAGTAGACTGACACACAAGATTCTCACCTACATAGAACATCTAAAAAATATTCCATGGGTACTGGAAGTGAAGAAGGATCTGGAAAAAGCCCAGATGAACTCAAATGACACCGCGGACAGAAACCTCTACAGGACAAAAATTAATGGATGGAAAGTGCAAGCAGAGAACGAAGTGAAAAAGAAGACTGGAGCAAAGTGGACAGAAGAACGAAAAAGGATCCACGGAGAAAGGATGAGAGCTGTTTGGCAACTCAGAAAACAGAATCGTTAGAGCTTTACGTGATCCATTGGGTCCATACGCACATCATCATCATCATCATAATAATAATAATAATAATAATAATAATAATAATAATAATAACAACTTTAATTTATGGATTTCCCGAGGACTCGTAGCTCTCTCCGAACGAAGATTGAATTTGATGGTGATAACCTCCTCTTGATTAAAATATTCTGGAGGTAAATCAGTCCCTCATTTGCGTCTCCAATTGGGGACTACGCGAGAGGATGTTAACACTGTCAGAAAGGTGAAGGGTGACTTTCTATTAGTCTGAAGGATGTGGTAGGATAGAAAAAGTGAAGGTGATTGGAAACTGCGTGTACTATTATTACCAAACCAAACCAAACCCCATGGCACTACAGCCCTTGAAGGGCCGTGGCCTACCAAGCGACCGCTGCTCAGCCCGAAGGCCTGCAGATTACGAGGTGTCGTGTGGTCAACACGACGAATCCTCTCGGCCATTATTCTTGGTTTTTCTAGACCAGGGCCGCTATCTCACCGTCAGATAGCTTCTCAATTCTAATCACGTAGGCTAAGTGGACCTCGAAGCAGCCCTCAGGTCCAGGTAAAAATCCCTGACCTGGCCGGGAAACGAACCCGGGGCCTCCGAGTGAGAGGCAGGCACGCTACCCCTACACCACGGGGCTGGCTGTATTATTATTATTATTATTATTATTATTATTATTATTATTATTATTATTATTGTCCGACTCGTTGGCTGAACGGTCAGCGTACTGGCCTTCGGTTCAGAGGGTCCCGGGTTCGATTCCCGGCCGGGTCAGTGATTTAACCTTAATTGGTTAATTCCAACGGCACGTGGGCTGGGTGTATTTGATGCCTTCATCATCATTTCATCTTCATCACGACGCGCAGGTCGCCTAAGGGTGTCAAATAGAAAGACCTGCACCTGGCGAGCCGAACCCTTCCTTGAATATCCCGGCACTAAAAGCCATACGACATTTCATTTCATTTTTTCATTATTATTATTATTATTATTATTATTATTATTATTATTAGTTTTATTATTTTATTATTATTTTTTTATTATTCGTGCTAGCCTAGTGCAGCCCTTGTAACGTTAGTGGGTGGCACCTGTCGTGTTTAGGAAACTGCGTGTGTTTGTGGTAAAGGCTGTTATTGTGTGCGTGTGTATGTGGTGTATGAGTTGCAAGGAAGTTGGGGAGAGTAAACACCGAGTTCCAAAGTCGAGGAAATTAACTATTTAAGATTAAAATCGCTCTACGCAGCCGGAAATCGAACCCGGGACCCCGAACACCGAAGGAAAAGGTACCGACCACTCAGCCAGGGAACCAAACTTTATAAAATATATATTCGGTATATTCGGTAACATATTATAAACATATTGGTCACCGAGCTCGATAGCTGCAGTCGCTTAAGTGCGGCCAGTATCTAGTATTCGGGTGATAGTAGGTTCGACCCCTACTGTCGGCAGCCCTGAAGATGGTTTTCCGTGGTTTCCCATTTTCACACCAGGCAAATGCTGGGGCTGTACCTTAATTAAGGCCACGGCCGCTTCCTTCCAACTCCTAGCCCTTCCCTGTCCCATCGTCGCCATAAGACCTATCTGTGTCGGTGCGACGTAAAGCAACTAGCAAAGAAAACCACTTTGGTCGGTATGGTTCTGTCATTTACAGTTTAATATTGTGCGAGTAGTCCGGTCTAGAAAACCAAGAATAACGGCCAAGAGGGTTCGTCACACTGACCATGCGTCTCCTCGTAATCTGCAGAACTTTTGCTGATCAGCGGTCGCTTTGAAGGCCGAGGCCCGTCAGGACTTTAGTGTCATGGTGTTTGGTTTGGACTGTGCGAGTAGTGTCAAAGAATTCTCTCTCTGAATGATATGTGTCCTGCGAGTCAGTATTTCTCATACCACATTGTCACAGACCATAGCCAGGTTATTTTAATTAATGTTGACATTCATTGATCCGGACAGTAACGACTGTAATCCAGATTAATGATATGATACTGTATTTGTAGCAGGTCCATCGCCTACTGCCAACCAACGGGATCACTTCAATGGAGTTTGTTTCTTCTTTTTCTTTCGAATAACAATCAACTTTGGTTACTTTTCATTTTGTTCGATTTCTTTTGCTTCCATATTTCCTTCATCCTTCGACAGTGTAGTTCCTTCACTTCTTGAGTCCACTTTCTTCTAGTTGTTGGTTTCTTCCGCTCCTGAAACGCTGTCTTTTGAACTGCTTCTCTAAAAAGTATTCTGTTTTTTATTGTATCTGTTTTAATTCCAGCATTTTCCATGTCTATCTCAATTTCAATGAACCATGTGGGTTTAGATTTGTAACTATTCAGAAGGTTGATGATACGCTTGGTTAGTCTGTTGTCATCCATTCTGTAAACGTGTCCAAAAAATTGTAGTCTTCTTTTTCTCATTACGTTAGGTTTTTTTAATTTTCAAATACAGCTCTCTGTTTGGTCTTAACCTGTATTCTGCATTATTATTTCGTTTAGCTCCCAGTATTTTTCTCACAATTCTTCTTTAAACCTTCTCTAGTTTTTCGAGATCTCCAGTTCTTGATAGCTTAAGTGTTTCTGCCACACATACATTTTCAGGTCTGACTACTGTTTAGTAGTGTCTCAATTTTGTGTTCCAGGATAAGGATTTTTTATTACACATTTTTTGTCATGTGGACTTTCTTTATTGATAGGTTATGTTTCCTTACCCACTAAATGTGCCTTTGCTGGCGAGAACTAGTGTTTACAGTGCACTGTGTCTTCTGATATTGGCTATATAATATTTGTTACTTTCATTGACCTGTCTCAGTCTAATCCTTTGGTTTGACAATATGAAAGATACTCAAGTATAAGCGATGCTAGTAATGCTATTCCTTATGAAGCCAGTCCCTGTTATGAATGGTGTGAAAATGTCGCTCATACGGTCGGTTGATGCGTGCATTTCAGTGGGCTTGTCTAATTGGCGTGTAATAACAACTTCTGGCTCGGTGAGGGAAACAACCTTACTCCTCATTTCCCTGGAAAGCCTCTTCAGTGATGCCCACGCCATCTATGAAAGCTGATGAAGATCAAACCAGCCTTCTGGATGAATACCCATCATTCACACCCCTAAATATTCGAAAATTTTCCTCTATACATTCTAGGTCCTTGATGTTAAAATTGAATTTTGACTTAAAAACTGTAATGCCTCGGAAATTGTAGGGCATCGTTCTGGAAGAAATAATTTCCACTGGGTGAAATAAATTGTTACGCTCGCGTACTTATACTGTCAACTACATGCGGTGCATCCTGCTTTAGACTGACGAAGCATCGGCTGTTCAATGGAATAAAATGCAGAAGACAACGGGATATCACTATCTTTACGGATTTTCCGAGGATGTGAATAAAGGTTGAATTTGGTAGTGATGGCCTCCTCTTGAGTAAAACATTCTGGAGGGTAAATTAGTCCCCCATTTGGAAATCCAACTGGGGACTACGCGAGAGGAGGCGAATGTTGACACTATTAACTGGAACAATGTGGGGGGATGGAGATGGGAGATGGTGGTGGTGATTATTGTTTAAGAGAAAGTATAACTAGGCACCCATCCTCTATATAACACTAATCAGAAAGAAAAAGTGAAACGGTCCGACACTTCGAAAAACGAAGATATCGGCCGAAGAAAGACAAGGGCCACGAAGGGTTTGAAAATGAAACCCTTCCTAGGCTTCAAGTGCTCTAATACCGTCGGTGTCGGAAAAGAACAAGATTTGACCAAGGGAGGTCGGACAGGATAGACGAAAGTGAGGAGCCTGACACAAGTAAGTGGAGGCAATGCCAGGACTCAGCTGAGGTTCCCATGGTCGCCAACCCACGCTCCCAATTTACGAGCCCCTGGGGCCCCCTTTAGTTGCCTCACACAACAGGCAGGGTTTACCGTGGGTGTTACTGTACTGCCCCCACCCGCAGGGGGATGGAAATGGAGATGGAGATAGATTGGAGAAGTGCATGCCAAGGATACCTGGAAGTTCATCATTAACCATGTCGAATTCCACTTACTAGTAAAGGTGAAATAATCTGGACGTGAACCCTACATGTCAAAGTTGGTGTGATACACCCAATGATAAGTTACTCAGAGACAGCTGGAGCTTGGCTGGTGCACACCCAAATGTTATTTACTGAAATCGTAAAACGGAGAGAAAAGTGTAAACATTAGTTGTGATATCACGAGAGCGGCATCTGTCATGATGGAACATTAACTATGACTTTATAGCCTCTACTCTCTGAGGTTTTAGAGCCCATCATAACTCTATGATATGCATTCAAGGATCACCACTATATACTCTTTCAACAGCACTTCACACTATATTATTAACACAGCTTGAGGAAAAAGGCCTTCTTTTCTCTTCTGAACTTCGCGGGAATAACTTAATATTATGCAGAACATCTTTCGGACTCTATTCTTTTCTTCGGGTTAACATGAATCATTTTAAATCTTTATCTCTGGTTCTGTCTGGTAGTTTACACCCTACAACTCTTGCTTTCTGAAAACAGCAATTATTTAAACAAGTCACGTTCGTGCATGTTATCTGCGGGCGGAAAGATGGCAACACGTTGAAATATTTCCTAGTTTAGCCTTCAATATTAGTTTTAAACGGTTGACTGTTAAGTTCGAAATAAACGTATCAGCGGAAGATGAAGAAATGGAGAGCGAAGAATGTCTTAATAAATGCATTATGTATTTTAAGTCATCAGGACCGAAGGCTCGTTGAATCCTCAAATAGCTCCACCGGTCATAAGAAAAAAACAATGGTGGTGCTATAAAGAGGCGAGGAAAAATTTGTCATTGCTTTCTTCTCCAAGTCAGTCAGTAACTATTATTGCAGCACGACTCACCCATGAGTGTCACCTTTCACAGCAGCCAGACGACACATACGTCGTGCTCAAAATGCTGTTACTCAGAACCACACATATGTCAGCAGCATTCATACTGCTTCAGCTATAAATGTCTGGCCACATGGCTGAGTGGTCGGTGACTTTGTCTTCCAGTCTCGGGGCCAGGCATTCGATTCTCGCCTGGGTCATGAAATTTCAATCCCAAAGCAATTATTGGGTGTTTGCGCTATCCAAAACATTCTTGCAACTCGTAAACTACACTCAGCACTATTCTCCACGTCCGACTCCTTGACTGAATGGTCAGCGTACTGGCCTTCGGTTCAGAGGGTCCCGGGTTCAATTCCCGGCCGGGTCGGGGATTTTAACCTTAATCGGTTAATTCCATTGGCTCGGGGGCTGGGTGTTTGTGCTGTCCCCAACATCCCTGCAACTCACACACCACACATAACACTATCCTCCACTACAATAACACGCAGTTACCTACACATGGCAGATGCTGCCCACCCTCATCGGAGGGTCTGCCTGACAAGGGCTGCACTTGGCTAGAAATAGCCACACGAAATTATTATTATTACTATCCTCCACCACAGTGACTGCGATTTTTAAGTGCCCAATACTTAAAAGATAGTTAACTATGCGGCTAGAGTCGTGTGGCTATAAGCTTGCATTCAGGAGACGATGAATTCGAGTCCCCAAAATTGTCATGCGTGGTTACACCAAGTTGTACCACAACTCAGGTTACTTTCTCAGTCCTTGATCTATCAACCCACCGCCACCGAAAGTTAAGATATTAGTGCAGTTTTAAGCAGGCAGCAAAACAAAAACGAAGAGAAATTAGACACATTATGGAAAATACGGTGCGATCGGTGATAGAGAATAACCTTTTAGTCGATATCATCTAACGTTTCTTACTATTTCTACTATTTCTCCCCATTACCACTAAAGCTTATGTTAACCATTGATTTGCATTACGTGTTTCCATCCATGCAGTTATCTTTAAACTTGGAGTGTAATTGATTAATATTTTATTTGTTCTTAGGTTTCCAAGGCTATTAGGATAATTAAACAGAGTAGTGTCCGGTTCCGTGGCTAAATGGTTAGCTTGCTTGCCTTCGGTCCAGCGGGTCACCCGTTCGATTCCAGGCTGGGTCGGAGATTTTAACTTCCATTGGTTAATTCCGATGGCCCGGAGACTGGGAGTGTGTGTGTGCCGTCTGCATCATTAGAATTCATCATAGGTTGGGTCCTATTTTCACAGATCTGCAGGTCGCCTTGTACGGCGTCAACTCCAAAGACCTGCACCAGGCCCCTTCGGAGGCCACACGCCATTAAAAAATAGAATACTAGCATGTAAGAACAATGTATTTAATAATCTAGTTCACGTAGAATTATATCACTACCAATGACCCGTAAGAAGAAGTTTCATAACAGTGTTCATAGGCCTGCTTATTTCGTAGACATCGCACTTAAATGTTCACTAAGATGTCTGAGAAGCAAAAACAAGATCTGCGAGAACTACTCCAAGAAGGAATGCTCGACAAAACTCAATTCAAGACGCTATCGTTAACATATACAAGGAACTGAAAAAATAAAGATAAGGAGGAAGCAATCAGAACAAGATTCGCTAAAAAGTGATGGCAACAATTTGATCTTGTTTCCGTGATACGTCCTGGCATATAGTTCTGAATCAGACGAAACTTGTCTTCCATGGTTAACCTAACATTAGTACACATTAAATTGTTCTTTTCATTTGTAACTAGCCAAGTTGGCAGCAATGGTGGGTTTAAATTAGATCACCCATATTTGCTTTCTGTAGGGACCGATCGTGCATACTTTCACAATACAGTAAGAGCCTCGTATTCCTATTCTTATGATGATGATGATGATGATGATGATTATTATTATTATTATTATTATTATTATTATTATTATTATTATTATTATTATTATTATTATTATTATTGCGACTAAGTTTGGAAACTAAGTCCCGAAATTGGAAATGATATACTCCATTTGGAGTGTGTACCTTTGAGGGTGGAAAACTGAATAAATCCACGGTATCCTCTTCCTGTCCACTGAGGTCACTAAAAGTTGCCAACTCTGAACTCTCTCAGCTTGGGAGCGTAAGGTGGTAACTACGAGAATCAAGGGTGAGTCTGGCATTGTTTTGCATTTAAGTGTCCCAGGATCATGATTGTCGTCTTTCAATTTCGACCTCCCTTGATCGACTTTTGTTTCTCATTCAAGTTGAAGGGTAGGGTATCACGAGTCTCATTTTAACGTCGTTAGTGATAATTCTCTCTTCTTTTGGTTAATTCCAATCGCTCGGGAGCTGGGTGTTTGTGCTGTCCCCAGCATTCTTGCAACTCACACACCACATATAACACTATCCTCCACCGGGCTGAGTGGCTCAGACGGTTGAGGCGCTGGCCTTCTGACCCCAACTTGGCAGGTTCCATCCTAGCTCAGTCCGGTGGTATTTGAAGGTGCGCAAATACATCAGCCTCTTGTCGGTAGATTTACCGGCATGTAAAAGAGCACCTGTGGGATAAAATCCCAGCACCACGGCGTCTCCGAAAACTGTAAAAGTAGTTAGTGGGACGTAAAACAAATAACATTATTATTATTATTATTATTATTATTATTATTATTATTATTATTATTATTATTATTATTATTATTATTATTGCTTTTAAAAGGAACCGTGGTATTGAACCCTTGACTTACCATGTCGGCCACAGCTGCTGCAGTAGAGCAATATCGAACTCTTAAATCTTGGGGTCGCAGCGGGAATAATTCGGCCACGATCGTAACCAAACGGTAGGGTTCATAAGAGAGCCTAATTACTTGAAATGAGGAGCAAAAATGTGCTTACTAACTTTCATTGACTCAATTAACTGCACAAAGAATTTCATCTATATAAAATCCTTGATCAAGAAAATATTTAATTATTTAATGTTTCAAACGCAGTCACGTTGCATGGCGTTAGTTTTATTGATTACAGTATTGAAGAATTTTCTTCGGAGAAAATAGAAATATCACAGATTAGTGGGCAGCGAAACTGAAAAAGTGAAAAGAAAACCTGAAAATCGGGCACCTATTGATCCAAACGATAACTGAGAATTAATCCACACCGTGGAAAATCTGACCTTCAACAAATAGAGTTTCAAATTTACTCTTAATTAAGGTTATCCTCCAGTCAAACACCCTGTCGGATATGGAAACACCCGCCGAATGGACCCTTAATCGAACCAAATTGACTATCAGTTGCTTTGGATAGGTTGCGAAATAATACTGGAAAGCATGGTGTTCACTACCAGTTAACAGCAGCATTCACAATTGAAAATAAAATTCCACCATGTATTGTCATCTCGTGACACCCTTAAGTTATAGAATAATCCCGATGCTGAAACGTGCATCCCCCAAACAGCTGTTCAGAAGGAACTAACAACAACACGATCCGAGAGGATCTTACGTTACGTCGTTCTGAAGAAACAAAAACTGCGAAATGCAGGAAACACTTATTCATCACGCATTTAGAAGAAATGCCAAACACTGAAGTTAAATAAAAAGTGGTAAATCACTTGAAAAATATTATTATAAAACCAACTTTCAGGTTATAAATGGTTACGTTACGCTTAATAAAATTACAAGTCCACGTGGTACAATAAAATGAAACCCTAGGAATTCTTTCCTTTACAACAACGACCACTATCACAGATCCATCTACTTATTGTTTGTCTCAACACACTACCTACAAAGTCATTAATCGACCACACTCAACTACGTATTATAAAAATGAAAGAATGTAAAATTGAAAATAATGTATATTATCGGCTGACGAATCGAACCCGCATTCGTAACTCAAGCCTCACATAAATAAGTTAAGTGTCAACACGCACACTAGCAAAGCAATCGGACGTCAGAACGACAAGACAATTAAGTCAATAAATAAAATACTGAAGTTCAATGAACTGAAACACGCATGGCAGACCGCAGTAAATACAATCACCGTTAGCTCAGTACCCAAAATTGGACAACCCTCACGTTCAGGCCACAAGTGGTTCCATAATCTTAGGTAAACACCTTCCAGCTGGTAAGGGTTGTGCGCAAACATGGCATCAATATTACTTAGCAACCACTCTCCGCATTGCATACACTACTGCAGACACTACCATCGCTCAAGTCACTTCGCAAAAGCATCTAATCTAAGATTTGAGTATATACAGCCGACATCCTAAACCTATCGTCTGTCGCCATAAGACCTATCTGTGTCGGTGCGACGTAAAGCAACTTGCAAAAAAAAAACCTATCGTCGGGCCTACCTAATGTCAGCACACCCTAACACTAACCTCTATGTACATACACACACCTTCCTAAACCTATCGTTGAGCGTGAACTAGGACGTCTCGTCATCAGTATACTCATAGGATAACATGTGACGTCCTAAATCTATTGTCGAGCGGAAATTGGGTCGTAGCGCTTCCTCTAGAATGTCAGGTGAAAACGTAACTTCGAACACACTCTTAGATATTTTAGCTGTAAACCTTGTCGAAACTAATACCACACAATGAAACATATCTTGCCACAGAATGAACACAAGTCGGGAAATGCAACTAAGTCCCTATCTTGTTAATAAAACGTGAAATTGAAAATAAATAACGCGTGGCAAGCAATCCACAACTCAAATACGATCTCGACATACACAATGAAGTTTGGAAAATAATAATGACTTTCAACACACGTCTAACATTACGTGAATATCGCCAAAAACAGTGACCATCACCACCGCAAAAATTCACACTGTAATTCTAGGATGAGGCCCTCAAATCGCCTACCATCTCGTTATTCCAAATCTCCATATCCAGTAACTATCCAGTGAAGCGAAATCCAATGAATCTACACAGTCAAACTATCGCTTTAACAACGTCCAACAGCTCATTCCACAATGTTTCCGATTTAATGATAAATTATCGTCTCGTAATTTATGAAGTTTACTGATTGGAAATTTGTCATTACATTCAAATAACACCAACCGTGTATTCAGAATACTCTTCTACCCTTGAGGTCGTATAATATAATAGTCATTATGCTGACTTTACGTAAACTAGTCACTTGGATTTAACTACCACGAGCTACAATCTTCAACAGAAATTGTTTTTCACAGGGGATTTTAACTTGAAATCTTACTGTGCATCCCACAATACTCATCTCGAACCAACCTTTGGTTAGCTGTTCCGGATTGTTAGCGGAATATACTACAGCCTGCCACATACAGCCTGTCTCAAAAATTCTTCGCCATCAACAAATATAGCCTGTCTCAAAATTCATTCTCATCGCCTCCCACGGCGGCATTACATCAAATACAGGCTTCCTCTGCCTTCAACATCTATACAACTCTCAACGCATCATTTCGGAACAATCCATTTTTTTTTTTGTGTGTTTCAAGACTTTTCAAACCTCAATCCTCTCGTGACAAACAACTTTCATAAAATCTTTTTTCACTTATTTTTACTACAACTTTCGGACCTCAGGAATACAACAACACACCGTGATTTCCCATGTCACAGACATACACGATGTCACAAAATTATCTTCCCATAAAAAACATAACTTTATCAGACTTCACTGGATTTCGAGATGAACGCAAATCTATTGAACATAATTGTTAAATACACTTTTAACATAGAAAAATTTTATCCCGCTGTAAATATTATTATTATTATTATTATTATTATTATTATTATTATTATTATTATTATTATTATTTCTTCGACAAAAAAAATTAGAACTCATACGTTATTCGAAATTAAGACATTCATCGCGACTACATTATCGTTGTCAACTTCCTAATTTTACTCAATTTGAACAATATCTCAAAGAATATTAACACATTATTTAAACTTCGCATTTTATAGTTTCTTGACGTGAATTTTACAGCCCTGAAGAGTTTCACACGACGATCAGAAATGTAAGACATTCGCCTGGTCATTATTAAATATCAATCCGACACACGCATTGGAAATGGGTTGGGACAAACAATATTCTAACTACAACATTGATAAAATATATTTACAGACCTGTGATCTTAGCCGTCATCCTGGATTTCTGGCTGCATTCTAGACAGCAGGCCTTGTGCCTAGCCTTTCATGGCTACATTTGACCACATCTTCTTATATATATAACTTAAACTACACAAAAATTTACATTCGGTGTAGATCAACACCGCAAACCGCACTTTCTTGGCGTTTGCCCTGCGACGAGCCCGCTCCTCAAATGGCGACTGACACAGTTTTCTCAGGACCCTGCTGTCGTTTACACTACTTCTGGCCAGGTGTTCCAAACAGATAAGACAATCAGACCTCGCTGCCAGCCTCCAGACTTCACTTTTAACAAATATTAAACGCACCTGATTGTAACACAGGGAGAAACTCAGCTACGTATTTTAGCCAACTACCTAAACCTTAATTATCATCTGCGGCAGTTCAGGAAAATGTCTATCACCTTTTACTTTCATATTTTACTTGAACCGTTGACACGAACATGTAACAAGTTACTTGGAGAACAAAACCACGCACTTTCTTCCAGACGAGTGACGTGAGCTTCGCCGTTCAGACAACCAGACAGAGTGTGTTAAATAGACGGAGGGAGATTTCTTTTATACCCTCTGGGAGGGACGCCACCCTCTCTAAGAGGCTTGATTGCACAATCTGCTAATTCCACATCCAATGGGCCAATTTTCTTGAAATTTGTTCCATAACATCGGACAGACTTACGATTCATTACGGTGTTAATTTCATATTTTTCCCATACTTGCAACGGACGAAATGAATTATTTCTGCCCTGGCGTTTCGCGGGCTTTCTTCAGGAAATGACCTTGCCTCATGTCTCCCATCCACGATCAGGAGGCAAACTTTTCTCCAAGCTTAACTACATTTATATTTACCCTGGGGGTTCTATCTTCACCTACTGTTTATGAATAATTTAGACCCTTTATTCCTCGATTTACCATGTCGTCATAATCTCTCGTTATGAAGTATTTCTTGAATTTGACAAATTGTCCAATACTCGAGATCCACCGAAGAGTCCCGGCGTTTCACGAGCTCGCGGCTTGCTTGTCACGGAGAGGTCTGTTCCCACGAGAGAGTCAGACTCTTGAAATAAAAACATGGCTACTCTCAAAAAGTAGTTTCTAGCTGAAATAAATATTGGGAAGAAAACATTTTTTCTTCATCGTAGAATTGTGGGTTCAGTATTATTGAACACATACAGAATAGCCAACAGATAGTGAAATAGCGAATTCAAGCGATGAGATTAACTCTTTTGCTTGGACACAGGGATAAGGGGGGGGGGGGACTCCAAAGAGTCTACCCAAATAGCTTTTACGGCCTGATGGCACAATAGTGAGCGGTTGGCGCATCCGTCATTTTGTGGCGAAGTCGGAGCTCGACACGTGTGGTAAAATTAATATAAGTTGGTACTGCGTCGTGACAGCAATTACCGAGAGCTGTCACTACAGATACCTGTAGTAATATTTGTGAGAAAACTTGGTAAATGTTTGAAAATTGTGATATATGTACTTGAGAATTTCGTTAAATTTCTGAAATGTCTCATTATCTAAATTTAAAGAAGGTCCAAGCCTATCGCAAACGATGAAAAGAAGAGATAGAGTCAAGAAGAATTGAACAAGCCCAAAATGTTTTCAAAACTGGGCATAAGATAGCCTGTGTACGACGCAAGAAAGTCAAGGCGGCCGAACGCCACGAGCCACAACCGAGGAAGTCTATTGTTCCCTGCTAACGTATGGAGACAGATATCCCTGAACACAGCCAAGAAAATGTAATCGCTTCAATCAATCCTATTAATCACTATTGCCATGCATTTAGGGCTGTCACCCAGGTAGCTTTACTTAGATGATTTCAAAGAAGTTGGAAATTCATTGAACATTTCCATTGATAAATTCCTTTTCCAACAAATGAATATTTGCCACAATTTGTCATCTTGAATACCTTTCCTACCTTGAAAAGGTCTCCTACAGCTCATTCGTCTACTAATGTCATTCCACTCCATCTCTCCGCTGGCAGTTCGGAACATACCGCTTAATTGATCAGCTCTTCTCCTAAGTCCCAATCTTCCCAGACCAACATTTGCAACATTTTCGTAAAGTTACTCCTTTGTTGGAAATACCGAGCGGAGTTAACGCGCTAAGGCTATGGAGACGAGTGGGTTCGAATCCCACCGTCGGCTGTCCTGAGAATGATTTTCTGTTATTTCCCATTTTAATTTGCAGGCAAATGCTGGGACAGTTCCAATTCATAGGCCACAGCCAATTTCTTATATCTCCTTATCCAATTATATACACCATCATTCTCATTAGTTCCTCAGCTGATGTTGGAGTCAGGAAGGGCATCCGGCCGCAAAAGCATGCCGTAAAATTTCATATCACCTCATCCCCGACTGTGTTTCAGGAAACGGGTATAAGGGGTAGACATACATACACACATAAATGCACACACTTTTGTTGTAAATCACCCAGAAGGAATCCTATCCTTTGGATCTTTTCCAGTTCTCATATCAAGTAATCTGGTGCGAATACCATATACTGGAACCATACTCTAATTGAGGTCTTACCAGTTAGAATATAGTGAAGATTCGAAACAATGTGATTTCAAAATATTTGCAAGAGGAAAGCCGTGTCGAAAAAGGTCTCTAACCTAAGTTTTGGGCATTCACTTATTTCGCAACACCTAGGTGACGTATTATAATATTAAGATACCCGCGACCGTGGTGCTGACAGAGGCCCTACTTTGATTAGCGCTAAGAGAGAAGATTATGTAGTGTTATTTACCTTTAAAACAATGATCACCAATCACAATCTGAAAACATTTCGTGGAACTATGTTTGATAGACAAGTCCGAAATGGGGGATCTACACCTTCGAACATAGAAAAATGGGGTGTGTTAAATTTTCTTTTTTTCACAGCAATGGAAATGATGCCTAAAGGAAACTTAGTATGATAAACACATTATGTGTTAATAATATGCCTACATATTTTCAAATCATATAAACCCATGCCATTATATATAATTAATTAATCAAAATAGTGGTGTATCATGGCCACTATTTTGCCGTTTCACTGATAATTTTCAAACAAATTAATAATTTTATATGATTATTTTTATTATGATTAGTAATGTTATAGCTGCAACATGTACTATAATCAATGAAGTCCATCAAGTATGCATATTTTTTCATGAAGTTATTTTCAAGTAGTCATTTTTTCATTAATTTCGTTTTGAATTTTTTTTTAACTTTACCAATGAAGTTTTTTTTTTGCTGTTTGCTGTACGTCGCACCGACACAGATATGTCTTATGGCGACGATGGGATAGGAAAGGCCTAGGAATTGGAAGGAAGCGGCCGTGGCCTTAATTAAGGTACAGCCCCGGCAGTTGCCTGGTGTGATAATGGGCAACCACGGAAAACCATCTTCAGGGCTGCCGACAGTAGGGCTCGAACCTACTGTCTCCCGATTACTGTATACTGGCCGCACTGAAGCGACTGCAGCTATCGAGCTCAGTACCAATGAAGTTAGCTCAAATTCTGGTATATCTTCTCTATGAAATATACATGCATGAAAAATTTCATCTTAATATCTTTAAAACTTTCAGAGTTATCAGGGAAGCAGTTCTGAGAAACAAAAGTTACCTGAAACGAGCAACAAACTTACCAGCAAAGGGGTCGATTGGGTGACAAGGGTTCACGTTTTTGGTTCTAACTCCGAAACTACTGGAGATATTAAGAATTTTCACTGATATAATGAGAAAAGTTAAATTTTAAATGAAAGCCAATAAATTGAAAATGACATTTTTGGTCGGTCAAAAGTGTTGGTCCCCGCTTAAAAGTATCTTTCAATATTAATAGAATAAATAATAGCTTTTATATTCTGAGGATAGTCATTACAAAGTTGCCTTGGCCAAGAATCGAACCACTGAATATTTACTCCCAAACAATCTCGTTTAACGATTACAGGTCTTCTTCACTACAGGGCAGCTCAGCGCTTTGAACGCGAGAGTAGAGTTCCTTCGGCACGTTGTCGTACTACGTGCAGGGGCCAAGGTCACTTCACATGGGTGACTGGCCTTCAGATTACAGGGGGCCAGGTCCAGTAATACAATAAACCTAAGGTGACTAATGATATCATAACGACCATGAAGATCACGCAATATTTCAGTTAACTGTTTCTTCACTCATATTCCATGTTTACGAGGTAGAAGGAATTAATGGGGATGATAGAAAATAGGCAGCTGGGTGGGTCATTGTAAAAACTAAATGTTACGAGACCAAGGTTTCAAGTAATTAACAAAAAAATATGTTTAAGAGGTATGAAATGATTATAGGTGATCTTGACAAACTATAGTTGAAATTAGATTGATGTAACATACGCTCTCTCTAATTGACACTATTGTTTACTGGAACTGGAACTAACTTAATTTTTGGACATACCTGTTTTTTTTTTTATATTAAACACAACCAAACGTGGAATGCTGTTAAGATACCTTCTGACTGGAAGAAATCAATAATTGCACCGGTTTATAAGCAAGGAAATAGGAAATACGAGAGGAATAGACAATAATTTTTTGTTTCGTAGATCCAGAGAACGTCCACCTCTGTGGTGTAGTGGTTAGTGTGATTAGCTGCCACCTCTGGAGGCCCGGGTTCGATTCCCGGCTCTGCCACGAAATTTGAAAAGTGGTACGAGTGCTGGAACGGGCTCCACTCAGCCTCGGGAGGTCAACTGAGTAGAGGTGGGTTCTATTCCCACCTCAGCCATCCTGGAAGTGGTTTTCCGTGGTTTCCCACTTTTCCTCCAGGCAAATGCCGGGATGGTGCCTGACGTAAGGCCACGGCCGCATCCTTCCCTCTTCCTTGTCTATCCCTTTCACTCTTCCCATCCCCCACCAAAGCCCCTGTTCAGCTTAGCAGGTGAGACAGCCTGGGCGAGGTACTGGTCATCCTCCCCAGTTGTATCCCTGACCCAATGTCTCACGCTCCAGGACACTGCCCTTGAGGCGGTAGAGGTGGGATCCCTCGCTGAGTCCGAGGGAAAAGCCAACCCTGGAGGGTAAGCAGATTAAGAAAGAAAGATCCAGAGAAGGCATATGACAGAGTACCGAGAGAAAACAGGTTAGTCGCACTAGGGGACTATGGAGTTAAGGGTAGATTATTAAAAGCAGTCAAAGGCATTTATGTTGATAATAATTGGACTGCACTGAGAAATGATGGTAGTATGAGTTCTTATGTCAAGATACAGGGGTTAGACAAGGCTGTAATTATTTCACTTTAGTTGCTCATAGTTAACATGGATCATCTACACTGAAGGGTATAAAGTGGCAGGGGGAGATTCAGTTAGGTGGAAATCTAGTAAGCAGTTTGTCCTATGCTGACGACTTGCTCCTAAAGGCAGATTGTGCTAAAAACCTGCAGTCTAATATCTTGGAAGTTGAAAATACAGTAGATGCAGTGAGTATTATGTGAAAATTTGCTTTACGTCGCACCGACACAGATATGTCTTATGGCGACGATGGGGTAGGGAAGGCCTAGGAATTGGAAGAAAGCGGCCGTGGTCTTAATTAAGGTACAGCCCCGGCATTTGCCTGGTGTGAAAATGGGAAACCACGGAAAACCATCTTCAGGGCTGCCGACAGTAGGGCTCGAACCCACTATCTCCCGATTACTGGATACTGGCCGCACTTAAGCGACTGCAGCTATCGAGCTCGGTAATTTACCTTTCCAAGATTAAATTAATGTCATTAGGGAAGAAACCTAAGAGAATGTCAGGTTGGGAATACTAAGCTGGAACAGATAGATAATTTCAAGTATTTAGGATGTGCATTCTCCAGTGAAAATAATATAGTAAGTTGGATTGAATTAAGGTCCAGTAAAGCTAATGCAGTGAGCTCGCAGTTGCCATCAACAGTATTCTGTAAGGAGGAAGTCAGTTCCCGGACGAAAATATATTTACACCCGTCTGCTTTCAGACCAACTTTGCTTTATTGAAGTGAAAGCTGGGCGGATTCAGGATATCTTATTCATAAGCTAAAATTAACAGACATGAAATTAGCGATAATCATCCCTCGTACAAGCAGGTGGTGACAATGGCAGGAGGGTATTCGTAATGAGGAGATAAAGGCTAAGTTAGGAATGAACTCGATTGATAAAGCGGTACGCAGTAACCAGCTTGGGTGATTGGGTCATGTGAGATAAACTTAGGAAAATAATGGACTCGGTCATGGAGGGCAAGAGAAGTAGAAGGAGGCCAAGATGACGGTGGTTAGATTCTTTTTCTAGTGATAGTACGATAATATGTATAAAACTAAATTAGGTCACAGAGTTACTTACATATATAGGTCTGTGGAGGCGTTTAGTGCATTCACAGAGGCTTGAAGATTGAACGCTGAAAGGCATAACTGTCTATAATGATGATGTATGTGACCAAACAAACAAACAAACCCCATGGTGCTACAGCGCTGGCTGATAGACATTGGCCTACAAAATACCCGCTGCTCAGCCCGAAGGCCTGCAGGTTTCGTGGTATCGGCGTGGTCAGTGGGACGAATCCTATTGGCTGTTATTTTTGGCTTTTTGACTGAAACTGCTACCCCACTGTCAGAAGGCTCTTCAATTGAAATCACGAACACTGAGTGGACTTCGGATCAGTTCTCACATCCAGATAAGAACCCTTGGCTAGGCCGGGAATCGAACTCGGAGCCTCCGGATAACATGCAGGCATGTTTTACAACGAAGTAAAATGTAATAATGTTCCCTTTTAAAATTATTATTACTGGCAAGTAATAAAGTAGTTGCAAATTTACAACGTAATAAATAAAGATTTACTTTTCTAACAGAACAATAGGATACATGCTTTGTTGTGGACTGTTTTAAACAATCACACACCACAATATCTTAAATTAAGTACAATTATTGCGGAATATGACATTAGAAAATGTGGGGGAAATCATCAACAGGCGTTCATCATCATTGTAATCACCGCTGTTTCCATTTCTGGAGTTTTTTCCGGCATGTGTCCCCTTACTTGACCAGTATCGCAATGCAATGTATAACTAAGCCAGTGAGAAATTAAGACAGCTATGCAGAATCATCCTACTACTTCTTCATGATGGATATTATCCCTACATGGTAAACACAGGTTGAGTGCAGTTCTGGAGCAGTAAAGCTTTTGATTTTGAATTTTGAATTATTTTGAATTATGAATAATACTTTCGAAAGTAGTAACGCTTGAAATTGAGAGTTAAAGTGCTGATGAAAAACGCTGGTGTGTCGGCTGTTACAGAAGAACCATCAGTCACTGCAGAAACTAGATAAATGTGCGCCTATATACGTACAAGTATGAAGTATTGCTAATTCAATGTCGACAAAATTGGCACATATTGATTGATTCAATTGTAGTGATCCGATAAATGAGAGGCCCGCGAGACCTAACTTCGCCACTATTTAGGAAATAAATTAAATCTTATAAATAAAGTTGTTCGTGTCTGTTTGTCTGTTTGTTTGTTTGTTCCACCATCACGTCGAAACGGCTGGATAGATCTCAACCAAACTTCATATTTTATTTTATTTTTTTTTTTTTTTTGCTAGGGGCTTTACGTCGCACCGACACAGATAGGTCTTATGGCGACGATGGGATAGGAAAGGCTTAGGAGTTGGAAGGAAGCGGCCGTGGCCTTGATTAAGGTACAGCCCCAGCATTTGCCTGGTGTGAAAATGGGAAACCACGGAAAACCATTTTCAGGGCTGCCGATAGTGGGATTCGAACCTACTATCTCCCGGATGCAAGCTCACAGCTGCGCGCCTCTACGCGCACGGCCAACTCGCCCGGTAAAACTTCATATTTAGAGTATAATCACCCCGGGGAAGGCTTCGATATGCATATCATTTTAAAATCTTTGAAATGACGGGGGTTTTATAGGAAAACCGTTTTCTCTTATACTATTATAGGCAAAATATCAAATTTGTCGTATAAGGACGAGACAAAGCTCAATTTAATCCTCTTGACGCAAAGAACAAAACTCGGTAAGCCCTACGGGTCCGAAAACCATGTTTTGAGGCCCTAAAACCAACCGTTACGGAGATATTGGTCGAATTCATAGTTTTCGGGGTCCCTGAGTTGAAAAGTAATACTCTAGAAGTCCAGCCCCCTTTTAGGTGTGGAGCAAAGGGGGTGTGAGATATAGAAATAATTAAAAACAGTTTCGAATCCATAGAGAGCAGGGTCTCTGAGATGAATAGTATTACTCCGGATTTTTGCAAGTCCAAGTGGGGAACGAAGGGGGTGAGATATAAAATTAATCGAAAAACTACATATAAAATATTATCTTCTTCTTCTTACTATATATAAAAATTGATGTATATGTGTGAGTGGGTGTGTGGGTGTGGGTGTGTAAATGACACACCTCCTCCTAAACCACTGGAGCAATTTCACCAAACTTGGTACACTTATCAATTAGTATCAGGAGACAAACCGCGTGAGAGTAAGACACCCCTAGCACCCTTATGGGCAGGGGGCGAGGGGGGTGGTATAAAAATAATCTAGAATATTATCGAATCCATAGTTTTCGTGATAGCTGAAATAATTAGTGACACTCCGAATTTTTTAAAATTCATGTTCAGCCCCATTTGGGGTGTGGGTGAGGGGGAGTGAGATATAAAAATAATCGAAAACCGTGTCGAATCTACAGTTTTCTGGGTCACTGAGATGAATGGTGACAATCCAGATTTTATATCTCTTAGTGGTGGAGGGCGGGAGGGGGACAGTCTCATTGACAGTTGAAATCCTGTACATCGTATCTATAATGCGACGGCTAAATACATATAGTTATCACTTATTATTTTTTGACAGGATCAAATACTTCCCAGTCGATTCGAGCTTCCATAAGGACGAAGTTTTACTCGAAAATTAAATAATCTAAAACTTGAAATCAAACGCATCTAAATAATTTTAAAACTACATAATAGATCATAACATATTAATCTGCAAGTCAAAAAGGAATTCTTTAAAAATTCACATCACACATAACTAACTGGTACTGCAAATCTTAAAGGTAAATATTCAGAAACTATCCGGGCAACGCCGGGTACTACAGCTAGTAAATAAATAAATAAATAAATAAATAAATAAATAAATAAATAAATAAATAAAATATTCCTTAGATAGCAATGACATGTACATAATACTTAGACTTGTATTAATTCATTGTAATCATTAATTTACTTGTAATGTTTACGTTTTGTAATATTGTATAATTTCAGTTTACATATAGTGCCGACCTCAAATACTGGGGGGGGGGGTTTACAGGAAGAAGAAGAAGAAGAAGAAGAAGAAGAAGAAGAAGAAGAAGAAGAAGAAGCCTGACATATAGCAAAGGACTAGACCAAAGATTTTTTGAGTACGAGTAGCACCTTTGGTTAATAGCCTGGCAGTGTTAACAAGTGAAAGGTAGTTGCATTAAACCAACGGCCTGTCTTCTGAGCAAAAGGACTGTCGTATTTACTATAGTATATCTCGCCATCTCATTAATATCATGCACCATAGATTTTGTATTGAACTTAAGGGAGAAAAATAATACCTGCATATATCACGCATAGATCGATAATCAGATATCAATACAAATGCGAAAAAAATACGCTTTGTGACATGCGTGCTCACATATAGTTTGAAGTCTAGTAGCGTATTCGGCTGTAATGGAACCCTACCTACGTTTGTACTTTTGTAAATATAACAGAAATACGTTATATGAAAGTATGATTTTTTATTAACTTTAAGGAGTATATGTTTTAAAACTGTTCGATTTCCGAATTCCCCGCATATATCTCGCATTCTGACTGTTACTCCGTTCGAGATATATGCGTAAACATTGTACATCGGGACTGCATGGAACTGTGTTTGGAACGTGTGTAATGTCGCCTCAAAACGTGACTTATAGTAGATTTTATAAGTAGTAAGCCGTTCTTTCGTAGTGTCGACTCTGTTATTACTTATAGTAAGGGTGATAATACATGACCCATGCTTTATCTTGAGTAAGCTCGTCCCGAATCTGGCTGCCATTATCTTCTCACAAGAGCATGTTCAAATTTGTCACGGTTACTTGACTGTAATTCCGTCATCTGGAAAACCTAAATAAGTGGATCAAGCAGATATTCTATAGCGACAATGACTGTTTCTGTGGTTACTTGAAGTGTGTGAAATTATTTAAAGGGTGCTAGTATTTAAAGGCACAAGTTTGCTAAGTTACAAGTGGTACGTGCTCAACAATTACAGTGTTGAACGTATCATTTTCTTATAATAGACGAAAACAACCAAATTATAAGTCAAACTGCTATACTATTGGAACACTATCTTGAATAATTCAAACAGAGATGTCCTATTAGGGCGATACTATACAACTAATACACTTCATTCACTGTCAATATTTTAAAATGTTATTATATTACAGTGAGTTATCTTAATAGCAAATTAGTCTTTTAACTCAATGAACAGTGCATGTTTATTTAACGTCTTTATATAAGCTGTAGTTTATTTATTTCGATTGTTTTTGCATTGCTCAATAACAAGTTTAACTATCCTCAATCACGTTCTCATTGTACGGCCTACCATCCGAATCGTATTCCCGAATAATCGGACATGACCCTAGATCTATTAACTTCAATTATTGTGCTGTATTTAATGTTATTTTGCGTTTATTCTAAAATTTTCTTCCTGGCGCCCCACTTTGTTTTTATATGTTTGTACTGTCACAGTATATCCATGTAACAGAGGGTATAGCCTAAACAGGGATACTGCCGTTTTTATGGAGATAAGTGGTAAAAGCTGATTGGATCAGCATAGGAATCTGTTCGCCTTCATAAAGTAGGCATAACTGATTATCATCTGAGTTATAAATTTGATTTACCGTCATAAGTTATTATACACATTTTAGCAAATCACTTTTCCTCCAAAAGTAATCAGTTGTAGATATTGAAAAACACATCCAGAGTTGAGCTGCGAGGGTTGTTATATTTTGAGAAAACTGTCCACAATCTTTCTGAATAGAATTTATTGCATTTGGTTGACTTTCTTCTTAAATACCTAAGTGCGTGAGGATAAGTAGCATAATTTAAAAAATATATAAGAAGTCGACCAGCATCAGCCCATGTTATAAGAACGTTAGACTAAAGAACTGCACGTCTGATATTGATGTTTTACTGACCTCTACACCCTTCAGACATACATTTAATCCATTATGTGGAACAACAGGTTTTACCGTACAAGGGAGTTACGAGCCTATTAATCATATACCTTGTACACAAGATTCTAATACTACTGTTCAGCTCTTTAGCCTTATTTACAGCGATGTACTGCTTTCTATCACATTCTCCCAATGTCTGATAGACTCTTGGAGTTTTGGTTACAAGCAGAGAAATATTCCTGCGAGAGGAAAGCATGTGATGAAATCTCTTTAAACATCATATCGTGCCAGTGTGTTTATATTGTGAGAACTGTGGCGTAATTTAGTAGTTCTGTATCATTCAACGTGAATGTCAAGAACAGAAAGTAGCGACTGCAGTTTGTAAATCGGGATGTCTTCTTGTCATTAACATCGGGTACAAGCGCGGACTCATTGTTCGTCTTTAATAACTAGACCAATTTCAATGCGGTTATTGAATAGAATGTCACGGTAATATCGGGGGAGTTCAACAAATTGTAAGGGTTCTAATATGTCGTATCCTTAATGTTTATACAAACATGAAATGGCGTATGGCTTTTAGTGCCGGGAGTGTCCGAGGACAAGTTCGGCTCGCCAGATGCAGGTCTCTTGATTTGACTCCCGTAGGCGACCTGCTCGTCGTGATGAGGATAAAATGATGATGAAGACGACCTATACACCCAGCCCCCGCGCCAGCGAAATTAACCAATTAAGGTTAAAATTCCCGACCCTGCTGGGAATCGAACCCCGGACTCCTGTGGCCAAAGGCCAGCACGCTAACCATTTAGCCATGGAGCCTGACAATGTTTATACAAATTTCACTGCAGAGCCGACGTGCCGCCTACCACCTATTTTAAAGTTCAAACACTATTATCGGATAAAAATCCAAAATACGGGCTTTAGTGCGGTAGTTCTCTTTTCTTTCTCAAATCGCTTACTTTTCACCGACTTTAAAATTGTTCTTGTTCTTACATTTTGTGTTATAGATAGAGACCTGCACGGATGCGTCTCGGCGGATGCAAACTGTATGGCACTGCGGATAATTTTGCTGATAATTTCTAAATAACTAAGTTTATTGATTTTCACTCAGATTTTTGCTCGTGGTTAGGTGACCTTTGATATTGGTATAGACGAATGGTGGTGTATAAGGAGTCTTGAGAACATAAAGCCGTAAATCTGACCTACGGCTAACTGGCTCTTGCCTACAATTAGTGGAAGGAAGGAACAAAGATTCCGAAAGGGAACCGCTCAATACGTCGGTAGTTGTCGCAAGAGGAAATTTCTCATAAACCTGTGATTGTAGGGGGTCTGGTGCCAGATATCAGGCCTGTTTCACTATGTTAACAGATCTATCCCTTTCAATGTCTTGGGTGTAATATAGTTAAATATTTACAATATCAGCGGATATCCATTTGCGGATGCAGATGCGGATGCGGATAATATTTTGTAAATCCGTCCAGGGCTCTAGTTATGACTTCGGATAATTCCTTTTAGCTATGTTGATATTTTAGCTATGTACAAGTTAATCTGTAAGTTTCTCGTCCCAGTTCTCGAGTTTAGAAAATTAGTCAATTGGTATTCATGTGACTGAACAGATTTGTTTCTTCTTCAGAAACATCCTTATATTTTCCACACACGTAATATAAGGAGATGAATACGGACGGCATGAAGCAAAAGCGTTCAGTAACCTTTATTTAGCTTGTTGACATAACGGCTATCAGTTAAAACTGACCTCCGTACATTTGTTTAGACTTGAAAAGGAAGATAAATTATGAATAGCTGTTAAGAGAAATAGGCCTGTAAGTATTGTTACCTATGAGGTCCGTTATGAACAATATTAATTTCATTCACTACTGTATGCGGTTCGATATGATAAATATAAGTTTCGTTCGCTATACAGTCCGGTTTGTATTTAAAATAAACGAAAGTACTCCACGGAAATCTAGCCAATAATTATTATTATTGTGCCCATAACAAAATCGTGGAAATATCCTAGAAATATTAGATCACTTTTCTTTTTTTTTTTTTTTTTTTTTTTTTTTTGCTAGTTGCTTTACGTCGCACCAATACAGACAGGTCTTATGGCGACGATGGTACAGGAAAGGCCTAGGAATGGGAAAGAAGCGGCCGTGGCCTTAATTAAGGCACAGCCCCAGCATTTGCCTGGTGTGAAAATGGGAAACCACGGAAAACCATATTCAGGGCTGCCGACAGTGGGGTTCGAATCCACTATCTCCCGGATTCGAGCTCACAGCTGCGTGTCCCTAACCGCACGGCCAACTCGCCCGGTAATATTAGATCAGAAACCATGTACATATGTCCAGAATGTAAATTCAAGGCAAGAAGAAACGAACTCTGTTCAGATCATTCAAAGGAATGCACTGTATTTTACTTTCTAGGGAAATGGAATTAGTAATTTGAAAACGTGCTCATTGAAAAACGACACATCAATACGTTCCGCTTACTACTTCTTCTACGGTCTTCGGGGCACACCGAGATGTCAAGAGTTGTGCTACAACAGTTCTATAGTATTACGTGCCGACGAACCTGAACACCTTCAGATCGCGCAGAGATCGAACCAGCCACTTTGGACTCAAAGCTAGTGAAATGCTCAGCCCGGCAGGAAATAGTACAGTGTTTCAGGAATTGAGTAAAACTAACACGATTTGATGGAATTATTATTATTATTATTATTATTATCTTTTTTTTTGCTAGTTGCTTTACGTCGCACCGACACAGATAGGTCTTATGGCGACGACGGGACAGGGAAGGGCTAGTAGTGGGAAGGAAGCGGCCGTGGCCTTAATTAAGGTACAGCCCCAGCATTTGCCTGGTGTGAAAATGGGAAACCACGGAAAACCATTTTCAGGGCTGCCGACAGTGGGATTCGAACCTACTATCTCCCGAATACTGGACACTGGCCGCACTTAAGCGACTGCAGCTATCGAGCTCGGTATTATTATTATTATCTATATATTAAAAGAGTTTACTAAAAACGCTCTATTGGACCGATTTACTTCATTTTTTGTTATCTTCTCTCCGGGATTACCTGGCGGTGAATTATGAGACATTGATAGGTCTCCAATTTCAGCCAACTTTGAGTAATCATAAAATCAAATCATTAAATGATCACTCCAATAATTGCAGGCGAAGGTTTAGCCTACCCCACAACACATTCTGTACTTCGCAGACTGCTATGCGATCAGCACTTTTATTAATATTCTGATATATGTTATTTTCATCCTTAGTAATGTCATTGCATGTAGCCATGTTTGATTACTACCTGTCAAGTCAGAAAATATACACTTCCTCTGACCACGGAAGAATACTATCCCCTATACTGGATACTCTTTGATTCTCTAATTTTCCCAGCTTCCAAATATATTCAAGAGATGGCAAAGCGTTCCTAATAACTTACATGCTGCCAACAGAAAAAAGTCTACGTAAAAACAGACCCCACTTTGGCATACGCCTTAGATATTATCTGGGAACACCTATCGAAGGATAACCTAGCTGCACTAGAAAGAGTGAAGGCCATGTATCTTAAAAAAAGTTCTCTGCTTGGCAAAAAACGCACTTCGAGACTAACCTATGAGTTCACAAGACAACCGTTCTATATAGAAAAACTGCGATTAAAAATACCATTACCTTCTATGACACATTACCAAGCTTTACATAAAGAACTGCAGGATAAAACAGCGACTATATGGATAGACTTTTACCAAACAGACGACATGATGACATCAGAATGGAATTCTGACTGCGAACTGCGGCGTGCCATAACGGGCTTCTTATGAAATGTTCATAAAACCATTGGAAAGGGCAGGCAAAACAATATCACTACGACAGGCTTATCAAGACGAGATATCTAAGCTATTTATAATGAATTATTATTATTATTATTATTATTATTATTATTATTATTATTATCATCATCATCATCATCATCTGTTTACCCTCCAGGTTCGGTTTTTCCCTCGGACTCAGCGAGGGATACCACCTCTACCGCCTCAAGGGCAGTGTCCTGGAGCTTCAGACTCTTGGTCGGGGATACAACTGGGGAGAATGACCAGTACCTCGCCCAGGCGGCCTCACCTGCTATGCTGAACAGGGGCCTTGCGGGAGATGGGGAAGATTGGAAGGGATAAACAAGGAAGAGGGAAGGAAGCGGCCGTGGCCTTAAGTTAGGTACCATCCCGGCATTTGCCTGGAGGAGAAGTGGGAAACCACGGAAAACCACTTCCAGGATGGCTGAGGGGGGAATCGAACCCACCTCTACTCAGTTGACCTCCCGAGGCTGAGTGGACCCCGTTCCAGCCCTAATACCACTTTTCAAATTTCGTGGCAGAGCCGGGAATCGAACCCGGACCTCCGGGGGTGGCAGCTAATCACGCTAACCACTACACCACAGAGGCCGACATTTATTATTATTATTATTATTATTATTATTATTATTATTATTATTATTATTATTATCGTTTTGGTAAGTTGTAGAGGTGTAAGAATGTGGGGCTTGAATGGGTCGACAGAGAAAAGATGAGAACTGAATTTAAAACACTTAAATTTGAAATTTATTTTTTTTTTTTTTTTCTGGCTCGAAACTTTGATGAGCCACATCAAATAACAGTTGAATAGACAAATGGTGAGCTCGTCAGCTCTGATGACAACATTGACTCGAAGTGAAAATGTAGTTACTAATTTACAAAATGAGCTTGTATCTCCTAAGTTACTTTATTTTCAAAGTGCACCTTTGCTCTACTAAATTTGCATTCTAGGAGATCGAGCTCCAAAACTTACTACAATTTAGCCTCTCCAAAATTTCAATTTTCTTATCCATACATTAGATAAACCCTGAAAAAGCAGAGTTCACTGTCATTTCAGCTCGACATCCTATTACACACTCATCCATAATTAATGACACTTTAAACAGAGGCAATAAGTGCCCATTCTAAATGGCCTTAGTGATCAAAAGAAAAGGTTCAAGACATCGGCCGTAAACAAAATGCTAGGAGGTGAAACACTTAACATCCTCTATGGGCTTATAGCCCTAAATTACAAAGGGTGACTAAATGGCAAAAACTATTAATTCCAAAAAATACTTCGAAGAAATTTAGAGTTTAGAGAATCATAGTCACCCCCATACTAAGTTGAATGGGGATTAAAAGAGGGTGCATACTCTTTATTCCCTAAGTAACATCTTTCCTAGCAGGGATTTGAATAGAGTCCTTAGACTTGCTTGAAAATTACATTTAAACGATGATGTGAAATTTTAGAAATTTACATAAAGAATGAAGTCTGAAACCTTCCCCTCAAGTCAGCTTTCTGGAGCTATCATATATTTGAAGGATTACCTTGAGTTGGTGGGCCTTCCGATGACGGGCAAAGTTTTCCCTGCCCCCACTAACGTATGCACTCTAGACTGGAGCCAAGAAGAAGACAACATGGCTCAAAAGATCCCATCTTTTATAGCAGGAGAGAAAGTTCCAGAACTCTCTAGGCCGATGTCCTGTACACACCCCCAATTTTCATTGGTTACCAAAATATATCTGCCAAAATTTCTAATTGGCTAAAAATTTCAGGAAGAAGGAAGTGATAGAAGTGCTAGTAAACTTAGCACACAAAAACTAATCTACAAACACTTCAGTTTTACCAACACTGAAAACATAAAATTCCTTTGAAAATTAATTGACCGTCCTCCCACCAGACGGGGCACATAAGTCGACAGTAGAGGCATCTGAAGATTAAAATTCCAAACTTCTTCCTATATACAGTTCAGGGTTTACATCACAGATGGCCTTCTAAAACGCGCTCAGTTCAAATGCATGGAGAAGCTGTACCTCCGATACAAATATTATTATTATGATGATGATGATTATTATTATTATTATTATTATTATTATTATTATTATTATTATTATAAATTAAATTCGGTATATTGAATCAAAATTGCGATACCGGTATATCAACATATCGATAAACCTTGTATTTCATAAAATCCGAGATATCGTTGCCACCCATAACACGGACGTTTAACAATATTTCCATTTCAACTGGCCATGGGACTACATAAACTTAAATTCGTGATCGAGGCGGGAACCGCATCCGTGACCTATCAGACACTAGCTTGCTACCAGGAAGAAGGTCCGAGTGGTGGCTATGGGAACACTTACAGCAATAGGTCCTGGGTAACGAATGTGGTTCACACGAACGAGACATTCTCACGCACATTTCGCCTGTCCTAAGCCCTCAGGATATGAGATCTCACAAGCACTACGAGTGTAAATGACACTTTACACGCATGTTACTGGTAGTCTATGACACAGGATTTTACCCTTCATTCCCATAACCAGCGTGGCTTACAGTACTTTAGTGAACTTTTATTTCAAACTAGCTGATGTACCCGTGCTTCGCTACGGAATTCTATATTGAATACAGAATTCTACGTTAGGTAATGTACATGTTGTGAGCAAGATTGTATTAAATTACATAGCACTTAACATTACCTTAGAAACGCGACGGGTCAGTCACCAAACATCTATTCTCATATGAAAACTAGGTTATGGAATTTTCATTGTAATGGTAGGCCCTCTTGCCTACCATCAGTCACAATCAGGTTGGGGAGTTTTCATTATAACGGCAGACATTCACTCTCCACCTGCCTCTTTACATCCTCAGAAAGACCGTCTTAATAGTTTGCCAATTGAAATGAACATAGGTCATTACAATGACGTCAGTAGGAATGGCGCGATTAAAAGCAATGCTTTCATATGAAATACGCGATCAATTGAAAAACCACACATGTTCTCACTTTTAATGAACCGCACTACGCTGCCGATCTAACAGTCCAAAGTTCCAGAGCTGGAATGACCAGCCCAGACAGCCGTGATCAGTGAACACACTTCGTCTTATTTCGGCCGGGTGGGGGTGTCGAATAGTGGAGACTCCCAGGGCAAAAACTTTTACTAATCTGTTTCCTAGGAGTACCCGATGAGTCGTGAAATCTCAGTTCACTACAGGGGCGGTGGAAAAATCTATCAGACTTGGAGGTAAATTTTTCCTCCAAGCCAGAGGAGAAATCCCCTCTTCTTCTTCTTCTTCTTCTTCTTCTTCTTCTTCTTCTTCTTCTTCTTCTTTTATGACCACATAGGATCACTTTAGTCAGTCCGTCGTTCAGGTCTCTTTGAAGGGATTGTTCGGGCTTTGCGGTCCTCCCAGTACTTCTTCAGACGCTCCGATCTTCGTGCCCTTTCCTCAGTTGAAAATGTGCGTGTTGTTGGTTTGTTTTGTGTAAGGGTGAAGCGGAGGTTTGTATTCTTGAGTTTTGTATTCAATTTTATCTTATTTTTGGTGTCTTCTGTTGTAAGGCCTATTTCCTTCAGATCCTCTCTTACTTCTCTGATCCATTTACATCCTGTTGTGGTATTTTTTGAGACGAGATTGTGTTGTACTAGTTGTTTCAGAAGTCTCGAGTCCTGCATCCTCATGATATGTCCAAAGAATCCCAGTCTCCTCTTACGCATAGTATCTGTAATGGGTTCTAGCTCTTTGTACACGACTTTGTTAGGTATTAAGCGCCACTGTCCATCTTTCTGATATTTTTTGTTGATACAGGTTCTTCCAATCCTCCTTTCAATTTTCTGAAGTCTGTCAGTCTTTGATTGTTTATTCAGGTAAAAGAGTGTTTCTGCTGCATATGTAGCTTCCGGTTTTATAACTGTGTTGTAGTGTTTTATTTTTGTATTTATTGATAGACATTTCTTTTTGTAGATATCCCATGTTAATTTTTGTGCTTTAGCTAATCTATTTGTTCTTACTTGGATTGAGATTTTTTCATTTAAGTTATGTGTTATTACTTCTCCAAGATATTTAAACTGAGTTACTATTTTGATTTTATTACCATTTATGGTGACTTCTTTTAGCTGTGTTGGTTTTTGGGGCATAATTTCTGTTTTTTCAAATGATATTTTGAGGCCAATTTTATTTGCAATGTTTTGAATTTAATTAAAGGGAAGAGGAAGAAGTTTTTCTTAAGAAACGGCTCTTTTCAGGGTTGAATTTTGAATTACTTAGTGAATTGTGGTGCTACAATTTGGAATAGGCCTAAATTGTTATTCTAGACCAGGTCATTACTACTTCTAATAGTAAGTGAGCCGCTGCCTTATGTATGCACACTGCTCATTCAAACCAGCGCGTCAGGGTAGGGATCGAATAGCGATTAAAAGCAATGCTTTCATATGAAATACTCGATCAATTGAAAAACCACACATTTTCTCACTTTTAACGAACAGTACTACGCTGCCGATCTAACAGTCCAAAGTTCCAGAGCTGGACTGACCAGCCCAGACAGCCGTGATCAGTGAACACACTTTGTCTTATTTCGGCCGGGTGGGGGTGTCGAATAGTGGAGACTCCCATGGCAAAAACTACACCCTTTTTCCAATATGTGTCCTAGGAGTACCCGATGAGTCGGAAAATCTCAGTTCACTACACTATGATGAAGCAGTTTGTTACGTACCGGCAGTATCAGAAAATGTATGAACCAGAGGAATGGCATGCTAAAGAAGAAAGTTTTGCAACTCCCCAGCTATTTCCCGCCAATATTCAGTCAGGCTGTTATACTCGGTACGCAGCAGTAATCCTATCTGAATTGAGCTGCAGCATAAGAGACAAAGAACAACACAACAAACAATGGTCAATGTAATGTTATTGTTGATAACAATGTTATGCGCTTTCAATATTGCAGGCCTGTACATTTAGTTTTCTTCCGACTCTGAAATACCACTCTTATCATCGTCGCTACGGTAGAACTGAATAAAACATAAATGGTAGAAAATTGTATTCTCTATAACATTTGTTACGTAGTACTTTTCGATAGGACCAATAACATAGGTATTTTAAAATTAAATTTTAGCCGCCTTCCCCTAAACTACAATTTCATCCAGGGTGAATAAAATTGTTTACAACTTAGACTGTATTTTCTTATTCTCCGACTCTATATACCGACTTTCATTAAATTCTGTTAACGCATTTTCTCGTGGCTCGGCGTTGATATGGACTTAGCAACAAAAATACAAATTCATGAATATCTGTGTTATCAAAACCGGTACGGTAACGATGTATGACATAAATGATCAGAAATGTAATTCTATATAACTTTCGTTATGCAGTATTTATCGATAGGACTACTAATAATATAAATATTTGAGAATAAAATTTTAGGCCTTCCCCTGAACTACCATTTTACTCGGCGTGAATAAAATTATTTATAGCCTAGATTGTAGAGGCTCATCCCCCGACTTCACATACCGATTTTCATTAAATTCTCTTCGGCCGTTTTCTCGTGATGCGTGTACATACATACATACAGACAGACAGACAGAAATTACGGAAAAGTAAAAATTGCATTTCCTTGTTACTATGGACATGACCGATACAGAAATACCATTATTTTCAAATTCTGAGCAATGTACAGACAAAACTCTTATTTTATATATATAGATTTCCCGTGAAAAATAGGAGCATATTGTGTTTATCTTTAAAAATATTCTGTTAATTTCTTGAAAATGTCGTTATTTTCTTTTCTTTTTAAAGCGACACACTTTTCAATTAATAACGGTATATATTTGCAACATTTGTAGTTATTATTATTATTATTATTATTATTATTATTATTATTATTATTATTATTATTATTATTATTATTATTATTATTATTATTATTTGCTTTACGTCGCACCGACACAGATATGTCTTATGGCGACGATGGGACAGGAAAGACCTCGGAATTGGAAGGAAGGGGCCGTGGCCTTAATTAAGGTACAGCCCCGGCATTTGCTTGGTGTGAAAATGGGAAACCATGGAAAATCATCTTCAGGTCTGCCGATAATGGGGCTCGAACCCACTATCTCCCGATTACTGGATACTGGCCGCACTTAAGCGACTACAGCTATCGAGCTCGGTATTATTATTATTATTATTATTATTATTATTATTATTATTATTATTATTATTATTATTATTATTATTATTATTAATTACCGTGTTGCTTATGCGTAATAAATACCATATGCTATATGCACAGAGTAAATGTGCAAATTATGTATTACCGTAGTAACTGTACTAATGTAGTATTTGAACTTAACTGAAGGAAACAGTAGTGGTCTGTAAGTTAGGTTTCATAGTGAAATTCGAGCTGGCCAAAAGAAGGAGATCCATTTCATGAATGACTAAAGGAGAAATTAACTCAGCTGTGAGTTAACTACATTTGCTTTGTTCCACCTTGATACAGCTTCATGGAAGAACACACATCCTAAATCTTGTAAGTGAAATTCTAGTGGGTTCATTGCCTGTAATGTCATTTATTTCGCCAAATTTTGAAATATTCATCCGTTTCAGGTCAATTCGAGATCATATCAGTAGATTTTAGCTTTCGTGTCTGTCTGTTTGATTATTCCACCATCACGGGTAAACGGTTGAAGAGATCTCGACCAAACTTGATATTTAGAGTCTACTCGTTCTGGAGCAGGTTTCGATATGCATATCATGTAAAAATCTCTGAAAAGACTGAGGGTTTATAGCAAGACCAGAAGGGTCTTCTTTTTTTTTTTTTTTTTTTTTTTTTCAATTTTCTCTCACACTATTGAATATATCTCGACCAAATTTCATATTTAGAGTATACTAATTCTGGAGCAGGTTTCTATGTGGATATCATTTAAAAATGGCTGAATAGACTGGGGGTTTATAAGAAGACTAGAAGAGTTTTCTTTTCAATTTTGTCTTAGATTATTGAATATATCTACATCAAACTTCATATTTAGGATCAACTCATCCAAGCATAGGTTTCGATAAGCATAGCATTTAAAAATAACTGAACAGACTGGGGGTTTATACGAAGACCAGAAGAGTTTTTTTTTTTTTCATTTTCTCTTACACTATTGATTATATCTCCATCAAATTTCATATTTAGAGTCTACACATCGAGGATCATGTTACAATAAACATTTCATTTAAAAATCACTGCATAGACCAGTGATTTACAGGAAGACCAGAAGAGTTTTGTTTTTCTATTTTCTCTTACGCTATTGATTAAATGTAAAATCTGTAGACTACTGTATATGTAACGCCCCTTCATTTTAAATAACTGTTGTCCATAATTTCGCTTATTTTTCAAATGACGGAGAAAATTATTATTTTATACTGGCTTCATGCTCTGCAGCCAATGAAGGACACCCTCGCAGACGTACAGTTATTTGAAGGATCCATAATTGGAGAAAATCAGAGGATGCATCATTTATTTCTCTCGATTTTAAAATTACCCCCCACCTAATGTATCTGAACACCGAGGGTAACATGAGGTAGAACTGTTCCCTTCGGTGTCTGTCTGTCTGTCTGTCTGTCTGTCTGTCTGTCTGTCTGTCTGTCTGTCTGTCTGTCTGTCTGTCTGTCTGTCTGTCTGTCTGTCTGTCTGTCTGTCTGTCTGTCTGTCTGTCTGTCTGTCTGTCTGTCTGTCTGTCTGTCTGTCTGTCTGTCTGGTTATCTATTATACTCCTAAAAGTGGGAAAACTGCTGAACTTATTTCAACGAAACTACGTATTTGGATTTTCTCACTGAGGAGTGTATTATCAGGTGCATATGATGTCATGGTAATCACATGCTGTTAGTATGTTAGATTACTCTCAAATATTTTTGTTAACATTAGGTCTATCAAAAGACTGTACACAACAAACATCTACCAATTTGAAATTTGGAACTTACCGTTGTGACCATTCCAGCATGCACTGCCAGTATGTATAGATGTTTGGACAGAAATAAACATAAATATTTCCAAATATGAATGTGACTTGTTAGAATCTGATGATGTTCTTTTAAGAACGAAACATGGTATTCTTTGTTTAATAATGTGTTTTAATGTTGAAGACATTTCTCAGCAGACAAATTAGTGGTCCCTATACCACGAAAAACGTAAAATCAAACAATTTCCTTCATTGTGCCAAATTTTGAAGGGCTAAAAGGGCCCGGAAATGCTTCCAATTGTGAGTCTTGAATGGCTCTATCAAGTTACTAAAACAAATTCCGGCCTAAATGCAGTTTCGGAAGAACTGCCTAAAATCGCTTGGTTTTTTTTTTGTTTTTTTTTTTTTATGAATGTCCACACCGAAGTGTTTAAGTTAAATTGCATTGACTCGCATTAGCGCTCGTAATGGTAGAAAAAGGCAAACTGCTAATCTAATCGACCGGACAACGATGATTAAGAAAAGGATTGCAATTTTAGGAATAAATGAAGAATACATTCTCATAAAAAGCAAAGTCACCTCCATACAGGCCATGAAGGAGTGGAAGGTAAAGGCTTCCACCATTGTTAACCTCGGCACGTGATGGGGTAGAGTAGTTAGCTCTACGCCCGGCCACCTTTGTCCCCAGGAATTAACCTGGTACTCAGTTTTGGTGAAGACTGAGTGAACCTTAGGGCCATATGCACCTCCGGAAATGGAAATCTCGTTTCTTGAATTTTACGACTTCCTGACGGGGATTCGAACCCACGTCCTTCCGGGTGAACCGAGCACGCCTTTACCGCCTAGACCAGGCAGCCCCTATATATTCTCATACTTCATTATATTTTATTTACCTAAAATTCGTAGCTCATATCCCTAGGATGTTTTCAACATTGAGTTGCTCGTCTGAAGGGATAGAACTGTGGATGTTTTACAGGTATGTTATAGTGTAATATTTATATTGAAAACTGTGTGATCGGCAGACTGAAAATATTTTAAGTTTACATTTAAACTGAGTCAACACTGCAAAGTATGGCTTCCTTCTTAACAAAAAAATGTGTAGAAAAAGGAACCATATTCCAGCACTAATTTTGAATCATGTCTTCGTATTTTGCACATAGTAGGGACACTCCGTGTTTCAAGATTCCCACTAAGTTGGTAAAAATCCTCTCAATTATAACACTTAAAGCGTGGAAAGTAATAAGCTACCATTGTAATTATCCGTTCTCCTCGGTGCCTCTATGCTCGAGTTGTTGGTCCTGCTCTTAATGTACCTTAATTTTACCTCACGACAGCGCTGTTTAAGATCGCAACGCATTTTCTTGTATTTCTTCCTGTCTATATGTTATATGTAGAGCTCGGAAGTTAGGCGAAATGCCCTTTTTGTCTGAGTGGATATATCGAAATGTCACATAGAAACAAACATGTTTCCGTATGTTTGGGAACGGTAGAACCAGTTATTATTTAGCTTTGTGTGTGTGTGTGTGTGTGTGTGTGTGTGTGTGTGTGTGTGTGTGTGTGTGTGTGTGTGTGTGTGTGTGTGTGTGTTTTAGCTTCCGTAGCCTATTTTATTGTTTAATGCCGTTTTGCCGTTTTAAGTTGTTGTGGATATTTTCTGCTGTTATTTATGTATTAAAATGAATCAATGAAAAGAAAGTTAATAATTCCAACGTAGTGTATTAATCATCATCATCATCATCATCATCTGTTTACCCTCCAGGTTCGGCTTTTCCCTCGGACTCAGCGAGGGATCCCACCTCTACCGCCTCAAGGGCAATGTCCTGCAGCTTCAGACTCTTGATTGGGGAATACAACTGGGGAGAATGACCAGTACCTCTCCCAGGCGGCCTCACCTGATATGCTGAACAGGGGCCTTGGTGGGGGATGGGATGATTGAAAATATCATTAGCAATTAGTGAAGAGAGGGAAGGGAGAGGGAAGGAAGCGGCCGTGGCCTTACGTTAGGTGCCATCCCGGCATTTGCCTGGAGGATAAGTGGGAAACCACGGAAAACCACTTCGAGGATGGCTGAGGAGGGAATCGAACCCACCTCTACTCAGTTGACCTCCCGAGGCTGAGTGGACCCCGTTCCAGTCCTCGTACCACTTTTCAAATTTCGTGGCAGAGCCGGGAATCGAACCCGGGCCTCCGGGGGTGGCAGCTAATCACTCTAACCACTACACCACAGAGGCGGACACGTACTGTATTAATAATAAAGAAAAATCATTTTAACTTAATAGATAAAAAAATAACATTTACACAAACGATATTTTCATATTACACATATCTCTACTGAAAACTCCACAAGCCAAATGGCCGAGAAGGTTTTGCCAGCTCCCGTCCTTGCTACGTAAAATGTAGTGCTGGTGGTGATTATTGTTTTAAGAGGAAGGACAACTTCGTAACCATCCTCTACTAACACTAATCAGAAGGAAAATGGAGGAGGAAAAAGAAAGGGAAGGCCGACGAAGAGCGTGAAAAGACTCTCTAGGCCTCACAAGTCTACTACCGTCGGGGTCGGAAAAGAACGAGAATTCACCAAGGGAGGTCAGCCAGGAAAGGTAAGAGCGAGGACCCTGTCACATGTAAGTGGAAGCAACGCCAGACTCAGCTAGGGGAACCGTGGTCACCAACCCACACTCCCAAGTTGAGAGGCCCTGGTCCCACTTATAGTCGCCTCTTACGACAGACGGGTGATACCGTCATCCCCACCCACAGGGGGATGTAAGATTAGGTACTAATATGTGATGCACATGTGTGTTACGTAGCTTACATTAGTGTATCTTTATTATTTTAAAGGCCATTTTTTGTCATTATAAATGCCTATGCTCATTATTTTACTGTCTATGTTAAGTGCTTATTTGCCTGCCTATTTTAGCAATAATGAATGCCTGAACTTCGGGGCTCTAGTTATAAGAGTATTTTAAATCCTTGTGAATAGTGTCAGCGAAAGCCCGAATAAGTAATCCTTATGACAGCTTCCTTTCTTTTCGATTTCTAAAGGATCCTATACACCTTCCAATCCTATTTGATCTGATCTCCCATGTAGGAAAGGGAAATTGCTCTTCACACTGTTCGATTTCTTTTCAACATTTTATCACTTCGTCCGTACCATTGGCGTTACTACCCTGTAATCATCCCTTTACGGCTCCATTTATCGTCCCGCGTGGCGATTTTATTTGACGTAAATAAATAACACACGAGAACACGTTTACTTCCTTGTATAAATTACTTTATTTACACTGCACGTCACAACACGCAATTACACACAGTAGCAAATGACGCTGTATAAAACACTCAATAGCGGAGTACCCTGAAGTCGATTCTGACAAGTACAAATATCAACAACACTGAATCGCGCACTATAACATGTGCTCTCTTGAATTCACCGCCTCACTCACTCGAGTCCCGTACTCTGACTCCACCTCGGAGCCCAACAGTCACTCCCAGTCCATCACTTGCCTGAGTCGTAAGAACTAACTTCACTGACTGACAGCTCGATATATGTACTATTCGATCAACCATCTAGAATAATTGACTTCTGGAAGAGTTCTTACAACACTCTAATGGAACACACTCGAAACATCGATCGATCAGCTAGTGCAGCCCTGTCCAACGCGGCGCCCGAGATGCCCTTTTATGGCGCCCTTCGCAATTAATTTTACTTAATATGTGAAAACAATACTTTTGCTTTCAATAAATATTCTTACTTTTCTCTTAAAAATACCGTCCTCAAAGTCGGGAAATTTGTTATATCCGTACCTCCAAATTCACAAAGAACTTTGAGTAAGCCATAAATGTGATCTAGGCCTAACTGACTCGTGTCCGCAATTAGTGAAGAGATAGAAGAAAGGTTCAGAAAGAGAGCTTTTCGACATGTAAGTAGTTGCGACAAAGGGAAATCCTCCACAAAACTATCACTGTGGGGGCTAGCGCCAGGTATAAGGCCCTCTCTACTCACGGAGCCAAATATAGCTGCATATTTATTCTGCCAAACAGAACCGCTTCCTTATGATTCACTTGATTGCAATGCCATAAACTACCTACCATGACAGAATTTCACCAGGACGACAATGGGACACCCAATTTGCCCACAAAATAACTTTAATCCCAACAAACTTTCCCGTAAACAATGAACAAACGATTTATGAAAATCTTGCAATTGGAATGTTCCCAGTTCCTAGCTTTCAGGCGAACATTCAGTATTACTTGTGAGCTTATGCAGTGCTTATAGAATACGTTTTGAGTGCCTTGTGTTGTGATAAGTTGTACATTCAACATGTTTCGTGTGCTTTTTTTCATTACTATTTAAACTTTAAATTATTCAGTTCATAATAAGTTACATTTCATTAAACATAACTCTTCTTAACATTGCTAAAAGACAAAGAAATTATAACTTTAACAGTGAATGGGAAGTGAAAGACCTAAAATCTAAATTAGCATTGCAACAATGTGCGTTTAAGAAGCCAGTTCAGCAAACGCGTAACGTGACAATAGCTTCTTGCAAAGTTTGTTACGTCCTAGCTAAAAGGAGAAAAAGTTTTCAGTGGTGGGGAAGTAGTGAAAGAAGCTATGCTAAATGCCGCTGAATCTCTGTTCGATTCTCACAAAGATAAATCTGAATTCTTTAATCAAAGGACTTCATTTGTCTCACCAAACAGATTTCTAATAATATGGAATCTCAATTACATCAGGATTTGAAATCGTGTGAACATTTTTCACTCCAGTTTGATGAAAGTGCTGATATGTCTGACACTGCTGAGTTGTGTGTATTTGCTAGAATGGTTTTAATGATTTTACAGTAAAGGACGAATTTGTCAAGCTATTGCCACTTCATGGACGTACTAGGGGAGAAGACATATTTAATGCTTTCGTTAAATTCACCAAAGATAGTAACTTACCACTGTCAAAGCTTGTCCCTATAACAACAGATGGGGCACCGTCTATGACTGGTAGAAATAATGGATTTCTTTCTCTTTGCGCTAAGGATGAATCATTTCCAAAATTTCTTTCTTATCATTGTATTTTTCACCAAGAAGCTTTATGCGCAAAGGTTTTAAAGTTCGATCATGTCATGAAAATGTTAACTCATGTCGTGAATTATATAAGATCGTCTTCTACTCGTCATCGATTGTTCAAAAATATGTTAAGTATGTCAGATTCGGAGTATGGTGACGTCATCCTTCATGCAGACGTAAGGTGGCTTAGTAGGGGGAAAACACTCGAACGGTTTTGCTGCCTGTTGGATGAGATACGAGACTTTATGCAATCATCTCCTGAGAAATATTACCACGAACTTGATGATATATCTTGGCTAATCGAATTAGCATTCTTGGCAGACATCACCTCAAAATTAAATGAGTTAAATCTCGAATTGCAAGGAAAAGATCATAATATTTCGGGTATGATAATTATTGTCAATGCATTTGAAAAGAAACTTAAGGTATGAATTGTCCATTTAAATAGAAATTCCCATCCATATTTTCCAAATTTGAAATCTATGGCAGATACAGTAAATGGCGGCAAGCGTGATTTTTCATCTCTTGCTAAACATCTTGAAACTCTTGGGTCTAAATTTGGTAGCAGATTTAGCCAGTTTTCAATGCTTGAACCAGTGATCATGTTTGTCAAAAATCCCTTCGCTTCTGTTGACGTTTGTGAGCTTGGAGGGAGGGTGTGTGAAATATTCGAAAATTATAATCCTGAAGAATTAGAAATGGAAATTTTAAGCCTTCAGTCAGACCTTTCTTTGAAATCCTCCTACGCAAGATGTGGCAATTTCTGGACTCTGGTGGACGGTAAAAAATATCCCATTACCCGCAGTGTTGCTCTGAAGATGCAATCTTGTTTTGGTTCAACCCATCTTTGTGAAGTCGCGTTTTCGACTATGAACATAATAAAAAACAAATACCGATCCTGCCTGACAGACTCACACCTGGATGACGCGTTAAGAGCAGCCTGTTCCAGTTACACACCAGACTTTCCTCAACTTGCAGCGAGCATGCAGTGCCAGATTTCACATTAATATTATGCAAGTAAATATATTTTCATATAATTTTTAATTCTAGATTTATTATTATTATTATTACTATTATTATTATTATTATTATTATTATTATTATTATTATTATTATTATTATTATTATTATTATTATTATTATTATTATATAGTCGTTGTAGTACCGATAACAGTAGTCGAATTAGTGGAATCGTACCTGGCGCCCGCATACCCTTAGTTATCATGTGAATGTGCTCGCGTAGAAACGAACGTTGGATAGCCCTGAGCTAGTGGAATGGGTACTCGAACATTCGTCTACTATTTATAAACACCTATGGATATATCTACAACATTCGTAATGTATTTGCATGTATCTGGATAATAAAACCTTACAGTAAGTTTCCAGAACCCTTCATATATACCAAATTATAGTACCATAAGTCTAACATACGAACATTATGGAATTTTCTAGCGCTTTCGACTGTATAGATTTTGAGGTTAAACTTATATACAATACGTATTTGAGGTTATACAAATTTATACTACATATTTGCAGGGCCCATGTACTAGTCATGTTTAACACTTAATAAAAATAATTTAGCAATAATTAAAATATATTAAACATACTAATTGAAGGTTTTACACCAATTATGATGTACCTACGACACATTTCTCCTTTTACAGAAAAATAATAACATCGTAATTGCTCTTACAGTGTCGTTGTTATCCAAAAGTTCCCCAACAACCACTGAGAGAAATTTCTTTTTGGAAAAATGAAATGATCACAATAATGTAATTCAACAAAATTTTTGATGCAATGTTACCTAGCAACCGCGCAGGTTGTAATATGAAGTACTGACGGATGACTTATTTATACCGATCTATGGCCTGTGCAGCTCTCAAGGTACTGTTGCTATGTAACATCCCGTCACACATTTTGTTACATAACACTATTTCGTTACACAGATTTTCGGATGACCACCAGCTATGACATATGTATGTAAAAATAAAAGTGTGTTCGAAAAGTGGAGAAAGACAAATTACAGATGCATTATTATTGAAAGAACTGAACTGAACAATTTCCGATTTTTTGGTCCTGCTCCATGGCTAAATGGTTAGCGTGCTGGCTTTTCGTCACAGGAGTCTCGGGTTCGATTCCCGGCAGGGTCGGGAGTTTTAATCATAATTGGTTAATTTCACTGGCACCGGGGCTCGGTGTATGTGTCGTCTTCATCATTATTTCATCCTCATCACGACGCGCAAGTCGCCTACAGGAATCAAATGAAAAGACCTGCATCTGGCGAGCCGAACTTGTCCTCCGACACATCCGGCAGAATCCATACGCCATTTCATTTTCGAATTTTTAAACGGATGAAAAGAGTTTTTGTAGCACTTGAAGAGTTCAATAAAATTCCCCTACGCCCATCTTTTGCCACGACATTTGCACCAAACAGGTAAAACACAGGTTAGACCATGGGAGAAATGGTATTGACGTAACTGGTGAAACTGGAACTGTCTGCTCGACTACACTCTACATTCCCCGATCTAGGAAGGATTGTGGAGGGGATGTCTCCCCAAGTCGGCCAGTCGGAAGCACGAGACTGTACTACCTTTCTAATTTGGATCCAATCTTTTCGTGAGGACGATTATCCTCCACACTACAAGATTTTTTGTTTTCGTTAGGACATCGGATGGAAATGAATTGGAAGGAGTATACGGCCTATAAAGACATGTAAAATTTATCAGGAGACCGGAGAGTGTGCCACCAGAAGTCTTTACCTTATTAGAACTAGTGACCTGGAGTGGTCCTTCAAACATCTAGTACCTCAGCCAGAATCGAACCCATGAAATTGCGATCATAGCTCAGATATTGTACCGTTCATCTACACAGGCAGCTCTTTTATTATTAAATTTCATGGCTTTTAATTAGAACTAAGTAATGTGATTTAAAAATTAAACAGCTTTCTGGATAAGTATAAAATAATGTATACTCACTCCAGAGTTGAGAGAATGTCATCATCATCATCATCATCATCTGTTTACCCTCCAGGTTCGGTTTTTCCCTCGGACTTTGCGAGGGATCCCACCTCTACCGCCTCAAGGGCAGTGTCCTGGAGCTTCAGACTCTTGGTCGGGGGATACAACTGGGGAGTATGACCAGTACCTCGCCCAGGCGGCCTCACCTGCTATGCTGAACAGGGGCCTTGTGGAGGGATGGGAAGATTGAAAGGGATAGGCAAGGAAGCGGGAAGCGTGGCCTTAAGTGGGTACCATCCCGGCATTCGCCTGGAGGAGAAGTGGGAAACCACAGAAAACCACTTCCAGGATGGCTGAGGTGGGAATCGAACCCACCTCTACTCAGTTGACCCCCCGAGGCTGAGTGGACCCCGTTCCAGCCCTCGTACCACTTTTCAAATTTCGTGGCAGAGCCGGGAATCGAACCCGGGCCTCCGGGGGTGGCAGCTAATCACGCTAACCACTACACCACAGAGGCGGACTGAGAGAATGCACGGTTGTCTTTAAATGTCTTCGTCATGTTCCCGCAACCTCGTGGTTCCCGATGTGATACAGCTCTTTTCCTTTATAACAATTTTAACCTCCACATACCAGCCCTCCTGCCAACCTCCACATACCAGCCCTCCTGCCAATCTTAAATTTCTGGCAATGTGTCTGTGTTTGTCCCAACACTTTCATTCATATTCACATTCAAACAACACATCACACTACAAAACAACACAGAAAGACGTAATAGTGAATACATCCCCCCATATAGGGTTGGCGTCAGGAAGGACATCCGGGGCCAAATCCACATCTGCCACACAGCTCGCACCCGCGACCCACAGATGTGGGAAAAGCGGTATAAGAAGAAGGAATCGAGTCCAGGCCTCCGAGGACGGCAGCTAATAGAGGAAACCATTACACTACGGATGTGGACAAGATGATCGTGTATTGCAAAATATAGTTGTAAATATTAAAACAGATGCAGACATAAGTTTGATTTTTGATATTCAGTCATTTAATGGGGAAGCAAAAACGATACAAATACCTAACAGACTGCGGTAACAGGGCGGATGTATGGTCTGACCCGTTTATTTGGCAATTTATTCTCCATGAAGGCTAACATAACTTTGAAGGCACTAATCAGATCGAATAAATCGTAGAAAAGATCACGAAAATCAAAGCCATGACTACAAGGAGCTTAGACAGATTTGCTGTCCCTGTATTGTGGCAGAGCTTACTGTTCCGTCTGTGTTAGAACCTATAGAAACATTGATGCACTCGGCAGACAATCGCTCTACCCGCCAGTGAGTTCATCATCTGTGGTCACTGAAGCCTTATTGGCTCATTTTCGATTTGGATAGATGCCCTGACTGACGTATATTATCCTTCACTGAAAATTCCACAGCAGGATCCACGGGAACTCAAATCTCCATCGTCTGAAAAGGGAATAAGCGCCTCTGCCATTCAGGCAACAGTAAGCAGATTTTAGTTACAATTTGCTTTACCTCGCACTGATACAGAAAGGTCTTATAGCGACAATGGGATAGGAAAGGGCTACGAGTGCGAAGAAAGCGGTCGTGGCCTTAGCTGAGGCAAAGCTCTAAAATTGCCTGGTGTAAAAATGGGAAAACACGGAAAACCATATTCAGGGCTGCCGACAGTGGGTTCGAATCCACTAACTCCCGGATGCAAGTACACAGCTGTGCGACCCTAACCGCACGGTCAACTCGCCCGGTAGATTAGAAGTTGGTGCCAGGTACAGTAGGTTCAATAATGAAGGGTACTTTAGAGGAGTAATTCATTCTTATACTTTGATCACATCTGTACATACCATCTTATTAACGAGAACGAAATAACACCCTTAACGATCCCCTATTCTTAGTCGAAGACATTGAACAGTTACTTGCGAACCGTTTCCATAATATATATAAATGATATGAGTAAAGGAGTGGAATCGGAGGTAAGGCTTTTTGCGGATGATGTTATTCTCTATAGAGTGATAAATAAGTTACAAGATTGTGAGCAACTGCAACGTGACCTCGAAAATGTTGTGAGATGGACAGCAGGCAATGGTATGTTGATAAACGGGGTTAAACGTCAGGTTGTGAGTTTCACAAATAGGAAAAGTCCTCTCAGTTTTAATTACTGCATTGATGGGGTGAAAGTTCCTTTTGGGGATCATTGTAAGTATCTAGGTGTTAATATAAGGAAAGATCTTCACTGGGGTAATCACATAAATGGGATTGTAAATAAAGGGTACAGATCTCTGCACATGGCTATGAGGGTGTTTAGGGGTTGTAGTAAGGATGTAAAGGAGAGTGCATATAAGTCTCTGGTAAGACCCCAACTAGAGTATGGTTCCAGTGTATGGGACCTTCACCAGGATTACCTGATTCAAGAACTGGAAAAAATCCAAAGAAAAGCAGCTCGATTTGTTCTGGGTGATTTCCGAGTAGCGTTACAAAAATGTTGCAATGTTTGGGTTGGGAAGAATTGAGAGAAAGAAGAAGAGCTGCTCGACTAAGTGGTATGTTCCGAGCTGTCAGCGGAGAGATGGCGTGGAATGACATTAGTAGACGAATAGGTTTGAATGGCGTCTATAAAAGTAGGAAAGATCACAATATGAAGATAAAGTTGGAATTCAAGAGGACAAATTGGGGCAAATATTCATTTATAGGAAGGGGAGTTAGGGATTGGAATAACTTACCAAGGGAGATGTTCAATAAATTTCCAGTTTCTTTAAAATCATTTAGGAAAAGGCTAGGGTGCAACAGATAGGAAATCTGCCACCTGGGCGACTGCCCTAAATGCAGATCAGTATGATTGATTGATTGATTGATTGATTCTCTAACGGTGTTCTTATAACTTTCTAAAAACTTGAAATGCTTTTCGTCCACCTCTGTGGTGTAGTGGTTAGCGTGATTAGCGGCCACCCCCGGAGGCCTCGATTTTCGGCTCTGCCACGAAGTTTGAAAAGTGGCTCGAGGGCTGGAAAGGGGTACACTCAGCCTCGGTAGGTCAACTGAGTAGGGGACGTAGGGGCGGGGGAGATGGAATCCCACCTCAGCCATCCTCGAAGTTGTTTTCCGTGGTTTCCCACTTCTCCTCCAGGCAAATGCCAGGATGGTACCTTACTTAAAGCCACTGCCGCTTCATTTCCCTCTTCTTTGTCTATCCCTTCCAATATTCTCACCCCCTACAGGGCGCCTGTTCAGCATAGCAAGTGAGGCTACTTGGTCCTCTTGCCCAGTTGTATCCCCCGATCCAAAGTCTCACGCTCCAGGACACTGCACTTGAGGCGGTAGAGGTAGGATCCCTCGCTGAGTCCGAGAGGAACAACCAACCCTGGAGGATGAACGGATTAAGAAAAGAAAGAAAGCAGATACACAGGGAACACTGAGGGTTCAAACCTTTCTACTTTTGCCTTTTTAATTTTTATTTCATACTCGGATAGGCATCCTTTATGAAGAATTGACTTTTCTGAATTGTCAGATATTGTTATAAGGAAGTTATAATAAATAGACGCAATACCTTAAATATCACCACTACGGTTAGGAGCGTGCAGCTGTGAGCTCGCATCCGGCAGACACTCGTAGTGGGTTCGAACCTCACTGTCGGCAGCCCTGAAGATGGTTTTCCATGGTTTCCCATTTTCACACCAGGCAAATGCTGGGGCTGTACCTCAATTAAGGCCACGGCCGCTTCCTTCCCATTCCTATGCCTTTCCTCTCCCATCGTCGCCGTAAGACCTATCTGTGTCGGTGCGACGTAAAGCAAATAACAAAAATATATATATATCGCCACATAAGCACCGACTACGGACAGACGCTTTCTGAATACGACCCGCAACATTTATTTTGAACTCATACATACATACATACATACATACATACTCCACGTATAGGGAATGGTTGCAACTATCTGGGCTTAGGAGAAATCTGATTCTTCAGCACACTGTGGTGTTTGCAGCAAGGTAAACCTGTTAGCACATTCGAGTTCAGAACTTATAAAATAAAAGATCAGTTTTGAAGCGATAGCCGAGATCATTCCGTAAGTACAGAATTACGAGGCCAACTCTTTGTCGCCTCGAGTAGCTACACGGTAGTAATCGCAGCTAACATGCGATCTTTGCCAGGGATTCAGTTTCGGTCTGTTCAATTTTATTTTTATATTACACTCGTAAAAGCATTCGTAATTAAGGTTTAACATCGTTAACAATCAAGGTACACTTACTACCTTGTTTATCTATCTATCAAAGGGTCCGCCTCTGTAGTGTAGTGGTTAGTATAATTAGTTGCCACCCACCTAGGCCCGGGTTCGATTCCAGGCTCCGTCACAAATTTGAATAGTAATACGCGGGCTGGAATGGGGTCCACTCAGCCTCGGGAGGTCAGCTGAGTAGAGGGGGTTTCGATTCTCAATTCGGCCATGCTCGAAGTGGTTTTCTGTGATTTCCCACTTCTCGTCCAGGCGAATGCCGGGATGGTGCCTAACTTAAGGCTACGGCCGCTTCTTTCCCTCTTCCTTGTCTATCCATTCCAAACTTCTCTTCCCCCACAACCCCTATTCAGCATAGCAAGTGAGGCCGCTGGACGAAGTACTGGGTTCCCCAGTTGTATGCCCGCGACTCAAAGTCTCACGTTCTAGGACACTGCCCTTGAGGTGGTAGAGGGGTGTCACTGAGATATACTTGTGCCCACTCACAGAAATTCCCCAGCAGTCAGAGGAGATTCACGGTTAATGCATCAGTGGGTGGACCTCATTAGTTTAATCTCAGGATATCCACACTAACCTGCCTGGACTCCTGTTTACTCGTTCTAGATCAATATTCTTTTCTCGCGCGCATTGTTTAGAGGCTGTGCCATTCTATATCGAAACTTCCTGGTGTAAGTATTTACTGTTGTGTGCTGTAATGGAATTGACAGTTACTAATAAGGCAAACCGTTGTGCACATTACAGTGACATGTGTGCAGAAAGTATTGGGAAAGTCAATATGGAATCGTCACTTGGGTGTGTCTGAAGGAGAAGAACATGTCATGTCATGTTTTGGAAACATGCAATTCTGCAATTTATACACAAAGTATAAAACATCTCAATGTGTATTGTGCTGAAAGCTGGATTAGATCAGATAGCGGATTTTTTAGTAACGATGTCTTAAGATGGACGCACGGTTGAAATACGCTTTAAAACGGGCACTTCTTGCGTTCCACCTGCGATAAAAATAATAAATTCATTACAAATTCAAAAACTAACGTAAAATGAAACTAGGAAAAAGATGGCGTAATTTAATTTTCTGAAGGCTGCAGTGACCGCATATCTCCTGTGACTGCTGGACAATTTCTGTGAGTGGGCACAAGTTTATCTAACTGACCGCGAATGACCGGTGACCGCAAATATCCTGCAACCAGAAGAGGTGGGATCCCTCGCTGAATCCGAGGGAAAAACCAAACCGGGAATGACTTCTGAGGCTCTCAACGTGGAGCATGGGTCGGTGACGATCAAATCAGACATCGTTTCCGCTTACTTGCGCTGTGCTCCTCATTTCCGCCCTGCCTGTCAAACCTCTCTAGGTCAACTCTTGTTTTCTTCAGACCCTAAGGCCTTTCGCGGCCATACTCCTTATTTTTTCTATCATTTTCAAATAATCGAATCTTTTTCTTATCCACTTCTAAACTGTAGATAAAAAGGGATGGTTACCTGAGTGTACTTCCCTTTGGACTCAATAATTGCCCCCGAAACGTGCCTAAACGTAGTCTACTCACTATCTGATTACATTTTTGTGGCTAAGGGAAATATTTCTCCAAATTTAATACAATAATTTTTATCAAGGTCCACCTCTGTGGAGGTCAACTGAATACAGGGAGGTCCAATTCCCACCTCAGCAATTTTCGAAGTGTTTTTCCGTTGTTTCCCACTTCTCCTCCAGGAAAATGCCGGGATGGTACCTTCCTTCACTCTTCCTTGTCTATTCTTTCCAATCGTCACATCCCCCACAAGGCCCCTGTTCAGCATAGCAGGTGAGGCGTCCTGGGCGAAGTATTGGTCCTCCTCCCAGTTGTATCCCGAGACCCAAAGTCTCAAGCACAGGGCACTGCCTTGAGGCAGTAGGGGTGGGATCCCACGTTGAGTCCGAGGGATGAGCCAACCCTGGATGGTAAACAGATTAAGAAGAAAGAAAGAAAGAAAGAAAGAAAGAAAGAAAGAAAGAAAGAAAGAAAGAAAGAAAGAAAGAAATATAATATCAAGGAAGATACTACGAAATGTTTTCATTTTTTACAGAAATATGAACATGTCAAATCATTTGAAAAATATAAAGTAATCTATTTTTTGAGTTGATAACCTGTTCTGTCTTCTGTAGTAACTTCTTACGAACGATTTCTATATCTTATAATTGTTTTATTGTTTTCGCTGTTTGGTACTACGTTGAAATCTTCATCGTAGTTCGAGGAGGAAATAGGGGAGGCGAGATTCTGAACAACTCTGATAAGAAGTTGTACCCTGTTCTTACTTATGTAAGCAGATTATTTATGTTGGAGAGCCGATTTGGAACAAAACAAAGTCAGTTTAGTCTCAAAGTCTCCTGAAATGAACACGCTTGTTAGGAAGATGTTATCAGAAGGCTATTGTTGCTCTCTGATAACATCTCCGCATTGTTTGCCGCTAATGGCATCCTGCTGTGACCTCTTCAATAATACTTATTGTGTATCAATGTTTGTGGAGCTGCAGGGACCCCCATTATGTCATGTCACTCGCCCGCCTACACTCGTTGCGTTTGATTAGTAAAATAATTACTATCGTTGTTAATGTTGCAAGACAATAGTTTCCGTTGTTAAAAGTTCATCATTATTTCACAGCAAAACGCGACGAGGAACAGGTCTTACTGTTATTGTTCCGTGACTCTGGGTTGTTGGTGAAATAAAAAAAGAAAAACTGAACATAACCATTGCCTGCTTGAGATAAAATCTGAGTCCGCCTGTGTGGTATAGGGTGCCATTCCCACAGGCACGGGTGTGATTCCTGGCTCTGCCACGAAATTTGAAAAGTGGTGCGAGGGCTGGAACGGGATCCACTCAGCCTCGGGGGTCAACTGAGTAGAGGGGTGTTCCATTCCCTCCTCAGCCATCCTCGAAGTGTTTTCCGCGATTTCCCACTTCTCTTCCAGGTGAATATCGGGACGGTACCTAACCTAAGGCCACAGCCGCTTCCTTCCCTCTTCCTTGTCTATTCCCTTCCAGTCTTCCCATCCCGTCACAAGGCCTCTGTTCAGCATAGCAGGTGAGGCCACCTGGGCGAGGTACTGATCCTCCTCCCCTGTTTTATCCCCGACGCAAAAGTCTCGTGCTCCAGGATACTGCCCTTGAGGTGATAAAGGTGGGATCCCTGGCAGAGTCCGAGGGGAAAACCGACCCTGGAGGGTAAACAGATTAAGAAAGAAAGAAAGAAAGAAAGAAAGAAAGAAAGAAAGAAAGAAAGAAAGAGATAAAATCTTATGTTGCCTATGAGTAGAATTTAGAATGTACAGTACTAGAGCGACACCTTATATTCAATGTAACCGGTTTTTCTTTCACTTTCAAAGTCTCTGTAGATATGGCTATTTTTTACACGTCCCACCGACACAGATAGGTGTTATGGCGACGATGGGATAGGAAAGGGCTAGGAGTGACGAGGAAGCGGCCGTGTTCTTAATTAAGGTACAGACCCAGCACTTGCCTGGTGTGAAAATGGGAAAGCACAGAAAACCATCTTCAGGGCTACCGGCAGTGGGGGTTCGAACCCACTATCTCCCGGATGCAAGCTCACAGCTGCACGGCCCTAACCGCACGGCCAACTCGTGATATTTCAAATATGTTCATTGATAATTATGTTGCATAACAACTTAGAAACATTCCTGTATTGACAACATAAAACGTGCTTATTGAATACGATTGTTACTAGAGAAACGAGTTTTTCATACTCTCGAAGTTAAAATTTAAAGTTTTCATTAAGTTTCAGTGCATTTTCAGAGACTCATGTGTAACTTATTACATGTCCGGCCTCGCGGTGTAGGGGGCAACGCGTCCGCCTGTCACCCGGCGGCCCCGAGTTCGATTCCTAGCCGAGTCAGGGGTTTTTAATTGTAAATGATTAATTTATGTGGCCTGGGGCTGGGTGTTTATGCCGTCCTTAACTTTCCTTTCCTCACAGTCATTCAACACTTGACACTTCAGCAATTCCCAAATACACGCAGGTTCCTAACATATGGTGCAAGTAGGGGCAAAAGATCTTTCTAGGTCGACTCCCCGAACAAATAGCATTTAAAAAAATGAAATATGGAAATAATGTAGTTCCAATCTCTCTATCCGTCTGTACATTGCTCGGTATTTAAAAAGAATGGTATTTCTGTATCGGTCGTGTCCGCAGTAACAAGGAAATTCACTTTTTAATTTTCCTTCCTTCCTCCCTGTCTGTCTGTCTGTCTGTCTGTCTGTCTGTCTGTCTGTCTGTCTGTCTGTCTGTCTGTCTGTCTGTCTGTCTGTCTGTCTGTCTGTCTGTCTGTCTGTCTGTCTGTCTGTCTGTCTGTCTGTCTGTCTGTCTGTCTGTCTGTCTGTCTGTCTGTCTGTCTGTCTGTCTGTCTGTACGCGCATCACGAGAAAATGGCTGAGGAGGATTAATGAAAATCGCTATCTAAAGTCGGGGAATGAGGCACCATAATCTCATCTAGGCTATAAATAATTGTATTTATGCTAAGTGAAATGGAAGTTTAGGGGAAGGCGTAAAATGTAATTCTCAAATACCTATTGAACCATTCTGTTCATGGTCGAAGAATATACTGATAATTATGGCAGTCATGTGAGACCACAAAGAATGGACGTTAGATGGCATTTTATTGTGCAATCGTATCTAACAGCGCGCTTTTCCAGAGAAATTAGCGTCAGAAGCGAGTTCATGTCACCAGCGAGTTCCCAAGATGCTTATTAAAATGTATTATCCCAGGCGAACCTCTTGACTTACAGCGTGGGACGCGAACAACTCCCTGAGAATCCACGGGGAAGTTTATATTGGAGGGAAATGAATTTATGTGATATCTCCATCCACAAGAGGAATAGAGTGTATTGGATGTAATAATTGCAATGAGCATATTTTTCTGGAAATTTTGATATGCTACATGACACTAGTTGTAATCACAATGAAGGAATTAATAATTACTCTGCGTACCGTGGGAGAATTTCCTCTTCGCGGGCACGCTCGTGAGGGCCCCACACGACGAGCTCTGCAGCGTGGGTGCACGATCGTTAATATATACGGCCGCCGAGTGCGCGAGCGTCATTTACTGTGTGTATCGCTGTCACTCAGCGAAGGGAAGATTACATTTGTCTACGTGCATCGCAGTTAGATTCTACCTTGTCCTAGGGACTTTTTCTCTTACGTCACGTGTGTACTGTACGGTGCTCATCCATCGCGCTGAGGCAGTAATTTGGAGCAGAGCAACAGAACATCCTTCATGGCATCGAGGTACGAACGTGGACCATCAACGATGTCCAGTCAGCACACCGACCACATCAAGGAGGCGGCGATCGAGTCACCTGAACGAGTTGCAGTTGAACGTCACAGCAGACCAGGATGTCACCAGTCATCAAACTACGATTGCTGTCGCCTGCCCACAACGTTAACATGATGGCTTAAATTAGCAATGTCCATAGGAGAACTGTTCAGACGATATCACAAGACACAGGTCAGATCATTCCATTTCTTAGCATGCAACAACTAGCAAAATGATAGGTCCGTCATAGATAAAGTTGGCCTTCCGCCAATATGTAAATAGGTAGGTGTCTGTGGGCACATGTAAAAAGAATTTATGCCCGGGACTCAAGCTTAATTGAATAGTTAATGTCTGCATGTTGTTGTTCTCATTTTATTTCGTTAGTGTCATAATTGAATAGACATAATGTTTTAATCTAAGGAAGTTAAAATCGTGTACTTTCATTTATCCAAGGCTTACGCCATCCCATATGAGTATAGCCAGGACTAGCTGTTTAGGAAATAGCTAAATGCATGGAACATGGTACACTGTAGTGTTTTATTTGTGAGTCGGAGAAAGGCATAAGATCTTCTATATTTATTTAATGCACTCGGACTAGCGTATTAAAGTGAGCGGGTCATGAACTAAGAAGCCCATAAGAAATGAGGAATATGTTTGTTAGGCCCAGAGTATAGATATAAGACCCATAAATAGCATGATGAATGAAGGCTTAAGTGGAAATTTGATAATTTGTGTGTCATTAAGAGCGCCAAGGTGTATTTGAATGAATGTGCCAGTAAGAGCACCAGTGTGTTAATAAACGGGCCAATTGTATTTGAGTCATAACTGGAACAGAATGTTGAATTTTGAACTCTAATGAATAAATTGGCATGTAGTAATTACATGGGAATTATATAATAAGAGGGCCCGAGAAGGGTAGATCAATGGGCAAGAACGAGGGTAAGAGTCGTCACGTGGCTCTGTTTACGAGTTGTCAACCGAGGGAGAGATTTATGGTGTAGAAACATGGCCGCTCAGTTTATACAAAAGCCAAGACGTGTTGAAGGACAAAAAGTAGGTCGTTCTGACGTCACAACACGAAAGTCTGCAGTTGGGGAACAATACGGTTTCTGTCAAGGGGAAAGGAGAGCAGTAACCTTTTAATACTGCTGTTTGGAAGATAAAATCCTATACTCGATTACGTAGGCCATTTATAGGTGTATGCAAATATTCGTAATGTGTCTGCACGGTGTAAATTACGTGTTTCTTATCATACTCTAAATCATGTTGTCGTAGGAGCTGGAATAGTCACTTGTTCGATTCCCAGACGGTAAGGTGTGTACTGCATGCTTAGTTTAGAGCTTAGATTTACCACGAGTACTGTGGCATAGATTAACTTTAGGAATATGTTATGTTCTTTGTAAATATGATTTGGTTATTAGCAGACTTATAATTCAATTTATATTCTTTTGACGGAGTCATTATGCTGGCTGTTGCAGTATCAGGTGTTTTCCACGATGCTATAAATCTCCTACACCGAGCCATGAAATCCCGGCGAGATGCCTCTTTACTTCAAGAATTATTTTTAATATTACACCATTACCCATTATGTAAATTTCACAGACTATTTTGGTTTATAACAGAAATTTATATATTATTGTAATAAATTAGATCCTTTAAGCGAACGTGCAGCTCAGTTATAGTCTCTTTTTTTGGCTTGAGTTAGTTCACATCCTGCTCATTTTATTCCTCTACATTTATTTTATTTGTCACGTTGACCCATTTGTACCCGTGATCCCTTATTACAGCTGTTGCTGCCGGAGCTGATGAAGAGGAGGATAGTCGAACAAGGTAAGCTATGTGCCAAAAAGATTCACCTGGTGATGAGCGTATTTTTCACTATAATGTACTTGGTCAGATCTCAGCATTTGCTTCACGCTGACAAAGGCATTATAGGGCACACTATGTTATTGGTGGTCCTATCAATAAATACTACATAACTTAAGTTGTATAGAATTAAATTTACTATCATTTATGTCTTATACATTTTTATCGTGCCGGCTATGATAACAGAGACATTCATGAATTTCAACTTTTGTTGCTAAATCGATATCAACGCCAAACCACGAGAAAATTGGCGAAAAGAATTGTATAATAACAGGTATGTAAAGTCGGGGAATAAGACAATGCAGTCTAGGCTATAAACAATGTTATTCACGCTGAACGAAATGGTAATTTAGCGGAAGGCGCCTAAAATTAATTTTTATAAATACCTATGCTATTGGTCCTATCGAAAAGTACTACATAACGAAAGTGAATAGTGAATGCAATTTCCGATCATTTATCTATGATACTATGAAAGCAGAATTCTTGAGTTTAGACTTTTGTTGCGTAGGGCCTAGTCCATACCAGCGGTGTGCATTGCTAACATGGAAATATCTGTTCAATCCCGTTAAATGGCGATGGATTTCTTCTTAATTTTCTTAAGCTGCAAAACGTACGGTGATCGGTCCATATCGACAAGGAAAATTGTGAAGATGATTAGAAGAAGTGAGAAAAATCGTAAGGGAGCACTCGCTTGAAGAATACGATAAGAGGGAATCATGAAACAAGGAAGGACTCCCTTACATTAGATACCTTAGTACAGGGCCTCTCAGGGTGCATGCGCCTGGTGCATGCACTGTGCACGGTTAAAAGACGACTTCGCTTGGTTGACCAGAGTGCAGACCCACACTCCTCGATTTGGAGCAATAGCGATTACTCTCTCTTTCCTCACGTCTGCCTCGCCCGCTCCCCCTGTCCCCCTCTTCCACACTTGCTCCGTAGCGCTCCACATCTGAGCTGAGTTGAGCCGAGTAGAGCCGAGCTTAGCCGAGCGGGACCGATGCACAGTGCACGGAGATCTTGCGCCTCGATTTGCACGCGTGAGATTTTGGGCGTTTGAGAGGTCCTGCCCTTTATTACTTTAAGGAGAAGTACAGCTAAGCAACCATTTCCTATTGACACAATTCACAGGAGAATTAACAGGTCCAACCCATGGTTGTCGGAGAGGAATAACACTAAATATTTGGATTATCTAACATTAAGAAGCCAGCGTCAGTAGCTCTGGCCTTCAAAGTTCATGTTCTTTCCCGTAACACCCGACAGGCTGTCACCTTTCACTTATCCAGGTGCAGAAGCAGAAGTGAATCACACAGGAACTCTTGGTTTATGCAGGGCCTAAGATCCCTGAATGAAATTAGCAGGATGATGGATATATTCCACTCGTCAGCTAGTTTGTTCTCGTGTCCTCAACCAGAGGTGGCGCAGCTCTTTTCACCCCCATTGGAGGTGAGCTGCATGTACCATTTTAATCACAGTGTCGGGAATCGAGCCCGGACCCCCGAGGACGGCAACTAATAGTGCTAATCGCTACGCTACGGAGACGGACCGTCAGCTAGTGAAATTCGTAGACTTCCTGTGGACGCCTCGTATACAGAGAGTTCCTGGCTTCATGTTCTGCGTGTTTGGTAACTGAAAGTTATTTTTTCTACTTTTATCTACCTGTCATTTTAAATGTACGAACACTTTTCTGTTTTCATGTTCTCTTCTTCCGTGTGTGTTTCGTAAATATGTAGGCCTATATATTGTATATTGCTTAGTGATTATTAGTACCAGTAACTGCTGTAAGTATTGCTATTATTTGAACTTATTATATAATCTGTAATTGGAGAAGTAGACTAATCATTCTGTTGATGATAAATAAACAAATCAAATCAAAATCAAATCAGTTCAAGTGGACCGGTTCAATCCCGGTTCAGTCCGGTGATATTTGAAGATGCTCAAATAGTCTTGAGGAACAAACTTCTGGCACCTCAGCGTCCTTGAAACCGCAAAAGTAGTGAGTGGGATCTAAAATAATAGTAATGTATTATTATTATTATTATTATTATTATTATTATTATTATTATTATTATTATTATTATTATTATTATTATTATTATTATTATTATTATTATTATTCAACATTTAGTCTCTCACGGAACGATTTATATTAACAGAATTAACCTCCCTGAAAAGTGTCCATATTTCCGAAATTTTACTGGTCTACATGCATTACCTTGAGGTAACCTGTCCAGTCGCAAGCCCGGAGAATGGAGTAAGATCATTGAAGAATACCTACCCTACAAAACAGGCAAGTCATTAGAGGATCCTCTGGCTAAGGTATTATTGCTAATGACGGATGAGTCAATATATAGTATGATTTCGTTAAGCAATAAAATATGTCAGTGATGCACCGGAACAACGTATTTCTATTATTTGTTATTTTCAAAACGTTTAAGAAACGCCTGATACCTTATAACCCGGTCTAGAAAACCAATAACGGCAGAGAGGATTCATCGCGCTGACCACCTCTTAATCTGCAGGTATTCGGACAGAGCAGCGGTTGCTTGGTAGGCTAAAGTCCGTCAGGACTGTAGCGTCATGGCTTTATTTTTGGTTTGGTACTTGTAAATTTCTAATGCAGAAGACTTCAGAAGTCACGGTGTAAGGTCAATTCGTTCTTTTCAGTGCGACAGAATACTCTTCGCTGGTCTTATAATCCATGCGGCACGCCCAGAATTAATTTAGATCAGTACATTGTCCCACCCACGCAGAGCAACATTTCACGTTCTAGTGTGTCGGAAGAACACGCCCTGAACACCTCATCGCTGGGAATTGCCCGGTGTCTACATAATACAATTCATGGTACTGGTAGAGGAAAACAGATACATGTAGTCCACCAAGCTAAGACCTTCGAAGCAGCGGCGACGAATATTTCATCAGTACGGCTCAGTTACTGTCCAGTCCGGTAAATAATGTGGTAGTCGAGGGGTTTCATGTTGCCTTGAAGCAGCAACGGCTAGCTCATATTCTAAAAACGTTGTTCTGTATTTCTTTACTCAAGTGGTGTAACGCATACTTGCCTCCGGCGAACAAAAGTAGCCTACACAGTCAAAAGGATAAAAAATCGAAATTTATGTATTTCTCTAGCAGCAGTGTTGCCACACATGAAATACGTTTCATCATCATCATCACCATCTGTTTACCCTCCAGGTTCGGTTTTTCCCTCGGACTCAGCGACAGATCCCACCGCTACCACCTCAAGGGCAGTGTCCTGGAGCTTTAGACTCTTGGTCGGGGGATACAACTGGGGAGAATGACCAGTACCTCGCCCAGGCGGCCTCACCTGCTATGCTGAACAGGAGCCTTGCGAGGGATGGGGAAGATTGGAAGGGATAGACAAGGAAGAGGGAAGGAAGCGGCCGTGGCCTTAAGTTAGGTACCATCCCGGCATTTGCCTGGAGGAGAAGTGGGAAACCACGGAAAACCACTTCCAGGATGGCTGAGGTGGGAATCGAACCCACCTCTACTCAGTTGACCTCCCGAGGCTGAGTGGACCCCGTTCCTCGTACCACTTTTCAAATTTCGTGGCAGAGCCGGGAATCGAACCCGGACCTCCGGGGGTGGCAGCTAATCACGCTAACCACTACACCACAGAGACTTTTACCAGTCGTTATTTCAATCTCTAACACTGAAAGATGTGGGTTTATTTCCAAGACGTAAATGTAAATTTTATTTTTTCGCCTGTGGAAATATGAATGACTCATCTAAATCCAAGTACGAATAATAATAATAATAATAATAATAATAATAATAATAATAATAATAATAATAATAATAATAATGAGAAGCGGTTGCAGACTGAAGAGGAAGGAGAAGAAAACGATTTTAAACAAGCCTCGGGCATATGGGAATAATGGAGTCCCATTTTCATTTGACAGGCGAGGGACTCCTTAGATATAACCTGGCCAACTAAAGTGGAATTCGATGGGGAGTTATCATTACGAATGGGACTTGTGAAAGAAAGAATGAATGTAGAACTGGTTAAGTCAGCGAAGAGGATGCGTCTGGTTATGGTTGGAGTTAATGATATTCGGGTAAGGGGAGATAACAAGGAAGAGAGAGAAGATTATAAAGTATTGTAAAGTATTCTTAAGTTAACAAATGTTAAAAAGGGTAGGTCACGCTGTAGGATAGGCTGTTCATCAGGAATACAATTGCGCGTAACGTAGTTTCTGCTAGGCACGTAAATAAGCGAATGAAGTGGGTAGATATGAAATTCAGGGGATTAGGACGAGAATTATCTCAGTCTATTTAACCACGTGAGGGTGCAGATGGAGATGAAGTTGATAAGTTTGATGAAGTACTGAGTGACATCGTAGTCAGAGTCAACAGGAAGGGTAAGATAGTGATAATGGGCGATGTCAATGCGAGAGTTGGAAATAGAAACGAATTATACGGAAGGATGATGGGTAAACACGAGGAATATATGGAAGCTAATAGCCTTTTATGAGAATTCTGTGCTAGTATGGGATTAGCAGTCACAAACACATTCTTCAAGCATAAGGCTATTCACCGCTACGCATGGGAGGGTAGGGGCACCAAATTCATTGACTACTTCATAACCGGCAATGAATTAAGGAAATCTGCTAGGAATGTGCAAGCATTCCGAGGAATTTTTGATTATGCAGACCACTATCGTCCACCTCTGTGGTTTAGTGGTTAGTGTGATTACCTGCCACCCCCGGAGGCCCGGGTTCGATTCCCGGCTCTGCCACGAAATTTGAAAAGTGGTACGAGGGCTGGAACGGGATCCGCTCAGCCCCGGGAGGTCAACTGAGTAGAGGTGGGTTCGATTCCAACATTAGCCATCTTTGAAGGGTTTTTCCGTGGTTTCCCAGTTCTCCTCCAGGCAAATGCCGGGATGGTACCCAACTTAAGGCCGCGGCTGCTTCCTTCCCTCTTTCTTGTCTATTCCTTCCAATCTTCCCATCCCTCACCAAGGCCCCTGCTCAGCATAGCAAGTGAGGCGGCCTGGGCGAGGTACTGGTCATCCTTCCCATTAGTATACCCCCACCCAGAGTCTGAAGTTCCAGGACATTGCCCTTGAGGCGATAGGGGTGGGATCCCTCGCTGAGTCTGAGGGTAACCAGATAAAGAAGAAGAAGAAGAAGCAGACCACTATCTGATTTTCAGTGAACGAGGTATCTCTAGGCCTGGGATGGAGAAAGTGAAATCTGTCTGCAGGCGAATAAGGGTAGAAAATCTAGCGGACGAGGAAGTTAGACAGAAGTTCGTGGGTATGATTAATGTTAAGTTCCAAACAATAGATATTAAACAGGTTCAGGATATATAAAGAGAATGAGTGGTATACAGAGATGATGTAGTAGAAACAACAGGGGAATGCCTAGGAACAACAGTGTTTAATGATGGGAAAAAGCGAACCTCATGCTGGAAGTGAGGACGGTTAGTAAGTGTAAAAGGAAGCCGTATCAGAAAAGGCACAAAAAAGCACTGATGCAGATAGGGAATAGTACGTAGATGAAAGAAACAGAGCGAAACAAATAATTTTTGAATCCAAGAAGAAGTCATGTGAATATTTTGGCAATTTAATAGCCTGGAAAGGCTAGGTCAAGCGACAAGGAAACATTCCTGGACAGAAATAAAGAATCAGAGAAAGGAGATATTTTTGGTAAATCAGGTTAACTCACAATAGATTCCAGAGAATCACTGGACAAATTGTAGGAATATCTTGAAAATCTTATCAAAATAAAAGGAAATATTTCTGGTGACGTCGCGAACAAACGAGCTCATGCGGAGGGGGACAAAGATATTGGTGAAATTACGCTTGAGGAAGTGGTAAGGGCAGTAGATAAACTGCATTGTCATAAAGCAACAGAAATGGATGAAAACAGACCTGAAATTGTGAAATATAGTGGGATGGCAGGGACGAAATGGCTTCAGAGAGTAATAAGATTAACGTGGAATGTTAGTAATGTACTTTCTGATTGGACGAAAGCAGTAATTGCAAACAGCTGTAAGCAAGGGAAGAGAAAAGATTGCAACAACTGTAGACATTAAAGCTCTATAAGTGTTTAGTCTTTTTCAGTCGTGAAATTACCAGCCTTTTGCCCCAGTATAGCAGTGGGCTCATCAGATGGAATGCTACACTTTTCCAAGACGCTGGCGCTAGTGCGCCGTTGAGACACCACTGCAAGCCTCCTATGTTGGACAATGCAGTGGGCTCATCAGATGGAATGCTACACTTTTCCAAGACGCTGGCCCTAGTGCGCCGTTGAGACACCACTGCAAGCCTCCTATGTTGGACAATGCAGTGACGGTACACCAGCGGAAGCATGTGCCTCCACTTGTATTCATTCCTGGCTTTGGCCTTTATGAAAAAGTTTCTTAGAAGGAAATCATAATTTAATTTCATAGATTGCAAACGTTAAAAACATTAAAGCTCTTTAAATCTTTAGGCGTTCACGATCGTGAAATTACCAGCGTTTCGCCCCAGTGTAGCATTCTAACTGATGCTCCCACTGCATTGTCCTACATAGGAGGCTTGCAGGTGTCACAACAGCGCACTAACACCAGCGTCTTGGAAAGGTCTAGCATTCCATCTGATGAGCCCACTGCAATGTGCTACATAAGAGGCTTGGAGGTGTCTCAACAGCGCACTAGCGCCAGCGTTCTTAGAAAGGTGCAGCATTCCAACGGATGAGCCCACTGCATTGTGCTACATAGGAGGTTTGCAGGTGTCTCAACAGCGCACTAGAGCCAGCGTCTTGGAAAGGTGCAGCATTCCAACGGATGAGCCCACTGCATTGTGCTACATAGGAGGCTTGCAGGTGTCTCAACAGCGCACTAGAGCCAGCGTTCTTAGAAAGGTGCAGCATTCCAACGGATGAGCCCACTGCATTGTGCTACATAGGAGGTTTGCAGGTGTCTCAACAGCGCACTAGAGCCAGCGTTCTTGGAAAGGTGCAGCATTCCAACGGATGAGCCCACTGCATTGTGCTACATAGGAGGTTTGCAGGTGTCTCAACAGCGCACTAAGGCCAGCGTTCTTAGAAAGGTGCAGCATTCAAAGTGATGAGCCCATTGCATTGTGCTACATAGGAGGCTTGCAGGTGTCTCAACAGCGCACTAACGCCAGCGTTCTTGGAAAGGTGTAGCATTCAAACTGATGAGCCCACTGCTACACTGGGGCGAAACGCTGGTACTTGCACGATTGAAAAAGCCTAAAGACTTAAAGAGCTTTAATGTTTTTAACATTTGCAGTCAGTAAAATTAAATTATGGTTTCCTTCTAGGAACCTTATTTTTTTGTATGAGTATACCGGGCAAGGTGTTCACTGACATTTTGGGAGGGAGGGCACGATCTGTGGTTGAAAGTTAGTTGGATGGAAACCAGTGTGGTTTCAGACCACACATGGGCTGACAGGATCATGTTTTCACTATAGGAAAAAAATGCTACGAGAGAAATAAATATTTAAGGTTATGTTTCATGCATCTGGAGATGGCATATGACAGGGTACCGAGGGAAAAGAAGTTCGCCGTACTGGGCAACTACGGAATTAGAGGTAGATTACCAAAAGCAATCAAAGACATTTATTTTGAAATAATGCAGTAGTTTATAAATATGCACGATAATAGTACACTCCAACAAAGGATTTTTTTTCTAGTTTCTTTACGTTGCACCGACACAGATAGGTCTTATGACGACGATGGGACAGGGAAGGGCTGGGAGTGGGAAGGAGGCTGCCGTGGCCTTAATTAAGGTACAGCCCCAGCGTTTGCCTGGTGTGAAAATTGGAAACCACGGAAAATCATCTTCAGGGCTGCCGACAATGGGGTTCGCACCTACTATCTCCTGAATACTGGATGCTGGCCGCACTTAAGTGACTGCAGCTATCGAGCTCGGTAAAGGATGTTAAAAAAGCCTTTCTTGTTTCTAAACTTATATGTATATTTTATTTTAAAAGGCCTATTTAGTAAGTGCTATTCCTTTTTTGATTTCCTTGGTGCAGCTGATGTCTTAACTTATAATACTTCCAAAGAAACAGAAATGTTGCACTTGTTATATTTTGGAATTTCTTGTTCTTATGTTCTCTACCATCTTTGCGCACAACTAAAATTTAGGTTTCCTAACTACGGTATTGATTTTATAATGTTATTGGATTTTCGTCCCACTAACTACTCTTTTACGGTTTTCGGAGACGCCGAGGAGCCGGAATTTAGTCCTGCAGGAGTTTTTTTACTTGCCAGTAAATCTACCGACACGAGGCTGACGTATTTGAGCACCTTCAAACACCACCGGATGAGCCAGGATCGAACCTGCCAAGTTGGGGTCAGAAGGCCAATGCTTCAACCGTCTGAGCCACTCAGCCCGGCCCTACTGATTTTAAGTTTGCAATGTTTCAATGTATCACAGAGAACAGTTAACATTCTATTTAATTCCTTCTTGGAGTCTGCTACTAGGGAAATGTCATCAGCAAATCTAATGCTGTAGATTATTTTCCCATTTATCTTTATTCTTTTAAAATAATAATATATAGAACAATAATAATAATAATAATAAACATACGTGCGACGGTGTCTTATTTCGATACCATTTATGCTCGCTGCGCGTTGATTTTGGCGTTCCGATTTTTTCCACCAGATGAGGGAGTAAATAGGATCTCTCTTGAGCGATATGACTGTGTTTTAGTCTTGTCGGGTTAACACTAATGTGTCGCCAGGGATCATTTACATACTGACATCGTACGCCTTGGGGCGTCGATTGGACTTTCGTCCGCCCCTTCTAATACCTGACTACCTCTACCGGGTTTGAACCCGCGATATTGGAACAAGGAAGCCGGCACTCTCGCACTGATCCACAGTGGGGGATAGAATAACCTTGTTGAGAAACTGTTGACATTCCCACTCGGCTATGAAGCCCAGACTTTTAGAACGTGAATTGAAACGTAGTTTACGCAGGACCCAATCAAGTGTCAGCCATATCTTGGCGGCTAATTTTGCATATGCGTTGTTATAGATGGTTCTAGGACATTTCGTACCACTTGGCCGACTGATTGTCTGCGAAGTATCAGCTAATGACTTTAAAATGTTTAAGGAAGTACAATCCGCACTACTTGAAAGAGTGGGAAGTATTGCGGAGTATAAACGATATCCTAAATAATGTATTAATTTGTATATCTATTGTCCACTACCGGCGCAGAAGCCTCCGAACGGTGTGACCACTACTGATGTTAACCTTCCGTCGGGCGCAACTGATCTCATTGGCACACGTGTTAATTCTTATCTCGTATTCGTTATTCGCGAGGACCTAGCTACTTCCAGGTTTCAGTAGTTTCCTGTTTCCGTGTGAACTCCAAGCTCATATCGGCCAGTTCATCAGAATCTTTTATGTTACTTACTTGATAATGAAATAATGCAGTAGCTTATAAATATTCACGATAATAGTAATATTATCCATCCTTATGCTTATGCTCATCAGGCACATTGCTCCCGAACACGATGCATATTTCTATAGTATTGTTCTGTTTCAGGGTTTATACTTCAAAAAATCGACTTTCTTATTATAATATTTACGTAAACACATGCGATAAGTATAGATTAAAGGGCAATTATTAACATAATATAGAAGTTTTCTTCAGCAAATGTTGTAAATTATTCTTGTTTCTGATTTCTAAAGTGTGCCTGTCAGGGTCATTATGCCCGCTAGCGAGGAAATGGAATTCCAAATTTACATCAAGTGGTATAGAGCATGGTCAGCCAACTGGCTGGCGTGTGATGTAAGCGAGCCCGTCTGACGTCGTAGAGCCCATGTGACGTAAGAGCGCAGTAGGTGGAGAGCCGCTGGCGTAGAGTGAGACGAAGAGACAGCCTCGCTTTGTAATAAACATGTGCAGTGCCGTACGTAGTGGTGGTGTTAGTAGTACAGTACAGTACAGTACATAAATATGGACGAACCGGGTACATCACAGTGCGACAAGCTATCTACGCCTGCGATCTTTTTATCTTTATGGGAAGATCTGTATTTATTTGTTGAAAATGATAGGAATGCTACAACTAAATGTTTAGTTTGTAGAAAAGAGCTACAGTATGTAAAATGATATAATTTACAACGCCACTCCAGTTTGTGTCACGCTACAGATTATGATCAGTATCAAGGCGAGGAAAGGGTACATGTAATTACAGAACTAAAAGGTAAATTAAATAAGCCTGTCGAGCATTCGATCTGTGAGTCAGCAGTTCGACTGAGTTATAAAATTTCACATTTAATTGCAAAGAAACTTAAACCGTTCAGTGATGGTGAATTCGTAAAGGAATGTTTAATCCTAGCAGGTGAGGAGTTTTGTTCAAATATCATTGAAGAGTTCAAAGCTACCAGCTTGTCCGCGCACACAGTGTGGAGAAGAATTCAATAACTCTTAAGCTACTTCATAACAGTTACGTTACAAAAAAGTACGTGGAGAGAAATATGTACTACACATACCGCATTGTACTACCTGCAGCCCTTGGGCCTCCCCCTACGCATGACGTTGTTTCCCCTACCTCTAGCCTTCAGTTAGTTACAGTACTAAGTACTTCGTTTCGCTGCCCGAGAATGTGTGACGTGTTACCTGACATCACACGTATACGCAGTTGGCTGACCCTGGTATAGAGTATCCTTGCGTAAATATTTGGGGATTACGGAAAAACCATTAGCAGGTAGATAATGACCTAGGTGGTAGGAAATGTCCTTAAAAATCAAGTGGTACGGAATATCCGTGGTACGAAATGTCCGGACTCCGCTAGGCCCCTATTAGCCGTGGGCGACTAGTGGCGCAACTAGTTCCTCTGGCGAGTCACGGACCATTGGATCAAATGGAGCCTATTAGCCGCGGGCGACTAGTGGCGCAACTGAGCAGCTAGTTGCCGGCCGTCGTCTGAGCCGGCAACTGCTCTGGCGACTTTTAGTTGCTCAAATGCGTGATTGCAGTAAATTTAGCCTATTAGCCGTGGGCGACTAGTTTCAACCAGCTTGACGTAATGCGGAAGATGAAACGCAATTGAGTCAGCGATCCGCCTAACTATTATCTTTCTGCATTACCTTGTTTGGTCTCGTGCTGTGGTAGAGTGAATATTTTGCATATTGTGGTAGTTTATTTATTGAACATGGAGACATCAAATAAACTACAACATCAAATTAAAGAGATGGCAAAATTATTTGAAAGTCAATTAAATACTGAAGACCATTTTTGAGGTAGAACGAAAACCGGTCACTTGGGATTCCAAAACTGAGGCTTACGCTGACAAAATAGAAACACTGAATTCTTGGAACAGGTTAAAGAACTTTATTCCGGAATTCCAAGCAAAACCAGTAGGCGAGAAGAATACTCTAGGTGAGTATTGTAAAACGTTTACTACTCTCAGGCCTATGGAAATATGTAATAGGCCTACCCATAACAAGTCTATAATCGTTTACATTTACAAGTACCATTGATTCATTATATGGCTATATTAGTGAATTACAGCTCAGATGGGAAACACTTGTTTAGTCCTGTGTCGTTTCCCGTTATTTCTTCTTTTCTGTAGTCAAGCAATTCGTAAAATGACGACTTTGACATGCGCAGGTAATTGAAAAATTTACTGTCATCCTCATTTAGATCGTCAAACAATGTACAGTATAATATAATCTTCTAGTCAGTCGAGAAACAAATCTAGGATGTTTTCGCATTTTCCTAACCCTTCGGTTTTTCCTTTTTAATAGAAGAGCAAAAAGAAGAAGTTCTTCGGAGGATGCCATTCTCTCAACTGACTATTTCCCGGTATGAACCGAGTAATTATTCACAAGTTGCGCTACTGTTCGCCCGGTACTTAAATCCTCTGGCAACTAGTGGCGCAACTAGTTGCCAGAGGATGAAGTAGTTGCGCCACTAGTCGCCCACGGCTGATTGCGGCCTTATGTTTACTACGTACTGGTGATTACTGCTGCAGAGAAGTCGCTTTCGGACAGAAACCCCTTTATTCTGAATATTCACCGCAGGAATTGCTGGTAATGTCAGGTTTCAAGGAATTTAGTACACGCCCTTTATATCTGTTGAAGATAAATTGCGTACGCTTTATTTCTCTGGAAGTTCGACTTCTCTCCCATAGCAGTTCATTGTCCAAAGATTAAAGAGATTTCCCCAGTTCAATGTCTAACCTCGGGTTGTAATGCCTGGATGAAACAATGTGATGTCATTTAGCGATTGCAAAAGTGCCTATAGCGCTAGATAAGTAGAGTGTACCGTGGAACACAATACTATTTGTAGCATGGGGCCTGCAGGGCAGTTGTTAGAGGGTGTGGCCTGGGTAATAGACTGTCATTTGCATAGTCTGCAGCTCTGCGCGTGTTTTCTATGTTATTTGCACCTGACATAGCTATCACAGAATGCGGAGTCCAAGGTATAATGAAGAGCTTATTTAGAATTATAATCCATTACGCTAAGAGCTACTGATGACATGTTCGTTCTCAGAGAAACACTAGCACGTTTTCAAAAGCTTCCATACGTCCGTTAGCAGAACACAATGATGATGATAATAACCACCATTACGGCTTTAGTTTCATTTTAAATATAATGCTTAACGAGTACTGCATGTTTTCTTTATCTCTATCTTGTACTACCGGTACCTATCATACCTGTTTGCAACAAGTCGGCAGGGTTCAAGGAAATGGAAAAGGCAATCTGAATCAATCGATATTGATTGATTGATTGATTGATTGATTGATTGATTGATTGATTGATTGATTGATTGATTGATTGATTGATTGATTGATTGATTGATTGATTGATTGATTGATTGATTGATTCGCGGCTGGAGTGCATATCTTCTTCTTCTTAATCAGCTTGGTTTTTCCCTCGGACTCAGCGAGGTTTCCCACCTCTATCGCCCCAAGGGCAGTGTCCTGGAGCGTGAGACATTGGGTCGGGGGATACAACTGGGGAGAATGACCAGTACATCGCCCAGGCGGCCTCACCTGCTGTGCTGAACAGGGGCTTTGGTGGGGGATGGGAAGAGTGCAAGGGATAGACAAGGAAGAGGGAAGGATGCGGCCGTGGCCTTAAGTCAGGTACCATCCCGGCATTTGCCTGGAGGAGAAGTGGGAAACCACGGAAAACCACTTCCAGGATGGCTAAGGTGGGAATCGAACCCACCTCTACTCAGTTGACCTCCCGAGGCTGAGTGGACCCCGTTTCAGCTCTCGTACCACTTTTCAAATTTCGTGGCAGAGCCGGGAATCGAACCCGGGCCTCCGGGGGTGGGAGCTAATCACACTAACCACTACACCACAGAGGCGGACTGGAGTGCATATACCCAGGTAAATATGGCGTTCTCTCTGTACAAGGACAGGTTCCTTTAAGTGAGAGTAATTTAGAAGGTGTGAAATACGTTGTGGGTGCTAGTGAGTAACTTTCAGGCATTTCTTTACTGTTTTGGCTCATGCATACACAGAGAATTAAAGGGACTGACTCGCGAGCAAGCAACGTACAAATGGCAATGCCAGAAACGATTCTGAATGTGTAAGCTCTAGGGAGTGTTTAGCTTTGTGATTTATTTACGGACCCGTCGAGCTGCTCGGTTTGGGTCACGTAGCTGTCACTTTGAATTTTGGACATAGCGAGTTCGAATCCCGCTGTTGGCAGCCTTGAAGATGGTCTCCGTGGTTTTTCATTTTCATACCGGGAAAATGCTGGGGCTGTACATTAATTAAGGCGACGGTCGCTTCCTTCCCTCTCCTTCTCACGTTCGTCGCCATATGACCCATCTGTGTTTGCGCCGTAAAGCAAATTTTAAATATATATAATGATAAAGCAGACGTTAAAGGGGAACTGAAGTCACGTCATTGGAAGGAATAATATTGCTAGGGATTAGAAGTATTTTCCATCCATTCTAATATCGATTAAAATATTGATGTCAGTGATATTCATTTTCTTACTCTTAGACGAGTACCGCTCCACAATTTCGGTGCGTTTAGTTTCATGAGTGCCGGCCCCGTAGTGTAGGGGTAGCGTGCCTGCCTCCTACCCGGAGGTCCCGGATTCGATTCCCGGCCAGGTCAGGGATTTTTACCTGCATCTGAGGGCTAGTTCGAGGTCTACTCACCCTAAGTGATTACAATTGAGGAGCTATCTAACGGCGAGATGGCGGTCCCGGTCAAGAAAGCCAAGAATAACGGCCGAGAGGATTCGTCGTGCTGACCACACGACACCTCGTAATCCGCGGGCCTTCGTGCTGCGCAGCTGTCCCTTGGTAGGCCATGGCCCTTCGGGGCTGTAGCGCTATGGGCGGGAGGGGGGCCGATATGTCCTGCAGTTCTCTGTCCGTTTCAGACTGCTCAACTGAAATGTATAACCTCCAGTTTTTTCTACTGCTATTTGCTTTACGTCGCACTGACATAGATAGGTCTTATATCGACGATGGGATAGGTTTTACATGTGGGCTCTTTAGTTCTCCGCCTATGTGGGTTTTCCCTGACTCTTAATACCACGCCTACCGAGCTCGATAGCTGCAGTCGCTTAAGTGCGGCCATTAACCAGTAATCGGGAGATAGTGGGTTCGAGCCCCACTGTCGGCAGCCCTGAAGATGGTTTTCCATGGTTTCCCATTTTCACACCAGGCAAATGCCAGGGCTGTACCTTAATAAAGGCCACAGTCGCTTCCTTCCAATTCCTAGGCCTTTCCTATCCCATCGTCGCCGTAAGACATATCTGTGTCGGTGCGACGTAAAGCAAATAGCAAAAGTACCACGCCTCAACATCACCTTAACAACACAAAGCTTGCCTGGTAACGCGTCTGACGTGCAAACAGGCAGGTACTCCTGTAGTACCTTTCCCACTCCTCCCTGCTATCTCTTTTCCCCTTAGAAATTAATAGCATGTCGGAGGCAATGTAGAATGGTGTCGATTGCCATGGTGGGGGGGGGGGTAAGCGAGCTTTGGGGGTCCCCCGAATAAAAATGGGATAGGCAAGACCTAGGAGTGGGAAGGAAGCGGCCGTGGCCTTAATTAAGGTACAGCCCCAGCATTTGCCTTGTGTGAAAATGGGAAACCACGGAAAACCATATCCAGGGCTGCCGAAGGTGTGATTCAAACCCACCATCTCCCGGATGCAAGCTCACAGCTGCGTGACACTAACCGCACGGCCAACTTGTCCGGTCCAATTTTCCCATTGATGTTGATAAAGTAATACAACGCTTCTTGAAAGAAATGTTACACTTGCCTACCAACATCCCAGATGTTACGTTATATTCTAACAGAATATTAAAGGTCTAGGTCTTTTCAAAACGTCATGGAAAGTAGCGCTCCGACACATCACTCTTTACAATGTTCTAATCAGAAATGCTATTGCTTAGGTTTAGGCTAGTTGCGAGCAATCAGGCGAAATTTCAACATCTCTACGTTGAACGTAGCTAATAATAATAATAATAATTGTACCGGAAGGTACACCTCTACGCCGCGCATTCAAAATTAGCGCCTAAAAGAACTTCTCTTTTGGTAAAACAGTGAAACTGAAACTACACCAACTTGGAACTTTAACCAGAAGATGTCACCCCCTAAATATTGAGTAATTTTGTTATTGTGCAGTTTCCTAAACTGAGTGAATTTCTACTTGTTTGGTTTACATTCATCAAGAAGTTTGGACATTCTTCCACAGATGACACCACTGAAAACTATGGTCATGCACCCTGGTGCGAAGTGAAAGAACTTATGATTTGAAGAAGTTTTGTATTTCTAGGTTTTTGTAACTGAAGGATGTTCATTTATTTTTGGGTTGGCAATTCTTCCTTTTATTTCCGCCAGTTTTTTTGAATCTAGCCAATCCCTAATTTTTGTAATTAATTTCCAACCAATCCCGTATTTCTTACTGACTTGGTGTTTAACCAATAAAATCAAGACCGCGTGTCCTGATTCATCTTGAATGATCTCGAACCTTCCCTGAGGGTTTATAAACTACGGCTTTTCTCGTCTCTTGGCCAATTGATCGTCGTCCTTCTGAGAGAGTGTGTTTTTAAGCAGGAGGCCTCCTTCGTCGGCAGCTAGAACATCTACAAGGTAATGGTCACATAACTTCTTTCTTTCTTGTTACCTCCGCAGTTTAACCTGAGGGAAAGGTCCGACTCTTTAGTTATGTAACCAGCTTTTCTAAAATGTAACTTCTTCCGGCTAATATAAAAACTTCATAAAATCTTTAACTGTAAATCAGGGATAGAGAGTGACCCTCTCGAGCTCCCCTTCATCTTGGTTTGAGAGGACTACGTTTTTCTCTAACTGTTTTTCCTACTGTAATGTGTTAATGTAATTTCTATACGAGTCACCTCAATAGTTTGGGAATAGCCCCTGTTTCATCGGCCTAGAGCCCCTTAGTTTTTTTGTGTTCATATCTAGGAGTGCAAGTATACGCCACTATCCATTTTGTATTCGGGCCATTAACTTAACCTGTTATTCTTATTCCACGAAGGCCCAGTAGGTTGGGTATTTAAAACCCCTGTAAAAACAAGTTCGATTTTGTAAATGGTGGTTTGAGAGACCAGAGAGTGATGTAATGTTGCCTTGAGTAGGCAGTAAGAAACTGAGAGCCTGTTAGCTCGTTTTCAAATGTGATTGTAACGAGTGCCTCTGGAAGGCTAGATATTGTATTTTGGGAGCAAGTGCTCCATGAATTACGGGTTTTCTGCCCTTGAATACATTTGTGCTCCTTGTAAATTTGAGCTTGTAGCTCAGGAAATGTAAAGCTAGGGGCTTAAAGCCCAAAGTGTTAAGGTTCTGAATCTTGGATTTTTCCCAATCTGGTTTAATGATTGCTACTTGTACCTGTAATATTGGCATGAAAAAAAAAATTGCTAAGTTTAAAGTTCTGAAAATATAACCTTCAGTTTAAGTTTTAAATTCTATTCTTGACATTGTAGTTAGATCCATTTACCCCGGCACCTTCTTTCATTTCTGCGTTCCACGGGAAACCCCGTAACAATAATAATAACTTTTTTTGCTAGTTGTTTTACGTCGCACCGACTCAGACAGGTCTTACGGCGACGATGGGACAGGAAAGGGCTAGGAGTGGGAAGGAAGCGGCCGTGGCCTTAATTAAGGTACAGCCCCAGCATTTGCCTGGTGTGAAAATGGGAAACCACGGAAAACCATTTTCAGGGCTGCCGACAGTGGGGTTCGAACCTTCTATCTCCCGAATACTGGATACTGGCCGCACTTAAGCGACTGCAGCTATCCAGCTTGGTAATAATAATAATAATAATAATAATAATAATAATAATAATGGTGTATAGCCTCCAGTGGGAATATGGCACATTCATCCAGGAGCGTAGCCACGGCGGGTGGGGGTACGGGAATACTGGGGTTAGATCCCCCCATGGAAATTTTACAAACAGAAAATAAACAAAGTAATAATGCTATTGGCTTTACGTCCCATTAACTACTTTTATGGCTTTCGGAGACGCCGAGGTGCCTTAATTTAGTCCAGCAGGAGTTCTTTTACGTTCCAGTAAATCAATCTAAAAACCCAGAAACTAATAATAAAAAGCACATAAAATAATTAAACATTCAGAGACATAATTGTAGAACCAACAGATCTGTTGAATATATTTCATAAGAAGCATCGAAAGTTGGATTTTAGATTGTAAGACTGTAAAACTGTTGACCTTGATCGTATTGTTCTTGTCTTCTTCTTCTTAATATGTTCTGTTTAGCCTCCAGGGTTGGTTTTTCCCTCGGACTCAGCGAGGGATCCCACCTCACCGCCTCAAGGGCAGTTTCCTGGAGCGTCAGACATCGCGTCGGGGGAGACAACCGGGGAGGAGTACCAGTACCTCGCCCAGACGGCCTCACCTGCTGTGCTGAACAGGGGCCTTGTGGGGGGATGAGAGGATTGGAAGGGATAGGCAAGGAAGAGAGAAGGAAGCGGCTGTGGCTTTAAGTTAGGTACCATCGCGGCATTTGCCTGGAGGAGAAGTGGGAAACCACGCAAAACCACTTCGAGGATGACTGAGGTGGGAATCGAACCCATCTCTACTCAGTTGATCTCCATAGGTTGAGTGGATCCCGCTCTAGCCCTCGTTCAACTTTTCAAAAGTCATGGCAGAGTCGGGAATCGAATCCGGGCCTGGGGGGGTGGCAGCTAATCAAGCTAGCATTGTTCTTGTTCTGTATTTTAATGCAAGATTTGTAGTGAACTGCAATCTGAATATCAACATACGTCACTTGTATCAGTGTCCTTGCACCTTCATTGTGTTCTAGCATGTATATCCCCCCCAACCGTCGGTCGATCCTGGCTACGCTACTAAATTCATCCTGCTTTTCAGAAAGAAATATTAATTTATTTATATGGAGTGATAAAATACTGCAATTAGCAGGGATAACTGGGCACACTTTCCTCTAGGATTTCATTTCTACATTCCCGTGCCCCTTGCAACGATAACAATGTTTATGCGGGATAAGCTAAGACTGAAGTGGATATTTTCGCTTATAACTCGATAACAACATTTAGCATTGGAGTTCTAATGCAACTCAATTGTTAAATATACCGGGTTGTACAGCTGTTCCTATTTTCCCCCAACATATGCAACTAGCTATGAATTAAATGTCTCTTAGTTCCATCTTGCGCAACATCTTATAGCAATTTTATGTGCAGTTAGGCCGATATGGACTTCCGCGCGCAGTGCAAAAACGGTACAAGAGGCAGTGAGGCCCATCTCAAATCACTGTACCATTTTATGTTAAGGCGGAGTCCAATACTCCAGTCATTTTTACGACATTTTACTGTACTGTACAAACCATAGCCACTCCTACACCTGATTGGTTCAAGAGGCCATTTTCTTTTGATATAAAATGGTGGTCACTGTATCACAGAAAACGTGACCAGTTAGGACCAGTTACAGACATGTAAATTCACCGCCATTTTGTATAGTCTCATCACATCGAAATTGATAGAAACGCGTTTTTCACATTATTTTATAATGTATGGCACGCAAATGCTGTACAGCAGATGTGGTAGCTAACGCCATGTAATTACTACCGTTTAAGAGTTCAATGAAGTCATACAACTGGACCATAAGGCTGTCACACATCAGTAAATTTACGAAGCGAGAACTTTCGCTCCCTTCATGAATACAGAGTTGTATGACACGGATGTTGACGCAGGAAGATCTGCGCGGGATTAGTCATGTTAGCTATGCGTAGATGAGCTATATGGAGCCGTGAAGGTTCGAAACCTTATTGAGTCATGCCTTTTTCTAATTTTCATTTCTTTTTTTGTTTACAAGCTGTTTTACTTCGCACCGACACAGATAGGTCTTATGGCGACGATTGGAGAGGAAAGGGCTATGAGTGGGAAGGAAGCGTCCGTGGCCTTAATTAAGGTGCAGCCCCAGCATTTGAATGGTGTGAAAATGGCAAGCCTCGGCAAACCAGAGCTGCCGACAGTGAGGTTCGAACCCACTATTTCCCTAATACTGGACACTGACCGCACTTACGCGACTGCAGCTATCGAGCTCGGTATAATTTTCATTTCCTACTCTTCTTCTTCTTTTTTTTTGCTAGTGGCTTTACGTCGCACCGACACAGATAGGTCCTATGGCGACGATGGGATAGGAAAGGCCTAGGAGTTGGAAGGAAGCGGCTGTGGCCTTAATTAAGGTACAGCCCCAGCATTTGCCTGGTATGAAAATGGGAAACCACGGAAAACCATCTTCAGGGCTGCCGACAGTGGGATTCGAACCCACTATCTCCCGGATGCAAGCTCACAGCCTCGCGCCCCTAACCGCACGGCCAACTCGCCCGGTCCTACTCTTCTAGGCATCCTTTACGAAGATTTGACTTTTCTGAAGTCTCATAGCTTCTTTTAAGGAAGTTACAATAAACAGACATAATAATCACGTACGCTGAGTGGACCTCGAACCAGCCCTCAGATCCAGCTAAAAATCCCTGGCTTGGCTGGGAATCGAACCCGGGGCCTCCGGGTAACAGGCAGGCACGCTACCCTTACACAGCTGGGCCGGCTTGCCGGACATATCACTGTATTCACAACAACGTAATCAGGCTGAAGTAGATGGAAGGTGTAGGTCCATCTCTTTCGGTGTAGATTTCTCATAACTTAATTTGCATCAAAGTTAATCAATCGTATCTGCTTACCCTCCAGGGTTGGTTTTCCCCTCGGACTCAGCGAGGGATCCCGCCTCTACCGCCTCAAGGGCAGTGTCGTGGAGCGAGAGACATTGGGTGGGCGGATACAACTGAGGAGAATGACCAGTATCTCGCCCAGGTGGCCTCAGCTGCTATATTGAACAGGGGCCTTGGTGGGGGATGGGAAGATTGGAAGGGATAGACAAGGAAGAGGGAATGAAGCGTCCGTAGCCTTAAGTTTGGTACCACCCCGGCATTTGCCTGGAGGAGAAGCGGGAAACCAAGGAAAACCATTTCCAGAATGGGTGAGGTGGGAATCGAACCCACCTTTACTCAGTTGACCTCTCGAGACTGAGCGGACACCGTTCCAGCCCTCGTCCACTTTTCGAATTTCGTGGTAGAGACGGGAATCGAACCCGGGCCTCTTGGGGTGGCAGCTAATCACACTAACCACTACACCACAGAGGCGGACTTTACTTTATTCACTAGTTTTAATCACTATGTTTTCTTCGACTAACAGGGTCCTTTCAACAAGTTTTCCCTGTTCTCTTTTCAAAACACACTCCAGCACATATTTTGGAGTTTATTTCCAGGCCTATCTCCTGAAGCAGCCGTAAGATTATGCGGGGTAGTTCACATGCAACCTCTCGAATTCTTTCCGGTTATAGTAGTGTCGTCAGCGAATGGCGGCAGATCAGACATAAGTTATTCTCCATAATTCGACGTGAAACTTTTCTCAGCTGATTCGTCAAAGACATAATTGGTGACCAGATTTTATTACGTTGGTGACATGGGAGAACCTTACATGACGCCTGTTTGTATACAGATGGATTTAGTCTTTTCCTTTCTGCGTTTCTACTTGAGTATTGTTACCAGTTTGCAATTCTGTGGTTAGATTTACCAAGCGAGTGACTGCGTGGTCTGGGTCACGTAGCTGTCTGCTTGCATTCGGGAGATAGTGGGTTCGAGTTTGACTGTCGGCAGCTCTGAAGATGGTTTTCCTGTGGTTTACCATTTTCACACTAGACATATGCTAGGGCTGTACCTTAATAAACGCCATGCTTACTTCATTTCGGCTCTAGCCCCTTCTTATCCCATCGTCGCCATAAGACCTATCTGTGTCGGTGCGACGTTAAACATATTTTAAAAACCTATTATTATATTTTTTAATTTAGCTGGAATTCCTTCTGCGAATAGTGTTGATTTTAAATCTGTACGTCCTAAGCTATCAAAAGCTTCCAATATATCAATAAACACGACTTTTGGATCCTGATTTCTCTCCTTTGTTGATTTTAATAGTCCTTCAAGAGTGGATGCATTTACAAGGGTCCCTGGTTGACTGCAGAAACTCATTTGATGTTAATCGAAGCTAACGAAAGAACGCAATTGACTATGTAAAACTCTTTCTTTTACCCTCATAATGACGGAGTAAATGGGAATAGGTCTCCAGTTTGACAGAATATTAGTTTGTTCTTCTTGTGCAACGGAATTATCCTAGCTGTTTTAAGACAGGTAGGTAATTATCCTGTTTGTAACATTCTAGTAGCAATCATGGCTATTATTTCACAAGCCATATCATCCCTAATGACTCTTACGAAAACCTGATCTGGCCCTAGAGTGATGTCTACGATGCTCCTAATTAAGTCGAATCACTGGATACGTTCAGTTTCAGCGACCTTAGGAGGGTATTTATTTATTTATTTATTTATTTATTTATTTATTTATTTATTTATTTATTTATTTATTTATTTATTTATTTCATAGTTACGACTGAGAAAGCTTTCTCAAACTCATGAAATATTTCTGGAATTTCGATTTCGCAAGATTTCGATGATGGTTCGAAAATGCGTCTCACTGCCTTCCTACGTTGATTATGGAATTGATCTTGAGTAAGCTCGCAATTAATTATATTGGTTTCTGCATCTCTCACGGACTTTTTTCGATACCCGGTCAATATTAGAAGATTTACTGATAGTGTTATTTCTATTAGCGGGCTTACATCACTTTTTTTTGCCCTATAATAGGTCTACTTAGTAGCTGGGTGTTTAGGGTATGGTAAAAGGTTTATGCTACTGTGGATAAAACTACAGAAATTATCTACAGCTCTGTTATATTCACGGTCATCCGGTGAGATGTATTGATAAATTATTTATTTATTTATTTATTTATTTATTTATTTATTTATTTATTTATTTATTTATTTATTTATTTATTTATTTATTTGTGTCTTTATAAAGTGGTGAAGTTAGTGCTCTTGGCCCTCTCTTTACGTCCCACTTAGTATGGAGACACAGAGGTCCACCAAACTGATCCTTATGATAGTAGTAACATTAGAATTTCCACATGCATTGATGAATGGAAAACTAAATCTGGCAATATAGTCGGGCTGAGTGGCTCAGACGGTTGAGGCGCTGACGTTCTGGCCCTAACTTCCCAGGATCGATCCTGGCTCAGTCCGGTGGTATTTGAAGGTGCTCAAATACGCCAGCTCGTGTCGGTAGATTTATTGGCACGTAAATGAACTCCTGCGGGACAACATTCCGGCACACCGGCGACCGCAAAAACGTCAAAGTTGTTAGTGGGATGTAGAAACATTATTATTATTATTATTATTATTATTATTATTATTATTATTATTATTATTATTATTATTATTATTATTATTATTATTATTATTATTATTATTATTATTATTATTATTATTATTGTGCTCGTTACGAGGATAATCTCAAAATACACCATCAAATTCATCTCATAAATTCTAGCAGTAGCATTACAGGACATAACAAATAAGCAATTGCATATACTGTATCTACTATTTCACCGAGTCCACAATACGAGTAGTAATTCATATAACCCACGCAATAGGGTTAGGTTACGGTTAATGAAAATTAACGAATAGTAACGAATAGTTAGTTACCTATTAAGGAACAAAATATCACTGGGAAATGAAAGGAACAAATACCCTGGTATGCAAACATTCTTAAATAAAACCACGAATTATCAAATTCCATGTCCGGCTCCATGGCTAAATGGTTAGCGTGCTGGCCTTTGGCCACAGGGGTCCCAGATTCGATTCCCGCCAGGGTCGGGAATTTTTAACCTAACTGGTTAATTTCGCTGGCACGGGGGCTGGGTGTATGTGTCGTCTTCATCATCATTTCATCCTCATCACGACGCGCAGGTCGCCTACGGGAGTCGAATCAAAAGACCTGCATCTGGCGAGCCGAACTTGTCCTCGGACACTCCCGGAACTAAAAGCCATACGCCATTTCAATTCATTTCATCAAATTCCATACCTTATTTTTCAAAGAAATGGATTTATATAACACTGCTTCACCACACAACCAAAATGTACATTATTTTCCAAGTATTACATAGTACAATTTACTAAATTAATCCCACAATAAATTAGATTATAATTATTGAAATTCAAGTATTAAATTAATTACAATTAAACTGCGTCCGCCTCTGTGGTGTAGTGATTAGCTGCCACCCGCGGAGGCCCGGGTTCGATTCCCGGTTCTGCCACGAAATTTGAAAAGTGTTACGCTGGCTGGAACGAGGTTCACTCAGCCTCGGGAAGTCAGCTGAGTAGAGGTGGGTTTGATTCCCACCTCAGCCATCCCGGAAGTGGTTTTCCGTGGTTTCCCACTTCTCATCCAAGAAAATGCCTGGATGGTACCTAACTTAAGGCCACGGCCGCTTCCTTCCCTCTTACTTGTCTATCCCTTCCAATCTTCCCACCCCCTACAAGGCCCCTATTCAGTATAGCAGGCAAGACCGCCTGGGCGAGGTACTGGTCCTCCTCCCCAGTCGTATCCCCGACCCAAAGTCTCACTCTCCAGGACACTGCCCTTGAGGCGGTAAAGGTGGAATCCCTCGTGAGTCCGAGGGGAAAACCAACCCTGGAAGGTAAACAGATTAAGAAAAAAGAAGAATTAAATTGCATTGGACTAAATTACAAATAGAATTTAAACCAAATAAAGGAAACAGACAATAGGAAAGATCTACATTGAAAATATACTCAGCGTTTTTTACTATCGTTAGACAGGTCTTTCATTTGATTTAGTGTTCTTTTTTCTACTATGTGGACAGGATACCAGCCTGTCGCACAAACATCATCCTGAAGAACCAGAGACTCTTCTGTCAAGATTACCGCGCCATAGCTGTGGTGATACAGTTAAGGCATCAGCCTCACCCATTTCCCCACAAGGTAGGATTTGCTGGTTTCATCGGCAGGTGGATTCAGTTTCAGTGGTTACACCTACTCGAAAACCAGCCTCTGGCCATTCCCCCTTATCTGGCCTTAGAATTTGCTGTCTAATCCGAGTCAGTCCTAGAGATGGAGTTTCAGTTTCCATAAATTTACACGTTCGTGATAATTCTCTCGTTCCAACAGTGAGAAAAGCCATCGGAAAAAAAAGTGCCACAACAACCCATTAAGGGCTTCAGCCTGCCAAGATGACTGCTGCCCAGCCAGACAGCCTATAGATATCGCAGTGTCACGTATATTCAGTGTGATGAAATCCTCAGCCGCATTGCTTGGCTTTGTGACCGGGTCAACTGCTTCCTGTATCAGGCAACTCATCAATTAATTTCCCTCGGTTCAGAATTAAAATTCCTGGACTGGCCAGAAAGCTAGGCCTCTGGGTAAGAGGCAGACGTACACAGCGAGGTAGGTCGTGAGCATAGGAATCAACTAATTGTATTTGATAGAGACTTACCTGGACTCCCACGGTTCGATTTCCGGCCAGATCAGAGAATTTTCCCTGTATCTGAGGGCTGGTTCGAGGTTTGCTCAGCCTACGTGATTGCAATTGAGGAGATATCTGACGGTGAGATGGCGGCCCGGTCTAAAAAGCCAAGAATGACGGCAGAGAGGTTTCGTCGTACTGACCACGACACCTCGTAATCTGCAGGTCTTCTGGCTAAGCAGCGGTCGCTTGGTAAGCTATGGCCCTTCAGGGCTATTGCACCATGGCATTTTGTTTTGTTTTGTTTTGTTTTGTTTTGTTTTGTTTTGTTTTGTTTTGTTTTGTTTTGTTTTGTTTTGTTTTGTTTTGTTTTGTTTTGTTTTGTTTTGTTTTGTTTTGTTTTGTTTTGTTTTGTTTTGTTTTGTTTTGTTTTGTTTTGTTTTGTTTTGTTTTGTTTTGTTTTGTTTTGTTTTGTTTTGTTTTGTTTTGTTTTGTTTTGTTTTGTTTTGTTTTGTTTTGTTTTGTTTTGTTTTGTTTTGTTTTGTTTTGTTTTGTTTTGTTTTGTTTTGTTTTGTTTTGTTTTGTTTTGTTTTGTTTTGTTTTGTTTTGTTTTGTTTTGTTTTGTTTTGTTTGAGAAGGAGTAGGCGGCAATTTTCTTGTTCCTTGTTCACTGGACATATTAATGTATCTTGTTGTCAGTGTTGATCTGACATCAGGAGGCCACAGATGTGGGATCATCGATTTCGTTCAGCTTTTGAGACACTGATCTACGTCAAAAATAAACAGATACAAGTCCAAGGTTTTGTACCATTGGTCATTATTTAAAGAGAATCTCACCTGGCGAGTTGGCCGTACGATTACGGACGCACAAATCTGAGCTTGCTTTCGGAAGATAGTGGGTTCGAGCCCCATTGTCGGCAGCCCTGAAGATGGTTTTCCGTGGTTTCATATTTTCACACCAGCCAAACGCTGTGGTTGTACCTTAATTAAGGCCATGGCCCCTTCCTCGCCACTCCTAGCTCTTTCCTATCCCATCGTTGCTCTAAGACCTATCTATGTCGATATGACGTAAAAAAGTGTAAAAGAATATAATCAGGTGCTTTATATGTAACAGTCTTACACGTTTTGAAATTGTTCGTGTTCATTTATGTCGCAACGTCCTTGAGTTCCACGTGGGGAGTCTCAGGTTCAAGGCGAACATCCGTGACTTACAGTTTGCTGCGGGTCGGAACAAACCGTTGGAATACAGAACGGGCGAATTTAACGAAGATTTTTTTTTCTTAATCCGTTTACCCTCCAGGGTTGGTTTTTCCCTCGGACTCAGCGAGCGATCCCACCTCTACCGCCTCAAGGGGCAGTGTCCTGGAGTGTGATACTTTGGGTAGGGAGGATACAACTGGGTAGGAGGACCAGTGCCCCCACTATGCTGAACAGCGGTCTTGCGGGGGTGATGAGAAGATTGGAAGGAATAGACAAGGAAGAGGGCAGGAAGAGGCCGTGGCCTTAAGTTAGGTACATCCTGGCATTTGCCTGGAGGAGAAGTGGGAAATCAAGGAAAACCACTTCGAGGATGGCTGAGGTAGGAATCGAACGTCCCTCTAATCAGTTGACATCTCGAAGAGGAGTGGGCCCTCTTCCAGACCTCGTACCACTTTTCAAATTGCATGGCGGAGATGGGAATCGAACCCTTGATCCTGGGGGTGGCAGCTAATCACACTGACCACTACACCACAGAGGCGTCCTTTTTTCTGTTTTTCTTTTTCATTATTGCCCAAAAAGCGTACGGAAAGCAGCGGAGAAAATTATAAATTATCCTGCAACCTAGGACGGTAGTAAACGTGTTTTTCATTATACAACTTGTATTTTATTTGCGCATTTTGTTACAAAAAGTCAGGATGGACAGAAACAGATTTTTAAAAGTGGAATGAACAAGTCTGGAACCACACACACCTGAGTGGGGTCAGGAATTCTGACTACTAGACCAGCGGTAAAACACTACCATGCAAATTGCCAAGTCATGCAAGATGTACATTGAAAGGGTCATTTTCTCGTAAAATAAGGACCAATGACACAAACCTCCCGACTTGTATCTGTTTATTTCTGACGAAGAACAATCCTCCTCTCTCCACCCCCACACCACCAAGTTTGAACGGTACTATACTGAGAGTCAACTTAAGACCTTAGCGGTCCCTTTGATGTTAGTCAGACTTCTGGTCGGTGAAAAGGCTTCCGCAGCGCCAAATAGTTCCCTAGGTTTGTTACTTGTTCATGAAGTCAGGAGCTTCCTTCAGTTTGGTTAGATATTCTGGTGAACTGACTTGATGAATTAAAATTTTTGCCCTGTATAAATATGGAAAATATATCACAGGTTGTATGTTATTCGGGTTCGTTACCAACTCTTATATTTCATACGTAGATGGATGTGAATAGTTATTGTTCTCAGTGGTGTATGTAGCAAAATAATAATAATTTAATATGATATTGATATCTTATTGCACTGTGTACTTAGTAAGTTTGTTCGAGTTCATTCCACTGTTGATAAGTTCGCATAATAGGTGGGACGTTGAAGATGGATCCAAGAAAACTGTTGGCAATACTGGCTGCAACAGCGTGTTCACTGTTCAGTATTCATAATGGCTGCCAGCTGTGAGCAAGACGTGTGTGATGCTGTGGCGCTTGAGTTCCCTGTGAAATACTTTAAAGCTAACCAAAGTAGAGGAAAATAAAGTAGAAAATCTAAACCAAATTGTTTTAAACGTTTACAGTAGCCTACGAGATTAGAATCCACTGTGGACTGTGGAAGACGTGAAAAGGTCCGCGCAGCTGATCGGCGTTTCTGTGTACAGTGTTTACGCCGCTCGCTTGGAATGGAAAATCCAAGTCTCCAGGGAAAGAACGATGTGTCAGCTCAGCACTCGCCGTAAATAAAACAGGAAGGGCCTTAACACGGTATGGGAATAGGATCCTTGGCGTATTCGATGATGATAATAATAATAATGTGTACTTTACTTTATATTCGCAACCGCACTCTACCTACAGAAATGTTGTCATGAGAGGATCATGAGTTCGTTTTTACCTTCCGAATGACGAGACTACAATATTTACAACATTCCTGGAAGCATTGTATTTTGCAATCCCACTCACCGGTGGGTTTTTCAGCTTTTTTAACTACGAGAAACTGCCGCTGACAGTCGTTGCAAGAGAGCGGAATCGTATACGTATGTTGTAAGTCTCCATGTGCCTCACACAAATCGCATTATGAAACAAAAATAATTCTTGCTTCTCTTGCCTCGGAATTCGTCAGTAATCTGTAGGTTTTATATGGTCAATGAAGGAATAAATAGGTATGGTACGTAATCAGAGTACAGCTATGTAAAAGGCAGTGATTTCGTTTGATGCTTCACTATTTCAGAATGAAGTACTGTACTTGTCAGATGGACGCACGGCGTTAATGATAAGCTGGTTGTGGCGGAGATGGGAGAACAGCGACGAGACGGGAAGGGGGAACAGGGGACGTGCTCACATGCGGAAGGATACTTTTCCTAAGCTCTTAACTTGAATTTCAGTATAGCGACCTCTCTTTGCGAACCTGAGCGCCGAGCTATGCGACGTGAGTTGGTGCTGGAGAATAGCGCGGCAACATCGCTACCGGAGAGAAAGTAGCTTCAAGGCCAACGCTCACAACAGCCTTACCGCCCTGAGTTTTACTGCATACATTCACTGACGCTCTGGCGCGCAGTTAGTTACCGCCATGCGAGGCCGAGTGCTAAGTGTGAAAGAAAAGTTAGTTCTCATTGCTGAAGTGGAGACACGACCTGTTCTCTGGGATAACAGAGTGAGAGGTTTCAAAAACGTGAACGTGACCAAGAAAGCGTGGGAGGAGGTAGGAGCAATCTTACGTATACCTGGTGAGTATATAGCGTTGTTTTTCACTGCAACACTGTTGTGAAATAGTTAATAATACGCTTCTCTAGTGGGAACTCATCTCTATGTGTTGGTACTACTACTGCTACTGCTACTACTACAACTAATAATAATAATAATAATAATAATAATAATAATAATAATAATACCGGGTTGAGTGGCTCAGGCGGTTGAGGCACTGATCTTCTGACCACAACTTGGCAGGTTCTATCCTGGCTTAGTCCGGTAGTATTTGAGGGGGCTCAAATGCGTCAGCCTCGTGTCGGTAGATTTTCTGGCATGTAAAAATAAATCCTGCGGGACTAAATTCCGGCACCTCGGCGTCTCTGAAAACCATAAAAATAGTTAGTGGGACCTAAAGAGAAGGCCAAGAGCCCTAACTTCGCCAATTTATAAAGGCGCACATAAATACGTAAATAAATAAGCAAAGCTAATAACATTATTATTATTATTATTATTATTATTATTATTATTATTATTATTATTATTATTATTATTATTAATTTATCAATACAAACGACCCGCACCTTGGCGTCTCTGGAGACCGTCAAAAGTAGTTAATGGGACGGAAAAAACAATAACAGAATTTAGTCCCGCAGGAGTTCTTTTACGTGCCAGTGAATCTACCGACTCGAGACTTACGTATTTGAGCACCGGACAGAGCCAGCATCGAACCTGCCAAGTTGGGGTCAGGAAGCCAGCGCCTCAACTGTCTCTGAGCCACTCAGCCCGGCTCTATTATTATTATTATTATTATTACTATTATTATTATTATTATTATTATTATTATTATTAATTTCGTGTGACTATTTCTAGCTGGGTGCATCCCTTGTAAGACAGACCCTCCGATGAGTGTGGGCGTCATCTGCCATTTGTAGGTAACTGCGTGTTATTGTGATGGAGGATAGTGTTGTGTGTGGTGTGTGAGTTGGAGTAATGTTGGGGACAGCATAAACACCCAGCCCCCGAGCCATTGGAATTAACCAATTAAGGTTGAAATCCCCGAACCTGCCGGGCCCGGGACTCTCTGAACCGAAGGTCAGTACGCTGACCATTCAGCCAACAAGTCGGACATTATATTATTATTATTATTATTATTATTATTATTATTATTATTATTATTATTTGCTTTACGTCGCACCCACACAGATATGTCTTATGGCGACGATGGGATGGGAAAGTCCTATGAATGGGAAGGAAGCGGCCGTGGCCTTAATTAAAGTACAGCACCGGCATTTGCCTGGTGTGAAAATGGGAAACCACGGAAAACCATCTTCAAGGCTGCCGACAGTGGGGTTCGAACCCACTATCTCCCGATTACTGGATACTGGCCGCACTTGAGCGACTGCAGAAATCGAACTCGGTATTATTATTATTATTATTATTATTATTATTATTATTATTATTATCTTTCTTTCTTTCTGTCTTTCTTGCTTTCTTTCTTTCTTTCTTTCTTTCTTTCTTTCTTTCTTTCTTTCTTACTTAATCTGCTTACCCTCCAGGGTTGGCTTTTCCCTCGGACTCAGCGAGGGATCCCATCTCTACCGCCTCAAGGCCAGTGTCCTGGAGCGTGATACATTGGGTCGGGAATACAAATGGGGAGGATGACCAGTACCTCGCCCAGGCGTCCTCACCTGCTGTGCTGAACAGGGGCCTTGGTAGGGGATGGGATGATTGGAAGGGATAGACACGGAAGAGAGAAGGAAGCGGCCGTGGCCTTAAGTTAGGAACCATCCCGGCATTCGCCTGGAGGGGAAGCGGGAAACCACGGAAAACCACTTCCAGGATGGCTGAGGTAGGAATCGAACCCACCTGTACTTAGTTGACCTCCCGAGGCTGAGTGGACCCCGTTCCAGCCCTCATTATTATTATTATTATTATTATTATTATTATTATTATTATTTATTTATTTATTTATTTATTTAATCCGTTTACCGTCCACGGTTGCCTTTTCCCATCTGTACCGCCTCAAAGGCACTCCTGGAGTGCGAGACATTTGGTCGGGGATTAAAATGGGGAGGAGGACCAGCACCTCGCCCAGGCGGCCTCACCTTCTATGCTGAATTTTAATTTTTTTTTTTTTTTTTTTTTTTTTTTTTTTTTCGTGTGAGATCTTTTACATGTCGGTATCGTACGGCATGGTGTACCGAATGGACATTTTAGTGCTCTTAAAAGATACGATTTCCTCTGCGGTTTTTCCCACATAATTGCCTTAACCTCGAAGCAGCTCACAGATCCAGGTAAATATCCCTAACTTGGCCAATTACAGCCATGGGATAAATATTAAGATAATATATAACGTTCAAGACCGGTATCGATTGACGAGCTAAAATGTTCATAGCATTGATCCATTTGAGCCGAATGGCTCATTGCTGAACGAGGGTATGTCTGTCCCTCTGGCTGTCTGTACTAATCGAACCCGAAGCCTCCGGCCTATAATTAGAATAATGTGTTTTGAGGTTTCAGCCCGAAGGCTGGTTGAATCACCTGCAGCTCGGCCATCAGCTGTCGTAAATAGCCAAGGCGTCTGTGTGGAGGTATACATGTATTTATTTATTCATATATATGTTTATTTATTTATTCATATATTTAGTTAGATAGTTAGTTAGTTAGTTAGTTAGTTAGTTAGTTAGTTAGTTAGTTAGTTAGTTAGTTAGTTAGTTAGTTAGTTAGTTAGTTAGTTAGTTAGTTAGTTAGTTAGTTAGTTAGTTAGTTAGTTAGTTAGTTAGTTAGTTCAGGCAAATGAACGAACGAGAAAACAGAAATATAAAATATATACAGTGCTAACTTAATACAAGAACATATTATATTGAATTAAATTAAAAATCTGAAAACAAACAAACATTTTAACATAAAATACATTCAAATATTATTGTAATATTGTAATAAATCTCAAGTATTTCAGACATTGCGCTTGTTTGCAGTAAGGATCTACGCTGTTGATTTACAAGGAGGTTGTAGTCTAATGATCATAAATGCTGCCAAAAGTGGGGAAATACAGAGTGTGGTAGTTTTCCGTTGCTTTCCTCCCAGTGCCAGAATGTTCTGTTACATGTCAGACTCCCTAGCCCACTGAAATACACGGAACAACTGACCATATGAGCGATATTTTCATACCATTCACATCAGCAACTGGCCGCGTATGAAATGGTAATAGGCTACTACGTGTTGATTTCATAGAGACAGTTCAGTTTAAACTCAATGTCCCGCCAGGAATGGTTCTGGGCCTAATTATAATACACAAGTGTGAATAATTTCCAGGAAATTCCTACATTTCCCCTCATACTTCGCCTTACTGTAGCGTTTAATGTAGGGTTAGCTTATCCGGCTCTCACCTGGACGTCCTGGGTTCCATTTTTGCCTCCTTCAGGAATTTTAATTCTGGTTTGAGGCCACTCATCCTTGTAGAACCAACTAAGGAGCAATCTGATGCAAGAGGCAGAGTTCATTGTTAAAAGTTGCTGGCATAATTCACAGCTAGGTGAAGTGGCAGGTACATTCCGCAGCTTGATTTACTAATATAATCATTACGGAATTATGATTGAGTTAACATTTCCCGAAAAAAGACACTACCGGTATATCCCGGGTTTCAACTTTAGATCTAACCAGTCCAGTCCCTCCCCCCACACTTACAAGGGACTAAATAGTAAATTAGGCTACATAAGGTCAGATTTAACTCCAAAGGACTAAGATGGCAATACAGCTTCCTAAGAAGGTGATAGCACTGTCTGTTGGCATTGTAAGAGTGACTTAATGGATTGCAAGAAATTCTTGTCGAATATTCACTGGTTCACTAAACAATCCCTTTTAGACGATAAATTCTACATCTTGAAGGAACACCGTTATTATTTATTTATTTATTTATTTATTTATTTATTTATTTATTTATTTATTTATTTATTTATTTATTTATTTATTTATTTATTTATTTATTTATTTATTTATTTATTTTATTCGTAGTCAGTTCACCGTCCAGGTTTGGTTTCTCCCCCGGACTCACCGAGAGATCCCACATCTACTGCCTCAAGGGCAGTGTCCTGGAACATGACGCAGTTAGTGTAGGATGAAACTGGGTAGGAGTACCAGTACCTCTCCCAGGTGGCCTCATCTGGGGTGCTAAACACGTGGCTAGTGTAGGATGGGGTGGTTGGAAGGGATAGGCAAGGAACAGGGAAGGAAGCGACCATGATCTTAACTTAGGAACTATTCCTACATTTGCCAGGAGAAGTGGGAAACCACAGAAAAACACTTCGAGGATGACTGAGGTGGGAATCGAATCCCCTCTACTTAGTTGACCTCCCGTAGTGGAATAGTCCTCGTTCCAGTCCTCATACCAATTTTAAAATTTCACGACAGAGCCGGGAATCGCCTCCGGGGGTGGGCAGCTGATCACATTAACCACAGAGGCGGACATTATTATTGTTATTATTTTCTTTTGCTAGTTGTTTTACGTCGCACCGACACAGATGGGTCTTATGGCGACGATGGGACAGGGAAGGGCTGGGAGTGGGAAGAAAGCGGCCGTGGCCTTAATTAAGGTACAGCCCCAGCATTTGCCTGATGTGAAAATGGGAAACCACGGAAAACCATTTTCAGGGCTGCCGACAGTGGGATTCGAACCTACTATCTCCCGAATACTGGATACTGGCCGCACTTAAGCGACTGCAGCTATCGAGCTCGGTATTATTATTATTATTATTATTATTATTATTATTATTATTATTATTATTATTATTATTATTACCGAGCAGAGTGGCTGCGCTTGTTAACGTGCTATGGCTATGGAGCCAAGCTCTGTATTCGGTAGACAAGTGGGTTCGAACCCCACTTCCCACTGTCGTCTGTCTAGAGAATAATTTTCTGTGATTTCCCATTTTCACATCTAGACAAATACCGGGACAGTTCCTATTCATAGGCCACAGCCGATTCCTTCCACCTCCATATCCGGTTCCATTCACCATCATTCATTTCATCTCCATTAGCTCCACAAATTGAGGTTGGTGACAGGAAGAGCATTCGGCCGTAAAAACATGGCATATCATTTCATCTAACCTCATCGTCGACCTCCTATTAGGAAACGGGACCAACGGCTGACATACATTATTATTATTATTATTATTATTATTATTATTATTATTATTATTATTATTATTATTATTATTATTATTATTATTATTATTATTAAACGTCTTTCAGCCAGCATCCGAGAAACGTAATAACAGCATTGTAGGATAACAGAAAAATCCAAGTCCCATGGATGACTCACGACTTACAGAAATGCGGAGTCAAGACAGAGGACGTAGCGTCAATTTCGACGTTCAGTTTTACTCTACCAGAGGGCAGAGTATACCGGATTTTTGTTGGATGATGTACGGCTGAGTTTTTATAAATCTTGTTGGGTAATCACCAGATGTGTTACCAAAGATCTTTTACTTACGACATCGTATGGCATGCAGTGTCGAATGGTCAGGATATCGGTGAGGTTGTCCGGCTTCATGGCTAAATGCTTAGCGTGCCGGCCTTTGGTCACAGGGGTACCGGGTTCGATTCCCGGCAGGGTCAGTAATTTTAACCATCATTGGTTAATTTCCCTGGCACGGGGGCTGTATGTATGTGTTGTCTTCATCATCATTTCATCCTCATCACGACTTGCAGGTCGCCTACGGGAGTCAAGTCAAAAGACCTGCACCTGGCGAGCCGAACCCGTCCTGGGATCTCCTAGCACTAAAAGCCATACGACATTTCATTTCATTTTTTCATCGATGTGGTTTATAGATCGCGCGTGTCGGGTTGTTCGTTCAGTTTGCAGGCGTGAAGTGGACATTTGGTGTTGTTGCAAACCACGTACGTTGTCGTTCTTACTTCTTTCTTCCCTTTGTGTCAGTATCATGAATCGAGAAACTAAATAATATCTTATCGATGTGCTTTACGACATGAATATGAACGGCTACAAGAACAACAATAATATCAGCGTTTTCGCTACATCAAATTATTATTATTATTATCATTATTATTATTATTATTATTATTATTATTATTATTATCATTGCTTTAGGGCCTACTAGGGACCACGTTCCAATTTCAATTCTTCATCCTTTCTTGTTGTTCCTTCCTTTTCTTCTAATATTCCTTCATTGTTTCACTGTGTTTCTTTTTTCTTTCTTCAGACCACTTTGCCTCCCTTCCTTGGAATCCTTCCATCTTTAAACCTTTCATCCTGAAAATATCTCTTTCCATTATTTCTTCTTCTCTGATGTTGTTTCTTTCCAAGTCTTTCTTGATCTCTTGAATCCAGGTAGTTGTTGACTTTTTCTTCCAAAGATACGTGAAGATCTTTTTTGTCAGTCTATTGTCGTCCATTCTGTAAATATTTCCAAAAAATAGCAGTCTCCTCTTCTGTACTGTTATAGATATGTTTTCTGTGTTCTGATAAATTTCGTTATTACTTCTTAATTTCCAAAATCTTCTTCTTATCTTAATCTGTTTGCCCTCCAGGGTTGGCTTTTCTCTCGGACTTAGCGAGGGATCCCACCTCTACCGCCTCAAGGGCAGTGTCCTGGAGCTTCAGACTTTGGGTCGGGGATACAACTGGGGAGAAGGACCAGTACCTCGCCCAGTCGGCCTCACCTGCTATGCTGAACAGGGGCCTTGTAGAGGGATGGGGAGATTGGATGGGGCAGGCAAGGAAGAGGGAAGGAAGCGGCCGTGGCCTTAAATGAGGTACCATCCCGGCATTTGCCTGGAGGAGAAGTGGGAAACCACGGAAAACCACTTCTAGGATGGCTGAGGTGGGAATCGAACCCACCTCTACTCAGTTGACCTCCCGAGGCTGAGTGGACCCCGTTCCAGCCCTCGTACCACTTTTCAAATTTCGTGGCAGAGCCGGGAATCGAACCCGGACCTCCGGGAGTGGCAGCTAATCACGCTAACCACTACGCCACAGAGGCGACAATTTCCAAAATTCTGTAGTTTTTAGAGGGCCTACTATTTTTCTTATAATTCTTCTTTCTATTATTATTATTATTATTATTATTATTATTATTATTATTATTATTATTATTATTATTATTTACCTTGTCACTGCAACAGCAAGAAGGCATTTTTCTTCAAAGAGAAGGAAGTATATTATGTCACCAAAGCTTATCAACTCAATGAAAAATTAATACATCCTGTGAAATATCCGCCAGCATGTGCGCTAACAAGTTCGCCGACGAATCGTGTTCATGTTCCCCTGGTGTGTGCGATGCTTTACTGTGTGACTAGAGGCTTAATAAATCTCGTCCCAATACCTCAAACGAGGTTTCACCTTGTAAAGGACTGATAGTCGAACACAACTAAACTGACGGGAAAGCTACTCAGCTAATCCCAAAACCAATATAAAGTAGTATTTCTGTTCTCACTATGTGATGTTAAGAACAAGTCAATTGTTGCATAGATTATAAAAGGCATATGTTCTGGTTACTTTACTCATCAGCAACATTGTTTTTATGTTTCACATATAGACCTATTCTCATTTTTTATTTTTTTAATGCTTGCTTTATTTCAACAGTACAGTGCGGTATATTGTGGTTAAATTAAGTATCCCCTCGACGCTGTTAGGCTTCACAATAACATATTAACAGACTTCAGTACTCACTTTAGAGCTCTTCTTACACAGGTCTTGAAAATTTGATTTTTAATGAACTCCTCCACAAGCACACAAACATTGATGAGCCATTATGTGATGAGCACCCCGATTGGGAACATTTATTGCGGTTGGAGCGTGGTATGTATATCGTAGGCCTACAGCCTTGTTCTTCATTTTGTCTCCGAGATGAGAATGAAAGAAGTGGTCGCTGTCAGAATTTAATAGATATCAAATTGTGATGACACGGCGTCTTGATGCCAGCATTTCTAAAACGGCGTGGCTTGTTGGCAGCTCTCGAGTCGCTTTTGTGAGTTCGTATCAAAGTGGTGCAACGATCGACAAAACAATGACACGTTGTTCATTCGTCTGTCGCCTGAGTCTAGCGGAGGCTGTCGCGCATTGTTCGGAGTGGCCACAGGGCTACAGTTCGAGAAATCGCTCAGTGGAATAACAGTGTTCAACAGGGCAATACTTCATCGCACATGATTCAGCGAACACTGCTGGTCATCGGGCTGCGGATTGAAAGACCCAGTCGTACCCTAATAATGGGTGCACTACACGGACAGCAGAGCATGAGAATGGCACAAAATCATCGGCATGGACTGTTCAATGATTGAAGAAGATTTGCCAGCTCCATCGAATACAGATTTTTCGTTCATCACATCGATGACTGAACGTGGGTACGCCGATTATTATCGGAAGATGGATTCTGTATGCACTATTGGGTGAAGACAGGATGGTTGCGGAGATGTGATGGTGTGAGCGATCTGTTCACGGGACACGTTGTAGGCTATTATTGTCCTACGCTAGCCCATTGCAGTTCTCTGGTATCTGGACGTTATTGTCCATCCGTTCATATCAACAGTGTACTCTGCTGGTGATGGTCAATTACGTGTATCCTACTAGTAATGGTCAATTCCAACTGGACAATGCGCCGTGCCACCACTGCCAGGATTGTGTACGACTGGTTCAGGGAACATTTAAGTGAATGTGTTTCAACGACGTGGCCCCCAAATAGCGCGGATATGAACCCAGTTGAACATGGATGGCTCGACTTGGAGAAAGAGTTCGTGCTACGTCACCACCGCCCCGCAGTGTACGCCAACTGGGAGACATATTGTTTGCGTTTGTGATATGGTATACCCGAATTGCCATCTGACACCTCGTTGAAGAGATGCCTCGCCGAGTGGGTGTGGTTCTGCGGCTGAAGTTGATTCTACACCATATTACTCATATGGTCATATGTAATGGTTCATGGGTTTATAATACGTACATGCATACATCCGTCCATGGATACACACACATACACATATTTCCATGATAGATTTACATATTTTAGTATAGAGTCTGCAACTTGTGAGCAAATTATCGCCATTATCCTTCATTTGTATCTTGTGCCGTGATGTTTTACCTCTAACTAACGGTACCCGCGCACTTGGCTCCATGTACACTACTGTCCAAAAATTAAGCATAATCACTGAACGTGACCATACCGCCTGGTAGGAATGTCAGACGGATTGCTGAACAAATGGAAGCTGACTCTCACACCATATGTCACACAACTTGTCCAAAAACATTGTCAGAAAGGTTTTGTTAGCTAAGGTACACCTTTGACAACAACTAACAAAACTTGGCAATGTCTTCCACAACAAAATATGCTGTTAATAGGGTGTATGGTTACCCCTAACGGCCGCAAATCTCTGTCAGATAATCCAAAAGCTCTTGTGGCAGTCGATCCCATTCCTCCGAAAGGGCAATGCGAACGTCTTGGAGGGTCCTTGGTGGAGGCTGACGGGATGAAATTCGTCTCCCCAATGCACCCCATGCATGTTCTATAGGATTCAGATCCGCAGACCTCATTGGCCAGTCCATGCGATGAATGTCTGCCCCAGCCAGAAATTCATCCACCAGAGTGGTCGGGCATTATCGTCCATTAAGGAGAAATCTGGACCAACCGCACCTCTGAAGAGTCGAACATATGGTCTCAGTACCTCATCCCCGTATCTCCGAGTATTAACAGTGTTCCTCGGATTACCCATGAAGATGTGCAGGTCCGTACGGCCATTCAACATGATGCCGACCCACACCATGACGCCACCACCACCATACTGGTCCCGTTCCACGATGTTTCTGTGGTTGTATCGGCTACCCTGTTCTCTCCAGATTAATGTGCGACGGGAACCGTTCTGCAAACTGAAGCAGAATTCATCTGTGAAGAGCACACGCCTCCATTCATTCATGGTTCAGTTTCGATGTTGACGGCTCCATAGTAAACGGGTCCGTCTCTGTGCTGGAGTGAGCGGGACGCACACCGCTGGACGTCAGGCAAACAGCCCTGCTGTTCTGAGCCTTCGGTACACAGTTTGCCGGGAAACGGCAACCCCTGAGACGGCTGCAAGCTCCGCCGACAATTGTCTTGCAGATCCACTCCGATTTCGTCAGGCGGTTAAGGCCAGATATCGGTCCTGCTGTAGGGTGCTTACCCTTGGTCGACCTGGTACCGGCCTACGACTAACATCTCCTGTGTTTCGAAATCGTCTCCCAAGCCTGGAAATGACAATTTGTGGCACATTCAAGGATACGGCGACATCGGTCTGTGTCTGACCTGCTTCTAGGCAGCCGAGCATTCTGTCCTACAAAACCCTGCGAATGGCGTCGTTGTGCTATTATGTTGTCAAGCTCACCACGAGGCTTCACTCCGCACACTATAACAGGGCAAACACGACTGAGAGGATGTGGGGTGCAGGCACTGGCTGTGTTTATCTTGCGGTTACGCCGGTAGTCAAAGCAGGGAACACTCCTTTCCTATACAGAGTGAACACGTAAGGTTGTTTGGTGGATATGTCGTGCGATTGGCAGTGTATTTCCTGTTGCCCTGCTTACTCGTAACTTAACGTTTGGACACTAAACTGGGTGGCCTAAGACATTTACAAGACGGGTATAGACTACATTCTCTGAAAAAAGGAAATAAATATGTGACCTGATAAGTAGAGAAATAATATGCATACGTCATTTAAACTTGTGAGTGAAAGGTTCTTTCTCTGTGTACAGTTTGGGATGACTACTTTGATGTTGCCTTGGAGCAGTCGCGGCATCGCGTTGCTGCTAAATGAAAATATTTCTTCCTTTATATTTCAATGTATTGCTATCATCATCGTCATCCGGCCAAGTATCAGACCATGCGGTCCATTATACTCTCAGTCTATCTTTTCGTAGGACGTCCAATAGGTTATAAGGTTTTGTTTTGGTCCCTGCATGTGTCTTTAGTTTTATCTTTGAATGTCTATGTAGTGAAGCAGAGGTGTCATTCTTGAAGATAATTGTTGCTTTTAAAATGTTTAACGTAAGTGTAAATAATTACATAAATTAGTTACATGTTTATTTAACATTCTCTTCAGGCCGTCACTTTTGATTTGAAGCACCAGCTTCATATCGACAGTATGATGACGTACGATTATTTTTATGGGCCTATGTGAATTTCAGTTTACATCCTTGTTTTAGTTTGAAATTCTGTTCTGTGTTTACATTACTTTTGTTTGATTGTGAATTATGAAATTATCTCATGAATTCTATATTATTCCCAACTATAGGTGTCCCCGAGAAATAAATACTCGTAATAATACTGGTGTTGATGGGTAGGGGTATGGATATGGGATTTCCAGAGCTTACTAAGGGCGATGTATGAGTTTGGGGACGAGTGTATTACGAAGTTCATTACGTGATACAGATCTGGAAGGCTGATGGCTAGTACTACACTACCATAATGATCAGCGAAGTGGATTTTGTTGATACTGACCACCGCTTACGCATATTATTTTTCTTCTAAAGCAAGGGCGGCCAAACCTTCCCTGAACCGTAAGTCCTATTGAAAATACACTGATTATCAACCTGGCTAGTTGCATATAGCACCTCCTTTCACCCTTGTGAAGATGGCAGTGCGCTGTTACTTCACAAGATACAGAAAGCGTCAAAGTCATACTGTTCCATAACCACTGTACAGTCTCCTGTAATACACAAAGATTATTCGGAGCAGGGTCAAAGGCGCACACATAGTTCACGACAGCATCGTTGATGTGCTGAGTAGGATTAAGGTCGAGTGACCATCCTCATATCCATGGAATATTCATCAAACCAATCACCTTAGTTCGAGAGCGACTGTCCGTTTGCATTGTCTTACTGTACATACAGGTCTCCTGCAGTCTGCTGGAGCACCGGGCGAGTTGGCGGTGCGGTCAATCAGGGCAGATCGAATTAGAAAAGCACCACTAAGCGATCTGAAGAATGCATTAATGGGGAGTTGCTATGCCTTTCAGGATGAGCAAATAATCTTTCTTTAGTATGATGGAATGACAGTAATCGTTATTGTATCAACTAACATTTGGATACCTGAAGTAGTTGGTTTGGGATCGACTACAACTACCAATACTTGTGAATATTATAACTCAGGTATGGGAGTTGTAGACCTAATGGACAAAATGAGAGGCCTGTACTGAGTGATGATATACTCCAAGAAGTGATATTGGCTACACTTCAGGTTCTATCTCAAATCAACTATCTTCAGTTTACAAATTCTATATAGAACATTCCTTGATGATATTTCTCTGCTAGAATTCTCCTGGAGAATTGTCACTGCACTGCTTGTGGGGCCTAAAGATAGGCTCCAGAAATCTCTAATACCTAAAGGAAGAAAGCGTACTTAGGTAGATATCAGACATGATTGAATAGATCACTTTGTTGCTTGGCAGAACACCAAATGGCGCTGTGCATATTGTGGAAAGGGTGCCAAATTTCATTTACAGTGCAATGTTGGCCTCCAATCTGAACTTCGTTTTGCTGCTTACCGTACCAAACAAATGTATTTCAGAACTGGGTCCATTGATATAGTAACTGACGCTAAATGTATATTAGTGGAGTAATTTTTAATAATTCACTGGTTTATTACTGTTAGACAATTTTGATATTGTCAATGCCCATGGTATGATATATCATACGGGTCATTATTTTGACATTACCAAATTAAAAATGTTTTGCCCCTATTTCTGACATCACAACAGACCTTGTGACTACTTATTAGAATTTCAAATAATTTGGACCAAAAACGTTTCACTGGGCATTAATGGGTTTTAATCTGACTTTAACTGTATTCTGTTTCAGGTGTTGTTGCAAAAAGCAAGTGGAAAAATATGAAGGACAAATATAGGCGGGAAGTACAAAACCTATTAAGCCCTGCATATCCCTTAGGACCCACGGAGCCAAAGTCATATTGGCCATTTTTCCAGAGGATGATGTTCGTCAAAGATGTTGTCATGCCTAAGTCTTTGACGGAAACTCTTGAGGATGAAGCGACGCCTTGCTTTCCCAGCTTTGCATGCAGCAGCTCACCGTCAACACCAAGTGGTCCAACAGGAAAATTTGAGAGTGACAATATTCCATTATCTAAACATCCTGACGCCGATGAGGACGATCATGAGGACAATGTCACGGATGATGGTAATGATGATGTTGAACTTATTAATGATATTAGTGATATATGTGATGAAAATGTGGATTCGAATGCGCTATTAGGTGAAAATACTCAAAAACAGTCTTCGTTCGTGGAACAACGACGAGTCAAGAAGCAGAAAACGGATACCTTCGATGAAAAATTACTTGAGTTAGAAGAGCGGAAGCTACAGGTAATGGAAAGGGGACAAGATGAAAGAGGAGCAGATTATCATTTTCTGATGAGTCTTTTGCCCTATATGAAAGATTTAAATCCACTTGCAAATTTAGAACTTAGAGGTAAAATTATTAATGACGTTTTGGAGGCTGTGAAAGCTCACAAAGCATCCAATAATTAGAAAAAACATGAATTGTGACGCCGACAAGAATGTCGAGTGCAACATAAGCAAGGCTGTAGTTTTACGTAATTATTAATCTTGTGATCATTAGCCACTGGAGCTAGAGTTTTACCTAGAATCTGAACCATAGGAAGATCAAATTCCGTTTGAAAAATCCACTTGTATTCGCCGGGTTCGACTTATTGCAAAGTTCCGGCGAAGGTAAAAAATGATAACTACATTTTTAAAAATTTATAGCTTTGTTTTAGTGGATTTTGAGCCGGGTATAGAACTATGGACTCCTTGTTTAGAAGCCAGTGTTATGACTCAGCTGTCGCACCCTCACTTGTGTAACAGTGGTCGAAGAAAAACTGCCAGTCTTCAAATGTAAACTGCCATTCTTATGATTATTCACGCTAAAACTGAGAGATATTTAGCACTTAATCAATAGCTAAACATTGTTTTACTATCCTTAACGAATTATTTTAATGTCTGCTGTACATTGGACGAACAAACTGTTTTGAAGATTTTCTACCGGTAAACCGTTTTTTCTTTCAGACGTGCACTGGACTTGTTGAGACATATAAATGGTGGTGAATAAATCTTAACGTTTTGCAACAATGACTTTGATTAGGAAAGCAGACTAGAAATGTCCTTACCAGTGTAGTACCAATTCACACACCAATAGTGAAATGTTCAAGAAGTCCTGTTTATATTACTGTGAAGAATACAACCTATTTTTATATTTCAGGTATTTGTAGAATACATGATTATCTGGTGTAATATAGCGAATGCTCCAGAATTTATGCAGAGATAATCTGAAGCTGAAGTTGTATTTATATTTTGACAATTTGGCAAAAAAAATACCGACACAATTAAATGTGTAATGATCATCAAAATGAATAGATCATATTAAAAAAATCATTTATTAGGTTATGCCATGGTCTGCTGTAATCTATTCAGAGAAGAACACTTCTAGCACGGAAATGCTGTTATATTGTTCAATTTATACGCTCCTGGCCGCAGCCTGCCAATAAGTCAGCTTCATCAAAGCGCGTAGTAAGAAAATAATATTAATCTGTCTACGTATTCTTTGATATTTTTCTTATTCACAGTATACGTTGTTTTATTTTGTTGATATTTTCATAATATGCCATGTTTCTCCAGAAAAACGTTATTATTATTTGACTGAGGAATGCAGGTGTAGGTATTGCGCGAGTGAACGTGCTATAAGGAGTGTGAGGGAAGACAGAGAGAGTATGAGAGAGATTATTAGGCTTCTAACGGAGGACAGGAATGAAAGTAGGTATCCCTCAAACAATGTACAGTAGGTAGACAATAGGGAGGGAAAGGAAGGGGATAAGTTGTGGAGGATAGGTTGAAATCTTTATATTAAATAAATATAAACTGATAATGACTAATGGAATTTGGGAGCCATAAATATATAAATAAATAATTCTTAAAATTTGCCGGCTGTTGAGACTCATTTTCCAGGGTCGTTGCCTTGTAACAAGGAGATCTGAATCACTGATACCTGGAAAATAATATTGGAAAAGGAGTCCATCTGGTACTTTCCCCCACCCATAAAATTAAACAAAATATATCTTAATATCACACAAATTTACTTAATCAATTAAACCTGAATATATCTTAAAATCTGAGCATAGCTCGTCGTAATACACCCTTGAACAAATATATATATATATATATATATATATATATATATATATATATATATATATAGCAAAATAAACAGAATATTAATATGAATAATTAATGTCTCTATATTATGAAGTAACTCTCTCTCTATAGGAACTCAGTTTATCCCGAAACGCATATTATACACACGCAGTCATGACTTTTTCGAAAATGGACTCCCTTTTGCTGATAGCGTTGATATACCGTATTTTGGAACGGCCCAACACGTTACGTGACGTAGATATTCTTAACCATAGAATATTGTCCCACTCCAGCATCACTCTTCCTGGTTCCATCAACTGAAGATCTCCAAAAACTCACAACATGGCATGGGACCTTTTCCCTCAACTCGTACCAAACACTTCTCTGATTACCACAAGTATCACCTCCGCACACTGCAAGCTGCAACTTCCGACTACTGACGCGTGCTTGCATCACACTAGCCCAAGCCAACACAACAGCATCTTAAAATAGCCCAGTTCCGGGAATTTCTCTACCTCAGCTCCGTCAACACGTAAACATCCACTCGGAGAATCGTCACGTAGGTACACAACCAGGAGATAAACTGAGTGAACTAAACACGCTAGTCCCAAATAAATATCGAGATTATATACAATAATGAGAGTTCCAAAAAGAGTTACTAAGCCGCGACGGCTAAATACACACATAATTGAAATATACACATGAATAAATAATAATAATAATAATAATAATAATGACAATAATAATAATAATAATATCTGACCGCGGTTTGTCAGGTTACAAGTGCATATAAGTCTCTGGTAAGACCCAACTAGAGTATGGTTCCAGTGTATGGGACCCTCACCAGGATTACCTGATTCAAGAACTGGAAAAAATCCAAAGAAAAGCAGCTCGATTTGTTCTGGGTGATTTCCGACAAAAGAGTAGCGTTACAAAAATGTTGCAATGTTTGGGTTGGGAAGAATTGAGAGAAAGAAGAAGACCTGCTCGACTAAGTGGTATGTTCCGAGCTGTCAGTGGAGAGATGGCGTGGAATGACATTAGTAGACGAATAGGTTTGAATGGCGTCTATAAAAGTAGGAAAGACCACAATATGAAGATAAAGTTGGAATTCAAGAGGACAAACTGGGGCAAATATTCATTTATAGGAAGGGGAGTTAGGGACTGGAATAACTTACCAAGGGAGATGTTCAATAAATTTCCAATTTCTTTGAAATCATTTCGAAAAAGGCTAGGAAAACAACAAATAGGGAATCTGCCACCTGGGCGACTGCCCTAAATGCAGATCAGTATTGATTGATTGATTGATTGATTGATTGATTGATTGATTGATTGATTGATTGATTGATTGATTGATTGATTGATTGATGATTGAAAAAATTTACGGCGAAGGAAATGGAGGGTTAAGGGATCTAGTCAGGAGGTGAGTTCAGGACAGGTATCGGTGAGTAATTGCTGTGAGTCACTGCTGATAGGACAACAAAGGGTAGATGCGGTATAGGGAACTTACAGAGGAGAACACACGGTAGCTTGGCATAGCGCCAGTCAGTGAGAAGTTGCGCGAATGTCGGCTTCGCTAATTCACATACGTCATAAGAACAGTGACCAGCACCGTCACAAACATTGCCTTCCATTTCTATGTACAAGGAAGATGATTTCGGGGACGACTTAAACTATGATGACAAGACACCATTAACGTAGATATGAAAGAAACACAACTGCGGCCTCTAGCCAAGTGGCGTTCGAAGATGCAGAAAGTAGACTCCACACCTGCGGGACATCACTAAAAAAAAAAAAAGAAGCGTATAGAAGCATTTGCGAAATTACTAAGTGGTTTGATAGAAGGTAGTTCGGGTTTAGGAGAAACAATTCTAGTGAATATCAACTTGCAGGTTTCCAGCAAGATATAGCAGATATTGTATATTTAGGCGAAATGGACTGCATCGCTATTGACCAATCCAAGGCTTTTGGTAGGGTAGATCATGGGAGACTACCCACGAAAATAAGGGCTAGTGAACTAGACAAAAGAGTGATTGAATGAGTGGCTTAATTTCAGGAAAATTGAACTCAGAAAATCAGAGTAGTTAAAGCATTATCTTATTAAGAGAGCAGGTACGGAAGGCAGTGTTATTGGACCTTTATATTTTCTTATTTATATTTATGTAGTATATGATATGAGTAAAAGACTGGAATCACAGGTAAGGTATTTTACGGATAATATTCTTCTACTTCTTCCACTGATTTTCCCACACCTTTGGATTCGCGGGTGCGATCTGTGTCGAACGTGTGAATTTGGCCCTGTTTTACGGCCGGATGCCCTTCCTGTTGCCAACCCTATATAGAGAGATGTAATCACTATAATGCGTCCGACTCGTTGGCTGAACGGTCAGCGTAATGACCTTCGGTTCAGAGGGTCCCGGGTTAGATTACCGGCCGGGTCATGGATTTTAACCTTAATTGGTTAATTCCAATGGCACGGGGGCTGGGTGTATGTGCAGTCTTCATCATCATTTCATCCTCATCACGACGCGCAGGTCGCCTACGGGAGTCATATTGAAAGACCTGCACCTGGCGAGCCGAACCCGTCCTGGGATATCCCGGCACTAAAAGCCATACGACATTTCATTTTTTCACTGTAATGTGTTTCTGTGGTGGTTGGTAGTGTTGAGTGTTGTGTCTGATTATGAAGGGGAGAATGTTGGAAAAAAACACAAATACCCAGTTCCTGAGCCAGTAGATTTAATCAGAAGTGATTAATATCCCCAACCTGGCCGGGAATCAAATCCGAGGCCCGCTCTGACACCAACCCTATATAGCGGGATGTAATCACTATTGTGTGTTTCCGTGGTGGTTAGTAGTGTTGAGTGTTGTGTTGTCTGAATATGAAGATGAGAGTGTTTGAAAAAACAGAAACACCCTGTCTCCGAGCCAGAAGAATTAATCAGAAGCGATTAATATCCCCAACCTAGCCGTGAATCGAACCCGAGACCCGCTGAACGAAAAGGCAGTAAGCTGACCATTCAGCCAACAAGTCGGACGATAATATTATATTGAATAGCATCAATAAACAATTTACAGGATTGTGAGCGACTGAAAAATGTGTTCGGCCATGGTATGTATGGTGGTAAACGAGGTGAAAATTCATGTTGTATGTTTCACCAAGATGCAACATCAGTTACTCGATGGAGATCATTCTACTGTAAGTGCCTAGGTGCTAATATAATCACATTAACGAGATTGCAAATAAACATCTCGTCATTTGGTTATGAAGGTATTTAGAGGGTGTAGTAGGGATGTGAAGAATAGGCCGAGTAAGTCCCTGGCAAGGGCCCAATTAGAGTACGGTTCAAGTGCATGGGACCTTCGCCAGGATTACTTGATTCGAGAACTGGAAACGATCCAGAGGAAAGCAGCACGGTTTGCTCTGCGTGATTTCCGCCAAAAGGAAATGTTGCAAACGTTTGCGCTGGGTAGACTTGGGAGTAAGGAGACTAACTAGGGAATGGAGTGATTTATCAATGGAGATGTTCAATAAATACCCGACTTGTTTGAAATCATTTAAGAAAAGGCAAGGTAAGCAGTTAATACGGAAACTGCCCTAAATGCAGATCAATACAGATGACATTATCATTTGAGTTACGTCCGACTGATTGTGTGTTTTGTGGTCAGATGTATTACTGAAGACAAGTCAGAGAAGCTATAAAGATGTTTTTCTGCACTGTTTTCATGAATGTATATGTTACGGGATTAACCCGTGGAACAGCAGAGGTGAAAGAAGATGCGGGCTGGAATGGGTCTAATTACAAAACCGAGAAATAAATTGAAATTTCATTAAAGGTTATATTTTCAAAACAGCCAAACTTAACAGATTTGATATAGAATTTCCAACTTTAACCAATAACAACAAGTAAAAAGGTACCAGCAACAAAATTTAAGTCTAGGAACGACAACATATGGTGGTAAGTAGTATAATGCAGGGATTCGGTCGCCTCCTCCGCCGCCCGCCGCCGCGTCCTCCTCCGCCGCCTCCTCCCGCGGGAAATTTGAATTTTGGCGCGAGATTTGAATTGGTAAACAAAGCCACGTGCATTTTGACAGCTGTCATCGACAACAACGCATCGCTAACCTCACTGCTGCCATCTTGACGGGCCTAAACCTCACTAGTGCCAACTTAACCTAACTTGCATGAGGTAAACAAAGCCACGTGTTTTTTGACAGCCACGTGCTTTTTGACAGACAACAACGCATCGCTAACCTCAGTACTGCCATCTTGACGGGCCTAAACCTCAGTAGTGCCAACTTAACCTCACAAGCGCGAGGTAAACAAATCCACGTGCTTTTTGACAGCCACGTGCTTTTTGACAGATTTGTAAACAAAGCCACGTGCTTTTTGACAGACAACAACGCATCGCTAACCTCAGTACTGCCATCTTGACGGGCCTAAACCTTAGTGGTACCAACTTAACCTAACTAGCATGAGGTAAACAAAGCCACGTGCTTTTTGACAGCCACGTGCTTTTTGACAGATTTGTAAACAAAGCCACGTGCTTTTTGACAGACAACAACGCATCGCTAACCACAGTACTGCCATCTTGACGGGCCTAAACCTTAGTGGTACCAACTTAACCTAACTAGCATGAGGTAAACAAAGCCACGTGCTTTTTATGACAGCTGTCATCCGCCATCTTTAATCCAGAGAGCACAGTGCTGCCCTCTTTAGCTACTTACCTTTGACAGCTGTCATCCGCCATCTTTGAGCACTGTGCTGCCCTCTTTCGTCACCTGTCATCGGCAGTGCTGCCATCTTGACGGGCCTAAACCTTAGTGCTACCAACTTAACCTCACTAGCTCGAGATAAACAAAGCCACGTGCAGCTGTCATCCGCCATCTTTGAGCACAGTGCTGCCCTATTTAGCTACTTACCTTTGAAATGTGGTGGCGGATAATTTGAAAAATGCTTTTCGACAAGCAGCCATCTTTAATCCAGAGAGAACAGTGCTGCCCTCTATGTGGTGGCGGCAAATTCCACGTGCTCTTGTTTGAAAACAAACTCACGTGCTTTTTTGACAGCTGTCATCTGCCATCTTTGAGCACAGTGCTGCCCTCTATGTGGTGGCGGTAAATTCCACGTGCTATTGTTTGGAAACAAAGCCATGTGCTTTTTTGACAGCTGTCATCCGCCATCTTTAATCAACAGAGCACCGTGCTGCTATCATGCGGGCAATTTCATCACCTATCACCCGCCTTTTTGACAGCCGTCATCCACCGTCTTTAATCAACAGAGCACAGTGCTGCACTCTATGTGGTGGCGGCAATTTGAAAAATTCTATGTGCTCTTGTTGGGAAACAAAGCCACGTGATTTTTTGACAGCTGTCATTCGCCATCTTTAATCAATAGAGCACTGTGCTGCGGGCAATTTCGTCGGCTGTCATCCGCCATCTTTAATCCAGAGAGAACAGTGCTGCACTCTATGTGGTGGCGATAAATTCCACGTGCTTTACAAACCTATGCGCTTTTCTGACAGCTGTCATCCGCCATCTTTAATCCAGAGAGAACAGTGCTGCACTCTATGTGGCGGCAGCAAATTCCACGTGCTCTACAAAGCCACATGCTCTTTTGACAGCTGTCACCCGCCATCTTTAACCAACAGAGCACTATGCTGCGGGCAATTTCGTTAGCTGTCATCCGACATCTTTAATGAACAGAGCACCGTGCTGCCCTCATGCGGGGGCAATTTCGTTAACCGTCATCTACCATCTTTAATGAACAGAGCACCGTGCTGCCCTCATGCGGGGCAATTTCGTTAGCTGTCATCCGCCATCTTTTAATGAACAGAGCACCATGCTGCTCTCTGTAGTAGCGGGTAATTTGAAAAGTTCTGTTAGCTGTCATCCGCCATCTTTAATCACCGTGCTGCCGGGTGGCGGCAAATTCCACGTGCTCTTGTTTGGAAACAAAGCTTTTAATCCAGAGAGAACAGTGCCGCCCCCGGTGGCGGCAAATTCCACGTGCTTTACAAACTTATGTGCTTTTCTGACAGCTGTCATCAGCCTAGCTATTCTCTTTGTATATAATAATTTTGTGTGGCTATTTCTAGCCAAGTGCAGTCCTAGTCTTGTTACATCAGGAAGGGTAACTGGCTAAATCCTGGTCTTTCAGCGTCAGGAAGGGCAACCGGTCGAAAACCATGGTGTAAGAGGCTAGATACTGCCAGTTTTGCGTCAGGAAGGGGGCAACTCAACAAATTCTTGCGATTTAAAATCTTAGTCAGGAAGGGCATCCGGCAGTAAAACAATAGTTCGTGATTTAAAATCTAAGCTAGCTGTAAAACCCCCGATTCTCGACAGATTCTTAATCCGAGTTGTCAGGAAGGGCAACCGGTTGAAAACCATAATGTAAGAGGTTAGATACTCCCAGTTTTGCATCAGGAAGGGTAACTCAACAAATTCATGCGATTTAAACACATTTTTATTCCCAAGAGAATCGAACCCGAGACTACTGGGTGAGAGGCATGCACGCTAAACTAAACTGTAGGCTATGGGTTTGTTCTACAGTCCTTGAAGTATCGGCACAGTCATTCTGGGCGAGTTGTGGAATGCATGTGTTAGCTGAAATTGTACACGTATCTTCCGGCTCGACCTTGAACGAGGACACTGCGTGCTGATAAGCGATTTGTAACTCACGAACGTCTTCTTAGCTGAGTAGCATTCAAGCTCTTAAAACACAGTACTAATTAAGGTTGTAAAATATTCTGAAATAGTACTCCTCTGCGGTGTAGTAGTTAGTATGATTAGCTGCTACCCCGGAGGTCCGAGTTCGATTCCCGGCTCTGCTACGGAATGTGTAGCATTTAGCCTATGGAAGTTCCTAACGTAAACTATCATGATTGTACGGAGAGGTTAAAACACACACACACACACACACACACACACACAGTGCGAGCATATAGCACACCCCTATCGAAAGAGCCTGCACGGTGCCGGCATGTAGGCTTCTCCTGATGAAGGAGCCTGCACAAGGTTTAACGCCCCCTATCAACAGCCCTTACTTAATGCTGGCTTTCTTGCACACCCCGCCTCTTAGATCATACACCATAGTTTTACGACCGGCTGCCCTTCTTGACTAGGATTTTAAATCGCAGTATACGCGATAAATTTGTTGTAGCGGGTTTTATAACTAGATATCCCGGTACCGACACATAGCCTACTCCCACTGAAGAAGCCTGCACAAGGCTTATTACCTCCATCCGACAAATGAATCACCCTCAACACTCTCGTACTCAAAAATCATTTTCTAAGGAGTCTGCACAAGGTTTAACGTCCCCTATCAACAGCCCTTACTTATTGCTAGCTTTTTTGCACACCCCGCCTCACACCATAGTTTTATACGACTGGTTGCCCCTCCTGACTAGGATTTTAAATCGATATCCCGACATAGCCTACTCCTATCGAAGAAGCCTGCGCACAGCTTAACGCCTCCATCCAACAAATGAATCACCCTCACTCTTCAATCATTCTCGCTACTTCGGTAGATAGCGGGTTCGAACTAGAAGCCGTAAATGCTAGGCGAGGGGCCTGCGCGATCGTCATTACATGATCTAGCTTTAAGTGCCTACAGGTAAGGAATACCGCGTATGTACCCTCGAGAAGTCGAGGATCACACGCTAACTTTCCAAGGCTCGAACTCTTAAATTCTGACACCTCGGCATCAACAGGAGGTTCGAATACGTCAGCCTGCAGGACTATAGGTAGGAGCTCTTGTTGCATAAACACTTCGTTCCGACTGTACCGCAGTTGTCAGCGATTTTTTCACATCCGCTTGGTAACAAGCAACATATTTACTCGTTGCAGTCTGCGCGAAGTGCTCACAGTTCTCTGTATGCGTTTATTACGTACACACACATCTCCCGTCTGCTGTGAATATTATTCTTCAGCCTTTATCTTAAGGTAAGGTAGAACTGTTAGTTACTTTTTTTATTTGCAAAGCAACTTCTACGCTAGACATCTACATTCATATATGTTTGTTCTTTTTTAGGTACCGTTCGAAAGTACGCAATTTTATTCATCCGAGTAACAGTCTGCAGCACGTGCATTTTTTTTAAAGGTATGTTTTCGAACTTTGAGTTGTAAAGATAACTAGGTTAGATGATGCACCCTACACTACATTCATATATGTTTCTTCTTTTTTTTAGGTACGACCAGAATATTATCATTCGAGTTTCAGGCTTGAACGCACGCATTTTATACATCCGAGTAACAGTTTGCAGCGCGAAGATTTTAAGGTATGTCTGACCTCTATTCGTTGAAACTTGGTTTCTTCTAAAACATCGTAACTTTAGTCTGTTGATAAATAGTTGTTCTCTTTAATCCTCACGCTATAGACGAGGTGCGTACATAGCTATGTCTGCCCTCAACAGGCTGAAACTTGGTTTCTTCTAAAACATCGAAACTTTAAGCTATTGATAAATAGTTGTTCTCTTCAACCCGCATACTATAGACGTGGTATAATTTCAAAAACGCGCATATAGCTATGTCTGCCCTCAACAGGCTGAAAATGGGTTTCTTCTAAAACATTGTAACTTTAGTCTATTGATAAATAGTTGTTCTCTTCAATCCTCACGCTATAGACGAGGTATAATTTCAAACACGCGCACATAACTATGTCTATCCTCAACAGGTTGAAACTTGGTTTCTTCCGAACATCGTAACTTTAAGCTATTGATAAATAGTTGTTCTCTTCAATCCTCACGCTATAGACGTGGTATAATTTCAAACACGTGCACGTAGCTATGTCTGCCCTCAACAGGTTGAAACTTGGTTTCTTCTAAAACATCGTAACTTTAGTCTATTGATAAATAGTTGCTCTCTTCAACCTGCATACTATAGACGAGGTATAGCTATGTCTGTCCTCAACAGGCTGAAACTTGGTTTCTTCTAAAACATCGTAACTTTAGTCTATTGATAAATAGTTGTTCTCTTCAATACTCATACTATAGACGAGGTGCGCATATAGCTATGTCTACCCTCAACAGGCTGAAACTTGGTTTCTTCTAAAACATCGTAACTTTAAGCTATTGATAAATAGTTGTTCTCTTCAACCCGCATACTATAGACGAGGTATAATTTCAAACACGTGCACATAGCTATGTCTGCCCTCAACAGGCTGAAACTTGGTTTCTTCTAAAACATCATAACTTTAAGCTAATCATAAACAGTTGTTCTCTTCAATCCTCATACTATAGACGTGGTATAATTTCAAACACGCACACATAGCTATGTCTGTCCTCAACGGGCTGAAACTTGGTTTCTTCTAAAACATCGTAACTTTAAGCTATTGATAAATAGTTGTTCTCTTCAATCCTCACGCTATAGACGTGGTATAATTTCAAACACACACACACACACACACACACACATAGCTATGTCTGTCCTCAACGGGCTGAAACTTGGTTTCTTCTAAAACATCGTAACTTTAAGCAATTGATAAATAGTTGTTCTCTTTAATCCTCACGCTATAGACGTGGTATAATTTCAAACACGTACACATAGCTATGTCTATCCTCAACGGGTTGAAACTTGGTTTCTTCTAAAACATCGTAACTTTAAGCAATTGATAAATAGTTGTTCTCTTCAATCCTCATACTATAGACGTGGTATAATTTCAAATACGTACACATAGCTATGTCTGGCCTCAACGGGCTGAAACTTGGTTTCTTCCGAACATCGTAACTTTAGTCGTTCTCTTCAATCCTCATGCTATAGGCCTAACTCACAGCCATGTCCAACCTCTATACATTGAAACTTGGTTTCTTCCGTAACTTTCACCTAATCTCTATCGGTCGTTCTCTTTTCAGATGTTCCCCTGCTGCGAGGAATGTAATGTAACGTTTGCAAGGCGTGATAACTTCATGCGCCATATGAAATCAAAACACCCTAGCATAACATCTGCTTTATGTAAAGTTTGTAGTGTGTATTTCGCTAACGTAGAGCGATATGAGGATCACTTAGCAGAGGTACATCAAATATCTACTCGCCCTCAGGTAGTAGTAGGGAAAAAGCGTGCAGCTACTGACGTAGCCGTAGAAAGTACTAGTAGTAAAAAACCTAGAAAAAATCATGAACAGATGTTCCCCTGCTGCGAGGAATGTAATGTAACGTTTGCAAGGCGTGATAACTTCATGCGCCATATGAAATCAAAACACCCTAGCATAACATCTGCTTTATGTAAAGTTTGTAGTGTGTATTTCGCTAACGTAGAGCGATATGAGGATCACTTAGCAGAGGTACATCAAATATCTACTTGCCCTCAGGTAGTAGTAGGGAAAAAGCGTGCAGCTACTGATGTAGCTGTAGAAAGTACTAGTAGTAAAAAACCTAGAAAAAATCATGAACTTCAAACTATTCACTGCGAGCACTGTAACACTGATGTACCATCTTCGCATTTTCAGGGGCACTTACGGAGTAATGCGCATAAAAATAATGCGTGTAGAAGTGGTAGTAACGCAAACATCGAGGAAATTAATACAGCATTTAAAAGTAGGATTGCTAGTTACAGAATTCGCACCAGTCAAAAGTTTCAGAGCACTTCAAACTTTTTAAATTGCGTTCAACCGGATGTACAACAGCTTCTTGCTAAATCTTTGTCCAATCATAATTTATTTAAAGTTAATTTTGAACTTTTCGCCTTGTACATTAAAAGCACGGATGAATCCGAAATAACGGACATTAAATCATTTAATACGAAGAATTTTGTCATAAGTCAGTCGACTAATTTTGGCGATGTACTTAGGGATGTCTCTAACATTATTTCAACTAAGAGCGAGGAATTTCAGGAAAAGGAATCAGGGTGGGCTTTAGTTGAGATAATGTATCTAGAAGTTAACATCAATAAGTACAATCCTATGCGTGGATCTTCGCACATTGAGCTGCCGACATGGATTCAGCGAAAAGAAGCTGTTGTAAACATCCAAAACAATGACGAAGCATGTTTTGCATGGGCGGTGATGTCAGCTTTAAATCCTGCTAAATCGAATGTAGCGTATAGAACATCATCCTATCCACACTATTCAACGCAGCTAAATTTCGATAGTATAGAATTTCCTGTGCAGATAAAGGATATTAAGCGCTTTGAGGAACTAAATAACATTAGTATTAATGTGTATGGTGTAGAGAAAAAGTCTGTAGTAGGTCCTCTGTATTATACATGTCATAAGAAGAGTACTCATGTTAATTTACTCTATATTGAAAACAGTGAGAATAGCCACTTCTGTTGGATTAAAAATCTGAGTAGACTTGTTGGCAGTCAGTTATCCAAAGAAAGGTGTAAAAAGTGGCTATGTGATGGATGCTTGCAGTATTTTAGAACTGAAGATCAGTTAACGAAGCATTCCAAGAATGACTGCAATCATGTACGTACAGAGATACCTACTACAGGCAATAATGTTTTAAAATTTACAAATTTTCACAAAGAGATGTGGGTACCGTTCGTGATTTATGCAGACTTTGAAGCCATCCTCACGCCATGCAACACATGCTCACCTAATCCTGACAACTCTTTCACTAATACTACGCACATGCATGTCCCGTATAGCTTCGCGTATTACATCAAGTGTAGTTACGATAGTACGCTTAACAAGTTAGAGCTGTATCGAGGACATGATGCTGCTAAAGTATTTTTAGAAAGACTTGAAAGTGATGCAGTTCGTCTCGGTCGTATTCTGAATAGTAATATTCCTATGAAGCCACTCACCGAAATTCAGTTAAATGATCATGAACGTGCTACAAAGTGTAGCATTTGTGATGGGGAATTTTCCAAAAATGACCCTAAAGTTTTTGATCATGATCATTTAACTGGTTTCTACAGATGTGCCGCTCATTATAGCTGTAATCTTAAGTATAGAGTTCCTAAATTCATCCCTGTAATTTTTCATAACTTATCTGGTTACGACCCTCATTTCATCATTTCACAATTTGGAGCTTCAGATGAAAAAGTAGATATAATCCCTCAGAATAAAGAGCGGTACATTGCGTTTGCAAAGTCTGTAAAAGTAGATGCTGAGCATTCTATAAAACTGAGATTCCTTGACTCGTTTCGCTTTATGGCGAGTAGCCTCGATAAACTTTCTAGTCATTTAGAGTCTGAACAATTTACGGAAATTCGACGCGTTTTCCCTGAAGAAGCGCAGTTTAATTTACTTCGGCGTAAGGGTGTTTTTTGTAACGAATATCTCGACTGCTTAGACCGCCTCGAAGAACGTGCCTTACCATCGAAACAATCCTTTTACAGCTCGCTGAATTCAGCAGATATTAGTGATGATGACTATTTACATGCACAACATATCTGGGAGCAGTTCCACATTCAAACGCTGGGTGAATACTCCGATTTATATTTAAAGACAGATGTACTTTTGTTAGCTGATGTTTTTGAAAATTTTCGCTGTGTTTGCATGAACACCTACAGCCTTGACCCATGTCAGTATTTTACTGCACCTGGGTTAAGTTGGGATGCGATGTTGAAACGCACGCATGTGAATTTGGAACTGCTGACCGATATCGATATGGTGCACTTTATAAAATCATCAATTCGAGGCGGTCTGAGTCAGTGCAGCGGGCGGTATTCGAGGGCTAATAATAAGTACATGCCGAGTTTCGATTCCAGTCAGGAATCTCGGTATATCGTTTACCTCGATGCTAATAATCAGTATGGGTGGGCGATGAGTCAGCATCTACCGGCGAGTGGTTTCCGCTGGCTGACGCAGTGCGAAATTGATGCTTTACAGCTACACGCCCTAGGTGATGAAGCTGATAAAGGCTATTTCCTCGAAGTTGACTTACAGTATCCTAAAGAGTTACACACTTCTCATAATGACCTACCGTTCTGCCCTGAAAATATGAAGCCCCCGTACATTGCATCAACGACGAAAATGCTCATTGCTAATTTATGCGATAAATCTAAGTATATCATTCATTACCGAAATTTAAAACAGTGTTTGCAGCATGGTTTGAAGTTATCTAAAATTCACCGCGTACTAGAATTTAATCAGTCACCGTGGCTAAAGCCATATATCGATCTGAACAATAATTTAAGAACGAATGCGGTTAACGAGTTTGAAAAAGATTTCTACAAGCTCATGAATAACAGTGTGTTTGGTAAGACTATGGAAAATGTTGACAAACGCGTTGATGTAAAATTGATTACAAACTGGGATAATATTAAGAAAAGGTATGGTGCTAACTATTTAATAAGTAAACCAAATTTCCACAGCTGCACCATCATACATGAGAATTTAGTTATTATACAGATGAATCGTGTCAAGGTTAAGTATGACAAACCTACCTACGTCGGCTTTGCAGTACTTGAATTAGCTAAAACACTCATGTATGAATTCCATTACGATTATATGATGAAGAAGTACGCGCATAATGCGCAATTGCTCTACACAGATACCGATTCGTTTATTTATCAAATCAAAACTGATGACTATTACAATGATATAAAGCCGGACTTGGGTAGGTTTGATACGAGTAACTATCCTGCAGATAATCAATATCATCTACCGCTAGTGAACAAAAAGGTTCTAGGTAAAATGAAAGATGAATGTGCTGGGAATATTATCGATTCATTTGTAGGTACTAAATCCAAGTCATATTGTATAAAACTCTTAAATGAATTACAAATAAAGAGATTGAAGGGGGTTAAAAAGAATGTCGTTCAGAATCAGCTAAGTTTTGAAAACTATAACAATTGCATTAAATGTAATCCGCCTGTTTTGCATAAGCAAATGTCTGTCATTAGAAGCAAGAAGCACCAGTTGTACACTCATTTAATTAGTAAGGTAGCCCTTAATAGCGATGATTGTAAACGGTTTGTCATTCCAAATTCTACCAACACGCTAGCCTGGGGGCATAGTAGTATTGATAGGTACTACTTTACATAAACATTATGCTAGAGGTGTGTGTACTTACGTTACGCTGTCTTACATCACAATTCGGGAGAGGTACGCTGAGAGTGTAGTACGGCAAGTTTAAACTTGTACATTCAAGAATTGCATCGATAAGTACGCAAACATCACTAGGGTAAAATGATTCGAGATAAAACTTGTACATACAAGATGTAAATAAATAATGTAGAATTGGCATATTCTTTTATTTTAGGTTAGGTATCACCTTCCTCCCGCTCCTTATTTGCAAGATAGAGTTTTTGTTTATTACTCATAGAAGAAAGAAGGTGATGAGCGGATTCGTAAGTATAGTATCGTCTAGTTCGGTAAGTATCTCGAGAGCAGAATTTTTTTGTCAAAAAAGCACATAGCTTTGTAATGCACGTGGAATTTGCCGCCACCGGGGCAGCACTGTTCTCTCTGGATTAAAAGCTTTGTTTCCAAACAAGAGCACGTGGAAATTGCCGTCACCGGGCAGCACGGTGATTAAAGATGGCGGATGACAGCTGTCAGAAAAGCATATAGGTTTGTAAAGCACGTGGAATTTGCCACCGCTACATAGAGGGCAGCACTGTTCTCTCTGGATTAAAGATGGTGGATGACAGCTGTCAAAGGTAAGTAGCTAAAGAGGGCAGCACGGTGAATAAAGATGGCGGATGACAGCTGTCAAAAAAGCACATGGCTTTGTTTCCAAACAAGAGCACGTGGAATTTGCCGCCACCGGGCAGCACTGTTGTCTCTGGATTAAAGATGGCGGATGATAGCTGTCAGAAAAGCATATAGGTTTGTAAAGCACGTGGAATTTACCGCCGCCACATAGAGGGCAGCACTGCTTAAAGATGGCTGCTATCCAAAGGCATTTTTCAAATTATCCGCCACCACAAAGAGGGCAGCACTGTGATTAAAGATGGCGGATAACAGCTGCACGTGGCTTTGTTTCCAAACAAGAGCACGTGGAATTTGCCGTCACCAGGCAGCACGGTGCTCAAAGATGGCGGATGACGTACCACATTTCAAAGGTAAGTAGCTAAAGAGGGCAGCACGGTGCTCAAAGATGGCGGATGACAGCTGCACGTGGCTTTGTTTACCTCGCGCTAGTGGGGTTAAGTTGGTAGCACTAAGGTTTAGACCCGTCAAGAGGACAGCACTGCCGATGACAGGTGACGAAAGAGGGCAGCACAGTGCTCAAAGATGGCGGATGACAGCTGTCAAAAAAGGGCATAGGTTTGTAAAGCATTTAGAATTTGCCGCCACCACATAGAGGGCAGCACTGCTTAAAGATGGCGGATGATAGCTGTCAAAGGTAAGTAGCTAAAGAGGGCAGCACTGTACTCTCTAGATTAAAGATGGCGGATGACAGCTGTCAAAAAGCACGTGGCTTTGTTTACCTCATGCTAGTTAGGTTAAGTTGGTACCACTAAGGTTTAGGTCCGTCAAGATGGCAGTACTGAGGTTAGCGATGCGTTGTTGTCTGTCAAAAAGCACGTGGCTTTGTTTACAAATCTGTCAAAAAGCACGTGGCTGTCAAAAAGCACGTGGCTTTGTTTACCTCATGCTAGTGAGGTTAAGTTGGCACTACTGAGGTTTAGGCCCGTCAAGATGACAGTACTGAGGTTAGCGATGCGTTGTTGTCTGTCAAAAAACACGTGGCTTTGTTTACCACATGCTAGTTAGGTTAAGTTGGCACTAGTGAGGTTTAGGCCCGTCAAGATGGCAGCAGTGAGGTTAGCGATGCGTTGTTGTCGATGACAGCTGTCAAAAAGCACGTGGCTTTGTTTACCAATTCAAATCTCCCGCCAAAATTCAAATTTCCCGCCAAAATTCAAATTTCCCGCGGGAGGAGGCGGCGGAGGAGGAGGCGGCGGCGGGCGGCGGGCGGCGGAGGAGGCGGCCGAATCCCTGCATTATACTACTGTGGTATAACAGAACTTAGGCTTCAAGCCTTCACTTTACATTTCCTGAGCTCTCAGCTCCCAAACACATATTTACCAAAGGGCAGAAAACCCCTAATAAAATGGAGCACTTGCTCCCACCTTCACATCTCAAGCCTCTCTGAAGCACTTTTACCACAAATAAAAGAGCTAACCCGCTCTCAATTTTCTGAACCTATCAAAGGCAACAACCAACATTACTATCAACTGCCCTCAAGGCACATCTACAAAGAAACAGGGGTATCTTGTACCCAACCTACTGGGCCTTCGTTGAAAAAGAATAGGATAAGTAAATGGCCCAAAATACAAAGCAGAATGGAGGCGTGTACTTGCACTCCTACATGAACACTTGTTAAAACCTAAGGAGCACTAGGCCGATTAAACAGGGGCTATTCCCACACTAGGGAGGTGACTCGTATAAGAAAATTTTAATACATTTAGAGTAGAAAAACGGTTATGAAAACGTAGTCACCTCAAACCAAAAATGAAGGGGAGCTCGAGAGAGTAAAGCACTCTTTATCCCCGATTTACAGTTAAAGTAATAAGAAAATTTTACATAAGCCGGCACTAAGTTACATTTTTAGACAGGTAGGTTACATTGAAAAGTTTCGGACCTTCCCCGAGGGTTAAACTGCTGAGCTAGCAACAAATAAAGATGTTAAACGGCCATTACCTTGGTTGAAGAGCTGCTGCCCGAAGGAAGAGGCGCTAACCGCCCCCTGCTATACTTCCATACACTAAGCTAGATGTTGTTGAAGTGGCGACGAGCCATGAAAATCAACAGTTTTTAAACCCTCGGGGAAAGTTCGAGTCCTTTCATGAATAATTAAGACACACCCACTCAACTTTATTGGGTAGCTTAGAGTTACACATCAACATCGAAGAAGAAGGACATGATAGGTTGGAAATTAATTGCAGAAATTACTGATTGACTAAGTTCAAAACTGGCGAAAAGAAAATCTTAATATTGCCAACCCACAAATGAAAGAACGAAATTTAGTTATAGGAAAACGTATGAGTATAAAATATCTTCAAGAAAAGTTCCTTCACTTCGCACCAGGGTGCATGATCATAGTTTCTGGTAGAGACATCTGTGAGAGAATGTCCACACTTCTTGATAATTAGCAAACAAAAGCAGTTCGAAATTAACACAGTGACATCTTCTGAGAAAGTGTTGAGATAATTCAGTTTTTAAAGTTCAGAGTTTCTGCTGTAGGGGAGTACTTTAAGGCGGAAAATTCAAAAGTGCGGCGTAGAGGTGTACCAACCGGTACAGTATATAAAATCAATTGCGCGTAAGTGTGATAGTAAAGTGATTAAATCGATAAAATTGTGGGGATAGGCGGCTGTGATTGGTTGGCTTCCCTGATATTCGTATATCGGATTGGTCACGGATTCATGAGGTAAATATGTTGAAGACAGGAGCCAACCCTCTACCTTGCGTACTTCCATACAGTGAAATAGGATTGTATTGAAGGGCCTCTTAGGCGAGTTTCGTGTAACACGGATCTGCCGTGGCAATTCGAGCATGTCTGATATGTTTTCTACCGTTTGTATCAGATATTTCTGTGAGTGGATCTGCGACTGCGTCGTCACACATTCCAGTGCTACGAGCTGCATGATATCGTACTTGTAGTGTGTAATTCTCACATAAATAACAAAATCCCTTTGCCCTGAATTGATCTTTCAAGATATCGTTCATTTAGTCCTATCAAGTGTCATCCAAATGTGACAAATCCTTTACGCTGTGCTTTTCATTTGGTGACAAATTTAATAAACCAAATACAAGTGAGTTATTATTACTGTTACGAATGGACTTTAATTTCAAAACATTTGGAGGTCTGCTGTGCTATGACTGATTATCAATGATTTAAATCAGGAGAGTATGGGTTGGAGCGTGGAAGGTAGAGCACTTCCCAGCCCCGGCGTTTGAACAAATCAGACATCGTTCCTGCTGCATGCACCCTTGCATTGTCGTGCTGAGTGATGGGTGGGTTATACAACAAAGTGTCCCTGCGACTTCAACGTAATAACTAAGGTGAAGGAACTGCGTGGGATTCGCTTCCGAACAGTTTGGAAACGGTCTGCAGGTAATCGATCACTCTCTTCGCACCATTGATCTTAGACGATATCATGTTGCTGGGAACACCGTTGTAGGCAACGCTGGTGGCTAGGTCGAAGTCCTGTAAACCCTAGAAATGTGTATGTATGCTATGCTTAAAGAAAAGGAAATATCCCGTTAGCAATGGTTGCTTTGAGTGATGAGATAATAAGGTAAAGTTAAAACATAAATATCCAACATCAACAAAAGTACTACAAGCAATTCCATTTAAAGAAAATATTACAAGAAATATTACTAGTTTAACATTCTTAAGTACGGTATATCCAGTGCATAACATTACGGCTTACATTACTATAGGTTGAGCTTACTACTAGCTTAAAGTTACAAGTTATAATAAAGTAGAGTTAAAGTCCAACTACCCAACATCACCACTGCAACAACTAGAGTACAACAAGCAATTCCATGGAAAGAAAATACGACAAGAAAACTACTACTTTAACATTCTAAACCCAGCATCATCAAATACAATTTCACACTCAACTTAAGTATTTCCAGTGCTTAACACTACGGCTCACAACACTATAGGTTGATCATACTCCTAGCTTAACATTACGATGATAATAAAGTACATATCAAAACATAATTACCCAACAACAACAAGCAAATCCATGGAAAGAAAGTATTACAAGAAATATCACTAGTTTAACATTCTAAATCCAGTATCATATTGAACCCATGACCTTTTAAAGGATTCAATATATACAAATTCACACACAAGTTAAATAGTTTCTGGTCTTAACACGGCAGCTTACAATACTAGGTGATTGAGCTTACTACTAGCTTAGCATTACAAGTGATAATCTATATATATCTATATATATAAAGTAGCTTGTCCTGACTGACTGACTGACTGACTGACTGACTGACTGACTGATTCATCATCGCCGAGCCAAAACTACTGAACATAAAGAAATGAAATTTTGGGGATATATTCATATTATAATGTAGGTGCTCGCTAAGAGAGGATTTTTGGATATTCCGTCCCTAAGGGGGTTTAAAGGGGGGTGAAATTTTAAAATGAGTGTGTCTATATCTCAAAACTTTAAAAGTTTACAGATGTGAAAATTGGTATTTAGAATCTTCTTTAAAAATAAGGAAACACGTATTTTTTTGTTTTCAGACAATCCCAATAGGAGGGGTGAAAAAGGGTGAAAAACGGGTTGAATGCCTTTACTCAGGATACCGCTACTTATATCTCAGAAACTGAAGATATCACAGACCTCAATTTTGGTACTTTCGATCGCTGTCAAAAATAAAGAAACACATATTTTTTTGTTTTTGGAAAATCCAATTAATGCGAGGGTGAAGGGGGGGTGAATTTTTAAAATGAGTGCATCTATATCTCAAAAGTTTTAAAGTTTAGAGATGTAAAAATTGGTATTTAGAATCTTCATTAAAAATAAAGGAACACGTATTTTTTTGTTTTCGGAAAATCCCAATAGGAGGGTTAAAAAGGGGTGAAAATGGGTTGAATGCCTTTAAAGAGATTACTTATATCTCAGAAACTGAAGATATTACAGACCTCAAAATTGGTACTTTTGATCGCTTTCAAAAATAAAGTAATACATATTTTTTTGTTTTTGGAAAATCCAATTAATGCGAGGGTGAAAAGGGGGGTGAATTTTTAGAATGAGTGCATCTATATCTCAAAAGTTTTAAAGTTTAGAGATGTAAAAATTGGTATTTAGACTCTTCATTATAAATCAAGGAACACGTAGTTTTTTGTTTTCGGAAAATCCCAATAGGAGGGTTAAAAAGGGGTGAAAATGGGTTGAATGCCTTTAAAGAGATTACTTATATCTCAGAAACTGAAGATATTACAGACCTCAAAATTGGTACTTTTGATCGCTTTCAAAAATAAAGTAATACATATTTTTTTGTTTTTGGAAAATCCAATTAATGCGAGGGTGAAAAGGGGGGTGAATTTTTAGAATGAGTGCATCTATATCTCAAAAGTTTTAAAGTTTAGAGATGTAAAAATTGGTATTTAGACTCTTCATTATAAATCAAGGAACACGTAGTTTTTTGTTTTCGGAAAATCCCAATAGGAGGGTTAAAAAGGGGTGAAAATGGGTTGAATGCCTTTAAAGAGATTACTTATATCTCAGAAACTGAAGATATTACAGACCTCAAAATTGGTACTTTTGATCGCTTTCAAAAATAAAGTAATACATATTTTTTTGTTTTTGGAAAATCCAATTAATGCGAGGGTGAAAAGGGGGGTGAATTTTTAGAATGAGTGCATCTATATCTCAAAAGTTTTAAAGTTTAGAGATGTAAAAATTGGTATTTAGAATCTTCATTATAAATCAAGGAACACGTAGTTTTTTGTTTTCTGAATATCCCAATAGGAGGGGTGAAAAGGGGGTGACAATTGGGTTGAATGCCTTTAAAGAGAATACATATATCTTAGAAACTGAATATATTATAGACCTGAAAATTGGTATTTGGGATGTACTTTAAAAATAAAGAAACAGGTATTTTTTCGTTTTGGGAATATCCAAATAATGGGGGGTGAAAAGGGGGATGAATTTTTGAAAATGAGTGTATCTATATCTCAAAACTTTTAAAGTTTATAGATGTAAAATTTGGTATTTAGAATCTCCTTTAATAAAGAAACGCGTATTTTTTGTTTTCGGAAAATCCAAATAGGAAGGGTGGAAAAGGGTGAAAAAGAGGTTGAATGCCTTTAATGAGGCTAATTATATTTCAGAACCAGAAGATATTACAGACCTGAAAATTGGTATTTGGGATCTACTTTAAAAATAAAGAAACAGGTATTTTTTCGTTCTTGGAAAATCCAAGTAATGCGGGGTGAAAAGGGGGGTGAATTTTTAAAATGAGTGTGTCTACATCTTAAAACTTTAAACGTTTACGGATGTAAAAATTGGTGTTTAGAATCTCCCTTAAAAATAAAGGAACACGTATTTCTTTGTTTTCTCTAAATCCCAATAGGAGGGGTGTAAATGGGTGAATAATGGGCTGAATGCCTTTAATGAGGATACATATATCTCAGAAACTGAAGATATTACAGAACTGAAAATTTGTAAATGGGATCTCCTTTAAAAATAAAGAAACACGTATATATTTGCTTTTGGAAAATTCAATTAATGGCGGTTAAACAGGAGTGGCAAATTGGGATGAATTTTTTGAAAGACTATATCTACAGAATATCTCAGAAGCGTAAAATGTTACAGACGTAAAAAGTGGGTATTTGGAATCTCCTGTAAGTGAAAAGAAACATAGGTGATTTGTCTTTGGAAACTCCACTTATAGGGAACTAAAAAGGGGTGAAATTTTAAAATGAGAATTTCTACAGTATATCTTAAAAAACTTAACATGTTACAGAAGTGAAAAATGGCAATTTTTTAATTCTATTAAAAATAAAGAAATGTGTATTTTTAGTTTTCGGAAATACCACTTGGGAAGTGTGGGGGGGGGGGGGGTAAAAGTGACTGAGAATGGTGTTGAATTCTTTTAATTAGGCTACTGATATCTCAAAAATGAAGATTTTACACACGTGAAATTTGATTTTTGGAATCTGCTTTAAACGTAAACAAACACGTATTCTCGGAAAATCCAATGAAGGGGGTTTGGGGATTTAAAGGATTAAAAAAATTAATTGACTTAATTGTATGAGAATACATACATCTAATAAAAACTAAAGTTGTTACAGACGTGAAAATTGGTATTTTGATCTCTTTTAAAAACAAAGAAAAGCGCGTTTTGGGGGTGGGGAATAACCTTGGGGGGGGGGGAGTGTAAAGGAGCTGAATTCCTTTCATGAGGACACACAAATCAAAAACTAAAGAGGTTAAGGTGGCGATAATTGGTATTTAGAAGATCCTTTACTATTAAAGGAACAGGTATTTTTTGCCTTAATATCACTTTGTGAGGGGGGGGGGGGGAGTGTGAAAGGAAGTTAAAGAAGTGAATTATTTTTAAGGGAATACTTATATCTCAAAACTGAAGGTAATAAACGTGAACATTGGTATTTGGAATCTCCTTTAAACATAAAGAAACACACCTTCTTTTAATTTTTTGGGGGGTGGGGGTAAATAAACTTAACGGCGGTGGGGTGTAAAAGGCGGTGAGACCAATTGATTTTACTGTTCATAATGTACTTATAAGGAGCCTCCGTTGCTCAGGCGGCAGAGCGCCGGCCTCTCACAGCTGGGTTCCGTGTTTCAAATCCCGGTCACTCCATGTGACATTCGTGCTGGACAAAATGGTGGCGGGACAGGTTTTTCTCCGGATACTCCGGCTTTCCCTGTCATCATTAATTCCAGCAACACTGTCCAATATTTCATTTCATTTGTCACTCATCGATCATTGCCCCAGAGGGGAGCTTCGGCAGCCGGCACAATTCATATTGTCGCCGCTAGATGGGGCTTTATTCATTCCATCCCTGATCCTGTCGAATGATAGGAAACAGGCTGTTGACTTTCGATGTACTTATTCTGATCATAAACCGATCATTTTTAATCTTTCCTGGGTTCTTTTTCAACAGCCATCTTTTCCTTCGGAGAACGTTCTTACATTAGAGTAGATTCTCCTGGCATATAAATAAAAATTTAAACACATTTGAAATAAACGATAGGAATGATATTGACCGTCAAATTGTTCACCTCTATAATAAGGTCACTAATACACGGAGGTATGTCATTCGTATCGCCAGAAATCCCGCACACTTGCCTACGCGCGACAATGGTGCTGGCCACATTGTCAGCAATGACAATGGCAGCTGATGTAATTTACCGCCAAGTAGCGGTCTTGCATATTGCTATGGGGTCCAGAACATATAATAATAATAATAATGACAATAATAATAATAATAATAATAATAATAATAATAATAATATCAAAAAAGGCTTTCACGGCCGCAGATCTTATAATCACAGCAATAGAACCAGCTTTTGGGTGGTTAGGCCGTGTGCATTATGCAGAGTTTCGTCCAGACGTGCCATTTGGACTCATCAGCTGGAATAATAATAATAATAATAATAATAATAATAATAATAATAATAATAATAATAATAATAATATTCTGGACCGTCGTCACATGTGCGGACCACGCTGGAAACGGGTCCTGGACGGCTAATGACTAAGAATGCAGTCCGGCCGCGGGTTCAGTAGGCTACCGCCAAGGCACCCAAGACGACACCACGACAGATCCCCTGAAGGATTTGATTCATATTAAAAATGCTTATAGGAAAAGATGGCAAAGATTTAGGGACCCAACTAACTGGGTGGAATACCTGGACCTAGCCCGGGAAGTACGAAATCGTTTGCTGGAAAGAAAGATTGAAAAATGGGAGGAAACTTGCCGTAATCTATTAGAAAACGAGTCAGATCGCGAATTTTGGCGGATTCTCGCAGAAAACTGGTCAGATCGCGAATTTCGGCGGATTATATATCTAAAACAATAAGCATTCAATTATAAATTTCAGTATTATACCGTAGCGAAGCACGGGTATCTTGCTAGTCTATATATATAAAATAACTTGTCCTGACTGACTGACTGACTGACTGACTGATTCATCATCGCCGAGCCAAAACTACTGGACATAAAGAAATGAAATTTTGGGGATAGATTCATATTAAGATGTAGGTGCTCGCTAAGAGAGGATTTTTGGATATTCCTTCGCTAAGGGGGTGAAAAGGGGGGTGAAATTTTAAAATGAGTGTATCTATATCTCAAAACTTTAAAAGTTTACAGATGTAAAAATTGGTATTTAGAATCTTCTTTAAAAATAAGGAAACACGTATTTTTTTGTTTTCAGAAAATCCCAATAGGAGGGGTGAAAAAGGGTGAAAATGCGGAAAAAATGGGTTGCATTCCTTTAATCAGGATACCGGTACTTATATCTCAGAAACTGAAGATATTACAGACCTGAAAATTGGTACTTTTGATCTCTTTTAAAAATAAAGGAACACATATTTTTTTGTTTTTGGAAAATCCAATTAATGGGAGGGTGAAAAGGGGGTGAATTTTTAAAATGAGTGAATCTATATCTCCAAACTTTTAAAGTTTGCAGATGTAAAAATTGGTATTTAGAATCTTCATTAAAAATAAAGAAACACGTATTTTTTTGTTTTCGGAAAATCGCAATAGGAATCGTGAAAAGGGGTGAAAAAGGAGTTGAATGCCTTAAATGAGGCTACTTATATCTCAGAACCTGAAGATATTACAGACCTGAAAATTGATGTTTGGGATCTCTTTTAAAAATAAGGAAACCCCTTATTTTTTGTTTTTGGAAAATCCAATTAATGGGGGGGGGGATGAAAAGGGGATGATTTTTTAGAATGAGTGTATCTATATCTCAAAACGTTTGAAGTGTATGGATGTAAAAATTGGTATTTAGAATCTCCTTTAAAAATAAAGAAACGCGTATTCTTTTGTTTTCGGAAAATCCCAATAGGAAGGGTGTAAAAGGGTGAATAATGGGTTGAATGCCTTTAATAAGGCTACTTATATTTCAGAACCTGAAGATATTACAGACCTGAAAATTGGTAGGTGGGATCTACTTTAAAAGTAAAGAAACACGTATTTTTTCGTTTTTTGAAGATCCAAATATTGGTGGGTGAAAGGGGGGGGGGTGAATTTTTAGAAATGAGTGTGTCTACATCTTAAAACTTTAAAATTTACAGATGTAAAAATTGGTAGTTAGAATCTCCTCTAAAAATAAAGGAACACGTATTTTTTTGTTTCCTGTAAATCCCAATAGGGTGAAAAATGGGTTGAATGCCTTTAATGAGGATACTTATATTTCAGAACCTGAAGATATTACAGAACTGATAATTTGTATATGGGGCCTCCTTTAAAAATAAAGAAACACGTATTTTTTAGTTTTTGGAAAATCCAATTAATGGCGGTTAAACAGGAGTGACAAATTGGGGTGAATTTTTTGAAAGACTATATCTACAGAATATCTTGGAAACGTAAAATGTTACAGACGTAAAAAGTGGGTGTTTGGAATCTCCTGTAAATGTAAAGAAACATAGGTGATTTGTTTTTCGAAACTCCACCTAAGGGGAACTCAAAAGGGGTGAAATTTTAAAATGAGAATTTTTACAGTATATCTAAAAAAACTTAACATGTTACAGAAGTGAAAAATGGTATTTTTTATCTCTATTAAACATAACGAATCGTGTATTTTTAGTTTTCGGAAATACCACTTGGGTGGTGGGGAGGTGGGTAAAAGTGACTGAAAATAGTGTTGAATTCTTTTAATTAGGCTACTGATATCTCAAAAATGAAGATGTTACAGACGTGAAATTTGATATTTGCAATCTGCTTTAAAAGTAAAGAAACAAGTATTCTCGGAAAATCCAATGAGGGAGGGGGGGGGGAGTATTGAAAATTTAATTGACTTAATTGTATGAGAATGCACACATCTAATAAAAACTAAAGTTGTTACAGACGTGAAAATTCGTATTTAGATCTCCTTTAAAAACAAAGAAAAGCGCGTTTTGGTGGGGAAACCATCTTGGAGGGTGGGGGTGTAAAGGAGTTGAATTCCTTTCATGACGACACATAAATCAAAAGCTGAAGAAGTTAGAGTCGTGATAATTGATATTTAGAAGACCTTTTACTATTAAAGAAGCAAGTATTTTTTGCGGGAAAATTCACTTAGGGGGGGGGGGGGTAGTGTGAGATGAAGTGCAAAAAATAAATTATTTTTATGGGCATACTTATATCTCAAAACTGATGGCAATAGACGTGAACATTGGTGTTTGGAATCTCCTTTAAACATAAAGAAACAAGCCTTCTTTTATATTTTATTTTGGGGGGTGGGGGTTTGGCGGTAAATAAACTTAACGGCGGTGGGGTGTAGAAGGAGGCGAGACCAATTGATTTTACTGTTCTTAATGTACTTATAAGTATCCTCCGTTGCTCAGGCGGCAGCGCGCGGGCCTCTCTCACAGCTGGGTTTCGTGGTTCAAATCCCGGTCACTCCATGTGACATTCGTGCTGGAAAAAACGGAGGTGGGACAGGTTTTTCTCCGGATACTCCGGTTTTCCCTGTCATCAGCCTTTCCAGCAACACATAATAGTAATAATAATAATAATAATAATAATAATAATAATGTTCCGGACCGTCGTCAAATGTGCGGATCGCGCTGGAAACGGCTCCTGGACGGGTAATGACTAAGAATGCAGTCCGGCCGCGGGTTCAGTGCCGCCAAAGCACCCAATATGACGCCACGCCGGATCTCCTGAAGGATTTTATACATATTAAAATGATTATAGGAAAAGATGGCAAAGATTTACGGACCCGACTGACCGGGAGGAATATCTGAGCCTAGCCCGGGAAGTACGAAATCGATTGCTGGAAAGGAAGATTGAAAAATGGAAGAAAACGTGCCGTAATCTAATAGAAAACGAGTCAGATCGGGAATTTTGGTGGATTCTCGCAGAAAACGAGTCAGATCGCGAATTTTGGCGGATTATATATCTAAAACAATAAGCATTCTATTATAAATTTCAGTACAATACCGTAGCGAAGCACGGGTATCTTGCTAGTATATATATAAAGTAGCTTGTCCTGACTGACTGACTGATTCATCATCGCCGAGACAAAAGTACTGGACATAAAGAAATGAAATTGTGGGCATAGATTCATATTAAGATGTAGGTGCTCGCTAAGAGAGGATTTTTTGATATTCCGTCGCTAAGGGGGTGAAAAGGGGGGTGAAATTTTAAAATGAGTGTGTCTATATCTCAAAACTTTAAAAGTTTACAGATGTGAAAATTGGTATTTAGAATCTTCTTTAAAAATAAGGAAACACGTATTTTTTTGTTTTCAGACAATCCCAATAGGAGGGGTGAAAAAGGGTGAAAAAGGGGTTGAATGCCTTTAATCCGGATGCGCTACGTATATCTCAGAAACTGAAGATATTACAGACCTCAAAATTGGTACTTTTGATCGCTGTGAAAAATAAAGAAACACGTATTTTTTTGTTTTTGGAAAAATCAAATAATGGGAGGGTGAAAAGTGGGTGAATTTTTAAAATGAGTGAATCTATATCGCCAAACTTTTAAAGTTTGCAGATGTAAAAATTGGTATTTAGAATCTTCTTTAAAAATAAGGAAACACGTATTTTTTTGTTTTCGGAAAATCGCAATAGGAGGAGTGGAAAGGGGTGAAAAAGGGGTTGAATGCCTTTAATGAGGCTACTTATATCTCAGAAACTGAAGATATTACAGACCTGTAAATTGGTGTTTGGGACCTCCTTTAAAAATAAAGAAGCACGCATTTTTTTATTTCTGGAAAATCCAAATAAGGGGGGGGTGAAAAGGGGGGAAAATTTTAAAATGAGTGCATCTATATCTCAAAACTTTTAAAAGTTATAGATGTGAAAATTGGTATTTAGAATCTCCTTTAAAAATAAAGAAACACGTATATTTTTTTCGGAAAATCCTAATAGGAAGGGTGGAAGAGGTTGAAAAAGGGGTCGATTGCCTTTCATGAGTCTACTTATATTTCAGAACCTGAAGATATTACAGACCTGAAAATTGGTATTTGGGATCTACTTTAAAAGTAAAGAAACACGTATTTTTTCGTTTTTGGAAAATCCAAATATTGGGGAGTGAAAAGGGGGGGGGCTGAATTTTTTAAAATGAGTGCGTCTACATCTTAAAAGTTTAAAGTTTACAGATGTAAAAATTGGTACGGTAGTTAGAATCTCCTCTAAAAATAAAGGAACACGTATTTTTTGTTTCCTGTAAATCCCAATAGGAGGGGTGTAAAAGGGTGAAAAATTGGTTGAATGCCTTTAATGAGGATACATATATCTCAGAAACGAAATATATTACAGAACTGAAAATTTGTATATGGGATCTCCTTTAAAAATAAAGAAACACGTATTTTTTAGTTTTTGGAAAATCCATTAATGGCGGTTAAACATGAGTGACAAAAGGGGGTGAATTTTTTGAAAGACTATATCTACAGAATCTCTTGGAAAAGTAAAATGTTACAGACGTAAAAAGTGGGTGTTTGGAATCTCCTGTAAATGTAAAGAAACACAGGTGATTTTTTTTTTTTGGAAACTCCACTTAAGGGGAACTCAAAAGGGGTGAAATTTTAAAATGAGAATTTTTACAGTATATCTACAAAAACTTAACATGTTACAGAAGTGAAAAATGGTATTTTTATCTCTATTAAACATAAAGAAACGTGTATTTTTAGTTTTCGGAAATACCACTTGAGTGGAGGGGGGGGGGTAAAAGTGACTGAAAATGGTGTTGAATTCTTTTAATTAGGCTACTGATATCTCAAAAATGAAGATGTTACAGACGTGAAAACCGATATTTGCAATCTGCTTTAAAAGTAAAGAAACACGTATTCTCGGAAAATCCAATGAAGGGAGGGGTGGTGAAAGAATTGAAAAATTAATTGACTTAATTGTATGAGAATACATACATCTAATAAAAACTAAAGTTGTTACAGACGTGAAAATTCGTATTTGGATCTATTTTAAAAACAAAGAAAAACGCGTTTGGAGGGGTGGGCATCTTGGAGGGTGGGAGTGTAAAGGAGTTGAATTCCTTTCATGAGGACACATAAATCAAAAACTGAAGAAGTTAGAGTCGTGATAATTGGTATTTAGAAGATCCTTTATTATTAAAGAAACAAGTATTTTTGCGGGAAAATTCACTTAGGGAGGCGGGGGGGGGGGGGCGGGGGGAGTAGTGTGACCTGAAGTGAAAAAAGTAAATTATTTTTATGGGGATACGTATATCTCAAAACTGAAGGTAATAGACGTGAACATTGGTGTTTGGAATCTCCCTTAAACATAAAGAAACAAGCCTTCTTTTAATTTTTTTTTTGGGTGGGGGAGGGTGGCGGTAAATAAACTTAACGGCGGTGCGGTGTAGGAGGAGGTGAGACCAATTGATATTACTGTTCATAATGTACTTATAAGGATCCTCCGTTGCTCAGGCGGCAGAGCGCCGGCCTCTCACAGCTGGGTTGCGTGGTTCGAATCCCGGTCACTCCATGTGACATTCGTGTTGGACAATACGGAGGCGGGACAGGTTTTTCTCCGGATACTCCGGTTTCCCTGTCATGAGCCACTCCAGCAATACATAATAATAATAATAATAATAATAATAATGTTCCGGACCGTCGTCAAATGTGCGGACCGCGCTGGAAACGGGTCCTGGACGGGTAATGACTAAGAATGCAGTCCGGCCGCGGGTTCAGTGCCTCCAAGGCGCCCAATATGACACCACGCCTGATCTCCTGAAGGATTTTATCCATATTAAAAATTATTATAGGAAAAGATGGCAAAGATTTACGGACCCAACTGACCGGGAGGAATACCTGAGCCTAGCCCGGGAAGTACGAAATCGATTGCTGGAAAGAAAGATTGATAAATGGGAGGAAACGTGCCGTAATCTAATAGAAAACGAGTCAGATCCGGAATTTTGGTGGATTCTCGCAGAAAACGAGTCAGATCGCGAATTTCGGCGGATTATATATCTAAAACAATAAGCATTCAATTATACATTTCAGTATAATACCGTAGCGAAGCACGGGTATCTTGCTAGTAAAATATAAAACATAGGTAATTACGTACCAACAATAACTAAAACAACATAAGTACAACAAACAATTCCTTGGAAAGAGAATATTGCAAGAAATACTACTAATTTAACATTCGAAATCAAGCAGAAAATTACAAATTCAGTGTCCGTAACTTACAAGTTTTACTTTACCTAGCACTAAATGATATTCTTAAATGACTTGATACCGGAAGGCAGTGCATCAGAAGGGAATGTATCAGAGACTGCAGGTAATTTATTCCAATCTCTTATGGTCCTGTTTACGAAGAAAAACTTGCCCACATACGTATGCCAGTTTCTGGCCCTAATTTTATGCTTGTGATCATTTCTCGATAAGTACGAGGGAGGTTCCAACCTATTCCTAATACTACTCCAGGCAGTCCTTCCCGTGTAGCTCTTATAAAGACCACACAGGCGAGCTCTAGTTCTTCTAGATTCAAGACTTTCCCAATTAATGGTATTCCTCCTACTACTGTTTACGAAACGCATCGCTCTTCTCTGAACTTTTTCTCGGGAATTTATTAAACCTGTCCTGTACGGATCCCAGGACGCTGATCCATATTCGAGATTCGGTCTTACCAAACATTTATAAGCTTTACTTTTGGCACCAGAATTAGCTTTCTTGAGAATGCGCAAAATAAAATGTAACGATCCCCAGGATTTTCTAACTACGAACATTTTCCACTTGCTCAGACCAGTTTAAGTCTTTTCTAATAGTAACACCTAAGTACTTGCAACTATAAACTTCAACAACACTTTTCCCTCCAAGTTCGTAATCCCTCTTTCCTTTCATTTGTTTCTTACTAAAACACAATTTTTTTTTCCGCTGTGGATTTTCATTTGATTTTTACGCGCCCATTTTTCAATCGTATCTAAATCCCGCTGAAGCAATAATTTGTCCTCTTCTGTCTTCATCTCCCGGTATATGATGCAACCATCAGCAAAGAGGCGCACTTCCGATTTTATCGAATCAGGCATATCATTCATGAAAAGTATGAAAAGAATTGGCCCAATAACGCTACCCTGAGCCACACCAGACGTAACGTGTATTGGAGAAGAAGCGTTTCTCCCACGCATACCCTAGTTGCCACTACTAAATACTTGCAACTATAAACTTCAACAACACTTTTCCCTCCAAGTTCGTAATCCCTCTTTCCTTTCATTTGTTTCTTACTAAAACACTACTAACTGAACTCTGAATGATGGCGTCAACGTTACAGCTGTTAGGATCTGTATTAGCCAAAAGCAGCAGGCCAGTAAGTACTCTGGGTTAATACAACAAATCAAGTAACGCAAAAATAAGACCATCAGCAGGCTTGCGCAGCTGGATGCAACCTTATGCGACGAACTCGAAGATCAGAATCGAGCCAACAGAAAGACACGACTTACTTCCTCTTCGCAGTAAGTCTTGCGCGTCGCTAAGACACGGTTCTTTCGTTAGTAATATGAACATGTTTTGCAAGAGATAGAGAGTGGCAAGTGATGTTTACTGTAACCTTATTTGTTACCAATACACTCTATTTTGATTGTGAAAGGAAATGGCGATTATTTTGTTCTCTTTGTGTTCAAGCTTTCTTTTTAATCCTATTTCCTATAACATGAACCATAACTCGAGTACCTAATCGCTCTTACCCTTATTTTAAATACCACGTTTAGTGAAATTCCACCCAGACATATTCCCGTAAAGCCGATCTAGACAAACAAGCAAAAACTAAAGTGAACTCGATATTGGACATTACTTTATCAATCAATCAATCAATCAATCAATCAATCAATCAATCAATCAATCAATCAATCAATCAATCAATCAATCAGCACTGGTATTCATTTAGGGCGTTCACCCAGATGGTAAATTCCCTGACAATTGTTTACCAAGTCTTTTCTTCCTTCCACTTCCTAGGTCTTTCCTATCCCATCGTCGCCATAAGACGTATCTGTGTCGGCGCGACGTAAAACAAATAGCAAAAAAAAAAAAAAAAAGTAAATTTTTCCAATCCCTAACTCCTCTATGGGTCGATGACCTATATGTTAGGCCCCTGTAAACAGTAATAATCATCATCATCCTAACTCCTCTTGCTATAAACGAATATTTGGCCCAATTTGTCCTTTTGAATTCCAATTTTATCTTCATATTATGATCCTTTCTTCTTTTAAATAAACTCCATTCAAGGTTATTCTTCTATTAATGGCATTTCACGCCATCTCTCCTCGTGACACCTCGGAACACACCGCTTAGGCCTATTCTATCCTGTACAATTTCAACTACGGTATTATGTTAATATTGATAGACTAGCAAATGTACCCGTGCTTCGCTACGGTATTCTACATTGTATACGGATATCGACGTAAATACTGTGCGTGCAGCAAATGAGATTGTTTTAAAATTGCATGTCTCTTAGCTTTATCCGAGAAATAGCATGGGGAGGTCCACATACGTTGTTTCCAATGTAAAGTGAGGGTTGCGGAGTTGTGATGATAACGGCAGGCTCACTTGCCTACTGCCATTCACAATCGAGTTGGCAAGTTTACATTATAATTGCAGGCCCCAATGCCTACTGCGCGGTCACAATCGATTTGGGGAGTTTTAGTTACAATGGCAGACCCATTTCCTACTTTCAGACAGGTTACAGTTGAGGAGTTTTTATTGTAATACCAGGCAGCTTCCCTACCACCAATCAAAATTGAGTTGTGCAGTTATCATTATAATGACAGTCCCCTTTTACTGCTGCTAGCCAGCTTACTGCCAGTCACACAGAATTAGTGAGTTTCCATGAAAATAGCAGGCCACTATGCCTAATGCTAGTCAAATTTTAGATTGGAACATTTGTTTATAATGGCGGGCACCCTGGCCTAGAGCCAAACACAATGGAGTAGGGGACTTTCGAACAAAACTGCATGATCCCTTGCCTTCTGCAAGACAAATCGAAAAGTGAATTATTCATTAAAATGGTAGGCCCTCCTTACTAATGCCAGTTACACAGGAGTTGGAGAAGGACCCCATTCCTACTGCCAGCTGTCAAAGTCGATGTAGGGAGTACTGATTACAATAGCAGACACATCCTTTCTCGATCGCTACAAATCGACATCAATGAATATATACAGATGGACATACGAAAGTATATGAATGTTTACAATATTGCAGACCTTCATTTACAGATTAACTGCTGCTAAACAGTACGTCATATCGACAAAGGATTGAACCGTAAGGCGCAGTATTTAGCGATCTAAATGGCTGGTCCTATGATATTTTCTCGCATCTAATCTATTCATGGGTCAGATTGAATCAGAAACGTTGAATAGGTTGAAATTTGTGTAAGAATATCTTACATTGCATTACTTTTCGGATAATTATGTGACATAGCATTTGGCTCACATATGGGTACTGGGTGGGCCAATGTTCGTGTAGAGTTTGATCATACTATCTTTCCTGTAAGTGATTGAAATGATGCACATGAGAAGAAAAGGTTTAGAAATTAATTTCTATTAAGGCAGGTAGATTTCCATTAAGTTTGGTTGTGTGTATTTTGAGGGAGTGCAAAATCACGGTTTCGGTTTCGTATAAACCCCCAATTAGTTCAGGGATTTAGAAACAATATTTGCCCTAAAACCTCCCCAAAGGACAGGTGGATTCTAAATATGAAGTTTGGTGGAAATATATCCAGTGGTTTCAAGTTAGAGAAAGACAAACAGAACAACAAACAAACAAACAAACTAACTAACTAACTAACTAACTGACACCAAGGAAACCTACCCTCGGACAGATGGATGCTATATATAAAGTTTGGTTCATACATCTTGTTAGTTTTTAAGTTGTAAGAAGTACGCTTTACACGCACCCGCTCTTGCGTTAAGTCAGCTGGGATTTGTACCGAAAAACGGTCGTTAATGATATCTCCGTTACTAAATCCTGTTATCGAAATGATGCACATGAGAAAAAAAGGTTTAGAAATTAATTTTCATTAAGGCAGGTTAATTTCCATTAAGTCCGGTTGTGCATACTTTGAGGGAGTGCAAAATCACGATTTCGGTTAAGTAAAAATCCCCACTCAGTTCAGGGATTTAGAAACGATATTTGCGCTAAAACCTACCCAAGGACAGAAGGATTGTAAATATGGAGTTTCGTGGAAAAATATATTTAGTAGTTTTCAAGTTATAGAAGGGCAGACAAACAGACGAACAGACACCTAAGCTAAAAATGATGCAGATGGTCATTATTGCACCTGAAACGGATAACTGTACGGAAATTTCGCCAAAATAATCAATGTACAGACACACGGTCGTTACGATTTTTGTTTTGCGCTAAAACCTACCCAAGGACAGGTGGATTCTAAATATGAATTTTGGTGGAAATATATCCAGTAGTTTTCAAGTTATAGAAAGACAGACAAACAGACAAACAGAGAAACAAACAAACAAGCAGATACCAAAGCTAGAAATGATGCAGATGGTCCTTATTACATCTGAAACGGATAACTGTACAGAAATTTCGCCAAAATAATCAATGTACAGACACACGGTCGTTACGAATTTATTTATATACATGAGGGATAAGCATGAGCACGTTGAAAAGTGCAGACTTCCACTTCGAGATTCATATCTCCTAAACGGTTTATGATATTAAGAAACGGTTTGCGCCATCAGACGCCACATTTATCGCTCTACATGTTTGTTTCTAAACCATATCCTCGTATCTCCCATATTAAGGGGGTAAATTGAGTTCAAATTTTGAATAGGGTGAAATTTGGGTGCATTTTTAACATTTTACATTACGTTTTGCCTACTTATGTATAAGCTAGAATCATGAAATTTGGTACACATATGTCCGTTAATCGTGCCAATGTGCGCACCTAACGCGATGATCCTATCATTCTTATAAGTGGGTCAAACAATGAAATATACTTGTAAAAATCACCAAATTTACGAACAATCCAGAAATACGACCACATTCAACGTATAAGGGAGAGAGATACGACAAAATGTCACAGGACCAAAGATGTAGATCACTCCGAACTGAAGGGACATTGTGCCATCCGTTTTGTGATACGACTTACCGTTTAGCCAAAAAATAGCTCAAAAGGAATGTCTGCACAGTCATTAAAATTGCCTTCATATTTCGATATCTTTAGGGGTAAAAAGTGAAAAATTTGAACATCTTGGAATTTTCCCGTCGGTTAGGGACCAAAAGCTATAATTTCACCAAATTTCAATTGTCTACCTCGTCTGGCAGGTTGTGCCGCCATCTTGATTTGGGGGGATAGGGGATAAAAATGAGGAAATTCCCGAAAATTTTTAAGCCCACGAAACCTATAGGTTATCGTTTTGGATATACTATACGACTGTGTTCTTATGCTGAGCCCAAAATTTGAGCCCCCCCAGCGTGCCCCCTTCAGGGAATTTTGAGAATTTCCGATTTTTCTAGGGATCCTGGGGTCATCAGTTTTCCTCGTACCAAGTTTCAAATTTCTGAGATTTCTGGAAGTGCCTCATTAATTCACGTCTTTTTTCATTTTTAAATATTTATATATACATCGCTCCAGCCCGACTTGCTTTTATATACTGTATATAGATGACGGATAAGCATGAGCACGTTGAAAAAAGCAGACTTCCACTTCGAGATTCATATCTCCTAAACGGTTTATGGTATTAAGAAACGGTTAGCGCCATCAGACGCCTCATTTATCGCTCTACATGTTTGTTTCTAAACCATATCCTCGTATCTCCCATATTAAGGGGGTAAATTGAGTTCAAATTTTGAATAGGGTGAAATTTGGTTGCATTTTTAACATTTTACATTACGTTTTGCCTACTTATGTATAAGGTAGAATCATGAAATTTGGTACACATATGTCCCTCAACCGTGGCAATGCGCGCACCTAACGCGATGATCCTATCATTCTTATAAATGGGTCAAACAATGAAATATACTTGTAAAAATCACCAAATTTACGAACAATCCAGAAATACGACCACATTCAACGTATAAGGGAGAGAGATACGACAAAATGTCACAGGACCAAAGATGTAGATCACTCCGAATTGAAGGGACATTGTGCCATCCGTTTTGTGATACGACTTACCGTTTAGCCAAAAAATAGCTCAAAAGGAATGTCTGCACAGTCATTAAAATTGCCTTCATATTTCGATATCTTTAGGGGTAAAAAGTGAAAAATTTGAACATCTTGGAATTTTCCCGACGGTTGGGGACCAAAACCTATAATTTCACCAAATTTCAATTGTCTACCTCGTCTGGCAGGTTGTTCCGCCATCTTGATTTGGGGGGATAGGGGATAAAAATGAGGAAATTCCCGAAAATGTTTAAGCCCACGAAACCTATAGGTTATCGTTTTGGATATACTATACGACTGTGTTCTTATGCTGAGCCCAAAATTTGAGCCCCCCCAGCGTGCCCCCTTCAGGGAATTTTGAGAATTTCCGATTTTTCTAGGGATCCTGGGGTCATCAGTTTTCCTCGTACCAAGTTTCAAATTTCTGAGATTTCTGGAAGTGCCTCATTAATTCACGTCTTTTTTCATTTTTAAATATTTATATATACATCGCTCCAGCCCGACTTGCTTTTATATACTGTATATAGATGACGGATAAGCATGAGCACGTTGAAAAGTGCAGACTTCCACTTCGAGATTCATATCTTTTAAACGGTTTATAATTTTAAGAAACGGTTTGCGCCATCAGACGCCTCATTTATCGCTCTACATGTTTGTTTCTAAACCATATCCTCGTATCTCCCATATTAAGGGGGTAAATTGAGTTCAAATTTTGAATAGGGTGAAATACGGGTGCATTTTTAACATTTTACATTACGTTTTGCCTACTTATATATAAGCTAGAATCATGAAATTTGGTACACATATGTCCCTTAATCGTGTCAATGTGCGCACTTAACGCGATGATCCTATCATTCTTATAAGTGTGTCAAACAATGAAATATACTTGTAAAAATCACCAAATTTACGAACAATCCAGAAATACGGCCAAATTTAACGTATAAGGGAGAGAGATACGACAAAATGTCACAGGACCAAAGTTGTAGATCACTCCGAATTGAAGAGACATTGTGCCATCCGTTTTGTGATACGACTTACCGTTTAGCCAAAAAATAGCTCAAAAGGAATGTCTGCACAGTCATTAAAATTGCCTTCATATTTCGATATCTTTGGGGGTAAAAAGTGAAAAATTTGAACATCTTGGAATTTTCCCGTCGGTTGGGGACCAAAAGCTATAATTTCACCAAATTTCAATTGTCTACCTCGTCTGGCAGGTTGTGCCGCCATCTTGATTTGGGGGGATAGGGGATAAAAATGAGGAAATTCCCGAAAATTTTTAAGCCCACGAAACCTATAGGTTATCGTTTTGGATATACTATACGACTGTGTTCTTATGCTGAGCCCAAAATTTGAGCCCCCCCAGCGTGCCCCCTTCAGGGAATTTTGAGAATTTCCGATTTTTCTAGGCATCCTGGGGTCATCAGTTTCCCTCGTAACAGGTTTCAAATTTCTGAGATTTCTGGAAGTGCCTCATTAATTCACGTCTTTTTTCATTTTTAAATATTTATATATACATCGCTCCAGCCCGACTTGCTTTTATATATATAGATGACGGATAAGCATGAGCACGTTGAAAAGTGCAGACTTCCACTTCGAGATTCATATCTCCTAAACTGTTTATGATATTACGAAACGGTTTGCGCCATCAGACGCCTCATGTATCGCTCTACATGTTTGTTTCTAAACCATATCCTCGTATCAGCGATATTAAGGGGGTAAATTGAGTTCAAATTTTGAATAGGGTGAAGTTTGGGTGCATTTTTAACATTTTACATTACGTTTTGCCTACTTATGTATAAGCTAGAATCATGAAATTTGGTATACATATGTCCCTTAATCGTGTCAATGTGCGCACTTAACGCGATGATCCTATCATTCTTATAAGTGTGTCAAACAATGAAATATACTTGTAAAAATCACCAAATTTACGAACAATCCAGAAATACGGCCAAATTTAACGTATAAGGGAGAGAGATACGACAAAATGTCAGAGGACCAAAGTCGTAGATCACTCCGAATTGAAGTGACGTTATGCCATCCGTTTTGTGATACGACTTACCGTTTAGCCAAAAAATAGCTCAAAAAGAATGTCTGCACAGTCATTAAAATTGCCTTCATATTTCGATATCTTTGGGGGTAAAAAGTGAAAAATTTGAACATCTTGGAATTTTCCCGTCGGTTGGGGACCAAAAGCTATAATTTCACCAAATTTCAATTGTCTACCTCGTCTGGCAGGTTGTGCCGCCATCTTGATTTGGGGGGATAGGGGATAAAAATGAGGAAATTCCCGAAAATTTTTAAGCCCACGAAACCTATAGGTTATCGTTTTGGATATACTATACGACTGTGTTCTTATGCTGAGCCCAAAATTTGAGCCCCCCCAGCGTGCCCCCTTCAGGGAATTTTGAGAATTTCCGATTTTTCTAGGCATCCTGGGGTCATCAGTTTCCCTCGTACCAAGTTTCAAATTTCTGAGATTTCTGGAAGTGCCTCATTAATTCACGTCTTTTTTCATTTTTAAATATTTATATATACATCGCTCCAGCCCGACTTGCTTTTATATATATAGATGACGGATAAGCATGAGCACGTTGAAAAGTGCAGACTTCCACTTCGAGATTCATATCTCCTAAACTGTTTATGATATTACGAAACGGTTTGCGCCATCAGACGCCCCATGTATCGCTCTACATGTTTGTTTCTAAACCATATCCTCGTATCTCCGATATTAAGGGGGTAAATTGAGTTCAAATTTTGAATAGGGTGAAATTTGGGTGCATTTTTAATATTTTACATTACGTTTTGCCTACTTATGTATAACCTAGAATCATGAAATTTGGTACACATATGTCCCTTAATCGTGTCAATGTGCGCACTTAACGCGATGATCCTATCATTCTTATAAGTGTGTCAAACAATGAAATATACTTGTAAAAATCACCAAATTTACGAACAATCCAGAAATACGGCCAAATTTAATGTATAAGGGAGAGAGATACGACAAAATGTCACAGGACCAAAGCTGTAGATCACTCCGAATTGAAGAGACATTGTGCCATCCGTTTTGTGATACGACTTACCGTTTAGCCAAAAAATAGCTCAAAAGGAATGTCTGCACAGTCATTAAAATTGCCTTCATATTTCGATATCTTTGGGGGTAAAAAGTGAAAAATTTGAACATCTTGGAATTTTCCCGTCGGTTGGGGACCAAAAGCTATAATTTCACCAAATTTCAATTGTCTACCTCGTCTGGCAGGTTGTGCCGCCATCTTGATTTGGGGGGATAGGGGATAAAAATGAGGAAATTCCCGAAAATTTTTAAGCCCACGAAACCTATAGGTTATCGTTTTGGATATACTATACGACTGTGTTCTTATGCTGAGCCCAAAATTAGAGCCCCCCCAGCGTGCCCTCTTCAGGGAATTTTGAGAATTTCCGATTTTTCTAGGGATCCTGGGGTCATCAGATTCCCTCGTACCAAGTTTCAAATTTCTGAGATTTCTGGAAGTGCCTCATTAATTCACGTCTTTTTTCATTTTTAAATATTTATATATACATCGCTCCAGCCCGACTTGCTTTTATATATATAGATGACGGATAAGCACGAGCACGTTGAAAAGTGCAGACTTCCACTTCGAGATTCATATCTCCTAAACGGTTTATGATATTAAGAAACGGTTTGCGCCATCAGACGCCTCATTTATCGCTCTACATGTTTGTTTCTAAACCATATCCTCGTATCTCCCATATTAAGGGGGTAAATTGAGTTCAAATTTTGAATAGGGTGAAATTTGGGTGCATTTTTAACATTTTACATTACGTTTTGCCTACTTATGTATAAGCTAGAATCATGAAATTTGGTACACATATGTCCCTTAATCGTGTCAATGTGCGCACTTAACGCGATGATCCTATCATTCTTATAAGTGTGTCAAACAATGAAATATACTTGTAAAAATCACCAAATTTACGAACAATCCAGAAATACGGCCAAATTTAACGTATAAGGGAGAGAGATACGACAAAATGTCAGAGGACCAAAGTCGCAGATCACTCCGAATTGAAGTGACGTTATGCCATCCGTTTTGTGATACGACTTACCGTTTAGCCAAAAAATAGCTCAAAAGGAATGTCTGCACAGTCATTAAAATTGCCTTCATATTTCGATATCTTTGGGGGTAAAAAGTGAAAAATTTGAACATCTTGGAATTTTCCCGTCGGTTGGGGACCAAAAGCTATAATTTCACCAAATTTCAATTGTCTACCTCGTCTGGCAGGTTGTGCCGCCATCTTGATTTGGGGGGATAGGGGATAAAAATGAGGAAATTCCCGAAAATTTTTAAGCCCACGAAACCTATAGGTTATCGTTTTGGATATACTATACGACTGTGTTCTTATGCTGAGCCCAAAATTTGAGCCCCCCCAGCGTGCCCCCTTCAGGGAATTTTGAGAATTTCCGATTTTTCTAGGCATCCTGGGGTCATCAGTTTCCCTCGTACCAAGTTTCAAATTTCTGAGATTTCTGGAAGTGCCTCATTAATTCACGTCTTTTTTCATTTTTAAATATTTATATATACATCGCTCCAGCCCGACTTGCTTTTATATATATAGATGACGGATAAGCATGAGCACGTTGAAAAGTGCAGACTTCCACTTCGAGATTCATATCTCCTAAACTGTTTATGATATTACGAAACGGTTTGCGCCATCAGACGCCCCATGTATCGCTCTACATGTTTGTTTCTAAACCATATCCTCGTATCTCCGATATTAAGGGGGTAAATTGAGTTCAAATTTTGAATAGGGTGAAATTTGGGTGCATTTTTAATATTTTACATTACGTTTTGCCTACTTATGTATAAGCTAGAATCATGAAATTTGGTACACATATGTCCCTTAATCGTGTCAATGTGCGCACTTAACGCGATGATCCTATCATTCTTATAAGTGTGTCAAACAATGAAATATACTTGTAAAAATCACCAAATTTACGAACAATCCAGAAATACGGCCAAATTTAATGTATAAGGGAGAGAGATACGACAAAATGTCACAGGACCAAAGCTGTAGATCACTCCGAATTGAAGAGACATTGTGCCATCCGTTTTGTGATACGACTTACCGTTTAGCCAAAAAATAGCTCAAAAGGAATGTCTGCACAGTCATTAAAATTGCCTTCATATTTCGATATCTTTGGGGGTAAAAAGTGAAAAATTTGAACATCTTGGAATTTTCCCGTCGGTTGGGGACCAAAAGCTATAATTTCACCAAATTTCAATTGTCTACCTCGTCTGGCAGGTTGTGCCGCCATCTTGATTTGGGGGGATAGGGGATAAAAATGAGGAAATTCCCGAAAATTTTTAAGCCCACGAAACCTATAGGTTATCGTTTTGGATATACTATACGACTGTGTTCTTATGCTGAGCCCAAAATTAGAGCCCCCCCAGCGTGCCCTCTTCAGGGAATTTTGAGAATTTCCGATTTTTCTAGGGATCCTGGGGTCATCAGATTCCCTCGTACCAAGTTTCAAATTTCTGAGATTTCTGGAAGTGCCTCATTAATTCACGTCTTTTTTCATTTTTAAATATTTATATATACATCGCTCCAGCCCGACTTGCTTTTATATATATAGATGACGGATAAGCATGAGCACGTTGAAAAGTGCAGACTTCCACTTCGAGATTCATATCTCCTAAACGGTTTATGATATTAAGAAACGGTTTGCGCCATCAGACGCCTCATTTATCGCTCTACATGTTTGTTTCTAAACCATATCCTCGTATCTCCTCCGATATTAAGGGGGTAAATTGAGTTCAAATTTTGAATAGGGTGAAATTTGGGTGCATTTTTAACATTTTACATTACGTTTTGCCTACTTATGTATAAGCTAGAATCATGAAATTTGGTACACATATGTCCCTTAATCGTGTCAATGTGCGCACTTAACGCGATGATCCTATCATTCTTATAAGTGTGTCAAACAATGAAATATACTTGTAAAAATCACCAAATTTACGAACAATCCAGAAATACGGCCAAATTTAACGTATAAGGGAGAGAGATACGACAAAATGTCAGAGGACCAAAGTCGTAGATCACTCCGAATTGAAGTGACGTTATGCCATCCGTTTTGTGATACGACTTACCGTTTAGCCAAAAAATAGCTCAAAAGGAATGTCTGCACAGTCATTAAAATTGCCTTCATATTTCGATATCTTTGGGGGTAAAAAGTGAAAAATTTGAACATCTTGGAATTTTCCCGTCGGTTGGGGACCAAAAGCTATAATTTCACCAAATTTCAATTGTCTACCTCGTCTGGCAGGTTGTGCCGCCATCTTGATTTGGGGGGATAGGGGATAAAAATGAGGAAATTCCCGAAAATTTTTAAGCCCACGAAACCTATAGGTTATCGTTTTGGATATACTATACGACTGTGTTCTTATGCTGAGCCCAAAATTTGAGCCCCCCCAGCGTGCCCCCTTCAGGGAATTTTGAGAATTTCCGATTTTTCTAGGCATCCTGGGGTCATCAGTTTCCCTCGTACCAAGTTTCAAATTTCTGAGATTTCTGGAAGTGCCTCATTAATTCACGTCTTTTTTCATTTTTAAATATTTATATATACATCGCTCCAGCCCGACTTGCTTTTATATATATAGATGACGGATAAGCATGAGCACGTTGAAAAGTGCAGACTTCCACTTCGAGATTCATATCTCCTAAACTGTTTATGATATTACGAAACGGTTTGCGCCATCAGACGCCCCATGTATCGCTCTACATGTTTGTTTCTAAACCATATCCTCGTATCTCCGATATTAAGGGGGTAAATTGAGTTCAAATTTTGAATAGGGTGAAATTTGGGTGCATTTTTAATATTTTACATTACGTTTTGCCTACTTATGTATAAGCTAGAATCATGAAATTTGGTACACATATGTCCCTTAATCGTGTCAATGTGCGCACTTAACGCGATGATCCTATCATTCTTATAAGTGTGTCAAACAATGAAATATACTTGTAAAAATCACCAAATTTACGAACAATCCAGAAATACGGCCAAATTTAATGTATAAGGGAGAGAGATACGACAAAATGTCACAGGACCAAAGCTGTAGATCACTCCGAATTGAAGAGACATTGTGCCATCCGTTTTGTGATACGACTTACCGTTTAGCCAAAAAATAGCTCAAAAGGAATGTCTGCACAGTCATTAAAATTGCCTTCATATTTCGATATCTTTGGGGGTAAAAAGTGAAAAATTTGAACATCTTGGAATTTTCCCGTCGGTTGGGGACCAAAAGCTATAATTTCACCAAATTTCAATTGTCTACCTCGTCTGGCAGGTTGTGCCGCCATCTTGATTTGGGGGGATAGGGGATAAAAATGAGGAAATTCCCGAAAATTTTTAAGCCCACGAAACCTATAGGTTATCGTTTTGGATATACTATACGACTGTGTTCTTATGCTGAGCCCAAAATTAGAGCCCCCCCAGCGTGCCCTCTTCAGGGAATTTTGAGAATTTCCGATTTTTCTAGGGATCCTGGGGTCATCAGATTCCCTCGTACCAAGTTTCAAATTTCTGAGATTTCTGGAAGTGCCTCATTAATTCACGTCTTTTTTCATTTTTAAATATTTATATATACATCGCTCCAGCCCGACTTGCTTTTATATATATAGATGACGGATAAGCACGAGCACGTTGAAAAGTGCAGACTTCCACTTCGAGATTCATATCTCCTAAACGGTTTATGATATTAAGAAACGGTTTGCGCCATCAGACGCCTCATTTATCGCTCTACATGTTTGTTTCTAAACCATATCCTCGTATCTCCCATATTAAGGGGGTAAATTGAGTTCAAATTTTGAATAGGGTGAAATTTGGGTGCATTTTTAACATTTTACATTACGTTTTGCCTACTTATGTATAAGCTAGAATCATGAAATTTGGTACACATATGTCCCTTAATCGTGTCAATGTGCGCACTTAACGCGATGATCCTATCATTCTTATAAGTGTGTCAAACAATGAAATATACTTGTAAAAATCACCAAATTTACGAACAATCCAGAAATACGGCCAAATTTAACGTATAAGGGAGAGAGATACGACAAAATGTCAGAGGACCAAAGTCGCAGATCACTCCGAATTGAAGTGACGTTATGCCATCCGTTTTGTGATACGACTTACCGTTTAGCCAAAAAATAGCTCAAAAGGAATGTCTGCACAGTCATTAAAATTGCCTTCATATTTCGATATCTTTAGGGGTAAAAAGTGAAAAATTTGAACATCTTGGAATTTTCCCGACGGTTGGGGACCAAAACCTATAATTTCACCAAATTTCAATTGTCTACCTCGTCTGGCAGGTTGTGCCGCCATCTTGATTTGGGGGGATAGGGGATAAAAATGAGGAAATTCCCGAAAATGTTTAAGCCCACGAAACCTATAGGTTATCGTTTTGGATATACTATACGACTGTGTTCTTATGCTGAGCCCAAAATTTGAGCCCCCCCAGCGTGCCCCCTTCAGGGAATTTTGAGAATTTCCGATTTTTCTAGGGATCCTGGGGTCATCAGTTTTCCTCGTACCAAGTTTCAAATTTCTGAGATTTCTGGAAGTGCCTCATTAATTCACGTCTTTTTTCATTTTTAAATATTTATATATACATCGCTCCAGCCCGACTTGCTTTTATATACTGTATATAGATGACGGATAAGCATGAGCACGTTGAAAAAAGCAGACTTCCACTTCGAGATTCATATCTCCTAAACGGTTTATGGTATTAAGAAACGGTTAGCGCCATCAGACGCCTCATTTATCGCTCTACATGTTTGTTTCTAAACCATATCCTCGTATCTCCCATATTAAGGGGGTAAATTGAGTTCAAATTTTGAATAGGGTGAAATTTGGTTGCATTTTTAACATTTTACATTACGTTTTGCCTACTTATGTATAAGGTAGAATCATGAAATTTGGTACACATATGTCCCTTAACCGTGCCAATGTGCGCACCTAACGCGATGATCCTATCATTCTTATAAATGGGTCAAACAATGAAATATACTTGTAAAAATCACCAAATTTACGAACAATCCAGAAATACGACCACATTCAACGTATAAGGGAGAGAGATACGACAAAATGTCACAGGACCAAAGATGTAGATCACTCCGAATTGAAGAGACATTGTGCCATCCGTTTTGTGATACGACTTACCGTTTAGCCAAAAAATAGCTCAAAAGGAATGTCTGCACAGTCATTAAAATTGCCTTCATATTTCAATATCTTTGGGGGTAAAAAGTGAAAAATTTGAACATCTTGGAATTTTCCCGTCGGTTGGGGACCAAAAGCTATAATTTCACCAAATTTCAATTGTCTACCTCGTCTGGAAGGTTGTGCCGCCATCTTGATTTGGGGGGATAGGGGATAAAAATGAGGAAATTCCCGAAAATGTTTAAGCCCACGAAACCTATAGGTTATCGTTTTGGATATACTATACGACTGTGTTCTTATGCTGAGCCCAAAATTTGAGCCCCCCAGCGTGCCCCCTTCAGGGAATTTTGAGAATTTCCGATTTTTCTAGGGATCCTGGGGTCATCAGTTTCCCTTGTACCAAGTTTCAAATTTCTGAGATTTCTGGAAGTGCCTCATTAATTCACGTCTTTTTTCATTTTTAAATATTTATATATACATCGCTCCAGCCCGACTTGCTTTTATATACTGTATATAGATGACGGATAAGCATGAGCACGTTGAAAAGTGCAGACTTCCACTTCGAGATTCATATCTTTTAAACGGTTTATAATTTTAAGAAACGGTTTGCGCCATCAGACGCCACATTTATCGCTCTACATGTTTGTTTCTAAACCATATCCTCGTATCTCCCATATTAAGGGGGTAAATTGAGTTCAAATTTTGAATAGGGTGAAATACGGGTGCATTTTTAACATTTTACATTACGTTTTGCCTACTTATATATAAGCTAGAATCATGAAATTTGGTACACATATGTCCCTTAATCGTGTCAATGTGCGCACTTAACGCGATGATCCTATCATTCTTATAAGTGTGTCAAACAATGAAATATACTTGTAAAAATCACCAAATTTAAGAACAATCCAGAAATACGGCCAAATTTAACGTATAAGGGAGAGAGATACGACAAAATGTCACAGGACCAAAGTTGTAGATCACTCCGAATTGAAGAGACATTGTGCCATCCGTTTTGTGATACGACTTACCGTTTAGCCAAAAAATAGCTCAAAAGGAATGTCTGCACAGTCATTAAAATTGCCTTCATATTTCGATATCTTTGGGGGTAAAAAGTGAAAAATTTGAACATCTTGGAATTTTCCCGTCGGTTGGGGACCAAAAGCTATAATTTCACCAAATTTCAATTGTCTACCTCGTCTGGCAGGTTGTGCCGCCATCTTGATTTGGGGGGATAGGGGATAAAAATGAGGAAATTCCCGAAAATTTTTAAGCAGACGAAACCTATAGGTTATCGTTTTGGATATACTATACGACTGTGTTCTTATGCTGAGCCCAAAATTTGAGCCCCCCCAGCGTGCCCCCTTCAGGGAATTTTGAGAATTTCCGATTTTTCTAGGCATCCTGGGGTCATCAGTTTCCCTCGTAACAGGTTTCAAATTTCTGAGATTTCTGGAAGTGCCTCATTAATTCACGTCTTTTTTCATTTTTAAATATTTATATATACATCGCTCCAGCCCGACTTGCTTTTATATATATAGATGACGGATAAGCATGAGCACGTTGAAAAGTGCAGACTTCCACTTCGAGATTCATATCTCCTAAACTGTTTATGATATTACGAAACGGTTTGCGCCATCAGACGCCTCATGTATCGCTCTACATGTTTGTTTCTAAACCATATCCTCGTATCAGCGATATTAAGGGGGTAAATTGAGTTCAAATTTTGAATAGGGTGAAGTTTGGGTGCATTTTTAACATTTTACATTACGTTTTGCCTACTTATGTATAAGCTAGAATCATGAAATTTGGTACACATATGTCCCTTAATCGTGTCAATGTGCGCACTTAACGCGATGATCCTATCATTCTTATAAGTGTGTCAAACAATGAAATATACTTGTAAAAATCACCAAATTTACGAACAATCCAGAAATACGGCCAAATTTAACGTATAAGGGAGAGAGATACGACAAAATGTCAGAGGACCAAAGTCGTAGATCACTCCGAATTGAAGTGACGTTATGCCATCCGTTTTGTGATACGACTTACCGTTTAGCCAAAAAATAGCTCAAAAGGAATGTCTGCACAGTCATTAAAATTGCCTTCATATTTCGATATCTTTGGGGGTAAAAAGTGAAAAATTTGAACATCTTGGAATTTTCCCGTCGGTTGGGGACCAAAAGCTATAATTTCACCAAATTTCAATTGTCTACCTCGTCTGGCAGGTTGTGCCGCCATCTTGATTTGGGGGGATAGGGGATAAAAATGAGGAAATTCCCGAAAATTTTTAAGCCCACGAAACCTATAGGTTATCGTTTTGGATATACTATACGACTGTGTTCTTATGCTGAGCCCAAAATTTGAGCCCCCCCAGCGTGCCCCCTTCAGGGAATTTTGAGAATTTCCGATTTTTCTAGGCATCCTGGGGTCATCAGTTTCCCTCGTACCAAGTTTCAAATTTCTGAGATTTCTGGAAGTGCCTCATTAATTCACGTCTTTTTTCATTTTTAAATATTTATATATACATCGCTCCAGCCCGACTTGCTTTTATATATATAGATGACGGATAAGCATGAGCACGTTGAAAAGTGCAGACTTCCACTTCGAGATTCATATCTCCTAAACGGTTTATGATATTACGAAACGGTTTGCGCCATCAGACGCCCCATGTATCGCTCTACATGTTTGTTTCTAAACCATATCCTCGTATCTCCGATATTAAGGGGGTAAATTGAGTTCAAATTTTGAATAGGGTGAAATTTGGGTGCATTTTTAATATTTTACATTACGTTTTGCCTACTTATGTATAAGCTAGAATCATGAAATTTGGTACACATATGTCCCTTAATCGTGTCAATGTGCGCACTTAACGCGATGATACTATCATTCTTATAAGTGTGTCAAACAATGAAATATACTTGTAAAAATCACCAAATTTACGAACAATCCAGAAATACGGCCAAATTTAATGTATAAGGGAGAGAGATACGACAAAATGTCACAGGACCAAAGCTGTAGATCACTCCGAATTGAAGAGACATTGTGCCATCCGTTTTGTGATACGACTTACCGTTTAGCCAAAAAATAGCTCAAAAGGAATGTCTGCACAGTCATTAAAATTGCCTTCATATTTCGATATCTTTGGGGGTAAAAAGTGAAAAATTTGAACATCTTGGAATTTTCCCGTCGGTTGGGGACCAAAAGCTATAATTTCACCAAATTTCAATTGTCTACCTCGTCTGGCAGGTTGTGCCGCCATCTTGATTTGGGGGGATAGGGGATAAAAATGAGGAAATTCCCGAAAATTTTTAAGCCCACGAAACCTATAGGTTATCGTTTTGGATATACTATACGACTGTGTTCTTATGCTGAGCCCAAAATTAGAGCCCCCCCAGCGTGCCCTCTTCAGGGAATTTTGAGAATTTCCGATTTTTCTAGGGATCCTGGGGTCATCAGATTCCCTCGTACCAAGTTTCAAATTTCTGAGATTTCTGGAAGTGCCTCATTAATTCACGTCTTTTTTCATTTTTAAATATTTATATATACATCGCTCCAGCCCGACTTGCTTTTATATATATAGATGACGGATAAGCACGAGCACGTTGAAAAGTGCAGACTTCCACTTCGAGATTCATATCTCCTAAACGGTTTATGATATTAAGAAACGGTTTGCGCCATCAGACGCCTCATTTATCGCTCTACATGTTTGTTTCTAAACCATATCCTCGTATCTCCCATATTAAGGGGGTAAATTGAGTTCAAATTTTGAATAGGGTGAAATTTGGGTGCATTTTTAACATTTTACATTACGTTTTGCCTACTTATGTATAAGCTAGAATCATGAAATTTGGTACACATATGTCCCTTAATCGTGTCAATGTGCGCACTTAACGCGATGATCCTATCATTCTTATAAGTGTGTCAAACAATGAAATATACTTGTAAAAATCACCAAATTTACGAACAATCCAGAAATACGGCCAAATTTAACGTATAAGGGAGAGAGATACGACAAAATGTCAGAGGACCAAAGTCGCAGATCACTCCGAATTGAAGTGACGTTATGCCATCCGTTTTGTGATACGACTTACCGTTTAGCCAAAAAATAGCTCAAAAGGAATGTCTGCACAGTCATTAAAATTGCCTTCATATTTCGATATCTTTGGGGGTAAAAAGTGAAAAATTTGAACATCTTGGAATTTTCCCGTCGGTTGGGGACCAAAAGCTATAATTTCACCAAATTTCAATTGTCTACCTCGTCTGGCAGGTTGTGCCGCCATCTTGATTTGGGGGGATAGGGGATAAAAATGAGGAAATTCCCGAAAATTTTTAAGCCCACGAAACCTATAGGTTATCGTTTTGGATATACTATACGACTGTGTGCTTATGCTGAGCCCAAAATTTGAGCCCCCCCAGCGTGCCCCCTTCAGGGAATTTTGAGAATTTCCGATTTTTCTAGGCATCCTGGGGTCATCAGTTTCCCTCGTACCAAGTTTCAAATTTCTGAGATTTCTGGAAGTGCCTCATTAATTCACGTCTTTTTTCATTTTTAAATATTTATATATACATCGCTCCAGCCCGACTTGCTTTTATATATATAGATGACGGATAAGCATGAGCACGTTGAAAAGTGCAGACTTCCACTTCGAGATTCATATCTCCTAAACTGTTTATGATATTACGAAACGGTTTGCGCCATCAGACGCCCCATGTATCGCTCTACATGTTTGTTTCTAAACCATATCCTCGTATCTCCGATATTAAGGGGGTAAATTGAGTTCAAATTTTGAATAGGGTGAAATTTGGGTGCATTTTTAATATTTTACATTACGTTTTGCCTACTTATGTATAAGCTAGAATCATGAAATTTGGTACACATATGTCCCTTAATCGTGTCAATGTGCGCACTTAACGCGATGATCCTATCATTCTTATAAGTGTGTCAAACAATGAAATATACTTGTAAAAATCACCAAATTTACGAACAATCCAGAAATACGGCCAAATTTAATGTATAAGGGAGAGAGATACGACAAAATGTCACAGGACCAAAGCTGTAGATCACTCCGAATTGAAGAGACATTGTGCCATCCGTTTTGTGATACGACTTACCGTTTAGCCAAAAAATAGCTCAAAAGGAATGTCTGCACAGTCATTAAAATTGCCTTCATATTTCGATATCTTTGGGGGTAAAAAGTGAAAAATTTGAACATCTTGGAATTTTCCCGTCGGTTGGGGACCAAAAGCTATAATTTCACCAAATTTCAATTGTCTACCTCGTCTGGCAGGTTGTGCCGCCATCTTGATTTGGGGGGATAGGGGATAAAAATGAGGAAATTCCCGAAAATTTTTAAGCCCACGAAACCTATAGGTTATCGTTTTGGATATACTATACGACTGTGTTCTTATGCTGAGCCCAAAATTAGAGCCCCCCCAGCGTGCCCTCTTCAGGGAATTTTGAGAATTTCCGATTTTTCTAGGGATCCTGGGGTCATCAGATTCCCTCGTACCAAGTTTCAAATTTCTGAGATTTCTGGAAGTGCCTCATTAATTCACGTCTTTTTTCATTTTTAAATATTTATATATACATCGCTCCAGCCCGACTTGCTTTTATATATATAGATGACGGATAAGCATGAGCACGTTGAAAAGTGCAGACTTCCACTTCGAGATTCATATCTCCTAAACGGTTTATGATATTAAGAAACGGTTTGCGCCATCAGACGCCTCATTTATCGCTCTACATGTTTGTTTCTAAACCATATCCTCGTATCTCCTCCGATATTAAGGGGGTAAATTGAGTTCAAATTTTGAATAGGGTGAAATTTGGGTGCATTTTTAACATTTTACATTACGTTTTGCCTACTTATGTATAAGCTAGAATCATGAAATTTGGTACACATATGTCCCTTAATCGTGTCAATGTGCGCACTTAACGCGATGATCCTATCATTCTTATAAGTGTGTCAAACAATGAAATATACTTGTAAAAATCACCAAATTTACGAACAATCCAGAAATACGGCCAAATTTAACGTATAAGGGAGAGAGATACGACAAAATGTCAGAGGACCAAAGTCGTAGATCACTCCGAATTGAAGTGACGTTATGCCATCCGTTTTGTGATACGACTTACCGTTTAGCCAAAAAATAGCTCAAAAGGAATGTCTGCACAGTCATTAAAATTGCCTTCATATTTCGATATCTTTGGGGGTAAAAAGTGAAAAATTTGAACATCTTGGAATTTTCCCGTCGGTTGGGGACCAAAAGCTATAATTTCACCAAATTTCAATTGTCTACCTCGTCTGGCAGGTTGTGCCGCCATCTTGATTTGGGGGGATAGGGGATAAAAATGAGGAAATTCCCGAAAATTTTTAAGCCCACGAAACCTATAGGTTATCGTTTTGGATATACTATACGACTGTGTTCTTATGCTGAGCCCAAAATTTGAGCCCCCCCAGCGTGCCCCCTTCAGGGAATTTTGAGAATTTCCGATTTTTCTAGGCATCCTGGGGTCATCAGTTTCCCTCGTACCAAGTTTCAAATTTCTGAGATTTCTGGAAGTGCCTCATTAATTCACGTCTTTTTTCATTTTTAAATATTTATATATACATCGCTCCAGCCCGACTTGCTTTTATATATATAGATGACGGATAAGCATGAGCACGTTGAAAAGTGCAGACTTCCACTTCGAGATTCATATCTCCTAAACTGTTTATGATATTACGAAACGGTTTGCGCCATCAGACGCCCCATGTATCGCTCTACATGTTTGTTTCTAAACCATATCCTCGTATCTCCGATATTAAGGGGGTAAATTGAGTTCAAATTTTGAATAGGGTGAAATTTGGGTGCATTTTTAATATTTTACATTACGTTTTGCCTACTTATGTATAAGCTAGAATCATGAAATTTGGTACACATATGTCCCTTAATCGTGTCAATGTGCGCACTTAACGCGATGATCCTATCATTCTTATAAGTGTGTCAAACAATGAAATATACTTGTAAAAATCACCAAATTTACGAACAATCCAGAAATACGGCCAAATTTAATGTATAAGGGAGAGAGATACGACAAAATGTCACAGGACCAAAGCTGTAGATCACTCCGAATTGAAGAGACATTGTGCCATCCGTTTTGTGATACGACTTACCGTTTAGCCAAAAAATAGCTCAAAAGGAATGTCTGCACAGTCATTAAAATTGCCTTCATATTTCGATATCTTTGGGGGTAAAAAGTGAAAAATTTGAACATCTTGGAATTTTCCCGTCGGTTGGGGACCAAAAGCTATAATTTCACCAAATTTCAATTGTCTACCTCGTCTGGCAGGTTGTGCCGCCATCTTGATTTGGGGGGATAGGGGATAAAAATGAGGAAATTCCCGAAAATTTTTAAGCCCACGAAACCTATAGGTTATCGTTTTGGATATACTATACGACTGTGTTCTTATGCTGAGCCCAAAATTAGAGCCCCCCCAGCGTGCCCTCTTCAGGGAATTTTGAGAATTTCCGATTTTTCTAGGGATCCTGGGGTCATCAGATTCCCTCGTACCAAGTTTCAAATTTCTGAGATTTCTGGAAGTGCCTCATTAATTCACGTCTTTTTTCATTTTTAAATATTTATATATACATCGCTCCAGCCCGACTTGCTTTTATATATATAGATGACGGATAAGCACGAGCACGTTGAAAAGTGCAGACTTCCACTTCGAGATTCATATCTCCTAAACGGTTTATGATATTAAGAAACGGTTTGCGCCATCAGACGCCTCATTTATCGCTCTACATGTTTGTTTCTAAACCATATCCTCGTATCTCCCATATTAAGGGGGTAAATTGAGTTCAAATTTTGAATAGGGTGAAATTTGGGTGCATTTTTAACATTTTACATTACGTTTTGCCTACTTATGTATAAGCTAGAATCATGAAATTTGGTACACATATGTCCCTTAATCGTGTCAATGTGCGCACTTAACGCGATGATCCTATCATTCTTATAAGTGTGTCAAACAATGAAATATACTTGTAAAAATCACCAAATTTACGAACAATCCAGAAATACGGCCAAATTTAACGTATAAGGGAGAGAGATACGACAAAATGTCAGAGGACCAAAGTCGCAGATCACTCCGAATTGAAGTGACGTTATGCCATCCGTTTTGTGATACGACTTACCGTTTAGCCAAAAAATAGCTCAAAAGGAATGTCTGCACAGTCATTAAAATTGCCTTCATATTTCGATATCTTTAGGGGTAAAAAGTGAAAAATTTGAACATCTTGGAATTTTCCCGACGGTTGGGGACCAAAACCTATAATTTCACCAAATTTCAATTGTCTACCTCGTCTGGCAGGTTGTGCCGCCATCTTGATTTGGGGGGATAGGGGATAAAAATGAGGAAATTCCCGAAAATGTTTAAGCCCACGAAACCTATAGGTTATCGTTTTGGATATACTATACGACTGTGTTCTTATGCTGAGCCCAAAATTTGAGCCCCCCCAGCGTGCCCCCTTCAGGGAATTTTGAGAATTTCCGATTTTTCTAGGGATCCTGGGGTCATCAGTTTTCCTCGTACCAAGTTTCAAATTTCTGAGATTTCTGGAAGTGCCTCATTAATTCACGTCTTTTTTCATTTTTAAATATTTATATATACATCGCTCCAGCCCGACTTGCTTTTATATACTGTATATAGATGACGGATAAGCATGAGCACGTTGAAAAAAGCAGACTTCCACTTCGAGATTCATATCTCCTAAACGGTTTATGGTATTAAGAAACGGTTAGCGCCATCAGACGCCTCATTTATCGCTCTACATGTTTGTTTCTAAACCATATCCTCGTATCTCCCATATTAAGGGGGTAAATTGAGTTCAAATTTTGAATAGGGTGAAATTTGGTTGCATTTTTAACATTTTACATTACGTTTTGCCTACTTATGTATAAGGTAGAATCATGAAATTTGGTACACATATGTCCCTTAACCGTGCCAATGTGCGCACCTAACGCGATGATCCTATCATTCTTATAAATGGGTCAAACAATGAAATATACTTGTAAAAATCACCAAATTTACGAACAATCCAGAAATACGACCACATTCAACGTATAAGGGAGAGAGATACGACAAAATGTCACAGGACCAAAGATGTAGATCACTCCGAATTGAAGAGACATTGTGCCATCCGTTTTGTGATACGACTTACCGTTTAGCCAAAAAATAGCTCAAAAGGAATGTCTGCACAGTCATTAAAATTGCCTTCATATTTCAATATCTTTGGGGGTAAAAAGTGAAAAATTTGAACATCTTGGAATTTTCCCGTCGGTTGGGGACCAAAAGCTATAATTTCACCAAATTTCAATTGTCTACCTCGTCTGGAAGGTTGTGCCGCCATCTTGATTTGGGGGGATAGGGGATAAAAATGAGGAAATTCCCGAAAATGTTTAAGCCCACGAAACCTATAGGTTATCGTTTTGGATATACTATACGACTGTGTTCTTATGCTGAGCCCAAAATTTGAGCCCCCCAGCGTGCCCCCTTCAGGGAATTTTGAGAATTTCCGATTTTTCTAGGGATCCTGGGGTCATCAGTTTCCCTTGTACCAAGTTTCAAATTTCTGAGATTTCTGGAAGTGCCTCATTAATTCACGTCTTTTTTCATTTTTAAATATTTATATATACATCGCTCCAGCCCGACTTGCTTTTATATACTGTATATAGATGACGGATAAGCATGAGCACGTTGAAAAGTGCAGACTTCCACTTCGAGATTCATATCTTTTAAACGGTTTATAATTTTAAGAAACGGTTTGCGCCATCAGACGCCACATTTATCGCTCTACATGTTTGTTTCTAAACCATATCCTCGTATCTCCCATATTAAGGGGGTAAATTGAGTTCAAATTTTGAATAGGGTGAAATACGGGTGCATTTTTAACATTTTACATTACGTTTTGCCTACTTATATATAAGCTAGAATCATGAAATTTGGTACACATATGTCCCTTAATCGTGTCAATGTGCGCACTTAACGCGATGATCCTATCATTCTTATAAGTGTGTCAAACAATGAAATATACTTGTAAAAATCACCAAATTTAAGAACAATCCAGAAATACGGCCAAATTTAACGTATAAGGGAGAGAGATACGACAAAATGTCACAGGACCAAAGTTGTAGATCACTCCGAATTGAAGAGACATTGTGCCATCCGTTTTGTGATACGACTTACCGTTTAGCCAAAAAATAGCTCAAAAGGAATGTCTGCACAGTCATTAAAATTGCCTTCATATTTCGATATCTTTGGGGGTAAAAAGTGAAAAATTTGAACATCTTGGAATTTTCCCGTCGGTTGGGGACCAAAAGCTATAATTTCACCAAATTTCAATTGTCTACCTCGTCTGGCAGGTTGTGCCGCCATCTTGATTTGGGGGGATAGGGGATAAAAATGAGGAAATTCCCGAAAATTTTTAAGCCCACGAAACCTATAGGTTATCGTTTTGGATATACTATACGACTGTGTTCTTATGCTGAGCCCAAAATTTGAGCCCCCCCAGCGTGCCCCCTTCAGGGAATTTTGAGAATTTCCGATTTTTCTAGGCATCCTGGGGTCATCAGTTTCCCTCGTAACAGGTTTCAAATTTCTGAGATTTCTGGAAGTGCCTCATTAATTCACGTCTTTTTTCATTTTTAAATATTTATATATACATCGCTCCAGCCCGACTTGCTTTTATATATATAGATGACGGATAAGCATGAGCACGTTGAAAAGTGCAGACTTCCACTTCGAGATTCATATCTCCTAAACTGTTTATGATATTACGAAACGGTTTGCGCCATCAGACGCCTCATGTATCGCTCTACATGTTTGTTTCTAAACCATATCCTCGTATCAGCGATATTAAGGGGGTAAATTGAGTTCAAATTTTGAATAGGGTGAAGTTTGGGTGCATTTTTAACATTTTACATTACGTTTTGCCTACTTATGTATAAGCTAGAATCATGAAATTTGGTACACATATGTCCCTTAATCGTGTCAATGTGCGCACTTAACGCGATGATCCTATCATTCTTATAAGTGTGTCAAACAATGAAATATACTTGTAAAAATCACCAAATTTACGAACAATCCAGAAATACGGCCAAATTTAACGTATAAGGGAGAGAGATACGACAAAATGTCAGAGGACCAAAGTCGTAGATCACTCCGAATTGAAGTGACGTTATGCCATCCGTTTTGTGATACGACTTACCGTTTAGCCAAAAAATAGCTCAAAAGGAATGTCTGCACAGTCATTAAAATTGCCTTCATATTTCGATATCTTTGGGGGTAAAAAGTGAAAAATTTGAACATCTTGGAATTTTCCCGTCGGTTGGGGACCAAAAGCTATAATTTCACCAAATTTCAATTGTCTACCTCGTCTGGCAGGTTGTGCCGCCATCTTGATTTGGGGGGATAGGGGATAAAAATGAGGAAATTCCCGAAAATTTTTAAGCCCACGAAACCTATAGGTTATCGTTTTGGATATACTATACGACTGTGTTCTTATGCTGAGCCCAAAATTTGAGCCCCCCCAGCGTGCCCCCTTCAGGGAATTTTGAGAATTTCCGATTTTTCTAGGCATCCTGGGGTCATCAGTTTCCCTCGTACCAAGTTTCAAATTTCTGAGATTTCTGGAAGTGCCTCATTAATTCACGTCTTTTTTCATTTTTAAATATTTATATATACATCGCTCCAGCCCGACTTGCTTTTATATATATAGATGACGGATAAGCATGAGCACGTTGAAAAGTGCAGACTTCCACTTCGAGATTCATATCTCCTAAACGGTTTATGATATTACGAAACGGTTTGCGCCATCAGACGCCCCATGTATCGCTCTACATGTTTGTTTCTAAACCATATCCTCGTATCTCCGATATTAAGGGGGTAAATTGAGTTCAAATTTTGAATAGGGTGAAATTTGGGTGCATTTTTAATATTTTACATTACGTTTTGCCTACTTATGTATAAGCTAGAATCATGAAATTTGGTACACATATGTCCCTTAATCGTGTCAATGTGCGCACTTAACGCGATGATCCTATCATTCTTATAAGTGTGTCAAACAATGAAATATACTTGTAAAAATCACCAAATTTACGAACAATCCAGAAATACGGCCAAATTTAACGTATAAGGGAGAGAGATACGACAAAATGTCACAGGACCAAAGCTGTAGATCACTCCGAATTGAAGAGACATTGTGCCATCCGTTTTGTGATACGACTTACCGTTTAGCCAAAAAATAGCTCAAAAGGAATGTCTGCACAGTCATTAAAATTGCCTTCATATTTCGATATCTTTGGGGGTAAAAAGTGAAAAATTTGAACATCTTGGAATTTTCCCGTCGGTTGGGGACCAAAAGCTATAATTTCACCAAATTTCAATTGTCTACCTCGTCTGGCAGGTTGTGCCGCCATCTTGATTTGGGGGGATAGGGGATAAAAATGAGGAAATTCCCGAAAATTTTTAAGCCCACGAAACCTATAGGTTATCGTTTTGGATATACTATACGACTGTGTTCTTATGCTGAGCCCAAAATTAGAGCCCCCCCAGCGTGCCCTCTTCAGGGAATTTTGAGAATTTCCGATTTTTCTAGGGATCCTGGGGTCATCAGATTCCCTCGTACCAAGTTTCAAATTTCTGAGATTTCTGGAAGTGCCTCATTAATTCACGTCTTTTTTCATTTTTAAATATTTATATATACATCGCTCCAGCCCGACTTGCTTTTATATATATAGATGACGGATAAGCACGAGCACGTTGAAAAGTGCAGACTTCCACTTCGAGATTCATATCTCCTAAACGGTTTATGATATTAAGAAACGGTTTGCGCCATCAGACGCCTCATTTATCGCTCTACATGTTTGTTTCTAAACCATATCCTCGTATCTCCCATATTAAGGGGGTAAATTGAGTTCAAATTTTGAATAGGGTGAAATTTGGGTGCATTTTTAACATTTTACATTACGTTTTGCCTACTTATGTATAAGCTAGAATCATGAAATTTGGTACACATATGTCCCTTAATCGTGTCAATGTGCGCACTTAACGCGATGATCCTATCATTCTTATAAGTGTGTCAAACAATGAAATATACTTGTAAAAATCACCAAATTTACGAACAATCCAGAAATACGGCCAAATTTAACGTATAAGGGAGAGAGATACGACAAAATGTCAGAGGACCAAAGTCGCAGATCACTCCGAATTGAAGTGACGTTATGCCATCCGTTTTGTGATACGACTTACCGTTTAGCCAAAAAATAGCTCAAAAGGAATGTCTGCACAGTCATTAAAATTGCCTTCATATTTCGATATCTTTGGGGGTAAAAAGTGAAAAATTTGAACATCTTGGAATTTTCCCGTCGGTTGGGGACCAAAAGCTATAATTTCACCAAATTTCAATTGTCTACCTCGTCTGGCAGGTTGTGCCGCCATCTTGATTTGGGGGGATAGGGGATAAAAATGAGGAAATTCCCGAAAATTTTTAAGCCCACGAAACCTATAGGTTATCGTTTTGGATATACTATACGACTGTGTTCTTATGCTGAGCCCAAAATTTGAGCCCCCCCAGCGTGCCCCCTTCAGGGAATTTTGAGAATTTCCGATTTTTCTAGGCATCCTGGGGTCATCAGTTTCCCTCGTACCAAGTTTCAAATTTCTGAGATTTCTGGAAGTGCCTCATTAATTCACGTCTTTTTTCATTTTTAAATATTTATATATACATCGCTCCAGCCCGACTTGCTTTTATATATATAGAAGTAGATTTTTTTTTTTTTTTTTTTGCTAGTTGCTTTACGTCGCGCCGACACAGGTAGGTCTTATGGCGACGATGGGAGAGGGAAGGGCTGGGAGTGGGAAGAAAGCGGCCATGGCCTTAATTAAGGTACAGCCCTAGCATTTGCCTGGTGTGAAAATGGTAAACCACGGAAAACTATTTTCAGGGCTGGCGACAGTGGCGTTCGAACCTACTATCTCACTGGATACTGGCCGCACTTAAGTGACTGCAGCTATCGAGCTCGGTGATAAAGAGACAGAAAGTTATTTCATTTTTATTATTATTATTACTGCCTTCCTCCTTTGATGAATGGTCAGCGTACTGTTCTTCGGTCAGCAGGGTCCCAGGTTCGATTTCCGGCCGATCCAAGTATGGTTAATCTGCATATGGTTAATTCCTCTTGCTCGGATCCTGGATGTTTGCGCTCGTCGTAACACATTTCTCTTCAACTACAGTGCCACCTTTTTTTTTTTTTTTTTGCTAGTTGCTTTACGTCGCGCCGACACAGGTAGGTCTTATGGCGACGATGGGAGAGGGAAGGGCTGGGAGTGGGAAGAAAGCGGCCATGGCCTTAATTAAGGTACAGGTAAGCTGCAGTCGCTTAAGTGCGGCCAGTATTCAGTAATCGGGAGACAGTGGGTTCGAGCCGCACTGTCGGCAGCCCTGAAGATGGTTTTCCGTGGTTTCCCATTTTCACACCAGGCAAATGCCGGGACTGTCCCTTAATTAAGGCCTCGGCCGTTTCCTTCCACTTCCCTTCCTATCCCATCGTCGCCATAAGACATATCTGTGACGGTGCGACATTAAGCAACAAAAAAAAAACAGTGCCACCACCACCACAGAAATACGCAATAGTGAATACATCCCTCCATGTAGGATTGGCGTTAGGAAGGGCATCCGGTCGGAAAACTGGACCAAATCCACTTCAAGTACTGGCCCCAGTAAAATGGGAAAAAGCCAAGATGATGATTAGTAGTAGTAGTAGTAGTAGTAGTAGTAGTAGTAGTATTTCTCTATTTGCAAATTTAGTGATTGACTAATTGAATATTTTTTCTTTATTTTTCTCCGTAAAAGGTGTCGAAAGGGGATGCCCCTTAAAACAACTACTATCACCACCGCATCTTGCAGACTGGGTCCAGATCGTGAGAAATTGAGGGACGAAGCAAAACTTTACATCTCTGCAGTGCCATCCGTCAAGGTTCAGCAGACAACGTAGCACCGCAGGGGAACTTTTAAATTGGGCTGGCCGGCTAGTACTTTGCATGTAACCTTAATAAGACACGGCTAGCTGTATGGAGACAGCAGAATAGCGAATGAGGTGCTCCACAAGGCTTCGTGAACCGGATCCCTCCGACTAACAAGCTCTTCTATAAAATACTGGCTTTAAATATCTGTAGGAGAAACTCCTGCCTGGCATTTATAAACTTTAATGTACCCAAGATCAGAGGGTAGTAGCGTTGTTGGAATGAATCATCTTGTAGTAGAGAAAAGCAAAGACCATCTTGTGTTCCCTTTACTGAATTAAATGCGAGAATCGTCTATAATTACATCGAAGAACCTCCAAAGGACTTTTTTGCGTGTAAAGATTGTGGACATAATGCGCTTTTCTCTCTCTTTGTCCGACCCCATTGGCAAGCATCAGCGAATATCTTGAATGCTCTACTGTCCAATTTGCTGTAATGTGAAGCTGAATTCCATTACATCGAAGATGTACAAATAATCCACCGAATACGATTTCCATACGCATTATGTTCACTAAGTCCAAGCGAGCTTTTATTTTTGTTATATGTACGTACGTTGGGTATTCAGCCAGAAGGCTGGTTTGATCCTCCACAGCTCCGCCGAGGCGGTGAAGGCGTGCTCGGTTCGCCCGGAAGGACGTGGGTTCGAATCCCCGTCAGGAAGCCGTAAAATTTAAGAAACGAGATTTCCACTTCCAGAGGTGCATATGGCTCTGAGGTCCACTCAGCCTACACAAAAAATGAGTACCAGGTTAATTCCTGGGGGCAAAGGCGGCCGGGCGTAGAGATAACCACTCTACCCCATCACGTGCCGAGGTTAACAACGTGCCGAGGTTAACAATGGTGGAAGCCTTTACCTTCCACTCCTCCAAGGGGCATCGTGGCCTGTACGGAGGTGACTTTGCTTTGCTTTGCTTTGCTTTGCTTTGCTTTGCTTTGCTTTTTTGCATATTATTTCATCTTATATATTTGTTGCCATATTATTTCTGTAGTTTAAAAATTTAGACTCGTGATATTTTCGAATTAATTCAAGGTAGGGACTAGGAAATAATAGCTGGGATGAGTGGCTTAGACGGTTGAGGCGGTAGCCTTCTGACCCCCAACTTGGTAGGTTTAATGCTGGCACAGTCCGGTGGTATTTGAAAGGGGTCAGATACGCCAGCCTTTTGTCGGTAGATTAACTGGCACTTAAAAGAACTCCTGCTAGACAAAATTCCGACACATCGGCGTCTCCGAAAACTGAAAAAGTAGTTAGTGGGACGTAAAGCCAATACTATTAATAAGAAATAATAAGAACACCCGCAAATCAAATAAATGCATATATTGGTAGTAACTGTTACAAAAATCAAGTCTTTGAACATGATCTGTAGTGCTTGAAACTTCGTCTTCTATTTCTTGGTTAGTTCTAGGCCAAGAAATTTTACGAGTAAAATATGGAAATAACGCGCATTCCTCTTACTTAGTCCAATCCCACCGGAAAATGTCGTAGGATGTCTTGAAAGCACTAGTGTCCGATTTCCTGTCAAGTGAAGCTGAATTCCATTACTTTGAAGATGTACAAATAATGAGACGAATAAGCTTTCTGTGTAAATCATATTCGCCAAATCCAAGTAAGCTTTTGTTATACAAATAACTGAATCCACTTACTTATTCGGCGCTACAGTCCTTGAAGGACTTGGGCCTTGTCGATCACTTGTATTCTCCAGTCGTTTCTCGAAGCGGCCAGCCTTCTTCCAGTTCTGTCCAAATACTTGGAACTGATTTACTCTTTCAAACCCATGACCGAGAAGTCACCCCTGCGCACAACCAACAGGGGATCTACTCCGTCACAGCTCGTTGGGTGGCTACCTTTTCTGTCGGGGATGTTCCCTTAGCCTTTGAGGATCCATCCTCTTCCTACAAGGCAGTAGGTTGGTACTGTTAACCTCAGTTGCCAGGCGCCCCTTCCGCCAGTTCCACCGTACCATTAATTTTTTTAATTTATTTATTTATTTATTTATTTATTTATTTATTTATTTATTTATTTATTTATTTATTTATTTATTTATTTATTTAATTTCATACCAGCATAGACCAGCATTCTATCTTCTGTTATCCGGGCGGAGAGCTTGCAGCTAAGCCACTAAACTAGTACACCCTATATAATAAATAAATAAATAAATAAATAAATAAATAAATAAATAAATAAATAAATAAATAAATTCATTAATTAATGGACGACGCAGACCGAGCTGCGAGGTTAGAGGTACGGCCCAATGGCTAACCCTTGTACTATTGTTGAGGCTATCCAAAAGAAAGAACAACTATTTTTCTATAAATAACTTGATGCCTAGTTAATTACGAGACGTACTGGACCTGAACACATTCCACGTTAAGAACCGGGATCGTTGAACTTCCAGGAACCAACATGCTTTAGTATTCATGAGAACTGACCAAACAGACACAATCAGGGACGAATTTAAATTGACAACAATAATGTATTTCCTGTTTTCTAAAATGTATATTTAAATATGGTGTTGGCGGGAGAAGGAAATCGACTTTGTCACCAGAGCGAGGAACAAGAGCTACACGAGCACATAAATACTCTTCGCAACCTGGGTGGTCCTCAAAGACGGGCCAGTCTTTATTCATTCCAACGGTCGATTCCATTCAATCACAGCTACTACATATTTGGTGGCATCAATCTGTCTTACTGCCATTCTTGATGACCCAGTTGTCGCAGTGAAGGCATCTAGCCTCGGAACACCAACAGAAATACACTGACTGACAGAGCAAATGCAACACCAAGAAGGAGTGGTTCGAAAGGGATGAAAGTTGGGAAAAAAACAGAGACGGCACGGACGAATAATTGATGTTTATTTCAAACCGATATGCAGGTTACACAATGCGCACGGCATCGACTCAGTAGGATGTAGGACCACCGCGAGCGGCGATGCACGCAGAAACACGTCGAGGTACAGAGTTAATAAGAGTGCGGATGGTGTCCTGAGGGATGGTTCTCCATTCTCTGTCAACCATTTGCCACAGTTGGTCGTCCGTACGAGGCTGGGGCAGAGTTTGCAAACGGCGTCCAATGAGATCCCACACTTGTTCGATTGGTGAGAGATCCGGAGAGTACGCTGGCCACGGAAGCATCTGTACACCTCGTAGAGCCTGTTGGGAGATGCGAGCAGTGTGTGGGCGGGCATTATCCTGCTGAAACAGAGCATTGGGCAGCCCCTGAAGGTACGGGAGTGCCACCGGCCGCAGCACATGCTGCACGTAGCGGTGGGCATTTAACGTGCCTTGAATACGCACTAGAGGTGACGTGGAATCATACGCAATAGCGCCCCAAACCATGATGCCGCGTTGTCTAGCGGTAGGGCGCTCCACAGTTACTGCCGGATTTGACCTTTCTCCACGCCGACGCCACACTCGTCTACGGTGACTATCACTGACAGAACAGAAGCGTGACTCATCGGAGAATACGACGTTCCGCCATTCCCTCATCCAAGTCGCTCTAGCCCGGCACCATGCCAGGCGTGCACGTCTATGCTGTGGAGTCAATGGTAGTCTTCTGAGCGGACGCCGGGAGTGCAGGCCTCCTTCAACCAATCGACGGGAAATTGTTCTGGTCGATATTGGAACAGCCAGGGTGTCTTGCACATGCTGAAGAATGGCGGTTGACGTGGCGTGCGGGGCTGCCACCGCTTGGCGGCGGATGCGCCGATCCTCGCGTGCTGACGTCACTCGGGCTGCGCCTGGACCCCTCGCACGTGCCACATGTCCCTGCGCCAACCATCTTCGCCACAGGCGCTGCACCGTGGACACATCCCTATGGGTATCGGCTGCGATTTGACGAAGTGACCAACCTGCCCTTCTCAGCCCGTTCACCATACCTCTCGTAAAGTCGTCTGTCTGCTGGAAATGCCTCCGTTGACGGCGGCCTGGCATTCTTAGCTATACACGTGTCCTGTGGCACACGACAACACGTTCTACAATGACTGTCGGCTGAGAAATCACGGTACGAAGTGGGCCATTCGCCAACGCCGTGTCCCATTTATCGTTCGCTACGTGCGCAGCACAGCGACGCATTTCACATCATGAGCATACCTCAGTGACGTCAGTCTACCCTGCAATTGGCATAAAGTTCTGACCATTCCTTCTTGGTGTTGCATTTGCTCTGTCAGTCAGTGTATTAAAGTCACCTAACTTCTGTTCTAATCCTGGACTGGCTGGCTACCAGACGTCTCTCTGTTGAGTTGTGATAGATACCAGAACAGTGCTACCTTTCCCAGTGTCACTAAAATATTTTTCAAATGCACATGAAGTTCTGAATTGAAATGGGAATGCAGATGTTCGTTGGGTTTGTTGTCTAATGATTTAACATCGCACTAACATTTAAGAGATATTCGGCAACACAAGGATGAGAAAGGGCGAGGATTGGAAAGGGAGTGACCGTGCTCTTCTTAACTGATGTACATCCCTGATGTGAAAATGGGGAACCATCTGCTGTTCACATTTCCCTAGCAAGGAAATGTTTATTATTGTATACTGGTGGACCCGTGTTGTCAGATAACTCTTCTTGATATGCCTGTCGTAATCATATTAATTTGCCTGCCCTTTCCGGTAGTTTTATTGTTAAGCTTTAATACCGGTACGGTACAAACTTGATTCCTACGTAATGTAGTTTATAACATTTCATTCCACACAGTATTATCTGTGCATCGACCATTCGAACGTATTTGGATCTTAACATCATGCCCGAGATAGCGCAACATACAATTGGCCGTTGCTGAATACTGGTTCGGGTGAGTAGACACCCACTTTTTCAAGAGTTTGTCCCTGTGCTCTGTTAATGGTCATGTAATACAGAAGGCTAGTCGACTTAATACCTTGCTGTCTGTGCGTACGTAGACTATTTTTTCTTATCAGCATGTAAGTTATTAGGAACGCTCTGCCATCTGTTGAGAATATTTAGAAGCTGGGGAAGGTCAGAGAATCAAAGAGCATCTAGCAGAGAATAGTATTCTTCCATGATCAAAAGAAGTGTAAACTCTCTGGCTTGAGGGGTAGTAATCAAGCATGGCTGCATGCAATCACATCACTAAAGATGAAAATCATGTATCAAAATATTAATGAAAGTATTATCACTTGGCAACCCGCTAAGTACAGAATGTATTGCGGGCTAGAGTAAGCCTTCGCCTGCAATTATTGGAGTGGTCATTTAGTGATTACTCAAAGTTGACTAGCCTACAGACCTATCAATGTCTGATGATTCACCGGCAGGTAATTCCGGAGAGAATAAAACGGGAATGAAGCAAATCGGTCCAGTAGAACGGCCAGACGGACTGGACAAATTCGTTTTTAGTATTTTTAATATATAGGAGAAGAAGAGTGGTATAACTTAGTAGGAATTCATTGTTGTGTTGATTTCTGCAATTATGGTTCTCGGATACCGTGGAACATTATTTCCAGTCATAAGGAGTGGGCGTAGGAATGGGCCGAGTTAGCCTCACTTTAAAGAACATTACGAGGAGCGATTTAATAAGAAGGCACCAAATAACACAATAATTACGGGAGAAGATTTGTTATGTCCCTACAACAACATTTGCTCATCAAATCTTCAGAAATGTTAAGAACAATGTGTGTCACGTGGTGGTACACGTTTTGAACACCTACTGTACCAACGTAATTAAATAGCATTTTAGTGTCGTTTACTTTGCCGCATACGGTATTTAAGAACAACTCTCTCGTGATATTTTCCCCCTGTGGGTGGGGGCGGTAGAATAACACCCACGGTAACCCCTGCCTGTCGTAAGAGGCGACTAAAAGGGGCCCCAAGGGCTCTGAACTTTGGAGCGTGGGTTGGCGACCACGGGGCTCTTAGCTGAGTCCTGGCATTGTTTCCACTTACTTGTGCCAGGCTCCTCACTTTCATCTATCCTATCCGACCTCCCTTGGTCAACTCTTGTTCTTTTCCGACCCCGACGCTATTAGGTTTGCGAGGGCTAGGGAGCCTTTCATTTTCACGTCCTTCGCGGCCCTTGTCTTCCTTTGACCGATATCTTCATTTTTCGAAGTGTCGGACCCCTTCAATATTTCCCTCTGATTAGTGTTATATAGAGGATGGTTGCCTAGTTGTACTTCCTCTTAAAACAATAATCACCACCACCACCACTCTCTCATGATAATCTAAACAACTCTTATTTCTATACTTCAGTGTGCACGCACTATAATTTTAAAATCTTCAAAATAATTTATTGAATCACTTAATGCACTTGTCGATAGCAATAAGTAGAAAACTACTTTCATTTACGTATGTTTTCAGTGATTGATCGGAATGACTCTTTCTGGCACTAATGCATCTATGGGATAGTGGGATGTATGTTTTGACTTACAAACAACTATAGTCTCAATCATCAATCAACCATCATTGATCTGTATTTAGGACTGTCGCCCAGGTGACAAATTCCCTATCTGTTGTTTACGTCGTCTTTTATGAAAAGATTTCAAAGAACGTGGAAATTAATTAGCATTTCCCTTGATATATTATTACAACCCCTAATTCCTTTTCCTATACATGAAAATATACCAAGTTTGTCCCATTGAATTCCGACTTTGTCTTGGTACAGCCATCTTGGTAATTCGCATCCAAGTTTCTGACTAGAATGCTTAATAACCAGAATCCGAGTTTAGGTCGTTCGCACCCTGGGTGAAGTAAATGTGGCGCCTCCTTTCTATAACTTCACCCTTTCTCTGTCCAACTGCATGACTGACAGATCAGTGTCTTGGCCTTCAGTCCTCGAGCCTATTCTCCACCACGCTAACACACAGCAAATAGGAAACTAAATTCATAATTGAAAATTATATGAACGTGGACCACCATATTTGGAAAAATTACATTTATTATTTGAAAACAAAATATGAGTCTGTAACTGTTCGGTTATTCTTATTCAATGTCCGGATCTCAAGATAGCGGGTTCAAACCCGGCAGAGGTAGTCGGATTTTTGAACGGCGGAAAAAAATCCATTCGACACTCCATGTCGTACGATGTCGGCATGTAAAAGATCTCTGGTGACACATTTGGCGTTTACCCGACAAAATTCATTAAATCTCAGCCATAGACACCCAAGAGAGTTTCGGTTTACTCGGTCTGCCATCTAGTGGGCCTGGAGTAAAACGGAACGTCGAAATTGACGAGCAGACAGCCAGATGGCGTCAAATTGAAATGTCTGCACACGGTAGCCCAGGCCATACGATTATTATTATTATTATTATCCCCAGTGTCCCTAGTGGATTATTTCTCTAGCAAAAATATTAATTAACAGCTTACGTTCAGTACATTATTGATAGAAAATTTCAAGACCCATGTACCTTTATATTCTAAAAATTTCGTCTTTTAAACACTCCATAGATATAACTGGTCTCGAAAAGGAGAGAGAACCGCTTGACGTGATACGTATGCAAGAAGGAATGAAATTGAATAATACAAAAGCAAAGCGATTATTATGATTCTCAGAAAGATAATTGCTATTGTAGTTTCTATAATCACTTTTAGAGAGAGAAAGAATGATGAAAGTTGTTATCTTAATAGCTGGTAGTGTCGTAGGGAACGCTGCTTCCAGTATACCAATTGACAGAGCGCAATTATTATTTCTTTAAACAAGTATTTCAAAACCCAGCCTTAAAAATACTTAGGCTACTCTTTGCATCCTGGACATTTGTACGCTCTGCCCAGTTATGAAATAGGGCCTGTTCATAACTTCAAATCCGAGTATTCAACTGAAACTAGGGACCTCCTCCTGTTTAAGACCCATACTTCTGATCCTCATTACATTCCAAATAAATTGCAGAGCTCGAGGGAAGACCAAAGAAGGAAAGATACGAAAGAGAAATTAAACCAAATAGATCAGTAATAAGCTTTGTTATCAGGTGAACATGATTACTCTGTGCACAGCAATTTATTCGAAATTGCTAGAGTTCTTTCGGTATTAGGAAGTCAAGGTGACTGCGCGTCCTATAGTGTGTAATAAATGGTGCTACCAGTCGTAGCCCCCGGTAGTTTTGGTCACACTAGGCTATCTGAACACAGTAAGTGGCTATTGGGTGGGCAGGTGGGGCAAAACAAACACGTTACGCGTGATCGGAGGCACTAGCGAGCGATTATAATCAGCTCCTCTGTACACACCAATTATTATTGTTATAATAGCCAAGATGGATGTGCTGGCTTCTGATATCAGACGGGAATGGAAAGCAGCTCAGTACAGTTCACGTATAAAAAATTCCAACCATTGTTCGAAGATTAGAACACAACCACGCAATGCAAACCACCAGAATTCGAGGTTATTTGGCGTTCTCTTAGGGCATGTGACGCTTCCTAACGCACTGCTGAAAATTTTAAGTCGACGAGTAGGTCTGCAAAAACGACCGACGGGAAGAAACATTATTATTTTCTTGCCTAGTTAATAGACGGAGATTTTTCAATAAAATGGTTCACTTCTGTGGCTTTAGGGGCTGCTAGCCGAGGTGGTCAAGGAATGCTGGGTTCACTCGGAATGACATGGGTTTGATTCCCTATCAGGGAGTCAAAAATTTAGAAACGTGATTTCAAATTCCAGAGGGGTTCAAGGTCCTGAGGTTATCACAGTCTATGCCAGTTAGTAATAAGTTGATTCCTGGGGGCAAAGGCGGCCAGGCATACACAGTAGTTAACCACTCTGTTCCAGACAACACAGAGGCTAAGTGATTCAGACAGAAGAGTTATGGCCTTGGGATCCTAAGTTCGTGTGTTCAATTCCAGCTGAGTCCAGTGGTATTTGTTAGCAGACTTACAGACATGTAAAAGAACTCCTATTAGACAAGCCTCCAGCACTCAACTTCTCCGAAAACTAAAAAGAGTAGTTAGAGGACGTAGACCCAGTAACATTCAAAGTTAGGTTAGGCTATGTGTATTAGGTTTCACATTTGTATCCGGAAGATTATTTTCAGTTTAAAGAATCACGATCGTCCCTAGCATTGTGAAATAAAATTTCTTAATCTATTTGTAGATATTCTTGCCTCACTTCTCGCTTCTGGTATACGTAATAATAATTTGAACGGCGTGTGGCTGTGAAACAGGTGTTTCGAGTTGACACCTTATAGGCGACGTGCGCGTATATGAAGATGGGACCCTGCCTATGATGAATTCCAATGATGAAAACAGCATACATACTTAGCCCCAGAGCCATCGGAATTAACCAATGAAGATTAAAATCCCCGGCCCGGCCGGGAATCGAATTCGGGACCCTCTGGACAAAGGCCAGCACGCTAACCATTTCACCATGGAGCCGGACCTGGTATACAGTAAACGTTATCGTGAATTCAGAAAAAACTAAAATACAAAGAGAAGTTGAGCAGTCCGTTTGATATTTACAGATTATTTGACTTCGTCGTCACGCAAACGACTGAACGAGTTGACGACGCTATGTGGGACGTGCAGCTGTAACCTTCCAGTCAAGAGTTCCAAAAATCACACCCCACCAAGATGTTTGATGTGGTTTGATGTGAACGCCGAAGCGAAGAACATGAACTTGCGTTTCAGACTGTAATCCACGATTTAAAACTCATTCATTTCCAAAAGTATGAACTGAAGTTTTGTAACTTGCTCTCTAGGCAAGTTTACACGAGTATTCATAATCATCAAATAATTCATTAATGCTGAAATGTGATCCAAACTTTCTGTAGATACACTGTAACATTACGATTATAATGTACAGGAATTAAAGTTTTTTTAATAATAATTAACATTTGCCCCCATCACCCGAAGTGCCAATTGAAATATCACTAAAAATTAATAATAATAATAATAATAATAATAATAATAATAATAATAATAATAATAATAACAGTACAAAGGACTAACTCCTTCAAATATTTAGGAGAAAGGATAACCCCAAACATGAATGAAGATCAGGCCATAAACAGCAGATGCATCAAACTGGAAAGCGCGTACCACCTATGTAAGAGTATGTACAAATCCAAATCCCTCTCCCTTAACCTCAAAATCAGGCATTACACTACTGTAGTGAGACCGTCAGTACTATATGCCTCAGAATGCCTATACATGGTAAGAAAAGGGCAACTTAGAAAACTGGAGCTGAAGGAAAGGAAGATCTTGAGAAAAATCATGGGCTCTATTAAAGAAGAAGGCAAGTACAGAATCAGGCACAACAACGAACTGTACCAACAATTGGAGAGCATTACAACATCTATGAGGAAGAGGAGATTGAACTTATATGGTCATGTCATGAGAATGGACAATCAGAGGCTCACCTCTAGAATCGTCCACACCATCTCTAGAGGGAAAGCGACTAATGCCAAGTGGGCAAGACTCGTCAGAAAAGATTTTCAAGAATTGGACATTGCTCCCAGTGAAATTTATGACAGGAATAGGTACAGAATGTTGATCAAAACATCAAATTCTCTCCAGTCACTAACAGAAAAAACAGTACGTCCGGGAGGAGGTGTGAAATGGACTCAGGAGCCAAAAATCATTCACAGTGCAAGAATGAAGGAGTGCTGGTCAAAGAAGAAAACTGCTAGAGATAAGAACCACGTGGTCCATAGAAGGCCCAAACGGAACTAAAAAAATAATAATAACAACGACTCTATTGATACTAGGACCACAAATGAATTTTAGTTATAACTTGGCGCCCTGGAATAAAATAAAAACAAACAAATAAATAAATGATTATAATAATTTATAATTTGCCGAAATTGCCGATAAATGAGCGCCAGAGGGCACCGTATGATCCCTCAACTTGACATCAACTTCAGTTATCTCCGTTCCATGCTAAACAACGTTTTCCTAACAAGTTATTTGAACATATCCAGGAATTTGTAATTTACAGTAGAAGGATTATATCTCGCGTACCGTACGTAACGATTGGACTTTCTTCTTCATATTCAGACAACACACTACACTACCAACCACCACAGAAACACGCAATAGTGATTACATCCCTCCTATGGTTGGCGTCAGGAAGGGCATCTGGCCGTAAAACACGGCCCTTTTGTGACACAGTTCGCACCCGTGACCTCACAGGTGTTGGAAAAGCGGTAGAAAAAGAAGAAGAATAAGACTGTACATAACGATTGGAAGACTGGTATGCTATTGATGGGCCTTACCGAATACTCCCTGCAAACGACAGAACAATAGTAGGAGCATGCAATCAGGCTAACATAGATGACTTTAATAAACTGTTTGACTACCGGGCGAGTTGACTGTGAGCTTGCATCTGGTAGATAGTGGGTTCGAACTTCACTGTCGGTAGGCCTGAAAATGGTTTGCCATTTTCACACCATGCAAATACTGGGGCTGTACCTTAATTCTTAATTAAGGCCACGGGCGCTTCCTTCCCACTCCTAGGCCTTTCCTATCCCATCATCGCCATAAGACCTATCTGTGTCGGTGCGACTTAAAGCGAAATATAGAGAACTGTTTGACTCTACAATATATACAATTTGTTACTGGTAAGAATTTATAACGTTTCTGGCGTGAATCAGATCAGCCCTAATATTCTTTTCCCATTAGAAATCTCCATTTACTTCCCACGTTTGTAATGGGTGGCTACTCCAGTATATTGCTGCTCTCTTCGCTGATTTTGAGCCTCACGTCCTGAAACTCCATAGCTGACCTCGGTTCGGTTTCCTTGCAAAGATTTGTACCAAATTCATGCTGTGTTATTCTAGCACGCATATCACAGTCATCCCCTGTGTAGTTGCAGGTGCCACGTTCCCAAACCAGGTAGGTACAGTAATTGCTGAAGTGAATTAAGAGTATGGTCTACACTTCGAGAAGTACAAGTGCCGCCCAACCTGACATACTTCATACTATTTGTAAAGATATTGTCACATAGCCCAATAACAGTGCAGTTCCAATGAAATTACAGTAATTCGTGTACGCTAATTTCAGTACCGCGACCGAATTATGGCAAAGTCCTTAGTTTTATCACTACATTCCTTCAGTTATACCATGAATATATAACACTGGCAACATGGCTGTCTTAAAACAGTCTATAACCACTGGCACAATGAAATGTAATAATACTTCACAAATATGACTGTCAGCAGTCATGGCAAATGGAATAGTATAAAATTGTCGTCTGAATAATACTTCCTACGTTTTGTTATACTATACAGCACACTTGCCGTTTATCACGTTTTCAACTTGACTTCAGCTTCAATCATCTCCGTTCCATGTGAAACCACGTTTTTCTAACAAGTTTCTTGATGATGATGATGATGAGTTTCTTGGACATACCCAGGCTCATAACGTCACTAAGCCCATTTCCGTTCCGAATCTTCACGTTTTCCTAGTAAGTTTTCATATGAGTGCACTTCCCCCCTTTGGTTCAATTGTTTTTGAGAAAAGTTTATCTGCGAGGAACTTCACAAAACTATGTGCTTGTTCAGTTTCGAGCGACTGTATGTAGGTATGTATGTATGTATGTCTGTATGTACGTATGTATGTATGTATGTATGTATGTATGTATGTATGTATGTATGTATGTATGTATGTATGTATGTATGTATGTATAGGACAAGAAATTTCGGGAATTCACTTGCCATTGCTTCCCTTCCACACATCGCATATTTCCCGGTATCCTCCAACCGTTCTTACTGAACTCCTGAAAAAATCCCTATTTTTTTCAAATATTAAAAACTCAGTTCCATTAATTTTATCTCCTCTAACGTACATCACTCAAGTTTCATTTAATTAGCGACTATCATTCACAGTTGTATAGGGGCTGCCTGGCCGAGGCGGTAAAGCCGTGCTCGGTTCATCCGGAAGGACGTGGGTCCGATTCCCCGTCAGGAAGTCGAAATATTTAGGAAACGAGATTTCCACATCCGGAGGTGCTCATGGCCCTGAGGTTCACTCAGCCTACACCAAAAATAAGTACTAGGTTAATTCCTGGGGGCAAAGGCGGCCGGGCGTACGGCTAACCACTTTACCCCATCGAGTGCCGAGGTTACGGATAGTGGGAGCCTTTGCCTTCCACCCCTCCAAGGGCCTTCATGGCCTGTACTGAGATGACGTCGCTTTTTTTATTCATAGTTGTATGATATGACTCGGTCATGAATTTACCCGCTATCGCGGAGATTTCGTGCTCTATTTATGTACAGGAATAAAGCACCTCGTTCTTTTAATATCCCTTTTCAGCAAGGTTTCATATGTCATTTGTCGAACTGTACCAGAAACTTTAGGACACTGCAAGAAGGAGACTCCTGTCCATACGAACTCGGCGGCTGCCCTGCTTGAGGGGTGAGTTGACACTTCCAGTGGTACAAAGGAGAACATAAAAAGTCTCTCTGGATGCGTGCCATGATGCCGACTGATTGCAGGGAACGATCCGTAAACCAATAACATTATCATACGGCTGCTGCAACACGGACAGCGCGTCGGGCCAACAGCTAGAGCTCTCACATGCTAATCAGGCCTATTAGAGAGGAGTACAGGGTGTCTACCTTAACTGGCTACAGTCATATTTACCACAGTTCCAGAGACATCTGAATGACTAAAATAAGCTGACCGCCCAAAATTAATGGATCTCTTGAATTTTCAAAGGAAAAAGCATGTTAAATTGTGAAAAATGAAAAATAATGAAAGAAATGTTTCGCAATTTAACACGCTTTTCCTTTGAAAATCCAGTAATCCGTTAATTTTGCCGGTCAGTCATTTTATCCATATTTGTGTACATTTTCTTTGTAGACTTCCAACGTTCAGTCTGCAAGCATCTGTGAAATAATTCATTAGAGCCCTTACTAACCTAGCAGAGTGGCCGCGCGTGTTAACGCGCTACCGCTGTGGAGCCAAGCTCTGTATTCGGGAGACGCATGGGTTCGGACACCACCGTCAGCTTTCCTGCGAATGTGTTTCCTGTGGTTTCCTATTGTCACTTCCAGGAATATGCCGGGAGAGTTCCTATTCATAGGCTACAGCCGATTCCTTTCACATCCCTGTCCAATTTCATTCAGCACCATTCATTTCATCTTCATTAGATGAGGTTGGCGTCAGGAAGGCCGTCCGGCCGTAGAAAACCGTACCATATAAATTCACCTCACCTCATCCCGACCCCGAATAAAAAAATGGGACTAAGACCTTATTACTTTTACTATAAAAATAAAACACATAGGCTATACTTAGTTCGAGTGATGAGACACTAGACTTACGGGGAGCAGTAAGAATTTCTCAATCTGAAAACCCGTCTCATTTTTATCGATGCCAGTATGTATGTTTTGAGGGACATTTTTAATCATGTTAATGATCATAAATCATTTTATTTACGGAGCAATTTATATAATAACCCATAAGGAAAAAATTAAAATCAGATGTTGTTCTGTTGAAATTATGGAAGATGTGGAATAATATTGTGCAGGGGCCAAACTGTTGAGCTGATGAATTATTTGCGAATGACGTGCTTATTATTGCTAAACAAACACATTCCTTTCCAAAATAGAACTAAATCACCTCAGTTTATACTATTCAGTAATACTGAACCTGTGAAACTAAAAGGACACTGCTGGAATCTTGTAAAATATGTATATATAAAGTAAGAGTTTTGTCTGTACATCGTTCAGAATTTAAAAAGAATGGCATTTCTGTATCAGTCATGTCCACAGTAACAAGGAAATGCACTTTTTTAAATTTTCCGTCATGTCTGTCTGTCTGTCTGTCTGTCTGTCTGTCTGTCTGTCTGTACGCGTATCACGAGGAAATGGATGAAGAAAATTTAGTAAAAATCGGTATGTAACCACTACAATCTAGGCTATATATATCATGAAATGGTAGTTTAGGGGAAGGCCTAAAATTTAATTCTCAAATACATTTATGTTATTAGTGGTCCTATTGATAAATACCCATAACTAAAGTCATATAGACTTAAATTTCAGATATTCATGATATTTACCGTACCGACTATGATAACGGAGATATTCATGAATTTCGATTTTTGTTGCTAAGTCCATATCAACGCCGACCCACGAGAAAATGGGTAAACAGAATGTAATGAAAATCTGTATGCAGAGTCGGTGAATAAGAAACTACAGTCTAGGCTGTAAATAATGTTATTCACCCTGGATAAAATGGTAGTTTAGGGGAAGGCGCCTGAAATTTAATTTTTTAATACCTATGGTATTGGTCCTATCGAAAACTACTACATAACAAAAGTTGTAGAGAATACAATTTCCGAATATTCATGTTTTATTTAGTTTTACCGTACCGACTATGATAAGAGTGGTATTTCAGAGTCGGGAGGAAACTAAATTTGAAGCCTAAAATATCGAAAGCTTATAAAATTGATCAACAATAACATTACATTGACCATTGCTGTGATGTTCTTCGTCTCTTATGGTGCGACTCATCTCCGACATGGTGCAACAGAAAAACTGAGAGTTAAATATCTGGGAAGTGGATATAAAACAAAAATAGAAAGATTGAGAGAATTCTAGACAATTGTAAAACTATTAAATAAAGGGTGGATTACAACAGGAAGAATAACAAAAAAATGTTTGTATTTTAGAAAGTACAGTATGTGGAAAAAGGAAATTTAAAAAATCAAAACAAATACAAACGAGAAAAATGAAGGATAAGTTGGATAAGAGACTTGTGTTGTGTGTGTCCTCCGCATCGCAAGCTCTGCTCCTACAAGCTCCGCAACCCGCCGCAGCACCGAAGTTTCTAGCAGCTACGAGGTGTCTTTACTGCGCCTGGCACGCTTACCGATGACGTCAGCCAGCGATATATAAGGAGCTTCGTTCCTAGCCCTAGGGCGCAGGGCATATTCTGTCCAGTCCAGATGTAAAAAGAAGACCGACCACCAACAACAGAACGTCAAGCTACAATAAGAAGAATCTTCAAGAAAAAGCACTCAAAGCCCCAATGGGCTGATAGGCTATAATACTCACGGTGCAGGCCCTGCCTGCACCAATTGAGGCGGTCCTGCGTCCAGGACTACCCCTATGTTCGACGACCAGTACACACCGCAAGTCAGACACGGAGGCATTCCTCTTAAAAACGTGTTTTGAACAGGTGGACAAATTGCTGGCCGTGAGGTTTCACCTCTGAACATTGCCTCATTATCCTGATCCCCGTAGCCACGTCGAGCCCCGAATATAGCATTCTGCTACTCCCTTTAGTCCTCACCAGTGCTCCGACGTCTACCTTAGCATTCTGCTATTTGAATAAATTAATGCAAGTTCCTTGCAAGTATAAACCTAGTACCAGCATTCTGCCTCTCTCTACAAGTTACGCTTGTAATTTCACAGAAGATAGTTTTCGACTATCAGGACAATTTATTAGTGAAACAGACTATCTCCTCAAGATAGAACTAAGTGTATATAGAACTCTCGTATTGTATAATTGTACATATGCAACAGACATTCAATTTAAGATTTAAATTCAACATTAACTGTGTGCATTCAAACAAGTTTCAAGAAGAATTCAGTTTTATTATATATATTGTATCAAATCATTGAAACAATAAACTTTATGTTGTGTCACTGTATACCAAGTTCCTTGTATACAACAACTTGCTTGTCCTAGAATAACGAATAGAATTACTAGTCTATTCAATATAATAATAAAAGGAATTGTTTGTTTTTCTGTGTGTGCGCGATGCCCAGCAAAATATACAGAACTTAGAGATCTGAAATTTTGAACGTAGGTACAGTAGATGGAAGAGGGTCCGAATGCACCTCGAAGCCGGGATTTTCATTTTTTTTTTCCTTCGTTGGTGAGTTATGAACGAAAAACCATCGGAAAACGTGTATTGGGATATGACAATCCAACGTGCTGTCACCAAGATTAAATGCATAGCGTCACTGTCGCAATTCAAGGAGCCATTTTACGTCCATGGCATAGGAAGCCGTTTTTGGTCTTATATGGGGTAAGAGCATATGACGCTGTTGATGCTAACTCGTCCGTCGGATGGGGACATAAAGTCTTGAGCTATTCGAGATGTGTGGGCTATGTACCGGCGCCGGGTTTCGTTCTCTTTATTCGTACTATCATATATCATGTCATTCATTTCATCTTATTAACTCATCTGATTAGGCTGACGTGACGAAAGTCATCCGGTCGTAAAAACTCGCTACGAAGATACATCTCACTTCATACTCAAGCCCCGTAGAGAAGGGGACAAGGGTTAGACATGTATACATTTAGAGGAAACATATAGGACACAAGTTAGACGATAATAATAAACAAGGAATAATACATATATCAGTCAAGATGCCATTTTAAGTTCGTGGAATAGGAAGCCATTTTCCTTCAGTCCATGATGTCTGTCTGGCTGGCTGGCTGGCTGGCTGGCTGGCTGGCTGGCTGGCTGGCTGGCTGGCTGGCTGGCTGGCTGGCTGTGTGCGATGCCCAGCCAAGTCTACGACAAACAAAGATCTGAAATGCTTGTTATAGGTGGACACAGGTTATCACCTAAGACGCATGGCTGTGTCTAAGAGCAATTCTTGCACCAAGACATGGAGCTGTCAACGTCATCAACAAGCAACACTCACAAGAATTATCCGGTTCTCTACAAATTGAAAAGTCTATCGACACGACATGTCATACAGATGAGGCTGTCAACTACACGACAGAGATTTTGAACAACTTGGAGTCACCTGGAGTATCCTCGAACATCTTGGAGTGGACGATTGTGGCACAGATTATCCTTCTCAGGAATATTAATCCTTCCCTCTGCAATGAACACGACTCTGGAACTGATGACGATCATTATGGGCTAAGAGTATGCCGCGGGCTAGATAGTATTCCTCGGATTGTAAGTCCATTGAGTAAGAAACCATTTTCGGTCCGCGACACGAGGAGCCATGAGATAGTAATATGTGTGCGAAGCCCAATCAAATCTACGACACTCAGAGATCTGAAATTTTGACATAGGCGTATTCTCAGGTGAACCTGTATGCAGGTAGAGACCTGCTTTCATTAATTACTTATATAATATTTACTTATTTACTTATTTCATATTTACCCGATATTCACCTCATTCACTCAAAATTTTAGGCTATATAAGGAATTTGCTATACCAGCAACAAACGTGAACCATATTTTCCTTCAACTAACTCAGTCTTACATTTTATTACTTCATTTAGACGTACAGTACACAAGATAATAATAAACACGCACAGATCTGAAATTTTTAACATTCGTCGCCATAGCATTTCACCAATTACGCATGGCTGTGTCAAAGAGCAAATCTTGCTCCAAGAAGTGAAGCTTTCAACGTCATCAACAAGCAACTTCTACAAGAATTACCCGTGGTTCTACAAATTTACAAGTCTATCGACACAATATGCAATACAGATGAGGCTGTCAACTACACAACAGAGATTTTGAAAAACTTGGAGTCACCTCGAGTACCCTCGAACATCTTGGAGCAGATCAATGTATCCTTCTCAGGGATATGAATCCTACCTCCCTCTGCAACGGAACACGACTCCAAGTCCAGAAGCTGATGCCGGATATTATTGAAGCCACTCTGATGACTGCCAACGGCCGTAGCCGTGTTGAAACGCCGGATCCCGTGAGACCTCCGAAGTTAAGCAACATTGGGCGTGGTCAGCAGTTGGATGGGTTGCCACGCGCTGTTGGTGGGGGGTAAGGGAATGGAGGAGCGGAAAGGAACTGGCCACCCTACCGTACGTAAACTCCGGCTCAGGAGCACCTCTGCGGAGGTTCGGACCTGCCTTCGGGCAGAATAACCCTTACCTTACTCTGATGAATGGACATGCCGCGAGCGAAGTAATATTCATTGCCCAAATGCACATAATTCCTTCCGATATATCGATTCAATTTAGATGACTGCAGTTCCCCCGTTTGTTTGAGTTTCGCTATGTGTAACAACAAGGCCGAAGGACAATCGCTTAAAATTTTAGGACTCCATCTTCGAAAACGGTACAACTGTACGAGGATTGTTCAAGAGTTCGAAAGGCAAACATAATACAGTATACATCTCACCTCCAAATGGAATGACATTAATATAGTTTATCCGGAAGCTCTATAAGGAAACAATATATTTTGTATTATATAACACGGTATTTTTCATTGTTTTAATATTATTTGTGCCATCCATCAACCCGGCATCTTAAGCATTGAAAGTAACAATATGATAAAATTAAAATAATGTATTTCATGCAATTTACGTCAAAACGACGTGAGTTAATAAATAATTATAATGTTTTAATTTGCGTTTAAATAAATAGTTTAGAAACATCTAACGGTTGAATTAATAAACGCGGGCAAAGCCGCGGGCACATGCTAGTAGATTAAATATAATATCAAATGTAGTAATATTTAAATTGTTGTATTGTCGTGTCATTATCTTCTATTACTAATTCAGCCGTTAAGTAAGGCATGCTGTTAATGGTAGGATACACCAAAAGGCTTGTGACACAAGAGAAAACATTAAATAAGGTATATTTTTTGTTATTTGCTTTACGTCGCACCGACACAGATAGGTCTTATGGCGACGATGGGATAGGAAAGGCCTAGGAATGGGAAGGAAGCGGCCATGGCCTTAATTAAGGTACAGCCCCAGCATTTGCCTGGTGTGAAAATGGGAAACCACGGAAAACCCTCTTCAGGGCTGCCGACAGTGGGGCTCGAACCCACTATCTCCCGATTACTGGATACTGGCCGCACCTAAGCGACTGCAGCTATCGAGCTCGGTAAATAAGGTAAAGGAAGGGAAATTACATGTTGTCCTCGACAATATATCACTGTTAACGTATAGAACCAAATAAATTATATTTAGTGTAGTAATAGCCAAATAATTATAAGAGGAAAATGTAATGCATGTATCAAACTTAATGAATTGCAATAAAACTGCTTTCTCCATAGTTCCAGGCGATCCGGAACTAGGGGATGGGAGTATTCTGTTCTAATACTGTACATTTAATAATACTGAGAACCTGAAATTGTTTTTAAATATATACTAGAGACTCTATATTCAAAATGATGACAGGGTAATCACCTCCATAAATGTCCCTTTGCCAACGATTTGACAATGAGGTACGAATCGTGTAGATGTGAGCTTGAATTCGGGAGATGAAAGATATCCTCAAAAGCTAGTGATAAACGAGCCCACATCTAGGCATAATCCCTAACAACCACTTCACTTACATGTGCAATTGTGTCGAATTAAATCCAAACTTCAAATCAAAATATCCAGCCACAACGATATAGGCCTTCCATTCTCTAATTCGGACAAAATCAAAGTAAAGCACCTGACATCCGAATTCAATCACCCGCACTCACCTTCAAGTCTTAAATACCCCAAACCTGCTTACCGACAAATTTCAGAATTAAAAAATAAGTCGCACAGCTTTCAGGTTACGCCAACGGTAATGCCTGGCTGCTTTTAGATTAAGCAGCATCAGGCGTGGGCAGTAGTACTTGGATGGGAGACTGCTTAAGAACACCGCGTGCCATTGGCTACAATCTTAATTCCAACTATGTCAGTCATTTTATCCTCATGTGTGCTATCGTCAGAGGCGATGGTAATGCTAACTCATAAGCACAACATAAATCGAAAATAGTATTCTTAATTTAAATTCATACCTTTGCTGGCGAGACCTAATATTTAACAGTGCACTATGTCTCTCGGTATGGGCTAGAGCAATTCTGTTACTTACATTGATGTCAGTCTTGTCCGTGGCTTTGGCAATATGAAAGTGACTGAGGTATTATCGATACTAGTTGCCATTCCTTATACAGCCAGTCCCTGCAATGAATGGTTTTAAAATGTTGCTTATAGGTTTGATTGGTGCATGCATTTCAGTGAGCTTGTCAGACTGATATGCAATAGCAACTTCTAGCTCAGTGAGGAAAGCAACGGGGAACTACCTCTCTCCTTATTTCCCTAGCACGCCTCTTCAGTAATACGAGGTTATCTATGACATCTAATGGCGGAGCTGTTGAGGATCTAACCAGCCTTCGGGATGAGGGCTGAACATACACATACAATTTTAATTCTGGCTAACACTAAATTTAACTCCTCTAAGATTATTTTCATTTTGCAACTGAATCTTTAAGAAATTAAACCCTCTCTTAAAACAGCGGGAAATCATGGGCTGATGATGCGCAATACGTAGCCTCTCTCAGCCAAATGTCAAACCCAACCTTCTAGTGGTGTTCCCTGTACCACAGACTGGGTCAATGGCGACCGCGTACCGGCGCGGCGGTGTGACCGAAGCACACATTATTAAGAACAGGAGAGGAAATGCTCATTCTTCAGTAAATACACCAACATCTGTGTAAGGGCCAGTGTCTTGGCCTTAAAACGGCAGTCCCATCAAGGCAATCAGAGTTTGTGGGCCAGTAACTCGCAAGTTCTTAAATAAAGAAACAGAGATTGGAAAATAGCCGGACGAGAAAAAGCTGACGATCTTCGCCCGAAGCAGGGTCCGTTGGCGAAAATTCATCGAAAACCTATGCTCTTAGAAGAGCCACAGGAAATACGTGAAGATAAAACAAATGCATACTAATCGCGAAATCTTATTCTGTAGAAAATGAAAAGCTTTCAATAATATTCTATAGGACAGCGCAAGTTGCGCTCCCCGGCCAGTGCTTTAAAGACTCCTCTCATCCTCCGGGTGGATACATTTGTGGAATCCGATTGATGGTGGATTCGAACATTGCCATTGGCTCTGAGGATGAATGTTTATGGTTTATCATTTTCACACCAGTTAAATGCCGAGGCTGTACATTAATTACCCCACTATGTTGCCAGAGGAAACAGATTTCTCGCTTAATAGTCAAAAGGCTTGGAGGCTTCTGAAAAACCTGAACAACTAAATGCTCAGTCCATGCTAATGTCACAGCCAATCACATTGCTTCACAGTTGTTTAATAATGGCAAATCACGATCAACTATTAGGAAATCAGAGTCAAAAATTGTGACTTGGGAATCTGAGGCTATCAGTACTTTAGCCAGACCATTTAATCTCACTGAATTAGAAACTGGTATTACAATGTGCAAAAGTGGTAAAGCTGCAGGTTTGGACGATATCTGCACTGAGCAAATGAAGCACTTCGGTTCTGGAGGAATTATTCAACAAATGCCTAGCAACATCCAACATCCCAAAGATTTGGCGGAAGACACGGGTGATTGCAATTCTAAAACCAGGTAAAAACCCTGAAGATCCAAAAAGTTATAGACCAATATCTCTTCTATGCAACTTGTATAAAATCATGGAACGAATGATTTTGAATCGCCTTACTGAAGTTATTAACCCACTTCTTATTCCACAGCAGTCAGGATTTAGACCTGGAAGAAATTCCACCTCCCAGATTTTGCATCTAACTCACCACATTGAAGATGGATTTGAGTTTTTAAAGGTCACAGGCGTCGCATTTGTTGAACTCACAGTGGCGTATGACACGGTAAACTATAGACTCCTGTTAAAAAAATTCACAGTCTTACTAGAGATCTTGAGTTAACACGACTGGTAGCTACACTTCTTCATAACCGCCGATTCTTTTTTGAATTTCAGGGTCGGCGAAGTCGTTGGCGAACTCAAAAGAACGGCTTGCCTCAAGGAAGTGTAATGGTGCCTTTGTTATTTAATATATACACAAATGATCAGCCACAGCCTCAAGAAACCAAGAGTTTCATCTATGCTGATGACCTTGCTCTCGCTGTCAAGTGAGATAGTTTTGAAGCGATAGAATGCATCCTGAAAGCTGCCCTAGAAGAACTCGGCAACTACTATGATCAAAACCAACTTGTGCCAAACCCGAGCAAAACCCATGTGTGCATTCCATTTATGACATCGACAAGCCGACAGGAAACTCGTTGTGACATGGAATGGAACTACGCTAGACCACTGCTTCCATCGCAAATACTTGGGCGTCATTCTCGATCGCAGTCTCACCTTCAAGGTGCACTGTATGAATGTAAAACAAAATGTCTCTTCCAGGACCACACTACTTAGAAAACTTGTTGGATCTACTTGGGGCACACACCCACAAACTGTTAGAACTACTGGACTAACCTTATGTTACTCCGCCGGTGAATATGCCTGTCCAGCGTGGTACAAATCTGCCCACGCAAAACAGATTGATGTGGCACTCAATGAAAGCTGTAGAATAATTACTGGTGTCCTGAAGCCAACTCCTCTCAACAAAATCAATTACCTTGCCGGTATTGCTCCTTGTGATGTCAGGAGAGAGGTTGCTGCTAATAACGAAAGGCTTAAAACAAATCTAATGCCTTCACATCCACTCTTTGAATACCAACCTGCCCAAAGAAGGCTGAAGTCCAGGAAAGCCTTTTTAACATCTTCAGAACACCTGGAAGGATCATCGGACAAAGTCAGGATTACCAAATGGAAACAAAAGACCCCTGGCCTCTTGAAATGGATGGAACCACGGGAAGTGTTTCGTCCCCGTCACACTGAGGACTGGTTGACATGGAGGTCCTTAAACAGACTTAGATCTGGAGTGGGTAGAACCAGATCGAATCTACAAAAATGGAACTTCCCCATCGATACGGCCTTTTGTGACTGTGGTGAACTTCAGACAACCGAACACCTGCTATACTGCCCCCTGTGTCCATCAAACTGCACAATGCAAGACTTGGTGCTGGCCAATCCAAATACCCTTGAAGTGGCCAAATTTTGGGCCGAATTGGTGTGACATCTGTATGGCATATAGACATACGTTCGGCTGAGGCAACTGCCATAGCGCAGAGTAAAAACACCGTGCGTTCGGTATGAGTTTATAAGAGAGACCCTGTAGACAGCCAGGTACATTGCTGTGGCTTTGCCTGCACCGTGATCCCGCATATCGCCATTTAGTCTTTACAGCACAAACTATTAGATGTCAGCTGTTCTCTGCTCTTCCCGCGCTCGCGTCGTTAGCTCAAGGAGCGGAGCTCTCTCATTACACACCTAGTCTGATCGACTTTGTCTTGAAGATGTGTGCATTTGTTTAGAATTTTTTGCTATTTGCTTTACGTCGCACCGACACAGATATGTCTTATGGCGACGATGGGATAGGAAAGGCCTAGGAAGTGGAAGGAAGCGGTCGTGGCCTTAATTAAGGTACAGCCCCGGCATTTGCCTGGTCTGAAAATGGGAAACCACAGAAAACCATCTTCGGGGCTCGAAACCACTATCTCCCGATTACTGGATACTAGTTTAGAATTCAGAAATAAAATATCAAATTCATACTGACTAGATCCTTTATTTTGAGCATGGCTATCAGGCAATACGGGAACATGACACAACCCCGTTCGATTATTATTTTCTCGTATTAACATTTTCCATCCCATGCCCGAGTTAACTCGGATGTCAACATGTATCCCGCTGTCCCAAACACGAGTGAACTTGGATTCCAAGCAGTGTGCTCTTCTCCACTTCCGACTTCAGTCTGACGCTGTAATTTTGTTGTTCATCGCATGTTTTGTTCAAAGGACGGTCGATTCATAAATCACGTTACCGTATTATGACGATAATAATGTTTCTTGTATTTTTCTTTCACAGCTGCCGTCTGAGATGGGTGCGCAGAAGTATAAAGAATGCATGAATTAGGAGTATATTTTTAAACATTTTAGGGAAAGATGATGAGTCTGACTCTTATGAATATAGTGAAGATAAGTTTTAGTGAAACTAGCTGTGGGCATTTATCACGCCAGTCTGAAGGTCTGGTAAAAGAGCCAAGCGGAAAATATCGCTAATGTTGTCATTCCATGACTGTTCAGTAGCTGTATTTTTGGCCTATTTCAATCATTGTCAAACATCCACAAAGATCTGATGTGGGTCATGCATAAGGCTGAAAAGAACTTGGGAGCGAAAAGGTTAACAACTCAAGTTCTTCGAGTGAAACAGCTTTATTTAATTTATTTTACAGTTAATCAGGGCTGTAGTCGAAGGATACGCGGATATATGCCGCATGTCCTCTGCTGAACTCCTTGTGAAATCTTGCGTATACCTTCTACTTTGGTTTCTTTTTAATTTCGCAAGCTAAGCTCGTAATCGTGAACATCGGATGTTCAGCGTGAAGATTAACAGCATTATCAGCCATCACACCTATTTAAGGTCATCGCTGTTCGTTGCTTATGTCTCCAGCCTTATGTGCATACATTCAAATGCCTCGCCATTTGATCGATTTAAACCTGGAAAATGTAATTATAAAAACGTGGCTGAAAAAACACTGTACTGCAACATACTGTACATCAACTCAAGAGTTTGTTCCAGTGAAAAGTGTGAAAACAAACCAAAATGGGCACCTTGGATTGTTTTTTAATAAGTATCTGGAAGTAGGTCCAATAGTAGACTACTGTGTAAGCAAATTAAATTTTCAATCTAGTGCATTAAAATATGGATTTCTTCTTTGTCATCATAAAATGTCTTCTATATGCCTGAGTTATGCAAAATTGAGGAAAGTTTGTTATAACAAGCTGTAATCCACTACCTAATTTTATACCAGGGGCTTAGCCAAGGGGGAGGGGGAGTTAGTCGGAGTAAGACCCCCCTCCCCATGGAATTTTTACAAAGGAAAATAAACATAAACTGACCATAAACAAGTGAAGGTCGACTCCGTGGGTTGGCTCTTTTGAACATTCACAGAGACAATTGTAAAACCAACAGATCTCTTGGATCTGATTTCTAAGAATCCTCAACAGTTGGATTTTAGATTGCAATATTTTCATACCATTGCCTGTAAAACTAGTCACCTTGATCATATTGTTCTTATTACGTATTTTAATGTAAAATTTTGTAATGCACCGGTACTGCAATCTGAATATCAGAATAATTTACTTGTATCAGTGTCCTTATAATGGCACTCATGTATGCGAGCATACGCACAAACACCTTTGTTGTATGTCCGGCGCTCCCTTCTCGCTCCGCCTGCCAGCTGCACGCGCGCCTGTGTATCATTCTGCTAGCTTCGACGCGCAGCCCTCAGTGCGCGTGCCTGACCATCGAGTGTACTATAAATAGGAGCTCCCTGCCTGCTCACTTGCCCACTTGCCCTGGTGTCCAGCTCCAGAATACACCCTACGTCGAGCACGGAGGCTACTCCTCTTGAAAATGTGCTTCGACCAGGTGGACTGAATTTCTGGCAGTACGAGGTTTCACCTCTGGTCACCGCTCCCTTACCTGTTTCCGCTGCCTATGTTCCGTAATTCTTTTACAAGCCATTTTCATTCCCTAATTTATGCAAGCTCCCTTAGTTTCGCTAGGTGGAATTTCTTCAATCAATTGAACTTGCTTTTTAGGAATTCAGGCACTTCAACACACAAGGACTCTCAAAGACATTTATGTTAGTGTGCCAGATAGTTCTCGACTATCTACGTGTCAATTCACAAAGACTATCTTTTCAAGATAGAAGTGTATATAAAGACTGTAAACCTGTACATATTGTATAAAGACAGACTTTTCTCAAGATTCAATATTCCTTTTTGCTTCAAAATAAATTTCAGTTATTTGTGTAAATATCATAAAGTGAAGCAATAAAAGTTGTGTTTTGTAAATTTCAACCTTGGTTACAACACAACTCTATGGCGACGAGGTAAAAACGCACCAACCTACAATTCTTCGACCCCAGTTGCCAACTCTATAGCGACGAGGTACAAAGCAACAAACTACACGTCATCAGCCCCAATCGCCAACTCTATAGCAACGAGGTAAACACGACACTACAATTCAACAGGCCCAGTTGTCAACTCTACGGCGACGTGCTAAACAACAACGACACTCCAACCAGTTCTGACACACAGCTTACCTCACTCTTTCTTGCACGCATCTCGCAATGGCTACTGCGGAACAACTCGCTACGGTCTTCCAAGCCTTACAGCAGCAACAACAACAGTTTATGCAACAACAACAGGCAGCATTAATTCAGGCTATTCAAGCTATTTCTGTCTCTACACAGCCATCAGCTATTCCTCCGTTCTCTGCTTTTGATCCGGCTAAGGAAGCATGGTCAGTTTATTTAGCCCGTTTACAACAGCATTTCATCTGCCATTCTGTCACAGATGATCAACGCCGCCGCGCACTATTTCTTAGTTCGGTTGGCAATGCTACGTGTGAATTACTACGTAAATTAAGTCCAGAAGAACGCTTATCTGAGGTACCCTTCACGCAGCTCTTAGCCCGTCTCACGGAACACTATGCCAAAGCTCCTCACATAGTGGCTGCTCGCTATAAATTTTTTCAGAGCAGAAAGCAACCCCATCAGACACATACTGAATGGATAACTGAATTGCGTGGTCTAGCTAAACCCTGCCAGTTCATCTGCTCCAAGGACGGTTGTGGTTCATCCTACACTGATTCTCTCATTCGGGACATGATAATTTTACATACTCCTGAAGACAAAATACGTTTTGACGCTGTCAAGCAGAGTAACCCTTCTTTAGAAGACGTCCAGCGTATTGCTACGGTTTATGAGCTTACTACCAAGACGGCCGCAGCCATAGCTTCTCCACACGAAGTTGCACAAGTCTCGCCTCAGGCCCGCAAGTCCTCTGCTACAGTGAACCGTACGGATAAGGCGCTCTCCACCAAGCATTCTCGCCAGGTTCCCTCTCGTAATGCTACACGGAAGCCCACTTCTAAAAGCACCTCGAAACTCCTGCCTTCCTGCCGAGGTTGTTTCAAGCATCATGAACGTCGTGACTGTCGTTTTTTCAAAGCTACTTGTGAACGATGTAATAAACTGGGACACATTAAGACTGTCTGTCAAAGTTCGCTCCGACCTGCTAAGACTACTGCAGCACGCCGGAAGCATATACAGCCCCGCCAAGACATGGAAGTTGATCAGATCAATCTTATTCTTCCCACAAAGGATTCTCACAAAATCATCATTCCTCTCTCATTCTCTGATCGATCTGTCGATTTTCAATTAGACACTGGATCACCTGTCTCTATTATTAACCTGACTACCTACCACGACTTAGGTTCACCTTCATGCTCTCCAGCTGACATCCAGCTCGTGACATTTAACAAGAAGAAAATTGACATCAAAGGTCAAATCAAGCTTCAGGCTAGTTATAAAGGAATTCAGAAGGCCATTCCTCTTCTCGTAGTTAACAACTACACTGCATCAAACATTATGGGCATGGATCTATTTAACTTATTTGGTTTCCAGATACATGACAACATTAACGTCGTATCTACATTGCATCCTACTTCTGACGTTACCGCTCTCCTAGCGCAGTTTCCTGAAGTCTTCGACTCTCAGCTCGGAACAGCCAAAGACTATACAGCTCACATACAGCTGAAATCCGGAGCTAAGCCTCGCTTCCTCAAAGTACGTCCAGTACCCCTAGCACTTCAAGACCAGGTCACGAAAGAATTAGAAAGATGGATACAAACTGGAATTGTTGTACCAGTTACTACTAGTCAATGGGCTACTCCACTCGTGGTAATCAAGAAACCTGATGGTAATGTTCGACTTTGTGGCGATTTTCGATCTACAGTCAACGCACAACTCGACACAGATATCTTTCCTATTCCACGTCCAGAAGACTTATTCCGTCGTCTCTCTGGTGGACAATTCTTCTCTCGAGTTGATCTTAAAGAAGCATATCTCCAGCTACTTTTAGATGAAGAATCTAAGAAATTTCTCACACTCAACACTCCTCTCGGACTGCTCCAGCTCCAGCGGCTCCCATTCGGTGTTTCATCCTCAGCGGCTATTTTTCAGTGCTATTTGGCTCAACTCACCGCCTCCATTCCCGGTTGTGCTAACTACCTGGATGATATTATTGTTACTGGAAAAGATCATCAGGAACATCTAACCAATCTACGCCTCCTTCTCCAGAAATTGAAAGACAATGGTCTACGAGCGAATCTCGCTAAATGTACCTTCTTTCAGCCTCAAGTTCACTACCTAGGACATATACTTGATAAGAATGGAATTCGTCCTAGTACACAGAATGTCTCAGCGATAGTAAACATGCCAGCACCGCAGAACCTCAAGCAGCTTCAGTCCTTCATAGGCAAAGCGAACTATTATAATAAGTTCATTCCACGCTTCGCTACAGTGGCAGCTCCATTAAACGCTCTACGTAAAAAAGGTGTTAAGTTTCAGTGGACTCCGCAATGCCAACAGGCATGGAAAACAATCAACAACGCCTTAATTCAAGCTATACAACTCACTCATTTTCAGCCCGACAAGATCATCACGCTAGCTACTGACGCTTCAGAATACGGTGTCGGTGCCGTTCTCTCCCAGAAGGATCGTCATGGACAAGAACGCCCCATCGCCTTCGCTTCGAAAACACTTAATGACCATCAACGTCGATACTCACAGATAGAGAAAGAAGCTTTAGCCATCATCTTTGGTATTCGCCGTTTCAATGAATATCTCTATGGCAACCATTTCCTGATCATTACCGATCATAAGCCTCTCGTACACTTATTCCATCCTGGTAATAAGATCCCAGAGAATTCCCTCAGAAAGCTTCAAAGATGGTCCATGTTCCTTTCTGATTATTCCTATCAGATTGTATATCGAGCCACATCCCAGCATTGTAATGCTGATGCCCTCTCCAGCTTACCCGTTGGTCCTGATACTGCCTTCGATTCTCAAGAATCTGATTGTCTTCAGTTGGACATAGAACTTGAAGATACTGTATCCAGTTTTCCTATTGACGCTACCTGCATAGCTAAAGCTACGGATAAGGACAGTACACTTGCTACTGTACGTACTTACATCCGCAACGGTTGGCCTCTTCAGAGCACACTTCCTGCCCACCTGGCACCTTACCATCGTATGCAGCATCGTCTCACGACTCGTGCCGGAGTTGTATTACTAGACGCAGGCACCATCTTCCGAGTGGTTATCCCACTTAGCCTACAGAAACAAGTTCTCGAATTATTACACCAAAGCCATTGGGGTATCTCCAGAACAAAGCAACTCGCCCGTCCACACTGCTACTGGCCCGGTATTGATGCCGCCATCGAAAAGCTAATACGTCATTGTGAGCAATGTCAAACGAATCAGAACGCCCCGTCTTCTGATCTTGCTTCATGGCCTCCTGCTACTACTCCATGGGAACGAGTTCACATCGATTTCGCAGGTCCTTTCCTCAATTCCATGTGGTTAATAGTCATCGATTCACTGTCAAACTTTCCATATGTCGTGAATATGCATTCGACTACTACAACCGAAGCTACCATTCGTGCTCTCCAGAAAATCTTTACTACAGAAGGTTTACCGCAAGTACTCATTTCAGACAACGGACCTCAATTTACAGCTACTGCTTTTCAGAACTTTTGTACACATAATGGCATTCGTCATATCCTAGCGCCACCTTTTCACCCTCAATCTAATGGTGAAGCTGAACGCTTCGTACAAACATTTAAAAGAAGTATGAAGAAAGCTGTCTCTTCAGGCTTAACTAAAGACCAAGCCTTGCTCCAACTCTTAAACAACTACAGAACTCTACCCGGCGCTGATAATATCACTCCTGCACAGAAGCTCCATGGACGACCTCACAGAACTTTACTTTCTCTGTTACAGCCTCTTCCGGCCCAGCATAAGACATCACCAACGAAGTTCTCCCTCAACGACAAGGTCTACACCAGGACATTCAAATCCAACCCACTCTGGATACCTGGAGTCATCTGCAGATCTTTGGGTCATCGTCTATACGAGATACAGACTACAGAGAAACGTATCTGCCGCCATCAAGATCAGATACGTCTGCGCTACCGCCCCTGTCCAGCTATTGATGCTATTGCTAAACCAGATAAATCTATTGCTGAACGAGCTTTAGATCATTTAATAACAATGGGTTCCTTTCAGGACGAGACAGCGCCACTCCGCCCAGTTCCAGCTCCGGACAATACAACGGAGACATCAGCAGCTCCGCCCCAGCATCGCAGTCGCCGCCAGCGCCGCCGCCGTTTCACGCCGTACCGGCGTATTTAGGAGGGGAGGGTGTTGTATGTCCGGCGCTCCCTTCTCGCTCCGCCTGCCAGCTGCACGCGCGCCTGTGTATCATTCTGCTAGCTTCGACGCGCAGCCCTCAGTGCGCGTGCCTGACCATCGAGTGTACTATAAATAGGAGCTCCCTGCCTGCTCACTTGCCCACTTGCCCTGGTGTCCAGCTCCAGAATACACCCTACGTCGAGCACGGAGGCTACTCCTCTTGAAAATGTGCTTCGACCAGGTGGACTGAATTTCTGGCAGTACGAGGTTTCACCTCTGGTCACCGCTCCCTTACCTGTTTCCGCTGCCTATGTTCCGTAATTCTTTTACAAGCCATTTTCATTCCCTAATTTATGCAAGCTCCCTTAGTTTCGCTAGGTGGAATTTCTTCAATCAATTGAACTTGCTTTTTAGGAATTCAGGCACTTCAACACACAAGGACTCTCAAAGACATTTATGTTAGTGTGCCAGATAGTTCTCGACTATCTACGTGTCAATTCACAAAGACTATCTTTTCAAGATAGAAGTGTATATAAAGACTGTAAACCTGTACATATTGTATAAAGACATACTTTTCTCAAGATTCAATATTCCTTTTTGCTTCAAAATAAATTTCAGTTATTTGTGTAAATATCATAAAGTGAAGCAATAAAAGTTGTGTTTTGTAAATTTCAACCTTGGTTACAACAACCTTCATGTTCTATCATCACCTTGTAACTATAAATCCCGCACATCCGTCTGGTCGGTCCTGGCTACGCTGCTGTTTTAAACGCCAGGGCCGAGATTTGTTATGCCCTGACTTAGAGTATACCTGTGAGAATTTTGGGACTACGGCGCTGCTTTTAATTAACTTAATGTAAACACACTTTTATCGCAGTACAATTTACTTTGTTCACTAATTATGAAACAATTCATAAATAGTGGTTGTAATTATTTTCCATAAATAATCATTATCGTTCCATATGTACTTCTAGAAATGATTGCTATATGTTCTTGTAAATTTAAGCATTACAGGAGGAGAAACGTTGACAAAAATCAATTATGTATAGGGTTAACTATTTTTCAAGGTCAATATTCTCATTTCTGTGGGTCGAAGGAGCAAACAGGCACAGTTTAGGACTTGGCCATGGATTTAAGTTCATACGTGTTTCTTGTTTCGGCACGTGCAGATCCTATTAGAAATCCTACCCAAAGTTACCAGGTTTTGAACCCGGGATACTCAAATTGAGTGCCGCGTAACAAGACCACTAACTCTGAGCTATTTATAGTTAATAATATTCTTATTTTCTATCATTGTTCGAGAGATCCTGTTTATAAAATTAAAATACTCACGTTTAATTGAACATTACCTTGGCTGTAGGTGTTGATTAATTCTTTACACTTAAAATTAAAAGCTAATGGAAATTGTTTTAGTTGTTCATTAGAACTCAGTCTCTAAGAGAAAACACTTTAAATTTTGAATGTTTTATTTTCATTTTTCCTACGATAAATCATGACTTTAGCGAGTGTATCAAGTGAGTGGGAGGATTGTTGGTAGGGCTATAAGAAAGTGAGGAAGTACATTTCTTTGAAGATACATCTATTGAATTGCCTTCATAAACTCCTGCAAGAAGAATGAAGCTATATCGTGTTCAAACTTGACCAGGAATATGTTGTCCCATCTCGCTGCAGGAGATTTCTTGCACCTGTTCACTACATCACAACTTGAAGGAAACATCTTGTATAGAAAACCAATTTTTCTAAACAGCCAATTATATTACATGGTTCCTAGTTATTAGAAGCGCGCCTGGTGTTTGTTTTCGTGAGTGTTTTATAACCAGCATCCGCCGCGCCGCTAGCTTGTTATATCAGACCTCAAGTGCTACCACAACACATCTTTCAGTAATAACTTTCTGGTTCCTGGAATTAACTACACGCGACAGACAACATCACAAGTATCACTCTCTCTTCTGCTCCTTTCCTGTATTTAGTTAGTTAGTTAGTTTTTGTGTTTGCTATTTGCTTTACGTCGCACCGACACAGTACGTCTTACGGCGACGATGGGATAGAAAAGGCCTAGGAATCGGAAGGAAGCGGCCGTGGCCTTAATTAAGGTACATCCCCGGCATTTGCCTGGTGTGAAAATGAGAAACCACGGAAAACCATCTTCAGGGCTGCCGACGGTGGGGCTCGAACCCCCGATCTCCCGATCACTGGATACTGGCCGCACTTAAGCGACTGCAGCTAACGAGCTCGGTGGTTAGTTAGTTAGTTAGTTAGTTAGTTAGTTAGTTAGTTAGTTAGTTTATTGTTTCCGTTGTTTATTTTCGATTCAGGCTGTATACATGTATAAATACAATCTGTTGCTTATTATTTGGGTTCGGAAGTTTATGACGGAAAGAAGTACAAAATATGCAAGCAAATATGCCCTCAAAACTAACTAAATATGACCTGGAAAAGGGTAAAATACGACTTAAGTATTTTAGGGATAGGTAGCAAGTATTGGAGTATTATTAGCATTGAAAGTGTCAAAAAGTGATAAGCGACAATACAGCAGACACGTTTAATCAAGCAGACTGACAGAGTTACAGTAGGTAGATTAAACCTTTATACCAGGGCCTCTCAGAGTGCATGCGCCTGGTGCATGCACTGTGCACGGTGCAAAAGCCGACTTCACTTGGTTGACCAGAGTGCAGACCCCCACTCCTCGATTTGGAGCAATAGCGCTGTCTCTCTCTTTCCCCACGCCTGTCTCGCTCGCTCCGCCTGTCTCCCTCTTCTTCATTTGTTCCGTAACGCTCCAAATCCGAGCCGAGTTGAGCCGAGCTTAGCCGAGTAGCCCAGAGACCATAGCGTATCGAAGAGGAAGTGCGACGACATCTTCTCCATTCGCCCGTAAGAGAGCTCAAGAGGTTGGTGGGACACCCGCTTGGTGGCAGCACAGGCGATTGCGATGTCAACAGAGACCCTTGGCCATTAGCCCGCGTTATATTTGCCTTCGAGGAGTGGGGGTCTGCACTCTGGTCAACCAAGTGAAGTCGGCTTTTGCACCGTGCACAGTGCCTTCAGATGTAGTAATTTTTATTGCTCATTATTATCGCTGTAAGAGATGTTTCGACAGTTTGCATTATTAGTGTATTCACGATTGAGTTGTGTGAGAAGTGTTATGTTTTAAATGCCTCGGTCTTTGTCGCTATTGTGCTATAAGGCAACGTATATCAGTGCGGGAGGAAACTATCACATCATGCCCTCGTGTTTTGTACCCTGCTGCAGATCTGGATATGACCGATCGTCTTCAGGTAGGCATTTCTTTAGGCCCCCTAAAGAGAGTAGTGTTTTACTGAAATGGGAGAAGGCTATCCAGAGAAAAGACCGAAAATTAACTCATAACTGTTTCGTTTGTGACATTCATTTTTGCGATGACTTTCTAGTGAAAGTAGACTCGTTTATGGTGAATGGTGAAAGAGTAGAGATACCAAGACAGCGCTGGAAATTAAAACCAGAAGCATTTCCTCACATATTTCCTAATCTACCCAAGTATATTTCTAAGGCAGTTAAGAAACGCAACTCCCCCACGAATAGGCAATCCACACGAAGAGATTTCTCTAATAAAAGCCCTGAACAGATCGTAAATATCAGTGATAGTGATCAACCTGTATGCTCAGTAGTTGAAGATAGCTCTAATGTCGCAGATGCTAAGAAAACAATTGCACTATTAAAGAGGAGATTGAAGAATCAGAAACGTAATTTCATTAGAACGCAAAATCAACTCAATGCCGCTAAAGCTAAGATACATTTGCTTGAAAAAGACATTTCTGATATAAAATCAAAGAGAAATTTCACTGAGTCAAAACAATTCGGTTCTCTCAGCAAAAAACAGAAAATTATAGTCGATAAAATGTTAAAGAAATGTCAAGCGAAAAGTAAAAAAGGAATGAGATATAGTGATAAATTTCTTCTTGATGCACTTCTTTTAAAAATAAAGTCTCCCAAGGGTTATCGGCACTGTTTAAATCATGACTTGCTGCCTTTGCCTTCTGAATCCCACTTGAGAAATTTGGTGAAGGGCTTAAAATGTTCGTACGGCATAAATGAGCATGCTACCGCTGCCATAGCAGATTTTTTTAATGGAAAGGGGGAACAAGAACGCTTAGGGATGTTGATATTTGACTAGGTGAAGTTACGAGAAAAAATTCGCTTTAACTCGGAATCGTTGCAAGTGAATGGTTTTGTTGATTTGGGGAATTTTACTGAAGATATAAGCAAGGGTCAGTTGGCAAATCATGCTCTAGTTTTTATGTTTGTTCCTTTTCTATATAACTGGATACAACCCATAGCGATATATGCTAGCCGGAACGCCACCCCTGGTGATATAATTGCAAACATTCTCATTCAAGTCATCATACAATTAGAGCTAGTAGGTGTCCGAATCATTGGTTTCACATCGGATGGTAGCCAGTCGAATAAAAAGTTGTGGAAATGCTTAGGAATATCTGGTAACATAAAGAATCTGAAGTGTTATCCAGCTGACTCCAACAGAAAATTATGGGCATTTTCAGACGCGCCATATATATTTAAATGTGTAAGAAATCATTTTCTTGACAATGGACACGTTAATTATAATGGCAATATTGTTGATTATTCAGATTTTGAAGTAGTAGTCCCGATAATGCCTCTGTTATCCTCTCGCTCAGACATCACTGTGGATGGCAGTGCCATCTGTGCGGCGGTCCACGGTAACTCGTGAAGACGTCGCACTTCCTCTTCGATACGCTATGCCAGAGACGAAGCGTTGGTCCGAGCCGAGCTGAGCGGGACCGATGCACTGTGCACAGGAACTAAGCGCGCTGTCTGCACGCGTGAGATTTTGGGCGTTTGAGAGGCCCTGAAATATACTGTCATACAAATATAGAAGATATTCGCTTAGAAAGGGACCAGATGAATGCAATCTTACAAAATTTATCATAATATATTGTGAAAATTTTATATTAAAACAAATCCCTCTCCAAGACAAAACCATTATAGTTCGACGATCGAAATTAATAAACAAGACAAAGCGGATGGAGCGAGGCATGTACTCTTTTACATATAGAAGTTATTTGTAGATTCCAGTTTGGATTCTCACTTATGATGACACATAGATTATTTATCGATCATTCATATGTAATTTTGGTTCAAGATAGAGTCAGTGAAGGGGATATTTATACGACAACGTAAAGAATTTGACCTTGCTTTCTTGACACGACAAAGGCCCAAAAGCTTATTATCATGTTTAATGTCTCACCTACTCTCAATTCTCTGAGTTCTATTTTGTAGAAATTTAGCCACACATTCAACCACTCTTTTATCTAGTCCAATAGCCCGCATTTTCATCAGCAGTCTCCGCTATCAAAAGCCTTGGACAGGTCAATAGCCAGACAGTCCATTTGATCTTTTGAATCAACATCGTAAGAACCATGTAGGTTTTCTTCTTTTAGTTGTTATATCCGGAAATAGTCTGAGAAATCCGGCCCGTGACCATGCTCGTATTTCTTTGGTACGGAGTGTTTTTCAAACTGATAGTGGATATGAAGTAAAGAAGAACAATTCAAAAGTTGGTGCAGTGATGGTGATTATTTAATTTATGGGACACGTCTTATTCTTTGATTACTCTAAAAATAAATAAGAAGATAATCTGATTTTAAAAACCATAAAGAAGTATTTGATGAAAACCTCCACTGAATGCAACCTCAGCACTAAGTTGGATGGCTCAGTTAGCTCTATACCAAGCCACCTTAACCCCTAACATTAGTCTGGTACTCATTTTTGCTGTCGTTATCATTTCCATCAGTGTTTGTCCTGCCTAGTGGTAGGGTCCGCTTTGGAATTTCACTGTCACCATGCCTTTCGCTCGTGGGTTGTTGGTATGTATATATTTACTTTCTTCATAACGTCGTGTAGTATCAGCCCGTCGTTATTTAGGTCGTCCCTTGAGTCGTTTTGACAATATTTCATATTTGCCACTGTATCTGGTACTGCTCGCAGAATATGTCGAAAACCATCGTAAACGACTTCAGCGCATTTTCTTCTCGATCGACGAAACACCAGTCGTTTTCTTATGTCAGTCTTGGATACTCGGCACCGGCTGACCTCTCAGTGTTTTAATGGAGGTTCTTCTCCTTTCGTAGTTGGCCATCATTGGCACCATATAGCGCAACAGGACGGACGGTGGTGTAATAAAACTTGTAAACTTTCTTCAGTTTTTTCAGTTATTTCTGGGGTCACTGGCAAAGCCACTGAGTTAATTACGCCATCCCGGTGTAATAAAATAATGATGATGGTGATGATGATAATAAAAATAATATATTTTCGTTTACGGCCGTTAGAGCCCACGTTAGGTAACAGTTACATGTTGCCCAAAACTTTGGCATCCTTTCTCTGGCAGGCTGTCTTCTTTCTTCCTTCCACCCACGGATAAGTTTTGGTTCGTCATGGAATCCCTGGATTTTGTCGATCAATGACCTAACCTTGTTCGGTTTGAGATGTCTTCTGAATTTAGTCCCACCTGTTTGAGATCCTTTCTCACCTCCCTAAACCATTTGTCCGACAGTATAGGTCTGCTGTCTAGTTTTGTGAAAATCCTTTTCGTTAGTCTCTTCTCATCCATTCTAAATAAATGCCCATAGAATTTAAGTATCCGTTTTCTCATGGACTCAGCCTTTCATTGTCACGAAAAAGTTCTTCCCTTCCTCGCAACCTATACTGTCCGTCCCCAATCTGTAGACCCATTATTTTGCGAAGGATCTTTCTTTCGAATTTCTCAGCTTCTTTCAGTCCCGCTTTCCCTGTCATTTGAAGGCACTCACTAGCTTACAGACATTCCGTTTTAATCACTGTATTGTAGTGCCTTAGTTTAGCTCTCCTGAAAATGGTTTTCTTCTTGTATACAGGATATGTCCTACGAAAAGCCGCAGCCATTTTCTCCCGTCTGGTGTTGTTTGCTTCTCTTTCATTAGTTTTCAATTGCCCTATTTCTGTCTTCAGGTAGCGAGGGGCTATTTTGATGTTTGTTATATATTGAACCATTCAGTTCATGTTCAAATAGTCTGGATTTTAGCCTTAGATATTGGAATTGCATGAGACCACCATGAAAGTCATTGTATAGCAGTTTATTATATAAGAGAGCACAGATGGAGCATTTCTCGTGGGAACATAGCAGCAGTATCATTATGAAAATTCCAGAGACTCATAAAAGGAATTTATTACCCAAGCGAAGCTTCTTTATTAATAGTGTTGGACGCGCACCACTTCATAAATCTCGCGGGCTGATTGTGCTTCGGAGGGAAGAAGAAATTAATTTAATATCTCCGGCTACAGAAGAGGTGCACTGGATTTGATAAGAGAATTGTAACCTGCATAATTTCCGGTAAATTTTGATATGCGACACGGCTATAATTATAAGTGCATACGTTAAGTGAGGTACTTGTCACTCCTTGTGCGGGAGAAGCTTCCAGTCGCGGGCGCGGGTTATACAGACCTCCCACACACAAGCGTGGTAACGCCATCACCAGCCTGATTATAAATACACGACCGCCGAGCGCGTCAGATTCATTCATTGACTGTACGGCTGCTAGAACGAGGTCGTCACGCTGCGAGTCGGCATACAGAAGAGCGTCTTTATCTTCGAGCTGCATACACCTAGCACGATTGAATCCGAGGAAAAGTAAGTAATCAACATGGATAATTAAGCTGAATTCTTGATATTACATGCGCTGATCTGCTGTCATGAGAGGATGTGCTGCTAATAATTAGACTGTTTGACTAGTAGCTTCATATTACTTGAGGTCCACATTGTAACAAACGAAATACACGGATTAGTGTAGGCTCAGGTTATCTATTGTGTCAGAAAGTTCGGTCAGTGTGATAGTCTAACATGAAACTGTTATCATGTCTTGTAAAGAGAACATTTATGTATCAAGTCTATACTCTGAAAGTGACTTGGTCAAACGACCGCATGAGGTATGGTGGTAGTGGAAACAGGCATCGAATACGGACTGTGTGTAATAGACATTTCTTTACAGTTTTCCCTACATCAACCCAGTACGAGATACTGCCCATTTATGTTGGGGGGTGCGGTAACGGGAGCTGAAGAAGACCAGGAGTCCTCACGACATCGGGAGTCGACCCAGGAACATCAGGCGCACCTGCTCATCACGACACCGAAGGGGACATCCTCCAACCACCTGAGAAGCTGCATGAAATGTTCTCGCCAGCCAGAATGTCTCCAGTCATCAGCCCGTATATGCCACCAGCGTCGAAGCCTGCCATGATGCAGTAACTCCATCTGTCCAATGAGGGCCCGTTCCGATATGTTCACCGATCATTTCAGGTCAGATATTTCCAATTTGTAAGAAACATGCAATGTTAAACTCCACAGGATAGGAACAAGATTGGCCGTCAGCCAACATGTTAATTATGTTAGGGTAGATCGTTGTGTACAGTATAGCTATGCCCAGGACTCGAACTCAGTTAATTTAATTGTAGGTTGCATGTCGTTTATTCCTTGTTTGTGTGATAACTTTTCCATTCGGTATTATTATGATTGAGTACATGTTGTCTCCACTTCTCATGTCGGACCATCCTGGTCATGACGCCGCTGTCAGGTAGACAGATATGGTTGATAGAGCAGCGTCAGGTACATATCTTTGAGGTCTTATGTAATTTATTGGAGATCGTGACTTATCCCTTAAACTTACTCAGGTTAACGTGTCAGGAGGTGCGTGTCATCATGTTTGAGATATATGAGCATTATGTAATTAGCTGACTGTGCAAATTGAAGTAGAGAAAGCGTTAGCGCAGATTAATAATGTGTTATATGAGTTTGATATGCCTGGTAATGGCCAAGTAATGATAGTGCAGTGGATTGCACCTTTGTACACTAATGGATAAGCCCAGTGGAGGCAGCAGCGAGATTATGTTGTATTGATAATGAAATAGATACGATTGCATGCAGACCATGCATGATTATGAGAGCGCTATGTGGGCCAGTTTCCGAGAGGGACAGTGAAAGTAAAATTCACCCTGCAGTCGGTTTCCCAGTAGTCAGCTGGAAGCTATTTATAGAAAATAAAGTATGGCCGGCTCCTGTCACGTGCTGAGTGGGGGTGAGGGAAGGAAGGTGTGTGACGTCACGACACAGGAATGCTGCAGTAAAAGCATACTGCTGTCTGTCTAGTGTTTTAGGGAGACAACGACTTTATTGTTACGGTACTAGTAGAGATTGCATTTCTATTTGTATTTGTCATTTTATACGACTAGCCCTTTTATGTATTGGTCATAGGACGACGTAGTTGAGTTCCTGTTGTTTTAATGTTTATGTTAGGTGCCTTGCGCTTAGCTGGCCCAGGGATCGATGCTCTGTCAGAGCACTGTATAATGTATGTTTATATTAGTCAGGTGGAGAGTTCGGAGTACTGTGGCATAGAATAGAGAGGAGTAGAAGGATGCTGCTAGACTAGTATTTGTACAGATATCCGTTTAATACTCCATTACTTACCCTATTGTTACATGCTTGTTACAGCAATGAGGTTTCGTGAAGGTGTTTTCTCGACCGCTATGTTGAACTGGCTATCGACGGCTCCATATTTTATTAATCCCATGTATATTTGGACAGCTCTTATATTTGTATTTCATCAATATTGGCATCCTCTTTATTTATCTAATTAGGCCCTTGTTTATACCCTGATCCCCTGAAGCATGCACTCCTGAGCTGCTGAGAGTGGATACGCATCGCAAGGGAAGCTATGTGCCACGCACACCCACTTTGGTGGATGTATTGATCAATATAATGCACTTGGTTCGATCTCGGCGTTTGCCTGATGGGAACCAAGGCATTGTAGGGCAAAATATTTAGTTTTTTCGAAAGAAATCTGTAGCCCTGCTTTTTCTGCTTGTACTTTTAGTACATTCAGCTGTTCTATTGCTGTGTCACTATTCCTAGATAGCAGCGCGAGGTCATCAACAAAGGCAAGGCAATTAATCATGACACCACCTTTCGGTCCTCCAATGTATATTTGGTTAAGTAGTCTTTTTCTGTCCAGTTCTTTTTCCCATTCCCGGATAATCTTCTCCAACACACAGTTGAAAATAATTGGTGACAGTCCACAATAATAATTTGAAGAGAACGCAAGAACAACTTGAACAAAGTATTGGCGAATATCAAGCAGGCTTCCGCCCTGGTCGCTCGTGTGCAGAACAAATATTCAACTTGAAGGCAACACTTAAATACAAAGCATTGAGGAACAAACCGGTCATCTGTATTTTTGTTGACTTCAGGAAAGCGTATGACTCGGTTGATCGACAGCCTCTCTTCGTTATTCTTAGGAACTGGGGCTGATTCCAAGACCCTCAACCTCATCAAGGCAACACTCACTGACACTATCTCCAAAGTTAAATTCATGGGGGAGATCTCTGAACCATTCCCGATTAAAACTGGCGTCCGACAAGCTGACGGCTTATCTCCGCTTCTTTTCAACCTCGTCCTAGACAAAGTCATCCGCGAGTGGGAGAAGGTATTGAAAGGCATAGAATACTGGCGCCCCATACGATTAGGACGACCCAAAGACGGTATTGAGATATCATGCCTCGCTTTTGCAGATGGCCTGGCCATACCGACAGATGATGTAGTCACAGCCGTTAAACAAATTGAAACTCTTAGCGAATGTGCTGGAAAGGTTGGCCTACAAATTTCCTTTGAAAAGACGAAGTTCTTCTGCTCAAAACTTAACATCCAAAATTTGAACACGACATATGGGCAAATCAACCGAGTACCACACTTCAAGTACTTGGGAGAAATACTTGAACCAACGGGAGGCGGGAAGGCTGCCCAGAAAATTCGCCTACAAAAATTTGGGAAAGCCTGCGGTAGGGTTCACAACGTATACAATAAAAAGTGCTTGTCCCGCCATGCAAAAATCAGACACTATAATACAGTAGTCAAGCCCGAAGTCTTACAGACCCTTACACTAAATGGGACCGAGCTCGATAGCTGTAGTCGTTTAATTGCGGCCAGTATCCAGTATTCGAGAGATAGTGGGTTCGAACCCCACTGTCGGCAGCTCTGAAGATGGTTTTCCGTGGTTTCCCATTTTCACACCAGGCAAATGCTGGGGCTGTACCTTAATTAAGGCCACGGACGCTTCCTTCCCATTCCTAGGCCTTTCCTGCTCCATCTTCACCATAAGATCTATCTGTGTCGGTGCGACGTAATGCAAATAGCAAAAAAAAAGTACACTAAATGGGCAAGGTGACCTAGAAAACATTTTAAAAGAAGAAAGAAGAATCCTGAGGAAAATTCTCGGCCCCCGAAAAACAGAAGATGGATATAGACTGAGGTCACGCAAAGTGACAGAAGAGCTTTCCAACATTGCAGCAGACATCCGCAAAAGACGTCTGAAATTTTATGGACATGTCCGCAGACTGCCGGCAAGTAGACTGACACACGAGATTCTCACCTACATAGAACATCTAAAAAATATTCCATGGGTACTGGAAGTGAAGAAGGATCTGGAAAAATCCCAGATGAACTCAAATGACACCGCGGACAGAAAGCTCTACAGGAAAAATATTAATGGATAGAAAGTGCAACCAGAGAACGAAGTAAAAAAAGAAGACTGGAGCAAAGTGGAAAAGGATCCACGGAAGAAGGATGAGAGCTGTTTGGCAACTCAGAAAACAGAATCGTTAGAGTTTTGCGTGATCCATTGGGTCAATACGCACATAATAATAATAATAATAATAATAATAATAATAATAATAATAATAATAATAATAATAATAATAATAATAATAAAGGAAGATGACGAATTTCGTAGACAGCACAATTTCGAGCTCTATGGACACATAGTGAGGCTCTCTGATTGTGCTAGGGGAAGGAGAGTAGCTTTCTATGGCCACATAGTAAGACTGCCTCCCAAAAGACTGACTAATCGCCTGTTCATCTGCTGGCAAAACAAGGAGATTCGTACCACTTGGCTGACAGAAACTGAGAAGGATATTGAAGAACTGGAAATATCAGATCTTCAAGATAGACCGTGTGTACGACATACCCTGAAAGAAGTCTATGGATTTCAGGGGGGGAAACGGAGAAAGGTACCCCTGGACAGATGAAAGAAAGGGAGTTACACCGGCAGAAAATGCGAGAATACTGGACAGAGATCAAAGTCCAACAGTTGAAGAAGCGTGGTCTAAAGTAGGCCCATTCGAACCAATAATAATAATAATAATAATAATAATAATAATAATAATAATAATAATAATAATAATACCGGGCGAGTTGGCCGTGCGCGTAGAGGCGCGCCGCTGTGAGCTTTCATCCGGGAGATAGTGGGTTCGAATCCCACTGTCGGCAGCCCTGAAGGTGGTTTTTCGTATTTTCCCATTTTCACACCAGGCAAATGCTGGGGCTGTACCTTAATTAAGGCCACGGCCGCTTCCTTCCAACTCCTAGGCCTATCCTATCCCATCGTCGCCATAAGACCTATCTGTGTCGGTGCGACGTAAAACCCCTAGCAAAAAAATATTATATTAATAATAATAACTTATGCATGACAGTAAATTACGAATTTGGAAGAATTGGCTCAATTTGAACGACCTAATCAAAGTATGGTTATGAAACAAAACTTTCCATATTTTTTTTGTGGAAAGTCCTTGAATGTATCTCAAAACATTTTGGTGTCCGCGATAAACTTAATTTTGAGACACTTTGCCGTAAACAGGACCACAATCACAACGTATGAACAGACGGCTTAGATAAAAGGAAAAGAACGTAAAGATGAAGATTTCATGGAACATTAAGCCAAAAGAGGTTGGCATGACACTGAACGACGAGCTCTCGTGAATGCAACTAACTCACAGAGTCACGCTTGTCTAATTGCCAGCCTGTGTGATGCAATAGTTGCGTGCTTTACCGAAGAATAGAAGGTTGCATGTTCAAATCAAGTAGAGGTCGATGTATCCTCGAACGGGACCAGAAGATTAGTGCTTCTAAGAAGTAACACAGGAGTTTACTGATGTGTAAGAGACCATAGTCCATGGACCTGGTTTCTAGAGCATCATTACCTCCTTCAGTCACGAAGTCCCAGTGTGTATTCACAATCACTGTAATGATAGCAGACCCTGTGAGAACCCTTGACTGTTTGTGACCAACTACAGTGCAAATGCGTTTCAGGGCTCTATAAACTGCAAGGGCATTTACATCATGAAGATTTAATGGGTGTAGTAACTTATGCAGAGATATCACAAATTTTGTTTCTCATGTCCGTCCACTTAAGAACGAACTATCCGCAATAATTCTTCGTTCTTTCTTAATTCGTTTACCGTCCACGATTGCCTTTTTCCTCGGACTCAGCGAGGGTTTCCACCTCTACCGCCTCATGGGCAGTGTCCTGGAGCGTGAGACTTTAGGTCGGGGATACAACTTGGCAGGAGGACCATTACCTCGCCAGGCAGCCAGGGACTTTGTGGGGGGATGGGGAGATTGGAAGGGATAAACAAGCAAGAGGGAAGGAAGTGACCGTGACCATGCCAGCATTTGCCTGGAAGAGAAGTGGGGGAAACCACCTAAAACCACCTCGAGAATGGCTGAGATGGGAATCGAGCCCCCTCTACTCAGTTGAACTCCCGAGGCTGAGTGGACCCCGTTGCAGTTCTCGTACCACGTTTCAAACTTCGTGGCAGAGCCAGGAATCGAACCCGCAGGAGGCAGTTAATGACACTAACCACTACATCACAAACGCGAACATCCTCAATAATATTGAAGAAATTTCGTACATATCAAGGAAAGAACGATAAGAGACATGTAGACATGTTTCATAAAACGTAAGGAGCGAATTATTATTATTATTATTATTATTATTATTATTATTATTATTATTATTATTATTATTATTATTATTATTATTATTGTTATTATTATTATTATTATTATTAATCATCATCATCCAATTCGCAGAGTTTATGTCAAGACCTGTTCCATCTCAAGGATGCGTGATCTTGAAATGGTTTCTCCTTTTTCGTCTGTTGGTTTGTGAACGCGTGCTTCCTTCATCTTAAGGACCAGGTTCAACTCCCCATCAGCGTGTCGAAAATGTCTGAAATGAGACTTCCACTGCAGGTGTTCACTCATTCACAAATACCAGGTTAATTCCTGGGATTAAAAAGCGACCGGACATAGAGCTAACCACTCTGTTCCACTTAGCACAGAGGTTGCGGATGAGTTCATTTGTGGGAGAGGTATATTTAAGCAGTTCAGTTTTTTTAATTCTATCTAGGTATGTCTGGTACCTTTCTATTTTCAAATTAATTCAGAGTAGGGCTCTCCACTGGTTGCGCCATCGATGCCCTCTCGCCGTCGGCCTAGTGACATAAAATATTCATATTGAAGAAGTTACTAGATTTAGGAAAATAAGACTAAGAATTTGAGATCATTGGGACGAAATTATCGTTGATATCACTTACGAATTACAAAGCAAATTATATGATTATATTGAATTTGTGTGAGAGTCCAACTCCTTGGTTGAGTGGTCAGCGTAGTGACCTTCGGTTCAGAGGGTCCCGGGCTTGACACCCGGCCACGTCGGGGATTGTAATAGTCTCTGATTAATTTTCTAGCTTGGAGACTGGGTGTTTATGTTCGTCTCAACACTCCCTCTTCATAATAAAACAACACACTTCACTAAGGACCACCACAGAAACACGCAATAGTGAGTACATCTCTCCACAGGGTTGTCGCCAGGAAGGGCATCCAGCCGTAAAATAGGATGAAATTCACATATGCGATACAATTCGCACCCGCAATCCGCAGGTGTGAGGAAAAGGTGGTGGAAAAAGAAACAAAATGAATTTTTGTGAAGCTAATCGAACGGGCAAATTAGGTGCAGAAAACAGTACAATTGCCTACTGCATTTTCTATTGCGGAGACGGCAAATGTGAATAGCCGTTCTGCGCATGCGCTGGGTCTAGCTTCAGCTTTTCGCTCTATGCTGATAACTTAAACTGCTTATTTACTGATGTTAACTATATTTCCCCTCTCTTCGTATTTAAAGCTGTTTTTAACACACAGATATTTAAAATGAACGTGTCGTAAGAAATATTTGGACTTACTCACCTGAGGTTTAAAATAAATAAAAAATAAATAAATAAATAAATAAATAAATAAAAATTAATACATAAATAAATAATAATTAAATATGTTAATAAATAAATACACCATTGTCATTTGGAGAAATCAGAGGAGGACTATGTCGAGGGTGAGAAAATTCGAATGAGGCAACTATAAACCTCCCTGTAATTTAAATATCCATTGCTTAGTCCAAATTTCGCAATCAGATTCGTTTTGCTATTGGTTTTACGTCGCGACAATGGGATAGGAAAGGGCTAGGAGTTAAGGTGTGAAAATGGGAAACCACGGGAAACCCTTTTCAGGGCTGCCAACAGTGGGGTTCGAACCCACTATCTCCCAGATGTAAGCTTACAGTTGCGCGCCCTTAACCGCACGGCCAACTCACCCAGTAATCAGATTTTTAATTAAAGATTACTAAACTATGTCATTCGATAGTCTAAAATAATGTTTTTGACATCTTTCATTTCAACATTTTCCGGGAGATAACCAGCTAGCCCTCCTTTCTTGGGGAGGGGTTGAAAAATCTGGAAGTTTTAACACCGAAATAATTTCTAGACACGTGTGACGACAGGGTAAAGAGGAATCTATTTTGGAAACAGGTAGGCAGTGAGTAAGACTGCACCACTGAGATTTGCTGTGTTATTTATTTATTTATTTATTTATTTATTTATTTATTTATTTATTTATTTATTTATTTATTTATTTATTCAGACGATTGAACTTGGTTATGTGGTCCAGCCACCTGGCTTCCACCCTGAGTGTCCCTGTCGAGAAACTTGGTAACTTGTAGCGGAATTTTGATTATAATAATTGGGTGTCAGGAAGAGCCTAGGCGCTCTTTTGACCACACATAAAAACATGGGAAGGGTGCGTTGAAGTGGTACGAATCCTGGCTATCACCTGGGAGATTTTGGAAATGAAAAGTCACATTCCTGTAGTTCTGATTACACGTGAAACTGGAAGTCTCGAGGTTATTATCACGATATCAACAGTCACGCAAAATTTCAAGATTATTTGCTTGGTTAATAATAATAATATTAATATTAATAATAATAATAATCATCTGTTTACCCTCCAGGGTCGGCTTTTCCCTCGGACACAGCGAGGGATCCCACCTCTACCGCCTCAAGGGCAGTGTCCTGGAGCTTCAGACTCTTGGTCGGGGATACAACTGGGGAGAATGATCAGTACCTCGCCCAGGCAGCCTCACCTGCTATGCTGAACAGGGGCCTTGTGAAGGGATGGGAAGATTCGAAGGGATAGGCAAGGAAGAAGGAAGGAAGCGGCCGTGGCCTTAAGTTAGGTACCATTCCGGCATTCACCTGGAGGAGAAGTGGGAAACCACAGAAAACCACTTCCAGGATGGCTGAGGTGGGAATCGAACCCACCTCTACTCAGTTGACCTCCCGAGGCTGAGTGGACCCCGTTCCAGCCCTCATACCACTTTTCAAATTTCGTGGCAGAGCCGAGAATCGAACCCGGGCCTCCGGGGGTGGCAGCTAATCACGCTAACCACTCCACAGAGGCGGACAATAATAATAATACCGTAATAATAACGAGAAGATAGGCTCGGACTTCTGTGACATATTTTTAGCCTGGTCTCTTTCTACAAACATAAGTTAAATTAAACACATTTCTAGCTTATGTAGTAAACAAGTTGATAGGGTTTTTGTTGGTCATGTAAAATTATATATATTGCTGCATTTTTATTCATCATCATCATCATCATCATCTGTTTACCCTCCAGGTTCGGTTTTTCCCTCGGACTTAGCGAGGGATCCCACCTCTACCGCCTCAAGGCCAGTGTCCTGGAGCTTCAGACTCTTGGTCGGGGATACAACAACTGGGGAGTATGACCAGTACCTCGCCCAGGCGGCCTCACCTGCTATGCTGAACAGGGGCCTTGTGGAGGGATGGGAAGATTGGAAGGGATAGGCAAGGAAGAGGGAAGGAAGCGGCCGTGGCCTTAAGTTAGGTACCATCCCGGCATTCGCCTGGAGGAGAAGTGGGAAACCACGGAAAACCACTTCCAGGATGGCTGAGGTGGGAATCGAACCCACCTCTACTCAGTTGACCTCCCGAGGCTGAGTGGACCCCGTTCCAGCCCTCGTACCACTTTTCAAATTTCGTGGCAGAGCCGGGAATCGAACCCGGGCCTCTGGGGGTGGCAGCTAATCACGCTAACCACTACACCACAGAGGCGGCCCTGCATTTTTATTATGAAATAATATTTGACGAAAGACAATGAAGCGAAAGCTTATTTTTAGTCATATTAAACCGTTCTCCGAGTATTATTCGCATGTTTTGAGCAGGTATTATTTTTGTGTGTGATTGGTTATTTAAGATTTCCTTTCCTTAGAAATATTTTGTGGTTAAATTAAGTTTGAGGTAACGGGTTGCGAGAGAAGTTGTCAAATTAGAAAGGACAAAAGAATGTTGGGAATATGACCAGTCTGCTGCTGGTCGGCCTCGTTTACACATCCTCATCCCTCAACCATTCCCTGTAAGTGGTTCTAACCCTGCTGTTGCCAGGTAGTAATTCTGAGCTGTCAGTGACTCTTTTCGGACATTTCTCTGCTTTTTTCTCAGGTTTATTCCCCGTTCTATGTAGTCTTCTTCTTTCCCACACTTGTGGAGTCGCGGGTGTGAACTGTGTCGCACAAGAGGAGTTGGCCCTAGTTTATCACCGGATGCCCTACCTGACGCCGACCCTATGTGGAAGTATATAATCACAGTGCATATTCCGGTGGTGGTTGGTAGTGTGGTGTGTTGCGTGAATATGGGACAAGCATAAACAAGCATAAACACCCATTCCCCGACCCAGAAGAATTAATCAAACGCTATTAAAATCCCCGATCCGGATGGGAATCGAACCCGGGACCCTCTGAAGCGTACGCCTCAATGATGACCATTCAGCGAAGGATTCGGACTTCACGTTCTCTACAATGAAGTGTGAATTCCATTGCGTTTATTTTCGGTTTTTTCAGCGTAAATTAATCCAGCCTATTCCATTTTTTATTGGGTGACGAGTCTGCTGTGGCAAATAGAAGTCAATATTTACCTTTTTTAAAAAATAATGAACCAACAATTTCTCTCCTAAGCATTTTTGGACAATACATAATTTCCTTGCGTCGTATTTCGCAGTTTTTATGCCACATTTAGGTATCTTTTAGAGCATAATTGTAGACATTTTCCAGTGTTATTGAGTTATCGAAGCCTCCGTAGCTCAGGCGGCAGCGCGCTGACCTCACACCGGTGGATACCGTGGTTCAAATCCCGGTCACTCCATGTGAGATTTGTGCTGTACAAAGCGGAGGCTGAACAGGTTTTTCTCCGGGTACTCCGATTTTTCCTGTCATATTTCCTTCCAGAAACACTCTCCATTAACATTTCATCTATCATATCATTGCCCCAGAGGAATGCGACAGACTTCGGCAGCCGGCACATTTCCTATCCTCACCGCTAGATGGGGGCTTCATTCATTCTATCCCTGACCTGGTCGAATGACTGGAAACAGGCTGTGGATTTTCATTGAGTTATCGACATCCGAGACAATCAAACGCTATTAAAATCCCCGATCCGGTTGGGAATCGAACCCGGGACCCTCTGAAGCGTACGCCTCAATGATGACCACAGCCTGTTTCCAGTCATTCGACTGGATGAGGAAAGGAATGAACGAAGCCCCAACTAGCGGCGAGGAGAGGAATTGTGCCGGTTGCCGAAGCCTGTCGCACTCCTCAGGGCAATGATTAATGATTCACAGATGAAATGATATTGGAGAGTGTTGCTGGAATGAAAGATGACGGGGAAATCCGGAGTGCTCGGAGAAAACCTATCCCGCCTCCGCTTTGCCCAGCACAAATCTCACATGGAGTGACCGGAATTTGAACCAAGGAACCCAGCAGTGAGAGGCCAGCGGGCTGCTGCGTGAGCCACGGAGAATCTACAATGATGATGATGATAATGATAATGATAATAATAAAAATGTTATTGACATTATGTCCCACCAACTACTTTTACGGTTTTTGGAGACGCTGAGGTACCGGAATTTATTCCCGCAAGAGTTCTTTTTCGTTCCAGTAAATCTACCGACACGAGGCTGACATATTTGGGCACTTTCAAATCCCACTCAACTGAGCCAAGATCGAACCTACCAATTCGGGATCAGAAGGCCAGAGCCTCAATCGTCTGATCTACTCAGCCCGGCAGTAATAATAATAATAATAATAATAATAATAATAATAATAATAATAATAATAATAATAATAATAATAATAATGAACCGTACTGGTATGCATTATTCCGATAATCTCCCTAGCTTCGAAGTAGAAAAACATTTTCAAGTTTTGAACAATCTCTTTTCAATGTATTCAAGTCTCTACCAAGCCACTCTGAAATTCGTGGCCGAATCTAGAAGGGAACTGGTGCCGGCCAAGCGGTAAGCCACTGCGCTAACTCCCATATCAAGATAGTTGACACGGAGCGAGTTGGCCGTGCGGTTAGAGTGGCGTAGCTGTCAGCATGCATTCGGGATATGGGGAAGTTTGGAAGAGACAGACAAGGAAGAAAGAAGGAAGCGGCTGTGGTCTTATGTCAGGGACCATCCCGGCATTTGCCTGGAGGAGAAGTTGGAAACCACGGAAAACCACTTCGACGTTGGCTGATGAGGGAATCGAACCCCCTTCTACTCATTTGACCTCCCTAGACTGAGTGGACCCTGTTACAGCCCTCACACCACTTTTCAAATTTCGTGGCAGAGTCGGGAATCGAACCCGGAAATGGCATCTAATCACACTAACCACTATGTGACGGTATCTATTGGGGAATATATTTTATAGTCAACAGGTACGTTTTTGGGATTTTATTGCTGATGTGGTCCACATTTCTTGTCGATACAAATGCTTTTTCGCACAGGCAAGTATATTTTTTCCTTTCTATCTCAGGATAATTGTAAATATTAACTCATTCAGGGTTGTTACGATGTTTTCTAACTCATCACGTACATTATTTACTCCATTTTTCATCGGGCGTTTTCCTATCACCTACTTGTAACAACTTACTCGAAAAACTGGCGTCTTCTCCTCCCAAATGAGCTCTCATATTTGTTCTTAAAGTTATGGTCTGTTGAACTCTGCGATGGAGAAGATTTTAAACATTGATTATGTCTCCTGGAGTTCCTTTGGGGATTACAGGGAGAGTCTGTCGAAAGTCCACAGCAAAGAAAAATGTCACAGTCGAACGGGTTGGGTCACTAAGCTGTCAGCTTGCATTTGGGTGATAGTTGGTTCGAACCCCTCTGTCGTCAGCCCTGAGGATGGTTTTCGTGGTTTCCCATTTTCACACCAGGCAAATTCTGGGCTGTACCTTAATTAAGGTCACGGCCGCTCCCATCCCAATTCTAACCTTTTCCTTCCTTTGCGTTGCCGTAAAACTTTGCTGGGTTCGTGTGACGTAAAACCACTAGCGAAGAAGGTAGACTCGTTGAGAAGTTCCAGAGCATTTGCCCAATTCCGGTTCCAAATAATTATTGGAAATGTATGTACCAATGCAGTAAACACAATAGCACACGTTAAACGGTAGCCTCCATACACCCAATTACTCGAAAATGATAACGAAAGTTGTCACTTCCTCTTAAATGTCCCCTTATTTTATTTCTTGGGGTGAAAGACCCTGAATGTTTACATACGTGACCAAACTTACTGTAGAATATCAGTAGACAGATAACGTACTGTAACTTGATAATCTATATACAATACCTTATATTGGAACTACAAAATGCCTTTATTTTCCTAATTGCTGTAGTGCAGGTGCACGAATGACTTAACTTATCTTGCGTCGACCCATATGGCGGTCAGACATATGACTTATCATATCTCTCGGAGTTCGGTGTTTTGTCTACCTAGACTTACTCAAGCGTAACCCCAGCCACCGGTAACGTGTTGTGTCCCCACTTTCCTCCCCGTCATCAACCACTGTTGTCAGCAATTAAACACAACAGAGATAAGAAGAAATCGTGATGTAAAAACAGGTTCCCTCAACAACTTATTTCCAAGACACGCGGGCTCCCACATTAACTTCGGCAGTAAGAGCCATTCAGCCTCTGGGAGACCAGCGGCAGGAGTGAACCGCGAGTTGTCTGCCGTAGGCCTAGATCCTTTTAGAAACTTGAACTACGGAAATATCAGACAGGGATTCATTATCATCATCGTCATCCTCCAGCCGCAGCCGTCATGAGGTTGTCGCTTCAACTTTTCGTAACACTTGCAGTTCAGAGTTTCCTCGAAGTAAGACTCTCTTTGTCGTCCTCTACCTCTTTTCCCAGCAACTCTTCGTTCAAAGGTGTTAGCTACAAAATAATAATAATAATAATAATAATAATTTTAAAAAAATGTTTTACCACAGAATGTGGCCAAAGTACTCTACTTTGGTTTTCTCGATAATGCTATTGAGACTCCTCTTTCCTTCTGCCTTTTCACCTAAAATTCGACTAACCCTACAGACATGATATTTCCTGTGTGCTTTGCCTGTCATAAATGATTTCAACGGTTCTAAACAACCATCCGCATCACTGACTAGATCGAATGCTATTTTTATAATTATTGCTGTTCTGCTGCTACAAGGCACGGCTTCATATGCAGTTGTTTCGGTATGTGTTTGTATGTTCGTCTGCTAACATCAGCCCGTACCAAGTTCCTCGTTGATTTTTAGGGACCGTGATCAATGTTGTTGACATTCTGACATTTCATACAGAGTCTAGTGATCGTAGCGTATCCACAAATATTTTAAAATTGGCTTTCACGAAACCGATTGGCGAAAGTATCCCTAGTTTCTTTGATTCCGTTCACACCTACTTTCTCTAACGTTATTCGTTCTTACAACTAATACGACATATCGCCACTTTGGCTGCACCCCTACTATCAGGTAGTACTGTACATCCACATACCCGATCGTAGGTTAGAGCAGGGCCATCCAAACAGCGCTCCCCGAGCGCTAGCGCTCTGGCCGCGCTCCAAGCCAGTGCTCCGAGCGCTTTGGGGAAGGTAGTGGTGGGAGAAGCTTGGCTGGCTGAGCGAGCGGTCTGCCCGCCCCGCCGAAGAGAGCAGTCGTTCCATGCCATCAGTCGTAGTCTAGTCTACAGTGACTATACATATTGTATCACTGTAGTCTAGTCCAATGCGCTTTGTTGACAGCGTGTAACTAAATAACTAAATCAGTTTCGCAGTTGTCATGACTGAACATTATACCAAAAAAAGGAGTGGTGAAGCAGCAGCCTTTAAAGCAGAAAGGGAAATTTCATTTTTCTGTACAGCTTATAAAGGGCATGCCAAATTTTTAGTGTGCCACCGAGATTTAATGTGTTAAAAAAGCACAATTCGGAACGGCAATACAGTGCCAACCATAGGGATGATTACGGTGATTTGACAGACGCCAGTCGCCAATCGAAGTTGGAAGGATTGAAAGAAAATTTCAAGCAGCACTGTTCTGTAAATATTATTGTTTTAATTTTTAAATGCTTGTTTACAACGGAAATGAAGAAATGATTGAATTATTTGAAGAATACTAAAATTGTGACTTGCCGTATTTTTGTCTGACAGGTGATTGAGGAGAGTGAGTTGGTGGACCCATTTTACGAACAAGCTACAAATGTTCGCCGCGAACTGCCAAAGAAGGGAAACCCTTCATGGAAGGGACTGTAATCAAGGAGTGCCTAATGGATGCGGCGGTATGTATTTGTCCTATGGAGCTAGTTGAGACATTTGATAAAATATTTCTTTCTCTTCAAACTGTGGCTCGCAGAATAGACGATATGGCCGTTGATATGGAACAGCAATTAATGGAGAAGGCAGCAAAATTTGTATCCTTTTCCATCGCCCTCGACGAATCAACTGAAATTGCGAGCTCAGCTCGTTATTTTCATTCGAGGGGTGGATGACGATCTTCGGGTCACCGAGGATTTCCTAGACTTGGTAGCTCTCAAAAACACCACTACCGGTTTCGGTATTTTTCAAGCAGTGGAGGGTGTTTCTGAGTCAATGGGATTAAAATGGGAGCGGTTGACGAGTGTAACGACGGACGGAGCTCCTGCTTTACGTGGTCTACGTACGGGGTTCCTCAGCTATGTAAAATTAAACATGGTTGAGAGCAGTAGTACCCTAATGGCGGCGATCCAGTGCTTTATACACCAGGAGGCAATCTGTGCAAAAGTCGTCAAGCTTAAAGACGTAATGGGAACTGTTGTGCGAATAATAAATTTTTTTCACTCCCATGGACTCACGCACCGTCAATTCAAAGAGTACCGGGCGAGTTGGCCGTGCGGTTAGGGCGTGCAGCTGTGAGCTCGCAATCGCGAGATAGTAGGTTTGAACCCCACTGTCGGCAGCCCTGAAGATGGTTTTTCGTGGTTTCCCATTTTCACACCAGGTAAATGCTGGGGTTGTACCTTCATTAATACCTTCATTAAGGCCACGGCCGCTTCCTTCCCATTCCTGGGCCTTTCTTGTCCCATCGTCGCCATATGACCTATCTGTGTCGGTGCGTCGTAAAGCAAGTAGGAAAAGAAAAAAATTCAGAATTCTTGGATGACATCGAAGCGGAGTATCCGGATATCTCGTACCATGCAGAAGTAAGATGGCTGAGCAACGCGAAGTGCTTCATCGAGGTTTTTTGCTTGCGGAATGCAATAGATAACTTTTATGACATGAAAGGGTGGCCCGAGGTTCTTTTGCGTGATCCTAAGTGGGTGGCGGACTTGGCCCCTTTCAGTGACTTTACTGCCCATCTGAATACTTTGAACACCTCGCTTCAGGGCGAAAAGCACATTATCTCCGATTTGGTGGAAAAAATTCAAGCGTTCAAAAGAAAATTAATTTTGTGGAAAAACCAGTTGCGTGCAAGGAACACAGGACATTTTCCATTGCTTGAAACAGTGAAATAAGGTGTCGACTTTGATAAGTATTTGCAGGTAATTCTCCAATTACAAGAAGAGTTTGAAGAGAGATTTTCAGATTACAGAACTCCAAGCAGTGTTAGATGTATTTGTTCGACCATTTTCTCTTAGTGCAGACAGTGCTCCACAGCTATTTCAATTAGAGTTGCTTGAACTGCAGTGCAATATTCGTCTTAAAGACCGCTTTCTAATGGCACGAAGTTTAGAAGAATTTTTACCGGGCGAGTTGGCCGTGCGCGTAGAGGCGCGCGGCTGTGAGCTTGCATCCGGGAGATAGTAGGTTCGAATCCCACTATCGGCAGCCCTGAAAATGGTTTTCCGTGGTTTCCCATTTTCACACCAGGCAAATGCTGGGGCTGTACCTTAATTAAGGCCACGGCCGCTTTCTTCCAACTCCTAGGCTTTTCCTATCCCATCGTCGCCATAAGACCTTTCTGTGTCGGTGCGACGTAAAGCCCATAGCAAAAAAAAAAAGAAGAAGAATTTTACAGCGGCTTTCTGCAAGAAGAATACCCCCTTTTGTATAAACATGCATGTAAAGTTCTGTCAATGTTCGGCTCAACGTACATTTGTAAGCGTTTCTTTTCGGTTCTTAAGCTTAACAAAAGTAAACATCGTGCAACGATAAGCGATAGAAACTTGCGCAATTGTTTAAGAATAGCTGTGTCCAGACATATTGTAGGCCTACTCAATTGCTCCAAAAGTAAAAGCTCGTAAAAACGACTGACCAAAAGTCACTCAATGTCTGTACTATCTGCTCATATCGGTAAAACGTTGTTGAATTTTCCTTTCAGATATGTTCAAATTTCAGTTTTGAATGAATCACATTTCTGTATTATTTACTTAGCACTTGATTTCGTTTCCTGCATATTCCATACGTCGGAGTACCTTTCGATTTGTAGATGCGGTATATTTTTACGGCAAAACAGCCCTATCAATATTATGTTAACAAACCCACAAAAGCCGTCGGACGCACGACCGTACGTACGTATCTGGTCAGCGCGGTCCGAACATCGTCCGTCTCAGGTCTCCTCGCTGCCACACTGTAGTGGTGGTAGGGGAAGGAGCGCTAGTCTGACTGCCCAGTGCTCCCCGAGCGCGGGCGCGCTCTCGGAGCGCAATGGCTGGATGGCCCTGGGTTAGAGCGTTAGGCGAATGTTTCCAAGGTGACAGATGCGTCAGCCTATAAATATCATATTTTGTCCCGTATTGGCTTAACACAATTAAGGTTATGTTACAAGGAGATTCCCACCTTCCAATACTTGCCAGTTTCTTACAGCTAGTTTATTATTTACATAACATAATCCAGCTTAATCTCTGACCGAGCTCGATAGCTGCAGTCGCTTAAGTGCGGCCAGTATCCAGTAATCGGGAGATAGTGGGTTCGAGCCCCACTGTCGGCAGCCCTGAAGATGGTTTTCCGTGGTTTCCCATTTTCACACCAGGCAAATGCCGGGGCTGTACCTTAATTAAGGCCACGGCCGCTTCCTTCCAATGCCTAGACCTTTCCTATCCCATCGTCGCGTAAGACATATCTGTGTCGGTGCGACGTAAAGCAAATAGCAAAAAAACAAAACAAAAACAATCTCTGAGTATCTCTGAGTATAATACTAAATAGAACATGTTTCGTTCCAATTATGGAAAATCATATGTTAAGAAAATATTTTATATTCTTAATTTTACCTTCAAGATTCAACAAGCATATACTTCTCCAGCCATAAAAGAAGACCCCTTACATCGATTTTATTCATTAACTTGGACATTGACTTGTTGGAAATTTTTAACCCAACATGAACGAACATTTTATCTTATCACAAGTGTTTTATTTGACTTGTCAATTTTTGTTAAATCTTTTAGCTGAAGATGTTCCATAATTGCAACGAAACATGTTCTATTTAGTATTATTCTCAGAGATTAAGCTGGATTATGTTATGTAAATAATAAACTAGCTATAAGAAACTGAGAAGTATTGGAAGGTGGGAATCTCCTTGTAACATAACCTTAGTTACATATGAGTCAGTCAACTACACTCGGACAAACGGGCGGCATTGTGGTGCTCCATTCTGAAAGAATTGAAATTAGTTCAATTTTACGCCACACTTAAAATGGATCTTCAATAAAACAATATCATCATGTGGAAGAACAACATCCAAGCAGTATGTCAAGCTACAGTTATACAGTATTGGAACTCTTTGTATCCTCTTCAAGAGTTCAGAAAGAGCTATTCCTATTAGTGTGAGACCGTCCTGGGTTCTTTAAAAGTAACTTAATTCATACACTATAAAAGTATTTTGTAAAGGTTATTAACAAGCCGCAATATAATTATTTATTTCTTGTGTTCTTTTTAATTTAATGGTTTTTTCCTACATTTTTACTCAATTAGTACCCAGTTTATCCTTTCCTCGGGAGCACGTTTCTCGAAAATGCATTCCTGAATCATCAGGTACGATCGGAGACCTATACCTGCAATTGTAACTAATTGAATTTTATTTTGAATGGAAGTTTATTGGTACATAATTATATTTTCTATTTTGTATGATCGACTATGAAGACATTAAGAATGAAATAACCTGACCCACAGCAGCGAGAAGTTACCGCATTCTGTAGGGGAAGTCGGGGAAATATTGTCCACAATCCATTGCTAGACTCATCGACAAGGTGTAGCAACGTGGGTGACGTCCATTTTCATTACGGTAGTCTTAAATTATCAGTTAAGAGTTAATAATGAATGAAGTTGAAAATGAATGTAGGTCCTACTATTGAAAATGTTGTCCGTCGTTCTCTATACAACCATTACATCAGCGTATAAAAAAATAAAAATATCTGAACACTCGTATCTCCGTCTCTGAAATTTCACATATCAGTCGTCTGATTTAATTCTCCAGGGCTTCAAGAATATAAGAATAGTTCTTGTGCACTTTATGTTTTAAAGGATGAATGGTGAGCATAGTGGCCTTCGGTTCAGAGGACCTGGCTTCGACTCCCGGTCGGGACAGGTTTTTAATCTTAAACGGCTAACTCCCTTCAATCGAGGACAGGATGTTTGTGTTATCCCCAACATGCCTGCAACACACACACACACACACACACACACACACACACACACACACACACACACACACACACACACACAACGTTATCCTCCGCCACAATAGTACGCAGTTTCCTATACACGGCAGATGCCGTCCACCCTCGTAGGAGAGTCTGCCTTACAATGGCCCTCCAGGTTTGGTTTTTCCCTCGGACCCAGGGAGGTCTAGCAATACCCATTCGAAATTATAATATTCTTTAAAATTCTCTACAAATAAAAATCACAGACACTTTAATTTGGGGAACGAGGGAGGAAATCTCCACGACTAATTCTCATCGAACACATGTTTTCAACTAGACATATCCGTTGTCAAATATTATACGTCACTATACTGATAGCTAACACAAATAATGTTCAACAAGTTTGGGAATAATAATGTGCGCTCAACACGAACTCCACTCGTAAAATAAACATCGCTCACCGCCACCCATATCCTTTATCTTATACTCCTCCAAGACTGTCCATACCATTCAGCAATTTATCGAGATCTTGTGTAGACTCAGATAAAATATCGATATCATCGACAAATCTCAGACTTTTGATGTCCTCCCCTTGGATTTGCTTTCCCTTTCCAAGTCTCTCATTGATTTTCTTTAATAATAATAATTGTTCCGAGGTATCTGTGGAAGAGCAGAGGTGAAAGAAGGTGCGGGCTGGAATAGGTCTCAACTACAGAATTAAAGTTAATTTAAAACATCAACAAATAACAGATAACAACATTCAACAATTTCCACTAGGTGAAATAACAACGAAAGGCAGGTACAAAATAATTTTTCCCGTTCAGGTTTTTTTTAGCAGGTTGTAAATTTTGAAGTGTTCTGAACTATGTCAATTTCGATTCATTGTTGTTTTGCCTGTAGTAAGAAGTGTGAACATTCTCTTCTAGATGGCACTACTGAAGGACTACAATTATGCACCCTAGTGTGAAGTGAAAGAACTGTGTTTTTGTAGAAATTTTGTGTTCATAAGTTTGTTCTTTGTTAAATTTCTTTCAGTCATTGTTTAGGTTGGCTGTATAACCCTTCACTTTCCGCCAGTTTTGAATTCGACCAATGAGTAATTTCTGTAATTAATTTTCCACCAATCCTGGTTTTCTTCTTCACTTCTGACATGTAATCTTTTGGTCGTCCAATAAAAGGCTTGTGGGTGGGTGTTCTCATGCCTGAAAGGTCTCGAATGTTCCACGAGGGTACATAAACTGCTGATTTTCTGGTCTCCGCGCCACTTCAGTAACATCTATCAGTGTGTAAATTATGTAGCAGGGGGCGGGAAGCGCCTCTTTCTTCGGGCAGCAGTTCAACCACCGGGTAATGGCCGTCTTATAACTTATTTTCTTGCCAGCTCAGCAGTTTAACCCTCGGGGCGGGTTCGAAACCTTCTACCATGTAACTTTCCTCTAAAATGTGAAAGTCTCTTGATTTAAATTCTGCCTCTGTAACTACATATGGGGATAGAGAGTGCTTAACCCTCTCGAGCTCCCACTCATATTGCTTTGAGGTGAACTTATTTTCACTACCATTTCTTCCCTTCTAATGTAATGTAAATCGTTTTCTTATATAAGTCACCTCTTTAGTATGGGATTAGCCCTTGCATTAGCGGCCTAGTGCCAAGTAGGTTTTAATAAGGCGTATTTGGAGTGCGGTTTCGCCTCCTCTCAAGTTGGTATTTTGGAGGCCATGTAATTGTCCTGTTTCTTTACTTAATAGGCCTCAGTAGGTTGGGTATTTTTACCCCTGTTTTCATGTGTTTGGAGGTCAGCTTGAAAGTTGAGTTTGGTGTGGCCTTTGATAGGCTGGAACTTTGAGAGCGGGTTGCTCTTTCAAAAAAGGTTTCTGTGTGCCTCGAGGAGGCTTTACTATGTAATTGGGAGTAAGTGCCCCCGGGCATGATAGGGGTTTTCTCCCCCTTTTGTTGAATCTTGTATATTCGAGTAAAGTTGGGCTAATTGCTCAAGAATTGTGTGTCTGGGTCTCAGAGCCCAAATCCTGTAACTACCGTAATTGTACATTCTTGATTGGTTGCTAGGCTACTGTGTACCTGTTATATTTGTTATTTATTGATCTTGAAAAGAAAATATAACCTTGTTAAATTTTAAATTAACTTTAATTTCGTAGACTGAGACCTATTCATCCCAGCACCTTCTTTCACCTCTAACTACCACGGATAACTCCGTAACAATTATAAAACAACTGAAGAGCAGTAAAGTCCCAGGGAATGACCTCATAACAGCAGAAATGGTAAAACATGGAGGAGAAGTGTTGGTGAAGAAAATACATGAGATAATTAAAAAGGTATGGGAAACAGGTACAATGCCGGAGGACTGGACACTAGCAAATATATGTCCTATACATAAGAAGGGGTCACGCATGCAATGCAAGAATTATCGAGGTATATCCTTACTGAGTATAGTATACAAAATCCTCTCTACAGCCATAACAAAGAGAGTTAGTAGTAGAGCAGAAAGAATTATAGGGGAGTACCAAGCTGGTTTCAGACCTGGAAGATCGACGATGGACCATATTTTCACTATGAGAATGACTCTGGAAAAGACATATGAATACAACGTTCGACCAGGGCATCTTTTTATAGATTTTAGACAAGCCTATGACAAAGTTAAGAGATCGACATTGTGGGAAACAATGAAGGAGTTTAAATTCCCACAGAAGTTAATAAAATTGACTAAGATGACCCTGGAGAACAGCAGAAGTCAGGTAAAAGTGCAGGGAAGTCTGTCAAGATCTTTCAGAACCGAAGAAGGCCTGAGGCAGGGAGACCCCTTATCACCAGTGTTATTTAATCTAGTGTTGGAGAAAGCTGTAAGATCAGTAACTACTAATCCAGGTGGTAATATTTACAATATACTGATCCAAATTTTGGCTTATGCAGATGATGTGGTGATATCTGCTAGAAGTAACGAGGCACTTACAACTGTCTTGAGGGAGCTGAAAGATGCGGCTGGGTCCTTGGGCTTGGAGATAAGTGAGGCTAAATCTAAGCGTGCATTCTTAATTTGTTGATATGCTACTGAGTACCTGTTATACTTGATATTTCTTGATCTTGAAAAGAAAATATAACCTTTGTTAAATTTTAAATTAACTTTAATTTCGTAGTTGAGACCTATTCCACCCAGCACCTTCTTTCACCTCTGCTGTTCCACAGATACCTCGGAACAAGTGGTGGAAGCGTGCTGGGCCCATAACCCAGCGGTCCGTGGATCGAAACCACGCTCTGCTACCACTTGTTCCGAGGTATCTGTGGAACAACAGAGGTGAAAGAAGGTGCTGGGTGGAATAGGTCTCAACTACGAAATTAAAGTTAATTTAAAATTTAACAAAGGTTATATTTTCTTTTCAAGATCAAGAAATATCAAGTATAACAGGTACTCAGTAGCATATCAACAAATTAAGAATGTACAATTGCAATTGGTTAATGGATTGGGGCTTCGAGCCCAGACGCGCAATCCTTGAGCAATGAGCCCAACTTTACCTATGTACAAAGTTCAACAAAGGGGCAGAAAACCCCAATCTTGCCAAGGAGCACTTGCTCCCGCTTACCATGTTGAGCCTCCTCGAGGCACACAGAAATCAAATTTAAGAAAGAGCAAACCCGCTCTCAAGGTTCAAGCCTATCAAAGGCCCCAACAAACAATACCTCAATCTGCCCTCAAGGCACACCAAGAACAGGGGTAATAAATACCCAACCTACTGGGCCTATTCAGTAAAGAAACAGGTTAATTACATGGCCCAAAATACCAAATTGGCTGGAGGCGTAACTTGCACTCCTAATACAATGTTAAAACCTACTTAGCACTAGGCCGCATACACAAGGGCTAATCCCATACTAAGGAGGTGACTTGTATAAGAAGACTTTATTACATTAAGAAAGAAGGAAACGGTTGTGAAAACAAAGTCACCTCAAAACAATAGGAATGGGAGCTCGAGAGGGTTTAGCACTCTCTATCCCAATTTGTACTTAAAGATACAGAATTTTACCAAATGTCTATTACATTTTAAAGATAGGTTACATGAGAAAAGTTTCGAACCTGCCCCGAGGGTTAAACTGCTGAGCTAGCGAGAAATGAAGTTATTAAATGGCCATTACCTTATGGATGAACTGCTGCCCGAAGAAAGAGGCGCTTCCCGCCCCCTGCTACATAACCACACTAGGAGAGATGTTACTGAAATGGCACCGAGACAAGAAAATCAGCAGTTTATATACCCTCGTGGAACATTCGAGACCTTTCATGAATGATAAGACACACCCACAGCAGTTTATTGGTTACAGAACACAGTTACAGAGCAGGTTGGGGAAGAAAGCCCCGATTGGCCGAAAATTAATTTAAGAAATTCGGGATTGGCTAATTTCAAAACTGGCGGAAAGAAAGGATTAACATTGCCAACTCTCAACCACAGAACAAAATTTAGCAAAAACAAAACTTATGAATGTTAAATTTCTTCAGGACAGTTCATTCCTTTACACCAGAGTGCGTTATTATAGTTTTTGTAGAGACATCTGTTAGAGAACGTCCAAATTTCTTGATCCGGAGGAAACAAACACAAGTCGAAATAGACACCGTTCAGACACTTCAAAATTACCAAATTTACTGTGGTGACATCTTTCGAGAAACCATCGGATTAATATAGTTGTTAAAGTTTAGGCTTTCTCCAGTAGAGGAGTTTCAACTGGCGCAATGTTTGAATTAGCGGCGTGGAGGTGTACCGCCCGGTACAATTATTATTATTATTATTATTATTATTATTATTATTATTATTATTATTATTATTATTATTATTATTATATTGGAGAACATTTTAACTGATTTCCAGCGTAGATGTCGGCGCCACTGTTATCTTTACTGTACATTATTTTCACTCTACGATTCCAAATTCTATTATAACAGGGCTATCCTACACCGGTATGTTGTGCTACACGAGTAACTTGGCCTGATATTAGCCTCACTGCCCATGCGTTTGCTCGTAATAATTGACGTTCAAACGACTCGGGTTGAAGTACTGTAGAACCAGCCCAAGAGCAGCGCGTGTTAACATTGCCGAGCTCATAAAACTGATTATTACTACATTATTCAAGTCCCGGAACCATACAGTCCACTACAGTAAACATCTGTGAGTATCAAACATCTGGAATTTCTGGGTTGGCCCACCACCTTAGGACACATATGTAAATATTAAAAACAGACGGAACAAAGACGTGGTCGCCATATGGCAAGGAGAATGCAGAGATAACATCGACTGGTCGGAATAGATTTGAAAATTATTACTTCAATGAACCGCCCTTATTATTGCCAGTAAAAGAAACATAATGTCCGCCTCTGTGGTGTAGTGGTTAGTGTGATTAGCTGCCACCCCCGGAGGCCCGGTTTCGATTCCCGGCTCTGCCACGAAATTTGAAAAGTGGTACGAGGGCTGGAACGGGGTCCACTCGGCCTCGGGAGGTCAACTGAGTAGAAGTGGGTTCGATTCCCACCTCAGCCATCCTCGAAGTGGTTTTGCGTGGTTCCCACTTCTCCTTCAGGCAAATGCCGGGATGGTACCTAACTTAAGGCCACGGCCGCTTCCTTCCCTCTTCCTTGTCTATCCCTTCCAATCCTCCCATCCCCCACCAAGGCCCCTGTTCAGCATAGCAGGTGAGGCTGTCTGGGCGAGGTAAGGTCATCCTCCCCAGTTGTATCCCCCGACCCAGAGTCTGAAGCTCCAGGACACTGCCCTTGAGGAGGTAGAGGTGGGATCCCTCGCTGAGTCCGAGGGAAAAGCCAACCTTGGAGGGTAATCAGATTAAGAAAGGAAAAGAAACATAATTTCAACAGTTTTCCAGAAAAAGACTTGTCTGTATCCTACTATTACACTCTCTTTTAAGTGGGACATATAAGGGAAGAAAATGTTAAACAAGTCAGAGGAAAACGTACGCCTGAACTTGGTCTTCTTGAAAATGAGCAATGGAAGCATACTTTACCAGTTACAGTGATTTTCCAATCACCTATTCGACTGAAAGAATTAATCGTGATCATTTTATTTTTTCAACAGTCTGATCCTCTTAAATTATGGTACGCTTTTCCAGAAAATCTCTGTAAGGACATTATAGAAAGAGTGCGCTAGCAGGACAATGAGATGACAATATATTTCTCAGATGATATCATGAACGAAGGCCTAACACAAAGTGATTTTTTGGCAGGTTTCGATCTTTCCCCGCCGAACCGGAGAATCAATAAATCAATCAATCAATCAATCAATCAATCAATCAATCAATCAATCAATCAATCAATCGATCGATCCTTTAGAGATGGCACTGAGACTTGAACCAACTGAATGATTTCGTCTCAAGCAACGGATCAGCGACGTCCTTTTAACATAATAATAAAAAACGTCGAAAATAATGAAGGCAAACTTTTCTTCGTCGATGCACCTAGTGGAACAGGCAAAACTTTCTCAAGTAGCTTAATCCTGGCTAGTGTTAGATCAACAGGAACACTTGCTTTAACAGTGGCTTCTTCCGGAATAGTAGTCATACTTCTCAGCAGTAGTTAAAAACAGCCCATTCTACATTCAAACTACATTTAAATGTTTCACTTCAACAATAAAATGTATGCGCTGTTCACAAAAATTTATCCTTACGTAATATTCTTCAATAATTTACGTTAACAATGGGGATGAGTTTACAATGAGCCAATCATCATATATTGAAGCTGCAGACAGGACTTTAAAGGGACTCAGAAATTCAGAGAAAACAAGGAAGCGAGCAAGGCCTTGGTTAAAGTGCATCCCCAGCATTTGCCTGTTATGAAAATGGGAAACAACGGAAAACCATCTCCAGTGCTGCCGACAGAGGGGTTCGAACCAACTATCACCCAAATGCAAGCTGACAGCTTAGTGACCCAACCCGTTCGACTGTGACATTTTTCTTTGCTGTGGACTTTCGACAGACTCTCCCTGTAATCCCCAAAGGAACTCCAGGAGACATAATCAATGTTTAAAATCTTCTCCATCGCAGAGTTCAACAGACCATAACTTTAAGAACAAATATGAGAGCTCATTTGGGAGGAGAAGACGCCAGTTTTTCGAGTAAGTTGTTACAAGTAGGTGATAGGAAAACGCCCGATGAAAAATGGAGTAAATAATGTACGTGATGAGTTAGAAAACATCGTAACAACCCTGAATGAGTTAATATTTACAATTTATCCTGAAATAGAAAGGAAAAAATATACTTGCCTGTGCGAAAAAGCATTCGTATCGACAAGAAATGCTTCTGTGGACCACATCAGCAATAAAATCCCAAAAAAGTACCTGTTGACTATAAAATATATTCCCCAATAGATACCGTCACATAGTGGTGGGTGTGATTAGCTGCCACCCCCAGGTTCCATCCCCGGCTCTGCCACGAAATTTGAAAAGTGGTGTGAGGGCTGGAACGGGGTCCACTCAGTCTAGGGAGGTCAACTGAATAGAAGGGGGTTCGATTCCCTCATCGGCCAACGTCGAAGTGGTTTTCCGTGGTTTCCAACTTCTCCTCCAGGCAAATGCCGGGATGGTCCCTAACATAAGGCCACGGCTGCTTCCTTCCTTCGTCCTTGTCTGACCCTTTCAAACTTCCCCATTCCCCCGCAAGGCCCCTGTTCAGCATAGCAGATGAGGCCATCTGGGCGAAGTACTGGTCATCCTTCCCAGTTGTATCCCTCTACCCCAAGTCTCACGCTCAGGAACACTGCACTTGAGGCGGTAGAGTTGGGATCCCACGCTGAGGCCGAAGGAAAAACAACCCTGGAGGGTAAACGGATTAAGAAAGAAAGAAAGAAAGAAAGGATACCGTCGTAAATATAGAAAGCACAATTCGTTATCCACAGGAGTTTCTGAATTCTCTCAAACCCTCTGAAAACTGAAATTCCATTTATTTCACTGCGAAATCACAACCCTACAAATTTGTGCGACGAGACTAGATTACAGGTCAAACCGCTTAAAAACAGTCGTCGAAGCTTCTATTCTTTTCTCAGCGGCCCAGAAGCTGGACGATTGGCATATAGGCCCTATATCTCGCATTCCTATGATTCTCATAATATACAAAACATGATTCGTTCAAACGACTACACTTTCCAGTAAAGATCTCACATGCAACGATCAACAAGTCCCAAGATCAAACATATTCTGTAAATATGTTCAGGTGGATTTGAGAGGAGATTGCTTCTCTCAAAGCCAATTATATGTTGCGTTGTCTAGATCAGGAAGAGCAGAAGATCAGTTAATTTTAATTCCTTCTGGAAATAGGACTAAAAATATAGATTTTCAGTATTAAAATCAGTGCGTGCATGCAGTGTATAAAAACTTCTATGTAACCCCGTGTATATTCCAATAACAAAATATTAATAGTTAACAGTTTTTCCTTTGAAGAAAGGAACTTAGTCAGTATTTTAAATGGAATGCATTCTAATGCAGTGCCGCTGTAAACGTGTGGATTCTCATTATTTCCTCCATCTGTCCGGAATGGATTGTCTAAATGGCATTGATTCAAGAAGGCTGTCTAAGCTGCTTTGAGTTCTGTAATACTCGTTGACCAAATTTTGTAGTGATTAACGCAGTGCCCTAAGTGAAAATTTGTGTATCTATTTCATAGTCATTGGCTGCATTAAATTATTATTATTATTATTATTATTATTATTATTATTATTATTATTATTATTATTATTATTATTATTATTATTATTATTATTATTAAACTGCTTTTAGCCTATTGCGGTCATGCTGGTGTGTCAATTGACAGATCATTTAAGACTTTGGGAAAACCATACAGGCATTTTTTCTAAGGATATAAAAAGGCAGGTGAGGAGTGAGTTTCTGCCATTATAATGAAAACTCCCAACGCGATTGTGACTGTCATTATAATGGAATCTCCCCGAGTCAAATGTGACCAGCATTAGTGAAAGGGGCGTGTCATTTTAATGAAAATTTCCCAACCCAGAGTTCACGTGAGAAATAACGTATGGCGACCTCCCCGTCGTGTTTTTCGTGTAACGCTAAGAGCCATGCAATTTAATAAAATCTTATTCACAACATGCATACTACTTCACTTAGAATTCTGAATGAAATGTAGAATAGCGTCAGGTCCAGGTAAAGATCCCTGACCTGGCCGGGAATCGAACCCGGGGCCTCCGGGTAAGAGGCAGGCACGCTACCCCTACACCACGCGGCCGGCTCAAAGACATAGTATAGCATGCACATTCCACCGTGCTTCCCCTGTTCCCTCCCGCTCACTTCCTAGACCTCTACCTTCCTTCCTCCTCTGCCCGTACTCGCAAGCTGCCAGATTTAAATTTTTGTCAACAATAACCTTTACAATAATTACAGTGCGTTGGTAGCGAGGGTTCGTGTCTCCGGATGGTAATTGATTCTAGCAGTGACGAAATACTAACGCGGACAGCTAAGAAGGAAGGAAGAGTGTGTTTTCAATATTTTGTGGGCGTAAATACTCATATACATACACGGAGGTGGAGCAGCAGGCCTTTTTATACAGTTTTTTTGGTTCGGCCAAGGGCTGCAGCCCCTTTAGCCCCCCCATTAATCCGACCCTGCACATGGTCTTGAGGTTCCCTTAGTCTACACTACAAATGAGTACAAGGCTAATTCCTCGGGGCAAAGACGGCCGGGCGTAGAGGTAACCTCTCTACCGCATCAAGTGCCGAGGTTACGGATAGTGGATGCCTTTACCTTCCACACTTTCCAGTACCTTAATGGTCTGTACGGAGATGATTTCGCTTTTTAATTCAATGGAGATCTTTGTACATCGAAATAAGTTTGAAATATATGTTGTTTTCTCTATACCAAGCGAGTTCACCGTGCTGTTGGAGTCGTGTAGCTGTGACGTTGCATTCGGGTGACGGTGGGTTCGAATCCCACCGAGGGCCGCCCTGAATATGGTTTTACGTGCTTTCCCATTTTCACACTAGTCAATAAAAAAGATACGTCACCATCACGTTCACGACCTGTCTCAAACCCGTCTCTCATCTGCCATGTTCTTCGATGCTTTATTCATATTCCGAAAATTTGAAGGTCATATCATTTTCAGAATCATCTCTGGCTACTAGTCCTCGAATAAAAACTTCCATTCAGTATCTTCCAGATGCTTAGGATCTTACAGTTATCTGTCCTTTTTTACTGAGGAAACTGTATTCTGTACCGTCCGAAACTCCAACAGTTTCCTGATAGTCTCATTCCCTGAAAGTTAAGCATAATTCTTTTTGTACCCAAGTTAGGGATCAGTAAAACTCTGTATATGTGTTTGAGCTACCATCGCTAAATCCCCGACCCAGCTTGGAATCGAATCCCAGGCCCTTTGAACCTGAGTGAACCTGAGGCCCTACCCGACCACTCAGCCAAATAACCGGAAATAAATAATAAATTAATCATTGTCATCATCGTCATCATTCCCGTGGCACAAACACACCACTTCGCGTCTTGTTTTGCCGAAACGGCTGTTATCCTGTCAGATCACTGGCAGATATTTGAGAATCACGTGATCAGCTTGGTGACATTCTCGCCGGACTGAGTGTCTCAAACGGTTAAGGCGTTGGCCTTCTGACCTCAACTTGGCAGGTTCCACCCTGGCTCAGCCCGATGGTGTTTGAAGTGCTCAAATACGTCGAAATTCCGGCAGCTGGGCGTCTCTGAAAACGGTAAATGTAGTTAGTGGGGCGTAAAGCAAATATTATTATTATTATTATTATTATTTTATTATTATTATTATTATTATTATTATTATTATTATTATTATTATTATTATTATTATTATTATTATTATTATTATTATTATTAGACACACACATATCTTCTTCTTCTTAATCTGTTTACCCTCCAGGGTTGGTTTTTCCCTGGGTCTCAACGAGGGATCCCACTTCTACAGCCCCAAGGGCAGTGTCCTGGAGTTTCAGGCTCTGGGTCGGGGATACATCTAGGGAGGATGACCAGTACCTCGCCCAGGCGGCCGTACCTGCTATGCTGAACAGGGGCCTTGCGGGGGGATGGGAAGAGTGGAAGAGATAGACAAGGAAGAGGGAAGGAAGCGGCCATGGCCTTAAGTTAGGTACCATCCCGGCATTTGCCTGGAAGAGAAGTGAGAAACCACGGAAAACCATTTACAGGATGGCTGAGGTGGGAATCGAACCCACCTCTACTCGGTTGACCTCCCGAGGCTGAGTGGACCCCGTTCCAGCCCTCGTACCGCTTTTCAAATTTCGTGGCAGAGCCGGGAATCGAATCCGGGCCTCCGGGGGTGGCAACTAATCACACCAACCACTACACCACAGAGGCGGACAGACACACACATATACTAAAGTAAAACCAACCAGATTCTTCTTCCTCATTTTCTTCTTATCATGATTCCCTAAATTTTTATTTTCCGATTCATTTCTGAGTTCTTTCAAGTTCTCCCCGTAATTTCCATTTCTTTTGTGGCGTTAAAAGCACCAGAAGAAACTAATTACCACAACCGTACCTGTATTTCACGTTTTAAAACTGAAATATCCACCTCTGTGGTGTAGTAGTTAGTGTGATTAACTATCACCCCCCCAGAGGCCCGGGTTGGATTTCCGGCTCTGCCACGAAATTTGAAAAGTGGTACGAAGACTGGAACGGGGCCCACTCAGCCTCGGGAGGTCAAGTGAGTCAACTGAGACATCCTCGAAGTGGTTTCCCACTTCTCCAGACTAATGCCGTGTTGGTACCTAACTTAAGGCCACGGCCGCTTTCTACCCTCTTCCTTGTCTATCCTTGTTCAGCATAGCAGGTGAGCCCACCTGGACGATGTACTGGCCCGACCCAAATTCTCATGCTCCAAGACACTGCCCTTGAGGTGGTAGAGGTGGGATCCCTCGCAGAGTCCGAGGGATAAACCAACCCTGGACGGCAAAGGGATTAAGAACGAAATGCTTTGTTTTTGTGGTAATGCTTACCAAAAGGTGTTTAGTATATTTATAAGAAACTATATTCTTTATGATATATAGTGTTAGTTTCAGGAAGACAGAACAGTTCGTTCATTCGTAATCTGTTTACCCTCCAGGTTCGCTTTTTACCTCGGACTCAGCGAGGGATCCCACCTCTACCGCCTCAAGTGCAGACTCTGGGTCGGGGGATACAACTGGGGAGGATGACCAGTACCTCGCCCAGGCGGCCTCACCTGCTATGCTGAACAGGGGCGTTGGTGGCGGATGAGAAGATTGGAAGGGATAGACAAGGAAGAAGGAAGGAAGCGGCCGAGGCCTTAAGTTAGGTACCATCCCGGCATTTGCCTGGAGGAGAAGTGGGAAACCACGGAAAACCACTTCCAGGATGGCTGAGTTAGGAATCGAACCCACCTCTACTCAGTTGACCTCCCGAGGCTGAGTGGACCCGTTCCAGCCCTCGTACCACTTTTCAAATTTCGTGGCAGAGCCTGGAATCGAACCCGGACCTCCGGGGGTGGCAGCTAATCACACTAACCACAACACCACAGAGGCGGACAGAACGGTACGTATCTATTATAAAAATACACTTTCTTACAGCTCATTACTCCCACTCCTACCTTTAACTTCACCATGATTTTTTTTTTTTTTTTTTTTTTTTTTTTTTTTTTCCTGGTTACGCCTCTAACGCGACCTCGCAAACCATTATAAAAAGTATCAATATTTGCCGTCTCAGACTTGAATTAAAGTATCGGCAATATTCCAACACTAATCTGATGTAAGTGTAGATAATCTCTGTGGAAACCACCCTCACGATGACTTATCAGTTTATATACAGGCCTATTGTGACTTTAGGTGAGATAGCAATTTATTGAAGCTAATTGGTGAATTTAAAAACAGTGAGCCAAATGTGTTTTAAGCGAATAATATGCAAATTGTCTGTAAGGCTGTATGAATTTTCAAAGCTTAACACTCGTATGTGAAGTTGTTCAGCGCACTTGATTATATAAACGAAATCCAGGCGCCGCCGACGTCGGGGAGTCCGGTGCCTTGGAGTTCGTCGTCAGTGTTACGCGATTCTCGTTACATGCTGTTCATTGCTCGTCTTCAAGTTGTAATCGTCATGTCAATAGCACTGTGGCTTAAAGCGTACATATCCACTCACAAGGTGACTTCGACTCTCTTTTTACACCTCTCTTTTCAGCAAATCAATAACCCTCGCCGGATTGAAATTACCGCGCAGCAGCAGTGCACTCTGGAGAGTAAGTTTGCATCAGGGCTGCCAACCCTACATAAGTTTAAATATTATGTGTTGCAGAGACCAAGTTCAGTACAGATACGTTTTTTTAATAATTGATACGTATATGCTCAGAACATTAATTTCAATTTTCAAAGTATTCATTGTTTAAACCTCATTAGCGCTAAGCTGACAATTTAGAACGTCAGATCAGACCGTTTATTGAAGAAAGAAACAACAATAATATTATATTTTAAAATATATATATGTATAAAATGAAATGGTGCATGGGTTTTAGTGTCGGGAGTGTCCGAGAACAATAGATTAGTAATTCTTACATTGGAAATTCTGAAATCTTAAATCCCTTCTACTAACACAGTCCACTCTTGCGTCTTGTTACTGAACTGAACTATCGAAGTAATATTTGGAAGCCATCAACTTAAACCCAGCTGTTCACTTTTAGAAACACGCGTAAATAATATTGTGCATAAAATAACACCGTATTTGTATACATTAGATAGCATATAGGCTATAATAAAATGCATACGACCGGGCGAGTTGGCCGTGCGGTTAGGGGCGCGCGGCTGTGAGTTTGCATCCGGGGGACACAGTAGTGGGTTTGAATACAACTGTCGGCAGCCCTGAAGATGGTTTTCCGTGCTTTCCCATTTTCACACCAGGCAAATGCTGGGGCTGTACCTTACTTAAGGCCACGACAGCTTCCTTCCAACTCCTAGGCCTTTCCTATCCCATTGTCGCCATAAGACCTATCTGTGTCGGTGCGACGTAAAAGCCACGAACAAAAAAATGCATACGCTTCTCACTCGTCGTCGACACCTAACTTTTCTTTCTTTTTTCTTTCTTTCTTTCTTTCTTTCTTGATTATTTACCCACCAGGGTTGCTTTCTCCCTCGGACTCAGCGAGGGATCCCACCTCTACCGCCTCAAGTGCAGTGTCCTGGAGCGTGAGGAAGACAACTGGGGAGGATGACAAGTACCTCGCTCAGGCGGCCTCACCTGCTATGCTCAGCAGGGGCCTTGCCGGGGGGATGGGAAGATTGGAAGGGATAGACAAGGAAGAGGGAAGGAAGCGGCCGTGGCCTTAAGTTAGGTACCATCCCGGCATTTGCCTGGAGGAGAAGTGGGAAACCACGGGAAACTACTTCGAGGATGGTTAAGGTTGGAATCGAACCCTCCTCTACTCAGTTGACCTTCCGAGGCTGAGTGGACCCCGTTCCAGCCCTCGTACCACATTTCAAATTTTGTGGCCTCCGGGGGTGGCAACTAATCACCCTAAGCACTACACCAGGCAGGCGGACCATTTTGCTACTGCGGTTCAAACACCTTTCCTACCTTAATCTTATTATTTTTGAACCAGTAAATAATTTGACCCTTAATCGTAAATGTTTCAGTACTTTAGATCTGATTATTTTAATCTCTTCTATTTACACATTGCAATATTTTTTAACAATTAAAATTTTTGACTTTATGGTGTTAGTATTGTTTGTCTAGTGGTTTGTTGGCCCGTGATGTGAGTATATATCCTTACATCATGTATTGGCCTACGTCACAGATAGTTTGAAATTTATTAGTGGAATGTGTAATTCAATGACAGGGGCTGCCTGGCCTTGGGGGTAAAGGCGGTAAATCTGTGAACTTCCACGGTTCACCTCGAAGGATGCTGGTTCGTTTCCCTGTCAGGGAGTAGGGTTTAAGAAATTAGATTTCCACTTCCGGAGGTGCACATGTTCTTGAGGTTCACTTAGTCTACACCAAAAATGAGTACAAGGTTAATTCCTCGGGGCAAAGACGGCCGGGCGTAGAGGTAACCTCTCTACCGCATCAAGTGCCTAGGTTACGGATAGTGGATGCCCTTACCTTCCACACCTTCCAGGACCTTCTTGGTCTGTACGGAGATTATTTCGCTTTTTAATTCAATGGAGATCTTTGTACATCGAAATAAGTTCGAAATATATGTTCATTTCACTATACCAAGCGAGTTGGCCATGCTGTTAGAATAGCATAGCTGTGAGCTTGCATTCGGGTGACGGTGGGTTCGAATCTCACCGTACCGAGCTCGATAGCTGTAGTCGCTTAAGTGCGGCCAGTATCCAGTATTCGGGAGATAGTAGGTTCGAACCCCACTGTCGGCAGCCCTGACAATGGTTTTCCGTGGTTTCCCATTTTCACACCAGGTAAATGCTGGGGCTGTACCTTAATTAAGGCCACGGCCGTTTCCTTCCCACTCCTAGCCCTTCCCTGTCCCATCGTCGCCATAAGACCTATCTGTGTCGGTGCGACGTAAAGCAACTAGCAAAAAAAAAAAAAAGAATCTCACCGTCGAACGCTCTGAATATGGTTTTCCGTGCTTTCCCCTTTCACACTAGTCATTTGCTGGAGATGTACTTTAATGAAGGCCACGGCCACTCTTTCCAATCCTAGCCCTTTCCTATCCTTGTGTCGTCGAAAACTTTCAATGTGTTAGTGCGACGTTAAACCACTAGCAAAAAAATTCTCTACCGGTTTACTTAAGAGTTATTTTTACAAAACGTCTTTCTTTATATTACTTTGTATTTTGCCCCAAATTTTTCAGATAGGTACATACACAATCATTCTGGCCCGCCACTGCAAAATTTCAAGTTTTTAAATTATACGTATTTCTCTTCACCGGTGCCCTTACACAATCTATGTAGGTGAGAGCGGATAACTATTAATACAGAGGGGTCCAAAAATGTAGACACTCTTCGATAGTTAATATCTTTGGAACAAAATAACATATCGTTGCAATGCTTGCGCGGTAGCGTAGTCCATTGTTTTATCAACAGATGATGAAGGTCACGTGAATGGCGCAGCAATCTTGGATAGGTCGAAGAGGAGCTGTTGAGTAGCCACCACGGTCTCCAGACCTTACACCTTGAAAAATGAAGTTTATCGACAGAAGCCAGCTACACTGAAAGAGCTACGAAAAACCATCGAGGCGTCCTGTGTGGCTATCACACCGAAACATTGACAGCCGTAGTTCAGTCAGCAGTTCAGCGGCATCCACGTTGTTTGGCTGCTAATGGGTATGACTTTGAACACATAAAATAACCTGTTCCCCGTGCAAGAATTGTAACGGTATTCCATTTTGTTCCATTAATGTTGACTATCAAAGAGTGTCGACATTTTTCTTGACCCCTCGGTATAAAGATATAACTGTTTGTCTTACAGAATATCCGTTGGTTCCCAAATAACTCCTAAAATTGCGTTTCTGTTCCTGTTATATATCTATCGCTTAGAACTGCTTCCTTGCGGGGTCGGGGATGAGGTTAGATTAAATTTGTGACATCTTTTCACGGCCGAATGAATTTCCTGATGCCAATCTCAGTAGAGGAGTTAATGAAGACGAAATGAATGAAGAAGAATGAATTTGAAAAAAAAGAGGTGGAAGGAATCGGATGTGGCCTATGAATAGGAACTGTCCCGGCATTTTCCCGGAAGTAAAAATGGGAAACCACAGAAAACCATTCTCAGGACAACTGACGGTGCGGTTCGAATTCACTCGTCTCCCGAATGCGGAGCTTTGCTCCATAGCCGTAGCGCGTTAACACTCCTGGCCACACCGCTCTGTGATTTTTTTTTCCTATTGATGTGATAAATAACTGTTGATAATGATACGTAGATTCATATAACTTCACGATTCTCATTTACTAAGTGAGTTAGCCGCGCGGCTAGGGTCGCGTAGCTGTAAGTTTGCATTATGGAGATGGTGGGTTCGAATCCCACCGTCGGCAGCCCTGAAGATGGTTTTCCTCCACATCAGGCAAATGCTTCGGCTGTACTCTAATCAAGGCCACGGCCACTACCTTCCCAATCATAGTCCTTTCCGTACTTGCGTTCCCGAAAACACTCGAGGTGTCAGTGCGACGTTAAACCACTAGAAAAAAAAGCAAAATGATATTATTTCAGATTGTACTGAACATTTTAAGGACATTTTTTTATTTTTTTAAATTATATATTTTTTGCTGGTACAAACAGGTGGGAACAATGGCAGGAGGGCACTCGGAATGAAGAAATAAAGGCTAATTTAGGAATGAACTCGATGGATGAAGCTGTACGCATAAACCGGCTTCGGTGGTGGGGTCATGTGAGGCGAATGGAGGAGGATAGGTTACCTAGGAGAATAATGGACTCTACTATGGAGGGTAAGAGAAGTAGAGGTAGACCAAGACGACGATGGTTAGACTCGGTTTCTAACGATTTAAAGATAAGAGGTATAGAACTAAATGAGGCCACAACACTAGTTGAAAATCGAGGATTGTGGCGACGTTTAGTAAATTCACAGAGGCTTGCAGACTGAACACTGAAAGGCATAACAGTCTATAATGATAATGTATGTATGTATGTATGTATGTATGTATGTATGTATGTATGTTTCAATCTTGCTTGCATTTTAAGGAAGTCTGCTTTTCTTGTCGACAGTGTCACGAGCATTGCAATATCCGACTAACTTATCTATTTTTAATTACAAACTTTAAAACTAATTGATCACTTGTGAGATATAGGCATACCATCCGTAAACAAGGCCATTATAACTGTAAGAAACCTATATGAACTAAAGAAAAAAGGGGAACAACGACAGTACCATAGTTGACTACTTCTATATCTCCACCCTAGTGGATAAAACACGAATTACTTGAACACAGCTCCTTTAAGGCTTGTGACGTCTAACATTCTTGGTAATATTTCACGTGACAGTATCAAATACCTCTTTTCAAGTCGACAAAAGGAGCAATTTCATATTTATCTCTAAGAAGATATTCTTGCAATGGTTCTAGGACATAAACAACACTTAAGGTGTAGAATTAAGGACACACGGTATTGATTTCTTGTAACAATGTTAGTAACTTTATCCGGATAATTGTAGGTAGTATTTTGTGTCCATCCATCTTAAAAATTGGTTCAGTTTAGGAAATTCGTGTATTAACAGATACAATTCATTTTATAAATGACTTATTTACTATAATGTATGGTATTACGAAATATCAATCTTTAATGTTAAAATATTTAAAATTGTACGGTAGTTTCCATTAATTCCCCGAAGAGAAGTGGCATCTGCAGGCTTAAGAAACATGATATTGATTATGAATTCGTTCCTTTCATTCACATCGATACGAGCAGGAAACTTCGGCGTTAACTTACCTGTCCCTGTTACATAGTCGTTGTTGTGTCGATAGCTTAATATGTTGCACATTATTTTAGATTTCTCCAAATTTCTAAAGTCTTATTTCAGCACGCATTCTTCTCTTATTCGAGCCTGATTTTTACTTCCATAATCTACATACTAAAAGAGTTTACTAAAACCAGCTTTTTCCAGTCCATCTGTTCATTCTAGTGGACCGATTAGCGGCATTTTTTTAATATTCTCCCTGGAATTCTTACCGGTTAATCATCAGGCAATGATAGGTCTCTAAGTTCAGTCAACGTTCAGCAATCCTAAAGTCAAATCACTAAATGAACACTCCAATAATAGCAGGCGAACGCTTAACTTAACCAACAATACATTCTGTACTTAGCGGGGTGCGTGCAGTTAAGGAGCAATATCCGTACGTAAAGATATCATCGAATCTAAACGATTAAAAATGGTGGCGACTATAGGCAAACCCTTAATTTCAACCAAAACTTCGTACATACATGACTTAATACTATCTGGAGAGAAATATGTGGAAGCAAAACACAGCAAGCACCCCTAGGGGTGAAGTGGGGAGGAAGTGTCATATACATACAAATATCGAAAACGACCTATATTAGTGTTGAATCCCTAATTTATTTAGTGTTGAATCCCCAGTTTTGGGGTTTGCTATACTGATTGGTGACAGTCTCAATGACAGTTAGAATGGTGTACGTCATATCAATAGGGCAGCGCGTAAATATTGTACATACAATTATCACTTATTTTTATTAATTTGGAGGTATCAGCTACTTCGCAGACAATATGGACTGCAACAAGGACAAAGCTTCACGCGAAACAAAAGAATCTAAAACGAAAACTTTTAATTAAATACACAACAATAAGTCTAAAACTACAAAAGAGTTCGTAAAATCCAATAAGCTTCACTTGACACATACAGATACAAATCCTAAAAGGAGACATTCAAACTTTCACAGTAGTTCCCCTTCAGGCAAGCAACTCAATGTTGAAAATGTCGTAGGGATGAAAATCCACGACCTGTTTCCAGTCATTCGACCGGGTCAAGAATGAAATGAATGAAGCCCCCTTCTAGCGGCGAGGATGGGAATTGTGCCGGATGCAGAAGCCTGTCGCACTCCTCTGGGGAAATGATTAATAAATGATTAATAAATGATTAATGAAATTAAATGATATTGGAGAGTGTTGCCGGAATGAAAGATGACAGGGAAAACCGGAGTTCCCGGAGAAAAACCTGTCCCGCCTCCGGTTTGTCCAGCACAAATCTCACATGGAGTGACCTGGATTTTATCCACGGAACCAAGCAGTGAGAGGCCGGCGCGCTGCCGCCTGAGCCACGGAGGCTTCCTACTAGGGATATGAGCTACGCCTTTTAGGTAAATAAAATAAAATAAACTATGAGAAAATATTCTTTATTCCTAAAAATTGCAATCCTTTTTCTTAATTATCGTTATCCGGTCGACTAGATTAGCGGTTTGCTTTTTTCTACCGCTACGAGCGCTAATGTGAGTCAATACAGAGTTTCACTTAAGTCCTTATAACTACATTCAATGTGGACATTATTAAAAAAAATTAAAAAACGCCTGAGGGTATTGAACCAAGGAACACATTACCGAAAGAATTATGCAGATAATTTGGCTAGTAGATGAATAAAAAAGATTAAAGAAACAAGTTATTTTAGGCTGTTTTTCCGGAACTACATTTAGGGCAGAAGTGATTTTCGATTTTTTTTTTTCTCAGTTTGACAGAGATCCAAGACTTACAAATTGAAACCTTTCCGGGCCCTTTAGCCCTTCAACTTTCGACACAATTGAAGAAATCGCTTAATTGTACGTTTTTCGTAGTATGGAGATCCCTACTTTGTTAAGAAATGTTTTCAACATTGTAAGTACCCGGGCAGTGCATGGAGCAATTTCATACCAATATAAGTTTTCTGACCTATTATTAACAAATGATGCAGAGCAGATTGGGTCCTCCAGTATTTATTAAAGTCGCTTACCTCTTAGAAAGGTCGCTTTATTACAAATGTTCCTATATTCCCTAATTTCAATAGATGAATTTGACTTTTCTTAATTTTAGAGCAAGGTCTATTTTTGTTTGTTATTTCTTTGTTTTGATTTAGCAGTTTGGTTTTCTTGATTTTCATTTTAGTAGTTAATCTTAATTGCTTTCTGCAGAAGATCTATCTATCAATCAATCAATCAATCAATCAATCAATCAATCAATCAATCAATCAATCAATCAATCAATCAATCAATCAATCAATCAATCAATCAATCAATCAATCAATCAATCAATCAATCAATCAATCAATCACTACTGATCTGCATTTAGGGCAGTCGCCCAGGTGGCAGATTCCCTATCTGTTGTTTTCCTAGCCTTTTCTTAAATGATCGCAAAGAAATTGGAAAATTATTGAACATCTCCCTTGGTAAGTTATTCCAATCCCTAACTCCCCTTCCTATAAACGAATATTAGCCCCAATTTGTCCCCTTGAATTCCAACTTTATCTTCATATTGTGATCTTTCCTACTTTTAAAGACACCACTCAAACTTATTCGTCTACTGATGTCCTCCCACGCCATCTCTCCACGGGCAGCTCGGAACAAACCACTTAGTCGAGCTGCTCGTCTCCTTTCTCCCAAATCTCCCCAGCCGAAACTTTGCAACATTTTTGTAACGCTACTCTTTTGTCGGAAATCACCCAGAACAAATCGAGCTGCTTTTCTCCATTTTCCAGTTCTTGAATTAAGTAATCCTGGTGAGGGTCCCATACACTGGAACCATACTCTAGTTGGGGTCTTACCAGAGACTTATATGCCCTCTCCTTTACATCCTTACTACAACCCCTAAATAACCTCATAACCAAGTGCAGAGATTTGTACCCTTTATTTACAATCATATTTATGTGATTACGTGATTATGTGAAGGTCTTTTCTTATATTAACACCTAGGTACTTACAATGATCCCCAAAAGGAACTTTCACCCCATCAACGCAGTAATTAAAACTGAGGGGACTTTTCCTATTTGTGAAACTCACAACCTCACTTTTAACCCCGTTTATCATCATACCATTGTCCATCGTCCATCTCACAACACTATCGAGGTCACCCTGCAGCCGCTCACAATCTTGTAACTTATTCATTACTCTGTACAAAATAACATCATCTGCAAACAGCCTTATCTCTGATTCCACTTTTACACATATCATTGATATATATATATAAGAAAACATAAAGGTCCAATAGTACTGCCTTGAGGAATTCCCCTGTTAATTATTACAGGGTTAGATAAAGCTTCACCTACTCTAATTCTCTGAGTTCTATTTTCTAGAAATATAGCCACCCATTAGTCACTTTTTTCTAGTCCAATTGCACTCATTTGCCAGTAGTCTTCCATGATCTACCCTATCAAATGCCTTAGATAGGTCAATCGCAATACAGTCCATTTGGCCTCCTGAATCCAGGATATCTGCTATATCTTGCTGAAATCCTACAAGCTGAGCTTCAATCGAATAACCTTTCCTAAACCCAAACTGCCTTCTGTCAAACCAGTTATTAATTTCGCAAACATGTCTAATATAATCAGAAAGAATGCTTTCCCAAAGCTTTCTCTAGCGCTTCGAGGGTGTAATCTTGTAAGACACATATTGTCTCTTCTTCTACCCAACCAATATGTTTTTGTGGTCGTCCTCAAGGTGAGCGACCTTCCACGGTCCGGTGAAGGGCGGTATTTGAAACTGAGATATCAGTGCTCTGTAGTGCATGCCCTCATTACAAGATGGAATTCTCGCATCAACTCTGCGGTTGACCAATCTTGAATTTATTCTGCGCCTCAGTGTTCCTCGCATGGAGTAACTGAGTCATTCCAATGAACCATGAGGGCATTTTCATTTCTATTGTAGGCTAAATATAGAATTCTTACATTTCTATGGCATTCTCCTTCTGCACCCTGGTCTATAGAACGTGGTGCACACATTTTGAACACATACTGTACCAATGCAGTTCAATAACATTTCTGTGTCATTTGCTTTGCCACATACGGTATAAGTTAGTGTACTGTTCGGCTCTATGGCTAAATGTTTAAATTGCACGTCTTTGATCCGAAAGGTCCCGGGTTCGATTCCCGATAGAGTTAGGGATTTTAACTTTCGTTAGTTAATTCTTCTGACTCCGGGACTGGGTGTTTGCGCCGTCTTCGTCATTAGAATTCATCCTAGGGAGGGCCTCATCCTGATAGATGCGCAGGTCGCCTATACGGCGTCAACGTGAAAGACCTCCGCCAGGCCTCTCCGGAGGTCAGACGCCGTTTACTAGCTAGTTTGGTGACTTCCCTGTTTACTACGAAAAACGTAAAATTAAGCATTTTCATATATTGTGCCGAAAGCTGAAGGGCTAAAGGGCCTGGAAAGGTTTCAAATTGTGACTTTTGGATAGCTCTATCAAACTAAAAAAATAAAGTTCGAAAATCACTTCCCGTCTAAATGCAGTCCCGGAAAAAAACAGCCTAAAATCGCTTGTTCCTTCACTCGTTTCCTTTTTGATTCAAATCCTAGCCAAATTAACATTTACATCATTCTTTCTGTAATATGTTCCTTGATTCAACACTCTCAGGCTTTTTTGTTTGATATTTTGAAAAATGTTCGCACCGAATGTAGTTATAAGGGCTAAAGCTAAACTCTGCCTATTTCTACCACTACGAGCGCTAATGTGAGTCAATGCGTTGTTTCATTTAAGCACCACTACGATCGCTAATGTGAGTCAATGCAAACTGCTATTCTCATCGACCGGATAACGATGATTAAGAAAAGGATTGTAATTTTTAGAAATAAATAAAGAATATATTCTCATACTTTACTATATTTTATTTTCTTAAAATTTGTATGTCATATCCTAGGATGTTTTAAACTGTGGATTTTTTTGTTTGCAAACATATATACTATTCTAAAATGTACCTGACTTCGTGGACATACTTTTCTCTCAAAATTAGCATTCTGAAAGTTTTTGTCACCAATCCTGAAGTGCGAAGAATCACCATGTATTTCCTAGATAAGTACAGTGTTGTTGATGGGTCACGATAACATCATATTAAGATATTCCAAATCATGTTCATGGTGTTATATTCCACTAAATACTTTTAAGTTTTTCGAAATGCCGTGCAGCCGGAAATGTTCCCGGCAGGAGTTCTTTAACGTTCCAATAAATCTACTGACTCGGAGCTGGCGTATTTGAGCACCTTCAAATACCACATGACTGAGCCGAAATCGAAACCGTCAAAACATGTCACGCAGCTCGGTCCACAAATAAGCACCTGCTTCATTTTGCTTAATTTACAAATTTCAGTGAGTCAACCACAAGAAGAGCACACTTAAGTTAGGATCATTACTTTTTCATAACTTTTATACACTGACTGAGCAAATGTCATGGGATAGCGGAGCACTGATGCGCAGGTGTGTTGTCTGCGCACCGCACGACCCCTGTGCCAGCGTCAGTTGTATAGGAGACCTTGTGAGCAGTGGCTGTGCATGTGACAGGTGTAACATGGAACGTCGTCGTAAGCTGACACTGTTCGAACCGGGTATGGTGGTCGGTGCCCGCCGGATGGGAAGTGCAATTTCGGAAGTGGTGCAGGAATTCGGCTTCACACGATCAACCGTGTCCAGGGTGTATCGTGAATGGTTGAATGCGAGTGTCACCGTCCAAAACAGACGAACGACCGGCCGTCCAGCCGCCCTCGATGACCGTGACCGGTGACATCTGAGACGGATTGTCAGTAATGACAGACGGGCATCCGTGCAACAAATCACAGCTCAATTCAACACAGGCCATGCTAGACACGTCTCCCAGTGGACAATCCGTAGGAACATGGGTTCTATGGGGTATGGGAGCCGGCGCCGCACACGGGTGCCACTGTTAACCCAACGTCATCGGGCACAACGACGCGCATTTGTCGCCAGTCACCAGGGATGGACACTGGAACAATGGCGTAACGTGATATGGTCGGACGAATCACGATTTCAACTGCACCATGCCGATGGGAGGCACCGTGTATGGCGCAGACCATATGAAGCGATGGATCCCGCCTGCCTCGAAGGTGTGGTCTAGGGCGCTGGTGTCTCTGTTATGGTCTGGTATGCATTTTCCTGGTATGGAATGAGTCCCCTAGTTGTTCTGGAAGAATGGTATACTCGGAGACCATCTCCACCCATTTTTGGCCTTCCAGCGCCCAGACTGTTCTGCGGTGTTTCAAGATGATAACGGGCCGCCACATCGCTCCCACGTCGCCCGGGAATGGTTCCAGGAATATGCAGCGGAGGTCCAACAACTGCCATGGCCACCCAGGAGCCCCGATATGAACCCTATCGAACACATCTGGGATGTCCTAGAACGCAGGCTCCGTGTCATGGATCCTGCACCCACGAACAGACCAGCATTGGCGGCCGCTCTGCAAACGATTTGGTGTCAGCTGCGTCCAGAGGACTACCGGGGACTTGTCGACTCACTTCCACGGCGTCTCACTGCAGTTCGCAGGGCCAGAGGAGGCCCCACACGCTATTAGGTGACTATCCCATGACAGTGCCTTTGCTGGCGGGACCTAGTGTTTACATTGCACTAAGTCTTCTGATATGGGCTAGAGCAATTTTGTTACCTTCATTGATCTGTCTCAGCTTTATCCTTGGCTTTGACAAAATGAAAGTGACTGAGGTATGAGTGATGCTAGTAATGCCATTCCTTTTGCAGCCAGTCCCTGCTATGAATGGTGTGAAAATATTGCTCATAGGGTCAGTTGGTGCATGCATTTCAGTGGGCTTGGCAGACTGATATGTAATAGCAACTTCTGGCTCGGTGAGGAAAGCAACGGGAAACTACCTCACTCCTCATTTCCCTAGTACGCCTCTTCAGTGATGCCTAGGCCATCTATGACAGCTGATGGCGGAACTGTTTAGGATCCAACCAGCCTTCGGGCTGAGGACTAAACATACATACACATACATCCCATGACATTTGCTAAGTCAGCGTATTTTTTCTTGACATTTGTAAAAGATCTGCAGAATGCTAATATTGTGTATTTCACGTACTCTCAATCGCTGTTAGTCTTAAGATACACAAATGTATCAAGCTTTCACCATAAAGTGTAGTATGTAGCCTAAAATCGCTTGTTCCTTTACTCGTTTTCTTTTTTATTCAAATCCTAGCCAAATTAACTTATTTACATCATTCTTTCTGTAATGTGTTCCTTGATTCAACACTCTCAGGCTTTTTTGTTTGATATTTTGAAAAATGTTCACACCGAATGTAGTTATAAGGGCTAAAATTAAACTCTGCATTGACTCACATTAGCAGTCGTAGTGGTGCTTGAATAATAACTCATTTATATTACAACTATTTTAATGAATAAAAAATAATGAAGAATCACTTTTCCATGCATTCCAGAATCCAAGAAGATAATAAATCTAATTCCACTGTTTTCCCAAAGAAACTGGTATATATACTATACTAATTTTATTTCCTGTTTCCTAAAGCTGATGCCAGTGTTACAGGGTGTCTTGGATGGCAGCCATCTTACGTCCAACAGGGTCCTTCACTACTCCCCTTCCAATAACTAAGTTACGGAAAGATTTCAAGATACTTGGAAGGAAAACGGAAAACACGTCCTGAAAGAATAAACCTTTCTTCTTGATCCAGAGGCAAGTTCTTTGAGGTCGGTTGTGTCTGGTCATGATAGGCTTTTTAACGTGCCAGTAAATCTACAGACACCATTCTCTCTTACTTAAATATTTTATAACGCCAACCAACTGAGCTGGCATTCAAACCCGCAACAACAAGCATAGAAGGCGAGAAACTAACCAACTACAATACGTAACATATCAAAATACTGTACTGGGTGTCGCTTTCGTGGTGCAGTAACACCATACGTAACCCGGCCCCGCGGTGTAGGGGGCCTGTCACCCAGCGGCCCCGGGTTCGATTCCCGGCTAGATCAGGGGTTTTTAGTTGTAAATGATTAATATCCTTGGCCTAGTGACTGGGTGTTTGTGCCGTCCTTCACGTTCCTTTCCTCACATTCAACACTTTACACTTCCGCCATTTACATAATACCCGCAGGTTCCTCACATATGGTGCAAGTAGGGGCAAAAGATCTTCATAGGTCGACTCCCCGAATAAATAGCATTAAAAAAACATATTACATAGGGGACATTCTTTACAAAGTCAATCACTGACAAGATTATCCACACAATATATCGTGAAATACTGTAAATCAGTCTAGTAAGTACATTAGGCGATGATTGTGGTCCTAATGCTTTTTCTTGTGATCATTTCTTGTGAACTTGGATCTTCGGATTTTATTTTTCGCTCTGCTGTGAATTACACCTCAGATGTGATCACATTCGATCTCACATTTCAAAATATCCAGTTCCTCAGATCGACTAACCCGTGACCCTGGCGCTTTTCAAGCAAGAAGCAAATAATTTAGCGTCCAATTGTCTCCTATTCTCAATCCAGTTTTTCATCCTGAAGTGAAATATTGACTCCGGACTTGAATATAATTTTCTTGCCTTTAGTAACAACCTCGCTCCATACGTTCGAACACACTGCTCACATCGTTCTCCACAACCTCTTATTTTCAGGATCACGACAGGGATATCGTACTAAGTCGATCAGTCTAAGCTCCGCGTTGTGTGGGCCGGGGTGATCTCATTTGCATGATCTGTGGGCGGCCCATGGCACTTACTTGTATGATGCTGCGTCTACAAGCTGAACATTACATTCCAACTGCATTCACTCAGAATAAGGGGACGTCAAATACAGTAGTTAGTGGGACGTAAAATAAATAACATTATTATTATTATTATTATTATTATTATTATTATTATTATTATTATTATTATTATTATTATTATTCACTACAGACACACCACGAGTTGTGTGAATTGCTAAGTTTATTCGTTTAGTTATCTCAACTGCTCTCTCTCAGAACTTCACTTACGTTTATCATGAATAATTTATGCCCGCTCATATAGGCTCAAAATAGACACATCGTATCACCAAAGAGTGGCTGAGGGAAAATTGTCCGAATGCTGGTTGGCCTCCTAATAAAAGTCGTATCTTATGTACGTTTAGTCATCAGCCCGAAGGCTGGTTGGATCCTCAACAGTTCCGCCATGAGCTGTCATAGATGGCCTAGGCATCACTGAAGAGGTGTACTAGGGAAATGAGGAGTGAGGTAGTTTCCCGTTGCTTTCCTCACCGAGCCAGAAGTTGCTATTACATATCAGTCTGCCAAGCCCGCCGAAATGCACGCACCAATCCACCCCATGAGCAATATTTTCACACCATTCATAGCAGGGACTGGCTGCGTAAGGAATGGCATTACTAGCATCGCTCATACCTCAGTCACTTCCATATTGCCAAAGCCAAGGATAAGACAGAGACAGATCAATGAAAGTAACAAAATTGCTCTAGCCCATACCAGAAGACTTAGTGCACTGTAAACACTAGGTCCCGCCGCCTGTAAACACTGATCTTGGATCCGTGATCTTCTGAGTAAACTGAGGACATTCGAGCATAAAATCCTGCTTTAGGCAGCCTAAATAGGCACTAAAAAGGTTATCAATCAATCACTGATCTGCATTTAGGGCTATCGTGCAGGTGGCAGATTGCCTATCAGTTGTTTATCTAAGCTTTTCTTTAATAATTTCAAAGAACTTGGAAATTTATTGAGCATCACCCTTGATGAATTATTCCAGTTCCTAACTCCTGTTCCTATAACCCAATATTTGCCCTAATTTGTCCTCTTGAATTCCAAATTTATCTTCTTATTGTGACCTTTCCTACTTTTAAAAACACCGCCCAACCTTATTAGTTTACTAATGTCATTGCACACCTTATCTCTACTGACAGCTCGGAGCATACCACTTAGTCGAGCAACTCGTCTCCTTATTCCCAAGTCTTCCCAGCCCAAAGTTTGTAACATTTTCGTAACACTACTCTCCTTCCGAAAATCACCCCGAACAAATTGTGCTGTTTTCCTTAGGACTTTTCCCACTTCTCGAATCTAGTAATACTGGTGAGTGTCCCGTACACTGGATCCATTCTCTAATTGTTGTCCTACCAGTGACTTTCCTTTACATCCTTACTACAAATCCTAAATACCCTTCGCCCTGTGGGTGGGGGCAGAAGAATAACACCCACGGTATCCCCTGCCTGTCGTAAGAGGCGACTTAAAGGGGCCCCAGGGGCTCTGAACTTTGGAGCGTGGGTTGGCGACTACGGGGCCCTTAGCTGAGTCCTGACATTGTTTCCACTTACTTGTGCTAGGCTCCTCACTTTCATCTATCCTATCCGACCTTTCTTGGTTAACTCTTGTTCTTTTCCGACCCCGACGCTATTAGGTTTTCGAGGGCTAGGTAGTCTTTCATTTTCACGCCCTTCGCGGCCCTTGTCTTTCTTTGGCCGATATCTTCATTTTTCGAAGTGTCGGATCCCTTCCATTTCTTCCCTCTGATTAGTGTTATATAGAGAATGGTTGCCTAGTTGTACTTCCTCTTAAAACAATAATCACCACCACCACCACCATCCTAAATACCCTCACAACCATAAGAAGAAATCTGTAACCTGTATCTACAATCCCGTTTATGTGATTACCCCAATGAAGATATTTCAAGACCTAGGTACTTACAGTGATTCCGACGACGTCCGTTCACCCCCACCAACACAGTAATGAAACTGACCGAGTAAGCTGACCATACGGTTAGGGTCGCGTAGCTGTGAGCTTGCGTACGGGAGAGGATGGGTTCAAATCACACCGTCGGCAATTCTGAAGATGGTTTTCCGTGGTTTCTCATTTTCACACCAGGCAGATGCTGAGGATGTACTTTAATTAAGGCTACGGGGTCGCTGCCGTTCCAGTCCTAGCCCTTTCTCATCCTGGCGTCACCATAAACCTTCGATGTTTTAGTGTGCCAAACCACTAGCATAAAAAGTAATTAAATGCATTTTGGTAGCCAGAAAATTCAAATATTTTGGGCTGAAAAGAACGTTTCCAGTAGTGTGTGATTGTTGCCTAACGTGGTCTTAAATGGCCGTAAACGAGCATAATAATTGTTCCGAGGTATCTGTGGAACGGCAGAGGTGAAAGAAGGTGCGGGGATGAACAGGTCCCAAAATACGAAATTAAAGTTAAAATAAAATTTAACAAGGTTATATTTTCTTTTAAAGATTAAGAAATAACAAATAGAACAGGTACTCAGTAGCCGAATCACAATTCGAAAATGTACAATTACAATGATTACAGGATTTGGGCTCCGAGAGCCAGACACACAATTCTTGAGCTATAAGCCCAACTTTACAATATACACGATTCAACAAAGGGGCAGAAGACCCCAATCATGCCCAGGAGCACTTGCTCCCAATTACACCGTAAAGCCTCCTCGAGGCGCGCAGAAACAAAATTTAAGAAAGAGCTACCTGCTCTTAAGTTCGGGCCTATCAAAGGCCACACCAAACTCCACTTTCAAGTTGTCCTCGAAGGACATGAAAACAGGGGTAAAGAAAAATACCCAACCTACTGAGGCCTATTAAGTAAGGAAACAGGTCAATTATATGGCCTCTAAAATATCAACTTGAGAGGAGGCGTTCTTGCACTCCTAATACATTTTGTTTAAAACCTACTTGGCACTAGGCCGTTAATGCAAGGGCTAATCCCATACTAAAGAGGTGACTTATATGAGAAGACAATTTACATTACGCTAGACTGGAAGAAACGGTTGAGAAAATAAGTTCACCTCAAAGCAATATGAGTGGGAGCTCGAGAGGGTTAAGCACTCTCTATCCCAATTTATAGTTTAAACAGATAGAATTGATATCGAGTGTCTTTACATTTTAAGGGAAAGTTACATGGTAAAAGGCTTCGGACCTGCCCCGAGAGTTAAACTGCTGAGCTAGCAAGAAAAGAAGTTATTAAACGGCCATTACCTTGTGGATGAACTGCTGCCCGAAGAAAGAGGCGCTTCCCGCCCCCTGCTACGTACTTTACACACTGAAAGATGTTACTGAAGTGGCGCGGAGACCCGAAAATCAGCAGTTTATATACTCTCGCGGAAAGTTCGAGGCGTTTCAGGAATGAGAACACCCTCCCACAAGAATTTTATTGGCTAGGGTTAAGCAACATATCCAAGTTGAAGAAGATACACCTGATTGGTCATAAATTAATTAAAGAAATTCGGGATTGGCTAAATTCAAACCGGGCGGAAGGAAGGGGTTAATATTGCCAACATAAACAATAACTGAAAGAAATTTAACAAAGAACAAACTTATAAACACAAAATTTCTTCAAAAACATAGTTCTTTCACTTCGCACTAGGGTGCATAATTGTATTTCTTCAGAAGTGCCATTTGGAAGAGAATGTCCACACTTCTTACTACAGGCAAAACAAAAATACATCGAAAACGACCCAGTTCAGAAACTTCAAAATTTACAAGTAGTGACATCTTCTGAGAAACTAGAAAATTAACACAGTAGATAAAGTTCAGACTTCCTCCAGTAGAGGAGTTTCAACTGGCGCAAAGTTTGAATTAGCGGCATGGAGGTGTACCACCCGGTACAATAATAATAATAATAATAATAATAATAATAATAATAATAATAATAATAATAATAATAATAATAATAATAATAATAATAATAATAATAATAATAATAATAATAATAATAATAATTGTTACCGAGTTTGTGTGGATCACAGAGGTGAAAGAAGGTATGGGCATGAATGAGTCGATCTAAGACAATCAGAGATTAATTAAAACTTTAAAATTAGGGTTAAATTTATTTTCTTTGCTATCTTTTGTTTCTTTCCAGATGTTGAATTTTAACGGAACAATTCGATAAGAATAAAAACAAGATTTCAGGGTATAGAACTATCTCGTTAGCTTAGGTACAAAGTTGGAAAAATCAGAATAATAAACAAATTGTCAATTAACAATCTGAGCTTAGAGCTCCCAAATTACAATAGTTACTTGAGCACTACTGCTCCATTCACTCCGTAATCAAGGAGACGGATCTCTCAATTTCTTTAACACCATAGTAAGAGCCTCCTGGCTCTACAAGATTATCTAGGAAAATACTCTCGAAACCTTATAACATTACAGCCTTCCAAAGGCACCATTCAACTTTTAAGTTAATAAACAGAGCGTCTTTCCTCTATAAAATTTATATTTTCAAAATGTCCAGGCCTATCAAAAGCACAAGCTACATTTTACAATTCAAACAGTATTCACTGTCTTAGATGCTCAACAGTCTAACATCGTAACAGAAAATTAAAGTTACATTATTAAAGATTGGAAACTTTCCCCTCGAGCTAGCTTTCAAAGACTATCACTTAGCTAAACCAGGACTGTCATTACCTTGACAGGGGTATCGAGTACCCATCCTACCAGGCCTTTGTGAAAAACTACAGATTCAAGTTACTGGCCCAAAAATCAGAATGTTGACGAGGCGGACACTTGCGCTCCTTGAAATTAGAAAACCCTACTTGGGCTTCTGGCCCGAAGTTACAGAGGCTAAACCAATACTACTGAGGTGACTAGATGGAGAAAATATTTAAGTTACAGAGATTACAAACAGAAACGGTTACAAAATCATAGTCACCTCAAAATCAAGTTGATAGGGAACACGAGAGGGTACCTTACCCTCTGTTCCCTGATTTCGGCTGAGTTCTTTTGGCTTGTTAGAAATTTACATTTAAGGTTTGAAAGTTACATTTCAGAAAATTAAAGTTACATTATTAAAGATTGGAAACTGTCCCCTCGAGCTAGCTTTCAAAGACTATCACTTAGCTAAACCAGGACTGTCATTACCTTGAGCTGATGGACATCTCGACGATGGACGAGGCACCTCCGCCTCCTTTATTAACACACACTCTGTCGACTGGAACGATCAATAACAAGACAACCTGGTCCGAACCTGTGCCAGCTTTTAAACCCGAGAGGAAGGTTCCTGAAAACTCTGGGCTAAGGCACGGCACCCCCACCCCCTCCAATTTTCATTGGGTAATTAAATAGATACAAGACAATGCTTATTGGCTGAAAAATGTATAGGCCTATACAACATTTTCTGTTGGCCAACATCTTAAGTTGGCAGAAAGAGGTAAGAGTATTGTAAACTTTAACATACCAAAAACAAAGAATAATCATTTCAGTTTAGGAAACCTTAGAATACAAAATTACTTTAAAATGTTACTAGCCAATCTTCACACCAGAGGGCATAACATACGTTACAGTAGATACAACTGTAGAGAAATGTCCAAACTGCTTGAATTAGTTGTTGCAAGTTTTAGATTTAAGATGGCATTCTTCAAGGCGCTTCATTTGAATTAACGGGGTGGGTACAATAATAATAATAATAATAATAATAATAATAATAATAATAATAATAATAATAATAATAATAATAATAATAATAATAATAATAATAATAATAATAATAATAATTGTACCGGGCGGTACACCTCCACTCCGTTAATTTAAAATGTGCGCCTGTTGGAACTCCTCTGCTGGAGGAGGGCTGAACTTTATCTACGCTGTTAATTCTTTACTTTCTCAAAAGATGTCACCATGTGGAAAAATTTGAGTTTTTGAACTGTGTCATTTTTGATGTGTTTTTGTTTCGCTTGAAGTAAGAAGTGTGAACTTTCTCTTCTAGAGGACACTACTGAAGATCTACAATAGTGCAACCTAGTGCGGAGTCAAAGAACTATTTTGTTGGAGAAAATTTAATTTCAAGAGTTTGTTCTTTGTTAAATTTCTTTCTGTCATTGTTTAAGTTGGCAATATTTACCCCTTTCTTCCCCTTGTTATGAATGTAACCAATCCCGAATTTCTTTAATTAATTTCTGACCTATCAGGGGTATCTTCCCCCAACTTGAATCTGTTGCGGGGTCCTATCCAATAAAAAAGTTGTGGGCGGGTGTTTTCTTTCCCCTAACGCCTAGAACCTTCCACGAGAGGTTATAAACTGCTGATTTTTGGGTCTCCGGGCCACTTCTGTTCCATCTTTCAGTGTGTTAAGTACATAGCTGGGGGCGGGAAGCGCCTCTTTCTTCGGCAGCGGTCAACAACAAGGTAATGGCCGATTAATAACTTCTTTCTTTGCTAGCTCAGCAGTTTAACTTTCGGGGCGGGTTCTAAGCGTTCTACCATGTAACCTTTTCCTAAATGTTACTACTCTTTTATATATTCTCTTTTAAAGCTTCATATGGGGATAGAGAGTGCTAACCCTCTCGAGCTCCCACTCATATTGTTGTGAGGTGAACTTAGTTTTCTCAACCTATTCTTCGATAACGTAAAACAATGTGTTCTCTCCTTAAGTCACCTCTTTAGAATGGGATTAGCCCTTGTGTTAACGGCCTAGTGCCAAGTAAATCTTAATCAAAGTGTACTAGGAGTGCCAGTTTGCCTCCTCCCAAATTGTCATTTTAGAGGTCATTTAATTAACCTTCTTTTTCATTCAATAGACCTCAGTAGGTTGGGTATTTTACCCCTGTGTATATGTCCTGAGAGGACAGCTTGAAGGTGAAGTTTGGTGTGGCCTGTGATTGGCTTACACTTTGAGAGCAGATTGCGCTTTTGGAATTCAATTTTTGTATGCCTCGAGGAGGCTTTACTGTGTAATTTGGAGCAAGTGCTCCAGGGTTTGATTGGGGTCTTCTGCCCCTTGGTTAAAATTTGTACATCGGAAAGTTGGGCTAGTTGCCCAAGAATTGTGAACTCAGGGCTCGAAGCCCAAATTCTGTAATCTCTGTAATTGTACATTTCAAATTGTGTTTCGGCTACTAAGTACCTGTTCTTTGTTATTACTTAATTTTGAAAAGAAAATATAACCTTGTTAAATTTTACAGTAACTTTGATTCCGTAGTTTGAGACTCATTCACGCCCGCACCTTCTTTCACCTCTACCTACCACCAAAACACGGTAACAAGTGGTAGCAGAGCGTGGTTGAATGGGTCTCAATTTAGCCCCTTTTGACGGCTAAACATTGTTTTGATCCGAACTCTAACTATTTTCCCAGTTGCTGGAATCTTTTGAGTTTTTCTAAATTGTTCTGTCATCATGCCAGGCCCTCGCGATGTTCTCCATCTTAATTATTTGCGCAAAGAGGAGTTGATCTATGAATTAACTATCAGAAATATACAATCTGGAGGCACGGTTGCAGTAGACACTAACAAGCTTAGAGAGTCCCTAGATTTGCCCATTTCCATCCCCAATTTGGGAGAGAAAGAAATTGATGACTCTCTTTCCACGATCGTCGAGAATATTACTGGGCTAGCTTCTGTAGTTAGTTTTTTTGATGAAAATGATCCGTCTCCTAATCAAATTAAGCGTGTGCAAGGCAGGCTATATCATTTTTCGAATAGGGTTAACGATCTGTTGTCTCTAAAACTGAATGACGTTCAGAGGAAGGAAGCTAGTACGCTCCTGGAAAATATTTCCGAATTATCTAGTAAGGTCACTTTATTGTTGACTGGGGAAGTCCCTCCCAAATCTGATCAACCCACCATAGTGAATGCAGGTAGTGAGGAAGCGCCTCCCAAGGGAGAAGTTAATAGGATAACCGTTGCTGCTCAAACTATCTCTGCCCCATTGGACAACGAGCCTGAACGCCGTGCATCGTTGAGTAACATTCGTTCTGAATTAACTTCTTTGCCATTGAAACCTTTACCTACTATGTCACCCGGGTTTATCAGCTTGCCTCATCCATTGGCAATGTTGCTCAGAGGGATCTCTAAGTTTTCCGTTAATACCACCAGTGATGTAATTTCTTTTTTAAGATTTCTAGTTGAATTTCAGGATCATGCCCTTGTGTTTTCTCTTTCTCCATGTCAAATTTTGCAAATTATCTATCCGTATGCTATTGGTATTCTCTCTGATAAAATCGTAAGAGCCATTGCCGAGCAATCATCTATTGAGGATTTCCATGCCCATTTGCTAGCTAACTTCATCCCTGCTAGGGCTAGGTCCTCCCTTATTCAGAAGTACTATTATCGGGTACAGCGCTTGGATGAAAACTTGGCTGATTTCATACAAGACATTAAGTTTTATACCAGGGTGTTTGCTCTTCACTTCCCTGAGGATCAAATTGTACAAGCTATTGTGGAAGGGATTTCACCACCCTACAGGTCATATTTGTGTTTCGCGGCGTGCCCGCAAACTTTTTCTGAACTTGAAGCATTGGCCGTCTCAGCGGAAGGAGTTAGATACGCCGATTCTTTGCGTGTCGCGAAAGAACCCCCTCCTTCGTTTAGTAATACTCGGCCTCCACCTCGCCGACCAGTCACACCCCGTAAATGTTATGCTTGTGGGTCGCCTGACCATCTGCGCAATAAGTGTCCACTGATCAAGTCTAGTAGGGCAAATAATGGAGCTGGTTCAGCACAAGGCTGTTTTAAATGTGGGGCTTTCTCACATATCGCCAAGAATTGCCCAAACTCGAATAGCACCCCCTCCTGCTCAACTTCTGGTGCAAATTCCACCTATGCCAATAATAAAAAGTGACTAGTGGCTTCGGCTGAGTCGACTAATCCATCTTCCCGAGACTCAGCCCCGGGTAAACAGGTTGTAAATTCAGGGAACGAGCAATTTTCAAATTCATCTTTTGAATGCCCCAAAGAGTGTCTTAGGATTGCGGCGGATTCCCCCGCACCTATTCCTTTTCTTAAGATTGAGTTAAATAACGAGCCTATAACAGCTCTCTTAGATTCAGGCAGTGTTTGTTCGATTATTTCGGCTGAATGGTATTCTAAATTGAAAACGGTTTGTAAACTTCCTGACTATGTCTTTTCTCCTGTTCAATACGTTTCGGCTAATTCATCTCCATTAGAAATTCTAGGTTCCTTACTGGTCAAAATTCGTGTTTTTAAGTTTACATGGAAAGTTAAATTGTTTGTGGCCAAGCAATTGTCTAGCCCCATTATATTGGGAGCGGACTTTATTTCTCACACTGGTCTTGTGCTCGATCTCCAGTCTAGGTCGTGCACATTCAAATTTGCTTCTAATTGTAAAATACCACTATTAAAGTGTAATTCCGTGTCATGTTCTTCTATTTCGCCTACCCAGGATGAGATGTTGTTAGACCTTAGACATCTACCTGAGGAGCAGGCTAATAGTATTCGCAAACTGTGTCAGTCGTTTCCCGAGGTGTTCTCTGATACTCTTGGTGTTACTGACCTTATTGAATACAAAATTGAGGTCACGGATTCGATTCCTGTCCGTTTTCCACCTTATAGGCTATCTCCACCTAAAATGAAGGCTCTGAAAGAAATTATCGATCAGATGTTGAAGGATGGTATTATTAGGCCCTCTAAGTCGGCGTATTCATCGCCTATTTTTCTAGTCCCGAAACCCCAAGGAGGCTTCAGGCCTGTCATTGATTACAGGGCTCTCAATCGGAAGGTGGTGTTACAATCTGTGCCCCTTCCTGACCTTCACTCTTGTTTTTCATGGTTTCGTAAGGCCAAGTTCTTTACTATCTTGGACTTGAATCAGGCCTATAATCAAATTCCCCTTGCCGAAGAGTCTAAACATCTTACAGCGTTTGCCACGGACTGGAACTTATACGAATACAACCGCGTGCCTTTCGGGCTCCCCACGGGAGCAGCTGTACTCACTAGGCTACTAGATAGGGTCTTCTCCGACATCAAATTTGAATACTTGTATCACTACTTGGATGATGTCGTCGTATTTTCAGAGACTTTTGAAGAGCATCTAGATCATCTGCGAGAAGTTCTCGATCGCCTTCGTAAGGCTGGGTTAACTGTTAAGTTGTCCAAGGTTGCCTTCGCTAAGCCCTCTATGTCATTCCTAGGGCATATTGTGTCACCCGATGGTGTAGCAGTCGATCATTCTAGAACACAGGCCATCCGTGATTTTAAACCTCCCAAGGACATTAAAGGTATCGCCAGGTTCATTGGTATGGTGAATTTCTTCAGAAAGTTCATTCCTAACTTTGCTAATAGAGCGGCGCCCTTAAACCTTCTTCGTAGGAAAGGCATCAAATTCGAGTGGGGACCTTCTCAACAAGCCGCTTTTGAAGACCTTAAATTAGCACTTTGTAATGCCCCTGTACTTGCTATGCCTGATTTCTCGAAGAAATTCATCGTCCAAACCGACGCGTCGTCGTCAGCGGTAGCTGCAGTCCTTCTTCAAGAGACTGAACTAGGGAGGCGCCCCATCGCCTATGCGTCTAGGACTTTGTCGGCTCAAGAAGCCAAGTATTCCATCTATGAGCTCGAAGGTTTCGCAGTCTTATTCGCCTTAGAGAAGTTCCGTCTCTATCTGGAACATGTTAAATTCGACCTGGAGACAGATAATCAAGCCTTAAGCTGGGTCTTAGGTAGGCCGCGTCGTACTGGTCGTATGGCCCGTTGGGCCATCCGTATTTCTGCCTTCCAATTTGACGTCAGGCATATCAGAGGTACCGAAAATGTTGTTGCTGATGGACTCAGCCGTATGTTTTCTAACGACGTCGAGATCCAGGAACCGGTCGACAGTTCATCACCTCCCGAGTCCATACTATCTGGTGTTAATGCCATTTTAACAGATGCTCCCATGCTTTTTAGGGATATTGAGAAATACCAACGTGAAGATCCGACGCTGGCTCCGATAATGGAAACCCTTTCTTCTGGGGAACATGTCGTCCCTTATGTTCTGAGGAATGGTGTTTTATGTTGCCCTTCGAGGCATGACAAGATGATGAAGGTTGTCGTTCCAGCTGTTCTTGTGCCTATGATCTTCAAGTACTATCATGAGACCCCATTAGGGGGGCATCTTGGTATTTTTAAAACTCGTGAAAAAATTCGTGAAATGTTCATCTGGAAAGGTATGGACGGTGAAATCCGTGAACTAGTAAAGGCTTGTAAATCCTGTTTGATTAGTAAACCAACCACGTCCACCAAGGTAGGCCTCTTGTCTTCGCATCAAGCATCGCGCCCCATGGAACGCCTGTATATTGATTATGTAGGACCCTTCCCCCAGTCGAAGGGAAATGCCAACAAATTCATCTTTGTATGTGTAGATGGTTTTACCAGATTTTCCTGGTTATTTCCGACTAAGCTGGCTACCGCTCAGTCCACCATTACTTGCCTAAGTTCTATTTTTGCTTCTTTTGGTCCGTGCCAATATATTGTATCCGATAATGCTAAGGCTTTTACATCTAATTTATTTCGTAAATTCTGCTTTGACTTATCCATCTCTCATGTAACTACTTCCGCGTATTATCCTCAACCATCTCTGGCTGAACGGGTTAATCGTAATCTCAGGTCTGCACTGATTGCCTATCATCATGATGATCATTCCAGGTGGGACACGTCCCTGCATTGGTTAGCTTTTGCTTTGAATTCGGCGGTTCATGAATCTCACAAGTTTACTCCAGCTTCTTTGATGTTCAAGTTTGTTCCCAACTCGCCGCTCTCTAACCTCTGGTCTCTGAGTGACATTCTACCCGAGACAATAGATCCGGATAACATTAAAGATCTTTGGAAGAAGGCTAAAGCCAATCTTAAAGTGTCTCATGAAAAGGTTAGGGAAAGGTATGATCGTGGACGGAGACCCACCCCTTTGAAGGTAGGTGACCAAGTTATGGTCAAGAATTTTGTTCCCGCGGGCAAGCTTGCCCCCAGATTTCATGGGCCTTGTATAATTCTCGATTTTCTCACGCCGGTTACATTGTTAGTAAGCAATCCAGCCACCGAGAGGATATTTAGGGTTCACCTGTCCCAGGTGAAACCGGTGTAAATTTGTGTCAACTTGCTTCATATAATTTGAAAGGAATATGAAGGTTATATATTTTTTTTTTTTTGAGTTCAACTTTAAGGCTTTCTGCCCTTTCTATAATATTTTGGTCTTATATGTAATCCTCTTGTAAAACCTTCCCCGATCCGTTAAACTGCCATTCTGTCTTTGCCTCGGCCATTACCACGCTCCCGTCTCCTGCTTCAATACACACTGTGGCTTAATTTGAGTAAATGCCATGGATATCTGCACGCCGCTGACCCCTCGACCTCCTCACCAAGCCTGTGCCCTCAAAGAAACATGATGGTCCAACACAATTCTGCCGCCGAGTTTTTATGTTTCAGTGCCCCCGCAGCCGCGCAGCGCCGTGCAGCAACTGGGGAGGGGGATGGGCCGCCTCCTCTCCAGCGAGGACGACATGTGCACGGCGAGCCGGAGCTCTCCTCCCGGCCAAGGCTGATGTGCGGCGCACAACCTGCTACTTGCCCGCAGCCTGTATATGTTCACCGCGGGCGCGGCGTACTTCAACACCTCTGCTCCCCTCATAGTGCGGGCGAGCGGTATCTCAGGGTACTTGAGGGGTCCGAGCGGCCTCCTTTGGACGCAAGCTGCAACGGCCGGTCTGGCCATTCAACTTAGCCTACATCAACTACATGGACAGTCACTATAAGAGATGACTACACTTGGGAATTCAACAACAAATTTGGTGGACATTGCAAAATTTTTCATCACATTTTAAAAGATTATCTTCAGAAATTCGCCTTCTACAAACATAAAAACCTTACGTTACCAATTACAACAAAAATTTTGGAACTGAATTAAGAATTTCTCAAATACTTCTGCAAATTATTTTAATATCAACATCAAAACTTGGACTTTTGTTTTCAAACTGACTTCATGTGAAATCCCTGGAGGAACTTTTGGGGGGGGGAGGTCTGTACCGGGCGGTACACCTCCACTCCGTTAATTTAAAATGTGCGCCTGTTGGAACTCCTCTGCTGGAGGAGGGCTGAACTTTATCTACGCTGTTAATTCTTTACTTTCTCAAAAGATGTCACCATGTGGAAAAATTTGAGTTTTTGAACTGTGTCATTTTTGATGTGTTTTTGTTTCGCTTGAAGTAAGAAGTGTGAACTTTCTCTTCTAGAGGACACTACTGAAGATCTACAATAGTGCAACCTAGTGCGGAGTCAAAGAACTATTTTGTTGGAGAAAATTTAATTTCAAGAGTTTGTTCTTTGTTAAATTTCTTTCTGTCATTGTTTAAGTTGGCAATATTTACCCCTTTCTTCCCCTTGTTATGAATGTAACCAATCCCGAATTTCTTTAATTAATTTCTGACCTATCAGGGGTATCTTCCCCCAACTTGAATCTGTTGCGGGGTCCTATCCAATAAAAAAGTTGTGGGCGGGTGTTTTCTTTCCCCTAACGCCTAGAACCTTCCACGAGAGGTTATAAACTGCTGATTTTTGGGTCTCCGGGCCACTTCTGTTCCATCTTTCAGTGTGTTAAGTACATAGCTGGGGGCGGGAAGCGCCTCTTTCTTCGGCAGCGGTCAACAACAAGGTAATGGCCGATTAATAACTTCTTTCTTTGCTAGCTCAGCAGTTTAACTTTCGGGGCGGGTTCTAAGCGTTCTACCATGTAACCTTTTCCTAAATGTTACTACTCTTTTATATATTCTCTTTTAAAGCTTCATATGGGGATAGAGAGTGCTAACCCTCTCGAGCTCCCGCTCATATTGTTGTGAGGTGAACTTAGTTTTCTCAACCTATTCTTCGATAACGTAAAACAATGTGTTCTCTCCTTAAGTCACCTCTTTAGAATGGGATTAGCCCTTGTGTTAACGGCCTAGTGCCAAGTAAATCTTAATCAAAGTGTACTAGGAGTGCCAGTTTGCCTCCTCCCAAATTGTCATTTTAGAGGTCATTTAATTAACCTTCTTTTTCATTCAATAGACCTCAGTAGGTTGGGTATTTTACCCCTGTGTATATGTCCTGAGAGGACAGCTTGAAGGTGAAGTTTGGTGTGGCCTGTGATTGGCTTACACTTTGAGAGCAGATTGCGCTTTTGGAATTCAATTTTTGTATGCCTCGAGGAGGCTTTACTGTGTAATTTGGAGCAAGTGCTCCAGGGTTTGATTGGGGTCTTCTGCCCCTTGGTTAAAATTTGTACATCGGAAAGTTGGGCTAGTTGCCCAAGAATTGTGAACTCAGGGCTCGAAGCCCAAATTCTGTAATCTCTGTAATTGTACATTTCAAATTGTGTTTCGGCTACTAAGTACCTGTTCTTTGTTATTACTTAATTTTGAAAAGAAAATATAACCTTGTTAAATTTTACAGTAACTTTGATTCCGTAGTTTGAGACTCATTCACGCCCGCACCTTCTTTCACCTCTACCTACCACCAAAACACGGTAACAATAATAATAATGAATAAAGGTGAGAAGGCCCCTGACCATTAATCCAGTTTACCATCATACTATTGTCTGCTGTCCATCTCACAACATTGTCGAGGTCTTCTTGCAGTCGCTCACGATCCTGTAAATTATTTACTACTCTATGCAGTATAGTATTATCTGTGATTCAATTTTATTTTATTTCTGAATATGCTTTACGTCGCACCGACACACATAGGTCGTATGGCAACGATGGCATAGGAAAGGGCTAGGAATGGGAATGAAGTAGCCGTGGCCTTAATTAAGGTATAGCCCCAGCATTTGCATGGTGTGGAAATGGAAAGTCACAGAAAGCCATCTTCAGGGCTATAGACAGTAGGATTCAAACCCACCATCTCCCGATTGCAAGCTGACATGTACCGGTGCGTGTCCCAAACCTCGCGGCCACTCGCACGATGATTCCAGTTCTTTAATAATGAAATATACACTGAAAATTGACATTATCAACATTTTTATAAACTTGTATTAACTACTTCTGCTCTTCCCACACCCTGGTGGGGTCGCAGGTGTGATGCACATGTGGGCTTGGCCCTGTTTTCCGGCGCCTGTCTTTCCTGACTCCAACTCTGTGCGGAGGAATGAATTCACTATTCCGTGTTTCTGCGGAGGTTGATAGTTTAGTGCGTTAAATGTATATGAACCGGGCGAGTTGGCCGTGCGCGTAGAGGCGCGCGGCTGTGAGCTTGCCTCCGGGAGATAGTAGGTTCGAATCCCACTATCGGCAGCCCTGAAGATGGTTTTCCGTGGTTTCCCATTTTCACACCAGGCAAATGCTGGGGCTGTACCTTAATTAAGGCCACGGCCGCTTCCTTCCAACTCCTAGGCCTTTCCTATCCCATCGTCGCCATAAGACATATCTGTGTCGGTGCGACGTAAAGCCCTTAGCAAAAAAAATGTATATGAAGGGGAGTGTGTTGGGACAACCAGTCCCCGAGTTAGAGGCATTAAACAGACGCGGTTAAAATTCCCTACCCGCTCGGGGATCAAACCCGGGATCCTCTCAACCGAAGGCCTTCAGCAAAGGAGCCGGTCTTTGTATCAACTATTTAACTAATTAAAATTTAAATCATCTCGTGAAGAATGTTAAATAGGAGTTTTAATGTATTTGGAAGAGTCGGTTTGATACTGACCAAGTTCTGTGAAGACAGAATGAAACTGGATTGAAAATTAATCTCCAGCTACAATACTGTTGACTTCTGTATATTTTTCAAGGTTTCCTGATGTAAAATTTTGCCTCGTTTCATCCAGGATATATTTAGATCGAGAGAATGGCCCTCAATTTCAGAGGATATACTATACTATCTTCCGACCAACGTGATAATATAACTAAGCAAGAAATAAAATGTTGAAAAATGATTTAGGCGCAGTAATAGGCGTTTATCCCGAAAGAGGTGCTAACGGTCGGAATAGGCATTTGTAATCACTAACAAATGCCTGTTACTCGACGTAAATTGATCCAAAGTGAATTTTTCTTTATTCTGTCATAACCCGACGTCCAGGACAGAGATCTACTGAGCAAAGTCACGTCGTTGTGCTGATGTACAGGTTTGTAGACTGCTGAGGAAAGCCATAATCTAATGTAATGATGTACAGATTCGTGGCTTCCTGAGGAAAGTCATACGCTTCTGTAGGCTACTGGTCTCTTAAACGTCAATAGTTCGTCTACAGGAGCTTTAAACGAATTAACATTGTTGCGAATGGGCAACAGAGTGTCACATATTATGATACGATTAAAAATAGATGAGCGAATAGATGTATTGATCAGTTTAAATTAATAGAAATAATAGCCTACAGTACGTTATACAGTATTCTACAGGTTTTAGAGAACATTGAGGATTTAACACTCGTGTTTATACCGAGCGAGTTGGCTGCAGGGCACAGAAATTGTAGTTGTAAGTTTACATTCGGGAGTTGGTGGGTTCGAACCCCACCATCGACAGCTCTAGAGGTGATATTTCTTCGTTTCCCATTTTCACACCAGGCAAATGTCGAGGCTGCACATTGATTGAGTAGTGTCTGTTCAAGAGGTGCTATTTCCATTTTAAAAATACTCTAGTATTTCGTGCACATTCATTGCAGTAGTTAAATAATATCGAATGCAATGAGCAATCCAGACCAGAGAGACGTAATTACTTAAAAGTTGTACCATGCTCTATCATAGGTACGTTCCATGTGCCTTTCATTATACGTTTCCTTGCGTTTCCCCACAATTTTCTCAGGGTGGAAATAGCTCCTTTTGAACAAATACTCCTCAGTTAAGGCTACGGTCATTTCTTTCGCAGTCAAAGTCTTTGCCCATCCTACCGTCACCGACAACATATTTACGATGATGTAAGATTAAACACAAAGTAAGGAAAAGTGATGATGATGCCTATCACTATGTTTAGCAGATTCTACTAAGAGATTTAGCTTTGCGGTGTGCATCAGCTTTACGTCAAGCAGTTCCAGTGGTAATAATATCTGCTATTCACTGAAGGTTAGGAGAGGCGCTTGACCACACAACGGGCCTTGTGATCATAAAGATAACCATAAATCAACAAAAGAACTCCACAGATTACGCCTGTAATTCTACCTGCACTTCTCTCCATAGCGCACACACTCCCTTTCTTGAGCACAGAAAGAAACTGTCATGATTGTATCATGTTTCATGTAACTTGTTTTTGGTAGCATATACTGTAGGTATTCTTCTCCAAACACACCTTGCTTATCTTAGTTTAGCCTATCAGCGTTTGGTTACTTCTCCCGTATCCTTCTGTTCATAAGAAATTGCGACTCTGAAACTGGTTCATATCCACTAGACAGTTCTGCCCCCTACGCCCTCTTTTGTCGCCCCCGCTGTATTTACCGACGATAAGAACCCCTGGAAAGTTACAGGATTATCAAATAAAGTTATTATCAAAATATACGGCATCCAAAAGACCTAAGACATCGTAAAATAAATCTAACTATACCCGGTGAGGATTTAAATTCAGGCCCTTTCGAGATACAGACAGACGCCTCAGCAATGATGACCACAGAAATGCTGACTTCTGGGCAAAGAAAAGCAATACTACAAATTAAAATCATCAACAGCCCATTTGATATTAAGGTTTGCTTTTGTTTTGAATGAACCTTTTTTAACGAACGACCTTTCGATATTTAAAAATTGAACTCAAATATCGAACAGTATTTTATTTTAGAGTCCGCCTCTGTGGTGTAGTGGTTACTGTGATTAACCGCCACCCCCGGAGGCCCGGATTCGATTCCCGGTTCTGCCACAAAATTTGAAAAGTGCTACGAGGGCTGGAATTAGGTCCACTCAGCCTCGGGAGGTCAACTGACTAAAGGTGAGTTCAATTCCCACCTCAGCCCTCCTCGAAGTGGTTTTCCGTGGTTTCCCACTTCTGCGTCAGAAAAATGCCGGGATGGTACCCAACTTAAGGCCACGGCCACTTCCTTCCATCTTCCTTGTCTACCCCTTCCAATCTTCTCATCCCCCCGCAAGGCTCCTGTTCAGCATAGCAGGCCAGGCTGCCTGGGCAAATAAATATGAAGAAGGTGAAAACTGCAAACACAAGAAATTAATAAAGATGTATTTATGTTAATTCTTTCTCTTTCTTTCTGTCTTTCTTAATCCATTTACTCTCCAGGGTTGGTTTTTCCTTCGGACTCAGTGAGGGATCCCACCTCTTCCACCCCAAGGGCAGTGTCCTGGAGCGTCAGACCTAGAGTAGGGGGGATACAACTGGCGAGGAGGACCAACCAGTACTTCGCCCAGGTTGCCTCACCTGCAATGCTGAACAATGGCCTTTGGGAAGCGGGGGCGGGGGGTTAGGGAAGATTGGAAGGGATATATAAGGAAGAGGGAAGGAAGCGACCGTAGCCTTATGTAAGGTACCATTCCGCCATTTCCCTGGAGAAGTGGGAAACCACGGAAAGCCACTTCGAGGATGGCTGAGGAGGGAATCGGAACCCCCTCTCCTCACTTGACCTCCCGAGGCTGTGTAGACTCCGTTCGAGCCCTCGTACCGCTTTTCAAATTTCGTAGCATAGCCGGGAATCGAACCCGGGCCTCCAGGGATGGCAGCTAATCACACTAACCACTACACCATAGAGGCGGACATTTATGTTAATACAACTTATTTTAAGACAATATTTTAGCGGCAGAAACAAATAATTACAGGGACGCTGCCCCTTACTAACAACGCAACGATCTAGTGAATATCCCGCCAACAAAAAGGTTTCGACACTCTCCCGCGCTCACCACCACTGTAGCGAATTCGACCTATCGACCGACATAAAGTGAAGTTTGAAAGGGTGAATTTACAAATTTCAGATAATGTGTAAACTTATCGATATCCTTATTTTGCTACAAGATGTGTGATGTGTTCTATATTTAAAGGGAGTTCGATATATAGTGCCGTTACCCTACCTCTGAGAGCTTGAGACATGGTGAAGTGAAAAAGAGAGTCGGAGTTAGAGCGAGAGAGCGTTGATTTCCCCTGAAATACCCGAATGGTGTGCACGAATTCGCTACTTATGCAACTCATGCGTGAAGTGGTTCTTCTTGTAAGAGTGCAACGATTTAAGCACAAAGCTTCAGCCTCGTGCTGTAATTACATGGCTGCAAAACGTTCACACCGCACAAGTTATGTACATAATTTTATTTATTACCATAACATAAAATCAAATCTGTGGAAAAAATATTAAAGTAAGGTTATGTAACATCAGAAATGTTATATCATTGTCATTGAAGACGCCACGTCATAGCTTGGGTGAAACGTCTGAAAGTGTAAACATTTTGACGCCGTCCATACTAGGAGAAGGATTAGGTAACGATGCCGGTCGCATAACGTGCGAATAAAAATACAGACTGAGTTATTATTAATAATAATAATGCTAACAATAGGGCCTTGCAAAAACCGCATGACCGTATCTACCATGTTAAAGCATTTCCATTTTACGTCATTTTGGCTACCTGCATGGTTCGTCTTACTATACCAGACTGCAGAAAAAGCAGACCTCTGTCGGGCGAACTATGCCACGTTGTAATTGTGACGGATAAACAGCAAATTTGTCACTACAGACCTTATACACAGTGACATCGTACGATATGATGTGTCGAGTGGACTTTTCTCTGCCCTTCAAGAATCTTACTACCTCTGACAGATTTGAACCCACGATCGTGCGGTCCGGAGGCCTCTGTACCCTAGCGAGCTGAAGTGAATGAACTCGGTGACTGGTGCTCTGTTTATGTATCATCTTCGGCAGTAAGGCCAAAAGAAACAAGGCCCGTGTCACAACAGCTCCGAAGGTACATAGCCTATCAAGAGACCGAAGGCCTGCAGATTGCGGGGTGTCGTGTGGTCGGCACGACGAATCCTCGCGGTCGTTATTCTTGGGTTTTCTTATTTTTTTTAGATCGAGGCCGCTCTCTCACCACCCGATAGCTCATCAATTGTAATCACTTATGCTGAGTGGACCTCGAATCAGCCCTTAGATCCAGGTAAATATCCCTCGTCTGACCTGGAATCGAACCGGGGGCCTCCGAGTGAGAAGTAGGTACGCTACCCCTACACCGCGAGGCCGGCCGGTGGTAAGGGCAAGGAAGGCAAATGAAGGAGAGTACGTTACCCGCAATCTAATGGACTAGAGGGGGAGGGGTGTAAGAGAAACAGAGAAAAGTCTGGGAGTCGATGGTTAGACAGAATTTTTTACCGTAAACATCACTCAAATTGGGGTCGGAAGTCTCTGGCGAAAAACCTATGTGACACTTTTCATGTAACTCAAAAAGTGATTATAGCTCAGAAAGTGTTTTTGATATAAAGGAATGGTTTATAATAAACCCTCGAACTTACCGTTCTATCATTAGTCGTCTGCTTCGGCTACTTCGGTAAAGCAATGTCGTCTCTCGGACCTTGGGGTCGTTACGAAATTTTTTCTGTCACTTCATTGACTAATCAATAGGGTTCAGAGTAGATATAACTACTTCAAATAAAGAGTAAAAATGTGTTTACTAAAAATTGTGTTTAATGTAATCACGATAATTAGTTTCACTAAATATGCAAGAAAAATCAGTACAATTTTTCACTACTTATAACGCAGTCACAATGCATAACGTGAGTGGTAAAACTATACGTACTGAAATTGTTTATATTATTGTCTTCCAAAGAATGAAAACGCAATGTAAGTTTCGTGGACACCAAAAATCAGAAAAATAAATAGTAAACCTGAAAATCGGACAACATTGATCCAAACGGTAACTAAGAATTAATCCACACGATCCGTGGAAAATCTAACCTTCAACAAGTAGAATTCCAGATTTATATTTAATTGGAACATCCCCGGAATGGATCCTTAATCGAACCAAATTGACTATCAATTCCTTTGAATAGGTTGCGAAATATTACTCGAAAGCATGGTGCTCATTACAAGTTAACAGCAATTGTCACAATTAAAAACAAAATTCCACCATGTATTGTCATCTCGTGACACCCTTAAGTTACAGATGAATCCCGATGCCGAAACATGCGTTACCCCAAACAGATGTTCAGAAGGAACCAACAACACCTGATCAGAATGGATCTTACGTTACATCATTCTGAAGCGAAAAAATGCGAAATGCAAGAAAACATCGAACGAGGTCGGGCCGTTAGCTTCTGGCACATACATTGAGGAAACAACTAGTTTCGTATCGCAACATCGGTTATTTTGTAAGTATTTTTCCAAACATTTTTGCTTTTATCTTCAGGAAAGTCTATTGGTGGTACCTTCCTCTTATCAAAAAGCTCTTTTAGATTTTCTTGCTAGTGTTTTAACGCCTGCCTCTTACCCGGAGGCCCCGGGTTCGATTCCCGGCCAGGTCAGGGATTTTTACCTGGATCTGAGGGCTGGTCCGAGGTCCATTCAGCCTACGTGATTAGAATTGAGGAGCTATCTGCCGGTGAGATAGCGGCCCCGGTCAATAAAGCCAAGAATTACAGCCGAGAGGATTCGTCGTGCTGACCACACGACACCTCGTAATGTGCAGGCCTTCGGGCTGAGCAGCGGTCGCTTGGCAGGCCAAGCCCCTTCAAGGGCTGTAGTGCCGTGGGGTTTGGGGGAGGGTTAACGCCTCACTAACATATCGAAGGTTTTCAGCAACGCAAGGAAGGAAAAGTTTTAGGATTGGGAAATTGGAGGCCGTGGCCTTAATTAAGGTACAGCTCGAGCATGTGCCTCGTGCGATAACGCGAGACCACGGAAAAACATCTTCAGAGCTGCGGACGGTGGGATTCGAAACCACCATCTTCCACATGTAAGCTATTTTAGATATTAACTGGACAATTTTACCTTTTTATCTTCAGGTAAATGATGGATAAAGGTTAACTATTTAAGTTATGCTAATTTTAAATACTTTATGGTATTATTAATTGAGTGAAAATTTCTTCTTGTTATTTGTTCAAAGGACTCTACCATTCCTCGTACTAATCAACAAAGTAATCATCCAGACGAAAAGGCCCAAATACAGGGTACCAGACAACACATGGACTAAATAATGAGACTTCTAAGATCCAGTATAATGTACATAAACAACAAATTCCTCGGCCATCCTTTCAAGGACCTCCTAGCTGAGGTGGTCGGTTCTTCTGGAAAGGTGTATGTTCGATTCTTGGTCAGTGAGTCAAGAAGTTTGGTAACTGGATTTCCTCTCATGGAGGGGCATATGACCCTGGAGTTCACTCAACGTACATATGAAATGAATGGAGGAAAGGGGTTGGAGTGTAAGGCGGCTGGGTATTGAGCCAATTACTGTTGACCGTGCAGTGCCGAGGATACAAATATTGGAAGGTTTTACCTCCCACTCCTTCAGTGGTCTTGATGGCCTTTACGAAGATGCTTTGCTTGTTTTCTCATTCCTCATCAAACTGTTCAACATAATAGAATAATACTATTGGGTTTTCAACTGAAATTGACAAAGCAGTCTGGGAGGACACAAAAAACGATACGAAGACGTTTTAAAGACTAATATGAAGAAGTGACACACTGACTTCAGCAACTAATGTAGCGTCTGATGGCCGACGTCATTACTTGTTAAAGAGCGTACAAAAGTATGAGAAAATCAGAGAAGACGTGACCAGATTCTGCAACGAGAAGCTTTGGAAAATTTGATGTGGCTAGGTTTGCTGGATTTTCCAGGACGGTACCGTATTAGAGTCATCTCTTCTGGTCGGTACATATTGTTATGTGTTCAGACGTCTGCCAGCCCTCTGGAAGTCCACTTCGGTACTTCCTGGAAGGAACTAGTAAGCCAGGCCGGGGACCTTCCAGCTGGTCGGATGACATGCCTCGGCCTCTCCTACTATTGTGCTTTCGTCTAGTTTCCCCGTGACTTTTTCGACGACGAAACGAGAATATTCGTTCTCCAGCCGTACCTCGAAGATACCAGTACTTCATCACCAGAGATATAAATACAAGGACGCAACGAACGAGTTGTTGTTGTTGTTGTTGTTGTTGTTTTCGTTGTTAGAGTGTCGATTGTGTGGTGGGTGTCTCAACAGAGTCAGTGCCAGTGTTAGTTGTGGAGTTGGACAGCAGTAGTGGGCTGTCGTCAAAGTTGTTGGAGTGACTACGACGAAGAATAATGTTAAAGTGTAGCCGCTGTTGTAGTGGTGTTGTGTTATTGTCTTGCCGAGTAATACTTGTTGAGTAGTCCACTGTGTAGAGCGGTTACGTTGACTGTGAGATGACTGAGTTGACTATGTTGATTGTGTGAGTTACTGAAGTCATGTGGAGTTGAGCCAAGGAAGAGTCGTCGTGTGTCATGACTGCTGGTTTACTGTGTATTCAAACCTCAGTCATATGAATTTTAGGGAGGAATGAAAGTATAGTGGAAGGATTTGTATAGGTACTCTAACGCACAAACAGGTTCCAGGAAGGACATTCCAGGGATCAGTAATGAACAAGGAGTGTGTATTTGAGGGGCAGAAATATTCAGTCAGCAGTATGTAAAAGTAGTTGGATATAAGGAGTTCAAATAGAGGAGGCGGCTAATACTGGCGAATTACTGAAATTTACCTATATTCACAAAAAGATACAAAAGTTGAAAGCTAGAAAAGCAGCTGGGATTGATAAGATTTCTGGGGATATATTAAAGGAAATGGGTTGGGTTATAGTACCATATCTGATCTACTTATTTGATTACTGTTTGCATGAAGGAGCGATACCAAATGAACGGAGAGTTGCAATAGTAGTCAAAGTGTAACAAGGAAAAGGGTGTTAAACATAGAGCGGCTAATTACAGGCCAGCCAGCTTAACATGTGTTGTTTGTGTGCTCCGGAAATCATTCTTATATTATATTGGATATGTTTGCGAAATTACTAACTGGTTTGAAAGAAGTAATGTCTAGTTTAGTAAAGGTTATTCCAGTGAAACTCATCTCGCAGGATTCCAGCAAGTTATAGAATATATTTTAGATTCAGGAGGTCAGATGGACTGTGCTGCTATTGTCCTATACAAGGCTTTTGAAAATATTACTGACGAAAATGAGGGCTATTGGACTACACAAGAGTGGTGAAATGAGTGACTAAAATGCTAGGAAATATAACTCGTATGATTAGAGCAGGTGAAGTGTTATCTTTTATTTTTTTTAATTTTTTTTCTAGTTGCTTTACGTCGCACCGACATAGATACGTCTTATGGCGACGGTGGGACAGGAAAGGGTTAGGAGTGGGAAGGAAGCGGCCGTGGCCTTAATTAAGGTACAGCCCCAGCATTTGCCTGGTGTGAAAATGGGAAACCACGGAAAACCATTTTCAGGGCTGCCGACAGTGGGGTTCGAACCTACTATCACTAAATACTGGACACTGGCCGCACTTAAGCGACTGCAGCTATCGAGCTCGGTGAGAAGAAGTGTTATCTGTTCCTGTGATGATTAATATAGAGAGTTCCACAGGGCAGTGCTATTGGAGTTTTATGTATTCTTCTTATATACAAATCATATGAGCAAAAGTCCGACTCGTTGGCCGAATGGTCAGCGTACTGGCCTTCGGTTCAGAGGGTCCCGGGTTCGATTCCCGGTCGGGTCGGGGATTTTAACCTTAATTGGTTAATTCCAGTGGTCCGGGGGCTGGGTGTTTGTACTGTTCCCAACATCCCTACAGCTCACACACCACGCATAACACTATCCTCCACCACAATAACACGCAGTTACCTACAAATGGCAGATGCCGCCCACCCTCATCGGAGGGTCTGCTTTACAAGGGCTGCACTCGGCTAGAAATAGCCACGCGAAATTATTATTATATGAGCAAAAAACTGGAATCACAGATAAGGCTATTGTATCAGTGTCTTTTTAATGACAAGTCATTCATGCACCTCCGTTGTGTTCTGCCATCATCTTTTAACTACTACGTCCACCCCCCCCCCCCCCTCCATCGGCCAATTCTCGATACGCTACTGCTTTAATTACTGTGTTGATCGGGTGAAAGTGCCTCAAGGGATCATTGTAAGTACCTAGCTGTTCATATAAGGAATGTTCTTCATTCCGGTAATCACATTAACGAGGTTGTAAAGAAGGGCTACAGATATCTTCACATGGTTATGAGGGTATTTAGGATTTGTAGTGCACACGGCCATCTGTCTTAATTTATGTCTGGCTAATCCCTGTCACATCAGGGTCATGGAGCGTCTGAACGGCCCTCTGGATCTGACTAAAACCGAGGAAACGTGTGCGAATGGAAACTAGGATTATTCGAACTTCGTAACAGCCCGAGATGAACGAGGACGTATGGTAAATGTTCTAATGTCTAAGACTTGCCTTCCTTTACTGATTAATTCCATCACGAATTTCTATCACCTGTTTTTCAATTATCCATACCGTTCATAATGAATTCAAAACCCTTATTGGACCAGCTAGTCATAATGGAATAACTTTCATCTTTATTCATTATTCTCACTTATTTTATTTAATAACTTTTCAGGATTATTCTCTTATATTTTCACAAGTTCTAGACACTTAGTCCTAACCTGTAATACTCTTACATTTTTGAATTCTAAATTCAATGCAATTCTCTGCCAAAGTAGTATTAGCATTTATCATTCCATTAAAAATTATGTTGAATATTTGGTCCTTTCGTACTAAAATATTCACCCACTATAATTATTACAACAATATTCATTTCGAGAAAGTAGAATTATATATTGTAGAAATAAATAAATAAATAAATAAATAAATAAATAAATAAATAAATAAATAAATAAATAAATAAATAAGTGTTATCCTTCCTCCACGACTTTTTATACACCCTTATGGGATTCTGGGTGCGAACAGTTTCGCACATGTAAAATTGGATCAGTTTTACGGCCGGATACCCTTCCTGATGCCAAACCTGTGTCGAGGGATGTATTCACTATTGCGTGTTTCTGTGGTGACTGACTGTTAATGTGATGTGTTGTTTGTCTGTGAAGATGAATGTATCGAAACGAACACGAAAACTCAAGTTTCCGAACCAGAGCAATTAACTTCATGCAGCTAAAAACCTTGATCGGACCGTGAATCGAACAGTACCCTCCAACCAAAGGCCATGGTGCTTCTCACTCAGTCAAGTAGCGAATAAATAAATAAATAAATAAATAAATAAATAAATAAATAAATAAATAAATAAATAAATAAATAAATAAATAAATAAATAAATAAGTAAATAAATAAATAAATAAATAAATAAATAAGTGAAATGTTAGTATCAACAACTTTCACTGTACAGTACGTGGATATACCCCGAACTTATATGTATAAACAAATGTATACAAAATAAGTACAGCGCATACGCCATAATATTAACCTCAGATGTTACGAAAGATCCCTCTTGATACTAAAATTGTCTGGGAGTTGGTACATAATACACGCACAAGCACGGTACTAACCTCTGGCCTGAAGTTGAATTAAACCTAAAGTAACTATATACACCAATAGCAATGTATTTTGCTGCGTCATTCAGGAAGAGGTCTTTAGTAATTCCCATGGGTCTCTCTGCGTCATGCACGATTTTCTGACACAAAGCCTTTGCAGTACGAAGCCAGCTTTGAATGAAGTGAGAATTCTTTTTCTCATTTATGCTTCCTGTAGAATAGTATTTATGCCTGTACAGCTTTAGTACTCTACAAAGCCTCTTCGAAGCAGATGGGAGGCTCCTCTAGAATTCTCAATCAGCTATAGACTTCCTAGAAAGTTTCCAACTTAGGCTTTGAATGGACAAAGGTGTATCGTAAAGGCAATGGACAGAGGTGCGTCGTAAAGGCAATGGACAGAGGTGTGTCGTAAAGGCAAAAACTGTAACAGTTTACGGATGTGATTTAGATTCATTTAAATGGTAGAATAATCTAACTGTTTGCATAGATCAAGCATAAAACACTATTATAAACCAAATCTTATCTGCTTTTATTTTCTTAATGTCAATAGGCATAACTTCGTGTGAATTTGTGTCATCTCGAGGTGGTGCAGTTCTTATCACGCACACTCCAATGGAGTGAGAAGCACTACTTTTTTAACCACATACCATAAACCTCCTCCTAATCTTACATTTCTGTTAATCCCAGGAATCGTACCATGGCCTTCAAGAACGGCAGTTAATAGCTCTAACCTTTGCATGGGCATTATCTCACAAAAACACTCTTTGTGGTAGAAGACATTATTTCGCAAAAAACAGTCTTAGTGCTAGAAAAACCACATTTTTTTAAATCATTGTTTATATCATTTATCTGTACAGCGGCAGCAGATTTCTGGCCTTCAATAAATTAGTTTTCAGTAAAAGAAAGAAGAGTCTCCTGAGCTTTGCCAAAGCTAATGACCGTCAGAATAATAATGGTGATGATAATAATAATCACAATGTTGATTTATTTAGCGTATTGCTTTCAGCGCCTGGAGTGTCCTAGGACATGTTCGGTTCGTCTGGTGTAGCCTTTATTATTCAACGTCCATGGGCGACCGGAGCGTCTGGCTGTGAGGTGATGATGATGATAATGTATTTGTGAAACCCGGTGTCGATACATAGCCTATTTCCATTGAATAACACCAACGGGTCTGCTCAAGGCTTAACGTCGCCGTCCGACGGACGAATCGCCATCAACAGCGTCATATACCCCATTGCATATGAGCACTGCGGAAGGGTTTCGAATTGAAACTAGGCTTTTGGCACGCTATCTGTGTCGGTGCGACATAAAGCAAATTGTAAAACCAAAATAATAATAACTTTCTTCAGATATTTCTGGGTTCACTGGAGTCATACTGGTTCATTTAAGTTTTTTTCTTTTTTTGCTAGTTGCTTTACGTCGCGCCGACACAGATAGGTCTTATGGCGACGATGGGATAAGAAAGAGCTAGGAGTGGGAAGGAAGCGGCCGTGGCCTTAATTAAGGTACATCCCCAGCATTTGCCTGGTGTGAAAATGGGAAACCACGGAAAACCATTTTCAGGGCTGCCGACAGTGGGGTTTGAACCTACTATCTCCCGAATACTGGATACTGGCCGCACTTAAGCGACTGCAGCTATCGAGCTCGGTTTTAAGTATTTTATAATAATAAGTATTATTATTTAAGTATTGACCGGGGTTTAAGGTCGGATGCTCCATTAACAACGGAAATTAAATTTAAACATAATATATACATACAAACTAAATACTATCCGATATAATAGAACGATTCCCAAATGATCAGGTAAACATAAAAATGATGGAAAATCGAATCTGGGTGAATCACTGGTTGGAATACATTCCAATAATAATAATAATAATAATAATAATAATAATAATAATAATAATAATAATAATAATAATTTTAAAAGTTGCACCGAGCTAGTTGTCCATGCGATTAGGGTCGCGTAGCTGTGAGCTTGCATTCGGGAATGGGTGGGTTCGAATCCCACCGTCGGCAGTCCTGAGGATGGTTTCCCCATTTTCATATCAGGCAAATGCTCGGATTGTGCGTTAGTTAAGGGCATGGCCGCTTCCTTCCCAGTCCTCGCCCTTTCGCATCCTTGCGTTACCAAAATCCTTCAATGAATTAGCGGGACGTTAAAAACCTAGCAAAAATATAAATAACAAGTAATAAGAACTGCTTAACGTCTATTCTAACCACTAGGGTGCTAACTAGCACTGAGGTGAAGGGGTGTTGTTTCGCAGCATGTTGAAAGCCATTAGCTCAGAGTCGTCGCGCCTCCTTTGCATGCCTTTGACTTAATAATAATGTTATTTGCTTTACGTCCCACTAACTACTTTTTAAGGTCTTCGGAGACGCCGAGGTGCCGGAATTTAGTCCCGCAGGAGTTCTGTAACGTGCCAGTAAATCTACCGACACGGGGCTGTCGAATTTGAGCACCTTCAAATACCACCGGACTGAGTCAGGATCGAACCTGCCAAGTTGGGGTTAGAAGGCCAGCGCCTTAACCGTCTGAGCCACTCAGCCCGACTTCAATAGGGATCGAACATATTACCTTGGTAAGAGAAGGTCAACGACAAATCATCTCCGCCACCATGTCGTAAGGTAAAAAAGTAAGTGGAAGCTATTTCGTATTAATCTGAGTTTATGTGACTGTCACACGCACATACAGTAGGTCTCACGAAGTGTGAACTTCAGAAGGATGATGCTGACAGCAGTATGTATGTTCACTCCTCAGCCTGAAGGCTGGTTGTATCCTTAACAGCTCCACCATTAGCTGGCATAGATGGCCTAGGTATCAATGAAGAATCATATTAAGGAAATGAGGAGCCAGGTAGTTTCCCGTTGCTTTCCTCACTGAGCCAGAAGTTGCCGTTACATGTCTGTCTTGCGAAGCCCACTGAAATACATGCACCAACCGACCCTATGAGCAACATTTCCACACCATTCACAGCAGGGACTGGCTGCATAAAGAATGGCATTACTAGCATACCACAGTCACTTTCGTACTGTCAAAGACTGAGAAAGATCAATGAAAGTAAGAAAATTGCTCCAACCTTGAAAGCGCTGTGCAGGGGAGAAAATTGTAGTTATCCCAGCCGGAAATGATTTCCGCAGCCGTTTCTTTATTCCGACCGCACGTCTTGATAATGGACGTGGTGACTGCAGCCGACGCAATTTCTGTCAGAACGAAATTAATTTTTCCCCTGTTGGCTACCTGGTAGTAGCTTGGCAGATGCTTTTTGCTGTCGGTAATGCGAGAGACCTGCACGTGTTTACGTGTTTGTGGCGCAGTCTCCATTGTGTGCCACAAGAATGTTGACCACTGCCCGCTCTAAGAAGGGTTGCCGAATACGGTGAATAATGCATGGCGACGAAGATGAGCGGGGGCGACCCGTATTCAAAGGAGTCTGCCTGCCTAGTCTCTGGCTCGTCCATCATGTACAGTCTGACCAGTAGCAAATGGCTCCCCCGCAGATTGATGAAGTATCTGACGTGCCAGATCGAGAAAACCTGATACAAGGCGGAGTCCTGTCATTTAGCATGGTCCTCAGTATTTCAGTATCTGCTGGCAGCAATTCAGGTTATTCTTTCACTTAAGAGGCCTTATATGTGAACGTCATAGAAAATGCTCCAATATTTGTTTATATTCATGGTACTGCTGCTACTGAAGTTTAGAGTGCACAGGGTTATAATTATAAAAAATGATTTCACTGTACCCTTTTTATTTGTTCGTGGCGTCGACCTCTGCATATATTTTGCCACTTCTTTCACCATATGAGAGGAACCTTCTTGTAAGTGTAATTGCGGAAGTGTAAAGTGTTGAATGTGAAAAAAGGAACGTTAAGGACGACACAAACACCCAGTCCCCAGGCCAGGGATATTAATCATATACAATTAAAAACTCCTGACCCGATCGGGAATCAAACCAGGGGCCGCCGGGTGACAGGCGGACGGGTTGCCCCCCACACCGCGGGGCCGAACTCACTGTACCCTTAGAAGTATATTAAATCCATGAAAGTTGCGCTTTCCCAAAAAAATTATTTTGTTACACATTTCTTAATGAGTTTTTGAAACATTCAATAAATGTTGTCACTTCATAGGTTGGTACATGTATGTCAGAAACTATTGAAGATAGAGCGCTGAAATTTTGTACAGAACTATTAGGAAGACATTATATTAATGAAGACCATTTCTAGGGTTCTAGGTGAAATATTTTCCATATTTTATTAGGACCAACCACTGAAAATTTTCAATAATTTTCGTTTGGAAATATAAAAATCCACACTGTAAAATTTTCACAGACTAGAAATGCAATAATGGTCTACTTTGAAAACCAGATTATGGTGAACATCTATGAAAAATTTCATTACAGAAAAGTTGCTGGTTCTGAGATACATGAATCAACCCATGAAGGGACAAAATTACCAAGGGAGATCTTCAATAAATTTCCAATTTCTTTGAAATCATTCAAGAAAAGGCTAGGAAAACAACAGACAGGAAATCTGCCACCTGGGCGACTACCCTAAATGCAGATCAGTAGTGATTGATTGATTGATTGATTGATTGATTGATTGATTGATTGATTGATTGATTGATTGATTGATTGATTGATTGATTGATTGATTGATTGATTGATTGATTGATTGATTGATTGATTGATATTTGTCCGTATTTACAGCTTTAGTACATATTAATACATATTTGAGAAAAATACATACATTTGCATGGTAATTTAATGTTTTATTTTAAATATCTCCCATATTTTATGGTTTCAAAGTTATTATTATTTATTTTACTAGCAGCAATAATTGGAAACTGGAATCTGGTATTCCCATGAAATTTGGGAACGTTACAAACTTTAGCCTGCTGTACTAACTAGCCTCTTATGAAAACAAACGGCATAGTATGTCATACATCTCTTAGTTTCCACATTATACAACAACATTTTGACAGTTGCCAAAAATTGCAACTAAAGATAATTTAAATGTATACGAAACGTACAAATGTCAAATTGTTTCTTATTTCTAACTACAATACACGATAGACGTCTCATGTAAATAATTTCAGCTTCCTTTCCTAGAACCACGTTTTGTTTTTGGCGGTTTTCATTTTGCTGGTGTTAAAAAAAGCAGTTGTTGAAAGTGACTGGCATTCAACCACCAAATCATACCTTTCTTGGGCGGCCATCTTGTAATGACGTCATGCACATTACTCCAGCTACCGCGGTCATATCTTGCGCATTCATCCTTATACTTTTACATAATATGTTGAGTCCATAATTCTACATTGCTGAAATGCCAACTACGAGATGGAGGAGAAAACGTGCATCCACATTTTTATTGCAAGCTCGCCTTGTGTTCCGGCCCTGTTTTACAGTCGGATGCTCTTCCTGACGCCAAACCTGTATGGAGGGATGTAATCACCATTGCGTGTGGTGGTTGATAGTATAGCGTGTTGTTTAATATGAAGAGGAAAGTGTAGGGACAAAAACGAACACCCAGTCCCCGAGCCAGAAGAATTAATCAGACGCGATTAAAATCCCCGCCCAGGCCAGGAATCGAACCGAACCGAACGCCTCAACGATGAAAATTCAGCTAAGGAGTCAGGCATTATTATCATTATTATTATTGTTGTTGTACCGCGAGGGTACACCAACCCCGTGCATTCAAATCAAGCGCCTTGTGAACTGACATCTTACTCCTAAAACTTGAAACAACTAGTGCAAGAAGTTGGACGTTGGTCAACAGATGTCACTACTAAAGTGATAGAGTAATGTGTTATTTTAAGGTTTCCTGAACTGACTGGACTTCTTTTGTTCTTTTGTGCATCACAGTTGTCCGCACTTCGATCTCTTTCCGCCAACTTTAAAAGTAACCAATTAGACATTTTGGGTATTTAGTTTTCAACCAATCAGGCTTTTCTTGTACACATCTAATTAGCCAATAAAAACCGGGGGGGGGGGGTCGGGCATTAGTCTAGATCTCTCTCGAACCTTCCTCTCCGGTATAAAAGCTGGCAATTTTTCAAGCCACCTTGTCTTCTTGATCGTCGAGTGTACTGAGTGTGTGCTAATAGTGGAGGGGGGGGGGCGTTTTGCCCTTCATCGAGCAGTCCAGCGCAATAAGGTAATGGCAGCAATGTACTAACTAGGTGATAGCCTTTGAAAGCTAACCCGAGGGGAAGGTTTCCCGTCCTTAAGAATGTAACTTTAATTTCCAATCTTCAATAACGTAAACTTCATCTTTCAATGTAAATTTAAAAATCAGCCTAAAAGCACTTATCTCAAATTCGGGAATAGAGAGTGTGACACCCTCATGAGTTCCCTATCAACTTGTATTTGAGGTGACTATGTTCCTGTAACCATTTTCTATATATAGCTTTGGAACTTAAATTTTCTCTATCTAGTCACCTCAGTAGATGGGATTAGCCCCTGTAACTTCGGGCCAAGAGCCCAAACGGGGTTTTATCTTTTGTGCAAATTTCAAGGAGTGCAAATGTCCGCCTCTGCAGCATTTTGATTTTTGGGCCAGTAACTTTAACCTGTTTTTCTTTCCCAACAAGGCCCAGTAAGATTGAGTATTCTGTACTCCTGTAAAAACTGGAGTGTTGAAGACTGTGATGTCTGTTTGAACTAGTAAAATGTAGGTTGTCGCCGCCTCTGTGGTGTAGTGGTTAGCGTAATTAGCTGCCACCCCCGGAAGCCCGGGTTCGATTCCCGGCTCTGCCACGAAATTTGAAAAGTGGTACGAGGGCTGGAATGGGGTCCACTCAGCCTCGGGAGGTCAACTGAGTAGAGGTGGGTTCGATTCTCACCTCAGCCATCCTGGAAGTGGTTTTCCGTGGTTTCCCACTTCTCCTCCAGGCGAATGCCGGGATGGTACCTAACTTAAGGCCACGGCCGCTTCCTTCCCTCTTCCTTGCCTATCCCTTCCAATCTTCCCATCCCTCCACAAGGCCCCTGTTCAGCATAGCAGATGAGGACGCCTGGGCGAGGTACTGGTCATACTCCCCAGTTGTATCCCCCGACCAAGAGTCTGAAGCTCCAGGACACTGCCCTTGAGGCGGTAGAGGTGGGATCCCTCGCTAAGTCCGAGGGAAAAACCGACACTGGAGGGTAAACAGATGATGAAAATGTAGGTTGTGCCTCGAGAAGCCTGAAAATGTAAAAATACGAGCAAATATGCTCTGGCAGTAAAGCTATTAGCTTGGAGCGTAGCCTCCTAGATATACATAGAGCATAGAGGCTCTTTCCATTGTTGTAGTAGTGTTATTTAAATTCTGTAAAAGGAAGTGGGAGACCTGTCTCCTTGACTCTTTTGAGTGTACGAAGCAATGGTGCTCCAGTAACTTTAGTAAAAATCGTGACCTTCAAGCTCAGAGGTGCAATTAACAAATTTTGTTGGTTTTCTGATTTCTCCTATCTTGTACTTAAACTACTGTACCTGAAACTTGTGCCGTCGCTTAGCAACTTGGTTGTTCATGTTTTGCTTTTTAAAAAAAAAGGAAGAGAAAAGAAATTGAACTTTAATTTTAAAGCTTTTAATTAATCTTTTGGCTGTAGTAGAAAGACCCATTCATGTGCGCACCTTCTTTCACCTCTGCCAAACCACGGAATCCCCGTAAAAATTATTATTATTACCAAGCGGATTGGAACCGCGTGTTAACGCTCTACGCCTATGGAGCCAAGCTCTGCAATCAAGAAAAGAGTGGTTCGAACACCACCGTCAGCTGTCTTGAGGATGTTTTTCTGGGGTTTCACATCCAGGTTAATGCCGGGACAGTTCCCATTCAAAGGCAGTAGCCGATTCCTTCCACCTCCTTGCCCAATTTTATTCATCATCATTCATTTCAACTTCAGTTGCTCTTCAACTGAGGTTGACATCAGGAAGGGCATCTGGCCGTAAAAATATGCCAGACCTGTATAAATTCATCTCACCTCATCCCTGACCCCGTACCAAGAAACGGAACTAAGGGGTAGGCATAACATATTTGCTGTTGAATCAGTCATCAACCAATCACCACTGATCTACGAGAGGGGATAAAATATAAACTGGATTTTATTTTTTATTTAAATTAATTTATTGAAAAACACAAGGCAACTACGATTTATTTTTCCACCTAGTTTCCTGCTTTGGAAATGCATTTGTCCCAGCGTGTGGGCAGCTTTTTGATGCCCTCATCGTAAAAAAAGAATAGGGTCGTGTCACCAGCCAGTTGCGCACGAAGCCTTCCACACTTTCATCATCTTCAAATCGTTGCCATCCTAGAGCTTCTTTAAGCTGTCCGAACAAATGGAAATCGCAGGGCGATAAGTCCGGGCTGTAAGGAGGATGATCAAGTGTAGTCCAGTGCATTTCCTGTAGCTTGGAGGCAGTTAGAGCTGCAGTATGGGGTCGCGCATTGTCGCGGAGGAGGATGACCTGTCGAATAGGTTGGTCTCGTCTTTTGCGGCGACATGCAACCTTTCTATGCCAGGCAAACACACGCGTCCTTGACAATGTTTGATCACCGAACTCTGCAGTCAATCTCTGGCAAATTTCCGCCGCTGCAACTCCTTCACGGGCAAGAAATTGTACAATTATGCGTTGCGCAATGGAGGGGTGCACCTGTTGCTCCGACATCCCTGAGCGTTACTGACAAAACGGCGGGAAATATCTAACAGCACGCTCTCCCAACTTTTAACGGCCCCGCCTAAGCATGGCAGAAGCGCGGGGCCAGTCCTACCAACTGTTGATGTTCAGGAACAAAAATCCCGTTTATATTTGATCGACCTTCGAACATTTAGGGCTGTCGCTCAGGTGACAGATGCCTTACCACTTGTTTACCTAGTCTTTTCTTTCTTAAATGCCTTCAAAGAACTTGGAAATGTATAGAATATCTCCCTAGAGGTGAGATCTCACCGGGCGAGTTGGCCGTGCGGTTAGAGTCGCGCAGCTGTGAGCTTGCATCCAAGAGATAGTGGGTTCGAACCTCAATGTCGGCAGCCCTGAAGGTGGTTTTTCCGTCGTTTCCCATTTTCACACCAGGCAAATGCTGGGGCTGTACCTTAGTTAGGGCCACGGCCGCTCCTTCCCACTCCTAGGCCTTTCCTATCCCATCGTCACCATAAGACCTATATGTGACGGTGCGACGTAAAGCACATAGCGAGGTGAGATCTGGGCTGTAAGGCGGTTGTTGAAGAGTTTCCCACCCAAATCTCTGGAGCGTATTGCTCGCGGAGTTGGCAGTATGTGGACAAGTGTTGCTACGAAGGTGGATAATGCCGCTCGATAGCAAACCCGGGCGTACTAACTTTAGGCGCGTCCGGCCCCGCGGTGTAGGGGGCCTGTCACCCGGCGGTCCCGGGTTCGATTCCCGGCCAGTTCAGGGGTTTTTAATTGTAAATTATTAACATCCATGGCCTGGGGACAGGGTGTTTGTGTCGTCCTTAACGTTCTTTTCCTCACACTCAACACTTAACACTTACGCCATTTACATAATAAAGACCGGTTCCTCACATATGGTGCAAATAGGGGCAAAAGATCTTCATAGGTCGACGACCCGAAAATATAGCATTTTTTTAAAAAAAACTTTAGGAGCACCCCAGTGTCTGCAACGTGTCTTCATAGCGCTGTGTATTGATTGTAGCCCCCGCTTGAGCTAAAGAAAGGCACTGGTGGACATCGGTTTGTATAGGACGACGACGAGTGTTAGTGGCTACAGATGTGGTTCCGCCAGCTTTTTCAAGAATGGGACCGTTCACCACTCAAGAATGTAAATGTCTTAACCTCTCAACTCCCTAGTTTTAGTCGTCCTTACGCAAGTCCAAAGGCCCCGGGTTCGATTCCCGGCTAGGTCAGGGATTTTTACCTGGACCTGAGGCTTGGTTCGAGGTCCACTCAGCCTACGTGATTAGAACTGAGGAGCTATCTGACGGTGAGATGGCGGCCCCGGTCTAGAAAGCCAAGAATAAGGGCCGAGAGGATTCGTCGTGCTGATCACACGACACCTCGTAATCTGCAGGCCTTCGAGCTGAGCAGCGGTCGCTTGGTAGGCCAAGGCCCTTCAAGTGCTGTAGTGGCATGGGGTTTGGTTTGGTTTGGTTTGGTTTGGTTTTTACGCAATTCCAATGGCAGGTTTTTATTTTTATGCTTTGACAATGGCTGAAATAGGCTAATAACTTGTTTATGAATGCCTTCGCTGGCCAGACCTAGTGTTTGCAGTGTCTTCTGGTATGGACTATAACTTTCATTGACCTGTCACAATCTTACAATCTGTTTTACGTCGCACCGACACAGATAGGTGTTATGGCGACGATGGGATAGGAAAGGCATAGGAGTTGAGAGGAAGCGGCCGTTGCCTTAATTAATTAAGGTACAGCCCCAGCATTTTCCTGGTGTAAAAATGGGAAATCACGAAAAATCATCTTCAAGGCTGCCGACAGTGGGGTTCGAACCCACTATCTCCCGGAAGCAAGCTCACAGCCATGCAGCCCTAACCACACGGCCAACTCACCCGGTCTTCTGACTTTATGACTGGTAGACGTTTAGTTATACAATCTACTCTACCTGTTCTGTTCTTAGACCTATCTCTAAACGAAGGCAGCTGGCTCAAATATAGAACTGTTGTTTCACACTTTGGAACGTACTGCATTCAGGGGTGCACGCAGAGTGGGGGATTGGAAAGATAAATCCTCCCCCGCCCCCCTCGCCAGAAATTTTGAAGTTTCCAACTTGTGATTAATTGTGGCGACCCTGTAAATTGCTTTGCTACGCATTTGCCAAAAATGTGTAGATGCTTCCTTGAATAAATATATACCGGTATATAAGTCTTTTTTACTCTGAAAACGATCATCCTGAACCATTTTTGCACTAATATTTGGAACAGTGAAATTTTCCCAACAATACATCCAGTACTGAAACTGTTTGCTGTCTTACTAGTGCCCTATTAGCTCATAGGAACGAGTTAATGCAGTCCGAAAATAATATCTGCGTACGCCCCTGACTGCATTAACTCGTTCCTATGAGCTAATAGGGCACACAAAACTGACAAGGCTTCTCGTGTCTGGAATGTTCTCCAAAATAAACAAGTATAATAATGTCCTTAACAAAACGCTGAGTAAAGGCTCTTGCTCGCCACGTGCTGCAGTAAGCAGCATTCCGGACTTTCCCTCTGCCTACAGAAGCGTTTATTGGATATGGCTCTAGTCAGCTATTACCTGCGTGCTTTACGAGCCGGGTGGGTCGAAGGACATCACAGCTTCCATTTATGACTATCGGCACGTATTCGACAGCCTGAAACGCAAAGGTCAGTGCAGGGGAGTCGTTGGAATCGTTGAAGTCTGGCTGGCATTGCAATTAACCTAAGAAGCCGTAGAGAAGCAGAGTTCAACAAGCGAGTTGGCTGGGGGGTTCGAGTCATGGTAGCTGTTTGCTTGCATTCCGGAGATGGTGTTTTTTTTTTTTTTTTTTTTTTTTTTTTGCTAGGGGCTTTACGTCGCACCGACACAGATAGGTCTTATGGCGACGATGGGATAGGAAAGGCCTAGGAGTTGGAAGGAAGCGGCCGTGGCCTTAATTAAGGTACAGCCCCAGCATTTGCCTGGTGTGAAAATGGGAAACCACGGAAAACCATCTTCAGGGCTGCCGATAGTGGGATTCGAACCTACTATCTCCCGGATACAAGCTCACAGCCGCGCGCCTCTACGCGCACGGCCAACTCGCCCGGTGTTTTTTTTTTTTTTTTTTTTTTTTTTTTTTTTGCTAGCGGCTTCACGTCGCACCGACACAGATAGGTCTTCTGGGGTCGATAGGATAGGAAAGGTCTAGGAGTTGGAAGGAAGCGGCCGTGGCCTTAATTAAGGTACAGCCCCAGCATTTGCCTGGTGTGAAAATGGGAAACCACGGAAAACAGGGCTGCCAACAGTGGAATTCGAACCCACCATCTCCCGGATGCAAACTCACAGCTGCGCACCCCTAACCGCACGGCTAACTCGCTCGGTGAGATGGTGTATTAGAATCCCATCATCACCAGAACTGAAGGTAATTTTCCATGGTTCCCCATTTTACACCAGACAAATGCTGGGGCTGTACGTTCATTAATGCCACAACCTCTTCCTATTTCATCGCCACCGAAGTCCTACCAGAACTAGCGCGACATTAAAATCACTAGTAAAACATTCTACACAACGTGTATAATATGGAGAACCAGAGTTTGGGTGGAAATAAAATACCTCCACACCAAGATGACCGTGGTTCGAATCGCAGACAATGCGTGTGAGAGTTTTTACACTGAAATGTCATGTACCCACGGTTCGGAATCCACGTAAAACTGGAGATCCTGCAGCTATGATCACTTTATCAAAAATCGCCTAAAAGTAACTGGCGCGCTGGCCTCTCACTTCTGGGTTCCCTGGTTCAAATCCCGGTCACTCCATGTGAGATTTGTGCTGGACAAAGCAGAGGCGAGACAGGTTTTCTGTGGGTACTCCGGTTGTCCCTGTCATCTTTCATTCCAGAAACACTCTCCAGTATCATTTCATTTCATCTGTCAGTCATTAATGATTGACACAGAGCAGTGCGATAGGCTTCGGCAGCCAGCGCAAATCCTATCCTCGCCGCTAGATAGGGGTTTCATTCATTTCATTCCAGACACGGTGAAATGACGAAACAGTCTGTGGATTTTCATTTTTATAGTATGCTAGCTGATGTACCCGTGCTTCGCTACGGAATCCTACACTGAATACGGAATTCTAAATGAAGTAGTGTACACGTTGTGAATAAGGTTTTATTACATTACATAGCTCTTCGTTTTACCGGAGAAACACGACGGGAAGGTCGCCATACTTCATTTCTCATGTGAAGACCGTTTTAGGGAGTTTGTTTGTATTGGCAGGCCCTCTTGCCCGCTGCCAATGACAAGTGAGTTGGATATTTTTCATTTTTTTTTTTTTTTTTTTGCTAGTTGCTTTACGTCGCACCGACACAGATATGTCTTATGGCGACGATGGGACAGGAAGGGGTTAGGAGTGGGAAGGAAGCGGCCGTGGCCTTAATTAAGGTACAGCCCCAGCATTTGCCTGGTGTGAAAATGGGAAACCACGGAAAACCATTTTCAGGGCTGCCGACAGTGGGATTCGAACCTACTATCTCCCGAATACTGGATACTGGCCGCACTTAAGCGACTGCAGCTATCGAGCTCGGTTTCTTCATTATAATGGCGTAAAGATAATACTTAGTGAGACAAGATATTCGAAGAACAGCACGAAAGAAGACAATACACCAAGGCTAATTCCAACTAAAATAAGACAATGACGTCAGTATTCGTATTAGATACAACATTAATCGACTGGAATGTCGAGGTTAAAAGCAATGCTCTTATACGAAATGTTCGATCAGTTAAAAACGGCACAGTTTCTCACTTTTCACAAACAGCACTGTACTACGCCGCCGTTCAAACCGTGCCAAGTTTCAGAAATGGAGGGATCCAGTCACAAATAGCGCTGAACAACTGCTCTACTGCTGACCGTTAAGTGAACAACCTCCCCATTCCTATAACTATAACATAGCAGGGATAGAATAGCTGGGATACTATGATGAATTAGCGTGTCGCATGCCAGTAATGATCAGACCATGTACGAACCAGGAGTAGCGTTACAAAAATGTTGCAATGTTTGGGTTGGGAAGAATTGAGAGAAAGAAGAAGAGCTGCTCGACTAAGTGGTATGTTCCGAGCTGTCAGCGGAGAGATGGCGTGGAATGACATTAGTAGACGAATAAGTTTGAATGGCGTTTATAAAAGTAGAAAAGATCACAATATGAAGATAAAGTTGGAATTCAAGAGGACAAACAGGGGCAAATATTCGTTTATAGGAAGGGGAGTTAGGGATTGGAATAACTTACCAAGGGAGATGTTCAATAAATTTCCAATTTCTTTGAAATCATTTCGGAAAAGGCTAGGAAAGCAACAGATAGGGAATCTGCCACCCGGGCGACTGCCATAAATGCAGATCAGTATTGATTGATTGAATGCCATTTCCGCAGTTACTTCCCGCCAATATTTAGGCAGGTCGTTCTATTCGGGTAGATAACTCCCTTCGCTCAGTAATGTCATCTATCGGACATGAGCGGAAGCAGAAGAGACAAAGCACGACAACAAACAATAGCTAATTTAATGTTATTGTTGATCAATTCTATGGGCTTTCGATATTGCAGGCTTTCACTTTGGTTATCTCCGAATCTCTGATATTAGGGCATGCAATATAAAGGGCGTCATTCCTAGCTTCATGAATTTCTCTTGTCTTATTCTTCAAGAGATCATTCCTTTAGGACTTTTTTTCTCATTTTGATAGTCATCTTCACAATTGCTCTTGTTGATATGGACTGATGACCATGCGAATTTTAACCTTAAGACAATCACGACAAAAACTACCACCATCGCCAGTTAACACGGTTGGAAACCATTTCCATGTTCACTGTGTTCGGTGTTGATATGGATTAAGCAACAACAATCTAAGTTCACCTCAGAATTAAACGTTACGCCTTCCCCTAAACTAACATTTCACCATTTATAGCCTAGAACGTAGTGCCTTATTCCCGACTTTACATATCGATTTACATTAAATTCTGTCGAGCCATTTTCTCGTAGCTCGGCGTTGATATGGACTACTCAACAAAATTGAAAATCATTAATATATTGGTAATCATATCCGGTACGGCAAAACTGTATAAGACATAAATGATCGGAAAAGTAATACTATACAACTTTAGTTATGTAGTATTTATCGATAGGACCAGTAAAACATAAATATTTGAGAATTAAATTTTAGGCCTTCCCCTGAACTATCATTTCACTCAACGTGAATAAAATTATTTCTGGCGTAGATTCTAGACACTTATTCCCCGACTTTACGTACCGATTTTCATTAAATTCTCTTCAGCCGATTTCTCGTGATGCTCGCACATACATACATACATGACGACAAATTAAAAAGTGCATTTCCTTGTTACTGTGGGCACGACCGATACAGAAATACCATTCTTTTTAAATTCTGATCAATGTACAGACAAAACATGTCAAGTCCGACTCATTGACTGAATGGTCAGCGTTGAGGCCTTCGGTTCAGAGGGTCTCGGATTCGATTCCCGGAGGGGTCGGTGATTTTAATCGCCTCTGATTAATTATTCTGGCCCGGGGACTGGGCGTTTGTGTTTGTCCCAGCACTTTCCTCTTCATATTCAGCCAATACACTACACTACCAACCCCCACAGAAACACGCAATAGTGATTACATCCCTCCATATAGGGTTGGCGTCGGGAAGGGCATCCGTCCATAAAACAGGGCCAAATCCATGTGTGCGACACAGTTCGCACCCGCAACCCCATAGGTCTGGGAAAAGCGGTAGAAAAAGAAGCAGAAGAAGATAAATTGCTTCAACAGGCTGGCCAAGTAGGTAATTATGGTATGTGGAGAAAAGCGATCTGATTAACGGCTGGACAGTACGATTGAATGTTATCGTTAAAAGCGATGCTCGATGAAATGTAAAGCGACACAGATTTTAATTTTTTTCACGAACAGTACTACTATACGCCTGCGATCTACCAATGCTAAGTTCCAGGGGTGAAATGATCTGGTCACAGACATCTGTGAAGAACCTCTGGTGTGTTCTGTACATTGTGTGAGCTCCCCACTTCTATCAGCGCCTCTATATTGTGCCCTACTGCACTTTAAAGTTCCGTCCAGGCGAAGGCCGGTCTCGAACCCAGAGTACAGTAGTGAACGAACTCTCACAGACGTGAGCTGGTGCACATAGTCTTACCTGAATACAGTCCTCTTCAATCAGCCGGGAGAGCGCTCTTCTCAGGGATAACATGGGTATAACGGGGCAACATAAAGATAAAATACTAGGACATGTGCCTACTCAGGTAAGAATTCGGCTAAATCAAAAATTAAATATCTAACAGAAAACACCGCTGCATTCAAAGTTTAACAAATAGGGATTTATTACATAAAATTGAATTATTTACAAATGAAAGAGCATTTCAATATAAGATGGTAAAATGACGCTGAGCCGATGACTACCAGTTTACTGCCTTCACGAAAACACGTGAGCTGCAACAAGCATGTTACAATAGTGTAAGTAACGAAGTTTAGAAAGATGGATATCTGCTTAATTACACAAAAAACAATGATTCCCATAAAAATATACAATGCCTCGCGCCGTCGAACCCCGGTGCAAACAAAAATCACCACAAAATTTACAATGACCTGACTCGGTCACGAACCCTAGTCCCATGACAAGTAAGGCGTCCAAGATACCTATGCACACAATATAAAAGGACCCAATCAACACATACATGGGTGTCAGGATAAAACGGGCCAGTGTTAACATCTTACGTAAAACAAATAAGACATAAAACAAATCTCTCTCTGCTTTCAAAACATGAAGGTCGTTTCTTCCCCTCTCGGCATACTTGACATACTGCAGACGACCAACACACAAGCCTGTGACGTCAAGCTCAATGACCTCCACCCTCACCATTCCACTTGTGGCAGTCCCCTAATTTATGAGCTCAAACTGGGTGACAGGCTAAAGTCTTGCCTTTCAAAGAACGCTTCACGTAGTCAGCTGCTAAAGCCCTCATTTAAATATACCTGGGCTATCTGCCCTCGTCTTAATACCTCGAGCAATCTCGCTCATCTTACTTATGCCTCTCATGGGCTAAATCCTGGTGCTACAAAACACTAATCATTAAGCGATCGTCACATGGCCATACTAGGCATTTCCAAAATAAATTCAATAAACTTTCAATGGTTGGGCTCTCTCATGCCAACTGCAAATTTTACTTCTGCCTCTCATGGGCTCAAATCTCTTAAATATTTGGACTCGCTCGCTCTATCAGTGAATCTGGGTGAATTACTGGTCACGGCTTGGTCACGACTTGGACATAATTATACACTTCTACGTCTGCAGAAACAAATGCCTAAATGCAATCTAATCAAAGTACCTATCTGTAGACTAACCTCCTATGCCTAAATGAGTTCGATCAGACCCTTACAAAAACACGTACGTTAAAATAACGCAATCAAAATGAGCTATAACTTCGCTAACAAGGACTCTACAAATAACATCTACCTTAAAGTACGGGGTTCGAGTTTGGGGCCTAGCTCTAAATTACAAGGGAAATTTTCCTACTACCACAAATATGTTGACTGACGGCCCCCATATTCCTATCTAAATTTAAATGACATGCTTGAAACAGAATTGGAAAGCTCTGACCTTAATTTATCGGGGACATAGCGGAGCGGCCATCCCTGTGGACCACTGGATCTACCACATTCTGATAGACTGCAGAGCTGGCATCAGATACTGTTGACCACTTGGAGACATTCTTGCTTGTGTGGCGTCTTCGTACAGCTCCCTCTGTAGTAGGAAGGTGTCCCCTTCGATGTTGTGCTGATCAGGTGCTCCCAACGTTCCTGGATCGATGCCCGTTGTTGTGTTGGCTTCAGCTCCTGGTTGTGGCTTCTTTGCAATGATGCTGTCAAACACTCGTTCTGACTTGATGCTGGGGTAACTGAAAATAAATTCATATATTACAGACTGTCCAAACTCGATGCCTGTCTCCACTACTAGCGTGTCTCACACGTCACATTGACCAAGTCTCGTTCAGAGTTTTAACCTGGTACACAATAGTTTCTTCACTACTCTCAGTCACTGTTCTATCACCCTATCACACGGACAACATATAGTTTCAGAATTCCTAACCTGAGCCAATATTAATTCTAGCAGTTCGTCCGTAATACCTTGACCTCACAGAAAATTGAAGCTACTAGTTCATTAGTCTCTTATAAGCAGTACCTCATCTCCCCATAGCATAATCTCACAGGTAAAATCTTAAATTCATCTGAATATTCAAGTTGAGTACTTACTTCCTTGCAGAAATAGCAGTACGGGTAGTCGGTGTAGCTTGAAGACAAAGCGTTATTCTCAGTACCAACACGCAGTATGACGATTCGTTCACGCAGCCTCTCGGTCCAAGAATGACCCTGATATGCTCTGGCGGCCTTAATTTATAATTCCGGATAGCGTCATCAAGCCGCTTGACTGCGTGCAATCTTAGCGCGCCCGGGAAATTTTCCCACATTAATTATATCATGAGCTCAAATTAGCGAATGCATTAATGAATGCAGCCCTAATGCCTATCAAAATAAAGCAGAAATAATACAGGTTGCAATTCTTGTCTCAAATCCAATGCAACTCTTCCGTAACCAAAGATATTAATTTATTTCATTCTTCCCTCCTATAATAAGTTTAGCCGGGAACTGGAAAGCGTCCCCAATCTTCATCAAGAGGCTTGGCTTGGGACATAACTCCTTTTAATGAGTTCTGGAGATTTCTCATAATGACGCTCGCGCTCACTTCACATAAGAACGCTTCTTCTGGACCCCTTTATGATATATACTGTAAGACATCGGCTTCGTGGGTGGCCTTGCGTGATTCCAATATCCAATACTCAAATTAATACAATTGTTCCAATGAACAGAATGGTTCAATATAGCAGGACCGAATAGCACGAATGCTATGATTAACAAGTTTGTCAAGTACCAGTAGTTTCCAGTAGCCTATATGTATGGGTTTATTGTTGTTATTTGTGTGTGTGTGTGTTTTAAGTTGCTGTACGTCCCAATGACACAGATAGGTCTTATGACGTCAATGGGATAGGAAAGGGCTAGGGCTAGGAGTAGGAAGAAAGCGGTCGTGGCCTTAATTAAGATACATGCACAGCATTTGCCTGGTGTGAAGATGGAAAACCACGGAAAATCATATTCAGGGCTGCCGACAGTGATTTCGAACCCACTATCTCCCGTATGTAAGTTCACCCATCTCTACTCAGTTGACCCCCCTGGGCTGAGTGGATCCCGTTCCAGCCCTCGGACTACTTTTCAAATTTCGTGGCAGGCCCGGGAATCGAACCCGGGCCTCCGGGGGAGGCAGCTAATCACACTAAGCAGTACACCACAGAGGCGGACTTTGTTTCAATTCCTTAGTATAATTTGGCTTTGTGCATGATTACGAAAATGTGACAAAGATAGCACATATCAGAACATTACTGCCCGGTGTGACCTGGAAGTCACAAACCTAATTTTTGAAAATCAAAAATGAAAATTTAATAAAAACTGTATTTATGTGTAGTTTACAACATATTTACTTAATATAGGACAGAGAACATTTTTTAAAACACAACACAATAATTAGGGCAATAGAAGGTACTTAACATTACAACACCGTCATATACAAATTCACGCGTACCTTAAGTATTGAAAAATTTTACACTATGACTTGCAGTAGATTGAGCTGTCCACTTTTACTAACTATTATCTTAGCATTGTAAATACAGCACGTTCCAAGGGCATCCATACCCGGGGGCAAGGTGGGGACGCGCCCTACCCCCCCCCCCACCATAGCTCTCAGGGAAAGGCAAAAATCTAGTGTAGTCAGGTGTTTTCCTTTCAAGAAAATGATTTAGAAGTCAGTATTACGTAGAAGCGGTAGTACCGTCCCTCACCAACAGACAGAGGATACCGTGAGTTATTCTACAAGTCCCCATTTATCTTCCAAAATATTGAAAGTACTTCGTACCCCCAGGTCTGCCCTCCCCCCTAAAATCTGTCATATGGGCGCCCATGGCACGTTCATATACAAATTTACACATTCTATATATGAAATCAAAAGTGGAACTGCTATTTCGGTGTTCATATCGGGAAAAAGAATGTATTGAAGATAGACCATATCTTCTGAACTTCATCTATCTATATACACGTATATAAAATAAGAGTTTTGTCTGTGTATTGCTCACAATTTGAAAATAATGGTATTTCTCTATCGGTCATGTCCACAGTAACTAGGGAATGGACTATTTACTTTTCCGTAATGTCTGTCTGTCTGTCTGTCTGTATTGAACCATTCTGTTCATGGACCAATAGTATAGATTTTAGTATTAGATATTGAGATTACATAAGACCACCCAGGGAGTCATTGTCTTATAGTTTATTTCATAAAAGATTCCAGAAGAAGCGTTCTCGTGTGAAGAGAGCTAGAGCGTCATTATGAAAATCTCCAGAACCTCTTTAAAGAGAGTTATGTCCCAAGCCAAGCCTCTTAATGAAGATTGGGGACGCTCCCCATATCCCGGCAAAACTAACCTTTGGAGGGAAGAAGGAATTAAATTAATATCTTTGGTTACGGAAGAGATGCATTGGATCTGATACGAGAATTGCAACCTGCATATTTTATGCTTAATTTTGATATGCATTAGGGCTGCAATCATAAATGCATTCGTTAAGTAGGATACTTGACGTGCTTTGTGCGGGAAAACTTCGAGTCGCGGGCGCGCGTATCCTGCACGCGATCAAGCGGCGTGGCTACGCCAACCTGATTATAAATGCAAGGCCGCCTGACACATCAGCCTCAGTCTCTGACCGTAAGGCTGCTTGAACGAAGTCGTCATGCTACAATTCGGCACCGAGAACAATGTTTTATCTTCGAGCTGCATATACAACTAGTACTACTGAATCTGCGAGGAAGTAAGTAATCAACTTGCATATTCAGCTAAATTCTTGATATACCTGTGTTGATATGCTATGGTGAGATGAGGTACTGCCTATAATAGACTGATGAACTAGTAGCTTCATATTTCTGTGAGGTCAAGTTGTAACTGACGTAATGCTAGAATAAATGTAGGCTCAGGGTAGTTCTTATACCACGACATGTTGTCCGAGTGAAAGGATGGAATAACAGTGTTACTAAGAGTGGTGAAGAAACTATAGTGTACCAGGTTTAAAATTCAGAACAAGACTTGGTCAATGTAACGTGCGAGGCACGATAGTAGTGGAAACAGGCATCGAGTCTGGACAGTCTGTAATAAATGAATTTGTTTTCAGTTACCCCTGCATCAAGACAGAACGAGCTTCTACATCATCATTGCGAGGAAGCCACAACGGGAGCTGAAGTCGGCACGACATCGGGAATCGATCCAGGAACGTTGGGCGTACCTGATCAGCGCGACGTCGAAGGGGACATCTTCCAACCATCTAAGGAGCTGTACGAAGGACTCACGCAAGATAGAATGTCTCCAATTGTTCACCAGTATCTTCTGCAAGCGTCGCAGTTTGTCATGATGTGGTAAATTTAGTGGTCCACAGGAAGGGCCGCTCCGTCATGTCATCAATCCTATGAGGTCAGAGCTTTCCAATTCTGTTTCAAGCATGTCATTTCAATTTAGATAGGAACAAAGGGGGCTGTCAGCCAACAGGTTAGTTTATGGTAGGAAAATTCTTGGTAATAAAGAGCTAGGCCTCAAGCTCGAACCCCGTACATTAGTGTAGGTAGTATGTTGTATATTCCTTGTTGGTGTGATTATATTTCATTTCGATAGTATTATATTAGCGTACGTGTTATCTTCATGGGTCAGGTCGAACTCCCTTGGTCATGGTAGGTTAGTCTGACAGGCAGGCACTATTTATTGTGTAGCGTTTAGGCATATGTCTCTGCAGACGTTGGTGGTATAGTTGAGACCAGGATTTACCCCGTAATTCACCTAGCTTTACTGTCAGGGCAAGCGAGTCCGAATGTTTGAGAGATGTGGGCATTATGCATGTAGCTGACTGTATGAATTGATATGAGAGAGCCCCAGCACAGTTTGAGAGTGTATTGGATGCATTTGAGATGCCTTATTATGGCCATGTGACTATAGCTTACTGTATTGTGCCTTTGTATTATCAAGGTTGAGCCCATGGGAGGCGGAAATAAGATTTGTTGTATTGCTGGTGATATTGAGATGAGGGCGGATAGCCCGTGTGTATTTAAAAGAATGCTTTTAGCAGCCAGATTATGTGAGGTGCTTTGAAAGGCGAAGTTTCTTAGCACGCAGTCAGTCAGCTGGGCTCATAAATTGTGTGGACTGCCGCCTGTCGAGTGCTCGGCTGGTGAGGGTTATTGTGCCTGACGTCACAGTCTTGAAACTTGGTGATATGGCTGTCTGCAGCTTGTCGAGTGTGTAAGGGGGAGAAGACGACCTTGATGTTTTGAATGCAGGGAGAAATTTTAGTTCTGTTGGTTCTGCATTTATTTAACACTGGCCCGTTTGATATTGACCCCTTGGACATGTTGGTTGTGTCTTTTTATATTGTTTGTATTGCACCCTTGAAAATTGGTTATTAGTTTATTTGGGAAGAATATTTTAATTCTAGTGTGGAACCATGCATAAACTTATCATCCCGGCAGGTGATTTCAACTCTGCATTGTCTGCTAGCCAGCGAGGGGAACAGGTTTTTCCCGTGCCGTGCATACGAGTCTGGGTTCTTTTTTGTGCCTTGTTGAAGACAGCAGAAGGTGGCACGTGGACAGGAACTCGACCAGATTAAAAGCGATCAATACTTTGAGATTTTGACGTCATGATATTCAACCAATTGGACCGCAAGGTTAGCCTGATCGCAAAGTCTTAGCCAATAAAAATTAATTAACAGACACACCTACGTCTTGAAGGAATAAATACCCATGTACTTGAGGAAATCACTCTCTTTTGCTTTCTTTGCTCATTTGCATTCGCTCAGTGCTCATTTGGTCTTTGCTCAGTTGTCTACCGGAAGAATTGTTCGAGCACATGTGTTACTGGAAACGACGTATTCGACGTGGAATCTTACCAGTATTCATTTAAGGAAAGACGAGAAATTTTCTGCTTCCGAGGAAATTTTGGGACAAAAAATATCGGAAACGCCGCAGTTCAGATTTCTTTAGTTTTATAAACCTGAAGAGAATTTATAAAGTAGGTAAAACTGTGCCATCTTGAAGAATCGAGTGTGTGTGGAGTATTTTTTTCTAAGACATATCTTTTAGTTTCAGCTTCAACCAGAAGACGCAAGATCCCCAGCAACCTTAAATAGTTTGGAAGAATGGAACTTCAGCGTTACGACGAAGTATGTATTTGTCGCAAGTCCTCGCCTGCTGCAGCCATGAATCTTTAAAATGTGAGGCATTATTCAGCCCGGGAGAGAATAACATCAGAGATGGAGTTTGGTTAAATATTCATTGATCATCAGCCGAGTCCAGAAGCCAAGTCTACTACAGCTAAGATTTTAAATTATACTTTTCTCTTTTCTCTGTTGTAACAATTATGTAGACGTAGTCCTTGCTTGAATATTTAAAGTTATTTCTAATAGTCTTTGTAGTTAGAAATTTCACTCTTCTTTCACTGGTGTTGGTAGATTTGATGTGTGTGAGAGTGTATTTGGGACCTATAATTTGTTCTATGTGAGTGAGTGCTTCGTGACATATTCTCACTGTCCCATGTTAAGTCTAGGGAAGTGTTAAAAATATTTGACCCACGCGATAATAATTTTCAATTTATAAATTAATGATGGAATAATTTTTGATTTATCTGGGACAGAATATCGACGTGTTCTGTGAATTTAGGATTTTTCCTTGATGTTTTGTGGTTTACCATAGATCCGAAATAGAATAGAGTCATCTATGATTTCCTTAAAACATAGCCTGCGATGACGCGACCGCGCGCGTATAATAATAATAATAATAATAATAATTGACATTATTACGGTCTAATAGAATATTTAAAGGTCATGAGTGTAATTATTGCTGTGCTTATAAGTGATTAATGTGTGCTATTTTGAAGTAGATGTGACCTGGAATATTGGTCGTGGCTTGAATGTCCACAGATTTTGCATTTACTGTTATTGGTAATTTTTGAGACTTGTAAATGGATCTTAAGATAGGTTTTTATTTGTGTGTCCATTGCATGAGTCAATTAAGGAAGAGAGTGTGTTTTTAAACATAATTTCTTCTTGTGCAGCACATGTTGGTCAATAATTTGTGATAATGAGAGATTAAAAATAACGTAGTCGTGACTCATAGACCGTATGCGCGAATGTTTATTTATCTGTGACTGTAGGCAATTCTATGGAATTTTTAGTGACGATTTCTACTACAAAATTATTCTGGAACATCGTTGTGGAATTTATTTCATTGGAAAAGTGGTAATCCTGTCACAATCACACGTCAGACGTTTGTAATGGTAACCCTTGTCTGATATGGTCATCGAGAGAAGTTCTCATGTTTCAGATAAAATTTAAAAATAAAAATCAAAAGATAGGATTCGATAAATTTATTTAATAATATTAACGTGGACCAAAGCTTGAATGTGAGATGGATGAATGATTGATTTTATTTATAATTGTGATTTCCATGGTTATATTTCGTCATGTTGTGTGTACGCTGAGCGCGTAAAGTTTCGTTTATTTTGTTGTTTTGTGGCGAGCATATTTGGCTCAATTATGAATCTTTAAGTGATTTTATGACGAAATAAGATAGATTAGGATCTTTGCTTCGAGAAAAAATACTTAAGCAAGGATCGCGTCAATGAAATAAGCTCACAGAATGTAAAATGTTTAACGCTATAATGCGAGAATTTTAAGCCTTTATTGTGAGTTGTGCACAACACTAGGTCAATTGACGTAAGAATAAGAATCAAATGAGTTAGATATTTGATCTCAAAATAATTTTGTTATATAATTTGAAGCTTAAATAATTAATTGAAATAATATTCAATTAATAGAAGGGAGTTATTGGATTTTCATGTGACGTAGAAATTTGACTTACAATTTAAATGAATCGCAGAGTATTGTCAATTTAAATTATAATTCAAGAAAGGAAGAATAATTCATATTTTGAGATTTTGAGATAGGTTTTTCTCAAATAATAATTTGTTTAATTTCTTAGGACGATTTATTAAGGCTTAATTTCGTCTGTTTACAGAATTCAAATTAATGGAGAATTGCGGAAGAATTCCGGCAGGGAAGAATTATTTAATTTTATTTCAAGATTTTGAAAATATTTCTAGAACCTGGAAAGTGCTAATATTTTATTTTAATAAATGTTAAAACCCATTTCTTTCTAGTGTTTTCATTTGTCGTCAGTCCTTAGATTGTCCCTGACCCCTATAATTTAGCGTCGCCTGTAAGCGAACGTTCCGCCTCTGGGAACTTTTGCTTACCGGCTGAGCTGCCCGGCAAAACGGGGGCAGTATATGAATATTCTACGCCTTACTCTTCATGGGACCAGGGTTCGAGACCGAGTCAGGACACTGTACATTGTGTGTTTATATTTGTTTGCACCGGGGTTCGATGGTACGAGGCATAGTAAAGTTTATGGAAATTACTGTTAGATGAGTATTTCAGCAGATATCCATTTTTCTAGATTTCATTACTTACACAATTGTAACATGCTTGTTACAGCACAGCTGTTTCGTGAAGGCAGTGAACTGGTTGTCATCGGCTCGACATTATCTTTACCCCAATCATATTTGAAAGCTCTTATATTTGTAAATAGTATATTTTTATGTAATAAATCCCTGATTGTAAAACTTTGAATGCAGCGATGTTTTCTGTTAGATTTGTTTTCATTTTATTTTAGCTGATTCTTACCTGATTAGTCACATATCCTAGTGTTTTATCTTAATATTGCCCTTTGTTCTCCCTTGTTATCCCTGAGAAGTGAGCGATTGTGCGGCCGAGCGTGGATATGTGTTCAGGTAAGACTATGTGCACAAGCTCACGTTTGTGAGAGTTCTTTCACTACTGTACTCTGGGTTCGAGACCGCATTCGCCTGGCCGGAACCATAGGGTCCTGTAGGACACAGTATGTATGTATGTATCTATGTATGTATGTATGTACTCGCATCACGAGAAAACAGCTGAGGATTTAATGAAAATCGGTATGTAAAGTCGGAGGATGAGCCACTACAATCTAGGCTGTAAATCATTTTATTCACGCTGAGGGAAATGGTAGTTTAAGTGAAGGCCTAAGATTTAATTTTCAAATGTTCATATTATTAGTGGTCCTATCGATAAATAGTACATAACTAATTTATATAGAATTAAATTTTCCGAATATATATGTCTTATACATGTTTACCGTACCAGCTATGATAACACAGATATTCATGAATTTGTATTTTTGTTGCTAAGTCTATATGAACGCCGAGCCACGAGAAAATGGGTTAACAGCATTTAATGAAAATCGGTATATAGAGTCGAGGAATAAAAAGCTACAGTATAAGCTATAAACAATTTTATTCACCCTGGATGAAACTTTAGTTTAGGGGAAGGCGCCTAAAAATGATGTACCTACGTTATTGGTCCTATCGAAAAGTACTACATAACAAAAGTTATAGAGAATACAATTTCCAATCATTTATGTTTTATTCAGTGTTACCGTACCGACTATGATAAGAGTGGTATTTCAGAGTCGGAGGAAAACTAAATGTGAAGGCCTACAATATCGAAAGCACATAACGTTGATCAACAATAACATTGACCATTGTTTGTTGTAATGTTGTTTGTCTCTTATGTTGCCACTCAACTCCGATAGATGGGATTACTGCTGCGTACCGAATATATCAGCCTGACTGAGTATTGGCGTCAAATAGTTGGGGAGTTAGAAAATTTTCTTCTTTAGCATGCCATTCCTCTGGTTCATACAGTTTTTGATACTGCTGGTACGTAACACACTGGTTCATCATAGTATTCCAGATATTCGATCCCTACTCTGACGAGCTGTTTTGAGTGAGCAGTGTGTACACTTAAGGCCAAATTATCAGGGAAGAGGGGGTTTCTCCTCTGGCTTGGAGGAAAATTTGCCTCCAAGTCAGATAGATTTTTTCGCCACCCCTGTAGTGAGTAACGGGAAGCGATGAGTCAACGGGAGGCACATAAGCTGGGCGCGCCTGCCGGCCAACCGATGAGAAAAACTCACTGTAGATCATTTCAGTAATGTTATGGTTTTACGTATGAGCACCTTCAAATACCACCGGAATGAGCTGGGATCGAACCCGCTGACTTGACCTCACTCTTCGTCGAACCACTCAGCTCGTGCGTATATAATTTCATTGACCCTTTTAATTTCTTGTGTCCGTACCAGTAGATATCCTGTGCTGGACTTCTCGACTAATGGCGGGGTTCTTAGTTGCCGTATATTAAGATCCCAATCATAATCTTCACTTGAAGACCTGACTCGGTCTAACAAGAACTGGATGACCGTTCGAAGTAAGCAGCACGGTATCATCAGCAAAGTGAATATCGTTCAAGTACTCCCTACTGTAAATGATATCACGGACCCCTTAAATTGGGTCTGGGGGTCCGCGGACCACTAACTGGGTAAGACAGGTCTAGGACATAATGGTAAACTGTAAACATTATGTGTACGTATTTTATCAGAGATGGATCTGGGCTTTTGCTGGCTCTACTCCTGCAGAGACACGTGATCCTAGGGTACAATGTCTACACCAGAAATGAGTACTAATTTAAGTTTAGGGAACAAAGACGAATTAGCAGTGGGATAGTCACTATCCCGCTTAGCGCCGAGGTTACGGAAACTAGAAGCGCATACCTTTAACTTCAACAGGAGAGAATAAAAGGCTGATTTTTCTCTTTGACATCCAACTAGTAGCCATATTTTAGGTGCAACCCCGGCATTTTCCCTTAGTGAAAATGTAAACCAAAAATCCACTTTCAGATCTGCCGATGACGGGCTTTGAAACTACTTCTCACTGAAATGGCGTATGGCTTTTAGTGCCGGGAGTGTCTGAGGACAAGTTCGGCTCGCCAGGTGCAGGTTTTTTGAATTGACACCCGTAGGTGACCTGCGCGTCGTGATGAGGATGAAATGATGATGAAGACGACACATACACCCAGCCCCCGTGCCAGCGAAATTAACCAACTATGGTTAAAATTCCCGACCCTGCCGGGAATCGAAGCCGGGACCCCTGTGACCAGATGCCAGCACGCTAACCATTTAGCCATGGAGCCGGACTACTTCTCACTAACGGAATGACACTAACCACCCGACCCGTACGACGTAACTAACGCGTTCGGTTTACTTCTTCCAGTTTGTGTTCTTACACCCCACTTTAAAACTGAGAAATAGGGTCGTGAATCACGCCTGCCTACAACCAGTATCAACAGGAAGGTGTCAGGTATTAAAATGGATAAAACGATCCCATGGTCTGCTATCTAGTGAGGAATCTTACTAGTGACATAAAAACACGCAGTCAAATGAAGAGATCGCAATTAAAATAGTGCTTTGGAGAATTTACGACTTAGAAATGCTTGAGATACGGGGTTACGCTTGACACATTTTATACTCCAATTAAACTAGCTCTGTGTTTTTATACCTGTATCATTCTAGATTTACATCAAGTTATAAAAATAATCAAACAAAATACTTTAGGCAGGGACCTTAATTAAGGTACAGCCCCAGCATTTGCCTGGTGTGAAAATGGGAAACCACGTAAAGACACTTTCAGGGCTGCCGATAGTGGGATTCGAACCTACTATCTCCCGGATGCAAGCTCACAGCCGCGCGCCTCTACGCGCACGGCCAACTCGCCCGGTACAGAATGCTAGACGGGCCAGCATGACAGTATTTTTTCAGTGGTACAATCGCTGAAAATGAAGGGGAGCCCAGCATTGTCAACATTTCTCACGGGTGTTATGAAACAATTAAACCTTGCGCCTTAATGTACGTTGTGGGTATCCACAGGGTTTGTATCTACAGCACATTGGGGATGAATTGTATTTTGATAATAATTGAAAATATCGGATAAAATAATATTAAACTCGATAAACATTCTGTTAATTCTGCAAATTGTGAGTAAATTTCTATGTGATTGTGTTATACTTTAAAGTAACGCTCACCGAGCTCGATAGCTGCAGTCGCTTAAGTGCGGCCTGTATCTAGTATTCGGGAGATAGTAGGTTCGAACCCCACTGTCGGCAGCCCTGAAAATGGTTTTCCGTGGTTTCCCATTTTCACACCAGGCAAATGCTGGGGCTGTACCTTAATTAAGGCCACGGCCGCTTCCTTCCCAGTCCTAGCCCTTTCCTCTCCCATCGTCGCCATAAGACCTATCTGTGTCGGTGCGACGTAAAGCAACTAGCAAAAAAAAAAAAAAAGTAACGCTCAATCCACTGTAAATTGTAGCATTAAGGCATTTTAATTATTTAAGGTATGTATGGATTTTTTTTTTTTTTTTTTTTTTTTTTGCTAGTTGCTTTACGTCGCAGCGACACAGATATGTCTTATGGCGACGATGGGATAGGGAAGGGCTAGGAGTGGGAAGGAAGCGGCCGTGGCCTTAATTAAGGCACAGCCCCAGCATTTGCCTGGTGTGAAAATGGAAAACCACGGAAAACCATTTTCAGGGCTGCCGACAGTGGGATTCGAACCTACTATCTCCCGAATACTGCATACTGGCCGCACTTAAGCGACTGCAGCTATCGAGCTCGGTGTGTATGGATTTGTATATGAACGTATTGTCTTTACAATGCTAAGATAACAGTTAGTAATTGGACCGCTCAATCTAATATAAGTCATAGTGTATAATTTTAAAAATACTTATGGTACGTGTGAATTTATATATGACGACGTTGAAATGTTAAGCAGGTACTAAGTCATTGTACTGCTCAACGTATAGTATTGTAAGCCGTAGTGTTAAGCACTGGAAATCATCATCATCATCATCATCATCTGTTTACCCTCCAGGTTCGGTTTTTCCCTCGGACTTAGCGAGGGATCCCACCTCTACCGCCTCAAGGGCAGTGTCCTGGAGCTTCAGACTCTTGGTCGGGGGATACAACTGGGGAGTATGACCAGTACCTCGCCCAGGCGGCCTCACCTGCTATGCTGAACAGGGGCCTGGTGGAGGGATGGGAAGATTGGAAGGGATAGGCAAGGAAGAGGGAAGGAAGCGGCCGTGGCCTGAAGTTAGGTACCATCCCGGCATTCGCCTGGAGGAGAAGTGGGAAACCACGGAAAACCACTTCCAGGATGGCTGAGGTGGGAATCGAACCCACCTCTACTCAGTTGACCTCCCGAGGCTGAGTGGACCCCGTTCCAGCCCTCGTACCACTTTTCAAATTTCGTGGCAGAGCCGGGAATCGAACCCGGACCTCCGGGGGTGGCAGCTAATCACGCTAACCACTACACCACAGAGGCGGCAGCACTGGAAATACGGTACTTAATTTGTGTGTGAATTTGTATATGATCATATTGGATTTAGAATGTTAAACTACCGAGCTCGGTAGCTGCAGTCGCTTAAGTGCAGCCAGTGTCCAGTATTCGGGAGATAGTAGGTTCGAACCCCACTGTCGGCAGCCCTGAAAATGGTTTTCCGTGGTTTCACATTTTCACACCAGGCAAATGCTGCGGCTGCACCTTAAGGCCACGGCCGCTTCCTTCCCATTCCTAGCCCTCTCCTGTCCCATCGTCGCCATAAGACCTATCTGTGTAGGTGCGACGTAAAGCAAGTAGCCAAAAAAAAAAAAAAAAAAAAAAAAAAAAGAATGTTAAACTAGTAGCACTTCTTGTAATATTTTCTTTCCGTGGAATTGGTTGTTGTACTCTTGTTGTTATTGTTGTTGCTGTTGTTGTTGATGTGTAATTATATTTTTTAACTTTTCTTCATTATCATCACACTACTATACTATCGGCAGCCCTAAAGATGGTTTTCCGTGGTTTCCCATTTTCACACCAGGCAAATGCTGGGGCTGTACCTTAATTAAGGCCACGGCCGCTTCCTTCCAACTCCTAGGCCTTTCCTATCCCATCGTCGCCATAAGACCTATCTGTGTCGGTGCGACGTAAAGCCCATAGCAAAAAAAAAAAAAAAAAAAAAAAAAGCACACTACTATAAGCTATAAGTGATCATTGCACTGGGATATTTCCCAATTGCAGTTTTTTAAATAATAATAATAATAATAATAATAATAATAATAATAATAATAATAATAATATAAAAGTACGCGCTGATTCTTTTTGGAGCAACTATGCAATCAAGCATGTCAGTATTTACTGAAATAGCTACTAGAGTGCAGTACTAAGTTATATCTCCGAATTAAATATTCAGAGGCCAAGAATTATTGAATTATTCAAGTGCTGTTACGTTATTACGTACTATAAACGTGTGTAAAATAAGGATAATTATGAGATAAAATAAACTACCCTAACTGTTTATATATACAGTATTTTTGGTATAATGGCTTGCTTTCGTGTTTACTAATCATGTTTTGTTTAAAAATATCCTAATTAAATATTACATGTTCTGTAGCCTATAATATAATCTTTGTGTGTACACTTTTCGTTGTCATAGTTTTATCACAAACACTGCAAAAATGTGGATGTGGGACGAAATGGAAGAATCAAGAGATTCCTACGAACTCGGTTCTTGTATTGTGGAACATCTTCAACAATGCACAAAAGCAAAGCAAAATCATCTCCGCACAGGCCATGTAGTCCCTTGGAGGGATGGAAGGGAAAGGCTTCCACTATCAGTAACCTCGGCACTTGGTGGGGTGGAGTGGTTAGCTCTGCGCCCGGCAGCCTTTGCACCCTAAAAATTAACCTGGTACTCATTTTTGGTGTAGGCTGAGTGAACCTCAGGGCCGGAAATCTCGCTTGTTAAATGTTCCGACTTCCTGAAGGGGAAGTGAACCCACGTCCTTCCGCGTGAAACTAGAACGACTTTACCGCATCGGCCAGGCAGCCCCTCTCAACAAAACACAGAAAATCATACATCTATTGTCAAATACCTCAGACAGACGTGAAAGACGAATAATAAAATATTTTGCTGAAATTGGTGAATGATAACAATGTATACACAGACCATAGAACAATTTTCTAATTTCTGAGCACCGTTATTTGCAGGTGGTGTAGTGGTTAGCGTGATCAGCTGCCAGCCCCGGTGGCCCGGGTTCGATTCCTGGCTCTGCCACGAAATTTGAAAATTGCTAAGAGGGCTGGAACGGGGCCCACTCAGCCTCGGGAGGTCAACTGAGTAGAGGGGGTTCGGTTCCTACCTCAGCCATCCTCGAAGTGGTTTTCCGTGGTTCCCCACTTCTCCTCCAGGCTAATGCCCGGATGGTACCTAAAGGCCACGGCCGCTTTCTTCCTTCTTCCTTGTCTTTCCCTTCCAATCTTCACATCCCCCACAAGGCCCCTGTTCAGCACAGCAGGCGAGGCCGCTGGGCGAGGTACTGATCCTCCTTTCCAGTTTCATCCCCCGACACATCGTCAGATGCCCCATGACACTGCCCTTGAGGCGGTAGAGGTGGGATGCCTCGCTGAGTCCGAGGAAAAAACCAACCCTGGAGGGTAAACGGAATAAGAAAGAAAGAAAGAAAGAAAGTTATTTGCAGAATGGTCTCTATTTGGGAATGACTGAAGCAAAATACAGGATAACAGCTCACAATATTTAGATTTGAAGATTGGATCGGCGTTGTAAGGTCTGCTAAACAAAAAACTCTATTTAATGTAATAAAAATACTCAATCAGGAGTCATATCGATTTTGAAAAAACCTGGAACAGTCCGTCGCGAACAGGAAAGTGTGCTTAGAAGGACAGCCAGCCAAAAGGATGAAGGTACACTGGTTGCGGTATTGTAAAGTGGCTGTAGAAAATATATTTTTCGAAGTGACATTTCAGGATGATAAGGAATTATCTGTGATTGGCATTAATAAATCGCTCAAACTAGAAAAACCTTAAAACCTGATTTCTCTTCCTAAACAACATTTATACACCAGTTTCAGACCTGTAAAACCGAGAGAAATCTCCGACATGTTGGACCTTTTGAGGTACATACCCCCAATGTACCACAGATAACATCTTCCGCTTTTTGATGCTGCTGTGAACTAAATGTACTTGTAGCTCATTAAAGCCAAAAAGAATATTCAAGTGCATAAGAAAGGGATGAATACTGTGATTACAAAATTCAGAGATAAACGGTAGAATTAGTTTACCACTTACTGTTACAATTTCATTAATTTTTTAAAAAATTCCGGAGAGGGATTTGCACGTGAAAAGTCATGTGACATCAAGAAGGACATTTCCTGCCGAAACCTACAAGTTGCCCAAGAAGTTACTGGGATAAGCTGGAGACGTGTTTGTGTTATTTTGGAATAGTTAAACAGATTCTCAACAAAGGGGATAACATTCCAAGCCCTGTTTTCGTACATCTTCTATATATTAAAAGAGTTTACAAAATACAGCTTTGGCAAATCCTCCCGTCCGTTCTACTGGACCGATTTGATTCATTTTGGTTTTATTCCCTTCGGAATTACCTGCCGGTGAATCATGAGACATTGATAGGTCTCTAAGTTCAGCCAACTTTGAGTAATCATAAAATCAAGTCATTAAATGATTACTCCAACAATTGCAGGCGAAGGCTTACCCTAACCCGCAATACATTGTATTTACCACGTTGCTAAGCGACTAACACACCCATTAATCTGTGATTTTCATCCTTAGTAATGGTAATGCCATGTTAGATTACTGCCTGTTAAGCCAAAGAGTATACACTTCCTGTGATCACGGAACAACGAGCTAGAATAACATAGAGGCGGAAACGCTGCCTGGGTGAAGCTAATAGAACGAACGTCCGCCATGTTTCCTGTGGTCACACAAGCAAGGAGCATGGCTCTTGAATGGAGAAAAGTGTAGAAAATACGCATTTTAGAATTTCTTGGGCTGAATTAAAGACCGTTAGCCGAAAGATTTAAAGCATTAAAAACCATAGACTGCGAATACCGCCACTTCATCATGTTGTGGCACGAGGCCATCATCACGATTAACTGATTGTAGGGTAGTTCGAAATCGTTGCACATTGACTTACGAATAGGCCTCGAAATCAACAAGAGCGTTACCCTGCTTGGTTGTTGTGGTTAAGCGTAAATTACAATAAAAACCGTGTACGTAAATATTTATGACAGAAATCCTTAAGATGAAAGGGACCTATAATAGGTTACAACCTCTTTCTGATCATATTTTAAAGGTCCTGCTTCCCCACGAGTACTGTCTTTATTTATTTATTTCTTAATCTGTTTAACCTCCAGGGTTGGTTTTTCCCTCGGCCTCAGCGAGGGATCCCACTTCTACAGTGACCTGGAGCGTGGGACTTTTGGTCGGGGGACACAACTGGGGGGACGACCTCTAACTCGTCCAGGGGGGCGCACCTGCTATGCTGAACAGGGGCCTTGTGAGGGAATGGGAAGTTTGGAAGGGATAGACAAGGAAGAGGTAAGGAAGCGGCCGCGGCCTTAAGTTAGGTACCATCCCGGCATTTGCCTGGATGAGAAGTGGTAAACCACGCAAAACCATTTCGAGGACGGCTGAAGTGGGAGTTAAACCCATCTCTACTCAGTTGCCCTCCCGAAGCTGAGTGGAGCCCTTTCCAGCCTTCGTACCACTTTTCAAACTTCGTGGCAGAGCCGGGAATCGAACCCGGGCCTCTGGGGGTGGCAGCTACTCACGCTAACACCACAGAGGCAGCCCATGAGTACTGTACCACTATAATTGTTTAATGTAATTATTTATTACAGTATAGGGAGCATATCATTTCTTCCGATTACCATATCATACTGGGATTACTAGCTGAAAGCTAACCTTGAAAGTTGTCCATTATGAAGTGTAGCCTAGCTTTAAATACCAATGCAACTGACATCTACAATAAAGGCTGCATAAATTTCACAAATAGCAGTAAAATGCTGTATTTACCATGCTTGGTGTACGTTTGACCGAAATAGGCAACTTTTCATGGTTACGTTTACTTGGCGGTAGGCGCTCCATTTTCCATTCCGATAAATAATTACTGTGGCTATCAGTACTTCCGCTGTGTAAGCATTAAAATGGATTTAATTGCAAACAGAAATTACAAAAAGTGATCTCGGCTATCATTCAGTAATACTTACTTAAAGTACGATATATCCTTGGTTTTATTACTCCGATTACCGAGCTCGATAGCTGCAGTCGCTTAAGTGCGGCCAGTATCCAGTATTCGGGAGATAGTAGGTTCGAATCCCACTGTCGGCAGCCCTGAAAATGGTTTTCCGTGGTTTACCATTTTCACACCAGGCAAATGCTGGGGCTGTACCTTAATTAAGGCCACGGCCGCTTCCTTCCCACTCCTAGCCCTTCCCTGTCCCATCGTCGCCATAAGACCTATCTGTGTCGGTGCGACGTAAAGCAACTAGCAAAAAAAAAAAAAATTATTACTCCGATTAGTACAACCGTACACTGAGCATACGGCTGGCATTCTTGAAAGCGAGAATTTCTCTTTTCACTTCTTCAAAACTTACAAAATTAATTTTCCATGCACAATTTCCCTGTCATCTGAACATATGTTCTTGCGCCAACTCGCTTTGTTTTGACAACCGTTAACATGGCTGCCGTTTATCAACTTGCTTCCGCAGGGAGCGCTGATGTCGGGCATACAGCCCCTCTATGTTATTCTAGCTCGTTGTCACGGAAGAATACTACCACTGCTAGATACTCTTTGATTCTCTAACTTTTCCCAGCTTCCAAATATATTCAACAGATGGCAGAGCGTTCCTAATAACTTACATGCAGCTAAGAGAAAAATCACATCCATCATGACATACGCCTTAGACATTATCTAGGAACACCTATCGAAGGATAACGTAGTTGCACTAGAAAGAATGAAGGCCATGTATTTTAAACGAGTTCTCTGCTGGGTAAAACACGCTCCTTTGAGACTATCTTATGAGCTCACAAGACAACCATTCTATATAGAACTGCTATTAAAAGTACCATTGCCTTCTATGACACAATGCTAAGCTGTAAATCAAGAACTGCGGGATAAACAAGCGAATACATGGATAGATTCACACGTTCTGTAGATGGCACGCAAGTAAGCATAAAATGAGCGTTGTTAATAATTAAAGGCACTTTGTCTCGAAGTGAAGTATTTAAAGTTTTTTCAAGTCTAACCTCAATCAGTGGGCACTTCTCACAAATTAATTAGTCATAAAACGTCAAGCATTGTGGAGATAATATTGCTGAATTGCATCGAATTCGACTTTACCCAATCGATTAACCTTGTTCAAACTTATATCGATTTTAATCGATAGTTCCCATGATGCTACAGTATTTGTGTTGTTTGAATTCCAAGTGCTCATGTGCTTGTAATGTAAATCTTAGTTCCTTGTGCTTGGTTATTTGAAATATTTCTTCACCAGTCCTCCTGAAATCCTGTATTTCCTGTTTGAGTACACATCAGGGGCTGAAAGCTGAATGGTTCTATTAATGTAGTTCTATATATTTCCTGTCTCAGTGCATTTAATTCTGTTATTTTTATTTTCATGTGGTACTTGGATATTGATGTGATACCCCATTGTCTTGTGTATGGTGTGCTCTATTGTCTTGCTTTCGAAGGGATTTCTTATTTGTTATAATATCAGCTTTGTGTTAATGGGTCAATCATTCATTTGAAGTTGAAGCTGCTTTGAGGTGTGTGGTTATGTTCTCAGTAACATAGTATGCCATACGAACTAGGGGTATCAGATCATTATTTACAACGTAGTAAGTACTTGGAAATAAAAATATATGAATTACAATGTATTGGGCATGGAAGTAGTAGAACTGCATTATTATCGCCGTTTGTTGGGGTGGCGGGGTGAGTGGCGAGGGGCAGGGAAAGGAGGGCGGAGGAGCCGTAAGCATACCCGGATGTGCGTCACTGCGCCGGATGTTAATTCTCCGCGCTATCTGTTGAAAGTAATACTAAGGTATTGCACCAGAATGCACACTGTGGCGCTATCTCGGAAAAGAGACTAAAACTACTAGCGGCAAGTGGCTTGGAACCGAAATTTATCATTGAGTTTCATCTCTATTCTATTCTATCCTCTTTGGATAGATTTTTACAAAATAGACGGCGTGACGACGTCAGAATGGATGAATTCTGACTGCGAACTGCGGCGTACCATAAGTCCATATCGTGCTTGTTCTAATGTTCATAAAACCATTGGAAAGGACAGGTAAAACAATATAACTACGACAGGCATATCAAGACGAGTTATCTCACCTATTTATAACGAATGTTACGGAGCAAGACGGGTCTTCTAGGCATACTTAAAATCCGAAATCCTATCTTGGAATGGCATGGGACTTAACATACCTGGGACGAATCGAAGTGAAAAGTAAGGAAAACTTTGCCGTAAAAAATATGTTGCCGCACGGTGCGGGCCGTCTGCTGTAAGCTTGCATTCGGAAGATGGTAGGTTTGAACCTAACTGTCAACAGCTGTATTTCCCCACATGAATATGCATTTACGAATTGTAAACGTGTTACTATGTAGGAAGTGAAATAAGAAAACAAGTAAATCAGTTTAAGCTAAACATTGTCTCACGGGTTGTAATGAAATCTAAATCTGAAACCATATAGCCCGTACATATGAATTTGATGATGAAAGCTAGGGGTGAGGTTGAAACCTTGCCCACCTCCTTGGCTTTTGCTCCTGTGATGAATTAGAACCACATCGTCGGAAGCCCTGAATATACAGTATTTTGCTATGTATTCCAAAAATGAGTACCAGATTAATTCCTGGGGGCAAAGGCGGCCGGGCGTAGAGCTAACCACTCTACCCCATCACGTGCCGAGGTTAACAATGGTGGAAGCCTTTACCTTCCACTCCTCCAGGGGCCTTCATGGCCTGGTCTGAGGTTACCTTGCTTTGCTTTGCTTTGCTTTGCATTCGATTTCACACAAGACCAATGTCGTGGCTGTGCTGTAATTAAGGTCACAGTCACTCCCTCTTAAGTTATAGCCCTTCCTTCTAACACCCGCCGATAATCTGTATGAGTTCGTACGACGTTAAATACATAGCAAAATAAATGCGAAACATTTCTCTGTGGAGGACATCAACCTCATGAAGAAAGAAGGAGAAATAAGAGTTACGATTTCTAGAATACTGACAAGGTTTCGTAGAGAGAGGGAGAAGTTAAGACATACGGAAGAACTAAAGACTGAAGGACGCAAACCTAGAACTAGGACTAGAATTGACCAAGAGTGGCTGAACGGTAAAAAATCACAGAAGGAATCTAATATAAGGGAGATGAAGCAATTTCAGACGAAACTGTGGTCCCGTATGCAAACTTTCTTCCTTTTTAATCCTCTAGTCCAGTGATTCCCAGCCGGTGGACCACGTACCCCTGGGGACCAATGGGAAGGACGAAAGGGGTCAGCGAAGAATGCTGATTTAACTTATCACATTCCCAAACATGTTCGTAAATATTATCCCAGTCTATACTAAGAATACCGAGCGAGTTGGCCGTGTGGTTAGGGATGCGAAGTTGTGAGCTTGCATTCTGGAGATAGTGGGTTCGAACCCTACTGTTGACAGCCCTGAAGATAGTTTTCCATGATTTCCCATTCTCACATCAGACAAATGCTAGGGTTTTGTCATAATTAAGGACACAGTCGCTTCCTTCCCACTCCTAACTCTTTCCTATTCCATCGTCGCCATAAGACCGACCCGGCTCGCACAAACTCCACATCTTTTACCGGCTTAATATCCGAACTCCACAACTTGCCCAAAACTGCCCTTACCGCTAGTACACGAACTCTGCAACTAACAACAGACCTGTGATTTTCTTTTGGCCAATACCCGCAACACATCAGTAAGCTTCAGTTGCAAGTGCTTGCATTTAAGCTTTGTACGAAACACATTTTAAAAAGTGCAATCTGTACATTTCTTCGTTTTGCCATTCTTCTGGATGAATACTCGTCTTTCTTTGGTTTTCTTGTCAGATTTTGGTATGGAACATGAGCCAACATTATTTAGCTGAATGTAAATCTGTTTGTAATCTTCTCAAGATGGATCATGAGTGTGATTTCCCACACGCGCACACACACACACACACAAAAAATCACTTCCCAGTGTAAAAATATTGGCACTAGAATTCTCCATCTTTGATCATCTCCAACCCTGTTCACCAATACATTTCACTTTCCTATAATGTTTGAATATGAAGTTTTTATGAAGTAGGAGTATCTGATCCCTTTCACTGTACATTACGTTTACACTCTTCTCCGTCTTGATTATCACTAACATCACTTTTCAGTACCTTACTTTCTTGGCATTAGATTCACCACTACTATACCCTTCATTGCCGCCAGCTAAAAGCTAGCAAACACATATGTTTGGCAGAAAATGTCATGCACGCGCTCTTCTGTCTAAAGGGCAAGTTGTGGAATTCGGGTAAGGGGATTAGTGGATACTGCCTCCACCTTTTCTGAATTGCGGAGTTCGTGTCCGTCCGATTTATCTGTGCCGGTGCGAAGTAAAGGAACTTGTGAGGATAAAACTAAGAATGTGCAAGTAACATTAGCAGTCCACAGACACAGAGCATAGAGCGCTTTGAACCCAACGTTTCTCTTTTAGCAATGAAAGAAAGTAATTTGGAATGTTAATTTTCACTTTCGTGTATCATGGTACGTTGTTTTCTCGTATAGGCCTACTATAGCCCTTTCTTGACTGACGGTACTTTTAAGTACCAAGTTATATTATTGCATGTAAAAAGGTATAGTTCACTTCAAATACGTAGATGACGGACGGTACTTTCAAGTTCCATTTTTAAGTATCATGGAATAATTATTTCTAGATTGATCAAACTGTTTGCGTGTTTCATATTACATCTGTTTATTATCGTTGCAGTGTTCCAGATTGTGTCATTCAAGTGTGACAATAGAAGTGCTCATTGGATTGTTATACACAACAAGCAAGTTTAATTATTAGTCCTAAATGTCCTTTATGAAAGTGCTTTGTGATTACTGTAGCAATTTGAGTGGATAGATATATACATTTAGTAAAATTACAGTAATTCTATCTTTGGTCTTACAAGTACCGACGGGCAACTAGGTATACTTGCCTATGGTGCAATCGTAACCTAAGATCTGATTTATTAGCTCGTGCTATAAGTTTACAACTTCTTTTTCAGAGCTTGCGATGTCTGCTCACAGGCAAATTTATGTAGATGAGAAAGAGATAAAAGATTACTGCATATTCCATTGGATGATGATGCCGACATAGACACTGAAAGCGATGGTGAAGAATTTGGACCTGACATGAAGGCATTTGATCAAGTATTTCGGTTATTTTGGGGCATGCTTGATGTGCAGCTTGTCAATGCATATATCATTTATAATGAACTGTTTGAGAAAATTACATTATTACAGTTTAGGAGATCAGTAGCTTGCGGAATAATGGAAATAAAGACAATGCTACCGTCCAAGAGACTGTCAAACGTTCCGAAGAGGGCAAGTACACAACAGCAGCCTGTTCACAAAAAACGTCGTCGCAAAGCATGTTTTACTGTGGCCAAAGACATTCGTCTTGCAAATCGTAGAGCACTTTGGATCAAATATTCAAGTACACGAGGCAGATGCGAAGTGTGCTCCAGTAAACAAATTCAATCAAGACCAAATTCTCAGTGTACTTTATGGGGCATCTTTCTCTGCTGCAATCAGAAGAACTGTTTTGCTGCATATCATTGTGTACATTGTGTAATTTGGTAATTGGTAATTGTTAGGCCTAATGAGAATGCAAAATAATTGAGTGCTGATTCTGAACAGAAAATTTAGCTCTTATGACACTACAAGTTTGATAGAATTTTGAGTTTTACCATCTGGTATTACATTTTATTATTTATTTTTTGTATTATTTGTTATTATTTTCTTATACAGCTCATAGTGCAAATACGAATTAATAATACAAATATACTGTGTGTAGACCGGATATTGTAAATTTTTCATTTTGTTTGAGGTCACCATTACCTTCAGTTACCTCATTTCCTGACGGTACTTATAAGTACCATCCAAAAATTTTCCAAAATTAGTTGAGGTAAAATTTTCAAAACATGAACTTACTTCTTTTGAGCTCTCTTGATGAGAATTTTACAGGAATTAATATAAAATATTGAATATTTGTAGCCTTGGGCAACAAAGGGATAGTTAAATTCTTTGTATTTCGGTGTTCGTGATTATACAAGTTAGTGTAAACATGGATCGAATTTTAAAATCTGTTTCGCTAATGAGATAGAATAGTGCAGAGCTCACAACTTCAAAATGCAGTGGAGGAAAACACACGAATGTTCGAAAGTACCACGAAAATTATTTAGACCTGCGATTCGCGGCTCTCGAGAGAAACTAGAAACAACAACCACTTAAGCCGAGTCAGATTTACAACTTAAGAGTATCTACCATTGAGTCAAGTCTCGAAAAACTGAATATATTGTGCCCTTTTAAGGCACCAACTGCGGTGATCTCTTCGTTCTTCTGTGCGCCGGCTGCTCCTGTAATAAATGACATATAAATCATACTCACCGCTGCATGTAGACTCTCCTTCTCAGTCGTGCCCGTTCGATATCCCCGGAGAGGCCACCCGCTGATAGAGGAGTGAGGGAGATGAAAAGAAGGGGGTAAAACTAACTAAAATGACGGTACCCAAGACTGAATTAAAATTAAATAAAAGACTAATTTATTCAAATAAAATGCAAAGTGCTAAAATGGACGTAGATTGAACTAGTGAAAATGTAAACAAATGAAAATAAAGTGATTAAATAAAATATTAAATATTGAAGGTCTGCCTTCCAAAACAAAATATAACTGCCTGAATAAACTGACTGAAGGTCAAACACCTAAATTAAATATGCCAGACTATCTTGACACTCTCTTCAAGTTGTACAAAATGACTCCGTTAAAACTCTGGTCAGAAAAACCACCTACTTGAAATATTGAAATAAATAATAGAGAAACAATCTCTCAAATATTCAAATTAATAAATTGACATAGTTGACTCACAACAAAGTAAATTAAATTCTGTTACGTCGATCAATCCACTGACTTATAAGAGTTATTAAATGTATATCACATGTAGGTTCATTTGGGAAAAATACCCAAATTTAAATAAACTTGGACTGCACTAAGCAAGTGTATCACTTAAGGAATAATTCTTAGAAAACAGAACAAAACAACCATGAACATCACTTTCATTTCATACATAACTGTTGTCTTATACAACACCTCCTGATTAAACAAATCAATTATCGAAACATCACTCTGAGTGTATCCAACCACTCATCTACGTTAGACTCCACTTGCTTGCCTGTGATAGACTGGACTCTTAAAATAAAACAAAATTAGGCCAAGTGCCTGATGTTAACATTATCGAATGACAGCGATCTTTGTACATTAAAATTCCTATTGACTTTGCCGCTAACTGCATTTCATTATAAATTCATATTTGTGGTATCACCACTGGATGGAGGCAGATACCATCTTATTTACCATTTCTTGCGGCAGTTTTATACAATTGGTTTATTTAAAGATCGCTTCATTCCAAAAATAAAAATGTAGTGGATTTTAAAAGAAAGTTTGGTAATTACTTATATGCCTGGTATGAGCATACCACTACTATTTCGACGGTGACATAATCGATGACCCAATAAACCTAACATCTGAAATGGTATTTACATCATTACGTTACTTAACGGAGAAACACTGCTCCGATAAAATACAGAAATCAAAACAAACTAGCCTAGCTACACTTATCTATTTACAACAAATCAAATATAAATAATTCACATACGCTTGCGTCCTACAAATACACGGTCAAAGGTGCACTCAAAAAGAAAAACAAAAATCAAAACTGGATCCCACCATCGCGGCCTACTGGAAATTAATAAAGATAGAAATGCGCAAAAACAAACTCGGAGTTACTAGAAAAACATACCCCGCTGCGAGTAGCAAAATACTGCGAATTTGACGGCAATCTCAAGTTTCAGACGACAACTGTCTGGACATAATATTATTTAACCTTGATGGAAAAATTTACTGTTCTATTTCACGTTATCCGTGACTCTACATAAATATTCAAAACACATTGACTCGTCGCTCTGTCCACATTGTACACTGGCTAGCATTATTTGTCGAGCATCTATTCTCCCTGGAACTATTTAACAAATACAGGCTCCTGCCTGTAGTATCATACCCATGTCGTAACAGATTTAACGCACGTGGTTAAATTCTTCATTTCACACTTCTATTTCCTCATTAATTCGCGACGTCGTTATAATTCATTATTCCCACAATACAGCCTCGCTCGTACCCGGCGGGCAAAAATATCTGTCGTGCACATTACGACTTCTCATGTAAACTTCAAGACATGGTTCAAATATCATATTTCCATCATCAACGTAGATCATCAGGGATATTAATTATCTAGCTCAATCTTTCGATCATTAACTGTTAACACATCACAAAAATCACAGAATTGACTCATCAATGGCGCTCATTGTTACTATAAAAAAGAAGTGACGAGATTGCCTCTCAAAACACAAATGTTGAAACGTGCGTAGCCGCACCTACACCAAATAAATACTCGCGTCTACCCAAGATCGTCGCAAAATACGCGGGATAAGAAACAAATCGAAACCGGTCATCTAAAGGATGATTCCGCAACATAAAACAAAACTGAAATGCGCAACACAAAATAAACATTGCAAACATCGCGATGGCGTCCACACGATCAAAACTCCAACCAAAGAAAGTATGACTCAAAAACCATCGATCTAAAAAAATCATGAAGAATAATAATAATAAACTGACATTACACTCGTAGATCAAAATCATATCTGCCTAACTGTCCAAATGACATACTACAAAAATCAACCATAAAATACGCGCAAACAAACATCTACTTAGACAAAGTGCACAAAATAAGCCTATCTGAAAGTGCAACATAAACATTATTATTATTATTATTATTATTATTATTATTATTATTGTTATTATTATTATTATCAGAATTATAAAAACCGTGAATTATTTACAACCCTACTTAGTACTCTAAACTACACTGATCATCGATTTTGTCACGGTCCTACATTTATTTATTTACATGATTTAATTATGCTCATACCTGTATGGTGGAAGCAAGGCGGTTCACCCACCGGCCCCCGTCATGGTTGAAATTAGAATTCCATCTTCAAGCTGATGTGGTATTCCAGATTTATACACACGCAAATTTGACACATACTTGCCATGCCGTGACACACGTTTATATTAGCATAAAAACACTCGCATTTCTCTCACTCCAGTGAAAGTTTAGAAGATGCCACTTGCAGCCTCCTGCCTGTTGTGTGGAAGGATGGTCTCCTCGCTATCTACCTGCAAGATCACCTGGTAGCCTGCTCGTCGATCCCTCAGCTCTATTTACCTTACAGCTTATAGTACGTCGACCCTACTGGGGCATAACTGTTCCCTCAAGGTCTGCTGTTGCGGCCTCCATTGAATAAAGTCAATCACCTTCCCGTTTGTCTTACTAGTTTCTGCCTGTAAACATCTAGCTTGCCAAACAGTTTGTAGAATGGCAGAAACAAGCTAAATACAGTTATGTTGTGGAGAAAATTATATACTGATCTCACATGTAACACTCCCCACTGGTTAGAAATGTTTTTATGTAAATCTGCTGGAACATGAATTTGTTTCCCTCGACTAGTAATGTGAGTTTATTTAAATTAAAAGTGTAATTCTTGCCTACACTCCCTGCATTTACAGTAAAAGTCTGTGAAAGTGTTCATTTTATGAAATGCATATTCTCCCAAGTAAATAATACAAGGCTTTCTAAGATGCCTACAAGTGTCTAATCGCTTTCGTACCAGCCAAAATAAAGCTGACTAAAAATGCATTTTTGCTGACACACTCTGTCACTCTGTCAAAACGTAGATTCACTAAGAATACTGAAATAACACTAAAGTACTCAAGACAATAACTGAGAGTATTCAAAACAACTGTGAACTGCGAACTTTAGAACACTGAGAGTTAACTGAGAGTAAAACACTGTGAACGACTGAGACACTCAAAACACTGTGAAGTAACTGAGTAATTCGACCCTCTGGTCGCTGGGTTTTATGAAAATTTCTCCCACCACCAGAAAAATAGTTCCGTGGAAGGGATGTGGCGTAATAATCTAGTCCTTGGGAGCGCTTTCTCGTACATCCGTAGGTTATGGTTTTCAAAATTTATACTCAAAACTTCCTAAATTCTGTCCGACTCACATGTGATGTTGCGCCGCGGGAAATGATCATAGAATAATCCACACGATGATGCGCGTCTCTAGTGTTATTTTCTTCCGGTGGATGGCCTCGTTCAGCCATGATGGCTCCTTATTCTGGGTTCTATTACTCCTCCGTTCGAAGTTGAGTTTTATTAATTAGGCACTGATTAACCACAGATTGGCACTGATAATTCACCAAATATTATACAGAAGTTAGGACACTGTTTTTCACTACCACACCGGGCTTCAGATCGCGAGATACTGATAGTAGATCTCCCGGTATGACAGCTCATTCAAATTTAGAATATTCTGATTGGTTGAGACTTTCGCGCTCTTCCAAAACGTGGTGCATCCGCTTCCTCCCACGAATTGGCGGTTACTGTCGTTGGTCCTCTATTGTCCTAGCTAAATAGGTCAGGCTTCACCGCGTGCTTTTCTCATGAGAACGAACAGCAAGTGCCCACTCCCCGGCGGTGTCATAAAATTTATTGGAAGGGTGCTTTACAATCTGGTCGTGCCTAGAGAAGAGTTTCATGGATTCTCTCGCCGCCAGGCTGGCGCCAGAAAGTTCCTTTGTGACTGCGAGTTTCACAGCCTTACTGTGGTATCTCATATGTGAAAATATTCAATTTTATTATGAATTAAATTAGGCAAATTCGCTTATGGGTGCAATGCCCCCTTACGCCGTTAGAAATCTTACGCGATAGTGGAAGATTTCTCAATTCAACCAATAATATTCTAGACATACTTGCAGCCATAAGCGAATGTATACTTCTGACTATAAAGTATACCTCTGCTTATGTCTGAGTTTTTCTCTGATTTCTCTCTCTAAAAGTTTGTTCTCTTTCTCGAGGTCATCTGCAATCTGTTTCATGACTGCTAGTATCTCGGCTGAGTTCTGTTCGCATTCCGGACAATTCTCTTCTGTCTGTTGATCTGTCTCGAAATGACTGTCGTCTCCTGGGTGCGTTGATAGGGTTTCCTGGTCATCTTCTTCTTCTGCTTCGGTACACGGGTCATCATCATCTTCTTCTTCTGCTTCGGTACACGGGTCATCATCATCATCTTCTTCTTCTGCTTCGGTACACGGGTCTTCTCCTGCGTTTGAGCTCCTTGGTTTTTCCACGATATTCACTTGAGCTGCGCCTGGTGCTATTTTATATGTTCGAAGATTTGCTGCATTCATAATCATTTCGTTTTCCCCATCTAAACTTCTGATTTTATACGCGTTATTTTGCATATTCTGGACAATGCGGTAAGGACCGATGTACAATGGTGCGAATTTTGCGTAATACTTCCTTTCAGGATCGGAGATGGCTGGTCTACGGATCAATACCATTTCACCTTCCCTTAATGGCTTGTGGAATTTTTTTCTACGAACTCTCCTTAGCCTGCGGTCAGCTTGCTCTCTTAAGTGCTGCCGTACCTGCTGTATACATAGTTCCGGAGATAATTGGGGTTCAGGCGGACAATTGACGACTGGACTCCACGTTCTGGCCGGTTGTAAGCCATTATGCACTGTGGCTGGGATTTTCGCTGTTGCTTCATGGACAGTATTATTTATGCAGTCAGTGATCAGTGGGAGAATATCGACCCATCGCCAATGTTGTTCTGGGATATAAATTCTGCTGAATTTTGCGATGACTTTCATTACTCTTTCTGCCGGGTTCGACTCTGGGTGACGTGTTGAACTCAGAACATGCTGTATTCCTAATTGCCTTAAACCTGTTTTGAACTCAGCGGAGGTGAACTGTGTTCCGTGATCTGTCAATAATTTCTCCGGTTTTCCCATGGCCGGAATTATTTCTCTATTAATGCATCTTAAAACTGACCTAGTATTGGCCTTTTGCATTGGAGAAAGGTTTGTAAATTTGGAAAATACATCCATGGTGACTAATATGAACTGATTGCCTCTCCGTGATTTCGGGATTTTTCCATAAATATCCAAGCTATACGATGGAGTCCTTAATTCCAATTAGGAAGATATTCCTTCTTCCTAGCACCTGTTTCCTTGTGTGGGGGTGCTTCTGGGTTTAGTGGTCTGCGGTCCTGGGTTTCTCTCCTGGCTGGCTGCTGGAATTCGTGGCTTCCGTCTCCTGTGATGTCCGGATTCATGTCTTGGGATTCGATCGCCTGCTTCCATGGATCGCGCTGCTGTTTGTTACTCAGGTCATTGATGTATCGTCGCCCCTCTTGATACCTCGGGTCCGAGTTCCTATCTCGCTGGTAATTCCCTCTCTCATTCCATCTCCTTTCAGGGTTGCGATAGTAAGGCCTATCTCTTCCTGCATTTTCCCATCGCCTTCTGTCACGTGAGAGGTACCTCCTTTGGTACGGCTGCCTGTCTTGGTAGCGCGGTCGCCTGTCTGGGTAGTTAGGTTTTCTAAACCACGGACGTTGGATTTCTTCCTCCTGGCGTCTCGTGTTCGTATCTCGCCGCGGTACAGCACCTGAATTCGGGCCGTTTACCTGCACACTGCCTCGTGCATTTTCGCTGGCGGCATTAGCTAGGTAAGCCCTATGTTCCTGCGTTTGCCTGGTCACTCTCTGCGGTACGTTATTAGTGGATGTAGCATCTAGCTCCCTTAATATAGCCTCAACTTGGGCTGGATCTTCGACCCTCGCTGTAATGAGCATTCTCTGCACGTCCGACGGAAATTGTTTGATTATCGTCTGCACGATCTCTGCGTCTGACACTGGAGAGTCTAATTGCCTAAGTTTGACGAGCTGTGTTAGGAAGAAGTCTAAGTATCGTGTGGGCTGTGTCGACATGTACTTGCGAGTGTACAAGTCCATCCTAAGTGCTTGTTGTGTGGATAAGGACCAGTACCTTTCGAGGAAAGCCTTCTCGAAATCTGCGAACGTCTTAAAAGTATCTACGAAACCGTAGTACCAGGTCTTTGCCTGTCCTTCGAGATATTTTTCTACTATGCGTAGTTTCTTTTCTTCAGGGGCTTTAATGTCTTGGAAATATTGTTTCAATTCCCTAAGATAGACTTTTGGTGTTATTTGTGACGTTCCACTGAATTTTTTCGGTTGGTCGTCATTCGTACGCACGATGTTTATGATTTGCGTGGAAGCTTCAGTTCTTTGCGTACTTTCGGGCATTGTCCTCTCCATGTTAAATATTTGGGTTATCGGCTCGGTCTGTGTCGGCTCGTGCTGCGGCTGTGTCCTAATTCCTCTGGCTACCTGGGACTCGGTTTGTTTGTCGACTAGCATTTTGACCAAGGTCGACAAGTTTTCGCCCTGTGTCTTAATTGCCTGGATTTTTCCCTCTATGACCTCGTTAACTTCCTGTCTTACTGACTGCTCACTGAGTGTAATCGCACCCTCAGTTTCTGCGATCTTTTCTGACAGTTCGGTTAACCTCTTGGTAATATCCTGGGTCTCCGACTTTAAGGTCATAATTTCGTGGCTCGTTTTCTCCTGCGTCTCTCCAATCTGTACGCATACTTTATCCATTTCTTTCCTATTTTCGTCCTCAATTTTATCTATCCGTTCCTCCAAGAGTATCAAACCTCGAGCTAAGTCCTTGCCTTGATCTTGCACCATTTCCCTGGTTTCCTTCATACTTTCCTCAACAGTCGCGCTGTGGCTGTCTAACTGCTCTTGTATTTGTGCTTGTGCATCGGCTAACTTCTTTATCTCTTCCATCGTCTCCTGCCTGTTTGCATTACACGCCTGCATGAGTTTATCCTGGTTTTCCCGTAACTCTTTTTTCAATTCGACCTGGCTTTTCATGAATTTCTCCTCGAGCTTTATCTCGTACTGTTTAAATTCTTCCAAGACCTGCCCGTGTACTGCCTCTACTTTATTCGCAAGTTCGGCTTGGCTACTCTCAATCTTATATATATATAATTCGCTGGGGCCATCAAGGACCACGTTAAGTCTTGTTGCATTTGACACTGAACTTGGCCTTCTTTAGAGCCCAAATTTCCCTCATTCTTTGTGAGTGGGCCTGCTTACGCTCCTCTGTCCAAGGGGCACCGTGTCTTCTCTTCGGTTGCTCGTCTCGGTTTAGCCCGTTCGTCAATATTTTCTTGCGGAAGAGATCTCTGTTAAGGGCGTCTTCAGCTGAGATATGTAGCATTTGCAGGTCTTCTTTGGTATTTCTAAACCAGGGAATTGTGGTTTTGGGGTTTGAATCAAAAAAGTGAAAGATGTCTTTAGTTAACTTTCTTCCGTCCATTCTTTTCAGATGACCGTAAAATCGTGCCCGTCTTTTTCTGATTGTGTCGGTAATTTTCTCTATTTTGCTGTAGACTTCCTTGTTGGATCTCTTTTGTTGGATTCCATTTCTGTACTTTGATCCCAAGATTCCACTCACAATTTTGCGTTCTTTTTTCTCCAGTTCTTCAAGGAGTCCTTTGTTGGCATTTAGAGACAGGGTTTCGGCTGCATATAGAACTACTGGCTTCAGAACTGTTTCATAGTGACGTATCTTGGTGTTTTGGGAAAGGCATTTTTTGTTGTAGATTGTGCGGGATGTTTGGTAGGCTATTTCCAGTTTGCGTACTCGCTCCTGAAGTGCTTCTTTGTCCAGTCCATTTTTCATGATGATCTCGCCCAGGTATTTGAATTTGTCTACTCGGGTGATGTCCCCGTATTTTGTATGGAGTTTTGGTGGAGCCTCTTTGATGTCAGTCATTACTTCTGTTTTCTCAAACGATATCTGCAAACCCGTTTGTTCGGCAATTTCCTTTAAAATTTCAACTTGAGCCCCAGCGGTTTCTATGTCGTTTGAGAGAGCAGCAATATTATCGGCAAATGCTAAGCAGTCTGTTGCGATCCCCTTGGATTTGGTTCCTATTCTCAATGGACTGTAGTTGGTTTCCTGTAATCTCACCCGCCAGGTTCTGATGATCTTTTCAAGAACACAGTTGAAGAGTATCGGGGATAGCCCATCACCTTGTCGGACTCCTGTTTTGATGTCAAAGGAATGCGAGAGACATCGTGGAACTTCACCTTGGATTTTGTATCGGTCAGGGTGGCTCTAATTAATGCCAGCAGTTTCAAATCAATTCCAAATTCATTTAAGATATTTAGCAGGACTTCCCGGTCAATGGAGTCGTATGCTTTCTTAAAGTCCGCAAAGACAGACACATACTGCTTGGACCTTAGTGTACAATATCTAAAGATCGTTTGGAGATTTTGGATCTGTTCAGCTATTGAGCAACCTTTTCTGAACCCTCCTTGGTATTCACCTATTTGATGATCGACTTGTACTTCCAAACGCTCCAGGATGGCAAGTGATAGAATTTTGTAAGTCACGGGTAGCAAATATATTCCTCTGTAGTTGTTGATGTTCTTCATGCTGCCTTTTTTTTGTAATGGATGGATCAAAGCTATTTTCCAATCTTCGGGTAGGGTCTCCTTGTTCCAAATTTCTTCTGTTTGCTTTTGCAAGATATCAAGTGATTCCTCTGGGACATATTTCCATAGTTCTGCTACTACTGAGTCTTCCCCTGGCGTTTTGTTATTTTTGAGACGCGCAATATGGCGCTTGATTTCCTCTCTGTCGGGTGGTCTGGAATCTGGGTACCTGAGTAAGGGTTCCTTGGTCTCGATGGGACTTTGCGGTTTAGAGCAATTAAGTGAATTCTTGAAGTAATCTGCCAGAATGCTGCAATTTTCTTCATTTGACGTCGCCAGTGTGCCTTCCTTTCGCTCAAAGCATAGAGATGGTGGTTTATAGCCAGTGAGTTTGCGTTTGAAGGCTCTGTAGTACTCTCTGCTTTCATTCTTCCTAAAGTTTTGTTCTATCTTTTCAATGAGAGATTTTTCGTATTTACGTTTCTCAGTTCTGAACACCCTAGCTGCTTGGGCACGTTGGGTTTTGTAGGTTTCCCTATCATTTTCTGATTTCGTAGAGTAGTACTGTTTCCACGCATTGAGTCTTTCTTGGAGGACTGATTCGCAGGTACTGTTCCACCAGGCATGCTTTTTGCTTCTCTTGATTTCTGCAACGTCTTTGGCGGCCTCAACAAGGAGACTTTTGGCGTTGTTAAAGTCACAGTCATTTGGTCTAACCTTCTCCTGGAACTCCTCGACCCTTTGCCGAAGTTTATCATTGTCGAAGCGTGTGATCTGTTTGGTTGTCTTCCTTGTGTTTGCGGGAATTGGTTTGAATTTGATAAGAGACATATAATGATCTGAGGCCACATTGATGCCTTTCTTTACCTTGACATTCATAATCTCAGGGCTGTTTCTCCTGGAGATAGCAACATGATCAATTTGGAACTCTCCGAGAGCTTGGACGGGAGAACGCCATGTCATTTGCTTTCTGGGTAGATGGCGAAAGTGGGTCGACATGACCTGCAGGTTGTGATTTTCGCAAATGGACACCAGTCTTTTGCCGTTGGGATTGGTTCTTTTGTGAGCAGGGTAATTTCCTATAACTTTCTTGTACTTCTGTTCACGACCTAGTTGGGCATTGAAGTCACCCAAAAGAAGCTTGACATGGTGTTTGGGGATTTTGTTTAATTTTTCATCCAGTAGGTCCCAGAAATTATCAACTTCGTCTGGATCAGACTTGTTCTTATCGTTTGTAGGAGCATGTGCTTTAACTAGGGCGTAGGTTTTGTTCGCGCACTTAATTGTGAGTATAGACAATCTGTCATTCACAGGTTCGAAATTTGCAACCGATTTAAGGGTCTTGGTTCTAACAGCAAACGCGGTTCCAAGCATCACAGCTCCATTGAGGATTCCCCTTTGCACTTTGCTCTTGAAAAATCGGTAGCCTTCGGATTCAAAAATCTCTTCATCTGGGTACCTTGTTTCCTGTAGGGCCATTATGGATATCTGATTTTCGTGAAGAGCTTTGGTGAGGGTTTTCAGCTTGCCCGTTTGTGTAAGTGAATTTATGTAGAAAGTTGCTAGAAAGGTTTTAGATTTTGGCCTGAGGTTTTGACTCTTCGGGGTACACCGAGACTCTCCGACTCGTCTCTTGCATGATGTCGAGTCTTCCCCAGAATCCGAACGAGACTCGTGCGCCGTGGCGTTCACGACGAGGGATTTATCCGAAGATTTACCCCCTGGGGTATGTTTCTTGAAATGTTGTACCATCATGCTTTTTGACTTGACTTTGCTTTGGACGGGTACCCATCCTTTTACAACTAGGGTTGTTAGCCCTAGAGGTTGCCTCTAGATGTTTTCTGGCTTCTGGTCATTTATCAGTCTTCGCCGTAACCCTGGCAAGGGACCAGTTTTTTTTTTTTTTCACGGTGGTATTTTCTTTCCCTACTACCCTCTGACTCTGCTGGCGGCAGAGCCGGCGAGCTTCCCCAATTCCAATGGGACGCGCCCGATGGAGGTAACCGGTAAATCCCCACACGGGTTTATTTATTTATTTATTTATTTATTTATTTATTTATTTATTTATTTATTTATTTATTTATTTATTTATTTATTTATTTATTTATTTATTTATTTATTTATTTATTTATTTATTTATTTATTTATTTATTTATTTATTCGTTAACTGAATTTTATGTCATGTAAAACTTATTATTTCCGTAATACATCAGAAAATACTAACGTAATATTGCAATCATCCGGGTCGGACAAAATTGAATAGCCTAAAAGGCAAAAGACCTCGACAGAGTTGTGATGTGGACAGAACACAACGGCATGATAGTAAATCGGACGAAAAGTCAGGTTGTAAGTTTCATCAAGTTTCTCAGTTTTAATTACTGTGTTGATGGAACGAAAGTACCTCATAGGAATCACTGTAAGTATCTAGATCAGAGGTTTCCAATGTGTAAGGGCTCGAGGGCTCCATTGGAAATCTTTGGCATGATTGCGGAACGCACTTTAATAATAGACAAATTTTCGTAAAATTCCGCAAATAGAACAAAGGTAACAGTATGAAATAATATGCATAGTTCAATTGAAATGAAGATTTAATAACTGTAAATACTTAAAACACTATTTAACAATTGCATAGTATACCCAGGACAATTGAATAGATATGGAAGAAGAACATCCAACAATGTCAGTTTGAAAAATGTCAAAAAGTAGAAGAAGAAAACTAAAACGAAATACCGAAAGACAAACTGAAATTGATAATATAGTCTAAGGAAAACTTAAAGGACAGTTTAGTGGGAGTAGTGTGAAGGGAACAGTGATTTTCAGAGCCTAAAATCCCAGCGATGTACTTCCCTGAAAATATATTCGAGTGCGCAGCACTGTGTACCAGCCAATACTACCAATGAGAGAAGAATGAAAACCGTTTCTTACACCAAAGGCAATTAAAATATTTCTGGGTATATTGCATGCTACGTTGCACACAATGTCCACAGTGAGGTTGGCATGGAGTTCAAGAATTGGCATGTATCCCATAGCAATTTTTTTAATGGTTAAGACCTAGCACTGGCATTTGTGCAGGCTCATTCACCAAAGTTTGGATTTTAATTTTTTTTATTAAAAATGAATCTATTCAGCACAAGCGAATACTTAAAAACAGGAAAACATATTAAAGAAAGAATTACTTCTGACTTGGGTCTATAAAGGGCATACAAATTAGGCTAATATATTTTTGAAGTAGTTATGAAATATTTTTTGTAAACTTTCTTCACATTTCCTAAAATAATTTTTAAAAGCCTTCGCGGGCCGCAAAAGTATGGCTTCAATTTGGCCGCCATTTGTAAACCCCTGATCTAGATCTTAGATAAGGAGAGATCTTCATTGTAGTAACAACATTAATGAGCTGTAAATAGAGGAAGCACATCTCAGGTATGGTTATGAGGATATGTAAGAATTGTGGTAAGGATGTAAAAGGGAGGCCACTGGTAAGACCTCAGTTACAGTCTGTTCCAGTATATGGAACTTTTACGAGTATTACTTGATTCGAGAGCTGGAAAAGATTCACACACCCAAACAAACAAAAACACACTATTTGTTCTGGGGATTTCGTGCAAAAGACTTACAAACTTTGGGCTAGGAAGACTTGGGAAAGGAGACGACCAACTCGACTAAACAGTCTTTTACGATCCGTCAGAGGAGAGATGGCGCTGAATGATATCAGCAGACGAATAAGCTTGAATTTAGTTTTTAAAAGTTGGAAAGGTCGTAATATGAAGATAAAGTTGGAATTTGAGAGGACAAATTGGGACAAATACTCGTTTATAGGATGAGGAATTAGGGATTGGAATAAATTACCAAGGGAGATGGTCGATAAATTCCCAACTTCTTTGAAATCGTTCAAGAAACGAATAGGCAAACAACTGATAGGAAACCTACCACCTGGACGTCAAACCTAAATTAAGTCTATGATAATTGAATGAAATGTTTTATTGGGATCCGTCAAAACGAATTATTTCAAGGGTGCCGTGACACTTAAGAGGTTAGGAACGGCTGCTGTAGTAGTCTAGAACACTTCAACACTAGTAAATTCTGGATCCATGTGAAGGCTCTTGCATTTACATTTAGATAAATGGGCCTCAAAATTACTAGTACATTAAATATAGGGGCTTGGCCGTTGTACGATCTCACACGTTTACCTCAATATTTTCGTAAATTCATATTTGAATGTACTTCAGTTTATTCATTAGAGTTTGCCACTGAGACTTACTAGTCCATACACTAAACACAATACACAGTGATTTCAAAACAATATAAAACAATATGAAAGTGAAACAAACACAAAAATTTGAACATGTACAGTATACTTACTTATCGCAAGATATTATTATATATAATTAACCTGCGAAACCTAACACAAAAATGTATATTCTGAGTTCAGGGGAAGGACCAAACTACATATGAAGTAATTTACAACTAGTTCATCTCAGATTTTTTATTTACATTGCTCTATCTTCAAACTGACATTTCTTGAGTGGGGTCTGGGTGGATTCAGGATGCCTTATCCATAAGATGGAAGTAACAGACATGAACTTAGCGAGAATGATTACTGGTACAAATAGGTGTAATGATTGGCAAGAGGAGATACAGAATGTCACGAATGAACTCGTTGGATGTAACTGAGCGTATGAACCGAAATGCAGAATTGTGGAAGAGTTTAGTTCACTCACAGATCCTTGCAGACTGATTACTGAAAACTTTACAATCTAATAAAGATGGGTGGGTGTACGCATGTATTATGTTTGCATTATAATATGAGGTGCGTTTTGTAAGTACCGACATTACTTTTCAAAGAAACACAGCATTACTTTGAAAGGCATTTTTCATTTCCTTTGGATTTTGCACTCCTTAACATACTTCTCTACGTAGTCACTACCATTATTAAGTAACGTGTCATAACGGGGCACCATTTTTTGCATGCCTTCGTCATAGAGCAACACCGCCTGTGATGAAAGTCACCGAAAGCAGAGAAACCAAAAACCAAACCCCATGGCACAACAATACCAAAGGGCCATGGCCTACCGAGCGACCGTTGCTCAGCCCTAAGGCCTGCAGATTACGAGGTGTCATGTGATCGGCACGATGGATTCTCTCGGCCGATATTCTTGGCTTTCTAGACTGGGGCCGTCATCTCACAGTCAGATAGCTCCTCAATTGCAATCACGTAGGCTGAGTGGATCTCGAACCAGCCCTCAGATGCAGGTAAAAATTCCTGATCTGCCCGGGAATAAAACCTGGGCTCTCCGGGTAAGAGGCACAACGCTACCCCTACACCGTGGGTGCGGCACCCAACGCAGAGACTGATGAAACTGTGTATCGTTAGTCCTCAACAACTTTTGCTTCAGCCGAAAACGCCAAATCATCTGTAACCCCAGACGATTAGCCGCTTCGCGGAACGTCAAGCACATGTTGACGACATTTTTTTTATATAAAAGCCATTTCCTAGCCATTCCATCCGTCGGTATACTTTTACACGCTCCTCATACACTTCGCGATGAGTATCAGTTAGTTTAATGTTTCTTGCATTCAAGAAACGAATCACGCACCGTCGCCACGTTGGCTTCAACAGATGAAAGAAGCCATCGCTCATGCTCAACATTGCCTGCACCTGATATCCATTGTAGCCGAAGTATTACTTAGAGTATTGGCTAGAAGACTGTATGGAAAGTTAGATATATTGCAGAAGAACAGTATGGTTTTCGAAGAGGTAAAGGGGCAAGAGATACAACTGGTGTGTTGAGAACCATCGATGAGAGATACATTGAGAATGGAAGGAAAGTTAATGCTGTTTTCATTTCATTGATTTAGAAAAGGCCTTCGACAGAGTGCAATGGAAGAAGCTGATGAACATACTCATCAGGAAAGGAGTGGACTGGAAGAGCAGAAGACTAAGCAGAGGTCTATACTTACCACGAAAGGTCAGAATGAAGGTAGGGAATGTGATGACAGATGAAAGCAGAATTGGAAGGGGAGGTAGACAAGGATGCTGTCTATCTCCCATATTATCCAACATTTACCAGTAAGATATTATTGGGAAGTGCCTGGATGGAAGAAGAGGAGTACGAATTGGTGGCAGGAGACTCTAGAGTGTATTCGATTTACGGATGACATGGTGTTTTTATCAGAGAATGAAAGGGTTCTAAATGGAATGCTAGATCTGAATGCAAGCTATGAGCATTATGGGATGAAAATCAATACGAAAAAGACAAAGATTATGGTGATAATTGCACGAGGGAACACAGCAAACGTCAAGATAAACCAGAAGGATATTGAACAAGTGTCAGCTTTCAAATATCTAGGAAGCATAGGAATAACGGATGATGTGAGAAGCAGTAGGGTGGTGAGAACTCGCTCTGCCATCGCTAAAGAAGCCTTCAACAGAAAGAAGAGACTCCTATGTGGTCGCTTGGACTTGAGGTTACGGAAGAGGCTGGCGAAATGCTCTGTTTTGAGTGTGGCGGTGTATGGAGTAGAGACCTGGAATCTAAGGAAGATACTGTAGATGAAAAGAGACTAGAAGCATTTGAGATGTGCTTATGGAGAAGTATGGAAAGGAAAGGGTACGGAACGACCAGGCATTGGAGAGAGTTGGAGAAAAGAGGAAGTTATTACAAGAGGAACTGGCTTGGGCACTGGCTACGAAGAGAGTGTTTTCTGATGGACGCTCTAGAAGGATCGAAAAGAAGAAGAAGACGACGAAGAAGTAACCAGATGGTTGAGTGTGACAAAATTACGAAATTACGATGAAACTAAGAGGATGGTTGCAGACAGGATAGAACTGCGGCTGTGTGAAGACCTGCCTAAGGGCAGAACACGTTATATATAACATCACAATTACAGCGCTGTATCTGAAATATACGGAAATGGCACTTAATAAAGAAACGTCCCACGTATGTACTGTACGTACGCTGACTTAGAGACCACTTGATGTTGTAAAGAACGCGGTATACGTAACAGAAAAGTTCTATCGAGCGAAATGGCCATGCGGTTAGGGTCGCGCAGTCGGCTTGCATTCGGGAGATGGTAGGTTCGAATCCTACCGTCGGCAGCCCATAAAATGGTTTTCCGTGGTTTCCTATTTTCACACCAGCCAAATGTTGAGGCTGTACCTTAATTAAGGCCACGGCCGCTACCTTTCCAGTCCTAGCCCTTTTGCAATCCTTCCGTCGCCTAGAACATTCGATGTGTTGGTGCGACGTTAAACTAGTAAGGGAAAAAATTCTAATGAATACCATAGACTGAAGAGTTGCTTAAAGGACATTGTATAATGTTAATAATTACACATGATATCTTTGGTTTCTTCAGGGAGACGAAGGATTGTTAATCCTTTTAATGTTATTGTTGTTTTAAGTCCCACAAACTACTTTTACGGTTTTAGGAGACGCCGAGGTGCCGAAATGTAGTCACGCAGGAGTTCATTTACGTGCCATTAAATCCACTGACACGAAGCTAACGTATTTAAGCACCTTCAAATACCACCGGACTGAGCCAGGATCGCACCTGACAAGTTGGAGTCGCAAGGCCAATGCCTCAACCGTTTGAGCCACTCAGCCCGGCGAAGTAATGTTTGTTCGAAAGCAAAGCTTAAATTCAATACTTATAATCTTGACCATAATGGCCACCAATGGTCCGTATTGACTTAAATCATTGTTATCAGTTATTTAAAGGTCCGCCTTGTCGATACAATTCAAAGTCTAGTACTGTATATTTACTAATACATCAAAAACATAAATACCCCTGGCGAGCCGAACATGTCCTCGGACACTCCCGGCACTAAAAGCCATACGCCATTTCATTTCAACATAAATATATATAAGTACATGTTTCGAGAATCCATTAATGTTCCCTTCTTCTTCTTCATATTAAAATCAGTAAATTGAAGAAGAGAACATTAATGGATATTCGAAATCGAAACATGTACTTATATATGCATTTATGTATTTGATGTATTAGTAAATATACTAGACTTCGAATTGTATTGACATGGCGGATCTTTAAATAACTAATAACAGCGAAGCTTAAATTTAAGTGAAATTAGGAATATTGCAGACTTCTATTGAAAGTCTCCCCAAGTGTTTCTACAGAATGAGGTCAGAGAGGTAATTTGTTCCAATTAATAAAACCGAAAGCAACGATTGAAGTTCTATTAGATGAACTACTAACCTTGACAGAGTAATGAGATGATCGATGAAAGATCGAGCGTGTTCCCTAATTGGGAAGACCCGTTATAATGAACAGGAAGTAAGGAACCTTACCAGGGTGTCTGGCTCCACAACCAAATGTTTTTATACAGTTACTGTATATATCCCGCTCACTGTCGTCCGTATCACCACGCGTTTCCAGTTTGATAGCATCCATTTAAGGACAAAATGATATAGTCTCCATAGAATATGGGCATCTCGTAATATCTTCATGATACATAATGACCTTACCTCGACTAAACAGAGACAAAAGAAACAACTTCATTGGGGATAGCTGTTATTTTCCATCCTCTATTACCCCCTGCGGGTGGGGGACGCACATGTAGAATACACCCGCAGTATCCTCTGCCTGTCGTAAGAGGCAACCAAGGGCTGATTGAATTAGAACCATGAAACTAATTTTGAATCATACCATCACGCGGGGAACACCATAGGTTACCTGTACTTGCGAGTAGTACCACGAAATTAGGTACGAAATAGGTTTGTGATTAGTAGCAGTAAAAAGCCTGGCCTGGTGGATTCCAGTACCCGTGCGTTGCACCCATGTGAGCAACACCGCGGGTCTGGGCGTAGCCTGTGAGTTGTACCACTATATGAGCAACACCGTGGATCTGCGTTGCCTGTGATTAGTACCCACTATGTGAGGAACACCACGGGAATACCGGCGCCCGTGTTTAGTACACCTAGGTGGGGAAACTTCTCGGTTTGCGTTGGCTATGAGTGGCGCCATTGTGTGAGACACACCATAGGTCTGCGTTACTTGTACGTATTGCAATACTTGTGAGTAGTACCATCTTGTGTGGAACACCGTGAGTCTTCGCTACTTTTGATTAGTACCCCAACATGACACATACCATGGTTCTATTTTACTCGCGACATGTACCATTCTGTGGGGCCTTAGACGTGGATTTTGCACCCCTTTAGACACCAAGCATCATTGTGCTTTATAAGTGGTTCCTTGGTCGGTAATGATATTATTTTCGATCTGTTTTGAGTCTGGTCCACTGTTTTTTTTGTTTGTTTGTTTGTTTGTTTGTTTGTTTGTTTGTTTGTTTGTTTGTTTGTTTTTGTTTTTTTGTTGGGTTCATGTCCATCAATTCATTCTTCATGACATATTTTATTTTTATTTTGGTCAGTGGATGCCTTTAAAAATTTTGTTATTTCATTTCGTACCATTAGGGGCCGATGACCTTCGATGTTAGGCCCCTTAAAACAACAAGCATCATCATCATCACCATCCTCTATTCCAGCCTGAACAGGTAGCATTAAACTTAGACCCATCGTTTGTGTAACGCAAGTTTCACAAAATATGCCAGAACGATGTAATTAAAACCACAGACAACGTCCTCACAGAGCTGTACGTACCATTCACCTTCATGAAGGTGTACTTGGGAAAGCAGCTGCAGAAGTGACTAGCCGAATATATCCTCGGACACGCCCGGCACTAAAAAATACCTCCAAATAATTTACAAGATAAATAATTCACGCAGGGCATTGTAGAGTTAATTAATTCCAGCTAGCCCATTTTCACATCAGGCAAATTCATCAGATACACTTGTCCACGTTTACAAGTGTGGGTGAGGTAAGACCTACCATAACAGTTTGATTCCAGAATATTAGGACACTAAGATTACTCCTAATTGAGACATCAATATCTCTAATTTCATTTTTGAATTGGTACTTAAATCATTTTGATGTATTTTATCCGGTGTCCAATTTGTACTTTCACGTTTTGTATGGTCACAGTGTTGAATAAATCAGTATTATCTATGATTTGGGTAATAGGCTCTTACATATTTCAAAATAGAGGGACATTCTTTTATCTATTCAGGGGATTGTCCTCTACCCGGTCGCTTGCGCTGTGAGCCTGTCTCCCGCCAAGCACTTTGCCGTAATGCGGTGAGCACTCGCGCGGCACTGAGTCAAAGAGTGCTTGCACACAAGATTTCCTGTACTTTATTATAATAATATGTATGTACACCCGCTCACGTAACGAAAATGACATTGGAACAACACACTGAGCACTAAACATGTGAATACTTGATTAAAATAAACCTTACGCGGGTAAAGCTCTCAGCAGATTGCAAAGGAGGGGAACTTGTGGCGCCGAGAAGCGCATTACGGCACAGTGCTTGACGGGAGACAAGCTCGCAGCGCTGGCGACCTGGCGATTGGTAATCTCCGTCATAGGTAAAAGAATGTCCCTGTATCAGTGCTTATCGTAAAATATCCAACACGTTATAGAGCTGGTCCAAATCCACATACCATAGTTTCGTCTTCTGAGCCGGTCAAACAGCTAATAAAAATCGAAATTTTATAAATGTCTTCACTGTACGATTTGACAAATTAGAACAACAACAATTACCTCTAAAGAACCCTACGGCGGGTGGATCAGCATATGCATTTTTCAGCATCAGGAAAGGCCCACTACCATTGGAGGTCATTAAGTTCGAAGATGATTCAGCTCTGAAAAAGGCATTCACAATGGCACCCGTGGAAAAAATTGGTCTAAATATGCATCGGCAAATAAACAATCAGAAATTCAGAATTAAATTACAAGTTCCTTAGAACCAGCGTGTTACATGCTCTAGGAGCCCATGCTTTTCTCCGAGCTGGTAGGCTGCTACCTAAAAATACATTTTGAACAGCGGGCCGACTATTCAGTGGTCGAAAAGCTCGCCTAATGGGAATCATTAATGAAGTTCATATCTTTAAATACTGGGAATCAAGAAAACATGCCATAACAACCTGAGAGTTCAGCTTGCAGGATGCATGCAGATTGCAAGGGATACCACTCCAGAAGGGGCAATAATATTCGGGAGAACCTACAAATACCGGGTCTAAAGAACGCAATTCTCCCAACTGTCGAAAGACAGAACACTCTACATGCAGCCGCCGAGGTGATGGCTTCGTCAGTCTTGTCCTTTGGGTACCGCTGTACGGAAATCCAGTGGAGCATCAAAGATCGGTAGACTACGTCAGTTTCACAGAGTAGAAATAAAATTTCCGTCTTACTCCCAAACGAGGCAATCTGAAGTAAGTTTCATTTCCATTACTTTAACCACTTGTCGAGCCTATAGATCGCTATGGCTTTTACCGTATTTTGTCACGGAATTTTATGATGCACTGTGTCAAAAATCCATAGTTCTAGCCCTTTAGGCAAGCAACTCAATGTTGAAAATATTCTAGGGATATGAGCTACGAATTTCAAGTAAATATAATAACCTATGAGAATATATTTATTCATTCCTAAAAATTACAACCTTTTCCTAATCATCGCTAGAGGCGGAAAACTATGGATAGTGCTATCGATAGTTATCGATAGTGACCACTATCGTCTGACATCGATAGTCAGTTGTCTATTATCGATAGTCAACGATAGTTTTTTTCCTTATTGGCTTATTTTTTGCACTAACAGAAATTGTACAGCTGTTTCAGGTTTTGGTAGTAACTTTATTATACCAGTTTAAAATTGTAAACTTCATTCATATAAATATGTCCGGCTCCATGGCTATTTTTTTTTTTTTTTTGCTAGGGGCTTTACGTCGCACCGACACAGATAGGTCTTATGGCGACGATGGGATAGGAAAGGCCTAGGAGTTGGAAGGAAGCGGCCGTGGCCTTAATTAAGGTACAGCCCCAGCATTTGCCTGGTGTGAAAATGGGAAACCACGGAAAACCATCTTCAGGGCTGCCGATAGTGGGATTCGAACCTACTATCTCCCGGATGCAAGCTCACAGCCGCGCGCCTCTACGCGCACGGCCAACTCGCCCGGTCCATGGCTAAATGGTTAGCGTGCTGGTTTTGGCCAAAGGGGGTCCCGGGTTCGATTCCCGGCAGAGTCGGGAATTTTAACCATAATTTGTTAATTTCGCTGGAACGGGGGGTGGTTCATGTGTTGTCTTCATCATCATTTCATCCTCATCACGAAGCGCAGGTCGCCTATGGGTGTCAAATCAAAAAGACCTGCATCTGGCGAGCCGAACTTGTCCTCGGATGCTCCCGGCACTAAACGCCATACGCCATTTCATTTTTTAAATATAAATACGCCCAAAAAGAAGATACCTGACGTTTGGTAGTGGTTTAGGCGTAGTGATGATAAAAAGTTAGCCAAGTGCAATGAGTGTGGAAAAAGTTCGAAACTGTCAATCGCACTCACCTCTCCTTGTAGTCTATACTGTAATACAACTCCTACACCAGAATATCCCGTAAATTAAATTTTATTAGATCGTTCAGTATTTACAGGCTTACATTTTTTCCACACGAATGTATGTTCCACATCACCATTGTTTCCGACAAAATAACTTCCTCACATTCATTAGAAATACCAGGTCATCATGCAAAAAATCATTATCACTACTAACAGAAACACCAGTATCATTTAGAGATTCATCTTTGATGTAGGCGAGTCCCTTATTTTGTCATCAGACAAACATTTCTTCCGTTTCGCGCTCGCCATTTCTCTTTACCTTGTCAGCTGGTGAGACAGAGATTGTATAACTTATAGACGAGAGAAGATAAGGCAAATTTATGGCCAAAGGCTTCACGAAAGCAACTGAAAACTCTCCTGTCATCCGTTGAGAATGCTGTAAAACATTTTCCCAAAGATATTACTATACCCGAGAAAATGTCGGGCGATCGCAAAATGAACACAGCAGCTGAACGAGAATTTCTCGGGCGGTCACGTTAGGCTATGGGTAGAATCATGATTTTTTCGCATTGACGATAAACGCGACAAAAAACATTTTGAAGCGATTTTGCGATATCTTTACGAATCATATGTTTCTGGTTAAGAAAATATGGATATTATGTTCGCGAATTAAAGCGAATTAAAGCGATAAGGCCATTTTAAAGCGCAATTCAATTATTTCGCGATAAGCGCGATATTACAGCGAAATCTGTAGTGAATAACGAACTTGACATTTTGTTCCAAGATTATGCATGAAAAGAAAAGGAAGAGCGAACAACGATTCATCAACAGGAAAGAAATATGTTATCATCATTAATGTTCTGGAAATCAAAGAAAAGGGGTTGGCTCCAGGCTTCTTGCCAAACGAAATGTTTGCAATGTTGTTCTTGTGTTGGCTGGTAATCCCACCCCAGCCTGATTCCTCACTGCATTGTGCAATCCTGTAATCCCTAATGACGTCTACAAGCAGCACAATTGACTGGTGTATTTCGGCTTCGTCGTCAGGTAAAAAGAAAGTGATCACAGATAGTAGCGAAGATGGGTCGCTCGACAAGTGTTACGGTGCACAGCAGAGCTAAACAGTTTGCGAGTGAAAGTTTATACGTTTCGGAAAGCAATATTTTAATGTGTAGGTTTTGTAATGTTCGTATAGAGTGGGAGAAAAGAGATACTCTCTCAAAACATTGTTTTAAAAATAAGGAACATACAGAACGTAAATTTAGCACTCCAACAGTGACACGGCAGGCAACAATAGACCTCCCATTAGATATGCAAAAGAGAGCTAAGAGTGAAAAAATAGAATTTAGTCACGAAACAACAGCGATGCTACTCAAAGCCAACATCCCGCTGGAGAAGGTAGACGACCCTGCAGTCCGGAAATGGCTTCAAAAGAATGTGCCAGGTATATACAGTCCATCAATTAAACCTCCACAATCAACGATCAGTGATAGTAAGACTAGATTTTCTAAGACCTCTTTCTGATAAAGATTTTTCTTTTTTTATATTGGTTAGGATTAGGAGACCTTCCCACAGCCAACCTACTAAGGAAACAATGATTAATTTTAGAATTTCATTAAAGCGAAATTAAATCGATACGGCAATGTCTATTTCGCGAAATAACGCGAAAATTAGTATCCTTCTCGCGAAATCGTTCAAAAATTAATGCGAAAAAATCATGCCTCTAGCTATGGGCAAGCGCGTGCAGCTCGAGAATGTCTCGGCCGTGCCACTAAAGAGATTTATGAGCCATTCCGATTTGAATTTCAGGAATTACATAACATGAAATAGTTGTAATTTCTACTCTTTTTTTTTTTTTTTTTTTGTGGATTGTGTTCAATGAATGTTCTATTTTTATGCATAATGATATGATTCGTTCCACTTTTTGAAAACTATCGATAGTAGAGCTCATAATATCGGAAAATATCGTTAGCAATTACTATCGATAGTTTGCCGCCTCTAATCATCGCTATCCGATCGATTAGATCACTGCTGACTGGGCCCCTCGCTGCGCTCGGAGCCAACTAGAGCGGCACATCAAGTCGGCCGTGATTACATTAACAGTTTGCCTTTTTCTACCACTACGAGCGCTAATGTGAGTCAATGCAGAGTTTCACTTAAGCACCACTACGAGCGCTAATGTGAGTCAATGCAGAGTTTCACGTAAGCCCTTATAACTAAATTCGGCTTGGACATTTTTCAAAAATTAAAAACATGCCGAGGATATTGAACCAAGGAACACATTACAGAAAGAATTATGTAAATAAGTTAATTTGGGTAGGATTTGAATAAAAAAAAAGGAAACGAGTAAAGAAACAGGCAATTTTAGGTTGTTTTTCCGGAACTGCATTTAGGCTGGAAGTGATTTTCGAAATTTGTTTTTATTTATTTTGATAGATCTATCCAAGACTCACAATTTCAAACCTTTCCGGGCCCTTTAGCTATTCAACTTTCGGTACAATTGAGGTAGGGTAAGGGTGTATTCTGCCCGAAGGCAGGTCCGAACCTCCGCAGAGGTGTGCCTGAGCCTACCCTAAGGTAGGGTGGCCAGTTCCTTTCTGCTCCTCCATTCCCTTACCCCCTACCAACTGCGCGTGGCAACCCATCCAAATTTTGACTACGCCCGATGTTGCTTAACTTCGGAGATCTCACGGTATTCGGTGTTTCAACACGGCTACGGCCATTGACGTACAATTGAGGAAATTGCTTAATTTTACGTTTTTCGCACTAGGGGGGCCTTACTTTGTCTGCTAAGAATTGTTTTCAACGTTAAAATCACTTTAAAGCAAAATCTGTATTTACTCAGAGAATACGGTATTAATCTTGATCTTGAATATGTCATGACTTAAAGATGTCAGAGAATTTGGGGGAGAAGGGGAGGAAGTCAGATTCGCTCCACCTCTAATGTAAAGGAGAAGAATGTCCACTGGTTAGTAGACCAAAGTCTTAGTTGTGAGGGTGCAAGTTATGCCTCACCTGCTGCTCCTTCCAAGTTACTCTGCCTTCCGTGTTACTGAAGAAATTATTCTAAGTCTCGTAAATAATACTATAATAGCTCCAGATGTTATTAACATTCAGGTTAGTAGGAGGTTATCTCAGAGTTCAGGTGCAGCCCTTTGCTCGACAGGTGTCCGTGCAGACCCATACATCTCTGTAAGCCTTTCTGACCCACCCTTCGACCAGCTGGGCCCTACATTCCATCTGTGTGATTAATGACAGGGTATTTAGCGACTATCTGGGGGTGCAGGAATGCGTCATTGTTGTGTTAATATCCCACTCCGAGCTCGAGAATATTATAACCGCATAAATGAATACTTTTAGTTGCTAGAGAAGGGATTCTCTAGTTTTGGGTCGTAACGTCCACAGGGGGTCGCAAACGAACATAGCGAAATCTACGATATCTCACGAAGAAAGCCATAAATATACGTGTTCATTTCTCAACTTTTAAGGTTATAAGGAAAAAGAAGCACTTAAGAATACTGGTTGGCTTCGTGACTCTTAACTGCAGTCCTGGATGTTGGGATTAGATGACAAAGGTACCTTAAAACGGGGCTGTTCGAGATGTTATGGATCTAATAAAATCCAAAGGAAAGAAATAATTTTCTATTGTCAGTTTCGTTTCGAACGAGACAGAATTTATATATGATGTTTACAGCAGGAAAAGCTTCATTATTATTGCTGTTTCTGTCATAACTTGATTTAAGGCAGCTCTCCATGCCACCATATCCTTTGCTAACTTCTTCATGTCCACGTAACTGCTGCATTCTACAACTAATATGTTTGTCATGTTCATGTCTTGGCCTTCCCGTACATGTTATCCGATCCATTCTCATTAACTTCTTCATTTTTCTGTAATACCACATTTCAATATCTTCTATTCCTTTCCTTTCAGCACCACTCATTCTCCACATTTTACTTACATATAATGCCACGTTCCACGCACAACTCTTCAAAATATAGATTTTAACTAGCAAGATACCCGTGCTTCGCTACGGTATTATACTGAAAGTTATAATTGAATACGTTGAATGAAAACGAACCCAGAAAAGATTAAAAATGATCGGTTTATGATCAGAATAAGTACGTTGAAAATCCACAGCCTGTTTCCAGTCATTCGACCGGGTCAAGAATGGAATGAATGAAACCCCCATCTAGCGGCGAGGATGGGAATTATGCCGGCTGCCGAAGCCTGTCGCACTCCTCTGGGGCAATGATTGATGAATGAGAAATGAAATGAAATGATATTGGAGAGTGTTGGTGGAATGAATGATGACAGGGAAAACCGGAGTAACAGGAGAAAAACTTGTCCCACCACCGCTTTGTCCAGCACAAACCTCACATGGAGAGACCGGGATTTGAACCACGGAACCCAGCGGTGAGAGGCCGGCGCGCTGCCACCTGAGCCACGGAGGCTCCTAATAAGTGCATTATGAACAGTAAAATAAATTGGTCTCAACTCCTTTTTCACCCCACCGCAGTTAAGTCGATTACGCCCCATTCCCAGAAAAATAATGCGTGTTTCTTTATGTTTAAAGGAGATTCCAAATGCGAATGTTCACGTCTGTTACCTTCAGTTTTGAAATGTAAGTATCCTCAAAAAGATATTTTTTTCATTTCTTTTCACAATCTCCCCCACCCACTAAGTGAATTATCCGGCAAAAAGTTCTTTAATAGTAAAGAATTTTCTAAACGCCAGTTATAACGACTCTAGCATATTCAGTTTTTGAGATATATGTCCTCATAAAAGGAATTCAACTCCTTTTTCACTCCCGCCCCAACGTGCCCCCCTCCCCCCGCCCCTCCCGCGTTTTTCTTTGCTTTTAAAGGAGATCCAAATACCATTTGTCACGTCTGTAACAACTTTAGTCTTTATTAGATGTAAGTATCCTCATACAATTAATTTTTGAATTATTTCACCCCTTCCCCCCCCCCCCCCCCCCGATTCATTGGATTTCCCGAGAATACGTGTTTCTTTACTTTTAAAGCAGATTCAAATACCAAATTTCACGTCTGTAACATCTTCAGTTTTTGAGATATCAGTATCCTAATTAAAAGAATTCAACCCCATTTTCAGTCACTTTTACCCCCACCCACACAAGTGGTTTTACCGAAAACAAAAAATACATGTTTCTTTATGTTAACAGAGATAAAAATACAATTTTTCACTTCTGTAACATGTTAAGTTTTTGAGACATACTGTAGAAAAACTCATTTTAAAATTTCACCCTCCTTTTTAGTTCCCCTTAAGTGGATTTTCCAGAAACAAATCACCTGTGTTTCCTTACATTTACAGGAGATTCCAAATACCAATTTTTACGTCTGTAATATTTAACGTTTCTGAGATATACTGTAGATATAGTCTTTCTACAATTCGCCCCAAATTGTCCCTTCTGTTATACCCCATTAATTGGATTTTCCAAAATCAAAACAAATACGTGTTTATTTATTTTTAAAGGAGATCCCATATACCAATTTTCAGGCCTGTAATATCTTCAGTTTCTGAGATATAAGTATCCTCATAAAAGGCATTCAACCTATTTTTCACCCTTTTTCACCCCTCCTATTGGAATTTTCAGAAAACAAAAAATACGTGTTTTTTTATTTTTAGAGAACATTCTAAAGATCAATTTTTGCATGTGTACATTTTAAAGTTTGAGATATAGATACACTCATTTTAAAAAGTCACACACTTTTTCCCCCCACAATTCGGATTTTCCAAAAAAAATACCTTTTCTTTATTTTTAAAGTAGTTCCCAAATACCAGTTTTCACGTCTATAATATCTTCAGTTCCCGAGATATAAGTATCGTCATTATAAGACATTTAACCACGTTTTCCATCCTTTTCACCCCTCCTATTGGGATTTTCTGGAAACGAAAAGTACGTGTTCCTTTATTTTTAAAGGAGATTCTTAATTTTTTCTAAATTTTTACATCTGTACACTTTTAAAGTTTTGAGATGTCAATACACTCATTTAAAAAATTCAACCCCCTTTTCACCCCCATTATTTGGATTTAAAAAAACAAAAAAATACGTGTTTCTTTATTATTAAAGAAGATTCTAACTATCAATTTTTAAATCTGAACACTTTTAAAGTTTTGAGATATAAATACACTCATTTAAAAATTTCACCCCGCATTTCACCCCTCATTATTTGGATTTCCAAAAATAAAAAATACTTGCTTCTTTATTTTTAAAGGGGATCCCAAACACCAACTTTCAGGTCTGTAAATTCTTCAGTTTCTGAGATATAAGTATCCTCATTAAAGGCATTCAACCATTTTTTTTACCCCTTTTCACCCCTCCTATTGGGAATTTCCGAAAACAGTATAACACGTGTTTCTTTACTTAATGAAAATTCTAAATACCAATTTTTACATCTGTACACTTTTAAAGTTTTGAGATATAAATACACTCATTTAAAAAATTCCCCCCCCCCTCTTTTCACCCTCCATTATTTGGATTTTCCAAAAACAAAAAATTACGTGTTTCTTTATTTTTAAAGGAAATCCCAAACACCAATTTTCAGGTCTGTAATATCTTCAGTTTCCGAGATATAAGTATCCTTATTAAAGGCATTCAACCCTTTTTCACCCCTTTTCACCCCTCGTATTGGGATTTTCCTAAAACAAAAAATTACGTGTTTCTTTACTTTTAATGAAAATTCTAAATACTTTTTTTTTTACATCTGTAAACTTTGAAAGTTTTGAGATATAGATACACTCATTTAAAAAATTCACCCCCCTTTTCACCCTACCATTAATTGAATTTTCCAAAAACAAAAAAATACGTGTTTCTTTATTTTTAAAAGAGATCAAAAGTACCAATTTTCAGGTCTAATATCTTCAGTTTCAGAGATATAAGTACCGGTTTGCTGATTAAAGGCATTCAACCCCTTTTCCACACTTTTTCACCCCTCCTATTGGGATTTTCTGAAAACAAAAAATACGTGTTTCCTTATTTTTAAAGGAAATTCTAAATACCAATTTTTACATCTATGAACTTTTAAAGTTTTGAGATATAGATACACCCATTTTAAAAATTCACCCCCTTTTCACCCCCCCCCATTAATTGGATTTTCCAAAAACAAAAATACATGTTTCTTTATTTTTGAAGAAGATCCCAAACACCAATTTTCAGGTCTGTAATATCTTCAGGTTCTGAAATATAAGTAGCCTCATAAGTAGATTCTAAATACCAATTTTTATATCTGTAAACTTCTAAAGTTTTGAGATATAGATACACTCATTTTGAAATTTCAACCTCCTTTACACCCCCTTAGCGACGGAATATATAAAAATCCTCTCTTAGCGAGCACCTACATCTTAATATGAATGTATCCCCAAAATTTCATTTCTTTATGTCCAGTAGTTTTGGCTCGGCGATGATCAATCAGTCAGTCAGTCAGTCAGTCAGTCAGGACAAGTTATTTTATATATATAGACTAGCAAGATACCCGTGCTTCGCTACAGTATTATACTGACATTTATAATTGAATGCTTATTGTTTTATATAAAATCCGCCGAAATTCGCTATCTGACTCGTTTTCTGAGAGAATCCGCCAAAATTCGCGATCTGACTCGTTCTGTAACAGATTACGGCAAGTTTCCTCCCATTTTTCAATCTTTCTTTCCAGCAATCGACTTCGTACTTCCCGGGCTAGGTCCAGGTATTCCACCCGGTCAGTTGGGTCCCTAAATCTTTGCCATCTTTTCCTATACGCATTTTTAATATGGATCAAATCCTTCAGGAGATCCGGCGTGGTGTCGTCTTTGGCGTTACTGAACCCGCGGCCGGACTGCATTCTTAGTCATTACCCGTCCAGGACCCGGTTCCAGCGCGGTTCGCACATTTGACGACGGTCCAGAACATATTATTATTATTATTATTATTATTATTATTATTATTATTATTATTATTATTATTATTATTATTATTATTATTATTATTATTATTATTATTATTAGATGTTCTGGACCCCACAGCAAGATGCAAGACCGTTACTTGGCGGTAAATTACATCTGCTGCCATTGTCATTGTTGACAATGTGACCAACACCAGTGTCGCACGTAGGCAAGTGTGCGGGATTTCTGGCGATACGAATGACATACTTCCGTGCATTATTGACCTTATTATAGAGGTGAACAATTTGACGGTCAATCGCATTCCTATCGTTTATTTCAAATGTGCTTAAATTTTTATTTATATGCCGGGAGAATCTACTGTAATCTAAGAACGTTCTCCGCAGGAAAAGATGGCTGTTGAATACGAACCCAGGAAAAATTAAAAATGATCGTTTTATGATCAGAATAAGTACATCGAAAATCTACAGCCTGTTTCCAGTCATTCGACAGGGTCAAGAATGGAATGAATGAAGCCCCCATCTAGCGGCGACAGTAGGAACTGTGCCGGCTGCCAAACCACGCCTCTGGGGCAATGATCGATGAATGACAAATGAAATGAAATATTGGGCAGTGTTGCTGGAATGAATGATGACAGGGAAAACCGGAGTATCCGGAGAAAAACCTGCCCCGCCTCCGTTTTGTCCAGCACGAATATCACATGGAGTGACTGGGATTTGAACCAAGGAACCCAGTTGTGAGAGGCCGGCGCGCTGCAGCCTGAGCAACGGAGGATCCTTATAAGACCGGGCGAGTTGGCCGTGCTCGTAGAGGCGCGCGGCTGTGAGCTTGCATCCGGGAGATAGTAGGTTCGAATCCCACTATCGGCAGCCCTGAAGATGGTTTTCCGTGGTTTCCCATTTTCACACCAGGCAAATGCTGGGGCTGTACCTTAATTAAGGCCACGGCCGCTTCCTTCCAACTCCTAGGCCTTTCCTCTCCCATCGTCGCCATAAGACCTATCTGTGTCGGTGCGACGTAAAGCCCCTAGCAAAAAAAAAAGATCCTTATAAGTACATTATGAACAGTAAAATCAATTGGTCTCACCTCCTTTTACACCCCGCCGCCGTTAAGTTTATTTAATCCCCCCCCCCCCCAAGAAAAAATTAAAAGAAGGAGTGTTTCTTAATGTTTAAAGGAGATTCCAAACACCAATGTTGACGTCTGTTACCTTCAGTTTTGAGATATAAGTATCCCCATGAAAATAATTCACTTTTTTAACTTCCTTTCACACTCCTCCCCACCCCCCCACCCACACCCCCAAGTGAATTTTCCGGCAAAAAATAATTATTTCTTTAATAGTAAAATATCTTCTAAATACTAATTATCACGACTCCAACTTCTTCAGTTTTTTATTTATGTGTCCTCATGAAAGGAATTCAACTCCTTTTCACTCCCGCCCCCCCAGGATGGGTACCCGCCCCCGAACGCGTTTGTCTTTGCTTATAAAGGAAATCCAAATACTAATTTTCACGTCTGTAACAACTTTAGTTTTTATTAGATGTATGTATTCTCATACAATTAAGTCAATTAATTTTTCAATTCTTTCACCCCCCCACCCCCGTCCCACCTTGATTGGATTTTCCGATAATACGTGTTTCTTTACTTTTAAAGCAGATTCCAAATATCAATTTTCACGTCTGTAACATCTTCATTTTTGAGATATCAGTAGCCTAATTAAAAGAAATCAACACCATTTTCAGTCACTTTTACCCCCCCCTCCTCCACCCAAGTGGTATTCCCGAAAACTAAAAATACACGGGTCTTTATTTTTAATAGAGATAAAAATACCATTTTTCACTTCTGTAACATGTTAAGTTTTTTGAGATATACTGTAGAAATTCTCATTTTAAAATTTCACCTCGTTTTATTTCCCCTTAATTGGAGTTTCCAAAAACAAATCATCTATGTTTCTTTACATTTACAGGAAATTCCAAATACCCACCTTTAACGTCTGTAACATTTTACGTTTCTAAGATATTCTGTATATATAGTCTTTCGAAAAATTCACCCCAGTTTGTCACTCCTGTTTAACCGCCATTAATTGGATTTTCCAAAAACAAAAAATACGTGTTTCTTTATTTTTCAAGGAGATCCTATATACAAATTTTCAGTTCTGTAATATCTTCACTTTCTGAAATATATGTATCCCCATTAAAAACATTCAACCTATTATTCACAGAAAACAAAGATACGTGTTCCTTTATTTTTAAAGGAGATTCTAAATTCCAAGTTTTACATCTGTAAACTTTTAAAGTTTTAAGATGTAGACACACTCATTTTAAAAATTCACCACTCTTTTCACCCCCCATTATTTGAATTTTCCCAAAACGAAAAAATACGTGTCTCTATTTTTAAAGTAGATCCCAAACACCAATTATCAGGTATGTAATATCTTCAGGTTCTGAAATATAAGTAGCCTCATGAAAGGCGTTCAACACCTAATTCACCCTTTTGCACCCTTCCCATTGGGATTTTCCGAAAAAAAATACTTGTGTCTTTATTTTTAAAGGAGATTCTATATACCAATTTTTACATCTGTAAACTTTTAAAGTTTTAAGATGTAGACACACTCATTTTAAAAATTCACCCCATTTTCACCCCCGCCCCCCATTAATTGGATTTTCCAAAAAGAAAAAAATACATGTTTCTTTATTTTTGAAGAAGATCCCAAACACCAATTTTCAGGTCTGTAATATCCCCAGGTTCTGAAATATAAGTAGCCTCATTAAATGCATTCAACCAATTTTCATCCATTTCCACCCTTCCTATTGGAATTTTCCGAAAACAAAAAAATGCGTGTTTCTTCATTTTTAAAGGAGATTCTAAATACCAATTTTTCATCTATAAACTTTAAAAGTCTTGAGATATAGATACACTCATTTTAAAATTTCACCCCCGTTTCACCCCTCCCCCATTAATTGGATTTTCCAAAAACAAAAAAATAAGTGTTTCTTTATTCTTAAAGGAGATCCGAAACACCAATTTTCAGGTCTGTAATATCTTCAGTTTCTGAGATATAAGTATCCTCATTAAATGCATTCAACCCACTTCTCACCCCTTTTCACCCCTCCTATTGGGATTTTCCGAAAACAATATAATGCGTGTTTCTTTATTATTAATGAAGATTCTAAATACCAATTTTTACATCTGTAAACTTTGAAAGTTTTGAGATGTAGATGCACTCCTTTTAAAAATTCACCCCCCTTTTCACCCTTCCATTAATTGGATTTTCCAAAAACAAAAAAATACGTGTTTCTTTATTTTTAAAAGAGATCAAAAGTACCAATTTTCAGTTCTGTAATATCTTCAGTTTCTGAGATGTAAGTACCGGTATCCTGAATAAAGGCATACAACCCATTTTTCACCCTTTTTGACCCCTCCTATTGGGATTTTCTGAAAACAAAATAATACATGTTTCCTTTTTAAAAGAATATTCTAAACACCAATTTTTACATCTGTTTTAAAGTTTTGAGATATAGACACACTCATTTTAAAATTTCACCCCCCTTTTCACCCCCTTAGCGACGGAATATCCAAAAATCCTCTCTTAGCGAGCACCTACATCTTAATATGAATATATCCCCAAAATTTCATTTCTTTATGTCCAGTAGTTTTGGCTCGGCGATGATGAATCAGTCAGTCAGTCAGTCAGTCTGTCAGTTAGTCAGTCAGTCAGTCAGTCAGGACAAGTTATTTTACATATATAGATAAGTATGTATGTGTTTGAAGAAAGGTTTTAAAAAAAATATATATCTTCCTTGCTTGACAACCCAAGAAACGATATTCATCTATTTCCTTTAAGATATAATTTCCTGATCTGATATTTCCTGCATCAGCCGTCTTCGTTTGACTGCATTCCATTAGTTTTATTTTAGATTTATATATTTTCCTAGCGAGTGAGTTGGCTGTGCGGTTTGGGTCGTAGCTGTAATCTTCAGTTCGAGAGATGGTGGATTCGAACACCAATTTCGGCAACACGGAAAATGGTCTTTTTCCCAATTTCATATGCGGCAAATGTCGGGGAAACCATCTTCAGGGCTGCCGACAGTGGGGTACGAACCCACTATCTCCTAAATACAAGCTGATAGTTACGTGAACCAAACCGCGTGGCCACGTGCTCGGTTATTTGTTGATTGGTACCATAGCGTTCTTTACAGGTGCGCACATGCCAGTGTGTCTGTGTAAAGATGTTCGGAGCACGCTGATGATTTTCACACAGAAACATAATTTAATTGATTGGTATTATAACGTGTTCAAGACGAGAAATTAGACCCAAAATGCAAAGCAAATACAAGAGTGATAATTCACTTTTCAGCTACCTGAAAAATTGATATTTTTAATCCTATAACTTTCTTTTTCTGATATATAAGTCTGAATTGGCGATTTTTTTCCTGCTTCGCAATTCTGTAAAATAAAAATATGAAATTCGTTTATTACGTTTTGATGCTCGGTAATACCATTCCATTCCAAGCGCAGATACATTTCTAGTGATACACTGTTTACAGTGTACTATTTGGCGACGATAGAATAGGAAATTGCTAGGAGTGAGAAGGAAGCGTCCGTGCAATTAATTAAGGTACAGCCCCAGCATATGCGTGGTGTGAAAATGGGAAACCACGGAAAACCATCTTCAGGGCTGCCGACCGTGAGGTTCGAACCTGTTATCTCCCGAATGCAAGGTGATAGCTACTTTAAAAATATGAAAGTGGCCGAGAAACGAGCGACGCTTCTGATACCGTCTTTATGCAACCCGTCAATATGAAGAATAGTGTGAAAATTATGATCGTATGGTCAATCGCAGCCCAGATCCATTTCTGGTGTGACGTATAATTCACAGTGCTGTAATGGACGAGAACAAATTTATTACTTTCATTGAACTGTCTCAGTTTCAACCATGGCTTTCACAATATGCAAGTCTTTGAGGTACCCCGGCACATGCCGAAATGACCTACAGCATTCCCAAAAAATTAGCAGAGGACGTTATCGATTCCTCCAGTCCAAATGAAGTACGCACGATGCTAGTAACGCCATTACCGGGCGAGTTGGCCGTGCGGTTAGAGTCGCGCAGCCGTGAGTTTGCATCCCGGAGATAGTGGGTTCGAGCCCCACTGACGGCAACCCTGAAGATGATTTTCCGTGGTTTGCCATTTTCACACCAGGCAAAAGCTGGGGCTGTACCTTAATTAAGGCCACGGCTGCCTCCTTCCCACTCCTAGGCCTTTCCTATCCCACCGTCGCCATAAGACGTATCTGTGTCGGTAAAACAAATAACAAAAAATAAAAGGAACGCCATTCCCTATCCAGCCAATCCCTGACATGAATGGTGTGAAAATGTCGTTCATAGGATCGAGTGGTGCACATATTCCAGTGAACTTGGTGGGCTGATACATGATGGCATATTCTATATCACTGAAGAAAGCAACAGGAAACTGCCTCACTTCTCATCTTCCTACGCCTCTTCAGCAACGCTTAGGCTGTTTATGACAGCAGATGGTGAAGTTCTAGAAGATTCAACCAGTCTTCGAGCTGAAGACACAACATACATAGGGTCACATACTGTATGTACCTGCAAGAATTTATAAAACTGGTGTGAACTAATACCTATTGGCTCGACGAAGAAGGCAACGGGAAGTTACCTCTGTTTGTTAGCTGATGATGAAACTACTAGGCATCACACCAGCCTTCATACATACATACATACATACATACATACATACATACATACATACATATCAGGCAGACAATCGCGTCGTTTCTCCCCTTAAGACAACATTAACCACCATCGCCACTGGACTACACGCCGTTTTATAAAGGGTACGCCCCCGCTTCTTGAACACGTTATAACCCAACTTTTGTGTTCGAGGCACCACGCCCTCTGAGGAGACCGTGGTAATAAAAGAGACATGAAGCCGGATATCTAACATTTAGACAACTCTTTTTCATCGCCCACGCATTACATTTTTTTTTATTATTTTTTTTTTATTTTTTTTTTTTTTTACTCTAGCCCATGTAGACCTCACAAAGACTCTGGACGCCTCCAACTGTTGCATATAGTCGCGGTCACTTGCTCATCAAGGAATACGTCTCAGTCATGACCCCCTACAGTGAGTGCTGACAAGCTGGTATAAATCTGTGACACAACCTCGCAATTCGTTACTCAGTACTTCTGTGGAAAATTTCTATTTTAACTCATCTGTATGCCATTATTTTGCCTAAAAAAGGGTCGTTAAGTGTGATTATTATTTTGTTTTCAATTCAGGTTATGAATTTGCAACTTAGAACATTGAATTTTCACTTTATATTCCTGACTTAAACTGAAGGCTTAATGTTATGATGTACTTCCATCTTAGGGGTAAACAATTCCTGTTCGGATCCCGAGCGCGGCCGCGACTTTAACTCTTTTGCCTTTTAAATTCAACCGCAATGGTCTCTCAGAGAGAAACTGATAACTCAGTGCCTCTTTCCTCGCGATGATAAGATATCTCGAATTATATTATTATTATTATTATTATTATTATTATTATTCCTAGATCGTGAAACAAGACGAAAAGGCCATTATTAGAAATAGAAACTGAAAGTTACAGAGAATCGTACACCTCGGAAAAAATCCTTGGGCTTCCAAAACGAGCACTCACTGTGAACTTAATATTAATCTGGATAATCACAGTAGAAATAAATCAATAGTCACAGCAGTATATTTTCCATTCAAATACACATTCTATTTGTGTTTGTCATTGTAAGCAAAGCAAATCCATCTTCATACAGACCATGGAGGCACTTGGAGGGGTGGACGGTTCTTAACCTCGCCACTAAGTGAGGAGTAGCTAACTGTATGTCCAGCCGCCTTTATCCCCGAAAATTAACCTGGTACTCATTTTTGGTGTAGGACCTATGCTGAGTGAAGCTCACAGTCATGTGTACTGTATCTCCATAAATGAAAATTTGGTTTCTTAAATTTTTCAACCGTCTGACGGGGATCGAACCCACTTCTTTCCGAATAAACCAATCACGCCTTTATCGCCTCGGCTATGCAGCTAAGGTAATGGATTAATTTCAGTTCTCGATTGAAATATTCAATTATGTTTGGGAAGACTAGAGAATGTATTCTGAAATGTCCTTTTATTTTCTTCTTTCACTGTTTGCCCAAGAGGAGTTCGGACCCGAAAAATTCCTAATTTTCACATTACTTGGGAAGGTGAGCGCTACGGAAACATGAAAGTTTTAAAATCGAAATTATGTTTCTTTAATATACTTTACGTCGCGCCGACACATCTAGGTCTAACTGTGAAAGGCCTTAAATTCCCTTATGGCAAAAAATATCATGTTACTATTGCCATAACACATACTTTACCGAAAAAAAAAAAGGAGAATGGACGAGTCGGAATGCTGAATTTGGACGAAGTAAAACTTCGGCAAGAAATTCAGTTTAACTCTGATTTCCTGAACGCGGGTTCATTGATGGTTCATTGATTAGGGAAATATTTCTCCCGAATAGAACAAGGATCAGCTGGCAAATCATGGTCTAACTTTCATGTTTGTTCTCTTTCCCTTGTAACTGGATACAGCCCATAGCCGGAACGCTACCTTTGGTGACATAACTGCAAAATATCTCATCCAGGTTAACACTAAATTAAAACAATCAAGTGTTAGAATTATTGGTTTCACGTGAGGCGGTAGCCAATCTAAGAAGTTATGGAACTAATTAGGAATATTCAGTAATATAAAAAATCTACAATGTTCTATACCAAAGCCAGATAGTATAAATTGTGGGCATTTGAAGACGCAACGCATAAATTACGATAATTTTCATCGGAAAGTGCAGGTAGGCTATATTGTAATGGTGATGATGGTGATGACTCATTTCATAGGAAGGTTTGCGAATGTGATAAATCTCCCGAATTCTTTGGAATGAAAGCTTATTATAAACCCACATCCGCTCATTTGGACGCAAATTTATTCAAATGAATGAACGTCTGATCGGCATTTCAACTATTCAGTAGATTTGTTACTAATGGGATAACATTCGTTGGAGTGTTAATTCAGAGAGTTTAGAAGGTAGGGGAACAACTACAAATTTCGCAAGGGATCTCAGCTCTCTGATTGATGCATTACATTAAATCCCTACACAGGATCAGAGCAGCATGAAACTTAAATTATCCACTACATTCTCTGAGATGATTACAATACATTAACTTTTCAAGAAAACACTGGAATCCCTGAAAGTGACTGTAGGAGGTACTTCAGATGTGTCCATATATTTGTACGGGATAAAGTACCTGCTTCACTAACATTAATGAAAAATATGGTCCTACTATGTCTGATACACACGTCACCTGTGTGTATTGTTGCGAGTGGAAATGGTCAGTTTCGCGGCAAAGTTATCGTGTGCTAACGGTTTATGGGGAATATGCATTATATTCCTTGAGTTTTTAGATTATTTAATTAAATGTAATCTGCTTACCCTCCAGGGTTGGCTTTTCCCTCGGACTCAGCGAGGGATCCCACCTCTACCGCCTCAAGGGCAGCGGCCTGGAGCTTCAGACTCTGGGTCGGGGGATACAACTGGGGAGGATGACCAGTACCTCACCCAGGTGGCCTCAAATCTATGCTGAACAGGGGCCTTGGTGGGGCATGGGATGATTGGAAGGGAGAGACAAGGAAGAGGGAAAGAAGCGGCCGTGGCCTTAAGTTAGGTACCATCGCGACATTTGCCTGGAGGGGAAGTGGGAAACCACGGAAAATTCGTTGTATGATTCATAATGAATTATTTTGATCGTAGTTTCTAATATTAAATTTTTATCTAAATGTGTACTTATATCTCTCAAACTAGGTACTAGAAGTTTTATTAGTTGTTATTGTTGTTAAAACAAGCCACTGAACCAAAATCGTGGCAGTATTAGTCTCACTACTATAATTATAATCTAATATCCCTATTACGGTATACAAAGCCACAAGGCTGACTCACTCACTCACTCACTCACTCACTGACATTAATGTTTACCCACTTCCAGATGAGCTAGGAACTTGGAATTCGGCAATCTGATAGCTATTAGGCTGTAACCCAAGAAAAAATTCCAAAAAGTTCAAAGTTTTCATATTTATCCACCCAAATAAAACGGCGCACTCAAATTTCGGGTGTGCTAGAAGATTGAAATTTGGCAAAATTATAACTGTTTCCCTGTAACCGACGGAGAAATTATAAAAAGTTCCAATGTTTAACTTTTTACACCACAAAAATATCTAAATATTGACGCAATTTTCATGCCCGTGCAGAACTTCTTTTCGAGGTATTTTGTGCCTAAACTGTAATTCCTATCAAAAATGGGTAGCACTTTGGTCCCTGGAATGAAAAGATCTACAACTTAGGTCCTCTGACTTTTTATTCTATCTCCATTCCTTCTGCCTTAGATCGAACTTCATTTTTCGTTTTTGGGTCAATTTTGTTTCTTTTTCATATACTATTATTTCACTGCTTGAAAGACTTATAAGACAGGTAGGATCACGAAATTCAGCAGGCCTCTTGCCACGTCCATTGGTCATACGCAAACCGACTTTTATTATTCCTGCCGCCATGTAGCTATGGGAAAACGGAAGGGATATGTGTAAACACTACTCAAATTTCAACCTTATCTATGCTTCTAAAGCAATCTAAGGCGAAGCCGACGGTGATACGACAAAACGTCAAACAACCAAAATTACAGATCGTTTCGTGGTCGATACTCCTACCAAGTTTGAAGACTGTAGCTGTCTGGTTAGTTGGCGAAATAATTTCTCAACGTGTGACAAACGTACGAAATTTGACCTAGATATAAACATTTACCTGTATCTATGCCATGAATAGCCGATATACGATAAAATGTCTTAGGACAAAAATGTAGTATATGAAAGGGGCCGCCTGATGCCGCAATCCGTTTGCCGATACGACCAACCGTTCCGCCACAGTAAATTTCCAAATGATGGTCTGCACTTATAAACGTGCATATCTTCAACTCGTATCCCTCATCTCTATTATACAGGGTCTTTATTTATGCTTGGCAAGGACTTTCTCGCTCGACCTTGGCCGCCGATGACAGGCCGCTACCGGCCGCTGGCGCGCGCGGTTTCCGGCACTTCTGCAGTTGCTGAGAGCTGAGCTCCGAGATAGTCGGGTGTTCAATGAAGCTACTGCGTACTGTATGTCGTATTGTATAGTGTGTTATTGTGATTGTGTATAGTGCTGTAATGTATGTGAAATATTCGTTACGTGCACGTGTATATCTGCACAATACTTACATTAAGTGCAGACATTACGTGCGGTAGGACAAGACAAAAGTTTCGAGCGAAATTTCAAGGGAGACCCATTCCTATCAATCGGACAATAAAACAACTGGCCAAGAGATTCAAACCTACAGGTTCAGTAAACTATAAAAATAGACGTAAAGGTCGATATCTCCTTACTGAAGCTTGTTTGGTACGAGGATCATAAGTAAAAATCTGTGGCCCTCTCGTAGCCCAGATTTAATGGCATGTGATTTTATTTGTGGGGAATATTAAAAAATGTAGTTTGTGGGAACAACCCTCACACACTAGATGAACTTAAAGACAATATAAGAGCTGCAATTGCATCCATCAGTGCTGAAGAACTTGGTAGAGTAACCGAAAACTTCATTAGGAGATGCCGATTGTATTTGGCAGCGCATGGGGAACATTTTCAGCATAAACTGTAAAAATGGTGAGTAAAATGCATGGTAAATGCGTGATAATAATTTTTTAGCATAAACTGTAAACATGGTGAGTAAAAAGTATGGTAATGATTTTGTGCACCGTATTCTGCCGTACATACGCACGCGCGGTAGCCGGCAACTGAACCGTCACTAAATGCCAAGATGGAGTGAGAAAGTCCCTGCCAAGCATAAATAAAGACCCTGTATAAAGCCAGAGGGCTAACTGACTGACTCACTCATTCACTGACATTAATGTCTACCCACTTCCAGATGAGCTAGGAGCTTAAAATTCTGCAATCTGATAGCTATTAGGCTGTAAACCCAAGGAAATATTCCAAAAAGTTCAAAGTCTTCATATACCCCCAATAAAATGGCGGACTCAAATTTCGGGTATGCTAGAAAATTGAAATTTGGCCAAATTATACCTGTTAGCCTGTAACCGACGGAGCAATTATATAAAGGTTCTAAAATAATGTCTCAACTTGTGAAAATCGTACGAAATTTGTACCAAAATCTTCCAAATCATCTCAATAGTACAGGAAAAATCTTGCATTTCTTGAGAAGTCAACGAAAATATATATTTTATATAACTAATTTAATTACAAAGCCGCACCAAGACTTGATCGACCTTGATGGACAGATTGTAGCTAGGCGACAGTGACTTACTCTATATCATGATAGTCTTGTAAGAAATGCAGTATAGGGGTGGATGGGAACACGCCGCCATGTTTTAAGAAGTAACTTTCTCGCTAGGTGGTTCATGTAACTAGGCAACTCATTACCCGTTATTTGGAAGGAACAATCCAATATGCCGTGATCGAGAAGTACTTTCATGTAAAGAAGCAACTTATTGAGGGTTTTTTATTTTGTTGTTTCCTATTTGCTTTACGTCGCACCGACACAGATAGGGACAGGAAAGGCTTAGGAATGGGAAGGAAGCGTCCTTGGCCTTAATTAAGGTGCAGCCCCAGTATTTGCCTGGTGTGAAAATGGAAAAACACGTAAAACCATCTTCAGGGCTGCCGACAGTGGGGTTCGAACCCACTATCTCCCGGATGCGAGCTCGCAGCTGCACGGCCAACTCGTCCGGTGGTTTTTAACTGAAATAATCTCAAATTTAAAGCGTGTCTGGAGGAAACAATTTTGAGTATATATAACAATAATGGTACCTACGTGTTCTTGCCCACAATTGAATATATTTTGAAAGAATCAAATCTCTGTAATTACTAATGAAATTTTTCACCAACTTAATAATACATATAATAAATATTAAATGAGGTTTCATCTAGATTATTGTTGAGTAATAATTGGTGCTGCCCTCTATAGAAACAAAATTCTATGTCTTAGATTTTACATACGAATTGATCTCAAAACAATAAAACTCTAACTCTAACTCTAACTCTGACTTACAATGACTAGGGGATGAGGCCTGATGACAATACATATTAATTTCTCTGAAACTGCATGACTAATGAAGTTAAAATATCAAATTATATCGTAGGCGTTAAATAACAGAAGGTTTGTAAAAATCTAACCCCTCAAGGAGTTAAATGGTGGTTAGGATAGAAGACAAAATATTCATTCCTCCGAAACCGTTCAATGTACGAAGAAAAAATTCCAAATGGCAGTATATATTTTAAATCCTAGATGTGAAATAGGAAATATTTTAAAGCATTCCGCCCCTATATTTTAAAAGTGGGGTTAGCTCCATAAACTAAATTGTTCATCTCTTCAAAACCGTTTGACGCACATAGTTGTAATTTTACAAGCAGGTTGTTCTTTTATGTCATACGTGTCAAATATCATATACTTCAAAATATTTCTCCCCTAGGGAGTTTAGATGAGGGTTGACTCTATGAATCACAATATTCATACTTTCGGAACTATTTCACGCATGAACTTGCAATTTTACCGGGAGGTTGGTCTTCTAGGATGTTAATTATGAAATACATTTTACACATTCTACCCCTCCAATACTGTTCGACGTACAGGTCAAAGTTCCACAGGTTGATCACTTCTACGTGTTAAAAATGAGGTAGGGTTTTAAAAACATTCCAATACTATGGGATTCAAATTAGTTTTAGATCCGAAAATAAATAAACATTCCTCCAAAAACGTCTGACGAACGAACTGAGAGGGAGCATTTTACAGGCTTAGCCGTCAATGTACTTCTGAAAGTTTATAACTTTCAATGATTCATTTCAAACCCGTAGTAAAGCACGGGCATGTTGTGCAAGTATAAAAATGAATATTTGTTTGTTCGTCTCGACTGGACTCAAAAGCTACTGGACTGATTTCGCTGAAAGTTTCACAATTTGTTCTTATTAGTCCTGAAAAGGTTTAGGAAGTGGTTTGAACGAAACCCGATGGGTAGTTTTTTATGATGAGTAATAAATTTAATTGCAAAGCCGCACCAAGATTGGATCGACTTGATGCACAGATTGTCTCTAGGTGACAACTTACACTGTCGATATGAAATGCTGTATACAGTATAGGAGGATGGGAACACGCCGCCATGTTTTATAAAGTACGTTTCTTGCTAGGAGGTTCATGACCATGCAAATAAAGATGGCTGACAGTCTGGACAGGCTCTGTGACCTAGGCAACGCCGTGAATAGAAAGTAGAGTGCACATCATCTTCGAGGTTTCCATGGTCGTGATGACTGATGGCAAAAGAAACAAAATAGGTGCAACTGGTAGATCTACCAGCGGAGCACGAATTAAAAACTGTTAAACGGTACGTAATTTATTTTTACGTAGATTGTATACTGAGCTCTATTACATTTAAAAATATACAATTAACAATATTGTTGCTTTGCTTGCAGTTGTTGTTGCTTTCTCCGTCAAAATAATCATGTCTCCTAAACGCTCATCAGTTGGTAGATCTACCAGCGGAGCACTAAAGAAAAAGCGACTACGAGCCACGTATTCCCATCATTCCCACCGACATGCCATTTCATTTCAAAAGACTGAAGTTTGCCTTGCGTTCTCAACGACCATCAACAAGGCACAAGGTGATTCGCTTCAAGTCTGTGATTTAAATCTGGAAAATCCATGCTTTTCACACACTCACGGGTGGGACGGCCGAAAAATATATGTTTTTGCAGAAGACGGAAAGACCAAACATATTGTATATCCGAAGCACGTGAATAAATGTTTCAAATTTTATTTAATTCACAAATTTTTTCATTTATTTTGAACATATCAATTTTTCTGTTTTCTATATGTGTATCTACTTAGAAAGAGAAAGAGGCGTTGCAAAAGCTATTAAAATAATGGAAAATAACCGATACTAATGTGGAATCGATTTTTTTTTTTTTCGCTGAAATGAATTGTGACACTCTGGATACCGTTTAAATCCACTTTCAGCCTCCACTGGGACGGGGGCTGAGATGGGGGTGAAAAATGAATAGTCTAAAATGACTAAGATAGTGTTGAATACACAGATTTTGTGTTCGCAAGGCTGATTGGTGACAGTCTTAACGGCAGTTGGAATCGTGTACACCATATCTAGAACGTAACAGGTAAATACATACAATTACTTTTTTTTTTTTTTTTTTTTGAAAGGATCAAATACTTCCCAGTCAATTCGGGCTTCCACTTAGACAAAGTTTTACTCGAAAATGAACTAATCTATAACTTAAAGTCGAACACATATAAAGAACTTTAAAAAGACGTAATAGATCGTAAAATGTCAATCAACGACTCAATAAGGGATTCTTCAATAATTCACCTCATATATAATTAACAAGTAATACAAATCTTGGAGGTAAACATTTAAAAACTATCCGGGCAACGTCAGGTACTACAGCTAGTTATTTATGTAGTCTAATATTCGGTTGTATCCAGTAATCGGGAGATAGTGGGTTCAAGCCCCACTGTCGGCAGCCCTGAAGATGGTTTTCCGTGGTTTCCCATTTTCACACCAGGCAAATGCCGGGGCTGTACCTTAATTAAGGCCACGGCCGCTTCCTTCCTATTCCTAGGCCTTCCCTATCCCATCGTCGCCATAAGACATATCTGTGTCGGTGCGACGTAAAGCAAATAGCAAATAATAATAATAATAATAATAATAATAATAATAATAATAATAATAATAATAATAATAATAATAATAATAATAATAATAATAATAATAATAATAATAATCGGTTATCTCAAAAAAATGCTCAACACAACAGTCTTAAGCAAACCATAAGGATCACTTAATTATGGTTCAGTGAGGGTAAGCGGATGTCAAATATAGACACAAATATGTCAAAGTTTCTGCTGGACAGTTTTCGAGATACAGGGGCATATACTGGACAGTTCTATTATTGGTGAGATAGGGTTTTCAATCTTCTCTTAATTATTAAAGTTGGATCTCATCCTCAGAGTAGGCAATAAATCCAAATTTCGTTATCTCTGTATTATCTAGGAGTTAAAACATGCTATCGAGGACAAAGCTAATGAAAGAATCCGTGGCAAATACAACCCATTAGGGACTTTGACCTGCATAGACAAGTAGTACCCTGCCAGATGGTCTTCAGGTATTGAGCACCACGTGGTCAGCGTGACGATGTCCTCAGCCGTAATTATTTGGCTTTCATGACCTCATCCATTATCACTTAAATCAGGCAGTTTCTCAGTTAATCTCACGAGACTGAGTTCTAGGGTTTAGGGATTAGGGTTAAAATTATTGGATGAATCGGGAATTGACCTCCGGCCCCCGCGGTAAGTGGTAGACCGTGTACACAGCGAGACTTGCTATCGGGGATAAAACTATTAAATGAAAATATTTCAAGGATAAATCGATCTTTTTTTTTTTTTTTGGCTAGTAGCTTTACGTCGCACCGACACAGATAGGTCTTATGGCGACGATGGGACCGGAAAGGCCTAGGAGTTGGAGGGAAGCGGCCGTGGCCTTAATTAAGGTACAGCCCCAGCATTTGCCTGGTGTGAAAATGGGAAAACACAGAAAACCGTCTTCAGGGCTGCCGACAGCTGGATTCAAACCCACTATCTCCCGGATGCAAGCTCACAACCGCGCGCCCCTGATCGCACGCCCAACTCGCCCGGTAAATTCGATCTTAGAATCGCGACCGCTTTACGAGAAGTTACCCATCAACGCCATGTTTAGTCCATTAAGTAGGATCGAACTCATCTTACGACGAAGCAAGTTAGCTGCACGGTTCGTATCGTGTAGCTGTGTGCTTGTATTTGAGAGACAGTGGGTCGGCAGCCCTGAGATGGTTTTCCGCGGTATGTACCTTCACACCAGGCAAACGCTGGGGCTGTACTTCAATTAAAGCCACGGCTTCTTACCTTCCCGATCCTAGCTCTTTCACATCCTTGCGTGTTGCTGAAAACCTTCGGTGTGTTGGTTCGACGAGAAACTACTGCTGCTAAATGTTTAGAGTGCCGGTCTTAAGTCCAAGGGTCCCGGGTTCGATTCCCGTCCGGTACGGGGATTTTAACCTTAATTAGTTAATATTTCTGGCTCGACTTCAACATTAGAACTCCGTCACACGTAGGGTCCCATCCTCACAGACACGTACGTCACCAACAGGCGTCAATTCGAAAGACCTGCACAATCCTCTTCGGAGTCCATGCGCCATTACTACCACGTACTAACAATAACAGAACCCAAACAAGCCCCATGGCTCAACAGCCCCGAAAGGTCTTAGCCTACCAAGCGACCGCTGCTCAACGCGAAGGCCTGTAGATTATGAGGTGTCGTGTGGTCAGCACGACGAATCCTCTCGGCCGTTATCCTTGGTTTTCTAGCTTGGGGCCGTCATCTCGCCGTCATATAGCACCTTAATTGTAATCACGTAGGCAGAGTGGACCTCGAACCAGCCCTCAGATCCAGGTAAAATATCCTTGACCTCGCCGGTAATCGAACCCGGTCCTTCGCGTACGTGGCACGTACGCTGCCCCTACACCGCGTGGCCGGCTGATGGTAATGGTAATAATAATGTGCATATAATAACCAGTTCCTCTGTTCTCTATCCGGAAAAAAATATGTCGAAGACTGGAAAACTGTAAATTTGCATGCAGGTAACCCCTAAACCGTATGACCGGAAAATTCCTTTGAGGATCTCAAAAATAGGAAGTTCTCTAAAAAGAAAGTGAAATTGCAAAAGAATTCATTTTCATTGTCGTAAAGAATACTTTGTATACATACACTTTTTGAAAAAGAATATCACGGACTTCTAGTAGGATCGAACTCGATTTTTTGGGAACAGAACTAACCGACAGCGCCAATATAATAATGAAAATGAAAACCTACAACCTGTTTTCCAGTCATTGACCGGGTCAGGAATGGAATGAATGAAGCATATATAGGCTATTAGTACGATGGGGTCGCCACTCCCAAAGTGATTTATTAATTACTGATAGATGCTATGAAATGAGAATGAGAGTGTTGCTGGAATGAAAGATGACAGGGAAAACCAGAGTACCCGGAGAAAAACCTGTCCCGCCTCCGCTTTGTCCAGCACAAATTTCACATGGAGTGACCGGGCAATATAGTAATAATAATAATAATAATAATAATAATAATAATAATAATAATAATAATAATAATAATAATAATGGCGTGTGGCCTCCGGAGAGGCCTGATACAGGTCTTTCGAGTTGATACCGTTTGGGCGACCTGCCCGCCTGTGAGGATGGGGCCCTTCCTTAGATGAAATCTAATGTTGAAGGCGGTACAAAAACCCAGCCCCCGAGCCATAGGAATCAACTAATGAAAGATAAAACCCTCGAACAGACAGGGAATCGAACCCGGGACCCCCTTGCTAACCATTTAGCCATCGACCCGGACACTGCACCACTGAAGTCGACTATCGTCTCTGTAGTCCACGATGGATAATTCTGCATCCGAAACTGTTGAAACCTTGTTAGCCATATTACACAGGCTATGTGTTGCAGCAGACCCCTTCAATGTCCCAGAAATTAAGTTGGACAGCTGATATTTATTAAATGCCGCCTACATTCCATCCCCCGTCGCTTTAAATCTTGACTGAGTTGAGCACTTTGGCGCCCTCTTCCTCACCCCAACGTCTCGTATTCTGAAGGAGGGTTTTTACCTTTTTTTCTTTTCCCTGCGTGCCTACTTTAAAGCACAATGGAGATGTTATTTTTTGCAACAGTCGCATGAAATAATATGAAGAGGGTTGGGAAGAACAAGAAGGTAGAATTTTCTCATTTCCCTATTGTTGAATTTAAGTGAATGATATATTGAATTTAATGTTGTAATTCATCTATATATAAAAGAATCCTATAAGTATTTCTCCAGTATGTGATATCTTATATATTTCATACAGAACAATCTCGAAACAGCTCTGTGGATCGGTGGTAAAAAATCGGCGTCCGTAATCACCATTTCAGGTTCAAACCCAACGGAAGTTATCGAGTTTTTGAAGGGCAGAAAACAGTTTATTCATCAGTAAAATATCTCTGGTGACATTCAGTGTTTACCTTACAAAATAAAATAAAACTCGGTAATAGCACGCCCAAGGAAGTTCCAGCTTCTCTGTCACCTAACGGAGAAGAATGGAACGTTAAATCAACACAGACGCGGCCTAAATTGCATCAAATCAAAACTTATCTTGATAATGGCTGAGACGACATTATTATTATTATTATTATTATTATTATTATGAGGACACTTGCACCAATTTTACGACTGGACACCCTACTTCTTCTTCTTCTTCTTCTTCTTCTTCTTCTTCTTCTTCTTCTTCTTCTTCTTAATCTGCTTACCCTCCAGGTTTTGTTTTTCCCTCGGACTCAGCGAGGGATCACACCTCTACCGACTCAGGAGCAATGCCCTGGAGCGTGAGACGTTGGGTCGGGGGTACAACTGGGGAAGATGACCAGTACCCCCCCAGGCGGCCTCACCTGCTATGCTGAACAGGGGCCTTGCGGGGGGGGGGGATAGGAAGATTGGAAGGGATAGACAAGGAAGAGGGAAGGAAACGGCCGTGGCCTTAAGTTAGGTACCATCCCGGCATATACCGGGAGGAGAAGTTGGAAACCACGGAAAACCACTTCCAGGATGGCTGAGGTGGGAATCGAACCCACCTTCACTCAGTCTACTCAGTTGACCTCCCGAGGTTGAGTGGACCACGTTCCAGCCCTCGAACCACTTTTCAAATTTCGTGGCAGAGCCGGGAATCAAAATCGGGCCTCCGGGGGGGGGGGCAGGTAATCACACTAACCACTACACCACAGAGGCGGACACTGGATACCCTTCTTGACGGAAACTCTACATGGAGGGATATATTCACTATTATGGTACGTGTTCCTGTGGTGGCGGTGGTGGAGGGGTGTGTTGCATTTAAAGGTGTATTAGACAAACCCAAACGCCTAGTTCCCGAACCAGAGTAATTAACTAGATGCGGCTAAACTCCCCAGCCCAGGCGAGAATCGAAACCGGAACCGTCTGTCCAAAGGTTGCAACGCTGATTATTCAGTGAAGGAGGCGAATTATTATTATTATTATTATTATTATTATTATTATTATTATTATTATTATTATTATTATTACGGAGTTATCCGTGGTAGTTAGAGGTGAAAGAAGGTGCGGGCGGGAATAGGTCTCAACTACAGAATTCAAGTTAATTTAAAACTTTAACAAAGGTTATATTTTCTTTTCCAAAATCAACAAATGACAACAAATAACAAAGGTGTAACAGGTACCAAGTAGCAGATCAACAATTTAAGAATTTACAGATTACAGTCGTTACAAGATTTGGGCTTCGAGCCCCAAGTTTAATTCCTGCACTCTCAGCTCACAACCACCATAGCTGAAGGGCAGAAAACCCCTAAGTACGAGGAGCACTTGCTCCTAATTACAATGTTAAGAGAAAAAGAGCAGACCCGCTCTCAATTTTACAAGCCTATCAAAGGCTACAACAAACTTCATTCCTAACTGCCCTTAAGGCACACATACAGTGAAACAGGGGTATCTTGTACCCAACCTACAGGGCCTTCACATGAAGAAAACAAACTCTGGGTTAATTAAATGGCCCAAAAAACCAAATTGACTGGAGGCGTAGCTTGCACTCCTACATGAAACTTCTTAAAACCTAAGTGGCACTCGGCCAGTTATACAGGGGCTAATCCCATACTAGGGAGGTGACTCGTAGAAGAATAATTTATTACACTAAGAAGAGAAGAAAATCGGGTATGAAAACGTAGTCACCTCAAAACAACATGAGTGGGAGCTCGAGAGGGTTAAGCACTCTCTATCCCGAATTGCGGTTAATTTACATGAATATAGTAAGGTTTACATTGAAAAGGATTCGAACCTTCCCCCGCGGGTTAAAACTGCTGAGCTAGCAAGAAATAAAGATGTTAACAGGCCATTACCTTGTTGATGAACTGCTGCCCGAAGAAAGAGGCGCTTCCCGCCCCCTGCTACATAATCACACACTAAGCAAGTTGTCGATGAAGTGGCCCGGAGACAAGAAAATCAGCAGTTTTTATACCCTCGTGGAAAATTCGAGACCTTTCAAGAATGAATAGACACACCCCTTCAACTTTATTGGTAGACTAGGAATTACACATGGAAACCTGAGGAAGAAAGCTATGACTGGAGGAAAATTAATTACAGAAATTATTGATTGGTTAAATTCAAAACTGGTGGAAAGAGAAGGGTTATACTGCCAACCCAAAAAATGAATGAAAGAAATTTAACAAAGAACAAACTTATGAATACCAAATTTCTTCAAAAAACAGTTCCTTCACTTAGCACTAGGGTGCATAATTATAGTTCTTAGGCAGTGACATCTAGAAGAGGACGTCCACACTTCTTGCTAGATAGTAAACAAAAACACGTCGGAATAGACACAGTTCAGAAAATTTCAAAATTACACCATTTACCGTAGTGACATCTTTTAAGAAATAGTAGAATTAGTTCAGTTTTCAAGGTTCCAAACTTCTCCTGTAGAGGAGTTTAAATTGGCGCAATATTTGAACTAGCGGCGTGGAGGTGTACCGCCCGTTACAATTATTATTATTATTTATGATGGTCCCTGAATCGTTAGAGAACGTCACAGAGCTCAGAATATTTTAAGCAAGCCTCAGGCCAATGAATGTGACGGATTTCCGCTTCCATCTGACAGGTCAGAGATTCCTTGAAAACAGCTTGCCGAATGAAATGGAATTCTATGGGTACTACAAATATCATTCTATGAAAGAAAGAAAGAAAGAAAGAAAGAAAGAAAGAAAGAAAGAAAGAAAGAAAGAAAGAAAGAAATTAGAATTGATTGAATCGTCAAAGAGAATGCGTCTGGATGTGTTAGGAGTTGATGATGCCCGAGAAATAAGACATTCTGAGGAAGAGGTAAGAGATTATAGGATATTATTAACGGGTGTTAAAAGGGAAAGGGCAGAATGTGAGATTGGACTGTTCATCAAGAACACCACAGCAGGCAACAGTTTCTGTAAGGCACGTAAATGAGCGAATTATGTGGATGGATTTAGAAGTTGGAGGAATTAGGACGAGAATGGTCTCAGTGTACTCACCATCTGATAGAGTAGATGATAATTAATAAGATACGTTTTATGAAGCACTGAGTAGCATAATAGTCAATAGCAAGGACAGCTACCGACACCCAACCATCTTAGTGCACGATGGGAGACTCGAGGATACTACCACACACAATCACCAGCGGTCTGCGGTGGGTAGTTGTGGCTGCAAGGTAAAATATACGGACACACACGTGTATATTTACCGTCTTACTAATAAACGGTGTATAACTTTTATACAAGGTTTATACACCGTTTACGCGAAATTCGTTACTAATAAACCGTGTATAAGCCTCCTATGTATACATCTGTTATAGTTATTCACTGAATTGCTTATACAGTCCAGGACCCTTGTATAAGCGTTGTATAGCAGCGTGGAGCGGAAAAAAAGAAACGAGTGAGCAGTTTATTTTCGTGGTATTTATTGTCGACAGTAATATAATCGTTGTAAAATATTCGACTTATCCATTTAACATTGAGCACACGTTGAAAGAATGACGATAACGTTGATGATCTTCACGATATTTTAAACATAGAAGACATACGGTACCGTACACCATTCAGAGGTTATGGAAGCTAGACATCTTCGTCAAGTAAAACACTTTAAAGAGACGGAATGACAATGAATAACTATAAAAGAAATGATGGTTGGGCGTATTTTTGTGTAAAAATGTGTTACAGCTTAATAGACCTTTGATATTGCGAGTTTATGATACACTATCTGCCCCTACAAAGATCTTTCTTAATTGAGTAGGTACCTACCGTATACAATGGGACATATTCCTCGAGATAAAAAGTGGCATAACTTGAAAACCATACGTAATATGATTTCCATACTTTGTAGTTGAATACGTAGAAATGTGATGTATAAATGCCTAATAGAAACTTTTTTGATCTAACCTTTCGTTTAGCTACAAAACAGGTTTTCCTTTCTCCTGAAAAGTAAGGATTTTGGAATGTGTACCCTTTTCAACTCGCCGATTCAATTACAATTGCTCACGTTTTCCGAACTACCCCAGTTAGGAGCTTTTGATATTTTCTTAAGCTTTTCCATTTCTTTTTTAGCGTCCATTACACAAGCAAGCTGAAGAAATTTTGATATCAATATAAGTCAATTTCCAGCTGTCTCACGGAATGACAATGAATAACTATAAAAGAAATTGTGGTTGGGCGTATGTTTGTGTATTAATGTGTTACTGCTTAATAGACTTTAAATTGCGAGTTTATTATACATTATCTGCCTCTACAAAGATCTTAGATCTTTCTCAAATTTGAGTATAAAAAGGGACATATTCCTTGACATAAAAAATGGTATAACTTGAAAACTGTACGTAATATGATATCCATACTTTGTAGTTGAATACGTAGAAATGTGATGTATAAATGCCTAATAGAAACTTTTTTGATCTAACCTTTCGTTTAGCTACAAAACAGGTTTACCTTTCTCCTGAAAAGTAAGGATTTTGGAATGTGTACCCTTTTCAACCCGCCGATTCAATTACAATTGCTTACGTTTTCCGTACTATCCCAGTTAGAAGCTATTGATCTTTTCTTAAGCCATTCCATTTCTTTTTTTTTTTGGCGTTCATTACACAAGCAAGCTGAAGAAATGTTGGTATCAGTATAAGCGAATTTCCAGCTGTCTCACTTAGTGTTGCCACTGCCTTTTCGATATGCCATGCTACTGTGCGACTTTCCGGAAAGTTTTGCTCGTAGATAACCAGCAGAAGCGATCATAAAGGCGGTGAACGTGCGAAATACGTCAGTGAACTGCAGGAAGAGATTCCTACTCCTTGGAACGAGTGTATACGTGCTGTATAGTAATACAATGCGTATACCTCGTTTATTAGTAAGAAAAATGTAAAACGCTCATAGAGGGTTTATTCACTGTATAACTAAACAAGAGTTAAACAACGGTATAAGGACTTTTTATTAGTAAGACCCTTATAATATATACTACATTTAGGCCTACACTTCAAAATTTGTCAGAATGTAGAGAAACGATTATCAATAAATATAGTACTTATATGTTGAGTTATTCTCAGGTTAACGAAGGTCAGGGGTCACTTTATAGAACACACTTAAAGTAACTATAGAACAATTCCTTTTTACATTTTCTGCCACTTTTATTTCACTTCTGATCTACGCAGCTCTAGCTTTTGTCCTGTGTGTTTTCGTATATTTTATTTTATTCTTTATCTCACCAATTTCATCTGGCTCCACATGAGTTCTTGACAAAAGCTCTCTCTTAACCATAGGATATTTCGTTTAATGGGTTTAAAATTGCATTCCATTTTTCACACAATTGAAGAACTTTATTAAGGAATTAAGTTGAATCTGTCGAATGATACGGGGCCGATGACCTTCGATGTTGGGCCCCTTTAAACAACAAGCATCATCATCATCATCGAGTGATACCATATGGCAGGGCCTCTCAAACGCCCAAAATCTCACGCGTGCAAACAGCGGCGCAGACTTCCTGTGCACAGTGCATCGCTCCTGCTCGGCTGGGCTCGGCTTGGCTCGGCTCGGACCAACGCTTCGTCTCTGGGCTACTCGGCTAAGCTCGGCTCAACTCGGCTCGGATTTGGAGCGCTACGGAGCAAGCGAGGAAGAGGGATACAGGGGGAGCGAGCGAGACAGGCGTGGGGAAAGAGAGAGACAGCTATTGCTCCAAATCGAGGAGTCTGCACTCTGGTCAACCAAGCGAAGTCGTCTTTTGCACCGTGCACAGGGCATGCACCAGGCGCATGCACCCTGAGAGGCCCTGCCATATGGAGTCACTAACATTCCGGCATTCTGCGTCAACACCACATCTCGAACGCATCGGTGCCTTGTTTGTTTCTGGCTTTTAGGATCCATGTTTCAAAACCATATGAAAAGACGGAGAAACTAATAGCTTCGTCAAGGGAGATCTTTGTTATTGGTCCATTTTTTCATATCGTAGTGAGTTTCCTGCTAGCAACTCGTTCGATCTTTCTTCTTATTTCTGCCTCACGACTTTCCAGTGCCGCAGGTACAGTAGTTGATCCAAGATCAGGGGCGTAGCCAGGGGGGTGTTACTGGGGGTTAGAACCCCCCCCCCAATTGAACTTTCACAAAAAGAAAATAAATAGAAACTGACAGTAAACAATAAACTTCTTTTATGTGATCAAGATAAACTCCCTGCAATCTACTGCTTGTTGAGAGTGTTTGCCACCCTACCTGTCACCACTGCAGCCAGTGAGAGATCATTTTTAACATTAAGACGCCTTAAAACCTACCTCAGAAATACCACAAGTGAAAGTCGACTCAATTCACAGACAATATTCACAGACACATAGTTGTAAAACCAACAGATGTGTTAAATTTATTTTCTAGGAAGCCTCGAAAATTAGATTTTAGATTGTAAACTGAACATACCGTTTGAGATAAAACTGCTGACCTCGATCATATTGTTCTTGTTCTGTATTTTAAAGTAAGAATTTTGTAGTGTATTGCAATCTGAATATCACATACAGTAATTCACTCTTGTATCAGTATCCTTATGACAGTCATGCATGCGCGTACCAGACACGCACAAGCACTTTCATTATGTTATATCTTAATTTTGTTACTGTAACCCCCCCCCCCATTGGCCAATCCTGGCTACGCTACTGTCCAAGATAGACAAATTCGTGTACTACTTCCAGTTCCGCTGATCTACCTGTAAGGTGGATCTCGCCTCCTCCGTCAGTTATAACTTTAGAGTTACTAAAGTTCAAATGACCTCTCGTATTGTTTATTATATTATTTAACTTGGCTGTTTTAACTCACGCCGGAAAAGTAACACTCTTCACCCTTGCCAGTGGGTGGCCAGCTCCATCGCACGTGCAGACGGCACTTGTTGACTCCCCTTCACAGACGGCAGGTGCGACACGCCCTGCTTTCCTTAACACATGACAGCAATCAGTAGTACAGCATTCTTCAGACTGTTTCCCAAAGTGTAGAGGACACTCTACAAAACCACTTAGTTGTCAGTTTGCAAGAGAAACGAAATATTTCAAAGGTGAAGGACCTGCCCAGAAATATGAGGGTCTTTTCTTCTGAGAACCAACAGGCAAATCAGTCAACCATCCTATTCTGTCTGCAGCCACATCCTGATTGGTGTAATATGTTTGCACTTCATTAGCACAGACTATTCTCAGGCTTACTTACGGCTCTGATAAGTTTGAAGGTAATAAATAAAATTTATATGTACCCCATGGTCCCGTTTCCTGACACGGGGTCGGGAATGAGGTGAGACAAAATGTATTGGATGTTTCCACGGCCGGATGCCCTTCCTGTCGCCAACCTCAGCAGAGGAGCTAATGAAGATGAAATGAATGAGGGTGAATGAAAGTGGGTAAGGAGGTGTAAGGAGGGAAGGAAGGAAGTTTGTGGGCTAGGAATAGGAACTGTTCCGGCATTTTAAAATTTAACGTCTGGTGGCATTTCTTCGTTAGTGAAGAAAAGTATTCTAAAGATGAGGGTATTGTGTAAATGATATCAGGGACCCCTGAATTGGTTGCACGGATCGGCGGAGAAAAGAGCTGCTGTAGAGTATTTTGATTCAAGTCGGAGTGAACAGCAGTCCCCAAGCACCGACATTTATTTACTTTTTTAAAATTTGTTTTACGTCGCACCGACACAAATAGGTCTTATGGCGACTATGGGTTAGGAAAGTCCTAGGAATGGGAAGGAAGCGACCGTGACCTTAATTAAGGTACAGTCCCAGCATTTGCCTAGTGTGAAAATGGAAAACCGCGGAAAACCATCTTCAGGACTACCGATAGTGGGGTTCGATCCCACTATCTCCCGAATGCCAAGCCGCGCGGCCACTTGATCGGTCATTTACTCTTTCAACCTCTGAGCCGGTTACGAATAATCTCCCCGACATGGTGTACTGCTTACAGGTAACCGTAAATGTTGTCTTCTTTGTACTATCATGAGGGTAAGTCAAGAAGATATGCCCTGTCTTATTATTCAGAGACAAAGAACAGAGCTCGCTTCAACGTATTTGTCCAATAGTTTGTAACCCCAATGATAAATTGCGCACAGGAGCACAAACTGCTAAACCAACCTTACAATGGCGACAGCTACAAAATGACGGAAGTTACTGAACGAGTGGTCACGAGAGGGAATACGCACAGTGATCCGTATTCTGTGGGAAAAGAAACACGGAACCAGTGAACATTCACAGGAGAACTGTTTGTAAACGAGTAGAAAGTGATGTCTGTCTGTCCAACAAGTGTGGAAAAGTGGTGTCGTGAATTTGAGTCAGCATCAGACTCATTCGTTAATGCCGTTGATGAAATGGTACACGAGAACAGAAGTGTAACGTTGAATCCGTTGAAGATGTTCAACGCATAGGACGCCCCTTTCTTCCTCAAGGAAAGGAGACACTAATTTTACAACTGCTTGAATAACCTGGGTGATTATGTCGAAATACACAGGAGTGATGCCGAAATAGAGTGGTGTTCATTATCTTGATCTGTCTTTGTTCCTTTAAAAAACATTACGAGAACTTGCTTTTTTTTTTTTGGCTTACCTTCTTCTTTCCCAGAATGATTAGTCCGGCTGGCATGCAAGGTCACTGATGCGGACCCAACTTCTTCATTCATTTCTATTGAACACTGTGTTCTCTTCCAACTCCAGTTCTTGAAGATCCGAGATGACAGAGTCCCTCCATCTTCTACAGGGACTAGCTCTTCCTCTGTTTCCAGGAGACTCTTCTTCCCACATAACCACTTCCTCTCCTTCTGACGCGGCAAACCCTCTTAGTCCTGACTGCAAGCGTCTTCAACGCTGGTCGCCTTTACTCAGTCCCATATAGTTCCACTTATTATATCCTTCCTTTGACCCACTGCATGCCCATCGCAGCATTTTCATTTCTGCCACCTCCAGCTTCCTTTCAGAGGCACTTTTTTCAAACCATACGTTAAGAAGGACGAATCGTACCCTTATAAATTAAGAGATTTGATGGTCTCCTCTTGTCACAGAGGACTCCCGTAACTGTTCTCCATTTACACCAGCCAGACTGGATTCTTCTGATGATCTCAACTCCTGTTTCACCGTCATTTTGCACCACTGAGTCCAACGCAGGTCTCCCTTCTAGTACCAGTCCAGTTCCTTCACACATGTATTCATTTTTTGTCATACTCAGTCTCATTCCTCTACTCTCCTGTGCAGACCTCCAGTTTTGTAATGACACATCTGCATTTAAAACTTAATCCTAGCAATACCAAGATATTTTTTGTTAAACGTATTACCAAAGAAGGGGAACTTAGAGGCCCCTGAAGAAAACTTACACAAGTTACCCTATATTTGTATGTATTAAGCAGTTGAAAAGGCACTGCTTCCATGTCTACGGATTTCATTACCTTCAATTTTATTTTATTTTATTTTAAATCAAATTCTTCCAAAATGTCTGCAACCACTGCTTCAATAGAGCTGTACGTATATCACGCTTCAACATGTTTACCTTTCAGTGGCAGCAGAAAGCCAACTACAAAAACCGTAAACTTCAGGAAAAGACACGAATACATAGTATTTATTAAAGTTTCAAAAATTATAAAATATGTATCTTTAAATGATTCCGAAAATGTTCCTTCGTATTACCAAAGAGAGACCACTGAGACTTTTGAACAGTAAATCAGTATAATTTGTTTAGTAACGCGTATACTGCATTTAATACATTATTACATTTTATTAATCCAGTTATTGTAACTGACGATAACAGGTGGCGGTGGTGGTGGTGATGTTTATTGTTTTAACAGGAAGTACAACTAGGCATCCATCCTCTATATAATACCAATCAGAGGGAAAAAATAGAAGGGATTCGATACTTCGAAAAATGAAGGTATCGGCCAAAGAAAGACAAGGGCCATGAAGGGCGTCGATACTTAATACCATCGGGGTAGGAAAAGAACAAGAGTTGACCAAGCGATGCCGAATATAATAGATGAAAGTGAGGAGACTGGCGCAAGTAAGTGAAAGCAATGCCAGGATTCAGCTAAGGGCCCCGCGGTCGCCAACGCACGCTCCCAAGTTCAGATCCCCTGGGGCCCCTTTCAGTCGCTTCTTACGACAAGCAGGGGATACCGTGGGTGTTATTCTACCACCCCCACCCCCAGGGGGGCTGACGATAACAGTGTGTTTTAATAATAGGTTTATTGCAGCCAATGGCCAATACATACACATACAGATTCATTTTCTTCACTATATCTCACTAAAGATTTTGTTCTTTTCAAGCGGTCCTGTAGGTGATATCTCCCACATTGTTTACCACAAAGTTCACAATAGCAGTGTTCATCCGGTGAATGAAAAGACTTTATTTTACATATTCGATGATGAAATCCACGCACAGCAAACCGAGTCATTGTGTGCCTCAGAGCGTAGTTGGTTTGAGTCCATTCCTTATTTATCATTGCGTCGGTGCAATAAAATTCCTCCCAGATATTTGCCCTTTTCTCCTTCCTATCATTTAGGTGTTTTTCTGAAGCTTTGATTGTTGGTAGATGCAATCTTAATTTAAGATCCTCGATGAAGAAAGTTTCCTTTGTAAGTTCGTAAACTAATCTTGTAGGAGTACATTTTGAGACGGCTAGTGTCCTTTTCAAGACCCTTGCTTTTACACGATCTAATGTTTCGAGGCCTCTGGATGTAAGGTGTGTCCAAATTAAGTGTATGCCGTATGTTACGATCGGTGCTGTTTTTGCGTGAAATAAGAATAACGCTGTTTTAATGTCCAGTAACTCTGGATTGGTGATATCATGAACACTACGAATAGCTGCTATTGCTCTTTCCTTTATATGTATTCTAAATGACTTTCTGGTTGTTTGTAGATGTATTCCCAAATATTTGAAATGATTTACAATTTACAATTTCTCATTTCTGAGAAGTATGTTATCTGATTTCGCTAATCTTCCACCCTTTCTTAACACCATCTGTACCGTCTTGTTAATGTTAATAGTAAGACCATTTTCCTTTGCCCATTCCTCCAGTTTGTCTATTACTCTGTAATTCTTCTTTATTATTGGATCGTAAGACCATGTCATCAGCATACAAGCATAGTACTACTGGGGAGTTCCTAGGTATTATTTTAGTGACAATATCTGAAGTGATTACATTAAAGAGTAGTGGGCTTAATGGGTCTCCTTGTAAGACTCCATTTGTCTGAGTGATGTTTTTTGACCTGGTTGTCCCATCATCTATCATAATTCTGTTTGAGGTCAGAATATTATTTATAACAGTCACCAATTTGTTATTTTTTCCTACCAACAGCTCTGGTTTGTGTATAAGAATTTCCCTGTTTATCAAGTCAAAAGCTTTGTTATAGTCAAAAAAGATAGCATTGAATTTCTGTTTAGGGTGTCTAGAGTTTCATCTATGTTATCCAGCAAATTTGCTACAGCGTGGAGTGTTGATCTTCCTTTCCGGAAACCAAGTTGTTGATCAGAAATCTTGTCATTGATTTCTTCCTCCAATCTCCTTTTTAGTAACCTGGTAAATAGTTTTAACAGATTATTTTCTACTGGTATGCCTCTATAGCAGTCTGGAGATCCCGTATCTCCTTTACCTTTGTAAAGGATTTTAATATTGGATTCTCTCCATTCATAGGGAATGTTTCCTTTTTCCATATATGTGTTGAATGATGTCACCCATATTCCTAAAACCGCTTCCATTGACAGTTTTATATGTTCGTGTGTTTTAAATCCTTATAATCATGGATACGGTTCCAGGACACAAAAATAAATGAACTGGCTTCTCTGCTAAGCTCCCCTTCGCCGCCCACTCCCACCCCCCACTCCTACCAATAATATTGCCAGGGTTAAGATTCGTTTACTTTGCTACGACTAGAATTCTCTCTTGTAAACTTATTCTTGATGAAGTAAACTTGTGTCTGTTTTGAATGCAGTGTCTCCCAGCTTCTCCCACCAATGTCCCTTGACTTCACGAAACTGCTAAAGAAATTTATGATGTACAATTGCCATTGTGCACAGTGTGTGTGTGTGTGTGTGTGTGTGTGTGTGTGTGTGTGTGTGTTGAAGGTGGAGAGGGGGCTGGGGAATGTGGCCACTACAGCTTGAGTGATGGCAGGCACCCTTCTAACGAACAAGTGTGTTTCGAAGGCTGTTAGTTCCGGAACATCGTGAGTCTGGGTTGTGCCTGTCGTCAGTCGAGGGGGAGATACCACACCAGACAACCTCCTCCATTTAACTTTCAAAGTTCAAATATCGAAACATTTCCTTTTTAAAATCAAGGACCAAAGGTTTCGTTGTCTTTACGTCTTCTGAAACAATGTTTTAGATTTTAATAATCTTTTTTCTGTTTATTCGGTGGCTTTAGGCCCTGTTGACCATATGACCAATTTTGTAAAATATTTTAGATGTTGTGTTATTTCACTTTATATAACTTACAATACTGGCTGTACAGGGTGAGTTGGCCGTGCGGTTAAGGGCGCGCAGCTGTGAGCTTTCATCCGGAGTGGGTTCGAACCCCACTGTCAGCAACCCTGAATATGGTTTTTGTGTGGTTTCCCATTTTCACACCAGGCAAATATGCTGGGGCTGTACCTTAATTACGGCCACGGTCGCTGCTGGGGCTGTACCTTAATTACGGCTACGGTCGCTTCTTTCCAACTCCTAGCCCTTTCGTATTTCATCATCGCCATAAGACCCATCTGTGTCGGTGCGACATAAAGCACATTGCTAACAAACAAATTATGAAGTGCAAGTTTCCGCATATTTTGCCCGGTACTTCACTAAGACGTTATCTGAACATTTTTGAAAACTCACCGAAAAATTGAGTTTAATTTACCCCCAATACCTCTTTGTAAACCACACTTGTGGCATTGCCACTTAAAGCTAAAATGACCAGGCTACTGGCTGAGCCAACTCTGGAACATGTGACAAAGTACCGTCCATGGGAGAAACCAAAGACTTTAATATTACTTATCTAGACTCACAGAGCGCGCTCGTGCTATGCTATTGAATATCTTCGCACATCGCCATGTTGCGGGCACTTCAATTTCGAATGCATGATTAACACTTGGTGATGTTTACAGTTCCTTGTGTGTTTTTCATGGTGATTCCTATCGGCTAGCGGATCTGTGGTTGTTATGTGATAATTTATAGTACTGGCAACTATTTTTAGTGATAAGTGCGAGCTTACATTGATCGGCAATATTAAAGGAGAGTAGGCCTAAGTTAAGCCGTACGCCTAAGTGCGGAGTGGAGAACTATTCACGATGGTGACCTCTTGTGCAGCTATCAATGGTACAAATCGCTATCAGAAAGGATCTGGTATTTCTTTTCACAAGTGAGTAGAAATTGAAATGTTATAAAATTTCCATAATCGAGAATGGACTATCGAGTGGTGGATTCAGGGATGTGTGGACGTGGCATTCTCAATGTTAAGGCTGCTTCTTCTTCTTAGCGTTTTTCATTTCATTAGGGACAGTTCCTAAGAACTAAACATCTATTCCGAAAAAGTGCACATTTTGTTCTTACAGACTGTGTACCCGTATTAAAATTTCGATAAACACGGGCCTAGAATCTGGAAAATATGATTGATAAAGCTTGATAAAGCCATCTATTTTTAGGTCAAAATATGGCTTCAAATTATTAGTCTAACAATTATCAGAAAAATGATTTATTAATACCATTATCCGTGTTTTCACATCTCCTTTATAATAAAAGAATTGTTAAGTATGCTGTTCCAGAGAAGTTTGACTAGGCTGACCCCTACTTTGCACTAGAAAACACTAATCAGACTACCTGTTTAAATGTTTATTCATCTGTGCTTGATATTCAAGCTCCTTTACCTTCTTCCTGATATGAATCATAATGCTCCTATAATAGAAAGAATACATTTTCAATTTTAATTTGTGCTCTCACCGGGCGAGTTGGCAAAAATAGAGATTTTATGTGGAATCCGAAAAACAAAAACTATTTTAATCGCAATAAAAGAGAAGATGCGTGGAAGGAAATTAGTTCTCAACTAAACATTCCTATCTCTACAGTGAAAGCGAAGATGAAAGCGCTTCTGGGATCATATCGAAGTGAAAGATCGAAAGAAAATATAGCAGAGTCACTGGATCAGGTAAGCTATTACTATTGGTTTATAATGCAAAATTGTGTCATTTTATTACTTTTTTGAACCTACCGGTACCTATTTTGAAGCATTCTTGGGTCATTGTGAAGAACTTCCATTAGTGGGCAGATAACACCACATTCAGAAGGCACAAGCCCTGAACATTTGGATTCGTCATATTTAGATGGGCTATTACGCTTGTGACTAATTTTACTTGGTTTGTGATTTACTTTTTGTTCCATTATTTTATATTTATTTATTTTCTCCTATTGTTTGTATTGATCCACAACAATTAATATATCAAACGCTATTTTTTAAATGGGTGCGGTTTGGATAAGAAATGTATTTCTAAATTGAATTAATATTGTGTGATTTTTAATTATTAACATTCCTATTTGTTCATTTGACTTTTTTAAAATACATATATATAATACCGAGTCGATTTACTGTTTTAAATGCGATTAATTAATATCCTTACCTTCACACAATCCTGAAGTGTTTCAATCAACGCATCACAAACTTCTGGGACGATTTTTGATATTGTGCACTTCGATATTTTAAATAAATACTGCAAACATGTGTACGAATCACCAGTTGCTAAGAAACGCAGTGTGACAGCAAACCTTTCTCTCACTGTTACTGCTTCTCTGAATGTTGTGTCTTGTTTTTCAACTTTTTGACTGATCAGTGAAACGAGTTGTTCAAAATCTTGGGTACTCATGCGGACAAAGTTCTTAATTTTATCATCAATGGGTTCCTGTACCATTTCTCTCATAAGGCTGTTTCCATATTGGCTTCTTCCAAGGAATAATTGTTTGCTCCATCATCGTCGAGGGCGCCGATTTTTCTTCTTCCCTTTCTTGATCAAAAATGACATTGATATGATGGAAAACGCGGCTGCAGCGGCTGGAGGGACAAAACAAGTTTCTATGTTGGCTGCAAAAGAAGAGCAGAAGCGTTCAGGCTTGTTGAAGGCGGCTCGCCCCACTCGCGCTATTTTTCGCCCTGAATTGCGCTCTGTTTTGGGTAGTGCGAAATTTCACTCGAAGCGAGGAAGATTCACCCGAGCGACTTTCGCGAGGGAGTTTCGCTAGTGTAAACGCAGCTTTTATAGTTGGCTTAATGTTAGCTACATATTCTTTTTTTGGAGATTATTAATTTAATGTACGGGTATACAATGTATTTCTGTTTCTGGAGCGTGTTCTCTAAATTTAAGACATTTGTTTATCTACCTAGGTATATATTTACTATCATTAGTAGTGTATTTTGAAGTCTTCTTATCCAGTTTTCTAAATGTTGTTTTATTACGCCTGTTACTTACAGGCTAGCTATCCAAACTATTTTTGGAGATTAGTTCAATAACAACACAAATGTGTTCAGTTTGTATGCATAAGTATCATTTTCGTGTTATTAACGTCTTGATTCTTGTACGGTATATTTATTACGTGTATTAGCGTTAGTCGGTGTAGGCTGTGCTATTTATTATTAATGAATTAGGACCTGGGAATGGCTAAGTTTGCCTGATGCTTAGAATGCAACAGTATTAGACGCTTACCGGAGATTAATGTGAAGGATCATTCAGACCTCAGGATTATTGCTCTGTATAACTTCTGCGAGGCTTTTGATTTAAAATTAGTACAGTAGTTTTGATTTGCGAACTGACGGGAATTTCCGTACGGATCTTCTGCTTTCTAATGCGGCGCCTTTTTAACATTTTATTTTGGATGTATCTGTTGAACATCTGTTCTTACCATGTTATCGTGTATCGCAGGAATAAAAATAACCTGTCGACAGGTGTTTTCATTCGTGCGTAATGTAAGTTAATGCATGAATTCCATACTACGATCTCCTCGGCGTGCTGTGGAGTGCCCCTAACATGGCGGTACGCGCATGGACAGCTCTTCCCCAGTCACACGCTACTGCGCAGCCAGCGGTGTAGGGGCCTTGGGAGAAACAGTTCTCTCTCAAGTCGATGTCGTCTGTCCAGTGACTGTCCTTGAGAGTTACTAACAGTAATGGCAAAACGCCCCTTGAGAGGGAACTGTATATTATTTTTATACTCGAACGGATATTCTGTTTGGATTAACGGTATTCTAGGGATGAAAACTATATCCCTCCGAACACATCCAGTGATCATTGTGGCTTCTACAACGTTTTCATGCAATGGTTTTACTTGTTGTCTAATTCCATTGCGCAATTTAGTCGGATTAACAATTCTTAGTAACATTACAGGTGCTCCGATTTTAAGAATGAGTTTATGTGATGGAAGACCAAAAGGATTCAGCGTATTAAGAATTTCTACGGGGTAATGGACGGCGTCGTCCATTTGGATCACTGAATCAAAAGACCAAGATTCAATGACTTATTCTTCGAAAGCCTTTAACATAATGTCATTCATTTCGGCTGCTTTATTGTTCTTCGGAGTTGACAATCTCGCGCACATTATTATTATTATTATTATTATTATTATTATTATTATTATTATTATTATTATTATTATTATTATTATTATTATTATTATTATTATTATTATTATTATTATTATTATCTTTTACAACTTGTTCGTTGCTCGCACAACCACTCTATGGGTTTCTCCTTGATGTTTCTTATCTCAGGATATATTTTATCAGTTAGTTATGGTAGGGAAGTAACTGCTGTACCCAAATATGAGGGGATGGTGATTTTACATTCCACTGAAGTGTAAATTCTGTCGCCTATTTTGAGTAGCCTCTCAGCGAAAACCCAGGTGGATGAACCACCTCTTATAGGCTATACTCTAGTATTTTTATGAAGTGATGGAGCGAGTTGGTTGTGCGGTTAGAGGCACGCAGCAGTGAGCTTGCATTCGGGAGATAGCGGGTTCGAACTCCAATGTCGGCAGCCCTGAAGATGGTTTCCATTTTTACACCCGGCAAATGCTGGAACTGCACCTTAATTACGGCCACGATCGCTTCCTTCCCACTCTTAGCAAACAAACAAACAAACAAATTATGAAGTGCAAGTTTCCACATACAGTATTTTGCCAAAAATATGAAGCCTTTAGGCACGATTTTACTTCGTCTGCCCGTGTGCCCCTAGGTATGACAGGTAATGAATGGCGAAAATCTCCACCTAATAGCACAATGACCTCTCCCATCAAGCTATTGTTTCCTCTTCAGCTCCATTTAAAAAATCCTATAGGCATTGGCCGGGATTCAAACTGCGGCTGCTTGGTACGAAGCCAGTGAGGACACCACTCGCCTCTAACGACTCGTTCGAGAAAGAAAGGAGTAAGCTCTTAATCTCATGAAGCTCTTACTAAGGCGGCAGCGGTGGTGTTTACCTTATCACAGACTGTAGGGTGAAGCACGTAAGACGTAAACAAATGCTGTCAGACCAAACATTACGGGAGATAATTTTAAGTGTTTCTAAATTCTTCACTCCAACTTCTAGAGCTTCCTCAAGAGGAAGTCCCTTCAGTACATTTCAACTCACGGCTCTAGAATGTGAAACATTATAATTAGAAAATTGGGTGTGATTTACCAAGACTTGTATATTCCCAGCGATTAACAACGCCAAGAGATAAGAAGAAGAAGAAGAAGAAGAAGAGGAGAAGAAAAAGAAGAAGAATTGCAAGGCCTCGGCTACTGTGTACACGCATTTTGATTTGACGCCCTTTAAGCTGGCTGCATGGGTAAACATCGGAATTGTCAACAATCTTTAACATACCGATACAGGCCAACGTCGAAAATCCCTCTGCGGGGTCTGAACCCACAATCGTTGGATCCAGAGACCGACACTCTACCGCTGAGCCACAGAGGAAGTTGTCTGGAGCAATCGCAGCCATATATCACGAACTAAATCCCTTGATCCTCATAAGAATGCACATTCACCACAATTTCATGACTTTATATATTCCTCTCCATGTTAAATTGATCCCCGTCTCAGTCCTGTGGTATTTGAAGGTGCTAAAATGTATCAGCCTTCAAAGATTTACCGGTACGCAAAATAATAATTTCGGGACAAAATTGTGGCACTCCGACGTCTCCGAAAACCGTACAAGGAAACGGAATAAGTCCTGCTCCTCGAAGATTTAGAGTAACGACTATGTATGTGTTGGGTATTCAGCCCGAAGGCTGGTTTGATCCTCTTCAGCTCCGCCAACAGCTGTCATAAATAGCCTAGGCGTTACTGAAGAGGCGTACTAGGGAAATGAGGAGTGAGGTAGTTTCCCGTTGCTTTCCTCACCGAGCCAGCCGTTGCTATTACATATCAGTCTGCCAAGCCCACTGAAATGCATGCACCAACTGACCCTATGAGCGATATTTTCACACCATTCATAGCAGGGACTGGCTGCATAAGGAATGGTATTACTAGCATCACTCATACCCCAGTCACTTTCATATTGTCAAAGACAAGTATGAGACTGAGACAGGTCAATGAAAGTAACAAATTTGATATAGCCCATACCAGAAAACATAGTGCACTGTAAACACTACATCTCGCCAGCAAAGGCATTAGTAACGACTAAAGGAAGATAAAACAATTCTAGGCTCAGCCGGGAACCTGTGGATGCCAATCTCGTAGAGTTACTTGAGGAAACGACCTGAAACACCATGAAAGGCTAAACATTGCCGGTCACCTACGCCTTAACGCAAAAATTTCATGAAGCCTAAATAGAAGTGGAAACACTGTTAGACTCAGACTCAGCTTGTGACCCTGTGATTGCAAACCCACGCTCCCATGTTGATAGCCGCTACGGATTAACCGTTTTAGTCGCTTCATACGAGAGTCAGAAGATACCATGGATGTATTCTACGTCAATTTTTTTTTTTTTTTCAATTTGCTTTACGTCGCACCGACACAGATAGGTCTTATGGCGACGATGGGACAGGAAAGGGCTAGGAATGGGAAGGAAGCGGCCGTGGCCTTAATTAAGGTACAGCCCCAGCATTTGCCTGGTGTGAAAATGGGAAACCACGGAAAACCATCTTCAGGGCTGCCGACAGTGGGGTTCGAACCCACTATCTTCCGAATACTGGATACTAGCCGCACTTAAGCGACTGCAGCTATCGAGCTCGGTAGGCCATCTTTTTACATAACTATTGATGTAATGATCAGGGCTACGAGTCCTCCAGTTTTTCGCGGAATCCGAACCCCAGGGACGCGACTTTTCATTCATTGACTATGATTCGAACCGTGTCTCTTGGCTATCAAGTCCTCCAAGATATTACAGCGCGTCCAGAATAAAGCCCTACGCATGATTTCCGGCGCGCAATGGTTCGAACGGAATCGAGAGCAACGATGATCTACGCATGGAAAACATTAACTGTACACCAGAATCCGGAAGACATCCCGGAAATTCTATTCTGGCGTAAATGCCAATCCCAATGAGATCTCCTCATATGACACAGATGATGCATGTTTCTGTGATGGTTGGAAGTGTAATGTGTTGTCTGAGAATGAAGAGAAAGTGTTGGAACAAACATAAATACCCAGTCCTCGAACCAGAAGAATTAATTAGACGCGGTTAAAATCTCCGATACCGCCGAGAATCGAATCCGTGACCATCTGAAGAGAAGGCCTCAACGCTGACCATTCAGCCAAGAATTCGGACAAAACGAAATCATTATTGAGTTTCATTATTTCTATCAGTAATAACATTCAACTTTCGTAGTAGAACAACACAAACATAATTATTTAGTTTCATTATTTCTATTTAACGCGCAACTTGTGTATTTTCAATCTTACCACCTGACGTTTAAGGTCGGGCCGCCAGGTCCGTCAACATGTCTCGCAGTTTAGTTTGGGAGAAGGCAGAAGTGTCCAGTATTGTCTATAGTTATAGTGTATTTGATTTTACTTCCTCCACATTCGGCAGTTACCTCTAGAAAACAGTAAGATTTTCTAATAACGAAAGTAATATAAAATGTATATACGTGTATGCTATGTAATTCAGAATTCAGCCCTTTGAATTGCATTACTCCTTGGTTGCTAGGCAGTTGTTGACATATGGCAGGCACTGATATTGTACTGTACCTTTTAAATAAAACGCTTTTTTTTCCTCTTTTACAAAAAACTACAATTATTACATGGCGTAGTCGGTAGGACCACATAGATATAATTGTTTTGTGTGTTTTATAGGTATCATTATTTAAATCGCGTAATATATTTCCATAGGGGCTGCCTGGCCGAGGCGGTTAAGGCGTGCTTGGTTCGCCCGGAAGGACGTAGGTTCGAATCCCCGTCAAAGTCGTAAAATTTAAGAAATGAGATTTCCACTACCGGAGGTGCATATGGCAGTGAGGTTCACTCAGCCTACACCAAAAATGAGTACCACGTTAATTCCTGGGGGCAAAGGCGGCCGGACGTAGAGTTAACCACTCAACCCCATCAAGTGCCGAGGTTAAGGATAGTGGAAGCCTTTACCTTCCACACCTCCAAGGGTCTTAATGGCCTGCACGGAGATGACTCTGCTTTGCTAATATGTTTCCATAACTTGCATTGAGCGAGGTGGCTGCGTGGTACGGGAAGCGTAGCCGTGAGCTTGAGTTCGGGAGACGATGGGTTTGAACTTCATCATATTGGCAACCTTGAAGATAGTTTTCCATGGTTTTCCGTCTTCGCATCAAGCTGTACCTTATTTACTACTACTAAATGTTTTCATTCCTCCCCTAGAAGGGGGAGGTGGGCCTCCTAGCCTCCTAGACGGTGACGCCGTCTCTCAGGCCAGGAGATTTTTATCGAAGAAGGAGATATGCGGTGAAGGTGAGAGGGTTGGCGGCCGTGGCTTATACTAGGAACTGTTTCGGCATTCGCCTTAGTGCAGGAGAATGGAAAACCACGGGAAACCATTCTCAGGACAGCTGACGGTTAGGGCCAGCTGTGAGGTCCAGCCCTGTCCCGTCTCCCGAATGCACAGGCGTAGAGCCATGGTAGAGCCGTCGGACCACAGACCAGCCGTGGCAACTTGTGGGCCGAGACCCATTCTGCATCCGCCGACCCCTTAATTAAGGCCACGCTTGCTTTCTCAAGTTTGCAGCGCTCCCGTTGCCATTTCATTCGCCCTGCAGATGCACTTTTTCACTTATTAGATCCCTAATTGAGTCTAGTTTTCTCCTGCGTAAGTTTTCTGTCTGCTTTTGCCTGCCCTTACTGACGTTAACCTCATTGGAGGAGTTAATGAGATGAATTGAATGACGTGATATAGGATAGTAGGTAGGGAGAGGGTGAAATCCGGTGCCGGCACATAGCCTACTCCTCTCGAATACCACCAAGGGGTCTGCTCAAGGCTTAACGTCACCTTCCGACGAACGAATCACCATCAACAGCGTCATATGCCCTTACTCCATATGAGCGCTGCGGAGAGGTTTGGAATTTAATTCAGGCTTTTGGCGCGCAATCTACTGATTAGAAATTGTATACAACCACCTCCCTTACCCTACCGGCCAACATTCTGATCGTGAATTTTTTTCGACCAACGGAATTCGAACCGGCTAACCACGGTGTCAGACCGTTTAGACTTCAACGCCTTGACGATCATGGCCATCAATTGGGCTACTTTGAATATATTTTTTATTTACTGTCACATTTTAATATTTCTTGTGTTTCCGATAAAGCTCGTCGAGACGAATCAAATGACACCCTACTCGTCTCCAAGTCCAAGCTCGTTTGTGACCCCCTTCTGTGCCCCCGGGCGATGAATGTTCACCGACCACAACTGAGTCCTATGTCCCATGTCAACGGAGAGGAATTTGCTTGTTTCTATTGGTTGACGATTTCTCGTATTTACGACGTAGTAATGTCTTTACGGCGAAGTTTGTCCTAATCTCCCGGTGCTAGGTCGAAGGGTACGGGATGCGACTTGTGGTGAAGTGGTTGAAATGTGGTTGTGGAGGAGAATTCAGTTACCAAGAGATCTTTACGAGGTTTTTGAGAGGGTGGGGCTACTGAACGTACATAGGAAGGGAACCTACCGTCTGTTCTGGTGCACTTGTGAGGGCTAGGAGGAGAGTGGTGCTATTTGACGGAGCATACGGTATTTTGGCGGCGGGGGAGGGGTATAGGGAGGACGGGGTTGTTTGCGATCAACAGGAGTTTGTCAGGAGGGAAAGGAGGGACTGGGTCTCTGCGCGACATCCACACCCTATAGCCTATGGCCTATGGCACACCGCGCGGTAACTGACTTTCGACCGTCAAAAATGTACCTTACTGGGCGGCCATCGTACACATTATGTTAGCTACTATTGTCACGTCTTGTGCATTTTTCCGTTCTGTTTTAATATAACACACGAACCATTCCTGTATGTGTAATACTTGTTGTGTTATACTGACTATTCGCGTTACATGAAAAAAGTCACATTAATTTTTGCCGCAGACCCCCAACCCCAATTTTAAAAAAATCTAATTTCTGGACATGAAGAAACTATAATTGTATTAAGAAGTGTTAAATAACTTTGTCATCCTCATCGAGCGAGTGGCTACGCAGTTTGGGTGACGTACTTGCCAGCTTGCATTCGGGAGATAGTGGGTTCAAACCCCACTGTCGGCAGCCCTGAAGATGATTCTCCCTGGTTTCCCCTTTTTCACACCAGGCAAATGCTGGGGCTCTACCTTAATTAAGACCACGGTCGCTTCTTTCTCAGTCCAAGCTCTAAACATTCACATGCAACTTTTAGAGAACGGCACTGAAGAGTTCGTATGAAAATGATAGTAGTGTAAATGTTTGCAAAAGAACAAACAGTGCTTTGTGAAATTGTTTCACTTGAGTCAAATATATCGATACAGCCTCTATGATGCACATGGTACAGTACGTATATTAAACTCAGCCATCATAAATCCCTTTCCTATCCCATCGTCATCATAAGACCTGTCTGTGTCGGTGCAGCGTAAAATAAATAGTAAAAATAAATAAAACGAAACTTTCTTTCACTAACATTGACTAAATTGATTTTATAAAATAAAATGTCCGGCTTCATGGCTAAATGGTTAGCGTGCTGGCCTTTGGTCACAGGGGTCCCGGGTTCGATTCCCAGCAGGGTCGGGAATTTTAACTACGATTGGTTAATTCCGCTGGCATGGGGGCTGGGTCTATATATCGTCTTCATCAACATTTCATCATCACGACGCGTAGGTCACCTACGGGCGTCAAATCAAAAGACCTGCACCTGGCGAGCCGAACATGTCCTCGTCGCTCCCGGCACTAAAAGCCATACGCCATTTCATTTCATGAAAGAAAATAATGTCTTGAGCACAATATTCAGTTCATATAAAAAAAATTAGAGTTTCTGCGCCTTGCCACCGTTTGTTTTCCGAAGCTGGAACTGTAAAGTCTAGGGTTGTGTTCCACGCCAGGAAGATGAAAAGTTAGGAATGACATTCCCACTGCAGGAGAGTCACATTGCCCTGGGTTTCACTCACTTGTCAGCCTACACCCGAAATGAGTGTCAGGTTTATTCCTGGGAGCAAGTGTGGCTGGACTTAGGACGAACCACTCTATCCGGCTGTTTATCTGAATCGTATCTGTAAGATATACTGTATGTGTGGTACAGGTCAAAGAAGGTGACCTAGATTTTATACGTATCATGTTCACGGCTGAACGCAATAATTAAAAACGATATTTGGAGAACATGCAAAGCTTGTCAGAAGAAAGTGAGATTTGATCTCTCCTTTTTCGGCAGTGGTCAGGGCTTGGAGCCGGGATCCGTAGTGGAGCGACTTTCTCACGGCAGGTAGCTTGATGGCTGTCAGGACGTGCATTAGCGGTGTCTACATAGCCCAAGTCGTGAACTCGCCCTCCACTTGCTCTGATCATGGTGGAGAAGTCCTCCTACAGCATGGACAGAGAAATATTAATGTACTCAGATATGAACGGATAAACAAGCAGCTATCGAAAATATTGGTGCACCTCGGTAAAGAGCCAGTCAGCCCGGCAGGCGAGAAACTGAAAGTCAAGCGGTCTGCACGTAACCACTACCAGGAGGTGGGAGGGGGCAACTTTGTGGAGAAAACATTACATTTTTATTCCATTTTAGCCGTCTGAAACTAGGAATTGTAGGAATTATTTCATCATCATCATCTGTTTACCCTCCAGGTTCGGCTTTTCCCTCGGACTCAGCGAGGGATCCCACCTCTACCGCCTCAAGGGCAGTGTCCTGGAGCTTCAAGACTCTTGGTCGGGGGATACAACTGGGGAGTATGACCAGTACCTCGCCCAGGCGGCCTCACCTGCTATGGTGAACAGGGGCCTTGTAGGGGGATGGGCAGATTGGAAGGGATAGACAAGGAAGAGGGAAGGAAGCGGCCGTGGCCTTAAGTTAGGTACCATCCCGGCATTCGCCTGGAGGTGAAGTGGGAAACCACGGAAAACCACTTCGAGGATGGCTGAGGTGGGAATCGAACCCACCTCTACTCAGTTGACCTCCCGAGGCTGAGTGGACCCCGTTCCAGCCCTCGTACCACTTTTCAAACTTCGTGGCAGAGCCGGGAATCGAACCCGGACCTCCGAGGGTGGCAGCTAATCACGCTAACCACTACACCACAGAGGCGGTAGGAATTATTTAAAAAATGCAATTCGTAGAATCCCTGCTGTCTTATCAGCTAATTCGTTCCTTTATTTTCTTTAATTATTAACAAAGCTGGGTACTTGTTGATCTCTGTAAAAAATAATCCCCCCCCCCCCCCAATCGCCACTACTGACCACTGTTGCCTAGAGTACCAAGTGAATGACAAGAATACAATTCAAACAAATCTTCTAACCATAGGTTCAGCTTTTGTAATAATCCAATCATCCGGTTTTTCAATATTGCGATCTTAAACGTATTATCAACACATTGCAAGCACCCGTGCCTTTCAATTAATCCTTGTTTGTGAGCTATTTAATCTAGATGAGATGTTTTTGCCTAAAAATTCTCCCGACCTGTATTTGTCATCAACAGATACGACAGACTTACATTCAGTAATGCGAACAGTAATTAATGAGATCCTGCGATTTTCTAATAAAAATCTACAGATTTTAGTACGTAGTAATTTATTATTATTATTATTATTATTATTATTATTATTATTATTATTATTATTATTATTATTATTATTATTATTATTATTATTATTGTACCGGGCGGTACACCTCCACACCGCTAATTTAAAATGTGCGCCTGTTGAAACTCCTCTGCTGGAGGAAGTCTGAACTTTATATACGCTATTAATTCGCTACCTTCTCAGAAGATGTCACCACGTGGAAAATTTTGAGTTTTTGAACTGTGTCATTTTTGATGTGTTTTGTTTCGCCTGAAGTAAGAAGTGTGAACTTTCTCTCCTAGAGGACACTACGGAAGATCAACAATAGTGCACCCTAGTGCGGAGTCAAAGAACTATTTTGTTGGAGAAATTTTTATTTCAAATGTTTGTCTTTGCTAAAAAATTTCAGTTATTGTTTAAGTTGGCTGTATACCCCTCTTTTTCCCCTTGTTTTAGATTTATCCAATCCCGAATTTCTTTTAGTAATTTCCGACCAATCCGATGTATTTCCCCCCAACTTGGATATGTTTCTGTAACCTAGCCAATAAAAAGTTTGTGGGAGGGTGTTTTCTTTCCCCTAACGCCTAGAACCTTCCGCGAGAGGATATAAACTGCTGATTTTAGGGTCTCCGGGCCACTTCTGTTCCATCTTTCAGTGTGTTAAGTACATAGCAGGGGGCGGGAAGCGCCTCTTTCTTCGGCAGTGGTCAACAACAAGGTAATGGCCGATTAATAACTTCTTTCTTTGCTAGCTCAGCAGTTTAACTTTCGGGGCGGGTTCTAAGCGTTCAACCATGTAACCTTTTCCTAAAATGTAACTACTCTTTTCATATATTCTCTTTTAAAGCTTCATACTGGGATAGAGAGTGCTAACCCTCTCGAGCTCCCACTCATATTGTTGTGAGGTGAACTTAGTTTTCTCAACCTATTCTCCGTTAACGTAAAACAAATTGTTCTCTTCTTAAGTCACCTCTTTAGTATGGGATTAGCCCTTGTATTAACGGCCTAGGGCCAAGTAGGTCTTAATCAAAGTGTATTAGGAGTGCAAGTTCGCCTCCTCTCAAATTGTTTTAGAGGTCATTTAATTAACCTGCTTTTCATTTAATAGACCTCAGTAGATTGGGTATGTCACCCCTGTGTTTATGTCCGTTGAGGACAGCTTGAAGGTGGAGTTTGGTGTGGCCTGGGAGAGGCTTAAATTAAAGAGCGAGTGGCTCTTTTGGAAACGGAGTGTTGTATGCCTCGAGGAGGCTTTACTGTGTAATTTGGAGCAAGTGCTCCAGGGTTTGATTGGGGTCTTCTGCCCCTTTGTTAAAATTTGTATATCGGAAAGTTGGGCTAGTTGCTCAAGAATTGTGAACTCAGGGCTCGAAGCCCAAATTCTGTAATCCCTGTAATTGTACATTTCAAATTGTGTTTCGGCTACTAAGTACCTGTTCTTTGTTATTACTTAATATTGAAAAGAAAATATAACCTTGTTAAATTTTACATTAACTTTGATTCCGTAGTTTGAGACCCATTCACGCCCGCACCTTCTTACACCTCTACCTACCACCAAAATACGGTAACAAGTGGTAGCAGAGCGTGGTTGAATGGGTCTCAATTTAGCCCCTTTTGACGGCTAAATATTGTTTGTCCCGAACTCTAACTATTTTCCCAGTTGCTGGAATTTTTTGAGTTTTTCAAAATTGTTCTGTCACCATGCCCGGCCCTCGCGATGTTCTCCATCTTAACTATTTGCGCAAGGAGGAGTTGATCTATGAATTGACTATTAGAAATGTACAATCTGGAGGCACGGTTGCAGTAGACACAAACAAGCTTAGAGAGTCCCTAGATTTGCCTATTTCCATCCCCAATTTGGGAGAGAAAGAAATTGACGACTCTCTTTCCACGATCACGGAGAATATTACTGGGCTAGCTTCTGTAGTTAGTTTTTTTGATGAAAATGATCCTTCTCCTAATCAAATTAAGCGTGTGCAAGCTAGGCTATATCACTTTTCGAATAGGGTTAACGATCTGTTGTCTCTAAAGTTGAATTACGTTCAGAAGAAGGAAGCTAGTACGCTGCTTGAAAATATGTCTGAATTATCTAGCAAGGTCACTCAGTTGTTAACAGGGGAGGTTCCTCCCAAAAGCGATCTACCCACCACAGTGAATGTAGGTAGCGAGGAAGAGCCTCATAAGGGAGAAGTTAATAGGAAAACCATCGCCGCTCAAACTACCTCTGCCCCATTGGACAACGAATCTGAACGCCGTGCATCGTTGAGTAACATCCGTTCTGAATTAACTTCCTTGCCATTGAAACCTTTACCTACTATGTCACCCGGGTTTAGCAGCTTGCCTCATCCATTGGCAATGTTGCTCAGAGGTATCTCTAAGTTTTCGGTTAATACCACCAGTGAAGTAATTTCATTTTTAAGATTTCTGGTTGAATTTCAGGATCATGCCCTTGTGTTTTCTCTTTCTCCATGTCAAATTTTGCAAATCATCTATCCTTATGCTATTGGTATTCTCTCTGACAAAATAGTAAGAGCCATAGCCGAACAGTCATCTTTTGAAGATTTTCATGCACACTTGCTTGCAAATTTTATTCCCGCCCGCGCGAGGTCATCTCTGATTCAGAAGTACTATTATCGTGTACAGCGATTGGATGAGAACTTGGCTGATTTCATACAAGACATTAAGTTTTATACTAGGGTGTTTGCCCTTCATTTTCCTGAAGATCAGATTGTACAGGCTATTGTAGAGGGAATTTCACCTCCCTATAGGTCATATTTGTGTTTCGCGGCGTGCCCGCAAAGTTTCTCTGAACTTGAAGCATTGGCCGTCTCAGCGGAAGGAGTTAGATACGCCGATTCCTTGCGTGTCGCGAAAGAACCCCCGCCTTCTTTTAGTAACACTCGGCCTCCACCTCGCCGACCAGTCAATCCCCGTAAATGTTACGCTTGCGGGTCGCCTGACCATCTGCGCAACAAGTGTCCACTGATCAAGTCAAGTGGGACAAGGAATGGAGCCGGGTCATCACAAGGCTGTTTTAAGTGTGGGGCCTTCTCACATATCGCCAAGAATTGCCCAAACTCAAATAGCACCCCCTCCTGCTCAACTTCCGGTGCAAATTCCAACTATGCCAATAATAAAAAGTGACTAGTGGCTTCGGCTGAGTCGACTAATCCATCTTCCCGAGACTCAGCCCCTAGTAAACAGGTTGTAACTTCAGGGAACGAGCAATTTTCAAATTCATCTTTTGAAGGTCCCAAAGAGTGTCTTAGGATTGCGGCGGATACCCCCGCACCTGTTCCTTTTCTTAAGATTGAGTTAAATAACGAGCCTATAACAGCTCTCTTAGATTCAGGAAGTGTTTGTTCGATTATTTCGGCTGAATGGTATTCTAAATTGAAAACGGTTTGTAAACTTCCTGACTATGTCTCTTCTCCTGTTCAATACGTATCGGCTAATTCATCTCCATTAGAAATTCTAGGTTCCTTACTGGTCAAAATTCGTATTTTTAAGTTTTCATGGAAAGTTAAATTGTTTGTGGCCAAGCATTTGTCTTGCCCCATTATATTGGGAGCGGACTTTATTTCCCACACTGGTCTTGTGCTTGATCTTCAGAGTAGGTCTTGCACTTTCAAATTTGCCTCTAATTGTAATATCCCTCTATTAAAGTGTAATTCTGTGTCATGTTCGTCTATTTCGCCTACCCAGGATGAGATGTTGTTAGACCTTAGACATCTACCTGAGGAGCAGGCTGATAGTATTCGCAAACTGTGTCAGTCGTTTCCCGAGGTGTTCTCTGATACTCTTGGTGTTACTGACCTTATTGAATACAAAATTGAGGTCACGGATTCGATTCCTGTCCGTTTTCCACCTTATAGGCTATCTCCACCTAAAATGAAGGCTCTAAAAGAAATCATCGATCAGATGTTGAAGGACGGTATTATTAGGCCCTCTAAGTCAGCGTATTCTTCGCCTATTTTTTTGGTCCCGAAACCCCAAGGAGGCTTCAGGCCTGGCATTGATTACAGGGCTCTCAATCGGAAGGTGGTGTTACAATCTGTGCCCCTTCCCGACCTTCATTCTTGTTTTTCATGGTTTCGTAAGGCCAAGTTCTTTACTATCTTGGACTTGAATCAGGCCTATAATCAAATTCCCCTTGCCGAAGAGTCTAAACATCTTACAGCGTTTGCCACGGACTGGAATTTATACGAATACAACCGCGTGCCTTTCGGGCTCCCCACCGGAGCAGCTGTACTCACTAGGCTACTAGATAGGGTCTTCTCCGACATCAAATTTGAGTACTTATATCACTACTTGGATGATGTCGTATTTTCAGAGACTTTTGAAGAACATCTAGATCATCTGCGAGAGGTTCTCGATCGCCTTCGTAAGGCTGGGTTAACTGTTAAGTTGTCCAAGGTTGCCTTTGCTAAGCCCTCTATGTCTTTCCTAGGGCATATTGTGTCACCTGATGGTGTAGCAGTCGATCATTCTAGAACACAGGCCATCCGTGATTTCAAACATCCCAAGGACACTAAAGGTATCGCCAGGTTCATTGGTATGGTGAATTTCTTCAGGAAGTTTATTCCTAACTTCGCTAATAGAGCGGCGCCCTTAAACCTTCTTCGTAGGAAAGGCATCAAATTCGAGTGGGGACATTCTCAACAAGCCGCTTTTGAAGACCTTAAATTAGCACTTTGTAATGCCCCTGTACTTGCTATGCCTGATTTCTCGAAGAAATTCATCGTCCAAACCGACGCGTCGTCGTCAGCAGTAGCGGCAGTCCTTCTTCAAGAGACTGAACTAGGGAGGCGACCCATCGCCTATGCATCTAGGACTTTGTCGGCTCAAGAAGCCAAGTATTCCATCTATGAGCTCGAAGGTTTGGCAGTCTTATTCGCCTTAGAGAAGTTCCGTCTCTATCTGGAACATGTTAAATTCGACCTGGAGACAGATAATCAAGCCTTAAGCTGGGTCTTAGGTAGGCCGCGTCGTACTGGTCGGATAGCCCGCTGGGCCATCCGTATTTCTGCCTTCCAATTCGATGTCAGGCATATCAGAGGTACTGAAAATGTTGTTGCTGATGGACTCAGCCGTATGTTTTCAAACGACGTTGAGAACCATGAACCGGGCGACCGTTCATCACCTCCCGAGTCCACACTATTTGATGTTAATGCCATCTTAACTGATGCTCCCATGCTTTTTAGGGATATTGAGAAATACCAACGCGAAGATCCGACGCTGGCTCCGATAATGGAAACCCTTTCTTCTGGGGAACATGTTATCCCTTATGTTCTGAGGAATGGGGTTCTATGTTGCCCTTCGAGGCATGATAAGATGATGAAAGTTGTCGTTCCAGCGGTTCTTGTACCTATGATCTTCAAGTATTATCATGAGACCCCATTAGGAGGGCATCTTGGTATCTTTAAAACTCGTGAAAAGATTCGTGATATGTTCATCTGGAAAGGTATGGACGGTGAAATCCGTGAACTAGTAAAGGCTTGTAAATCCTGTTTGCTTAGTAAACCGACCATGTCCACCAAGGTAGGCCTCTTGTCTTCTCAGCAAGCGTCGCGCCCCATGGAACGCCTGTATATTGATTATGTAGGACCATTCCCCCAGTCAAAGGGTAATGCCAACAAGTTCATCCTTGTATGTGTAGATGGTTTTACCAGATTTTCCTGGTTATTTCCGACTAAGCTGGCTACCGCTCAGTCTACCATTACTTGCTTAAATTCTATTTTTGCTTCTTTTGGTCCGTGCCAATATATTGTATCTGATAATGCTAAGGCTTTTACATCTAATTTATTTCGTAAATTCTGTTTTGACTTGTCCATCTCTCATGTAACTACTTCGGCTTATTACCCTCAACCATCTCTGGCTGAACGGGTTAACCGGAATCTCAGGTCTGCACTTATTGCCTATCATCATGAAGATCATTCCAGGTGGGACACGTCCCTGCATTGGTTAGCTTTTGCCTTGAATTCGGCGGTTCATGAATCTCATAAGTTCACTCCAGCTTCTTTGATGTTCAAGTTTGTTCCCAACACGCCGCTCTCTAACCTCTGGTCTCTGAGTGACATTCTACCCGAGACAATAGATCCGGACAACATTAAAGATCTTTGGAAGAAGGCTAAAGCCAATCTTAAAGTGTCTCATGAAAAGGTTAGGGAAAGGTATGATCGTGGACGGAGACCCACCACTTTGAAGGTAGGTGACCAGGTGATGGTCAAGAATTTTGTTCCCGCGGGCAAGCTTGCCCCCAGATTTCATGGGCCTTGTATCATTCTCGATTTTCTTACGCCAGTTACGTTGTTAGTAAGCAATCCAGCCACCGAGAGGATATTTAGGGTTCACCTGTCACAGGTGAAACCAGTGTAAATTTTGTGTCAACTTGCTTCATATAATTTGAAAGGAATATGAAGGTTATATTTTTTTTTTGAGTTCAACTTTTAAGGCTTTCTGCCCCTTCTATAATATTTTGGTCTTATATGTAAGCCTCTTGTAAAACCTTCCCCGATCCGTTAAACTGCCATTCTGTCCTTGCCTCGGCCATTACCACGCTCCCGTCTCCTGCTTCAATACACACTGTGGCTTGATTTGAGTAAATGCCATGGATATCTGCACGCCGCTGACCCCTCAACCTCCTCACCAAGCCTGTGCCCTCAAAAAAAAATGATGATGGTCCAACAATATTCTGCCGCCTAGCTTTAATGTTTCAGTGCCCCCGCAGCCGCGCGGCGCCGTGCAGCAACTGGGTCCGAGGACGGGCCCCCTCGGCCCCAGCGAGGACGACGTGTGCACGGCGAGCCGGAGCTCTCCTCCCGGCCAAGGCTGATGTGCGGCGCACGACCTGCTACTTGCCCGCAGCCTGTATATGTTCACCGCGGGCGCGGCGTGCTTCAACACCTCTGCTCCCCTCATAGTGCGGGCGAGCGGTATCTCAGGGTACTTGAGGGGTCCGAGCGGCCTCCTTTGGACGCAAGCCGCAACGGCCGGTCTGGCCATCCCACTTCATCACCATCAACTACATGAACAGTTACTATAAGTAATGACTACACTTGGGAATTTAACTGCAATATTTGGTGGACTATGCAAAATTTTTCATCACTTTTAAGTATTAAAAGTTTATCTTCAGAACTCAACTTCTACAAACATAAAGACTGTACCTCACCTGCAACAACAAATGTTGAAACTGAATCAAACCAAATTAAGAAATCTTATAAATGCTTCTGCAATCAATCTTCATATCCACAGCATAACTTGGACCTTGTTTCAAACAATTTCATGTGTCACCCCTGGTGGAACTTTTGGGGGGGGGGGGAGGTCTGTACCGGGCGGTACACCTCCACACCGCTAATTTAAAATGTGCGCCTGTTGAAACTCCTCTGCTGGAGGAAGTCTGAACTTTATATACGCTATTAATTCGCTACCTTCTCAGAAGATGTCACCACGTGGAAAATTTTGAGTTTTTGAACTGTGTCATTTTTGATGTGTTTTGTTTCGCCTGAAGTAAGAAGTGTGAACTTTCTCTCCTAGAGGACACTACGGAAGATCAACAATAGTGCACCCTAGTGCGGAGTCAAAGAACTATTTTGTTGGAGAAATTTTTATTTCAAATGTTTGTCTTTGCTAAAAATTTTCAGTTATTGTTTAAGTTGGCTGTATACCCCTCTTTTTCCCCTTGTTTTAGATTTATCCAATCCCGAATTTCTTTTAGTAATTTCCGACCAATCCGATGTATTTCCCCCCAACTTGGATATGTTTCTGTAACCTAGCCAATAAAAAGTTTGTGGGAGGGTGTTTTCTTTCCCCTAACGCCTAGAACCTTCCGCGAGAGGATATAAACTGCTGATTTTAGGGTCTCCGGGCCACTTCTGTTCCATCTTTCAATGTGTTAAGTACATAGCAGGGGGCGGGAAGCGCCTCTTTCTTCGGCAGCGGTCAACAACAAGGTAATGGCCGATTAATAACTTCTTTCTTTGCTAGCTCAGCAGTTTAACTTTCGGGGCGGGTTCTAAGCGTTCAACCATGTAACCTTTTCCTAAAATGTAACTACTCTTTTCATATATTCTCTTTTAAAGCTTCATACTGGGATAGAGAGTGCTAACCCTCTCGAGCTCCCACTCATATTGTTGTGAGGTGAACTTAGTTTTCTCAACCTATTCTCCGTTAACGTAAAACAAATTGTTCTCTTCTTAAGTCACCTCTTTAGTATGGGATTAGCCCTTGTATTAACGGCCTAGGGCCAAGTAGGTCTTAATCAAAGTGTATTAGGAGTGCAAGTTCGCCTCCTCTCAAATTGTTTTAGAGGTCATTTAATTAACCTGCTTTTCATTTAATAGACCTCAGTAGATTGGGTATGTCACCCCTGTGTTTATGTCCGTTGAGGACAGCTTGAAGGTGGAGTTTGGTGTGGCCTGGGAGAGGCTTAAATTAAAGAGCGAGTGGCTCTTTTGGAAACGGAGTGTTGTATGCCTCGAGGAGGCTTTACTGTGTAATTTGGAGCAAGTGCTCCAGGGTTTGATTGGGGTCTTCTGCCCCTTTGTTAAAATTTGTATATCGGAAAGTTGGGCTAGTTGCTCAAGAATTGTGAACTCAGGGCTCGAAGCCCAAATTCTGTAATCCCTGTAATTGTACATTTCAAATTGTGTTTCGGCTACTAAGTACCTGTTCTTTGTTATTACTTAATATTGAAAAGAAAATATAACCTTGTTAAATTTTACATTAACTTTGATTCCGTAGTTTGAGACCCATTCACGCCCGCACCTTCTTACACCTCTACCTACCACCAAAATACGGTAACAATTATTATTATTATTATTATTATTATTATTATTATTATTATTATTATTATTATTATTATTTTTATTATTATTATTATTATTATTATTTCCGGCTCCATGGCTAAATGGTTAGCGTGCTGGCCTTTGGTAGCGGGGGTCACGGGTTCGATTCCCGGCAGGGTCGGGAATTTTTACCTTAATTGGTTAATTTCGCTGGCACGGGGCTGGGCGTATGTGTCGTCTTCATCATCATTTAATCCTCATCACGACGCGCAGGTCGCCTACGGGAGTCAAATCGAAAGACCTGCACCTGGCGAGCCGAACATGTCCTCGGTCACTCCCGGCACTGAAAGCCTTACGCCATTTCATTTCATTTTATTATTATTATCATTATTATTATTATTATTATTATTATTATTATTATTATTATTATTATTATTATTATTATTATTATTATTATTATTATTATTATCAGTAGCGGCGACTGGGAATTATAAATGGGAAATGGGGGGAGGCAAAAATGTACAGACAACAAATAGTGGCCAGGTTCGTGGGATATAGCGGGAATTGGGTTGGGGTATATGCATCAAAACTGAAGAAAGAAGAAAAACTACAAAGTGGCAAGTATATTGATGCTCTCTGGGTGAAGGACGATAGAGAAGTAAAGGTTGACAGTTTACCAACTTAAGTGCGGTAAGAATAGTTTATATATATATATATATATATATATATATATTCCTCGTACTGTACAACAAAACTTCCACTAAGGGAACAATGTTACACATGTATTACAATTAAATAGAAGTACGGTGTAAATATACAATTAAAAATAATTTAGTATTTGAGTACACACTACGAGGCTAACAGACACTGAAGAGACTTGCAGACTGACGAATGCGCGCGGCAAGCGGGTGAATCATACCTGTGTCCATGACCTTGGCAAAAAAAAAAGTATACCCCTGATTCCCATCCTCACAGCACATGGAGTCTCCACTATAATACTTGCTGTGCGCTATATGAGTCGGTTAGCCGCGACGAACAACATTTTTTGCCTATTTTCGCTAATACTTTTGTTTATAATTTAATTAAATAAAGGAAAGAATTAGTCCGACTCGTTGGCTGAATGGTCAGCCTACTGGCCTTCGGTTCAGAGGGTCCCGGGTTCGATTCCCGGCCGCATGGGGGATTTGAATCGCTTCTGATTAATTCTTCTGGCTCGGGGACTGGGTGTTTGTGTCCGTCCCAACACTCTCTTCTACATATTCAGACAGCATACCACACTACCAACCACCACAGAAACACGCAATAGTGATTATATCCCTCCATATAGGGTTGGCGTCAGGAAGGGCATCCGGCCGTAAAACAGGGCCAAATCCACATGTTCGACGCAGTTCGCACCCGCGACCCCACAGATGTGGGAAAAGCGGTAGGAAAAGAAGAAGAATAGGAAAGGAAAGAATTGGCTGATAAGACAACGGGACTTGTACAAATTGATTTTTTAAAATTATTCCTATAATTCCTAGTTTCAGCCGGCTAAAATGGAATAAAAGATTGGGGGGGGGGCGATTGCCTTCCTCCTACCCCTAATCACCGCTACTGATTATTATGATTATTAATAGATCTTCTTCTGCTTCTCCTGCTTCTTGTTGTTAATACTGGGGTGTGTGATTAGGGTAATGGCTTAGCTGCTGACTTTCCACCCGGATGAGTGAGATTCGAATCCCGATCGATTCTAGGTTACAATTTTCAATTGAAAAATCACATGATGTCAGGAAGGGCATCCGCCCTAAACCCCCGTCCAAGCCCAAAATGAGCCTAGATGGCTTCAGCAACCTCAGAAATACCTGGATAAGCTGAAGGATTTTTAAAATTGTTATTATTCTTACTATTTCTATACCTGTAACTAAAGTTTTTTAACATGCATCTAATTAAGTAGATTGCTTGACAAGAAAAAAAATAAGTAATTAAAAAATAGGAGGTGATCTGGATTATATTCATCTTCGTCTAATTCAAGAAATCTTTTGATTGTGAGGTGCTTGAAATTTTGTTCTCCGCCTGAACACCTTCATTTCTGTACGGAACCAAAGTCCCCTATCTCATCTTCAGTTTTAAAAATCTGATCGTACTTCGTAATTCTTGCAACGTGACCGAGACCTGTCTGTATAGCGAGAACTGCGTTGACTAAGTCCATCCCCATGCATTTTCGTAGCTTTGATTTTGGGGTATTCACCATTTCACTTGCGCATTAGACCAAGGAAGTACAATGTCGCTACCAACTCTTGAAATGCATTAACACCACATGCGTCAATGTACCAACTGTCTGTTTCTAAAATGCAATGCTTAGTTATGTAATGTGTTTAAATCTACACTCAAGATTGAGACATAAGTGGACAAAATGCAGACTTCCCATCTGAAAATTAATTTAAGATATCCATAACAAATGTTCTTGACCCTACAACTGCCCATCCGACGTTAGAAGAAATGTGCAGAGGCTGTGTCGAAGCCACGGCCGCAGATCTTCTGGGCGAAGAAGACGGCGTGGGGAGTAGGTTAGAAATAAGAGAATGGGCGAAGTTTAGGTTTAGAGAGTTAATTTCAGCTGGCCCCTCCTCTCGCAAACATTTTGGATTTCAAGCAGCAGAATGACTGTTTACGTTTGGTTTTGGTTACTTTTATATAGGTTACATATTTCAATTTACACAAGAACCTCGTTTATCCGGCTCTCATCAATCCGGATCTCCGGTTTATCCGGATCGAAAATAATAAACATTTCTTTTTACCTGTACAGTAATTCGTTTACGGGGTCGATTCTTCTTGAATGTCTTTTCCGCAAAGGATAGTTAAAGACAATCGGGCGAGTTGACCGTGCGCGTAGAGGTGCGCGGTTGTGAGCTTGCATCCGGGTGATAGTAGGTTCGAATCCCACTATCGGCAGCCCTGAAGATGGTTTTCCGTGGTTTCCCATTTTCACACCAGGCAAATGCTGGGGCTGTACCTTAATTAAGGCCACGGCCGCTTCCTTCCAACTCCTAGGCCTTTCCTATCCCATCGTCGCCATAAGACCTATCTGTGTCGATGCGACGTAAAGCCCCTAGCAAAAAAAAAAAGTTAAAGACAGGAATTGGAAGTAAGTCGGCCGCGGTCTATCAAAGGTACCGTCCCGGCATTCGCCTGGAACTAAGAATGGAAAACCGCGGACTCTTCTGAGTTCCTTGACACATTTGCACGCATTCCCGGATGCTCGGACGTAGATGTGAACGACGTAAATGACTGGTTGAAAAATGACTGTAGTTCAGGCTACGGCATAATGACAGATGAATAAATTATTACCTCTTGTTCTTCGGCAGGTAATGACGAGAGTGATGGTGAATTCGAAAATGAAGCCGGCGCTCCATCCGAAGAAACAATGACTCATGGAGATGCAACAATGCAGCTGGACAAACTGATGGCCTATTTAGAATCCCAGACTGAAACCACACCAGCAGAACTGATGTTGGTAAAACGTCTTCGTCGTCGCCATAAGACATATCTATGTCGGTGCGACGTAAAGCCAATAGCAAAAACCTGTCCTCGTGATCGTGCTGCGTGCAAACGCTATACAAATGAAAAACAGAAAAAACTCGCACATTATTTTAGTGAATAAAACGGAGTCGTAAATGTAAGAAAAGTGTTCTTATATTTTATTGTACAATTGAAACAAGGTGTCACTGTATAACTTTTGTTAATATTGTGCCCTACTGCACTTTAAAGTTCCGTCCAGGCGAAGGCCGGTCTCGAACCCAGAGTACAGTAGTGAAAGAACTCTCACAGACGTGAGCTGGTGCACATAGTCTTACCTGAACACAGTCCTCTTCATTCAGTCGGGAAAGCACTCTTCTCAGGGATAACATGGGTATAACGGGGCAACATAAAGATAAAACACTAGGACATGTGCCTACTCAGGTAAGAATTCGCTAAATCAAATGAGATTAAAAAAAAACTAACAGAAACATCGCTGCATTCACAGTTTAACAAATAAGGATTTATTACACAAAATTGAATTATTTACAAATGAAAGAGCTTTTCAATTTGATAGGGTCAAATGACGCTGAGCCGATGACAACCAGTTCACTGCCTTCACGAAACCGCTGTACTGCAACAAGCATGTTACAATAGTGTAAGTAACGAAGTTTAGAAAGAGGGATATCCGCTTAACTACTCATAAACAGTTATTCCCATAAAATTTACAATGCCTCGCGCCGTCGAACCCCGGTGCAAACAAAAATCACCACGAAATGTACAATGACCTGACTCGGTCACGAACCCTAGTCCCATGAAGAGTAAGGCGTCAAAGATACCAATGCACACTAAATAAAAAGGACACAATCAACATATACACGTGTGTAAGTATCAAACGGGCCAGTGTTAAAATCATACGTAAAACAAATAGGACACAAAAACAAATCTCTCTCTGCTTTCAAACATGAAGGTCGTTTCATCCCCTTCCCGGCATACTTGACACACTGCAGACGACCAACACACAAGCCTGTGACGTCAAGCTCAATGACCTCCACCCTCACCACTCCACTTGCGGCAGTCCCCTAATTTATGAGCTCAAACGGGCGACAGGCTAAAGTCTTGCCTTTCAAAGAAACATCTCACGTACTCTGCTGCCACAGCCCTCTTTTAAATATACCTGGGCTATCTGCCCTCGTATTAATAACTCCAGCAGTCTCGCAAATCTTACTTATGCCTCCCATGGGCTCAATCCTGGTGCTACAAAAACACTAATCTTTAAGCAATAGTCACATTGCCATACTAAACATCTCCAAATATATTCAATAAACTCTCAAATGTGCTGGGCTCTCTCATATCAATCGCAAATCTTAATTCTGCCTATCAAGGGCTCATATCTCTTAAATCTTCGGACTCGCTCGCTCTATTAGTGGACCTGGGTGAATTACTGGTCACGTCTTGGTCACAACGATACACATCTACGTCTGCAGAAATAAATGCCTAAATGCGATCTAATAAAAGTACCTATCTGTAGACTAGCCTCCTATGCCCAAAGGAGTTCGATCAGACCCTTAAAAACACATACGTTAAAATAACACAATCAAAATGAAATATGAACACGCTAACAAGGACTCTACAAATAACATCTACCTTAAAGTACGGGGTTCGAGTTTGAGGCCTAGCTCTAAATTACATGGAAAATTTTCCTACTACCACAAATCTGTTGACTGACGGCCCCCATATTCCTATCTAAATTTAAATGACATGCTTGAAACAGAATTGGAACGCTCTGACCTTATTTATCTCGGACATGACGGAGCGGCCATCCCTGTGGACCACTGGATCTACCACATCATGATAGACTGCGGAGCTGGCATCAGATACTGTTGACCACTTGGAGACATTCTTGCTTGTGTGGCGTCTTCGTACAGCTCCCTCTGTAGTTGGAAGGTGTCCCCTTCGATGTCGTGCTGATCAGGTGCTCCCAATGTTCCTGGATCGATGCCCGTTGTCGTGTTGGCTTCAGCTCCTGGTTGTGGCTTCTTTGCAATGATGCTGTCAAACACTCGTTCTGACTTGATGCTGGTATAACTGAAAATAAATTCATATATTACAGACAGTCCAACCTCGATGCCTGTCTCCACTACTATCGTGTCTCACACGTCACCTTGACCAAGTCTCGTTCAGAGTTTTAACCTGGTACACAATAGTTTCTTCACTCCTCTCAGTCACTGTTCTTTCACCCTATCACACGGACAACAAATAGTTTCAGAATTCCTAACCTGAGCCAATATTAATTCTAGCCTTTCGTCCGTAATAACTTGACCTCATAGAAAGATGAAGCTACTAGTTCATTAGTCTCTTAGAAGCAATATCTCATCTCCCCATAGCATATTCTCACAGGTAAAATCATAAATTAATCTGAATATTCAAGTTGATTACTTACTTTCTTGCAGAAATAGCAGTACTGTTCGTCTGTGCTGCTCGAAGACAAAGCGTTGTTCTCAGTACCGACACGCAGTATGACGACTCGTTCAAGCAGTCTTCTTGTCCACGAATGAGACTGATATGCCAGGCTGCCTTATTTTATAATCCCGTCTCGCGTCATCAAGCCGCTTGGTCGCGTGCACTATTAGCGCGCCCGGGAAGTTTTCCCGCATTAATTATATCATGAGCTCTAATTAGCGAATGCATTAATGAATGCAGCCCTAATGCATATCAAAATAAAGCAGAAATTATGCAGGTTGCAATTCTTGTCTCAAATCCAATGCAACTCTTCCGTAACCAAAGATATTAATTTAATTCTTTCTTCCCTCGTAATATAAGTTTTGCCGGGATCTGGGAAGCGTCCCCAATCTTCATCAAGAGGCTTGGCTTGGGACATAACTCCTTTTAATGCGTTTCTGGAGATTTCTCATAATGACGCTCGCGCTCACTTCACATAAGAACGCTTCTTCTGGACCCCTTTATGACATATACTGGAAGACATTGGCTTCGTGGGTGGCCTTGTGTGATTCCAATATCCAATACTCAAATTCATACAATTGTCCCAATGAACCGAATGGTTCATAGCCCCCCGTGAACGACAAAATAAAATTTTGTTAAGAATTTTATTTTTACCTAAATGCCGAGATCATCTTCTCATTGCAATCATATATGTTGTCAATATTCAAAACTTCATGGCACGGGACTATCTTCAGCTACAGACATGATAGCCTCCCTATCCTTCCTAACTTGGTAATAGGCATCCAGCAGAGCTAGAAATCTCCGGTGGTTACTCTCGCAGTCTTGACACTCCGTTTCTTCGCGCTGCTCAGATAGCTGTTTCTGGTTCCCTGGAGATATCATATTTACTTCTTCTTCTTCTTCTTCACCATAGGGTCCTTCTGGTTGTTCTTCTTCGTCGTCATGCTCATCTTCTTCCGGAATGACAACCTCCTCTCTGGCAATATCTCCGGTGTCTTCCTCCCCAAATTCTTCTTCCTCTTCTTCGCCTCCTTCTTCTTCTTCTTCTTCTTCTTCTTCCTGATTGTCTAATTTATATTGGCCTGGTTGGAAAAAGGGCTTAAGGTTTGATGAGTTAAAAACCTTAGTCACTGTAGCGTCCAAGCTTTGTACCTTGTATGAGTTATTTTCAGAACTATGAATTATTCTATACGGTCCAGTGTATAGCTCAGCGAACTTATGGTAGTATCTCTCCGTAGGGTTAGAGACAGTGGGTGTCTTAACTAACACCAACTCGCCCACTTGTAGGGGTCTATGAAATCGTTTGTTCCTAGATCTTCGCAGCCGCTTCTCAGCCTGTGCTTTTAAGTGTTCCGCAACGTTACTAACACATATCTCTCGAGCTAGTTGAGGATCCCTAGGGCACGGAATTACATTTTCCCAAGGACGTTTAGGCAGCTCATTATTATGAATCCATGCTGGAATCATACCGGTCGATTCGTGTCTGGTTGTGTTAATACACTCTGTGATAATAGGCACTACAGTGTTCCACTTATAATGTTCTCTCGGGCAGTATATCCTACAATACTTGGATATCTCCCTCATGATACGTTCACTCGGGTTAGCTTGCGGATGTCTGATGCTGGATAAGACATGCTTGATCCCTAGTCTTTCTAGTTCACGCTTAAACCCTGCAGCAGTGAATTGGCTCCCATGATCACTTAAGATGCTCTCAGGCTTACCCATAATGGGTATTATCTTTCGTTTGATCTGCGATAACGTCGAACGAGTATTCGCCTTTTGAATCGGGCATAATGTCACAAATTTACTGAAGACGTCCATACAGACAAGGATGTACTTTAAGCCCCTAGTAGCAGAGGGTAAGGGACCGAAGAAGTCTATTGCATATAATTTACGTGGTCCCGTAGGTATCAGTGGTCGTGGCGGTTGCTTCAGAAGGTACGGATCTGGTTTCACCCTCTGACAGATGTCACAGGTACGCAGGATTTTCTGCACCATCGACCTCATTTTAGGCCACACGAACGTTTCCTGCAGTATTGCTACCACTTTATCAATTCCTGAATGTCCTGTCGAGTGATGAGCTATCCACACCAAGTCAGTCTGTAATCGAGGAGGTACCACAATTCTAAATTTCGTATGATTCTCATCCACAAATTTATGCAAAATGTTGTTAAAGTAGTGATAATTTGCTGCTTTGCGCTCCGCTTCATCGTACTTTGGAGTCCCGGGTTGGAGTTCTTTCCGAAAGTACTGGATCAGCCGTCCGGTCTCTGGGTAGTTTTCCTGTTCCTCATGAATATTCCGAAGTCTCGCCAGTATATTCTGATCCTCTTGGTCTAACATAGTTACGTGTATTGTAAGTTCCTCCGGATTAGGATTTCTACTCAACGCGTCAGCTAGTATGTTCAATTTCCCTGGGCAATGTTCTACCGTGAGGTCGAACTGCTGGACGTACAGTGCCCATCTACTGACCCGTGCATTAGGCATGTCCCTCTTAAGAATGAAGGTAAGTGCTTTGTGATCTGTTCTAATCACTACTGGGAATCCGTACACATACTTTCTCCAGTGAGCTAAGGCAGTAACTATGGCTAACATCTCCAACTCGGTGGTCGTGTATTTCAATTCGTGTCCTCGTAATTTTCTACTCATGAAAGCCAAATATGATATTTTATGCTCCCTCCCGGGTGTTTCCTGGTAAAGCACTGCTCCGACTCCCACTGCAGAGGCATCCGTCTGTATGATGAACTTCCTATCGAAGCTAGGGTACCCCAATTTTACGGAATTTTCTAAAAGTACTTTCGTGTTTACAAAAGCTTTTTCTTGCTCTTCTCCCCATTTCCATCTATTATTGGTCTTCAACATATCTTGAAGAGGCGCCACTGTATCCGTGTAACCGGGACAATGATTGGAGAAAAAGTTCGTTAGGCCCAAGAACTGCCTAACGTGTTTAATCTTGATCGGCCTAGGAAAATTTTGTATCGCCGCAATTTTAGCTGGGTTGGGCCGAATGCCTTGACCGTCGACAACATGTCCCAGGAACAATACCCTGCGCTAACAGAAGTGTGATTTTTCAAAATTAACCTTGAAATTGCATCTCTCGAGGTCCTGAAAGAGTAAATTCAATTTTTCCATGTGTTCTTCTAGGGTTTTAGTGCAGATTAAAATATCGTCGATATACCGGATCGTAAACTCCTTTACCTCGGGACTGAGGTTCGATTCCAGTGCCCGTATCAAAGCGGCACAACTTGAGACCAGGCCAAAGGGCAAACGTAGGAAAATATACGTCTGGTTATCAAATAAAAATCCAGTTAGCATATTTGTACTTGGATCCAAGACGATATGGTGAAAGCTTGAGGTCATGTCTACTGTACTGAAAAATTCCATATCTCCGAACTTCTTAAGAATATCCTTAAGGTTTGGAGGTCTCTCATACTCGGGGACTATGCGTTGGTTCAAAGATCGTGCGTCTAGGCACACGCGCACAGTTCAATTTGCCTTGGGCACAGCACATAACGGATTTAAAAACGGACTCGGGGACTTGGCGATTATCCCGTTCCTCTCCATGTCTTCGATTACCTCCCGGACCTGGGGTAGCATTTTCTCTGGAATTGGATATGGTCTCTGTTTGAAAGGCTCCCAGTTATTTACACATAATTTGTATTGGTAATTCGGTATCTTTCCAGGCCTCGAACCAAAGACCGTCTCATGTCTCATCAATAACTCCTGCAGCCGCCCCTTGTCTTCCGGACTAATCTTTGCTTCTTCGATTTTACTCGGCAACAGTTCCAAAAATTTTTCTTTCTCTCGCTGTTCTTCCAATTCGGATACCATAATTTCGAACTCCGGAATAATTTCTTCGTGATCCTGTAGCCACCTTTCTGAATCAAGTTCTTCCGTCTGCATGTCCATTGTCCAAATACGTTCACCGGGTTGGTAATCCTGGTTCTGGTTTAACTCTACTCGTTCCTAGTTACCATTTAATTTTAACAGGATAGAGTTCGTACCCATGTCAATAACAGCTTCGTATTCTCTTAAGAAATCGGCTCCTAATATAAGATTGTATTCCATTTTAGGAAGCACAATACATGGATGGGACACCAGTAAATCTCCAATCTGGATGTCAAGTAATACCTGCTCCTTACAGGACGTTACTTTGTCAGGTATAATCCCTTTAATTTTGACCTTTGAAATGGGTATGGACGGGATACGAACTCTGCTTTGAATTTCCGAAACTAAGGCCTGTGATACGACACTGACCGTGGCTCCAGTGTCCGCCAGACAGCGTACGTTTAAATCATGAATTCTCGTATAAATTACAGGTAATTCTTTCGGTCGGGGCAAGTTACTTTTATTAGGATCCTCTAGTAGATCATCAGGAGTCATAACCCAATTATGAATAGCTATAGTCATCCAACCGGCATCCTCGCGAAATATTCTATCTCCTGGCACTAAATTTCTCGTTTTTTTTATCCTCCCTCTCGATCTCGGCAAAGCTGGGTACATTTGGGTTGAGACCCTTCTGCCTTGCTCCATTGTGAAAATCTTGGTATGCCAAGCTCGCAGCTCCAGGAGAGTTGGCAGCACTGTGAGTTCGGATTGCTTCCTGCCATGTGTCGCGTGTTGACATATCCCCTGATTCTCTCACTCTTGAGTGGTAGGCGCCTTCTTGTCTCTCACCATTTCTCGGGCGCAGTGAACTCTCCCTAGGCCTGTCATATCTCGCTCGGTTCCCATTCCACCGCTGGCTGTTACTTCTGGGGTTGTAACGTTCACCTTCTCGTCTCCAGTACGGCCGGTCATTCCGCCGCTGTTCGAATGAATTTCTTCGGCGTTCTTGCCCTCTCCATCGGTCCGGTTCCTCCTGCCACGTGCTCCATCTTCGAGGTCGCCAGTTCGTATCTCCTCTGGGTTTAGGATTTTCTTCATCTTGTTCCCTCCGGGTAGGCGTTTGAGTGCCGGAATTTTGACATTCCTTGTGGCTTCTTTCTCCTATCTGCTCTTCTGCCTGTACGTTCACATTACGGACAGTCTCTATGGCCCGTATACGTGGCTGATGCAGTGCAGACGTCTGGTCCCAGAGCCTAAGCATTTCTTCCGTTGCCACCGCCGTCGTTACATTTGCCGCGATAAGAGCCCTCTGCACCTCTACAGGCAGCTGTCTGATAATGGTTGTGACGATTTCCATCTCTTCGGGCTGATGATCTAGCTCTTGCAAACGTAAATATTGGGAAATGAAGAACTCGCTTAGTCTAGTGGGAGTACTATTCGCATATCTTCGTGCGTAGAGCTCCATTCTAAGCGCCAACTGATGCCCCTGATTCCAGAATTTATTCAGGAATGCCCGTTTAAACTCATCATAATTCTTAAATGATTGCCCAAACGCCTTAAACCAGGCTCCAGCAATCCCTCCAAGATACTTTTCTGCCGTGCGTAGTCTGCGCTCAGGTGGTATCTGTCCTTCGTCCATGTAGGTCTCTAACTCCTTCAGGAATGAACGGGGTGTGACCTCTCCATTCCCCTCAAATTTCTTCGGCTTCTCCTCGGGTGCCCTAATCCAATGGTAACCCGGGAAAACACTGTCCTGACTGAATAGGGTTGAATTTCCTATCCTTGGCTTAGCCCTCAATGATTCTCCTAGTATCTCATGTCCCTCTTCCTGACTTTCATTCAGGCTGTCATCTCCATACTGGCGTTCCGTCGGGCTATGAGTCCTACTCAGCTTCCGCTTCTTTACTCCGTTGTCTTCCTCAATTTTTAATTGGTCCAACTTATCACGCATATTCTCCATTTCATGTTCTAACCCTAGTATACGTTTCTCAGTTGTCCGTTGTTCCTGCTCACTGCACTTCTTCAAACCCTGGACCTCCGCGCTGATTTCCTTTCTAGTTTGTTGTAAATCCAATTCTAGTCCAGCAATTTTAGCCTTATTTTTCTCGGTCCTCTTTTCATATTTGTCTACCACTTCCTGAGTCCTAGCCTCTAGTTTTTCTTCTATTCTGACTAGTTCTTCTTGAGTATGATCCATGCGGACTACTACGGCTACCAGGTTTTCTCTAAATGTTCCTAGTTCGGATTGAGTCTCCTTATCTTTTTCTTCCATGCGCTGTTCTATTCCCTCGATACTATTCTTTACTTCCCGAATTTGCTTCTCTACCGTTCTGTGCGATTCTTCAACCTGTTGACTCAACTTCTCGGTCGTGGTAACACAGCACAGCCGTACATTCTCTATTTTGGTATCTAATTCTGCTATGGTTTCCCTAGTTGGTTCATTTTCAGAGGCCAATTGCTCCAAACGAATGCTAGTGTGTTCCTTTAGCTCAGTTATTTGGTTAGCTACCCGTTTTTCGGTGAGTACTAATTGTTCGGTCACCCTTTCTTCGCACTCCGCGAATTTTTCCGTAAGTTGCTCGGTTAAGTGTTCTTTAAGTCCCGTCACTTGCTCCGAGTTCCTAATTTCCTGCTCTTTAAAGTGTCTACTGACTTGCTCGTTCAAACGTTCACCGTTCCTATCCGCTTGTCCTTTAACCTCTCCTAGTTCCTCTTTAAGCGTCACAAACTGTTCATTGAATCGCTCACTATCCCTAGTCTGTTGTCCTTTAATAACTCCTACCTCCTCTTTAAGCGCCACAAACTGTTCATTCATCTGCTCGCTGAGTTGCCTCAGCATCTCTCCTATGTCTACCGACATTCAACTCACTTGTCATAAAGTCCGGCGGAACAACCGCTCCGTATGTCCTCGATTAAATTTCAAATACGATAAATTTCCTATACTTTCTAATTTATCAAAATGTTCCTACTGCTAAACTCTCGAACTTTCAAAGCCTAAATTGGCTACCTCAGTCTAACATCATGTCATTCAAACATAGGATAACCGTCAGTACAACACTATGATACAAAACATATATACAACACAAACACAAAATTCTCCAACAAAATATCATAAAACAGCAAAAACTACAACATGCAAAAATCAAAGCTATACGATTATCCACCTGTAAAACACAACACCCTGCAGGTCAAATCCCCGCACGAATATCATCCATCACTCCAAGGAAACCACAAAATCAGCACATCCTCGCTAAACACCATCAACAGCAATATCCATAAACTCATGGTAAGATCAAAGACATAACATCACAAAATACCTCTCTGAACTGGCAGTCATTCAACCTCACAAGTTTAACAACATACTCCAAATATATCACCAAGCTAACAGTACAGATCACAGACCAAACTTGGTATACCTGCACAACACATAATTGAATGCAGCTGTCATAACATATGCCTGAAATCAAGCCTTGCACGACCTTTATTTACCGAAATATCAGGTCCTGCCTTTATAGACACACGTTATGACCTATAGCCCTATTCTATGAGGAAAATCAGTAAAATACCACTTGGTTGTGTGAGCTCGTTTACACAAATATCAAGCATCACCTGACGGCATAATAAAATAAGCTGTATGACCCTCAGTCCTGCAATATCGGGTCCTCAGTTAGCCACACCAAGTTCACACTGTAGACAAAGGCGCTATGGTCCCTTTTACTGAAATATCGGGCCATTTGTTACTCGTCGTCGTAAATACCATGGCGCTATGGTTAGCCCTTTACGAAAATTCGGCCAACACATTGCTCGGCGACAAAATACTATGGCGCTATGTCCTAATGACAAAATAGGCCCCTATTTCCAAAGTATTCGAGCCCATCGTTGCTTGGCGCCATTTATACTATGTGCCCTACTGCACTTTAAAGTTCCGTCCAGGCGAAGGCCGGTCTCGAACCCAGAGTACAGTAGTGAAAGAACTCTCACAGACGTGAGCTGGTGCACATAGTCTTACCTGAACACAGTCCTCTTCATTCAGTCGGGAAAGCACTCTTCTCAGGGATAACATGGGTATAACGGGGCAACATAAAGATAAAACACTAGGACATGTGCCTACTCAGGTAAGAATTCGCTAAATCAAATGAGATTAAAAAAAAACTAACAGAAACATCGCTGCATTCACAGTTTAACAAATAAGGATTTATTACACAAAATTGAATTATTTACAAATGAAAGAGCTTTTCAATTTGATAGGGTCAAATGACGCTGAGCCGATGACAACCAGTTCACTGCCTTCACGAAACCGCTGTACTGCAACAAGCATGTTACAATAGTGTAAGTAACGAAGTTTAGAAAGAGGGATATCCGCTTAACTACTCATAAACAGTTATTCCCATAAAATTTACAATGCCTCACGCCGTCGAACCCCGGTGCAAACAAAAATCACCACGAAATATACAATGACCTGACTCGGTCACGAACCCTAGTCCCATGAAGAGTAAGGCGTCAAAGATACCAATGCACACTAAATAAAAAGGACACAATCAACATATACACGTGTGTAAGTATCAAAAGGGCCAGTGTTAAAATCATACGTAAAACAAATAGGACACAAAAACAAATCTCTCTCTGCTTTCAAACATGAAGGTCGTTTCATCCCCTTCCCGGCATACTTGACACACTGCAGACGACCAACACACAAGCCTGTGACGTCAAGCTCAATGACCTCCACCCTCACCACTCCACTTGCGGCAGTCCCCTAATTTATGAGCTCAAACGGGCGACAGGCTAAAGTCTTGCCTTTCAAAGAAACATCTCACGTACTCTGCTGCCACAGCCCTCTTTTAAATATACCTGGGCTATCTGCCCTCGTATTAATAACTCCAGCAGTCTCGCAAATCTTACTTATGCCTCCCATGGGCTCAATCCTGGTGCTACAAAAACACTAATCATTAAGCAATAGTCACATTGCCATACTAAACATCTCCAAATATATTCAATAAACTCTCAAATGTGCTGGGCTCTCTCATATCAATCGCAAATCTTAATTCTGCCTATCAAGGGCTCATATCTCTTAAATCTTCGGACTCGCTCGCTCTATTAGTGGACCTGGGTGAATTACTGGTCACGTCTTGGTCACAACGATACACATCTACGTCTGCAGAAATAAATGCCTAAATGCGATCTAATAAAAGTACCTATCTGTAGACTAGCCTCCTATGCCCAAAGGAGTTCGATCAGACCCTTAAAAACACATACGTTAAAATAACACAATCAAAATGAAATATGAACACGCTAACAAGGACTCTACAAATAACATCTACCTTAAAGTACGGGGTTCGAGTTTGAGGCCTAGCTCTAAATTACATGGAAAATTTTCCTACTACCACAAATCTGTTGACTGACGGCCCCCATATTCCTATCTAAATTTAAATGACATGCTTGAAACAGAATTGGAACGCTCTGACCTTATTTATCTCGGACATGACGGAGCGGCCATCCCTGTGGACCACTGGATCTACCACATCATGATAGACTGCGGAGCTGGCATCAGATACTGTTGACCACTTGGAGACATTCTTGCTTGTGTGGCGTCTTCGTACAGCTCCCTCTGTAGTTGGAAGGTGTCCCCTTCGATGTCGTGCTGATCAGGTGCTCCCAATGTTCCTGGATCGATGCCCGTTGTCGTGTTGGCTTCAGCTCCTGGTTGTGGCTTCTTTGCAATGATGCTGTCAAACACTCGTTCTGACTTGATGCTGGTATAACTGAAAATAAATTCATATATTACAGACAGTCCAACCTCGATGCCTGTCTCCACTACTATCGTGTCTCACACGTCACCTTGACCAAGTCTCGTTCAGAGTTTTAACCTGGTACACAATAGTTTCTTCACTCCTCTCAGTCACTGTTCTTTCACCTTATCACACGGACAACAAATAGTTTCAGAATTCCTAACCTGAGCCAATATTAATTCTAGCCTTTCGTCCGTAATAACTTGACCTCATAGAAAGATGAAGCTACTAGTTCATTAGTCTCTTAGAAGCAATATCTCATCTCCCCATAGCATATTCTCACAGGTAAAATCATAAATTAATCTGAATATTCAAGTTGATTACTTACTTTCTTGCAGAAATAGCAGTACTGTTCGTCTGTGCTGCTCGAAGACAAAGCGTTGTTCTCAGTACCGACACGCAGTATGACGACTCGTTCAAGCAGTCTTCTTGTCCACGAATGAGACTGATATGCCAGGCTGCCTTATTTTATAATCCCGTCTCGCGTCATCAAGCCGCTTGGTCGCGTGCACTATTAGCGCGCCCGGGAAGTTTTCCCGCATTAATTATATCATGAGCTCTAATTAGCGAATGCATTAATGAATGCAGCCCTAATGCATATCAAAATAAAGCAGAAATTATGCAGGTTGCAATTCTTGTCTCAAATCCAATGCAACTCTTCCGTAACCAAAGATATTAATTTAATTCTTTCTTCCCTCGTAATATAAGTTTTGCCGGGATCTGGGAAGCGTCCCCAATCTTCATCAAGAGGCTTGGCTTGGGACATAACTCCTTTTAATGCGTTTCTGGAGATTTCTCATAATGACGCTCGCGCTCACTTCACATAAGAACGCTTCTTCTGGACCCCTTTATGACATATACTGGAAGACATTGGCTTCGTGGGTGGCCTTGTGTGATTCCAATATCCAATACTCAAATTCATACAATTGTCCCAATGAACCGAATGGTTCAATATATTATATAACCTGTACTGTATTTGTTTTTTAGTTTTTCTGGATTATCCGGATTTTCGATAATCCGGATCAGTTCTGGTCCCACTTCATCCGGATAAACGAGATTGTTGTATACATTCTTGTGTTCAGTAGCACTTCCTAGTTTTTGTCAAAATTGGTTACTGTATTGTGAATTTTAAAATCTTTCAATTAATTCAACATTATTTTTAAATGTGTTTCCGAGAAAAGATACTATTTTTGCTCTTTGCTTTCCGTCGCACGACACAGACAGACGTTATGGCGATGATAGGTTAGGAGAGGCAAGGAAGGAATCGTGGCCTTCTTTATGGTACAGCCCGAGCATTTGCCTGGTGTGAAAATGGGAAATCAAGGAAAAACCCCTTCAGGGCTGGTGACAGTGGAGCTCGAACCCACTATCTCCCGAATGCAAGACCACAGCTACGTGGCGCAAACCGCGTAGCCAACTCGCTCGGACAAGGAAAAATATTAGTAATAACAATAACGTTAAGGGAGGGGCTGAAATTTGCAGGGAAAGCGTTGTCTCAGGGTTACCACTGATGTGTACGCCATAGAACTTCAGAGCAGCAATCACTTCTCCAATAGCTACGTACAGTGCCACAGTAAGGCTGTAAATCAACAAAAGATAATATATTATCAAGCCTTCGACAGCCCGCACCGGCTTGACAGATGTATAAATAAATAACCACACAACCTCACGTCACTTTTATAGAAGGATTAGCGATAACAAGAACTAATGAACAGCCGAAATATTTCACATAACTCTACGCAACTTTCAAAATGGCGTACTTAATTAAAGTCAATTACAAGTGACAGACTTACACCCTCATTACTAAAAAGTAATTAATTCACCATTTATAAATTGCAGAACAATGCTAAAATGATTTCTTATTCTAGCTGCGAATAAATGGCAGAGTAATTGGTTGCACTTTGTGGCCGTTAATATGTCATGTTCAGAACACATGTTCAATGGGATCTAAAATCTCACAGTCACTTTCCTTTTTCTGAAGATTCATTATGAATTATCTTGATGTTCTTGATGACTGCAGTGAACGTTGGACAGAATATAAAGTTATTATTATGAAGAGTAATAAAACTATGTAAGCTTGGAAATTAAAAAAAAATGCTTTGTTAAGTAGGATTATAATCGAGAGATAATGGATTCGAACCCCACTGTCGATAGTCCTGAAGATAGTTTTTCGTGGTTTCCCATTTTCACATAAGGCAAGTGCTGGGGCTGTACCTTATTTAAGGCCTCGTGCGCCTCCTTCCCATTCCTAACCCTTTCCTGTCATATCGTTGCCATAAGACCTATCTGTGTCGGTGAGACGTAAAGCAACTTGTGAAGAAGAAGAAAAAAGAAAGGTTTATAATCTTACATTCTCATCATATAACACTAGCTGCCACACCCATCGCTGATAGGTTACGTAGTTAAAAAAGTGTTATTCTGTGTCAAAAAGGAGCCCTAGCTGAAGATATCTTCCCTAGGGTATTTAAACATCGTAGAGTGGGAGTATTCGAGATCATTCCATTCTGTTCTTTTGTTCATAATTTACCTCGAGGTCCGCGTTTGTGGTGTAATGGTTAATGTGATTAGCTGACACCCCCCGGATGCCCGGGTTCAATTCCCGGCTCTGCCGCGAAATTTGGAAAGTTGTACAACGACTGGAACGGGTTCCACTCAGCCTCGGGTGGTCAACTGAGTAGAAGGGGGGTTCGATTTACACCTCAGCCATCCTCGAAGTGGTTATCCGTTGTTTCCCACTTCTCTTCCAAGCAAATGTCACCGGGAGAGTTGGCCATGCGGTTAGGGGCGCGCAGATGTGAGCTTGCATTCAGGAGATACTGGGTTCGAGCTCCACTGTCGGTAGTCCTGAAGATGGTTTTCCATAGTTTCCCATTTTCACACCAGGAAAATGCTGAGGCTGTACCTTAATTAAGGCCATGGCCGCTTCCTTCTCACCCCTAGGTCTTCTCTGTCCCATCGTCGCCATTAGACCTATCTGTGTCGGTGCGACGTAAAGACAATTCTAAAAATAAAAGGCAAACGCCGGGATAGAAACTAACTTAAGGCCACGGTCGCTCCCTTCCCTCTTCCTTACCTATCCTTCCAATCTTCTCATGCCCCCACAAGGCCCCTGTTCAGCATAGCAGGTGAGGCCACCTGCGCGAACTTTTCCTCCCCGATCCAAGTCTCACGCTCCAGGTCACTGCCCACGAGGCGGTAGAGGTGGGATTCCTCGCTGAGTCCAGGGAAAAGACCGTGGAAAAGTCAACCCTGGCTGGTAAACGGATTAAGAAAGAAAGAAAGAAAGACTTACCTCCAGTCCTGAAATGTAGTAGGGCATACTGAATTCAGTTTTTAGCCAATGTCTCTTGAAACATCTTGAGAGGAGACTGGAAGTACAGAAGTACAGATAGTACCGTAACAACTGTGTTTTTATTAAACTGACGAATCACTACATAGATGCACTAGATTCGTTTGTTTTCCTTTATTCCTGTCGTAATAAAAGGAATTAAATCCATGTTGTGCGCTCAGCCCGGAGGCTGGTTTGGACCTCATCTCCAGCATCAGTCGTCATAGGTGGCCCAGGTGTCTCTGAAGAGGCGTACTAAAGAAATGAGGAGTGAGGTAATTTCCCGTTGCTTTCCTCGCTGAGCGAGAAGTTGCTATTACATATCAGTCTGCCAAGCCCACTGAAATGCCCGCACCAACCGACTCTATGAACAATATTTTCACGCCATTCGTGACAAGAACTGGCTCCATAAGGAATGACATTACTAGCATCACTCATATACCTCGGTCACTTTCAATGCCAAGGAGGAGACTGAGACAGGTGAATGAAAGTAACAAACTTGTTCTAGCCCACATCGGAAGACATAGTGCAGTGTACACACTAGGTCTTGCCAGCAACGGCATAAATTCGAAACAAAAGTACACAATTGTTGCTGTCCCGATGCCACGAAATCCCCCCGTTTGTTTGTCTTCCGATGGAGTTTGGGTCTTTCAATCCCGAATAAATCATTTTGCTACCTTCACAAATATAAGGCAATCCAAACATCTGAAGACCGGGCGGCCGGGAGATCTGCGTCAGCCAAGTCTTCGCTCACGTTTTTCATTTGATGATGATGATGATGATGATGCTTGTTGTTTTAAGGGGCCTAACATCGAAGGTCATCGGCTCCTATATTTTTCATGTTTCCGGCCCCGTGGTGTAGGGGTAGCGTGCCTGACTCTTACCCGGAGGAGCCGGGTTCTATTCCCGACCAAGTCAGGCATTTTTACCTGGACCTAAGAGCTGGTTCGTGGTCTACTCAGCCTATGTGATTAGAATTTAGGAGCTATCTGACGGTGAGATAGCAGCCCCGGTCTAGAAAGCCAAGAATAACGGCCGAGAGGATTCGTCGTGCTGACCACACGACACCTCGTAATCTGCAGGCCTTCGGGCTGAGCAGCGGTCGCTTGGTAGGCCAAGGCCCTCAAGGACTGTAGTGCCTTCTTAAGAAAGAAGAGAGTTTTTCATTTTATAACAAATGAAGGGACATTTATTTTCTGCACTACACAGAACATTATTGTTCAGGTACACATCAAGGAATGATATTTTACTTTTGAGAAATGCTTTTTCGAGTGTTCTATTTTGCTGTTAGTTTTTTTTTTAATCTGGCTGATAATTATTGGTAAGCGCAGTTCGCACAATTTTACTTAAATGTTCGTCAGTTAGTTCAGATTGATACATACATACATTATCATTATAGACTGTTATGCCTTTCAGAGTTCAGTCTGCAAACCTCTGTGAATATTCTAAACGTCGCCAAAATCCTCGATTTGTAACTAGTATTGTGGCCTCATTTAGTTCTATACCTCTTATCATTAAATCGTTAGAAACCGAGTCTAACCATCGTCGTCTTGGTCTACCTCTACTTCTCTTAACCTCCATAGCAGAGTCCATTATTCTCCTAGGTAACCTCTTCTCCTCCATTCGCCTCACATGACCCCACCACCGAAGCCGGTTTATGCGTACAGCTTCATCCATCGAGTTCATTCCTAAATTAGCCTTTATCTCTCATTCCTAGTACCCTCCTGCCATTGTTCCCACCTGTTTGTACCAGCAATCATTCTTACTACTTTCATGTCTGTTACTTCTAACTTATGAATAAGATATCCTGAGTACACCCAGCTGTCGCTCCCGTAAAGCAAAGTTGGTCTGAAAACAGACCGTTGTAGAGATAGTTTCGTCTGGGAGCTGACTTCCTTGTTACAGAATACTATTGATCGCAACTGTGAGCTCACTGCATTAGCTTTACGACACCTTGATTCAATCTCACTTAATATATTACCATCCTGGGAGAACACACAACCGAAATACTCGAAATTATCGACCTGTTCTAGCTTTGTATCATCAATCTGACATTCAATTCTGTTGAATTTCTTACCTGAAATCAATTTAGTCTTCGAGAGGCTAATTTTCATACCATACTCATTGTACCTATTTTCAAGTTCCAAGATATTAGACTGCAGGCTTTCGGCACAATCTGCCATTAAGACCAAGTCGTCAGCATAGGCCAAACTGCTTACTACATTTCCACCTAACTGAATCCCTCCCTGCCATTTTATACCTTTCAGCAGATGATCCATGTAAACTACGAACAGCAAAGGTGAAAGATTACAGCCTTGTCTAACCCCTGTAAGTACCCTGAACCAAGAACTCATTCTACCATCAATTCTCACTGAAGCCCAATTGTCAACATAAATGCCTTTGATTGCTTTTAATAATCTACCTTTAATTCCATAGTTCCCCAGTATGGCGAACATCTTTTCCCTCGGTACCCTGTCATATGCTTTCTCTAGATCTACGGAACATAAACACAACTGCCTATTACCCTCGTAGCATTTTTCAATTACCTGGCGCATACTGAAAATCTGATCCTGACAGCCTCTGTGTGGTCTGAAACCACACTGGTTTTCATCCAACTTCCTCTCAACGACTGATCGCACCCTCCCTTCCAAGATGCCAGTGAATACTTTGCCTGGTATACTAATCAAAGAGATACCTCGATAGTTGTTGCAATCCTTCCTGATCCCTTGCTTGTAGATAGGTGCAATTACTGCCTTTGCCCAATCTGAAGGTACCTTACCAACACTCCATGCTAATTTTACTACTCTATGAAGCCATTTCATCCCTGCCTTCCCACTATACTTCACCATTTTAGGTCTAATTTCATCTATTCCTGCTGCTTTATGACAATGGAGTTTATTTACCATCCTTTCCACTTCCTCAAGCATAATTTCACCAACATCATTTTCCTCCTCCCCATGAGCTTGGCTGTTCACAACACCACCAGGATGATTTCTTTTTACATTGAGAAGATGTTCAAAATATTCCCTCCACCTCTCCAGTGATTCCCTAGGATCTATTATGAGTTCACCTGAATTACTCAAAACACTGTTCATTTCCTTTTTCCCTCCCTTCCTAAGATTCTTTAATACTGTCCAGAAAGGTTTCCCTGCTGCTTGACCTCGCCTTTCCAGGTTGTTACCAAAATTTTCCCATGACTTCTTTTTGGATTCAACAACTATTTGTTTTGCTCTGTTTCTTTCATCAACATACAAATCCCTGTCTGCCTCGGCCCTTGTTTGGAGCCATTTCTGATAAGCCTTTTTTTACGTTTACAAGCTGCTCTCACTTCATCATTCCACCAAGATGTTCGCCTTTTCCCATCTTTACACACAGTTGTTCCTAGGCATTCCCTTGCTGTTTCTACTACAGCATCCCTGCATGCCACCCATTCACTTGCTATATCCTGAACCTGCTTATTGTCTACTGTTCGAAACTTCTCACTAATCATATCCACGTACTTCCGTCTAATTTCCTCGTCCTGGAGATTTTCTACCCTTATTCGTTTGCAGACAGATTTCACTTTCTCTTCCCTAGGCATAGAGATACTTAGTTCACTACAGATCAGATAGTGGTCTGTATCATCGAAAAATCCCCGGAAAACTCGTACATTCCTAACAGATTTCCAGAATTCGAAGTCTGTTAAGATATAGTCTATTATGGATCTGGTACCCCTAGCCTCCCACGTGTAGCGGTGAATAGCCTTATGCTTGAAGAATGTATTCGTAACAGCTAAACCCATACTAGCACAGAAGTCCAGCAAACGCTTCCCATTCCCATTAGCTTCCATATCTTCCCCACATTTACCAATCACCCTTACGTATCCTTCAGTTCTATTCCCAACTCTCGCATTGAACTCGCCCATTAGCGCTATTGTATCCTTGCTCTTGACCCTGACCACGCTGCCACTCAATGCTTCATAAAACTTGTCAACTTCATCCTCATCTGCGCCCTCACATGGTGAATACCTCATTCCTTCCTTTCTTTTTTTTTTTTTTTTTTTTTTTTTTTTTTGCTAGTGGCTTTACGTCGCACCGACACGGATAGGTCTTATGGCGACGATGGGACAGGAAATGGCTAAGAGTGGGGAGGAAGCGTCCGTGGCCTTAATTAAGGTACAGTCCCAGCATTTGCCTGGTGTGAAAATGGGAAACCACAGAAAACCATTTTCAGGGCTGCCGATAGTGGGGTTCGAACCTACTATCTCCCGAATACTGGATACTGGCCGCACTTAAGCGACTGCAGCTATCGAGCTCGGTCCTCATTCATTTAATCTCATTAACTCCTCTGAGGAGGTTGACATCAAGAAGGGCATCCAGTCTTAAAACTCCTATGAAGATCCATCTCCATACCCAACACCGTAGAGAAACTTGACAAGGGTTGGTCATACATCGCCCGCTTGTTTTTGGAGAACGGTTTCACTGGTGTTGAGATCAAGTAGAATGAAGGTAGGTTATCGTTGCTGTTTGTATTAAAATAAATAAATATGATAACTGGATTAAAGCCGCTTATATTTTTTCGAGTCTAAACGTGATATATGATAGTAGGAAGGGAGAGGGTGAAACCCGGTACCGGCACAGCCTACTCCTTTCGAATAGCACCAAGGGTCTGCTCAAGGCTTAACGTCTCCATCCGACAGACAAATCGCCATCAACAGCGTCATATGCCCTCACTCCATATGAGCACTGCGGAGAAGTTTGGAATTTAATCCAGGCTTTTGGCACGCAATCTAGTGATTAGAAATTGTACACCACCACCTTTCCTTCCCTGCCAGCCAAGATTCTGATGCTGAAAACGTTTGCGTCCGCCTCTGTGGTGTAGTGGTTAGTGAGATTAGCTGCCACCCCCGGAGGCCGGGGTTCGATTCCCGGCTCTGCCACGAAATTTGGAAAGTGGTACGAGGGCTGGAACGGGGTCCACTCAGCGTCGGGAGGCCAACTGAGTAGAGGTGGGTTCGATTCCCACCTCAGCCATCCTGTAAGTGGTTTTCCGTGGTTTCCCACTTCTCCTCCAGGCAAATGCCGGGATGGTACCTAACTTAAGGTCACGGCCGCTTCCTTCCCTCTTCCTTGTCTATCCCTTCCAATCTTCCCATCCCCCGGCAAGGCCCATGTTCATCATAGCAGGTGAGGCCGCCTGGGCGAGGTACTGGTCATCCTCCCCAGTTGTATACCCGACCCAGAGTCTGAAGCTCCAGGGCACTGCCCTTGAAGGGGTAGAGGTGGGATCCCTCGCTGAGTCCGAGGGAAAAACCAACCCTGGAGCGTAAACAGATTAAGAAGAAGAAGAAAAACGTGTTCGCCCAACGGGACTCGAACAGGCTAACCACGGTGTAAACGCCTTAACGACCATGGCCACCAGGCGGGCTTCGTATAAGCCTAAAGGAATTATAATATCACTAAACATAACTGAGGTTTCGTCCAATCCAAGACATCCTATTTTCGACCTGTATAATTCAGTATATGATAGACATCTCAATTACTTTCGTTGCTATTATTCAACCGCATATGGAGACATTCATTTATGGTAAGACATCTGCTGTAAGATTATATGGAGAAATGGATCCATGCAGAGATCAAACATAATCAGAATTCAAACAAAGCACAGACCCCCTATAGATAGGTGTAATGAAAGTATAGAGAAGGCTGTGATTAAATTAGAAACTCCGAGGTGAGCGACGCTGGGGGGCCATAATTGCATAATGTAACAAATGACAAATTCATCTCGCTGACGTGTCATTATTTGACCGCAATTATCGTTTCTATGGCAGTGAAAATGTAAGACATGCGAACGTACCAAAGTATTTAGAGGAAATTTATTGACATTTTGTCGTACTTAAGATTTTTAAGGCGTAATTCAAATTACTTTTTTTCTATTTTTTTCTTCTTTTTTTTTTGAGTGCTACGAGTTGAAGTCCATTATTCGTTATGGATGCTGCTGCAGACAATGTAGGAAGGGATATTCAGGTGAGTTATCGTTTATGTTTGCTACTTTATTTAGTATTTAAGAGGTTAAATTTCAAGGTTTGCGAGGCATGACATGAAGCTAAGCATAACAGTAGCCTACCGTATGCAATGAAAGAAGTGACACTCCTCCAAAATACTTTCCTTAATGACTGCATTTGGAATATTTTACATTTTGCGACTGGTATTTATTGAATTGATTTTGCTGGACGATGTTCACTTGCTGACAATTGCTGCGCTTGATCAAATGGACTCCAGATGCTCACCCCTCCGCCTTCCTTTTCCCAGCACTTTTCCAGCCGTTAAGATATTTTTCTTCTTTCATTCTTAATCTGTTAACCCTCCAGGATTGGCTTTTCTTTCGGACTAATCGAGGGATCCTACCTCTACCGCCTCAAGGGCGTGAGACTTTGCGTCGGAGGATAAAACTGGGGAGGAGGACCAGTACCTCACCCAAGCGTCCTTGCAGGGTGTTGTGGGGGTGGGACGATTGGAAGGAATTGACAAGGAAGATGGAAGGAAGCGGCCGTGGCCTTAAGTTAGGTACCATCCCGGCATTTGCCTGGAGGAGAAGTGGGAAACCACGGAAAACCACTTCGACGATGGATGAGGAGAAAATCGAACCCCCCTCTACTCAACTGACCTCACGAGGCTGAGTGGACCCCGTTCCAGCCCTCGTACCACTTTTCAAATTTCGTGACAAAGCCGGAAATCGATTCCGAGCCTCCGGGGGTGGCAGCTAATCACACTAACCACTACACCAGAGAGGCGGATTAAGATATTTTTCGTGATGTTAATTTCAAAAGTGCTATAATATGCATGGTAAGTTAAGTTATTTCCTGGCTACGTTTATGGATTCAGTTGAAATTCGTATGAACCTGTAGTGCTATTAATAATTACACTACCGAGTTCGATAGCTGCAGTCGCTTAAGGGCGACCAGTATCTAGTACTCGGAAGATAGTAGGTTCAAACCCCACTGTCGGCAGCCCTGGAGATGGTTTTGCGTGGTTTCCATTTTAACACCAGGCAAATGCTGTGGTTGTACCTTAATTAAGGCCACGGACGTTTCCTCCCCACTCCTGCCCTTTCCTGTCCCATAGTCGCCATAAGACCTATCTCTGTTGGTGTGACGTAAAGCAACTTGTAAAAAAATAATTACGCTCGAAAAATAGAGCAACACCTAAAGGCTAAACATATTTCTGGAGGCGGTACAGCTGTATTCTCAATGATGATGATGATGATGATGTTGATGATGATTATTATTATTATTATTATTATTATTATTATTATTATTATTATTATTATTATTATTATTATTATTTTGTACCAACTCAGACAGGTTTTGTAGCGACGAGGGGAAAGAAGGGTTTCGTGCTGGAAAGGAAGTGACTGTGGCCTTGGCTAAGGTGTTAAGTGTTTGCCTGTTGTAAAAATGGAAAACCATAGAATGAACGTTCACATTTTACATGGCTGCCGATAATAGCGTTCGAGCCCATCATCTCCCTATTGTAATCTATAAGCAGGGAGCACATTGCATCCGTCCCGCTCGGTTCAGTTCAGTTCAGTTTCCCGCGTATCCGTTCACATCAGTTCGCCTGCCGCCTCTTTCAGTAGCTGTCAGTGAACCCGGCTTGGAACAGCGCCTGCAGTAATGTCGAGCTCTTTGTCCGAAGACAGAGAAATCATAGACTGATTGATACTTTAGCCCGGCTGTCAAGATTTTCACACCCGCGCAACGATTGTCGTTTGACATTCACATTCGCGTAACGATTGTCGTTTGTTTAAGCAGGGAGCACATTACATCCGACCCGCTCGGTTCAGTTTAGTTCAGTTTCCCGCGTATCAGTTCGCATCAGTTCGTCTGCCGCACATACCTTCCGTCTCTTTCGGAAGCTGTCGTTAAACCCGGCTTGGAGCAGCGCCTGTAGTAATGTCGAGCTCTTTGTCCGAAGACAGAGAAATTATAGACTACGAAGAAGAGAGAAAAGAGAAGGTTTTGTATAAATGAAATACATTTAAAAAGGGAACACTGGGGTGAATATTACCTTCACTTTCCGGACTTGCTACTTGATGAGCACAACTTCTTTAAATATTTCAGAATACTACTCTCTCGTCCGCCTCTGTGGTGTAGTGGTTAGCGTGATTAGCTGCCACCCCCGGAGGCCCGGGTTCGATTCCCGGCTCTGCCACGAAATTTGAAAAGTGGTACGAGGGCTGGAACGGGATCCACTCAGCCTCGGGAGGTCAACTGAGTAGAGGTGGGTTCGATTCCCACCTCAGCCATCCTGGAAGTGGTTTTCCGTGGTTTCCCACTTCTCCTCCAGGCGAATGCCGGGATGGTACCTAACATAAGGCCACGGCCGCTTCCTTCCCTCTTCCTTGCCTATCCCTTCCAATCTTCCCATCCTTCCACAAGGCCCCTGTTCAGCATAGCAGGTGAGGCCGCCTGGGCGAGGTACTGGTCATTCTCCCCAGTTGTATCTCCGACCGAGAGTCTGAAGCTCCAGGACACTGCCCTTGAGGCGGTAGAGGTGGGATCCCTCGCTGTGTCCGAGGGAAAAGCCGACCCTGGAGGGTAAACAGATGATGATGATGATGATGATACTACTCTCTCAAGTTTTTGAGTTGTTAAGCGTTCTACCTTATACAGAAAACCAATTAACAATGAAGTAACTATTGATTTCCTTTCATATTTCATTTAACAATACTACATGGTCAAAGTAATTAGAATTGTATAATACTACAAAGGGGCTGCCTGGCCGAGGCGGTAAAGGCGTGCTCGGTTCGCCCGGAAGGACGTGGGTTCGAATCCCCGTCAGGAAGTCGTGAAATTTAAGAAACGAGATTTCCACTTCCATTTCCACTTCCGGAGGTTGCATATGGCCCTGAGGTTCACTCAGCCTACACCAAAAATGAGTACCAGGTTAATTCCTGGGGGCAAAGGCGGCCTGGCATAGAGCTAACCACTCTACCCCATCACGTGCCGAGGTTAACAATGGTGGAAGCCTTTATCTTCCACTCCTCCAAGGGCCTTCATGGCCTGTACGGAGGTGACTTTGCTTTAAAAATAATACTACTAGTCAGTGTACAGTCTGTCATATTCCGTCACTAGAGTAGTTATTTTAGATTTAAATTCAATTTGTAGGAGAGTACTAAAATATCTCACTGTTTATTTCACGGTTTCATAAAACATTTTGTCGGCAATTCGCGGGCTTTCTAGCCACTTTTGCATATTTTTCAGTTAAAAAATTGTCCAACTCATTGGCCACAGAGGTAAGTCTCTTTCTTTGCATAGAAACCGTGGACAGCGTTGCCGATTGACTTGATCTTCTCCTTACCATATCATCATATCAGGATGTCATTTTACGACTTCAGTCAGAGATGCTCTCCAAGTAAGATTTCATTATTTCCCATTTAATATAACATTACAAATAACATGACAGCCGCGCTACATTGTTACCATAGACTGCGAAGAAGAGAGAAAATTTTGGATACATGATACATAAAAAGGGAACAATGTGGTGAATATTACCTTCACCTTCCGGACTAGCTACTTGAGTTTTTGAGTTGCTAAGCGTTCTACCCATCAAAAAAAAAAAAAAAAAAAAAAAAATTAAATTTCAGAAAACCAATATCACCTGGTGAGCGAGTAGCAGTAACAATGAAGTAACTGTTGAGTTCCTTTCAAATTGTATTTAACAATACTACATGGTAAAAGTAATTACAATGGTGTGATAATATAAACCAGCGTACCGGCTGTCATATTCCGTCACTAGAGTAGTTATTTTAGATTTAAATTCAATGTGTAGCAGAGGACTAAAAGATCTCGCTGTTTATTCCACGGTTTCATAAAACATTTTGTCGGGAATCCGCGGGCTTTCTGTCCACTTTTGCATTTTTGTCAGTTAAAAAATTGCCCAACTCATCGGCCTCAGAGGTATTTGATCTCTTTCTTTGCATAGAATCCGTGGACGGAGTTGCTGCCTCATTATCACTTCTTGTCGATTGACTTGATCTCCTCCTTGCCATATTACGATACCAGGATGTCTTTATACGACTTCAATCAGCAGTTTTTCCTTGATCACACTCATTGAACTCAAATAGAACACTTCGCTGGAGGATCGCGGTTACGTGCCAGATGCGACCGTGCCGGATGCGACCCGGCCATTATCGTGCCAATAGCGACCGAGCGGAAAAGCAAGCACCGTGCCGCATGCGACCCATCAATCACAATTGATCTGCTTTAAGGGTTGTCACCAAGTGGCAGAATTCTTATAAGTAGCTAACTTGGTCTTTTCTAAACTAAAGGTCTGACACCGTTGTTAGCAAGTTCGAGTGCCATTGGTCGAAAGAAAAATATAATAATGTTGCTGGCTTTACGTCCCAGTAACTACTTTTATGGTTTAAGGAGACGCCGAGGTGCCGGAATTTAGTCCCGCAGGACTTATTTCACGTGCCAGTAAATCCACCGATACAAAGCTGACGTATTTGAGCACGTTCAAATACCACCGGACTAAGCCAGGATCGAACCTGCCAAGTTGGAGTCGGAAGACCAGCATCTCAACCGTCTGAGCCGTCTGAACCACTTAGCCTGGATGAAAAAGAAATCACCATCAGAATGTTGGCCGGCAGGGTAGGAAAGTCGGTGGAAGACAGTTTCTAATCACTAGATTGCATGCCAAAAGCCGGGATTCAAATCCAAACCTTTTCTCAGTGTTCATATGGAGTGAGGGGATGTGATGCTGTTGGTGGTGATTCGGCCGTCGGATGGCGACGTAAAGCATTGAGCAAACCCCTTGGTATTATTCGAGAGGAGTAGGCTACGTGCCGAAACCGGGTTTCATCTCTCCCTACTTCATTATCATAATCCCACATCCAGACGCGCAGGCCGCCCAAGGGAGTCAGATAGAATGACCTGCACCAGGCAAGCCGAACACGTCCTGGTATTAATAGGACACGATAAATCAGTAGGCCTAAGTCGTAAATAATTTCAGATAATTAGGATCTTTTTTATTGCTAGTGGCATTACGTCACACCGACACAGACAGGTCTTAAGGCGACGATGGGATAGGAAAGGGCTAGGAATGGGAAGGAAGCGGCCCTGGTCTTAATTAAAGTACAGCCCCAGCATTTGCCTGGTGTGAAAATGGGAAACCACGGAAAACCATCTTCAGGGCTACCGACAGTGGGATTCGAACCCACTATCTCCCGGATGCTAGCTCAGGGCCGCGCGCCTCTAACTGCATGGCCAACTCGCCCGGTAAAAACGTAAACGCATTACCATGTTCCGCATTGTAAAACGAGTTTTACCCAGAAGTGTTATGTAAAGTAGGGGCAGTATCTACTTATAGGACTTATTGAAATGGCATTGCACTTCGTTTAGCTTACCTTATCTTGGGTGATGACACAACTTATCAAATGACAATTTGTTTGTCAACGCCGGTCGCATCCGGCACGGTTACTGATTATGCGGTCGCTAGTGGCACGGGTCGCATGCGGCACGGTCGCATCTGGCACGCCACCGTGAGGGCAAGCTCGACTGAACGGATGGTGGGCGGGGAAACGTTGAAGCGTGCGGAACTGAAGCAGTGTGCGGATGGACATTTGGTTACACGTTCCTTTATTCTAGTTATCTTGACACGTTCCGGTTATCACAATATCCAAGGTCAACTGAACGGAACGGAACTGAAGCAGTGTGCTCCCTGCTTAGGAGCTGCATGGTCCGCACAGGTTGCCAGTTCACTCGGTGTGTTCCCAATTTCACGTTCATATATTTTTAAATTGTACTTATTTACAATTTGCTTTACGTCGCACCGACGCAGACAGGTCTTATGGCGACGATGGGATGGGAAAGGCCTAGGAGTTGGAAGGAAGCGACCGTGGCCTTAATTAAGGTACAGCCCCAGCATTTGCCTGGTGTGAAAATGGGAAACCACGGAAAACCATCTTCAGGGCGGTCGACAGTGGGATTCGAACCCACTATCTCCCGGATCCAAGCTCACAGCCGCGTGTCTTTAACCGCACGGCCAACTCGCCTGGTCAATGAGATAGGAAAGGGCTAGGTGATGGAAGGAAATGACCGTAGCCTTAATTAAGGTACAACCCCCAACATTTGCTTGAAATGTGAAAATGGGGAATCACGGAAAACTATCTTCAGGGCTGCTTATCTCTCAAATATAAGCTGATTAAAAAATGGCGTGTGACTTTTAGTGCCGGGAGTGTCCGAGGACATGTTCGGCTGGCCAGATGCAGGTCTTTCGATTTGACACCCGTAGACGACCTGCGCGTCGTGATGAGGATGAAATGATGATGAAGACGGCACATAAACCCAGCCCCCGTGCCAGAGAAATTAACCAATGATGATTAAAATTCCCGACTCTGTCGGGAATCGAACCCGGGACCCTTGTGACCAAACGCCAGCACGCCAACCATTTAGCCATGGAGCCGGACATTTAATCTGATAGCTACATGACATGAACCGCGCAGCCACCTGCACGGTACCGGTAGATAATGTACTTCTATCTCCATTAGTCCGTACTGTATTTTGTTTAACATGTCTCAACGTTTTTATATCATCTTTCTTTCTTTCTTTTTCTTTCTTTTCTTCATCTTGGAGATTTGGGGTCTGGAAAATAAACTGTTTTGCCTTGTACAAGACATTTAGATAAAAATCTTGGACAACGGTGGATAGCAATTATTCTTATTATTTAGCATATGATTTACATAAAACACAAAGCAATGGGGAATAAACAAAGAAAAATAAGTTCATGATGGACACTTTCCAGCAGCCCTTATAAATTACAGTCCAGGTTCTTGAGCCATTCAATTACATCAGGTGTCTCTCGCCTGTGTAACACCTGATAATTATGACATTCAAAGGCGATGTGGTAGACTGTCTGACTGGGTCGGTAGATGTAGAGTGGGTCTCATCCCATAAGTGGCCACAGCTGGTCCGTGGTCCAACAATTCTGCACACTGACCGGCCAACCGAGCCTCTGCATTCGGGAGACGGGAAAGGGCTGAACCACACGGCTGGCCCCAACCGTCGGCTGTCCTTGAAATGGTTTTCCGTGGTTTTCTATTCTACTGCACTAAGGCGAATGCCGGGACACGACCACCAACCCCCTCACCTTCTCTGAGCATCTCCTTCACCGTTACAAATCTCCCGGTCTGAGAGACGGCGTCCCCTTCAGGCAGCTGATGTTTTCCATCCTCATTTACCAAGGCAGCACAGCGTCCATGAAAAATGAAATGGAGTATGGCTTTTAGTGCCGGGAGTGTTCGGCTCGCCAGATGCAGGTCTTTTGATTTGATTTGACCTGGGCGTCGTGATGGGGATGAAATGATGATGAAGACGACACATACACCCAGCCGCCGTGCCAGCGGAATTAACCAATTATGGTTAAAATTCCCGTCCCTGCCGGATATCCAACCCGGGACCCCTGTGACCAAAGGCCAGCACGCTAACCATTTAGCCATGGATTCGGACAGCGTCCATGATTAGTGCCTATCCGGTTTATATTATTATTATTATTATTATTATTATTACTGGCGGGTTAGCTGGAATCCCGGGTTTTTTAATGCTGTTTGACTCATTGCCATTGTGGAGGTGCCTTGGTGGACCAGTTTGGATACCAATTTAGAGTACTTCTCATGGAGCACAAATAGCCTGTTAGGAATCATACCTGAAAAGAGGTGGTGTGTTGGTCCAGGATATGCCGCGATCCCTCAGTAATACATGTTATTAAAGCTATTCTCCAGTCTACAGTAGCCATAAGCAGTTACACATTAGTTATGAGTGTGCATACTTGTAGGTACTGTATATTTAAATTTACGACGTTGGTTGAGACTGTCAGCTTCGAGCGAGTAACAGTCAAACGGTTCAAGTTGCCTCATTGGTATCCACACTCCTAGAGATTTGCAGTTTCTTCAATCGTTTGCTTCGAGAGCTCTTTTTGATTCATGTTCCATTCTACAGTATATTATTCTATAGAGAGGCCACCATGTACCTTTACCCCTATAAAATGAACGACAGTTTACCCTGCCAGGTTCTGTGCGGCAGTTTTCATCTTACAGCATCTTTCAGTTCGTCACTATAGTACCGTAATGTTCTTGTGCAACGTACCCTTTATGAATCCCCATAGCAAGTTATTTAATACCACGTATGGCGAGTTCTGGGCTTCGTGGTGGCCACACAAATGGCGCTAGCAGCACAGGTGACCCATGTCCATTCTTGCACCCAGGAAAAGCCTTATTAAGATATTAGCATACTGTGATGTATAATTAATTCCATGCTCAACCACGAGGGGAACAAACCAGTTCCTCGACACGTAACTTACAGGTACCAATGTTAGTTAATAACACCGTCAAAAATATATTGTACAGCCCAAACAAGCGTTTGTTATTCCAAAGCTACACGTATCATCACATGTGGGGGATTATTTTCCAAGTCTTCCTAAAAGTGACGGTTTTTGTTGGACCAAATGACCACATTCTGCGAACGAGAATTCCAGTATACAGCACAGTCACAGGAAAAAAGTACTACACCTCGTTTTGGTATTCTGTCAAATAACGGAAGCAGTGCCGCACATGCCTCCCCTCCTTCCATCGATCCATGTTAGAATTCTTGAACGGTTGTAGGCCGATATGGACTCATATGTAATGGGCTCCTATCGACTTTTCCTGCTATCTCTGTACAGACTCCTCGACAAGTCTGCCTATATGTTTCTCCTCTGATGGAAGGTGCCACTTTCTTTTTTACAATTTAAATCACCTGTGGAGAAGAATTTATGTTTCCAAAAGCTTTTTTAATCTTTTTTAGGAGTATCCGTTGAAATCGCGTCAGAAAGTCAGTATGCATGTCTTCAATATCCTTCCCGCTTTTGTTTCTGTAATACACCCAACAACTTACAATAACACGTTCTTCAATAGTGTAATTGGACCAATCGACCATTATTTACTTTATGCGATCTGAAACAGAAACACAAACTTTTTCTTTATGAAATAATAAAAACGGTTACCAGTCAAAAGTTTTATTAAATGATTTACTACATGCGCGTTTCGGAGACTTTGCTCCATTGTCAGGTGGTGAAAATGGTGACATATAATTGTTGTTCTATTTGATACACAATTGTTTTCATGGAATATTATACTACTGTATTGCATTTAAGAGTAGGAGCTATATGCATTATGAATTTATTACATCTATATTGGTTCAGCTATAGGTGTGTGTTGCCTAGCAGTTGACCGAGCAAGTGGCAGCATGGTTTGGTCACCTAATCGTCAGCTTGGATTCGGGAGATAGTGGGTTCGAACCCCCACTGTCGGCAGTCCTGAAGATGCTTTTCCATTTTCACACCTGGCAAATGCTGGGATTGTACCTTAATTAAGGCCATGGTCACTTCTTTTCCACTCCTATCCCTTTCCTATCCCATCGTCGCCATAAGACCTATCTGTGTCTGTGCGACGGAAAGCATAGTTGTAAAATAGACATATATATACAGTTGCTGCTACAGCTTAATATTTTGCGACAGTTTACATAGGGGTAACGTGACTTTGTGGCTACCCTGTAGACACACGCTCAGAAGCGAAGGGCGAGAGAACAGATTCTAAATTCAATTCAATTGTAGTACAATAACCGTGTTATTGATAACAGGTCAATTACAATATGGTGAAAGTGAAAGGTTTGACAATATAAATGTTATTTTGATAGATACACAGATCTCCACATACATATGACGAGTATATAAAAAGGGCAATGTATATCTAACACTATCTGAGAAAAGATCCGTATTAAAATGCAAATATTCGTGCAAAAGGGGCTCGGTGCAGAAAAAAATCATTTTCGAAGAAAAAATGTGAAATTATCTCATCCCTATTTGCCCAGGTTTGAGTGAGTGATACAACATTCAGAAACCACACATACAGAACAAACAAGAATAGTTCACTCCCACTATCAGTTCAAAATACAGACCTCGTTTCGCTCAACAACCAATGTTATAGGACTAGAGGAAATATAAAACTGTCCTTACAGCAAAATCTTGTGAAACTTCCACCACCACAAGGAAATATCTTTTATCGTCGAAGAGCTTCGTGGCAACCGTTCTCGAAAGAGGTTCAGAAAATGTCCACCGGAAGAAATGACATGGTCACCTTTCAACACAACTAGAAATGGCTACGTAATGCATCCTGGGATAGGAATGCGTTATCACACTGACCACTCCGATGAGGTAAATAATGATAAAATAAACATCTGTACATCAAGAACTGAATTTTACTAAAACAAATACAGTCTAGACGAAATAGAAGTGTTAGGTCTAACTACAGACTCCAGAGGAGAGAGACTGAAGCTAACAGCGCATTGGCCGCCATTTTGCGATCACCAACGCAGTCTCGACCGGAAGGGAACTGAATGTGGCAACAGAAAATGCATTTGAAACCTATTCGTTTTAACTTTTACTGTACAAACAATAAGTATGCACAACATGAATCAATAGGCTCTTAATGGACAACTGGAGAGTTCCACACACTTTAGAGATGTTTAAATATGGCCAATCTATTGTATGGTGACCTATGCTCGGTATTATAAGTGTTTTGTTCACGTACACAATGGTGGATGCGAACTTTTAGTTATTTGCTGAACAAAATCTTAACAATGTTGTTTACATCAATCAATCAATCAATCAATCAATCAATCAATCAATCAATCAATCAATCAATCAATCAATCAATCAATACTGATCTGCATTTAGGGCAGTCAGCCAGGTGGCAGATTCCCTATCTGTTGTTTTCCTAGCCTTTTCCTAATTTATTTCAAAGAAATTGGAAATTTATTGAACATCTCCCTTGGTAAGTTATTCCAATCCCTAACTCCCCTTCCTATAAATGAATATTTGCCCCAGTTTGTCCTCTTGAATTCCAACTTTATCTTCATATTGAGATCTTTCCTACTTTTATAAACGCCACTCAAACTTATTCGTCTACTAAGACATTCCACGCCATCTCTCTGCTGACAGCTCGGAACATACCACTTAGTCGAGCAGCTCTTCTTCTTTCTCCCAATTCTTCCCAGCCCAAACTTTGCAACATTTTTGTAACGCTACTCTTTTGTCGGAAATCACATGTGTATCAAACGGATCTAAGTCTAATCATTAATAATTAGTGAGGTGGTGATGGTGATAATGTTTAAGAGGAAGTAGCCTACAACTAGGCAATCATCCTCTATATAACACTAGTCAGAGAGAAAAAATGGAGGGGATCCGACACTTGAAAAAACGAAGGTATCGGCCAAAGGAAGACAAGAGCCATGAAGTGCGTGAAAATGAAAGGCTCCCTGGGCCTCGGTGCTCTAATACCGTCGGGGTCGGAAAAGAACAACAGCTGACCAAGGGAAGTCGGATAGTATAGATGAAAGTGAGGAGCCTGGCACAAGTAAGTGGAAGCAATGCCATGACTCAGCTCATGGCCCCGTGGTCGGTAGCCCACGCTCCCAAGTTAAGAGCCCTTGGAGCCCCTTTTAGTCGCCTCGTACGACAGGCAGGGCATACCGTGGGTGTTATTCTACCGCGCCCACCCACAGGGGGATAATAATTAGTGATGTAACTGGCGTTGACACACCTAACTCAATAAATTGGCGGCTCCTGCTACTGGGTGTATTACAACTTCTTCTTCTTCTTCTTTATCTGTTTACCCTTCAGGATCGGATCGGTTTTCCCCTCGGACTCAGCGAGGCATCCCACCTCTACCGCCCTGGAGCTTCAGACTCTGGGTCGGAGGATACAACTGGGGAGGATGACTAGTACCTCGCCCAGGTGGCCTCACCTGCTATGCTGAACAGGAGCCTTGGTGGGGGATGGGAAGATTGGAAGGGATAGACAAGGAAGAGGGAAGGAAGCGGCCGCGGCCTTACGTTAGGTACCATCTCGGCATTTGCCTGGAGGAGAAGTGGGAAACCACGGAAAACCACTTCCAGGATGGCTGAGGTGGGAATCGAACCCGCCTCTATTCAGTTGACTTCCCGAGGCTGAGTGGACCCCGTTCCAGCCTCGTACCACTTTTCAAATTTCGTGACAGAGCTGGGAATCGAACCCGGGCCTCCGGGGGTGGCAGCTAATCACACTAACCACTACACCACAGAGGCGGACAGCCTGAGGAATAATACCTCTTAAATTTGCGTCCTTCACCTTTAACTCAATTTCATTAAAACACTTTTGACAAAATCCAGGTTCTCAATCAACCTTAGCATAGCCTACCATGCTCGGATTGTCCTTGGATGTGGTAAGGCATTGTTGAATGTTGACCTAACATATTCATATGCTCTGGGTGAGTAATAATGTAAAGTAAACAATAATCGTGTGGCCTCAGCTACCGTGTGCAGATATTTCAATTTAACTCCATCTGGCTGTCTGCTCGTCAATTTCGACGTTCTGTTTTACTCCAGGCTTACTAGGTGGCAGACTGAGCAAACCGAAACTCTCTTGCGAGTCTATGGCTGAGAGTTAATGAATTTTGTCGGGTGAACACCAAATGTGTTACCAGAGATCTTGTACATGCTGACATTGTACGACATGGAGCGTCGAATGGACTTTCTTCTGCCCTTCAAAAATCCGACTACCTCTGCCAGGTTTGAACCCCCTATTTCGGGATCCGGAGGCCGACATTCTACCACTGATCCCACAGAGGCCGCTTTAATGTAAAGTTAATGCATATGAATGCAATTCAGGAAAATCTGCATACCTCTGATTACCTTCGTTCACAACCAGTGTTGCCAACCCATAAATCTTTTCTCCGCTAAATTTTAGTTGAATATCCGCTAAATTCCGCTAAATTTCGAACTGAAGCAAACAAGCATATACCAGCTGTTTTATTTAAAGGGATTAACTCAACACTCACCAGTTTCAGAACAGGAGTTCATCTTCTTCTCCTCCCCGCATTATGTGCTCTGAAGCAGATTTGCTGCGTTGAGGTCCTGTGGTTTCATATGAAGCTACATGGTACCATTCTTTTTCAAAATATATGCTGGCAGTTCACAGCAGCAAAGCACATACGGAAATTTTCAGATCTATTTCGAAAGTTATTTTCACTTTCATTACACTTTTCATTGTTTTTGATAAGTGCGGAAAGAAATAATGTCAAACAGTTTCGCATTTATATTGCACTGCCAATGGATGCACCGTCGGTATTTGGGATTAGTGGGAAGCTCAGTCAACTAGTCTTTAAAAGTTTAGTTATTTAACCACATTTTACAAAATATCTTACTACTTTTAAGCTATTCTTTCGACATATTGACGTACCAAAAAGAACTTGATGTCAAAAGAAACACGTTATCAAACACGACACTACCCGGCTCATCAAGAGTACGGTAACGATTGTAACAAATACTGACTGAGGCTGTAGGCTAGAGCTGGTCTAGAAAACGAGTCGTAGTATGCAGCATAAGTTCAATACAACGGGAATAAGTAGACTACAAATTGAGAACAGTTGCAACCGACGCGAAATCCCACTGGTGTCCGGCTGGCCATTTTTGTTCTGTACTTAACATCTCTGTTGCCTCTGTGGTGTAGTGGTTAGCGTGATTAGCTGCCACCCCCGGAGGTCCGGGTTCGATTCCCGGCTCTGCCACGAAATTTGAAAAGTGGCACGAGGGCTGGAACGGGGTCCACTCAGCCTCGGGAGGTCAACTGAGTAGAGGTGGGTTCGATTCCCACCTCAGCCATCCTGGAAGTGGTTTTCCGTGGTTTCCCACTTCTCCTCCAGGCAAATGCCGGGATGGTGCCTCACTTAAGGCCATGGCCGCTTCCTTCCCTCTTCCTTGCCTGCCCCATCCAATCTCCCCCATCCCTCTACAAGGCCCCTGTTCAGCATAGCAGGTGAGGCCGCCTGGGCGAGGTACTGGTCATTCTCCCCAGTTGTATCCCCCGACCCAAAGTCTGAAGCTCCAGGACACTGCCCTTGAGGCGGTAGAGGTGGGATCCCTCGCTGTGTCCGAGGGAAAAGCCAACTCTGGAGGGTAAACAGATTAAGATAAGATACTTAACATCTCTTCAACACGTACTACATGCACGTAACACGACCTAATACGTTGAAAGTCTGTTTCGATTACAGTGCGGTCGTGAAAATTCAATATTCAAGAAAGAATGTATTGCCTAGAAAGATATAAGACATTGTCTCTTTATCCTGCTCATGATGTTGTGAAATTGTCACGTGGTTGAAAATGTGTTCAGAACAAAAGTCACATAGTGAAGATGTAACATAAACCTTATGTTAACGTTACAGACTGAAGTTTTCTCGTCATTTGCAGGGCAGTGGTTTTAGTAACGATTTATTTACTGCTACAGAGTTCAGTGAGGAAACCCATTACACCAGCATGATAACACATCTCTTAAAACAGCATTTTAAATTAGACTGCACCACAGGTACAGAGCTATTACGCAAGAACTGAAAGGTAAGCCAGATGTACAGAAAATTAATACTTTTCATGGGACAATTAATCACAAGTAGAAAATACCTATCGGTCCATTTGAATGACACAGTTATTTCCAATCGATAAATGTCGCTATTAATAGATCAATATAAAATTCAAGTTGTTTAGTGTAAGTTTTATTTCCAGTCTAACTTATGTCACAAAAATGTTATGTAGAAAGGTTGCCTTTGAAATATCTTGTAACGTAGGTACACTCTTTCTGCATATTGATAAATTTAATAGGTGTGGATAACTCCAGATCTTTGTGATAAAATAATTATTGATTCAATCATTTTGAACAATGTATCGCTTCAAGAAAAAACAAATTGTTACGTATTTTGTTTCTTCTATTTTATCTTACAATACATTGCTATTTTGTAGGGAACCTCTGTTTAACGAAAACTTATACGCATCAAATATTAAGCTTTCCGTCCGATATTTCCTTCATCAACTCAAATAATCTCTAACTTTTATACCTAATGAGTAAAATCAGTGTGAACATGTCTCATTTTCCGTTCTGTTCCGCACTCGCTTACACGGCGCTCCGTCTGATGAGGTACATAGACATGGCAGCCGCCAGTTCAGCTTTCGTCAAAGATGGCAGCGTGATAGCCACTCTATGAATTCTATTCTAGCCTACCGTGCGGAGAAAAATAACGGAGATATTCGCGATAATTACTCACAAACTTCCAAATATCTCCGTAAACATTGCGAGCATTATTGGCATAACAATATTGTTCAGTCGTCACGGTAAGGAGTAATTGGTGCTGATTATTATTATTATTATTCTTTCTTTCTTAATCTGTTTACACTCCAGGGTCGGTTTTTCCCTCGGACTCAACGAGGGATCCCACCTCTACCGCCTCAAGGGCAGTGTCCTGGAGCTTCAGACTCTGGGTAGGGGATACAACTGGGGAGGATGACCAGTACCTCGCCCAGGTGGCCTCACCTGCTATGATGTATAGGGGCCTTGCGGGGGGATGGGGGAGATTGGAAGGGATAGACAAGGAAGAGGGAAGAAAGCGGCCGTGGCCTTAAGTTAGGTACCATCCCGGCATTTGCCTGGAGGAGAAGTGGGAAACCACGGAAAACCACTTCCAGGATGGCTGAAGTGGGACTCGAACCCACCTCTACTCAGTTGATCTCCCGAGGCTAAGTGGACCCCGTTCCAGCCCTCGTACCACTTTTCAAATTTCGTGGCAGAGCCGGGAATCGAACCCGGACCTCCGGGGGTGGCAGCTAATCACACTAACCACTATACCACAGAGGCGGACATTATTATTATTATTATTATTATTATTATTATTATTATTATTATTATTATTATTATTATTATTATTATTATTATTATTATTAATTATTATTATTATTATTATAAGGTGCAAAAATCGCATAGTCATCATCTCCTGTTGGTCACGTGAAGTATACCATTTGGCCATTGGGCAAGGGCTTTCAATCATCGTGAGCGGTATACAATATAAAAAGTTTATAAACCTTTTTCAGTTTAGCCCAGTCATTTCTGCAGTCTCTGGAGCTACGATGTTTTTTTGTTTTGCTTTTTTAAATGTTCCTCAAGAAGCCAAGTTATTTTTAAGATGAAACTTCTGTTCCAGGATTCTACCCTTGGGCGTCTGAGTGAATGGTAGGCAGATATGCCACTGCACCAATCACGCCCTGAAATGTGATATGATATTTCTCAGTGAGAAAGATCGTAATTTATCGTGTCCCGTGGATAATTTTATGTTTAAAAACTCTTCTTTTGTCAATTATTTTTTATTTAAATATCTTTCATTTCTACATCCTAGTTTCTTGGTATGCTTTGTTCACAGTAGCCTCCAGTTGGAGGAAGCAAAATTTAGATAAATTATTTATTATTTTGACAAGTAAATCAATGTGTCTTTACCTTTACCAGATTATAACTAGGCCTAGGTATTTATTGGCATTCCTCTTAAGAGTAGGGTTAAGCCGAAATATTTTACTAATGTCAGCCGTTTATTTACAGGATAAAACACTGTTCGGCTTAGGGGAGCTGCATCCTGCCGGAGAGGTATGTAGTTCAAATATATCATTCCAGTACATCTTAGGTGGATTGAAAACTGTTTCATAATTTAAGGATCTAGTGCCAGAGGAAGTACAGTAATAACTCAAATTAATAAATCTGAGAAAAGAAGATACAGTGGCTCAAAAATGTATTGGTCTATCGAGGACGAGGAATCGAATGGAATGGTGATAAAATTGACCTATACTAGAATCCTGTATTATTTATCATCTTGTGTAACATGTACATTGTAAAAAAGCATAATTCTTCCGTGTCCATATAACTAATAAACATAACTTAAAAGAATCATTTTCACTTGCCACCAAGAATTAACATAACGCAGTTTCTTGATCCTTTGTGAACGTTTCAGTACTTGGTAGGTCCTCCTTTCCACACAGTCACTCGTTAGTATGACCTGAAGGGGGGTAAATTTACTCTCATCGGTAAAAACGACTGTCTTCCAGACCTCATAGCAGTAATTTCTGTGCTCTTCAGCGTACGCAAATCTCTTCTTCCTGTTAGCCTTACTGCTGTACGGCTTTCTACGGGCTGTTCTCCCCGCATGTCCTCTTTCGCGTAGCACATTTAGGATGGTTTCAGATGACGCTTGCACTTCTACACCTTCTTACTGTATAACGCAGTTGCTATCTTCGGCGCACTTAGCTGAGGATTATGGGCCACTTAGCTCACAATTTGCCGTTTGTCTTGTACTGATAACTCCGAGGGGCGGCCACTTCTTGGTCTATTTTCTATTGTCTTTGATCTTTTTTACCTGTATACAATACTTTTTAACAGTTGTAACAGCTCTTCCAATTATTTAACTTATGTTCTTGAAAGATTTACCGTTGTGAAATAGTCGCACTGCATTCCCTCTTTCTTCCACGGTTGTTTTTTTCATTTGCCTTCCCATTGCTAGCTGAACGCGGAAACAGTGATGAATACAGCCCGAGTTGCGGCAGACAGCACGATGTCACGATGATATTGTTTACTAGACCAACACTTGTTTGGCGTGTAATGACGCACGCCGTTGTATTACTGATCCCTCTGCAAACACCGTGAATCTCTTTGGCTCCATATTCAACTTACTGATGTACTTGACTCTTTCATATCTACATACTTGTAATTCCATTATATGTACCGTTATTTGCAATATACTGTTCCGTTCGTACCACGGCTATGGGCAGACCAATACTTTTTTGAGCCACTGTATGTTACTGTTCAAACATGATGATTTTTAGTTGAAAGCTACCGTCACACTTGATCATTAAGTTCAGAATACGCTAGAAGGACTGAAACTGCAACACGTCCAAGGAACGGTCATCAGTGGTGGTACTGGCGATATGGAATGGTACCACCTAGGTACGTAAACGATACCGGGATCAACCCAATTGGATTGTTCAAATGGTTCTCTCTACATGATTGGTCACGGACGAACCACCTCCTGTATACGAATCCCAGAAGAGCTTAGTTGACGTGTTGTCCGTAAGTGAACTGGAGAAACGTGACTCACCGACAGTTACGAGCAGGATATCAATAGTAGTCACCGGTTGAGAGGTTCGGGGTAATTGGTTTATATGAGGGAAGGTTGTCTGTGCGGCTCTAGTCGCACGTGTTGGTCGAAATGTATCTACAGTACCTACAACATGCATGGCAAAGTGGTGAAATGACAGGACACATGCTCGGAGACCTAGAACTGGACCAACCCGACCAAATATAGGCAGTCAGATTACTTCAATGTTTTGATCTAACGATGTTTATTGCTTATATTGTAACCAATTGTATCCTTAATGACACATTTCAAACAACCAAAATTTACGAAATCTAGGCTTCGCTACACAAGAATTTTTTCATGTTCTATTCCTATATATACATTTCCATCCTGGGAGGATCGCCGCATTATTCGGATGTCCTGGACTGACCCCCAACAACAGCAGCAAACATTCGAGCTACTGTAGCACCATATGTTACTTGGCAAACAACTGGTAATCATTTGCGTGCAGCTAGCTTACGAGCCCGTGTCCCTGCGGCAAGTGTTCCACTGACCACACAACATCGACGTGTGAGAATGTCCTGGTGTCGAAAACGGTCACACTGGGTTGACGAATGGCACAGTGTCTTCTTCAGCGATAAATCGCGCTTTCGTCTTGTCCTCAGTGACCGTCGAAATCGTGTCCGATTTCGTACCTGGAAGAAAGGCAGTGCCGATCTTATTGTCAGAAACACATGGGGTCAACCACAGATATTAAAGTCTGGGAAAATTTTGGTTTTCATGTGGAATCCTCATTAATGTTTTAGAGCACAATGACTGCTTGACAGTACGTGGACAGGTTTATTAGTCCCTTGGTTGTCCCTCTTATGGCGATCAACGTTTCAGCAGGACAGTGCCAGCCTTCACACTGAAGACATATCCGGGGAAGCTCTCCAGGATATTGCGACTTTACAGTGGCCCACCAGGTCCCCGATTCTGAGGCCTGTTGAACACGTGCTGGAACATGATCGGTAGATACCTGCATTGCTCTCCTCAGCCACAACAAACTGTAAAAGAACTGACCCTCGCGGCACAGCAAACATGGGCTGGAATTCTGCAGGACGTGATAAAAGGCCTTATTCACTCCATACCACGTAGATTTCAGCTCGGGGTGGACGCACTTCGCACTGACCTGTGTCTACCTAGGCGCACATAGGCACTTGAACGTGTTATCATCACTTCACTAACTCCCACCCGTCCACCATCCACACGTGGAGCGTTGTAGGCACACATCTTCATGGTGCTCCCAAGTGTTTAGTTTATTCGACGTTGCAGTGAAACGAATTTCGTTGCTAATATTGTAACCAATTTTATCCTTAACAAGACATATCAAATAGTTCAAGTCATAAATCTATGTTTCGCTATTCAAGAATATTTTTATGTTTTATGTCTGTCTCTGTATTTACAGTCTAGGATAATACACAAAATAAGTTCTTGAAGTGACCCAGTTTCACATTTCCTGCTTGTCAAACAGCTGATTCTCTGCTGATCTCACTAAATATTCGTTTTCAGACGATGCTTTCTGCCTTATCGTTGAGTTCCGTAATAATGGATTGTAAATATTTTGACACTGTATGTCATCATAACCAAATCATCAGCATAAGCCAAGTAGCCTGTAAGATTTATCCCCAAATTAAACCCCTTCCTATTTTCTCCACTAAAAAAGTAACGTAAATTCTTCTTAACGGTTGGAGTAAAGAATTACCATCATACTTTTCTCCTAGAACCACGGATTAATTCTCCTAAAAATTTTACCATGACAATTGAGATTTCCTTTTGTCTTAGCTGGAAACTTCAGCATTAAAGCTTGACACATTCTTTACAGTCCGTTAACTTGCCAGGATGTCGTCTACATAGCCGGATCTACTTTAGCCCCTTAGCTTGTACGAGTTTTTAATAACAAACAAGTGCAGAACGTGTATGAACTTCAAAATTCAAATAATTGAATGTATTCGATATAGAATACCCTACATTATGTTAATTGAATTTAACCCGGTCTTTATAACAAATATCAATTACCTTTGAACCTCCGTGAATCAGACGGCAGCGCGTCAGCCTCTCACCGCTGGTACCGTGGTTCAAATCCCGGTCACTCCATGTGAGATTTGTGCTGGACAAAGCGGAGGCGGGACAGGTTTTTCTCCGGGTACTTCGGTTTTCCTGTCATCTTTCATTCCAGCAACACTCTCCATTCTCATTTCGTTGCATCTATCATTCATTTTGGGAGTGGCGACCCCATCGTAATAATAGCCTGTATATGATTCATTCATTACATCCCTGACCTGGTCACTGACTGGAAAACAGGTTGTAGGTTTTCATTTTCATTAACCATCTTTAACCTTAATTAATGAAGGCATTATATAATCCTATTCCTTGAAGGTGTGCCATGACATTAGAATATATCATTTCACAAATTAAGTAAAATTACGTGTTATAATAATATAATTCTGAATATAAACACAAAACATAACAAAACAATGTGTATTTTTATCTCAAAATTGCATCGTATTTTAAAATTGATCCCATAAAAATATTATAAATATTTTATGTAAGTTAATTTCTTTTGATTTTATACATTCATTATCTTTCCATGCAGTGCGGCTCCTTGGCTGGCCGGTCATTGTCGAGGTTTTCGCTTCAGAGGGTCCCGGATTCGATTCCCTGCCGAGTCGGCGTGTCGTTAATTTATCTGACTCGACGACTGGTTGATCGTATTTGTCCTAATAGCTTACAAACCTCTTCATATGTACAATGCATCGCACTACCAACCACCACAGAAGCACACAATAGTGAATACATAGCGTTGGCGTCAGGAAGGGCATCCGTCCAATAAACAGGATTGAATCCACCGTCTCTTGGCACAGGCCAGAGCAAAGTGTAGCTTCCACCGAAGTCCCAGTCTCATCCATGGCTGTGACAATATGGAAGCTGCTGGGGTATGGGTAGTGCTGAGTAATGACATTCGGAGCACGACTAGTGCATCTGAGTGTTATGAAAGGTGCTGCTCAAAAGGGTCAGTCGTGCTACAATAGTACTTTCTGACCCAGTGAGGAAAGCAATGGCAAACTACCTCACTCCTCATGTTGCCTAGTACGCCTCATTTTGGTGCTGCCGTTGGTTTTTGGGGTTTCCTTATAACCGCATAACCTTTGGTGGTGCTATTTGAGGATCCAACCAGCCTCTGAGCTGATGACCTAACAGACAGACTCCAATCCCTTGTGGATGGGGGTGGTAGAATAACACCCACGGTATCCCCTGCCTGTCGTAAGAGGCGACCTTAAAGGGTCCCAGGGGCTCTCAACTTGGGAGCGTGGATTAGCGACCACAGGACCCTTAGCTGAGTCCTGGCATTGTGTCAAAATCCTCACTTTCATCTGTCCTATTCGACCACCCTTGGTCACCTCTTGTTCTCTTTCCAACCCCGATGGTATTAGAACATTCTAGACTTAGGGAGCCTTTGATATTTATAAGCTTGGTAGTCTTGTCTTTCTTTGGCCAATATCTTCACTTTACGAAGTGTTATATCCCTTCCATTTTTTCCTCTGATTAATGTTAATAGAGAATGGTTGCCCAGTTACGCTTCCTCTTGAAACAATAATCACCACCACCATCACCACCACCACCGCCGACGCCGCCACCACCCGTGACTCCACCAAGGCGTAGGAAAAGTGATGCTGAAAGAATTCTCTTTTCACGCAGGCTATCGGTGTACTACAATTAATTTTCACTTAAATGCAAATTGACTGTCCCATTCAAAGGGAAAATAATGCGTAAGACCATACATCGGAACCCAGCTATACCAGTTACAGCGTAAATAATAGTCGCTCCTTTTCGCACGAGGAAGTTGTCACATAAGAGTACAGTTCATTGATCTTACTTCAAATAATCGCTCAACTAATCTAACATTGTGTGTCGAATATATTAACGTTCAGCCCAGAAATCGGATTATCTGGAAAGGGAACATATTTGTAGAAAAACTAGACACACATGGACTCAACATTTATCTTCCCAATTTCCCAGATCATAATGATGCCTTTGTATCTACCCATTGTTTTAATCTTTAGTAATGGAAGATCGGGAAGTATTAAAAAATCCTCATCTTCATGTCCACCTCTTTCAATTAGCTGTAAGGGTTACTTCTATTTACTTGATCTGATTTCATGGATACTAAAGTGTTTTCAACACTGTACTCTCATTTCATTTCCAATGTAGAACTGAAGGGTTATGCTACAGTATTTAAAAGGAATTAGAAAACTATAATCATTCGCCTGTCGACATTTATTTGGTAGGACCTCGGTACATCATTCTTTACTTCTTTCTGTTCTTTTATTTTCAGGGCATGACAAAAGCACAAGCTGAAGCTAGTCAGTATTTAAAAGAAAAGAAGATCTTTGATTTGTTTAATTACCTGATAGGCCACTTACTTGTAGCAGAGCCAGGTATGTATGCTTTCTAATGTAACTATCCTTTCTCTACCACTCAGTCCCGTGGAACCTCAGAAGCCAAGCGGAACAACACCGAGCTTGGTCGGTGTTTAGGACGACTAAGCATTGGGACTTGTAGATGAGTGAGAAGAACTGGGTATCATCACAAACACAATGCCCATCCATTGTCTCTTGACTTCGTTAAGGATGGAGCGAAGGGTGCAATACATTCACGGTATTAATATACAGTATATACGTTCTCCACCGCGACTCCTCATGGGGTTCTCTACTTATGAGCGTGGACTGGCGATCACAGGGCTCGTGGGTTACTCAGCCAATAGTTTCAGTTACTTCTACTAGGTTCTACCAGATTTCTCAACTGTCGCAAAAGGCGACTATGCATTAGGAAGAAGGCGTGTTCGAATCCCACCGTCGGCGGATCAGATCTAATCATTATTTTAAACTCATTTTAAATAATCGTCTCATACCATGCCTCGAAGAGCAACTGGTCTATAAGTTAGGAATAATAATAATAATAATAATATAATAATAATAATAATAATAATAATAATAATCATAATAATAATAATCATAATAATAATAATCAAGGAGGACCTTGATGGACTCTCATCATGGGGAGCGTGATTTGGTGACGATAAATCACCTGAGTCTGTCATTCCTTCCACTTACTTGTGTCAGTCCCCTTCGTCTCCCGTATTCGTTCTCACGTGGTTAAAACCCGTCCTCTTCCGAGACCGACGGTGTTAGATTTCCGAGGCTTAGGGATTCTTCCTCACACCATTCATGCCCCTTCCCTTACGTGTCGGTAGTCTTCCAGTTTTTCTTCTGATTAGTGTTTATATAGGGTGTGCACCAAGGATTGGCAGCGATATGGAAGTAAGGAAGGTGCGGGCTTTAAGACCGAAGGCTGAATACCAGTAACGAGCAAGGGAAGCGATAACACAGTCAGTGAAAACCGAGTCGTGCACAATGCTGAACATTTATTACAGTAGTAAGTGCGAACAAGATTAAAGTTCGTGTTCATTGGGGGACCTGCCCTCCGACAATTCAAACACTACAATTCTCGATTCTTAGCAATTACAGGGGCCTTAGGCCGCATACCGATTCAACTATCATGAGGGCTACACTCATTTTACCAAGAAATCGAGGCTCAGCCTCGGGAACAATGTCCTTTAATGACAACATACTGAATTACTTGAAAACCAAGTTAACACATTAGCCTTTTCAGAAATAAGCCCTCTTACTATTTACTGAGGCCCTTAGCCTCTACTGACAAGAGAACAAATATGTTACACTCTGAATATTAAACAACTCCCTCCCTAAGCCTGAAGTTGGTTGACAAGCATTTCTCCTACCTCCACGCTTACGGCTAGGCGACTAAACAGCTTGCTCGCTCCAAGCGAACTGAACCAAGTTCTCTCAGAACTACACAGTACCGTGCCCTCCCTCTGAAGGGGAGAGGAGGGGCAAGGTGGAGAGACAACGCGACAAGTGCGCAGGGCGGAGGAAGGCTTGCCAACATAATATGGAAGGTGCCACCAGGGCGGAAATAATTTTCGCTTTTCCCCGGGGCCATAAGGGGGACGGGACAACATGTGTATTTTATTAAGATACAACGAGAAAACATACTAACTACAAATATACAATATACGCAGATCGATCTGTATAAATTGAAGATTTAAGAGAATACGGCGAAGGAGAGTACCTCTTGGTACAGGGTGGATGCTCAGTTTGACTTCCGCTTAAAACAGTAATCACCACCACCATCACCACTAGAGGAGCGTAGATTAGTGACTACGGGTCTCCTAGCTCCTCACTTTCATATTTCCTATCCGTGCTCCCTTGGTCGATTCCTGTTCTCTTCTGACTCCCATTATATCAGATTCGCGAGGCCTAGGGATTATCTCACTTTTTTGGAGAAAATATTACATTTTATTCCATTTTATCCGGCTGGAACTAGGAATTATAGGAATTATTCAGAAAAGCCATTTGTACAAGACCTGTTATCAGATCAGCTAATTCTTTCCTTTATTTTCTTTAATCATTAACAAAATTATTTGCGGAAATACGCACAAAATATCCTTCGTCCCGGCTAACCGATTTGTATAGCGCCACAGCAAGTAGTGGAGACTTTGCCTGTGCTATGAAGAAGGGTACCAGGGCTATATTGTTTTGCTAAGGTCCTGGACACTGAGGTTGATTCACCCCTCCCCTCCCCCTTGCCGCACGCATTCGTCAGTCTGGCAGTCTCTTTAGTGCTGCTTAGTTTTTTTAACGTACAGTCAAATACTAAATGATATTAATTGTATAATCACGCCGTATTTCTTTTTAACTGTAACAAATGTGTGATATTGTTCCTTTCGTGAAAGCTTTATTGTATGCTATTGAATCAAGTCCGCCTCTGTGGTGTAGGAGTTAGCATGATTAGCTGCCACCCCCGGAGGTCCAGATTCGATTTCCGGCTCTGCCACAAAATTTGAAAAGTGATTCGAGGGCTGGAACGGAGTCCACTCAACCTCAGGAGGTCACCTGAGAAAAGGTGGGTTTGATTCCCACCTCAGCCATCCTTGAAGTGGTTTTTCGTGGTTTCCCACTTCTCCTCCTGGCAAATACCGGGATAGTACTGTGACCGTATCGGCACAATTAATAGTTATTTCAAGGTGATATGCTTGGTAAGGAAGCAGGCAGCAAGCTCTCTTTTGTGTAGATGTTGGGAGTATCATCAAGTTGTGCAATACGAAGCCCGCCAGAGAGGCGCCTTCACCCGCCCACTGGGTGGCTTAAAGAATCCCCGAACTAGGCACACGTCATAGAAGAAGCAGGAGAAGAACACTATTTAGCGACTCCATATTGGAAAACATATGCCAGTGTACAGCGATGCCAAAGCGATCGGGCAAGATTTAATGCATTTTCGGCATAAATAAGGCTTAATTAACAATACTGCACCCGTTAGAGTAGTGTGCTGAATTTTGGTGGAATTATAAAGTCAGGAGTTCTGGTAGAAAATACTCTCCAAGCGAAAGGCGTTGGTAAACAACTTATATAACACTCATAGCGTACGGACGCCTAGTGGAAAACCAGATGCCTTCGGGGATTCCCTACTTCCCCTCCAAGATGATAAATTAATTACGGCAGATCCGCCGAACATATCCAATTCCGCATGGCATAGCGTACTTGTGCATAACCAAGTCACACAGTCTAGCGTATTGCTAATTTCGACAGGCTGGTTTATCCAGGAGCAGTCGAAATAAGAGTGGGGATGAAGTCACTAAACCGCCCCTACTGCCGGGGCTAGTATAAGTTTTTGCACTTCCAGGGAGCTTGAGCAGTCGTTGAGGAGCTTTCGACGGGAAACGACGGTCGTTTCGCTATCGAATTACCGCTCCATTGTATACTGTGTGAACAAAGCGGGTGTGGAAATTTTCAGTTTTTTCGCTTATAATTTGTGATAGGCAACAGACGATTACGGTAATGAGATGTACTTTAGATCTCGGTTGCGAAGTAGACTAAGACTTCGTGAAATATGAAGTAGGGTTTTGTATAGCAACAATTACTGGATAGTACGCAGAATTTCTGTGGGAGAACATAGATCTGTATAAATCCGCGCTGTTTCTGAACAAAGCGCAGGTCAGATTATTAACTGAGTAACAGGCAGTGAGAAGTGTTCCTGAACTATCAAAACATACAAAAGATAGGGATAGAAAATTCTGCATCATGCGGATGCTGGGAGCGCCCGGCTTAACAGTGTAATAGACCAGCTGAAAGTAGCCGATATATTCATCTCCATGTAACTGGCAGTGGGTAGAAAAAGAAGTAATAGGAGTGAACGGTAACACGTGTGCAAGAAATTGATAAATTGTGTAAATTACAATCTAATTTCAGTGATCCGTGTGCTACAAAAATGGATTACGCGAGACAAGATATGGAACTTCTGAACTCCAGGACTCCAGGATCCAACGCCATGGAGTAATCCAACATGGGTAGGCCTCCGGATCCTCCGGACCAGGCCGATGACAGCAACCGTTGAGTACAAAGATATGTTTTCTTCTCCAATGCTAGTATTTCCCTTTGTAAATAATAGTCATGAAGTATAGGGTTAAAATAACGTATATAAATAGGTTTAATCCGCCCAAGAATGGTCGGGAATCCTTTTATTCATTTTTGTTTCAATTAATTAATTAGATATGGGAAGGGAGTGATCCTGTGTTAGTGTATAGAATATGGGACCCCTTTTAGTGGATATATTTGCATGTTATCATATTTTGTTTATTTAGTGCTGAGAAGGTATTGAGGGGAAAAGGAGTAGAGTGCTATGTAGATTAATAATGTAGATCTCATCTGAGCTATTGCCTAAGTTAGACAGGGACTAGCGAGGTGACAGAGTCATCAACGAGTGCCCGTATGAGAGAAAAGGCTTGGGCTAGAATCAGCACTATGTTCGTAATGGTAGAGTTTGTTGCATGATAATATAAGTTTTGGCTGCAACTGAAGATGGTCAAGAAATGAAGTGCCGAGGTTTGAACCCCTGTCCTCCACTACACTATTGACATTACACTAATGAGGTCTGTTAGTGTTTTTGGCAGGATTTAATAATTTTAATTAATTTTTATTATTATTATTATTATTATTATTATTATTATTATTATTATTATTATTTTCTTAATGTAACTTGAGCAGTGTTTTGATACCTATACATTTCAAGCAACCGGTTAGAGGATTATTATTATTATTATTATTATTATTATTATTATTATTATTATTATTATTATTATTATTATTATTATTATTTTCTTTCATGTTTTGATCGATGATTTCATGCCGATCTATTAAAATGGCAAGTTAATGTTATGCCAGGTACACAATCTATACACACACGGGTGGAATTAGGAGACGTTGTCGTTCGAGGAAAGGCGATTGGAAGTGTGAATGAGGATACGATTGGAAATGTATGGGTAAATCCCAATTGCTAGTATAACGAGGGAGTTTTTGATATAATCTGGCTGAGTAATAGAAATAAATAAATAATTATTGGTCATAAGGATCGTAATGAGCTAATTTGAGCAGGTGACCCTGCATTAGCTAAATTGAATGAGGTTATGGACTCCTTGAAAGGCCGTCTGTGAATGTGGTGAATTAGTCTCGCTGTGGTGCGAGAGGGGAGCGGACTTGGGTCAGAATTTATGACCAGAGAAAAGAAAGAACTCGCCTTGTTAAGAAAACGTGTCTGGTAGAATGTTGCGTTCTACTGTGTGAAAGAAGACACAAATTTTATGTAAATAATACACACTGTCCATTAGCCTTGATCCGGAAAACAATGTAGAGAGTAACTACTGTTCGATACATGATTAGATTAATTAGGGCTTGATTACAGTACCCTGGATGGAGACGACCAGAGTCTCAGGTTCGAACCTCGTGTGGGCACAGCAGTGATCAACAGCTCGCTAAGACAGCGGGTTACAACGGGTTATTTACAGCTATTGTCTTTATTGATACATGTGTTTGATATATTTCTTTTCCAGGAAGTGTTTTGTTTACTTATAATCGATGTCGATTTGAATCTAGACTTCGTGAAAGTCCACTGGTAGTGATCGCAAGTGATAGTTCGTTGTTCAAGTCTGTGTTTAATTTTATATGGAAGACTTGAGTCCATTTCTTTTTCTTTCTCCGTGTTTTAATGACGGATTTCTGATATGGTCAGAATGTTCGGATTAATTATGTTTTTTTTTATATATTTACTTTCGTGATTTCTCAAGTTAGCCGACCATTCAAAAGCGGACATTTTTCTTTTGTGTAAATAGAGTCTAATGTGTAATACGGGATTCAGTCCCATGGAATACTCGCATTGGGGGGAACATGGCTTGTTTTGTTTTTGTGAATATGATAGGGTCATTTTATTGTGTATGTCGTACTCAAGTGGTTTATGGTAACCGGGGGATGGAACGCACAAAACAATCGCGATGATACACAAAACAATTTGTGTAGCATACATCCAAACTAATGTAATAGTTATGTAAGCAATATAGGACACAGGCAATTCAAAGTGATAGTATGTGAAAAGGTGAGATCATATTAATAACCTCTCGGTAATTCTCTGTCTTGGTAGAGAGGGATATGGATATTTACGTCTGTGTCAAAAGGGAAATTTAATTGGATTAAAGAGAGTACCAGTTAACGTTGCCGTCCACATAGATTTTGGTCTGTGGAATGTGGAGGTAACATCTGATGTCAATGGCAGCCCGGATTTTTCCGCTGCTAAAATAAGTGATTGCTGATATCAACTGTGTAAAAAGGATCAAGAGTGTATGTAAATTTTGTATATTTCACCGAGTGAATAGTAAATTGTTCTAAACGATTTCATGCCTATCTATACCGAAAAACATGCATCCAGAATCCTCTTCCGTTCATTGTAGGCCTTTAAGATAGCTTATGTTTGATAGCCTCTATATGCCGCGAACGTTCTTCGGCCCTGAGGAGTCCGTGTTCAGACCTCAGGAACGGGAGAGTAGCTGTGATCTAGCTGAGTCGTATGGCTGATAACTTCTCATGTGAGTGGATTAAGTATACAATCCCAATGAGGAGAAATCGGCACAGACCAAAAAGATCCCTTGACTATCGACTTCCGTGGAGCATGGTCCCATGTGTTCGTGACCCGAAAGGGTTGGTTTGTTGTCACATGGTCCCATGAGTCATAGGGGACGGTGGGAAAGGTCCCAGTACCTAACTTAAGCCCACGGTCGCTTCCTTCCCTCTTCCTTGACTACCCCTTCCAATCCCCCCCTCCACAAGGCCCCTGTTCAGCATAACAGGTGAAGCCGCGTGGGCGAGGAATTAGTCCTCCTCCGCAGTTGTATCCCCGACCCAATATCTCACGCTCCAGAACACTGTCCTTGAGGCGGTAAAGGTGGGATCCCTCGCTGAGTCCGAGTAAAAAATCTAAGTTGGTAAACTGTCAGTTTTCACCTATTCGTCGAAATTCACTGAGAGAGCATTAAAAACTTACAATTTTTTAAATGTTTTGATGTATATACCCCTCCTCCCCCCGTCCGCTATATCCCTTTAGCCCAGGTACTGTTTGTTTGTATATTTTTTGTCCCAGCACTTTTAATTTCCAGTCGCCGCTACTGTTCACACCCTTCATGCTCTTTCACTTTCTTTTACTGATATCCTCATTGTTCGAAGGTTGAAACCCTTCAGTTTTTTCCCTCTGAACATGCAGAAACTACTGTATTGTGCAATGTCTATGCATAGGAATACGTTGTTTTGTGTTTTTTAAATTTTTTAATTTTTTTTAAATAACTGGTGATGCACATGATCACCTGTAATAGGTACGTGAAGTCTTGTTTGGTGACATAATGTTAAAAGGCGAACGTTAGGTTAGAGATCTAACATGGCGCGGCTCGGACGATGTCACATAACACACAACAGGCTTGCCAACGTCGGCGCGCAAGCATAGGGGCTCTGGGGCGTAGGCAACGAGATATATTGAATTGAATTGAATTTATTGATAATGATGATGTACATGACACTGAGGCTGAAAAGCCCCTTTATGTAGCGTATCCTTATAACATAATACAGGTTTATGAATATACTAACTACATTTTATAATATTAAAATATTAAATTAAACATTAAACTTAAAAATTAAAATACAGATACCAATTCCAATAAAATTAAAACATAAATTATATAAGAAGTAATAAAGTATATCATTCAACTTATTTAATATTTTATACTGCAAGAATCTAAAGAATATAAAAAACAGAAACAGTTTTTCTTAGAAGTATACATATTTCTGATTGCGAGACACAAGAATGTCTGATCTCAGCCCCTTGCGTACTCCTCCAGGAAGATGGATGTTAAGGACTGCTTTAGTTGGGTACAGTTACTGTCATTTGCCAAACGGTGAAGATTAAAGATTAAGGATACAGGATGCAGTGCAAACAAAATATTTGTTAAATTTAGGGGTACGATGAAGGGGAATTTGAAGGGTAATTTTTGTAAACCCATTATCTCTGTTATATACTGACTCCATAGATTTAAATGCATTATAAAGGTAGGATGGGGTTTTCAGTTTGAGAATTTTGTGCGTAGCAACGGCTACTGAGATTTCCCGTCGTTCAAGGAGTTTCAACCATTGCAGCTGTATGTAATAGGGTGTTATATGTTCATCACGCCTGGCATTTGTCACATAACGAACACATGCGTTTTGTACCCTCTGGAGTTGTATGTTCAAAGTTTCAGATAAGTCGTTGTATACGACTGATCCATAGTCAATTATGGGGAAAATAAAACTTTGAACAAGCAGTTTTCGCATAAAAGGTGGTGTACATGACACGTTACGTTTCAAAATATGCATGGATGACACAAATTTTCTGATCACATTTAACGTATGATCAGACCAGGATAGGGTTCTGTCGAAAATGAGTCCTAGATTGTTAACGGTGTCACTATAATGGATATCTGTATCTAGTATTTTTATTGCTGGGAGGGTTTTGAGGTCAACAGTTTTCAGGAGTTTTGAGTAACCTATGCAAATAAGCTGGGTCTTATCCACATTTAATTGGAGGTTATGATTTGCGCTCCATTCGATCAATCGAGAGATATCATGGTTAAAATGCATTATACAAGAAGGTGCGTTATTGGGACTGAAGTGGAAGTAAGCTTGTAAGTCATCAGCATACATGTGAAAGGTACTACTTTTAAATACTTCAGAAATGTCTTTAATATAAATAGAAAAACATAAAGGACCGAGGACTGATCCTTGTGGTACGCCTGAGTTTACTGATTCCCAGATAGAGGATCGTCCGTCAACAAACGTGACTCTTTGTGATCTACTTGATAGATATGATTCAAACCACTACAGAGCACTTTGCGAGAAACCAATTGCCTTCAACTTTGCAAGAAACAACTCATGATTAACAGAGTCAAATATGCCTTAGAGAAATCAAAGAGACATAAGATAGTAAGCTGCCTCTTATCGATGGCCGCCCGTATATCATCCGTAACTCTCAGCAGAGCCGTAGTAGTACTATGGCCCTTCTTGAAGCCAGATTGGTAGGGATTTAGAATATGATATTTAGACAGATATTCACATATCTGCTCATGAACAATTCTTTCTAGTGCCTTACTAAGTGCACAGAGGATGTTGATAGGCCTAAAATCACTACAGACTGTTGGGATTTTCTTTTTGGACACAGGACGTACATTGGCACGCTTCCATTCTGTAGAGAGAAGTTAAATGCACAAGGGCAGGAAGAAATATGTCAATGCAATTAGAAATCATGGATATTGAGATATTATTTGGACCTTTAGCTTTATTCAAGGAATGAATAACAACAATTGTGAATTATACTGCATCATTTTTTAACCTCAAGATCTACAGCAAGAGTGCTCAAGAACCTAAGATATCTACAAACAATTATTTTCACTTAAAAGTGCTACATGAACTTCTGTAATTCTTCAAGAAAAGTGTCATAAGTGTTACAATTGTGTTGACTTCTTGCCATTTTTGTATCGGCTGATGATGACATGGACATATGTCGAAACCGCTCCCATAACATATTAAACATGTTGCTACATTAATTTGTGCAACAATATTATTGTATTGAATAGGTGGAACATCTTTCTCTTTTTAGCATTGTATCTAGAGAGTGACTGACTCCAATACCAAGTGATTTTGCAGCACGCCAAGAAGCTGAGATGCTCTTACAGTTACGGAAGATGTACGTATACTTCACTTTAGTGTTTCTAATGACTTGTTTTGTCTCATTACGCAAGACCCTGAATTGCTCGTAATCATCTGGAAGTTTTGTTTTAATAAATTTCTTCCTAGCTGTGTCCCGTTTCCTTATCAATTCCTTAATACGCTTATTGAACCATGGTGTTGACTGGTGTTTTACTAGAATTATTTTTGGGGGCGCAGGCTTGTCATAAAGAGAAAGTACAAAGCTGTTGAAGAGAGAGACATTTTGATCTACAGTGGCTCAAAAATGTATTGGTCTGCCCATAGCTGTGGTATGAACGGAACAATATAGTACAAATAATGGTACATATAATGGAATTACATGTATGTAGGTATGTAGGACAGTCACGTACATCAGTACGTTGAATATGGAGCCAAGGAGATTCACGCTGTTTGCAAACGGACCAGTAATACAATGGCGTGCGTCATTATACGCCAAAGAAGTATTGGTCTAGTAAACAATATCATCGTGACATCGTGCTATCTGCCGCAACTCGGGCTCATTATGCCTGTGCTGACACGTGGGAAGGTAACATTCAGCTAGCAATGGGAAGGAAAATGAAAGAAACAACCGTGGAAGAAAGGAGGATTGCCGTGCGACTATTTCAAAAAGGTAAATCTTTCAAGGACAAAAGTGAAATTATTGGAAGAGCTGTTAGAACTGTTAAACATATTGTATACACGTACAAAAGAACAAAGACAATAGAAAAAATAGACCAGAAATGGCCACCCCTCGAAGTTACCAGTACTAACGGAAAATTGTGCGTGAAGTGGCTCAAAATCCTCAACTAAGTGCGCCGAAGATAGCAACTGCATTACAAGAAGATGTAGAAGTGCAAGCGTCATCTGAAACCGTCCGAAATGTGCTACGCGAAAAACGATATGTGGGCAGGACAGCCCGTAGAAAGCCGCACAGCAGTAAGGCTAACACGAAGAAGAGATTCGCATACGCTAAAGAGTACAGAAATTACAGCTATGAATATTGGAAGACAGTCGTTTTTACCGATAAGAGTAAATTTACCCTCTTCAGGTCAGACAGACAAGTGACTGTGTGGAAGAAAACGAATTCTGAACTTTAAATAAAGAATCTGACAGCTACGGTGAAACACGGAGGTGGTTCCCTGATGGTGTGGGGTTGCATGAGTGCGAATGGTGAAGTGAATAAGCCTTTATTGAAGGGACTATGGATCACAAAGCATGCATGAACGTCCTCAGGACACATCTTCCATCAAGTGTACAAAAAATGGGACTCTCAGCAAAGTATACGTTTACGCAAGATAACGACCCCAAACACACAGCTCTGAACACGAAGCTATGGCTGTTATATAATACACCCCGTTGGACGGAAACTCCACCACAATCTCCCGATAACAACCCCATCGAGAATTTGTGGCACTATTTGGAGCAAACCGTGAGAAAGTATGCAATGTCAAACAAAGCTGACCTGAAAGAAGCCTTACTCACCAAATGGAATAACATACCAAAGGAAACTACGGAAACCTTGGTACGATCGATGCCAAATAGGTTAGCTGAGATTATAGAGGGAAAAGGAGGACCTACCAAGTACCGAAACGTTCACAAAGGATCAGGAAACTGCGTTATGGTAATTCAGACCAATTCTTTTTTGGTGGCAAGTGAAAATGATTGTTTTAAGTTATGGTTTCTTAGTTATATGGACAAGGAAAAATTATGTTTTTTACAATGAAAATGTTACCCAAGATGATAAATAATCAAGGATTCTAGTATATGTCAATTTTTATCATCCATTCCATTCGATTCCTCGTCCTCAATGTAGCATATCTCGACAGACCAATACTTTTTTGAGCCACTGTATGTCATTAGACTGGAAAAACACATTCCAGGGTAGTAATTCAGCATCAGCACGAAACTTGTTTACGTCAAATTTACTGAAGTCTCGAACAAGAATTGTTTTAGGAATTTGTTTTGGCGTGGATAAATAGGCCTAGTTGAGACGGGCAACTGATCCTCAGCCGCGGGTCGTGAAACATTGTGCTACATTTTAAACAGAAATAAATTATACTGATTTCTGACACTAGTATATAGTCGAGTTAGAAATATTACACATTCAGACATGTAATTAATTCATACATCTGACACTTATTTTTAAATTTGAAATAACAATAATACTTCAACTTGTGAATTTAGTAGCTGAGAATAGGTGCTGGTCTTGCCGTATTAGACAGCGTTCGTTGGCATAAGGTTGATATGCATGTTGTTTCCTTGTTATGGCCCCAGTAACGTAAATGGTACTGTGGAGTACGTAGCCTATATTTCGTAAATGTAATGAGTTAGCAACGTTTTGATGACAGGGGAACTAAAAACGGGAAGTAATATCCGTACAGGCCATAAAGGTCCTGGGAGGTGTTTAAGGCAAAGGCTTCTACTATCCGTAACGTCGGCACTTGGGGGGCAGGGGAGGGGTTGAGTGGTTAGCTATGCTCGGCCGCCTTTGGTCCCAGGAATTGACCTGGTATTCATTTCTGGTGTAGACTAAATGAACCTCAGGGCCATATGCACCCCCGAAAGTGGAATTATCGTTTCTTAAATTTTTCGACTTCCTGACGGGGAATCAAACCCACGTCCTTCCGGGTGAACCGAGCACGCCCTTACCGCCTCGGCCAGGCAGCTCCTCAAACAGAGGAAAGGGATCTTTCTTTCTTTCTTTCTTTCTTTCTTTCTTTCTTAATCCATTTACGCTCCAGGGTTGGTTTTTCCCTCGGACTCAGCGAGGGATCTCACCTCTACCGCCTCAAGGGCAGTGTTCTGGAGCGTGAGACTTTGGGTTTGGGATACAACTGGAGAGGAGGACCAGTACCTCGCCCAGTCGGCCTGACCTGCGATGCTTAACAGGGGCCTTGTGGGGTATGGGAAGATTGGAAGGGATAGACAAGGAAGAGGGAAGGAAGCGGCCGTGGCCGTGGCCTTAATTTAGGTACCATCCCGGCATTTGCCTGGAGGAGAACTGGAAACCACGGAAAGCCACTTCCAGGATGGCTGAGGTGGGAATCGAACCTCCTCTACTCAGTTGACCTCCCGGGGTTGACTGGACCCCGTTCCACCCCTCGTACTACTTTTCAAATGTCGTGGCAGTGCCGGGAATCGCAGCTAATCACACTAACCAGTACACCACAGAGGCGGACGGAAAGCCTATTTTCGTTGTAATTTATGAGGAGTTCATTCTCGAAATTGTATCGCAACATATATTCTGTGTGTGCATATGTTCTACTATCTCTCCATGCATTGCAGACGATCCTGTCTCCTTCCTAATCAACTTGCTGGACAAGTGCATGCTATTCCGCGCAGGCCTATCGGAACCACCTCTGCTCTTCACTCCAGTACATGTCCAGGGGCTCTACAGGTCTCTGGATCCGTCTGGACTGGGCTACATCACATTAGAGCAGTACCGAACAGGTATCAAAATTAAAATACAGTATTTTACAGTTTGATCGTTATACTATTTTCTCCCGATTGTATTGTTTCATGTAGAGACTTTCCTTGCATCTTGGTGTTCATTTTAGTTGTTTAAGTAAGTGATCCGTGTTATTTTATTATATTTCAGTTGTTTATACAACTGTTCCATTTTATTTTCTTGTATTATTATTAGTGCACTTTATTATGGGTTATAAAACCTGGGTTACTTAATCAAAAGCAGTGGAAGGCTTAAATTATTCTGAACTTTATATAGATAACACTGAACATATGGTGTTTAAACAACAATTCTTAACAGAAGTTGACTCTGGTGACTATTTCTTCCCTACATTTTCATACAACTTCTTAGTAAACCTCTCCTTGTGGGTGGGGCTGGTAGAATAACACCCGCGTTGTCCCCTGCCTGTCATAAGATGTGACTAAAAGGGCCCCCAGGGCTCTCAACTTGAAAGCGCGGGTTGGCAACCACAGGGCCCTTAGCCGAGTGCTGTAATTGCTACCATACGTGTACTAGGCTCCTCACTTCATCTATCCTATCCGGCCTCTCTTGGTCAACTCTTGTTCTTTTCCGACCCCGACGGTATTAGGTTACGAGGCCTAGAAGTCTTTCATTTTCAAGACTTTCATGGCCTTTGTCTCACTTTGGCAAGTATGTATTGGACCCCTTACATTTGTTTCCCTCTGATTAATGTTAATAGAGGACGGTTGCCTAGTTCTCCTTCTTAGTAAACCTTTTGACTTAAGCATTGAAGAATTTACAGTGGATCGTCTTGCTGAGGTAGGTAAGTAATTTAGTTTGCTGGCGAGATTGATGACTTGATCAAAGTAAGACCTAACAATACTGAACACAAAATTAAGTCGATGTCAGCAAGATAATGTGAACACCTGCGAAAAAGACTTGTCAGGTGCTTTCACCGACTGTGTGGAACAGATACGTGGACATTGAGGAAGGAAGAATGACGACCGTAGAAGCATTTGACATGCAGTTTTGGAGGAGGGTGGGAAAGGTTAGTTGGGTGGAAAGTCATGAGGAGTTGATGGAAAGAGTAGGCTAAAGGAGAAGAGCCGGACTGAGTGGTTCAGACGGTTGAGGCGCTGGCCTTCTGACCCCAACTTGGCAGGTTCGATCCTGGCTCAGTCCGGTAGTATTTGAAGGTGTTCAAATACGTCAGCCTCGTGTCGGTAAATTTACTGGCACGTAAAAGAACTCCCGCGGGATTAAATTCCAGCACCTCGCCGTCACCGAAAACCGTAAAAGTAGTTAGTGGGACATAAAGCAAATGTTATTATTATTATTATTATTATTATTATTATTATTATTATTATTATTATTATTATTATTATTAAAGGAGAAGACTCCTGCAAGAAAAAAAAGGAATGGTATTGGATTAGATTGGACTGGTTAAGACGAGAATCCTTAACAGTTGAAGGGTTAGTGTACGGGAGAAAGATGTCATAGCAGACATCAAGGTAGACAATAACTACATGAAAATGAAGAGAGTAGCGGGAGATAGGTGAGTATGGAAGGATGCCATGTGAAAACATACCTTGGGGCACAACATCATTTAATTATTGTCAGCAAGATGCTAATTTTTCAGTACTTCTTAGAGATAATAATTGGGATTTTCCGTCAATGCGTGGATGTGGACGTAAAATGCAGAGGCAACAAGAAGGGGGACCCTCAGGAGCTCTATACTCGGGAAAGTGGTTTGGTGACTCTAGGCCCCGAGCTGAGTCAGATATTGCTATCTTTTATACCTGTATATCATATTCCACTCTTTCAACTTTTCTGTCTTCCCTTTGTCAGCCAGTTCTCGCTCATTTTCATTTCCGATGGCATTAGGTCTATGAGGCCTAGGGAATATTTCGATTTCACACCCTTCGTTGCCCTTGTCTTTCTTTGGCCGATACTCCCATTTTTCGAAGTGTCGGATCCCTTTCACTTTTTCTCTGTGATTAGTGTTAATAGAGGATGGTTGCCTAGTTGTACTTCCTCTTAAAACAATTATCACCACCACTTCACTTGTATTTCGGTTTCTATTAATAACAATAAAATGTGTTTAGAGGTGAATATTCTTTACTTAACGAATCGTGTACTCATTTTTGTTCAGAAATACTGAGTTGTATATAGTAAGAGATAACGAAATATTAGTAAGAACAAACCAGAATAGAGCATCCTGTTGCTATAAAAATGGTGAGATGGACTCTAAACATCTCAACGATAACGATATTACTGATGGAAATGTTACAGGCATGGTAACAATGAACATTGAAACCTACGATCAAGAGCCAACCACTGATGAGAACGGCAACGTACCTGAACATGTCTTTTTGGACGAGGCGTGAGTAATGTTCAATGGCTATATTTTTTATTATTATTTTATTATTTTCGTGTCCGATACATCAAAAAAAGAAAACAGTTACAATAATTTCAAGTAACATTTAAATAATCTTGGACCAATACAACGCTACTTCGAGTCCTCTCTTCGTAGCTCGATGCAGGTCATCTTGCGTGCACAAAGATGGACACAGCGGACACTGAAGCATATGCTGGATGGTTTGATCTTCTCCGCACTCACACTTGGTGTTGTCGCCATTGATGAAGCCCCATCTTGCCAAATTAACTTTGGACCTTCCCACTCCTGATCTCAACCTATTGAGAGATTTCCAGATTGTCCAGCTCTCATTGCAACCGGGTGGCAAACGTTCCTCAACCGCCATCTGCTCAGAGCCTTGGGGGATCTTCGTCTTCCATAGCTGTATCCTTGCCTTCTCAGCTGGTACTATAAGTTCCTGAGATGTTCGTAGGAAGCTCTTCCTAGATTTCAGTCTCTGTACTGGAAGCTCATGTCCATGCAGTAGATGAGTACTTTCGTGCTTAACCTTTGTCCTTTCCTTATTCGCAGCTACTTCTCTTCGCACACCAGGTGGTGCTATCCCTGCAAGACGATAGAGTTTTTCAGTTGGAGTAGACTTTAGACAACCTGTAACAAGTCTGCAGGTCTCATTAAGTGCTATGTCTACCTGTCTGGCATGAGATGAATTGTACCAAACAGGGCAGGCATATTCCGCTGCAGAATAACATAGTGCCATGGCGGAAGCACGAATAGTTTTTGGTTGACTGCCCCATTCTGATCCAGATAATTTACGTAGAAGATGATTCCTGGTGGAAACTTTAAGTTTAGTGTTCATGCAGTGTTTCTTGAATGTAAGAGCTCTATCAAGCGTCACTCCTAGGTATTTTGGAGTTTCACAGTACACGAAAGGAACCTCCACGAAGATTGCAATTATGGCAAAAAGAGATTTAAATAGCAATCGGGTGTACCCTGGGCAACGTCAGACATTATTACGAAATGTGCTGACGGCTGATCCCTTCACACCAGAAACATCATCTTCACGGTCCTTTTCAGGCCCACAGTTAACAATTATTTCTATTAACATTGAAGGTATATCTTCAACAAAAGAGGAACTGTTACAAAATCTATGGCTATATTAATACATATATATATTTCATTTTCTACCTCACGCCGGAAATTCTCATGAATAAAATACATTTATTATAAAAGATAAAAAGAGCGAAAATTCTATACTTACAAATATATACTAGCAGACCCCTCAGCTCTACTCGCGTTGAAGTCAGAATAAGATTTGAACCCTGTTGGTAACAATAGTGAACAGTTCAAAAATAATTTGTCTTTATTCACCCTCCCTGACAATTTCATTTTTCTTCTTGGGCTCCACATCACTTAGCCGTAGCGAGAAAACATTAAATTTTCCAGAACCCATACTTCTAACAGATTAGCTAATGTATTCTCTCGAGAATACTTCATATTTTCTTCCATATCATGATTATAACCACGTAAGTACACCAACTATTACTGTGCAAACCTAATGGATAGTTCATAATTACTTAAATCAGGGATGGCGAACCTATGCCACGCGTGTCATTAGGTGACACGCGAACACGATTTCGGTGGCACACCACAGACCATCTTAACATTTTTATGTACGTTTTGTACTCTAGAGTATACATATCTCATTCATCGTATAGTCACAGTGTTTCAGGTTTAAGAAATAAATAGCGAATATCTAAATTCTAGTTCCATTCGAACGTGCATTATGGCAACACTACAACACCCACAGGTCCGGAAGTCAAGTGAAATAAATGTCAGATGCAGCCGACGAGCCATTCGCTCACCCATATCAAGTGAATTAGTGAAATTTGGCTTGTGTGTGGTTGCCAACATCGCGTAGTTTTTCTTAGTGAGTAACTGTTTATTGTTGTGAATTTTGTAAGACAAATAGTTGCCAAGAAATGATCCCAATATTGAGATATGGAGAAAGTATCGCACTTAATTTCCAAACCTCATATTGCACAAAGTTTTTTTTTTTTTTTTTTTTGAGTGGTTACATATTGGCAGTTTAGAAATGGAGTTGACCGAATTTTAAGAAAGCATGTATGGGTGAAAATTTCGTACAACTTGATGAAGCATTAGTGAAAATCGGGTGTGCTGTGGCTGGTGAATACTCTCTCCAGAAGCCGGAGAACTTAATACTTGAACAGTGGAACAGTCTCCCACAAAAGTTTTCGGCCATGAAGAAACTTGCTACAGCGCTACTTACTTTGTTTGGGTCATCATACGCCTGTAAGTAGATATTTTCTACAGTGAACGTTGTGAAGACAAGTTATGAACCTAACATAAATGACAAAGCTACTAACTATTTTTGCGGCATTCGCAAAATACGACCATGAAACATGCAATCATATTTGGTATTTTCAATATATATGTATAATATCATATTATGAAACACTATTTGGAATTAGGGATGGAAGTCAGTGGTGGCGGTGGTGAGTAGGGGCGGAGGTTGTATCCATTACAAAACGAAAATAACAAGTGGCACAGTAAACAGTTGAGAATAATAATCCAGACCTAAAATGGCACACTAGTTGGAAAAGGTTCGCCATCCCTGACTTAAATTATTCATGTGAGAATTCAGACGTAGTCATTCCCCTTGTCTTGGCCGACATTTTATTGTCTTGCTCCCGCCTTTCTACCTTACAAGCTCTTTCTCACGGAGTATGAACTATGCTCCTTTAACGCGTAAAAGTGCAATTTTTTGCCAAACAGAGTTACAAAGAAAGTGTGTTGGAATGTTTGATAGGAACTTCAAATATAAATCCTGCATGTGAGATATTTTATTGGTGGCTGTAAAAGAACACAGTAAAGCACACTTTCCTGGGAAACTGCTAGAATTAGGAAGAAATTGCATATAATCATTTTGTGTAGGAGACTGAATTCTGAGTACGCTTGTTGGGCTCCATTTGAATAGAACTAACAGTTTAACAGCGTTTTTACTTTTGGGAGTCGCGGACAAACAATTTTTTTCAGATTTGCTCCACTCTTTGAAAAGTTACCTCGGCCCAAAAGTAGTTACCATACTGTATAGCGTACAATCATCTGAAAAGTGGTGAAAGATATATTTTAATCAGTTGTGAGATTCTCGAGATTGCCGTACAGATACAAACTCACAAACAAACTTTCTTTGCAATATTAGTGTAAATAAACGGCAAATCTACGCCAGTACACCAGTACAACGTTACATCAGTTTTAATATTTAAAACTATTTTTATAAACGTTGGGACAATGGATATAAATGTAAAAATACCGGGGTAGTTGGCTATGCGGTTAGGAGCGGGCGGCTGTGAGCTTGCATCCGGGAGATTGTGGGTCCGAATCCCACTGTCGGCAGCCGTGAAGATGGTTTTCCGTGGTTTCCCATTTTCACACCAGGCAAATTCTTGGGCTGTACCTTAATTACGGCCACGGCCGCTTCCTTCCAACTCCCAAGCCTTTCCTGACCTATCGTCGCCATAAGACCTATCTGTGTCGGTGCGACGTAAAACCACTAGCAAAAAAAAAAAAAAGTGAAAATACTGGCTACTACAAATATATAAGATAAGCCAAGTTCATTTTAGGTTCTTGTGTCTGCTACGAGAGCCAATAGATAACAGGGTACAGGGTCGGATTTAGAAGTAGGCTACTAGGCTGCAGTCTAAGGGCCCGTACCACATAAATATTGTAAAAAAAAAAAAAAAAAAAAAAAGATGAATGAAAATATTCACAAGTTAAACATGTCCAAAGTTAACGACATGAGTAATGATCTTGAATACACATTTGTTTTTAGTCGTGCATTTGCTGTTCACACCATAACAGAACAGTATAAGAAATGTAGGAAAGTCCCTTTAAACATCGAAATATGTTAAAGTCTCAAGCAAATAAAGAATTCTTCATGTTAAATCTTTGAGTATCGATCAAAGTACATGTAATAAATCATATTTTCCTCATTGAACAAGTAACAAATTATTGTTTCTTCCATTTATCATTTTATCTACATAAGTACACAGAGAAGTAAAATACGCCTATTATACACCTAAACTGATTGACAAATTGGTCTTATTAAATCAGGGAAGGTCTATGTCTTAAGAGTTTCAGCACTCACATTTCAGGTAAATCGCCTTCAAGTTTTTTGCATTACATTTTATTTGTTACAATGTGGTGATAGTTAACGGCCTAAGACTTCAATCCATTTTTCAGTAAAAGCGAATGGAATATTTCCTTCAGAAGATTGGTAGAATTGGGAGAGTGGGGGGAGTAGCAGGCCAAGTCACGTCTTCTGCCTGATACAGACCTCTTTCCTATCTCTCCAATGATCATTGTTGAAAGTGGCGGCGATTTGTGAAGAAAAAAATATTTTTATTCCATTTTAGCCACCTTAAATTAGGAAGTATTTTTAAAGCAATTTATACAGACCCTGTTGTCTATTACCTAACTCTTTACTAACGGAAATACATACCAAATGTCATTCGACGCACCTAACCGATTTTTTCAGCGCCATAGCAAGTAGTGGAGACTCGTGCAGCAGCATGTACAGTAGAAGCGCGATTAGTATCTGATGGCACAAAACATTTGTTGTACACATGTGTGTACCGCAGTTAAGTTGGTGAACTGCCAACCTTTACTTCTCTGTCGAAATTTTGCTCAGAGAACATCAAAACTTATCATTTTGTAGCTATTTTTGTTCAGTTGTCTACCCCTCACTATATTCCCCACACCCACGATACTTTTTGTTGTCTATAAAAAAAATTGTCCTCTCCTTCCCCACTTCTAATTCCCAATCTCCGCTACTGCTATTGTTTTCCCTTAAAACAACAATCGCTACCAGACCTCGCCTTATTAGGGCTGATGAACTCAGTATATAATAAAATAAGTAATCTACCGGGCAAGCTGACCGTGCGGTTAGGGGCGTGCAGCTGTGACCCCACTGCCGGCAGCCTTGAAGATGATTTTCCGTGGTTTCCCATGTTCACACCATTCAAATGCTGGGGCTGTCCCTTAATTAAGGCGGCGGTTACTTCCTCCCTACTTCTAGGCCTTTCCTATCTCATCGTCGCCATAAGACCTGTCTGTGCCGGTGCAATGAAAAGCAAATTGTAAAAATCCCTTCAGGCAAGCAACTCAGTGTTGAAAATATCTTCGGGATATGAGCTACGAATTTTTGGTAAATAAAATATAATAAAATATGAGAATATATTCTGTGTTTATTCCTAAAAGTTACAATCCATTTCTTAATCATCGTTATCCGGTCGATTAGATTCGAAGTTTATCTTTTTCTACTACTACGAGCGCTAATGTGAGTCGATGCAGAGTTTCACTTAAGCCCTTATGACTACATTCGGTGTTGACATTTTTCAAAAATCAAAAAACGTCTGAGTGTATTGAACCAAGGAACATTTATTACATAAAGAATAATGTAAATAAGTTAATTTGGCTAGGACTTGAATAAAAAAGAAAACGAGTAAAGAAACCAGCGATTTTAGGCTGTTTTTCCGGAACTGCATTTAGACCGGAAGTGATTTTCGATTTTTTTTAGTTTGATAGGGTTCTAGGACATTTTGTACCACGGACATTTCGTACCACCGGACATTTCGTACCACTTGACCTCCTGATTACTAGGGCCCGGACTTTTTAAAAATGCATATGCGCATATGCAAATGCATATTTTAAACGTTAGTGCATATTTTGAACATTAGTGCATATACAGACATATTTTTCTCTTATGTGTGATGGATTATCTAAGATTTCTGAACGAAATGAAAAATTTAATGAAATCTGTATGTTGCACATCACTTGGTAACATGAAAAACCTTCCCTGATCAAGGAAAGTGCTTTCAGTGTCGCAATACAAGTAGGTAGATGAATAATGACGTTTTCCACAACTGCAATTTCCTTCTTTCTGACATTTTTTCCTCCTTCTCCTTACAGTTGCCTGCCAAGGTTTGCTTAAACAAGTGCGTTCATCTGTTAACTTGCTCTTCGTCCATTGCAATGTTTTACCAGATTAAGCTAGCTGCGTCTGTGGATCAGCGGTAGAGTGTCGGCCTCCGGATGCCAAGATAGCGGGTTCAAACCCGGCAGAGGTAGTCGGATTTTTGAAGGGCGGAAAAAAGTCCATTCGACACTCAATGTCGTACGATGTCGGCATGTAGAAGATCTCTGGTGACACATTTGGTATTTACCCGACAAAATTCATTAAATCTCAGCCATAGACGCCCAAGAGAGTTTCAGTTTACTCGGTCTGCCATCTAGTGGGGGCCTAGAGTAAAACGGAACGTCGAAATTGACGAGCAGACAGCCAGATGGCGTCAAATTGAAATGTCTGCACACGGTAGCTGAGGCCATACGATTATTATTATTATTATTATTATTATTATTATTATTATTACCAGATTAAACTGCAAAAATGCCTAAAGTCTTTGCCAGAAGGATGTTCCGAGCAGTCAGAGCCGGTGTACAAGTATTGCCCAGTTACGTCCGTCGACGTACAACGATAATTTTCAGCGTATAAATTACTTATGTCCGACAACAGGATGTCATCGACTCCTGAAAACATTGAAAAACTGTTGAAGCCTACTGCCATGTATCATTTTATAAGGAGTGAAACTTGTTTATCAATTTAACACTGAGTTAAAATTAAATAATTTGTTTGGTAATTGCAATATGTTTTATATTTAGTGCCTATTTTCGTGCATATATTCAACATTTTTAGTGCATATGTGCATGCATATTTTCGGAGTTTTTAGTGCATATGAATCCGAGCCCTACTGATTACCTGCGAAGTATCAGTTAAATATTTAGGAGAGTACATTCCTTACCACTTGAAGGAGAATGGAAGTATTGCGAAGTAAAAACGATTTCCTAATGGATGTATTAATTTGTATATCCATTGTCCACTAGTGGCTCAGAAGCCTCCGCACGGTGTGACCACTGCTGATGTTAACATTCCGTCGGACGCAACTGACCTGATTGGTGCACATGTTAATGTTTATCTCGTATTCGCCGTTCGCGGGGACCTAGCTACTGCCATCTTTCAGTAGTTTCCTGTTTCCGCGTGACCTTCAAGCCTTTATTGGACAGTTCATCAGAATCTTTTATTTTACTTACTTGATAATGAAATAATGCAGTACTTAATAAATATTCACAATAATAATAACATTATCCATCCTTGTGCTCGTCAGGCACATTGCACCCGAACACGATGTATATTTCTATTGTATTGTATTGTTTTGTTTCAGGCTTTATACATCACAAAATGAACTTTCTTATGATATCTACGTAAACATAAGCATAGTTTAAACGGCAGTTATTAACATAATATAGAAATTTTCTTCAGCAGATGTTGTAAATTATTTTTGTTTCTGATTTCTAAAATGTGCCTGTCAGTCTTATTACGCCCGCTAGCGTGGAAATGGAATTCCAGTTTGACATCAGGTGGTACGGATTGTCCTGGCGTAAATATTTGAGGATTACGGAAAAACGGTTCGCAGCTAGATAACGACCTAGGTATACGAAATGTCCTCAAAAATCAAGTGGTACGCAATGTCCGTGGTACGAAATGTCCGGACACCCTATCGAAGCCTCACAATTTGAAGGTTCACGGACATTTCGTACCACCGGCCATTTTGTACCACTTGACCGGCTGATTACCTGCGAAGTGTCAGCTAATGACTTTAAAATATTTAGGAAAAGACATTCCGTACCACTTGAGAGAGTGAGAAGTATTGCGAAATAAAAACGGTATCCTAATGAAAATATTTATTTGTATATCCATTGTTCACTAGTGGCGCAGAAGCTTCCGTACGGTGTGACCACTGCTGATGTTAACTTTCCGTCGGGCGCAACTAATCTGATAGGCACACGTATTAATTTTTATCTCGTATTCGTCATTCGCGGGGAACTAACTACTTCCACCTTTCAGTAATGTCCTGTTTCCGCGCGACCTTCAAGCCCATATCGGCCAGTTCATCAGAATATTTTATTTTACTTACTTGATACTGAAACAATGCAGTAGTTTATAAATATTCACAATAATAGTAATATTATCCATCCTTATGCTCACCAGGCACATTGCGCCCGAACACGATGTAGGCTATATTTCTTTGCTAGTGACTTTATGTCGCACCGACACAGATAGGTCTTATGGCGACGATGGGAGAGGAAAGGCCTAGGAGTGGGAAGGAAGCGGCCGTGGCCTTAATTAAGATACAGCCCCAGCATTTGCCTGGTGTGAAAATGGGAAACCATGGAAAACCATCTTCAGGGCTGCCGACAGTGGGATTCGAACCCACTATCTCCCGGATGCAAGCTCACAGCCGTGCGCTCCTGGATGTATATTTCTATGTATTGTTTTGTTGAGGATTTCTTTAAAAAATCGACTTTCTTATAATAACATTTACGTAAACATGGCTGATAAGTATAGTTTAAAGGCAATTATTAAAATTATATAGATGTTTTCTTCAGCAAATGTTGTAAATTAGTTTTGTTTCTGATTTCTTAAGTGTGCTTGACAGGCTCATTACGGCCGCTGGCGTGGAAATGGAATTCCAATTTGACATCAAGTGGTACGGATTGTCCGGGCGCAAATATTTGGAGATTACGGGAAAACCGTTGGCAGGTAGATAACGACCTAGGTGGTACGAAATGTCCTCAAAAATCAAGTGGTACTGAATGTCCGTGGTACGAAATGTCCTCAAAAATCAAGAAGTACGGAATGTCCGTGGTACAAAATGTCCGGACACCCAATTTGAAACCTTTTCGGGTCCTTTATCTCTTCAACTTTCGGCACAATTGAGCAAAATTGCTTAATTTTACGTTTTCGTGATACGTGACCCCTACCTTGTCTGCTAAGAAATGTTTTCATTTTCAAAATTAAAATAAAAATAAAAAGTAATCTAACACAATGGTAGTAACTACCGCTTCTTGTTGCAGGAAACGAAGGCTGACAGACATGCTGACGGAAATGATTCAGAAGCCTTCTTAACTCTTCAGCGGAGGGAGTTTCACCGAACATCAACCATCTTACCTGATAGAACAAGGGTCTCAGGGACAAAAACTGTGTATTGGATGCTCTCGTGGAACAGAATGTCGTTTTTAAATTACAGTCGTGTTTTGGTTTAAATGTAAATGTCTATTTATACTTCCATTCAGTTTAGGTACAGGCTCCTTTAATTAGGAGCGAATACATTATTCAAGGAGTCCGTCCGTCAAGTTGATTGATCAACGAGCCAAGTAGGGTACACTGAACAGAACATCCAACATCTCCTCCATTGCCTTAGCATATTTCTACTGACACTGTGGAGAAATCAAGCACATCTTAAAGTTGAGGGCTGGGCTACATTAAGTCCTAGCCTGGTTTGAACAATACAAGAACTTATCCATCTAATTTCAACCCAGATCAGTTTTTGGCGAGACATAATTGTATACAGAGCGCTTCTGAACAATAATTTATTATGTTCATAAATGTGTCTCAGTTTCATCTTGGTTTTGACAATATGAATATGACTGAGGTAAGAGCGATGCTAGTGTAACTCGTAGTGTCCACTGGTGCGTGCGTTTCAGTGGGCTTGGCAGCAGTGTTGCCAGATCTCCCGAAATTTCAGGTCATCTCCCGATTTTTTTGCAACACACCAGAAAACCCGAAAAAACAAAAATCTATCCCGAAATTTCTTCCAATCCAAATTTAAGGAAAACGTATAATAATGATTAATGGTAAATAGTATATTTATGCTGAAAACGTTTTCCTCGTCTCACTGCGTGAAGTTTTATCGATAACATCACTCGTTAGGCACTTCCCCGCATTCATTTTAGGCTCGAATTACGTAATTTCTCCCCTCTTATTGAACTCAGAACTCACGCTCGACTGCATCATTCGAAGGGAAATTCCCGACCCGCATATACTGTAGAATCAGATCAAGATGTTAAGTGAGTTAATTAGTCACAGTCAGTTGTCGTTCACATCAGGCCACTTCTACTGCATGTTAATCTGTGTCACAGTTCCTAATAGTTAACTGGCAAGCTTTTTTAGAAATATGGTTTCTAGTTCGAGTTCCGATTCGGTATCTGTGTCAAAATTAATAAAGAAAGAAGTGAAGTATAGTTGTAAGCATAATGCAGAATGGGAAAAAAAGATGCAACTTTTCGTGGATGGATAAAAAATGCGTTCTGTAGTGCGTGTGATTGTGACTTGAATATAACATCTGATAAAACTGACCCGGTGAAACATTCTAGGGGAAAGAAACATATGGGTAGGTGCTCCAGTGTTCAGAAACAAATAAAACTTAGTGATATGCCATCCATTAGCGGCAAAGCAGAATTAAGTGAATCAGTTGAGGCCGGTAAATTTCACTTGCAAATTTTGTGGCAGAGCGATAGAGCATTTACCGGAACTCATACAAGCTACTGTAACCAAATACAGTAGAGATAATATGCGACACTGAGCGAGATATCGAGGGACAGCTACTGGAGCTCACTCTAGCGGATAGACCTGAACAGTACTAATTCTCTCATAAGAGCACGTGTATTTTTGTGTGAAGTTTTTGGTGTTATTTATGCGTTTTCAGTGAGTTGACATAAATAAATAGTAGTGTGTTTCATTCCTTGATATCTCCTCTCAACATGAGGGGAAAGGTATATGTGCTGTGTTTGGCTGCAGTAATTACGAAGGAGAGAAAAATGCGCGGTCGTTCTTCAGGTTCCCTCGTGACAAGAACATGTAATATTGTGTTTGCATATGTATTCTTCCAGTGACAGAGATTTTTATAGTACTTCATAATCTTCTGACCTGCTCGACCCATATTTTAACTGGCATAAAATGTAATACGCATATTTTATTGTATAGTGCAGCAGTTAACCTTCAATACCGATGTATTGTTGTAGGTGTGATCTGTGTGTTTTGAAATGTCACAGAAGCGATTTGTATAAGGTGTACAAGAAAGAAGGGACGTTACGCTTATATAAGAATTATAAGATCTGTTCAGATCATTTCCAGGCCAGCGACTTTAGAAATCCTCGGCAATACAGCCAAGGGTATGTTACATTTTTGCTCTAATTGTACGTAAATATTCCTTAAAGCATCACTATCGACAACATTTTCATACTTTTCTTTCTTTATCCCTCTTCTCAGATTAAAGCCGGGATTTTATAGATTATCTTTCTGTTAGTAGGCTTCATGTTAGGAGGAAAATTGTTCAGCTATTAAATGTTAATTCGCCGGGCTGAGTGGCTCAGACGGTTGAGGCGCTGGCCTTCTGACCCCAACTTGGCAGGTTCGATCCTGGCTCAGTCCGGTGGTATTTGAAGGTGCTCAAATACGTCAGCCTCGTGTCGGTAGATTTATTGGCACGTAAAAGAACTCCTGCGGGACTAAATTCCGGCACCTCAGCGTCTCCGAAAACCGTAAAAGAGTAGTTAGTGGGACGTAAAACAAAAAAACATTATTATTATTATTATTATTAAATGTTAATTCATTGCATCATATGTGTAAGGAATGTGCCGATATTTTTATTGACATGTGTCTTAATGTGATAATACAATGTTTTTAAATGAAAAAAAAAAGACAAATCCAACCGTAAGAGTTCAGGCAGGAATGCTAAAGCTAAAAAAGTAATGCATAAATAAAAGATCATTTCACACCAGTCCATTTTACTTCTTGTTTATATGTCTAATTTCAGTCTTTGAATAATAACCCTTTAAATAATTCTTCATTCATTTATCCAGAATTGCTTTAGCAACTTTGAAGTTAATATCTCAATAACACTTTTTTTCTAGACGTAATTTATTTATCCATTTCCGTATATACATTTCCATTGATATTTGAATTTAGCGCGATTTGTTCAGGTCAAGTCACTAGGAGCGCCACGGTCGAATTGTCTCCCATTTTAGCAAGGCGAAATCCGTAAGTGTCGCGTATTATCTCTACTGTATTTGCTGTAACTTATATGTCCTGATTCAGAGGTTGCGAAACACATTCAGTGTGGAAGAACAAAACTGGCAGTAATCATAAATCAGGTTACACGTAAGGAAAGTCTCAACCGTATAACTGATGTGCTTAAAGTAAGTAAATTTAGTTTAATTGTTGATGAATCTATAGACTAGGAGTGTATAAAACATTTGTGCATGGCAGTGCGTGTGCCGGACGAGAGTAATGAAGTATGGTACCATAACTGATAGTTTTCTTGGCCTAAAATAACTAGAGGGCATAGAAGATCTTGCAAGGGATGTGTACAGCTACTTTCATTTTAGTCCTAAACGCGTAGGTGAACTAAAATAATTCCAAAATTTTGTGAAAGTAAAGCCCCATAAATTACTTCACCTTAGTCAGGCTTCCTCAATATATGGTACTGGGCTTTGGTTCAGAGGGTCCCGGGGATTTTAACCTTAATTGGTTAATTCCAGTGGCACGGGTGCTGGGTGTATGTGTCGTCTTCTTCATCATTTCATCCTCATCACGACGCGCAGGTCGCCTACAGGAGTCAAATAGAAAGACCTGCACCTGGGATATCCCGGCACTAAAAGCCATACGACATTTCAATATATGGTTATATCTAGGCAATATGATGTATTTTATGAAATGGCGTATGGCTTTTAGTGCCGGGAGTGTCCGAGGCTCGCCAGGTGCAGGTCTTTGATTTGACTCCCGTAGGCGACCTGCGCGTCGTGATGAAGATGAAATGTTGATGAAGACACATACACCCAGCCCTCGTGCCAGCGAAATTAACCAATGATGGTTAACATTTCCGACCCTACCTGGAATCGAACCCGCGACCCCTGTGGCCAAAGGCCAGCACGCTAACCATTTATCCATGGAGCCGGACATTGTATTTTATAATTGCTGTGGATAATGACAGCGTTCTGACAATCAACACTTATTTTGTAGAAATTAAATGATGGTGCAACCGAAAATTTTCTTCTATTTCTGTACTTTGTTCTGCCTGTTTTCAGCACTTTAAATCTCAAAATGCAGTCAGAAAGACCTCAAATCCATACTATGTATCGTGAGGTTGAGGGTACCTTGAGAATAATTCTAGAGTGCTTTATGAAAGAAGACTATCCGGAGAAAACGCCTTTGAAAGATGTTGATTATCAAAATCCCTCTCATTTCAAGCCTATTGATGAAATGTACTAGGCGTAAAAGTTATTTTGTACATTGAAACAAGTAAGCATCTTTCCCTTCAAGAAGTCAAGAACTTTAAACTGAAATATTTAGTTTTTTTTAAATTTTTATTGAGAGTGCCTTGCAGATATTGGCAAGATTTCCTTTTACAAATACTGCAATAAATGATTTAGAACGGCTTCATCAGAAGCAAGAGAATTGTATCTGTAGCCAGTCTTGCATTAAAATTTCCCACTTTAGTTAAAAATGATATTCAGGAACTTGACACTGAGTGCCGGATATTAAGAAATACGGAGGTGAATGTTGACAGTACAGATCCAATAGAATTTTGGAATGCAGTATGTAAAGTAAAAAAGGGAGAAGGATCACAAATGTTCCCTAAGCTATCAGTCCTGATGTTGTCACTCTTGTGTTTGCGCCGTTCATCTGCCAGTATTGAAAGGATTTCTTCTGCTATCAATCGAATGAAAACAAAAACCAGAAATAGACTGAAAACTCAAACGATCTCCTGAGTTCTGCATTCAAAAAGGAATTCAAAATCTGCATCCTGCTACGACTTCAAAATTGGCACACAATTTTTAAGCCTGATGAGGGAGAGTGAGGAGAAAGAAAGAAAGAAGAAGAAGAGGAAGAAGAATAGATTGGTCAGAGAGTACAGGTGAGTGAAATTGTATATTTTTCTAATCATAACTTTACATGACTATTGCATTCCTTTATTTAGAAATATTATAAAATTTCAGTGCTCGAGAAATTACCGAAATTTTCATTAAAACTCCCGAAATTTTTACGTACAATCTACCAACTTTTTATTTGTAGACCTGGCAACGCTGAGGGGAAGGACCACCAAGGGCATGAAAATGATACTCCCTAGGCCTTGCAAGCCTAATGTCATTGGATAAAAGATCAAAAATTGACCAATGAAGGTTGAATAGGAAAAATAAAAACGAGGAGCCTGGCGCAAGTAACTGAAAGCTATGTCATGATCAGCTAGAGGTTCTGTGGTCACCAAGAGCCCCTCACATTCTTATCGCCTCTTCTGACAGGCAGGCGATACCGATAATGTGTCCTATGTCACCACTCACAGGGTAATAATTTAGTTACGTATTAACTGTACGGTAATGTTTGTACAGCGCCAGTAAAATAATATGAATTGAAGGGCTGGTTTCAGGAAAAATATGTCGAAGAGAATGCTGGGTAATAGCTGTCGGTAAGGAATGTTCAGTGATAAATCTCATTAAATGGCTTGCAGTGAATTCATGTGGTTCATTCGGTCTGCTCTCAGTACACGAGGTAGAAACCAATCGTTGGGGACTTGGTGTGTTAATATTTCCCCTGTGGGTGAACGTAGATCCATTATATACCCTGCCCGTCGTTGGAGGTGACTGAAAGGGGTGCCCACGGGCTCTAAGCCTGGAATAGTTCAACTCTTGTTCTTTTACGACCCTTGTTATTTTTCTTGTCCTCTTCTTTTCTTTTATTTTCTTTCAGGTTTGCGAGGCCTAACGTCTCTTCCATTTTAATGCCTTTTCTGGCCTCTTCCTTTGTTTTGCTGACCCACTCATTCTTCGAAGGGTTGGACTTAATCCACTTTTCCTTTCTTTAGTGTTAAGAGAGAATGATTGACTAGATGTACTTCCTCGTAAAACAACAATCACCACAACCACCACCATCATCACCACCAGAGTACTTAGAATAAAAATATGCTATAATATTCAATGACGACAATCACTGCTGTATACTAAAAAAAAAATGTATTTTACTAATTTGTAATTTTGTATACACTATCCTCCTACCAGATGGACTTATCAAGAACAAATTAACCTATGTGAGGACAAGGAAAACGAATAATCGTTACCTACCACCACAATTTACTAGCTGCTTCTGACGAGATGTCGCGGCAGCTTGTAAGTACGGCACGAGCAACGGAGACTGCGCTCTTAGCTACAAACATTAGTCGTGAAAGACAAAGCGATCTCCTACATATTCCTTATTATACTATTGATTAAGCAGTAGCCTACTTATTAATTATAGTAAATGTGTACCTAAAGCACAATTGGTCTACCACACCATGACACCATCTCAATCCACAAGACTCACAGCGGACGGAACACATGCTTATTGTCAGGTCTTGAGACTTGAGATATGCGCATGCACGGCAGCCATGCTTACTCCTCGCAACTCTTACCCCGCATCCACGCGACTTCTCGTCAGACGACCATAGTAGAAACTACCAACGGAAGAGATTACATGAAGTTACTTAATTTGGATTTTCAAGGCAAACAACAGTTTCTTTCATCTCAAAAATGGGTAAAGTGGTGAATCGATTTTCAACAATTACTCCAAAGAGGAATTTGGTTAAGAACACGAGTCACCAGTTTATGGATTGTAATCTAACCAAGCGAGATGTGGATGACTTGGATGAAAAGTGTATCAAATATAACGCACACGACGTTCGTCAATAGTCACATTTGATGAATGTGAATAATTTTGTTTTGCATTAAGGTAATAAGGAAATAATAATTATTCAAGAAAACAAATTGAAACAATAAAATATGTATATCCTAGAACATGATGGTTCCTTTTAAAACTTTTCGCCTTGCCAGTTTTCCTTCTCACGAAGAACTGATTTTTTTTCTTTCTGATGTTCCTCTATCACTTTCATTTTCAACTTCACTGAAAGAGTTTTCTACAAACCAAAACACAGAATGTAATTACACCAGAACTGTAACTCCTAGCTCAGTTTATGTACGACTGAGGACGTGACAACTTGTAATTTAAATATGAGCAAAAAGAAGTTCCCGCTTGTTGCCAAAATGAATTTGAGTGCATATTGTTGAAATTAACAAATATATATTATCCTGCAGCGCTTTACAATATTACTGCATTATCACAAAGTACAACACTAAAATTTAATTACATTACGTAACTAACATTACGTAAATAACTGGATGATATCAATAATGAATACCAGAAAACAGAGCGTGTATTTTACAGTACTTCGTTTCCGCGTTTTTAGTTTAATTATAAACTGTAATAATAAAATACAGTAGACCTATATATACCATCAGCTTAAAACTAAATTTCTGTCTTAATGAAAAAACCAATTCCTGGTTCTTTATAACCCTTTCCTTTTTCGGCTTTGGCAAGGTATTTTTACGTATAAAATCGCTCCGTTCTGATTTTTTCTGTATTCACAGGTATCCTTTTTATACTTGGCTCACAATCTACATGTTTACTGTACCAAACTGAGAAAATAAATTCGGGTATTGATAAAAGACATTTTCGGAAGTGAGCAACAAATTAAAACTTCAAACTTGGTAAATCAAGGAGCAATTACTACTTCACCAAAATCCAAAAGAAAACGTTGTTCAGTTTCTTTTCACAACCCTATTCGGTTTTCTGAGGTCGCTGGAACCACCCGGGCTCATTTTGGTTTTCGCCGGGGGTTTAAAGTCCCGGATGCCCTTCCTGACACTGATGTGAGAAGTTCAACACAGGACCGACCTCGGTCTTTCTCACAAAGATTAAGAATCGTGTAGACGTGGAGAGAGTACGAAGTGTAGGGCAGAGAATTACTGGTAATTGTCATTATATCGTATGTCCAAAATGTATGTGGAGTACTCTGACCTCCCCGTGGTTGGGGACGTAGAATACATCCACGGTATCCCCTACTACTCGCAAGAGCCAACTAAAATTAGAGCGTCAGGAGGTCTCACTTTGGGAGCGTGGGTTAGTGTCCACGGGGCCCCCAGCTGAACCTGGCATTGCTTCAACTTACTCGTGTCAGATGCCTTGTTTTCATTTGTGAGGCCTAGAGGTTATTTTATTTGCACGCCTTTTGCGGCCGTTCTTTCTTTACCCGGTACCCTAATTCTTCCAAAAGTCGAAGCTCATCCATTTTTCGTCTGGTTAGTGTTGTGAGTGAACGTCTGCCAAGTTGTAATTCCACTTAAAACAGTAATCACCACCACAGATATCTATGGTGGTGGGGCACGTGTGATCACATGACCCTGAGAGCTATGCAGGCGGTAGCTTATTGTTAATTACCAGTAGATTTTATAATAAACTTATTTATTGAAATAACAGTGGTTGATTTTCATTACCATCATTCTGATATCAGAAACAAGGAATTGAGGACATGGGTGGACTAACGACTTTAGCCGGCTGAAGTCCACCCATTATGAATTCTGAATCCCCGATGTCTGTTTTAATATCCATAAAATAATAGTTTGTCTCCGACGATCCTCGATGGAACTAGAGGTAAGTATTTCAAAGTGGTGTTGGTCTAGAGAACATGGCGCTTGGTATCAAAGCTCTCTGTCATGGCCAACTTTGACCGTGTTTTTTTCTCAGAACTCCATTTTCTGACTTAAGTTGTTAGTCCACCCATGTCCTCAATTGCAGTCGGATTCCTTGGACCCATGAGTGTCTTAGGTCGTATTCAAGAACAAAACTTTGAGGCAAAGTCAACTTTGTACCAACTAAAGTCACCTATTCATAGTCAAGACTTAGCGGAAAATAAGTCCGACTCGTTGGCTGAACGGTCAGCGTACTGGCCCAGGTTCGATTCCCGGCCGGGTCGGGGATTTTAACCTTAATTGGTTAATTCCAATGTATGTGTTGTCTTCATCATCATTTCATCCTCATCGGACGCGCAGGTCGCCTACGGGAGTCAGATAAAAAGACCTGCACCTGGCGAGCCGAACCCGTCCTGGGATATCCCGGCACTAAAAGCCATACGACATTTCATTTTAGCGGAAAATAGACTTTGGCTGAGACTTTGCTTCAAAGTCACCAATGGCCCGTACGTAGACTTCACAAAGTCGACAGTGGAAGATAATACAATGGCGGACATTCTAAACCTACTCCAGTTTGTGGAAGGTGTTGACGATGTCCAGGAGATTATCCAAGGAGCACACACTCCTCGTCGAGTTGTACGAGATGTCCCCCTGTATGTGGGGGCGGTAGAATAACACACACGGTATCCCCTGCCTGTCGTAAGAGGCGACTAAAAGGGGTCTCAGGGGCTCTAAACGGTGGAGCGCGGGTTGGCGTCCACGGGGCCCTTAGCTGAGTCCTGGCATTGCTTCCACTTACTTGTGCCAGGCTCCTCACTTTCATCTATCCTATCAGACCTTCCTTGGTCAACCCTTGTTCTTTTCCGACACCGATGGTATTACGTATGGAGGCTTAGGGAGTCTTTCATTTTCCTGCCCTTCGTGGCCCTTGTCTTCCTTTGGCCGATATCTTCATTTTTCGAAGTGTCGGACCCCTTCCATTTTTTCTCTCTGATTTGTGTTATACAGAGAATGGTTACCTAGTTGTACTTCCTCTTAAAACAATAATCACCACCAACAATCACCACTTGTACAAGATGCGCAAATCCCGGATAGCGAATTCAAAGTTAGGTATAGATTCATAAACGAATTGTGTTAGACATCTATGTGTTGTTCGAAGATGCACAAATGACAGAGAATCAAAGACGACTACCTATTCCTCCAATACAACTGCTAATTGCTCTAAGATATTATTCCATGGGTAATCATGAATTACTAGATTTATTAATTTATTATTTCTACGAATGCTTTTACACGTAACTGATTGAGGTTGTGGCAATTTTCCACTACTGTAGTTTCTGCTGACTTACGAACTGTCAGCAGAATAATTAGAAGGGTGTTTGTACTGATTGCCAAGAAAAGACATCAGTTTGACAAGTTTTAACAAGCTGAAAATCTTTTTGTTTTCTTCTGTGGTTGAGGAAACGTGAACACGAATAATTACGGTACGCTAGGCGTGATGAGTAATAATGAAAAGGGCTTGACGGAAACCGCTCTTCTCTTGGTTTCTATTATTATTATTACAGACATGAATTATCATTGACAACCTCAAATACTCCCGGTTCATAAAATCTCGACTTTGCAAAGTCTACTTCAGCCAAAGTTGACTTTGGAGTAAGTGCAATAGCGTCTATGAAACAGACTTAGAGCAAAGTTAGACTTTCCTATCAAAGTAGAATGTTTGAAGTATCCGCAGAACGTATCTTTCTTGAATACGACCCTTAGGTTGCAGTTACCTGTAGCAGTTACGAATTAAACGTACCTCTATAGAAATACTAACAAAACATGGATCATCCGTTAGTTATGATGTTAAAACTCCTCCATCTCATCATAATTTTCTGTATTGTTTTCTTCTTCACTTTTCTTCTCTTCATTCAGCTCCATGACTAAATCGAGGACAATATTTCGGTATCTCATGGATGTTCATATTTTAATGTTCGTTTAATATCCAAACTGTCTTTAATTAGATTGTTATTTTAACCTTACTAATATTAACATTATCGTCTCAGTTAATGTATGATACGTTTTAATTGTTAATACGATTACTTTATTCTTCTTTCTTTTTTAATCTGTTTACCCTGCAGAGTCGGTTTTTCCCTCGGGGGATCCCACCTCTAGCGCCTCAAGGGCAGTATCCTGGAGCGTGAAACTTTTTGGGTTGGGGGATACAACTTGGAAGGAGGACCAGTACCTCACCCAGGTGGCTTCACCTGCTATGCTGAACAGGGGCTTTGTGGAGAGATGAGAAGATTAGAAGGGACAGGCAAGGAACAGGGAAGGAAGCAGCCGTGGCCTTAAGTTAGATGCCATGCCGGCATTTTGCCTGGAGGAGATGTGGAAAACAGCGGAAAACCACTTCCAGGATGGCTGAGGTGGGAATCGAACCCATCTGTACTCAGTTGACCTCCAGAAGCTAAATGGACCCCGTTCCAGCCGTCGTACCACTTTTCAAACTCATGGCAGAGCCGGGAATCGAACCCGGGCCTCCGAGGTTGGCAGTTAATCACGCTAACCACTACACCACAGAGGCGGACACGATTACTTTATTATTATTATTATTATTATTATTATTATTATTATTATTATTATTATTATTAGAGGAAAGGAGGTGGTTATAGAGTACCATTTTGTTTTACGAAACTAAGTCCAAAGTTTTCCACGATTTTTTAAGAAATATTCCAGTTTACTGGCAATTTCCTTATCTCCATTACGCTCACATTGGAAGATCTTGACATAAACACAATATTGCAGTTTCCAAAATTACAAAAAAAGATAAATGGCGGGGATTATGGAATACTGCTGGGGATATGGAATACTATTATCTGAATCTAAACAAGGTATCCTCACACAAAAATCACAGACATAATGGTCCTTATCACAACCAGAAAAATCCTCATGGGCCCACATCTCATACTGCAGGCACTGAACCCATGTTTCGCCTCTAAATTATTTTGAAAATCTGACACCAGAGAAGATGCACTCTACATTGTCATCCTTTGATTGGTGTCGGAAACTGACGGTTTCGCCATCACTGGATTCTAAGATCCAGCTGATATGCCATCTGCCGAATATCGTTTCTGGTTATTTTTAATTTTTTTGCTACAGTAGTGGCTTTAAGTGGCACCGAGACATATAGGTCTTAATGGCGACGATGGGATAGGAAATGCCCGGAGTTGGAAGAAACCGGCTGTGGCCTAATTAAGGTACAGCCCCAGCACTTGCCTGGTGTGAAAATGGGAAACCACGGAAAAGCATCTTCAGGGCTGCTGACAGTGGGTTTCAAACCAACTATCTCCCGGATGGAAGCTCACAGCCGCGCGTCCCTAACCGCACGGTCAACTCGCCCGGGTGGGTTGGCGACCACGGAGCCCTCAGCTGAGTCCTGACATTGCTTCCACTTACTTATGCCAGGCTCCTCACTTTCATCCATCCTATCCGACCTCCCTTGGTCAACTCTTGTTCTTTTCCGACCCCGACGCTATTAGGTTTGCGAGGGCTAGGGAGTCTTCCATTTTCACGCCCTTCGTGGCTCTTGTCTTCCTTTGGCAGATGTCTTCATTCTTCGAAGTGTCGGATCCCTTCCATTTTTCCCTCTGATTAGTGCTATATAGTGGATGGTTGCCTAGTTGTACTTCCTCTTAAAACAATAATCACCACCACCACCACCAACTCGCCCGGTCGTTTCTGCTTAGGCCATAGAAAAGTGGTTCCATTTGTATACAATAGGCAACCAATTATTCCTCTAAATTTGCTCGTAGAACAGTTATCCCCCTAAATTCTTATCAGCTGCAGCATTTTCGTCCGACTGTTGTGATGATGCAAGGCGGAAAAGTGTAGTTCTAGACACACCAAACTTGTTCGTAGCTTTCAGATATTCCATTTTCTTCTCACGCACTAATTTGATAGCTTTTGCCATTGCCAATGGATTCCATTTCTTTCGTTGTCTGTGATCTGGCGGTACATGTTTACTAATCCAGCATTCCTTTGGCTGTGGATAGTTGAAAATATTGGGAATTAAAACTAACAGCGGTATACTGTATGTCCCTAATCATGAAGTAATTATTTATAGCTTGCTTCTTATACTCATAGCAAAATAAAGTATGATATAGACGTATGGTAGAGGGTTAAAATCGTTCTTACCAATCTTAATGTCACTGCAGTCACCTAAACCGGAGAGGGAGTTATGGAATACTTCAACTCGCGTGGTCCATAACCCCCTCCCATATAAAGTAACGTTTTACACGTTCTTACATGTTACACCTCACCTCTCATATTAAATTCAGTTATATAATTTGAGAGCCCATTAAGGTCCTTCAAAGCTACACTGGAGTTATAGAATAATAACACAACACAGTTCTCAAAATTGTGCCGTGAGTACGCACCTGTAAAAGTTTCTTCAATCTCTGTTCGAGAACAATTACTCTTATTACAGCTGAAGGAACTCTGGGGACAAGTTGTTATCACGTGGTCATGGTAGATATCATGGTATTCCATAACCACAACCTCTCTCTATTATTGTTATTATTAGGCTCTATTATTATTATTATTATTATTATTATTATTATTATTATTATTATTATTATTATTATTATTATTATTATTATTATTATTATTTACATTGGTTGAGTGTAGTTGTTGGTAGGCCGAATTGGCTGAATGGTCAGCATTGAGACCTTCAGTAGAGAGAGTCCCGAGTTCGAATCCTGGCTGGGTCGGGGATTTTAATCGCGTGTGTTTAATGGTAATTGCTCGGGGACTGGTTGTTTGTGTTTGCCCAAACACTATGCTCTCCATATTCAGACAACACACCACATTACCAACCACCGGAGAATCACACAATAGTGATTACATCCCCCCACATAAGGTTGCCGTCAGGAAGGGCATCCGACCGTAAGACACTGCCACATCTACATGTGGGACACAGTTCGCACACGCGACCCCACAAGGTGTGGGAAAAGCGGTAGAAAAAGAATAAGAAGTGTAGTTGTTAGTAGTAATACAGTCGTATATTAGTTAAGCAATAGTTATGTGTAAGAAAGAGAATACATTCCTCAATTTTGTCAAAAAAAAAACAAAAAAACAAATCATCTTATACCAAAATTAGTTCGGGGATCAATCACTACTGATCTGTATTTAGGGCAGTCACCTAGGGGGCAGATTTCCTGTCTGTTGTTTTCCTAGCCTTTTCGTAAATGTTTGTAAAGTAATTGGAAATTTATTGAACATCTCCCTTGGTAAGTTATTCCAATCCCTAACTCCCCTTCCTATAAATTAATATTTGTCCCAATTTGTCCTCTTGAATTCCAACTTTATCTTCATATTGTGATCTTTCCTACTTTTAAAGACACCACTCAAACTTATTCGTCTACTGATGTCATCCCACGCCATCCCTCCACTGACAGTTCGGAACATACCACTTACTCGAGCAGCTCGTCTCCTTTCTCCCAAGTCTTCCCAGCCCAAACTTTGCAACATGAATTATATCTATATTAAACCATGAACTTATAGGCCTATCGAATGTACAGTTTAACTTTAGACAACAATAGTCGCGCGCGGCTGTGAGCTTGCATCCGGGAGATAGTGGGTTCGAATCCCACTGTCGGCAGCCCTGGAGATGGTTTTCCCTGGTTTCCCATTTCACACCAAGCAAATGCTGGGGCTGTACCTTAATTAAGGCCACGGCCGCTTCCTTCCAACTTCCTGGCCTTTCCTATCCCATCGTCGCTATAAGAGCTATCTGTGTCGGTGCGACGTAAAGCCAGTAACAAAAATAGTCGAATTACACCATGGATTATGGCTCACACTGCTTGAAAATAACCACCATAATACCGTACACGTACATAAGCAGGCAAATGGATGCATCATCCATTGTCATTGTTCTATTGTTTGCTCTGTTGATATTGCTCTTCATTAGCCCCAACTTCCGCTAAGGATTGATTTTTTCTTTTTGTCCACGTTAAAGAAGACATATTTTCTAGACTTCTTTTACCGTATGTTGCTTATTTATCTTCCGAGCTAGTGACAGACAGTTCAATGTCATTTCACCACGGGACATGATGATCCATCGTGTACAATACAACAGGCAGAATGTAGGTCATCCACAATTATGATCGAGAAGGGGAGTGGAGTATTTGATCTTGCTGTGCAGACAAGCCCTTCAAATGAGATGCAGGCAGGTTACCTTACCCCCGGGGACTAAACTAGGGAGGAACTCACAATAAATTACCCCAGCGAGGGGATTCAACAGGCTAGAGAGCACGTGGGGGAGGGAAAGTTAATACCAGTTTGAGACATTGGAGATGAACATACAGGTTCACTAAGGGCAGCCGCAGTTCGAGTTTCTCTCGGCTGATCCATCTCACTCAAACTATTAAGACATTACTGAAATACCTGTAATCTTACTAATATAACAAGAATGTAATGTCTAATCATACATTCGTTTTCATTGTTGCGATTTTGAGAAGGTGCTGATGCTGAGACGATATCCATCATTTTTGTATGTTTTGTCACTCTGTCTGTCTGTCTGTCTGTCTGTCTGTCTGTCTGTCTGTCTGTCTGTCTGTCTGTCTGTCTGTCTGTCATTCAATTTAAACGCAGAAACTGCTAATCCACTTTTTATGAAAGTTGTCAGTATTAATAGAGAACATCCAGAATTTCTCTGCACTTGCTTTTATATCAATTCGTTTAGTAGGAGGTGAGAAATAACGTTACTGTAGAACTTGGTTATTTCGAACGTTTCGAATTAGAATTCGTCAATAATTCGAACTCGCGATCCTTTGAAATTGCTCTTCAAAACTACGTTAAAAATTATTCTTCAATTCGAAATAAAAATACTATATCAGAATTTGCATACTGTATTTTTTTAAAAAAAAGAATGTTTAAGGATGAAGGAACGCTGCCTGGATAGAAGAGGAAATTTGTAGAATTGTGCTAGTGCTAGAAACGGAACTACAGTAGTTGTTGCGAGGCTAAGCGAAGTTTTAAGCTCTTTGCCGCCTGAGGGATGTTTTTTGAACAGACTTCGGTAACCGGGAAAATACGCTCATTAGGCCTAAACGAAACATTCCATGTAGAGTTGATTGACAGATGTCAGGAAATGGAATGAGATATTCCACTGGAACATGGACGCACTTGGTAGTAAGTAAACTCGTGTCCTCATCCTGAGGTGGTGCAGCTCTTTTCAGGCACACCCCCGATGGACGTGAGCTGCATGTACCATTTCAACCACATACCAGCCCTCCTGCCAATCTTAAATTTCCGGTAGTACCGGGAATCGAACCCGGGCCCCCGAGGACGGCATCTAATAATGCTAACCGTTACGGTACGGAGGCGGACGAGAGAGACACTTGGTAAAACATCTGCTATTTATAAATTGCAGATGAATTAAGTGACAACGGTTAGGCTTTGCTAGCAACGAAAAATACTGCTGTTGTTTACAGTAGAAAACTTGCAGTATGCTGCGTCAGGATACCTACTTTTGAATTCGATATTCGGGTAGGTACGGTGTATGATATTGTTTAATTGGAATTTGTGGTTTTTTTTTCCTGGCGGCCACTCCATGTGAGATTTGTGCTGGACAAAGCGCAGGTGGGACAGGTTTTTCTCCAGTCACTCCGGTTTGCCCTGTCATCTTTCATTCCAGCAACACTCTTCATTATCATTTCATTTCATCTGTCATTAATCATTGCCCCAGAGGAGTGCGACAGGCCTCGGCAGCCGGCACAATTCCTATCCTCGCCGCAAGATGGGGGTTTCATTCATTCTATCCCTGACCCGGTCAATGACTGAAAAGCAGGTTGTAGGTTTTCATCATTGTGTGTGTTTTTTCTCTGGATCCTTCAGGTTTGAAATAACTAAGTTCTACTGCATTCTAGAGAACACCGTCGCTCAGCCAGAGAGAAGCTGCACGATTTGTTCTGGGTAGTAGGAGTAGTGTTACGAAAATGTTGCAAACTTTGGGCTGGGAAAACTTGGGAGTAAAGAGACGAGATGCTCGACTATGTGGTATGTTTCGAGGTGTCAGTGGAGAGATGGCGTGGAATTACATTAGTAGACGAATGAGCTTGAGCGGAGCGTTTAAAAGCGGGAAAAATCATAATATGATTAAGGTGGAATTCAAGAGAACAAAATGGGGCAAATGTTCATTCATAGGATGAGGAGTAAGAGATTGTGATAAATTATAACGGGAAATATTCGATACATTTCTAAGTTCTTTGAAAACATTTAAGAAAGAGCTAGGTAAACAATTGATAGGGAATCCACCTAGGTGATAGTTCTAAATGCAGATTATTGATTGATTGTATGTATGTTCAGTCTTCAGCCCTAAGGCTGGTTGGATCCTCAACAGCTCTGCCATCAGCTGTCATTGATGGCCTAGGCATCACTGAAGAGGCGTACTAGGAAAATGAGGAGTGAGGTAGTTTCCCATTGCTTTCCTCACCGAGCCAGAAGTTGCTATTACATATCAGTCTGCCAAGCCCACTGAAATGCATGCATCAACCGACCCTATGAGCAACATTTTCACACCATTCATTGAAGGGACTGGCTGCACAAGGAATGGCATTACTAACATTGCTCATACCTCAGTCACTTTCATATTGTCAAAGCCAACGATAAGACAGAGACAGATCAATGAAAGTAACAAAATTGCTCTAGCCCATACCAGAAGACATAGTGCACTGTAAACACTAGGTCCTGCCAGCAAAGGCATATTGATTGATTAAATTAATTAATTAAAATTAGGCTTTGCTAGCAACGAAAAATACTGTTTACAGTTAATTAATTACAGTTGATTGATTGATTGATTGATTGATTGATTGATTGATTGATTGATTGATTGATTGATTGATTGATTGATTGATTGATTGATTGATTGATTGATTGATTCCGCGGCTTCAGTTTTAGTCCTGTACCATTTCAAGGTTCAGGTAACAGCGTTCACTGCTGAAGGGTAGACATTCTCAAACTGTAACTCACTGCGTGGAATCCAAAGCCATCCGAAGTACTAATTTCTAACACCATACGTTATGGCTGTCAGTTCAGTACTCGGAAGACATACGGGTTCGAATCCTCCGTCCGCCATCCTCGAAATGGTTTTCCACGATTTCCAGCTCCAGGAAAAGGCTGGGATAGTATGTTTCTGAAGGCCACGGATGCTCCCCTCTCATTCCTAGTCCGAACAATATATCCACAGCGTACATGTAGCTCATAGGATTGCAGGCTTACCGGTAAAAGTAGCTACAGGATTGGTGAGTCGAACATGTCCTCGGAAACTCCCGGCACTAAAAGTCATACGCTATTTAAAAAAAAACTTACCAAAGCTTTATTCTACCCTTTCACCGGATCTTATTACAAATTCGATACAGTAAGTTCTGCCGTTATGTTAGATTTCTCCCACTGGTATCTCAATAAAGAACTACAAACAAACAAACAAACAAACAAACAAACAAACAAACAAACAAACAAACAAACAAACAAACAAACAAACCTCTTGGTGCAACATCCCTCATATGCCTTGACCTACCAAGCGACCGCTGTTTAGCTCGAAGCTTGCAGGTCACCAGATGACGAGTGGTCAGCTCGACGAATCCTCTCGACCGTTATTCTTGGCTTTCTAGACCAGAGCTGCTGTCTCACTGTCAGATAGCTACTCAATTATTGGATCTAATAACGTACGCTGAGTGGATCGCGAACCAGCCCTCAGATCGGGATAAAAATCCTTGACCTGGCCGGGGATCGAACTCGGAGCCTCCGGTTGAGGGCAGGCGCGTTACTCCAAGGCTGTAGGACCGGCAATACAGAACTACAAAAATCCAGGTTCACTCGTATGCCCCTTCCATTTCTTTTGTCGGTATCTACTACTACTACTACTACTACTACTACTAAATGTTTTCATTCCTCCCCTGAAGGGTGAGGCGGGCCTCAATCAATCAATCAATCAATCAATCAATCAATCAATCAATCAATCAATCAATCAATCAATCAATCAATCAATACTGATCTGCATTTAGGACAGTCGCTCAGGTGGCAGATTCCCTATCTGTTGTTTCCTAGCATTTTTTAAAATGATTTCAAAGAAATTGGATATTTATTGAACATCTCCCTTCAAGCTGGGAGATTTGTTAAAGTGAAGGAAATTCTCGCAGAATGTGAGAGAGTTGGTGTCCGTGGCCTGTAGTAGGAACTGTCCCGGCATTCGCTTAGTGTAGGAGAATGGAAACCCACTGAAAACCATTCTCAGGACAGCCGACGGTGGGGACCAGCCCTTCTCCCTCTCCCGAATACAGAGGCGTACAGCCACAGTAGAGCCATGGCCACCCGTCCTCTGTTAGTTTTTTTTTTGTTCGTTTGGTTTTACTCGGACCATGGACCAGCCGCGGCCACTTGTAGGCCAAAGCCTACTCAGCAATCACCGACGTCCGTCGATACCTTCATTCTTCAATTTGCCCTTCGATTAGGGTTAAGAGAGGATGGTTGCCCATTTGTACTTCCACTTAAAACATTGATCACCACCACCACCATTTCTTGGGGATTTCCCTTTTAGTATTGTATACTACTTCCTACTGGGAGGCCGTAGCGGGGGGGGGGGGGGGGACTGCTTACATTTACTATTGCCAGGATCTCGCTGTAATCTTTCCTTTTCCTTCTTTTTTTTCTTTTTTCTTTCACAAGTTGGTTTTACGCCGCACCGACTCAGATAGGTCTTATGGCGACGATGGGACGGGAACGAGCTACAAGTGGGAAGGAAGCGACCGTGGCCCCAGTATTTGCCTGGTATGAAAATGGGAAACCACGGAAAACCATCTTCAGGGCTGCCGACAGTGGGTCTTTCCTTTTGACCTCTTGGTTAACTCTTGTCCTTTTCCGACCACATCGGTATTAGAATTGCTGGGCCTCGGGAAGTTTAAATTTTCACACCCTTAAAGACCTTTCCATTCGTTTCCCTATACATGTATCCTTTGAAGTGTTAAACCTTTTTTTCCCCCTCTGATTGGTGTTATGAGAGGATGGTTTTGTCGTGTATTTCCCTCTTAAAATAGTAATAGCCACCGCCGACGACACCACCACTGCTGACCCACCAACACTACTACTAGCCAACTATCAGATGGGAAGAACAGCCATCACATAGAAAGAACAACACAAGCTAGAAAGGGTATCCAAACATTAAAAATATTAGATTTGGTGGGAAATGCTACCGTATTTGCAACACTGATCCTGAATCTTGATGACAATAATGATGAATTCTTCGAGAATGTTATCCCTAAAACCTGCCAAGAGCCAACAGCAGGAAAGGCGCAAACGCAGGAATTACAACATAAATTCGATTCAGTTAACAATGTTCCTATTTGTCTGTACATGTATATGCCAGCTCACGTTGTACGGTATCACCGTGAATGTTAAAACGAAGAGATAAATGGAAAAAAGAAGTATATTAGAGACACGTGTAAAAAATTGTAAGCATTTATTTTCCTAGTGGTTAAACGTCGCTCCAGTTCAAGATATCGGCAACGATAAGATATGAAAGGGCTAGGCAGGGTAGGAAGCGGTCGTGGCTATAATATTATTGTACAACCGCAGCACATATCTGGTGTAGAAATGGGAAACAATGGAAAACCATCTTCAGGGCTGCTGATGGAGGGGTTTGAAATCACCATCTGCCAACTGGAAGCTAACTGCTACGTGTTTCCTATAATGTTTGTAAGTAAGCGATCAGGTGGTTTTACGTGACGGTTGGCATTGTGATCATTATTTTTTTGTATTGTGTTGGTTATTCTGACTTCGAGTACAACTTTATCATTTAATGTTTGCATGGTACGCTTGGAGTTAAAAATAAAACACACCCTTCCATCCTTCCTTCCTTCCTTCCTTCCTTGTTGTGTCCAGGCCTTGAAGGGCCTCGGCCTCCTTGGCAACGTCTTCCCATACTTCTCTATCCCTTCCCAACCTTCTAAGGTCCTCTTCCATGTTATCCATCCACCTGATTCTTGGTCTGTCCCTGATTCGACGTCCCTCTTGCTTCTCCTTGAAAATATTCTTCACCACCTTTTCCGACACGATAAATTTACAGTTAAAAAGTGAAATAACCTTTTTATATCCTTATAATGGCCTCTATTTCACCTAAATACATTAACTGAGACATTTCACTAGACGAGGCCAGGCCCGTGGTATAGGGGTAACGTGATTTCCTCTTACTCGGAGGCACCGGATTCGATTTCTGACCAGTCCAAGCAATTTAATTCTGGATTGCGGGCTGGAACGGGGTTCACTCTGCTTCGGGCACTCTCTAGGAGGCTGCAACATGCAACGCAACGGTTGCTGCAACCATATTTTTCTAATGAGTACGCCTTGAGCTTCGTTGCTGCAACCGTTCGCAGTGAGGCGCGCTGTGATCCATCTGGTTGTCGGTATTCCGGTGAACAGAAAGCGGCGCGCAGTGTGTTCGTTGACGTATTCCAGGCACATTTCGTAGTCAGGACGCGCAGAGGTCATGGAGTGGACTGAGGAATCCTGCCTAAATTTAATAGAATTATATCGCAATTCTACATTATTATGGGACCCTTCAGTGATGTGCCAAATGATTTCAATTTCAATGACGTCTCACAAAAAGATGTTTAATGAAATGAAATAAAATTAAATGAACCTTACCTCTATGTGTTTTAATTCGCTGATGATTGCTTGACACACTTGTGGTACAAATTTACTTATGACTACCGGGCGAGTTGTCCGTGCTGTCAGGGACGCGCAGCTGTGTACTTGCATCCGGAAGATAGTGGGTTGAACCCCACTGTCGGCAGCCTTGAAGATGGGTTTCTGTGGTTTCCCATTTTCACACCAGCCACATGCTGAGGCTGTACCTCAATTAAGGCCACGGCCGCTTCCTTTCCAGTCCTAGCCCTTTCCAATCCCATCGTCGCCATAAGACATATCTGTGTCGATGCGAAGTAAAGCAAAAAACAAAAACAAAACAAGAACAACATATGACTTACTTCGATATTCTGAAGAGATACTGCAAGCTGGTGAAACTGTCACCGGTGGCTAACAATCTCAAAGTAAGTGCAAATTTATCTTGAACAGATATAGCTTTTCTAAATTTCGTGTCTCTTGTTTATTTTCGGTTCAACCAAATTTAATAAATACTCGAAATTGGTCGGTGATATACGAGTGAAATTCTTAAAATATCCACGTATTTCTTGCGATTTCAAATCCAGAAGCAAACTGGAATTAGCTTTACCTTTGTAAAAGTCAGCTTGCCACCAACGACGGGGATGTTTGTAGTTCTTGATTAGGTAATGCAGCAGAGTATACGCAGCACTTATGACGATTATACTGGATGACATTGTTGCGTGTGTCACAACGAACACTGCGGAACTACTGGTGTTCGCATTGAGGTTTGACGAAGGTACACATTATACAAGGTTGCAGTTTTTTTTTTTTTTTTTTTTTTTTTTTTTGCGTCGCACCGACACAGATATGTCTTATGGCGACGATGGGGTAGGGAAGGCCTAGGAATTGGAAGGAAGCGGCCGTGGCCTTAATTAAGGTACAGCCCCGGCATTTGCCTGGTGTGAAAATGGGAAGGTTGCAGCAACCGTTGCGTTGCATGTTGCAGCCTCCTAGTGAGTACCCGCCTTAAGATGAATTGCAGGCCTAGACAGCAGCCGCCTTGGCAGGCTAAAACCCTTAAGAGGCTGTTCTGCCACGGATTTATTTGTTTTTCCAGAGTAAATTAACCGGAAAATCTATCATTCAGCACTAGTGTTTATTGGACGTGAGAGATTCTATTGTGTTCACTTTTCTATTACCATAGAATGTATAATCCTGGATTATTTTTCACGCTAACGGATTGAAGTTTCAACAAGACGAATTAATTGTATTGTTGTCGACCGTAGTGGAGACTTAGCCCTTGTTTTTACTCCACAGTCCAATGAGGTGTGTGAAGAGAAGCGAGCAATAATTTATGAGGTATGTTATAAAGATCTACAGTCAGCCAGTGGGAAGTCGTTGGAGTTACATACAGAGCAAGAGGTACAATATGTATATGACCAAGCAGTTACCTCCAGGGTGTCAGATTTTGTGAGGCGACTATGCCGGCCCAGATGAGACTGGGATTGCTCCAACTTGTGTTATATGCCTCACGTTCATCTTTCCATTCCAACTTCCTTTTGTTACCTCATGTTCTTTTCATAACCCCTTTGAAATTACGTTTACTTGGTCTGATAAAATTGAAGAAGTGAAATAATTTTTCTACCTTGGAACCCTAATCACGAGTGACAAATGGAGTCCACCAGAATTCCGGAAAAGGACAGCAATGGCAAAGAAAGATTCCCAACATAAAAAACCACTTGCTGGTCAACAAATATATTCAAACTCGGAAAGCCTTTGCGAAATCATTCGTATGGAGCGTAATTCTGTACGCTTGTGAAAGCTGGACTTTAGGAGACCAATTCCCTATGAGTGGGGGCGGAAGAATACATCCACTGCATACCCAGCCTGTCCTAAGAAGCGACTAAAAGGGGACCTGGGAAATTTCATCTTGGAAGTTTGGACTGGCGACCGCAGTTCCCCTAGCTGAGTCTGGCATTGCTTACACTTATTTGTGTCAGGCTGTTCATCTTTATCTTTTCTATCCGACCTCCCTTGGTCAACTCTCGTTCTTTTCCGACACCGACGGTATGAAGTTCGGGAGGCCTAGGGAGTCTTTCATTTTCACGCTCTTTGTGACCCTTCCCTTTCTTTTGCCGATACCTTCATTCTTCAAAGTGACGAACATCTTCCATTTCATTCCGATTAGTGTTAAGGGAAGATGCCCATTTGTACTTCCTCTTGAACGATAATCACAACCACCACCACTATTATTAGGGAAATAGGAAAAGGAAAGAACAGGGAAGTTGAAATGTGGTGCTGGAGGAGAACGCAGAGGATAAGTTGAACGGAAATGAAGTGCAATATCGAAGTCCCTAGACGGATAGAAGAAAAAACACAGTCTGGTTATCAGAATTGACAAAAAAAGAAAAATGATAGAGGCAAAGCAAGCTCCATGCAGACCATGGAGGCGCTGGGAGTAATGGAAGGTAAAGGCTTATTTTATCCTTAACCTCGGCACTTGATGGGGTAGAGTGGTTAGCTCTATGCCCGGCCGCTTTTGACCCCAGGAATTAAACTGGTACTCATTTTTGGTGTAGGCTGAGTGAACCTCTCGGTCATTTGCAACTCCGGAAGTGGAAATCTCATTTCTTAGATTTTTCGACTTCCTGACAGGGAATCGAATCCGCGCCCTTCGAAGTGAACCGAGCCACCGTTGTTATTACAGTATTATTATTATTATTATTATTATTATTATTATTATTATTTTATGTTATTGGATTTACGACCTACCAACTCGATTTTTGTGGTTTTCGGAGACGCCGAGGGCCGGATTGTTGTCCCGCAGGAGTTCTTTTACGTGCCAGTAAATCTACCGACACAAAGCTGGCGTTTTTCAGCATTTTCAAATACCACCGTACTGAGCCGGGATCAACAATTCGGGATCAGAAGGCCAGTGCTTCTACTGTCTGCACCGGCGGTATTAAGTTTGCGGTGCTAAGGGTTTTTTCATTGTCGTGCTCATCGTGGCCCCTCCCTTGTTTTTCACTAATAACCTGTTTAATAGATGATGGTTATCAAGTTGTACTTCCTCTTATAACAATAATCACCTCTATCACCATCACTTTAACACTGAACCTACCATGCTGTAGGGTCAACGTTATTGGAAGTAGGATACTATGTTGTTCGATTAAAAATAAATAAATAAATAAATAAATAAATAAATAAATAAATAAATAAATAAATAAATAAATAAATAAATAAATAAATAAATAAATAAATAAATAAATAAATGTTCTTCCTCCTAGCGTATATTCCGCACAGGTGCAGGGTCCGCTTAATGATTGAATGAACACATAAATTAACAGGTAGAAAGAAACCTTCCCAGACTTCATCTGTCATTTAAGGGCATATAATACAGTCGGCTTGTCCGACTCCTTGGCTCAATTGTCAGCGTCGAGGCCTTCTGTTCATACGGATTGGATTCCCGGCTGGGTCGGGGATTTTAATCGCGTCTAATTAATTCTTCTGGCTCGGGGACGGGGTATGTATGTTTGTCCAAACACATTCCTCTTCATATTCTCACGACACACCACACTACCAACCACCACAGACACACGCAATAGTGATTACATCCCTCCACATAGGGTTGGCGTCAGGAAGGATATCTGGCCGTAAAACAGGGCCAAATTCACATTTGCGTCACAGTTCGCGCCCGCGACCCCAAGGTATTGGAAGAAGAAGAAGAAGAAGAAGAAGAAGAAGAAGGAAAATAATATAGTCGGCCTGCATAGTTCGGATGGTAAGAGCGCTGGTTTTCGGAGTTCAAGTTGGCGGGCTTAATCCCAACTCAGTCCAGTAGTATTCAAAGGTGCTTAAATACGCCAGCCTCGATTTACTGCCACATAAATAACTCCTGCGGGACGAAATTCCGTCTCTTCTCGGTGTCTCCAAAAACCGTAAAAATAGTTAGTGGAACGTAAAATCAATAGCTCAAGTGGTTATCTTCTATACATATTATACAGTATGTACAATCGCAAATTAACCCTATTTTGATGCATATTATTCCCTGTGGCACGAACAGCTCAAGTCTAAGAGTTGTCACGTGGTTAAGAGTGACATCCTCAGATATATTGTTTGACATTCCTGATCGAATTCGCCGCCTCCTTCCATAACATGAGGCAATTGGTTTCTCGAGGCTGAGTAATCCTCGTTTCATCCTTCAGTCTAGGATTTAAATCCTTGGTCGAGCTGGAAATAGAACCCAAGACGTACAGATAGAAAGTACACACGCTATCTCTCCTATAGGACAGCATTGTAAATGGCCGGAGTTTAATTTTGGACATAATGGAAACAGAATTTCAAAAATAGGAAAAGAGCTTAATCGGAGTTTTGTTCGGGATATCTTTGAAAACACAGGCTAAGTCAAACTGCCTGAAAATCGTCCCTTGCTTGTCACGTTTCACGTTCTTAAAGTCTTTATAATATTATCTATACAGTATATAGAACACTTTCGTAATTTATAAGCACATTTTTTTGCTTTACGTCGCACCGACACAGATAGGTCTTAAGGCGACAATGGGACAGGAAAGACCTAGGAATGGGAAGGAAGCGCCCGTGGCCTTAATTAAGGTACAGCCAACATTTGCCTGGTGTGAAATGGGAAACTACGGAAATAAGCAAGTTCTAGTGAACCTTTCCATCGTCCAAGTATTGCAACATTGCACGTCTCAACAGCATATTATCTGGTATGTATGTATGTATGTATGTATGTATGTATGTATGTATGTTCAGTCCGTCAGCGATGCCGCTGGTGGGATCCTCAACAGCTCTGCCATCAGTTGTCATAGATGGCCTAGGCATCACTGAAGAGGCGTTCTAGGGAAATGAGGAGTGAGGTAGTTTCCCGTTGCTTTTCTCACCGAGCCAGAGTTGCTATTACATATCAGTCTGCCAAGTCCACTAATAATAATAATTTCGTGTGGCTATTTCTAGCCGAGTGCAGCCCTTGTAAGGCAGACCCTCCGATGAGGGTGGGCGGCATCTGCTATGTGTAGGTAACTGCGTGTTATTGTGGTGGAAGATAGTGTTATGTGTGGTGTGTGAGTTGCAGGGATGTTGGGGACATCACAAACACCCAGTCCCCGGGCCATTGGAATTAACCAATGAAGGTTAAAATCCCTGACCCGGCCGGGAATCGAACCCGGGACCCTCTGAACCGAAGGCCAGTACGCTGACCATTCAGCCAACGAGTCAGACGCCAAGCCCACTGAAATGCATACACCAACCGACCCTATGAGCAACATTTTCACACCATTCATAACAGGGACTGGCTGCATATGGATTGGCATTACTAGCATCGCTCATACCTCAGTCACTTTCATATTGTCAAAGCCAAGGATAAGACAGAGACAGTATGAAAGTAACAAAATTGCTCTAGCCTAAACCAGAAGACATAGTGCACTGTAAATACTAGGTCCCGCCAGCAAAGGTGGATTATCTGGTATACGGAAGGATATTTAATTTATTAATCTGGCTAAAATTACATTTCGACACAAGCTTCAGAATATTACAGTAAGTGTATGCATTAATAGCCTACAGCGGTTATGAATGAAGGTGAAATGCAACAATAAAAGAGAGAGGTTTCTGATTTGCAGCTGTAGAACGCGTTAAAGTGAGGATGCATGTAGTTCATAAAATGTACTTCGCAGTGTGAATCATTGAGATAGATAATCAAGATATTAGCTATGAAAGTGAGCGAGCGGACAGCCAGATGAGTGCTTTTTGAATATTTTTCTTGTCATGGCCGACTGCTCTTGCTCTCATTATCCATAGCGGCTCGAACGTTGTCCGATGGAGAGGAGTGGGGCGTTGAGTAGTTGCTGTTCTGTCCGCCAGAGTGCAGCACAATCGCACACGGAGAGCACCGCGGAGAGCGCTGGTCCGTCCCTCCTCAGTCGGAGTCTACGGCTCGTGGTGTTTAGTTGTAGGTGGATTCTGTGTCGATTGTGAAAGGTCAGGTACTTCCTGGGGGCTATCGGACTAGTATTTGCGATAGTGTTTTCAGATGAGAAACTGTGTTGTGTGATGCCGCGCCCTCGGATGGAACTTAGGACTGGGCTGGTTCACACAAGTGACATGTGTACTGGTGGATATGCCAGCGATGTTGAGTATGCGTGTGGTGTCCAGGCCTGGTAGTGCTGGTGTTGTAGCAAGACTGTACTGTTGTCTAGTTTTATTCGTGGTGCTCGCCTCTCGGTGCACGATGGTGGTTGCAAATATTATGGGAGATGACTGTAACTGGACTGGAAGGTAAGCAGCAATTGTTCAAATTCAGCTTAGGTTTGGTCATAATTTTTAATTATGATATCTGCTGGTGTGTTAAGAGATGTCCAGTTTAGGCACCTGTCTGTGACCTTCTTGAGTTATGTAAATAGTACTGTTTTGTGGACAGACTGCCTGCCTGAATTTTGTCTTGATAGAGGTATCTTAATGTTCCTGTCAGTTCTTAGTGATACTGTTCAGTTGCACTTGCACTGCTGAGATTCGATCCAATACTCTTGAGCACCGTGTCAAACCAGCTTCGCTTCACCGAGGATAATTCTTTCAAACCCGAAGCTAGTTTTATAAACCCCTCTCACTCTTCTATACTTTCTTTGAAGTAATTCGTTTTATTTTATGACCGAGTCGAAACTGGAAAGAGATGGCTGCAGATATTGGGAAAACAAAATCGTTGTATGTCTCTTCTGTCCGGTTCTTATCGAATAACTTTTAAATAAATGTTCTGTTATCTGTAGCGCGCGAAGTGATTTATACGTTAATTTGTAAGTGTCTTTGCAGTCTTTATTTTCATCGTGGTAAACTTCTGTGACTGAAGATTTATAGCCTCGTTAGTCATTGTTTTATCTTTGAGCACGTTATTTTGTTGGTACCTGTTGATCTCAAGTTCCATCGCAGGGTAACTTGAGAACTTGCTCTAGGAAGTGCTGGGGCTCCCCGCGCCGCGCTCGAGATGAGATGCTGGTAACAGATGGTTCTCGGGTGGGCCGCTCAACTTCCGTATAGTGCTGTATTTTTAACGGGTTGAGCATGTGAACATGCTGGCGGTAATCTCATATAAGATAAATCGTGTACGAAAATGAACGAGTTAATCATAGCACTGATATACAGTGGGTGATGTTGATAAAACATTAAGTAGGTTTTGATCTGGAATATTATATGAAATTCCTAAGTGCTAAAGAATGTGCTGTTATTAAAAATTAATTATACTATTATAATAACACTTCGGTCACCAAAACAAATTCCACATGGATCCCAAGGATAAGCAGACAATGACATTCGATCAAGCCTATTGTACTTTTCCGTCATTGTTTTGATGGATTGTTATTTTTTTTAATGAAGCCTGGACGATTGTTGATTAAAAAAAAATATAACAGGATTAGTAACTACTTACTACTTTTATTAACTCAGTGGAGCATAGAAAAATCAGTTTTAAATTTTCGACTCGCTGATTGTGATGAATATGTTATTTACAACTTGAGGTTTATAGGTTTATTATTTTAAGTATTTTTAATTTGACATGAATTAATGTCCCTTATCGCTGAATAATTACGCAATTATGAATCGGATAATTGTTTATTTTAATATAGTGTCGCTTCTTTCCGCCGCTTTCGGATGACAAAATAGAGCTTCGAACCAGCTTATTTCAGCCTACAGATAAACATCTTACGTTAGTTTCTTTCCCTTTTCCTAGCCGTTAACCTTTCTTCCAGTTTTTAACATTGCATTAAGGGGTTTTGGCGACGCTGAGGAAAGCCTGGTGCTGGGAAGTTGGTCGCCGACTTTGGTTAAATTACAACTTGCCTATCGTTTGGTGTGTAAATAGATACCACAGAAAACCGTTCAGACTGCTGACGTTGAAATTCGAACTCAGCAACTCCCAAATGCAACCGTGTGTAACACGTAGCTAACTTATTTGATTATGTTAGATTGCTGTTTCTTTTCTTTTTTTTTGCTAGTTGTTTTACGTCGCACCGACACAGATAGGTCTTACGGCGACGATGGGACAGGAAATGGCTAGGAGTGGGAAGAAAGCGGCCGTGGCCTTAATTAAGGTACAGCCCCAGCATTTGCCTGGTGTGAAAATGGGAAACCACGGAAAACCATTTTCAGGGCTGCCGACAGTGGGGTTCGAACCTACTATCTCCCGAATACTGGATACTGGCCGCACTTACGCGACTGCAGCTATCGAGCTGCGGCCAGTATCCAGTAATCGGGAGATAGTAGGTTCGAACCCCACTGTCGGCAGCCCTGAAAATGGTTTTCCGTGGTTTCCCATTTTCACACCAGGCAAATGCCGGGGCTGTACCTTAGTTAAGGCCACGCCGCTTCCTTCCAATTCCTAGGACTTTTCACTCCCATCATTGCCAAAAGACCTAATTAAAATAGGAAAAGTCCTCTGAGTTTTAATTACTGTGTTGATGGGGTGAAAGTTCCTTTTGGGTTGTAAGTACCTAGGTGTTAATATAAGAAATATAACAAAAGAGTAGCGTTACAAACATGCTGCAAAGTTTGGGCTGGGAAGGTTTGGGAGAAAGGAGACGAGCTGCTCGATTAAGTGGTGTGCTCCGAGCTGTCAGTGGAGAGATGGCGTGGGAGGACATCAGTAGACGAATAAGTTTGAGTGGTGTCTTTAAAAGTAGGAAAAATCACAATATGAAGATAAAATTGGAATTCAAGAGGACAAATTGGGGCAAATATTCCATTATAGGAAGGGGATTTAGGGATTGGAATAACTTACCAAGGGAAATGTTCAATAATTTTCCATTTCTTTGCGATCATTTAAGAAAAGGCTAGGAAAACAACAGATAGGGAATCTGCCACCTGGGCGACTGCCCTAAATGCAGATCAGTAGTGACTGATTGATTGAACTTAAGAGTGTGTGTGTCGGTGCGACGTAAAGCAAATAGCAAAAAAGTCAAAGTCACGAATTTATTATTATTATTGTTGTTACTCTATTCCATTTTCACCGAAAAGTTGAAGCAATATCTTTTGCTATGCACTTTTCAACATTTGAAAACCTTTTTGGAAGAGCGATAAGAATCTGCGAAAAATTGAACATGTTTTCAAGTGTAACGGGTTATGCCGTAAGAAACCTATGGAGGGAATCAATTTATGTTCCCTTTTATTTATAGATATCCATTCAGTTTACTTTAGGCCTAATATGGAACTTTCAAAAAGTTCTCTGTCTGTTAACACGCGTAAACGGCACTCTTGATGTTGATTGTATTTTTACATTCATATAATTTCTGTCAGCTAGTGTATTCGAATTAAAAGTTCACTCAAGGACGTATAGAGGAATAAATAATACGTTAGATGTGATGAGCGGGGAGATCGGACCATGGTGGGTGCTGGTGGTCGTCCGGTGGTGGTCCGTAGCCCCCTGAAGTTCTGTCAACACTGACGGGCGAGAGAGCGGGCAACTCTTGGCCTCGTAGTACCAAGGTTGTCCGCTTTTCCAGTAAAGGCGCCAGTGGTCGGCACCAGCCCTGCACAGGCCTCTGCACTAGCAAATTGCATCTCATTAACTTCCTTGCATTATTCACTGCATAAGTTCGTAATGTTCGTGTTGTTTTTTTTAAAAAAAATGGCATTTTGAATTGCATATGTTGACTTACGAAGAATCAAATAGCATGGGAGTGCCTGTTATGTACGTTCTTCTTTTGTTACCGCTTTTTCTCATACCTGTTGGGTCGCAGGTGCGAACTGCGTCGCACATGTGGATTGGGCCGTGTTTTACGGCCGGATGCTCTTCCTGACGCCAGCCCTATATGGAGGAGTGTCTGTTATGTACTGTATTATCCAACAATGGCATGTTAGATTATGTAGATTATTGTAGACTATTATTTAGTTGTAAGTATAATAAACGTAATTCTGTAGTTTAAGTCTGTCTAGTATTCTAATTAAGTTGTATACATGATACACATGTGTTTCTAATTATTGGATTAGCATCTGCCAGAAACACAGTAAATAGTGATAGATTTGAAAAGCACATGATGTTGTAGGCTTAGATTAAATGTCCCATTAATTACTTTAATGGCCTGTTAATGTACTGACACTAAGCTGGCGTACTTGAGCCCCTTCGAATACAATGGGAGATGCCGCGATCGAACCCACCACCTTAGCACTCTACTCTCTGAGCCTCTGAGCCACTCAGCCCGTCAAACGCACCTGAAACTACTGTACTGTCACAGTAATTTCCTTGATGAAAAGACGATGTAAGCGATCGTCGCTATTATTTGTGGGAGTGATCAAAACAGCTTGTGCCAATTATTAATTATGGTCTATCGAGCAAGTTGGCTGTCCGCTACCGGTACTACCCGATGTCTCCCTCAGATCGTCAGGATTCGAATCCATGACGCTCGGGTTTGAACGACAGCGTCTGGACTTTCCCCTTAAGCACATGTAGAAATCTCTTTGTTTTGTATATAGGCTGTATTTTTGTGCTTTTGAGATCAGTCGAAATAGTCTGGGATTCAGAAACTATAATATTCTAAGTTACCATTCTTTTATCCGTGATATAGACAACAGATCAGGAAGATCGCTGTAGCGTTATGGTATAGATTCTGTGGTGAAATGTTCCCAGAAGCACACAACTTGAGACAGTGTGGCGACCATGGCATTATCAAACTATATGATCTTGTTTCTACGTATATGTGTATACCTTTCGTATCCAACCTCACTTGGTGAACTCGTGACCGCAACGGTATTCAGCTTGCGCAACCTAGGGCATCTTTGTGCCTTTCATAGCCCTTTCTTTATCTAACGCTTTCGCTTTAATTTTTCGAGAGCTCAGGTGTTTCTGCACGTTTAATATTACGATTGGTAGCTCCCTCGTGTCGGTAGTTCTACCGGAACCTGCGGGACACACTTTCGGCAACTCAGCGTCTCCGAAAATCCTCATTCGTAATTAATCGTAAAATTATTATTATTATTACTTTTATTATTATTATTATTATTATTATTATTATTATTATTATTATTATTATTATTATTATTGCTATTGCAATAGGTTTTATGTATTATCCATTTCTCGACCCTTTGGCCAAATTCTGTGAAGTACTTGTAATAAGTACACGAGGGTGCACATGTTCGAGATGCGACAGTTTTTATCACACGGACTCAGTGCAGCTGAGTTCAGCGGTGTTACTGAGCTTGATCTTGATCACAAATAAACACTCACAGATGCGAAATGTTCACACTTCTGCTGCGGAGATCAAAGCCGCTTCACACTACCTTGTGAGAGATCCAGTAAACAAGCCGCTCGTTATTAAGCCACATAAAGACATTCTGTACCCTTGCGGGAGGTCTCGTGAGGAGACTGGTAATGGGCACCGCATGTAGAGATGGTCAGATAGTTTGAACTGACTGCTTTCCCAAGGTCCTATTGCTCTTGAGCTGTATTTCCGGTCCGTGAGAACCTGAATTTAGTTCTCTTTCCAGGGTATCGACAAACTTTTTCTTAGGAAACCCTGTTAAGTGTAACTTGAACATTTTCAGATTTCAACAAAACTTCCATAGAGGTCAGCCAACATTATATAGGGCTACCGGCACTGATGAATCGCTGTTAAGTTGTGCAAAATGGCAAATAATTTGTCCATTGACAGCATGTGTCAGGATTTTCTTTTGGTGTATGATATTTTCTAATGTTCTAGAGATGGTGATGAATTATTTTCAGAATGGTGGGTAGTAGAATCGAAATTTGGGGAATCCTGAATATTACAGCGTGTTTCTAAAGCACAGCAGTTATTCTCTTTCCTATTTATTTATCTGTAATGCTTTCATTCTCCATCCTGAGGGGTTGGAGCGGACCACCTAAAGGGGAACACCGTCTCTCTGCCCAGGACGGTGACAGTGTAGACGGTGAAAATGAACTATATTACTAAGCCCTAAACATATTCACGGTAACAAGTTAATGGGAGTAGATTGTTTTCCAAAATACCATATTTCCATGATACTCCTCGTGATATTCCGTATTGGGTCAGATCTTGCGGAGCTTGCCTTCCCTGCTCCTACTCTCTCTTGTGTGTTTCCTAGCTACTTGGATACCTTCCAATGCAAAACGACCAACTACATTAATTTTATTTTTTCTATCACATCAGGGTCGACTTCAGGTAAATGTGTTATAAGAAATCTAATATTATATAATAGTGTATAGCGTCCGGAGAGGTCTGTTACTGGTCTTTCGAGTTGACGCCTAGATGCGACCTGTGAAGATGGCGCTACCTATAATAAATTCTAATGTTGAAGACGGCATACACACCCAGCCTCCGAGCCATTGGAATTAACCAATTCCTTCTAAATCACCTACAAACATAGAAATTATGATTGCATGCCTATTGACGTATTTCATCCATCCACTTGTAGACAAACGATTCTTCCTTCTCCATGATTGGACAAGGCAGCCGCACGACACAGTTCGTATTCTCATTGGTCTTTATTCAAAATAACTTAGAATATTTCGAGTCGGAGTCTCATGTTGACATTGATTTACCAAGCTGTTCATTTCCCGGGAGTGTCAACTATGGCATTTCTTTTTTTCCTCATGAAGAAATTTTGTTTGCTCCCTTGATTGATTGCAGTTGTTCGGTCGAGTGGCTGCAGGTGGGTGCGAGGTTAGACTGCATCTCTCTCTTTTCCCGCTACAGCCTCTATGTATTTACCCAGCCATACACAAAACGAACGACAGGTGAGTTCGATTATTCCCCAGGGTTCAATGGTGCCTGCATTTCTAGAGAGGATTCTATGTCCTGTACCTACGAGTACTTCTGTATCCCAGGATTTTCCCTTTCGGCTTCTAGTCTTGACCGTTCAGTAAAAGCTACTGCAGGGATCAATTGGATTCCATCGGTCGTATGCAGCAGTATTTGTCATTTTTACATGTCTCTCCTGCTGGTAATATCACTACCGTCGTACTCAAATTCTCTCAGTGTACACAAAAAAGTGAGTACCAGGTTACTTCCTGAGGGTAAAGGCGGCCAGGCATAGAGGTAACCGCTCTATCCTACTTAGGGCCGGAGTTACCTTCCATTCCTCCAGGGTCTTCATGGTCTATCCGGAGATTACTTTGCTTTATTCTACCCGAAGATAATAATTATATTCCTTTACGTTTACTGTTTTCGAAGATGTTTAGGTGCTAGAATGCTACTGGACTGAACCGGAATCGAACCCGCCAACATCTACTGTTTGAGTCGGCCCGGCCACCGGCAGATAGTGGTAGACTTTATAGGAGGCTTGACATGGATATTTTGTTTTTAAGAGACCTTGTTTTTATCTAGATGCTTTCTCAAAAATGTACTTTTTGTACAGTATTCTAAATGTTTATTAGTGACTTCGAAACTAGTCTCTCACCAAGGCGGGTGTGTTCCTGATCCTGGTCAATACAACTGAGATCTTCACAATTAAATGTTACGTCTCGGTGATTTTGGTTAGCTTGTGGTTTGAGATTAATAACCACATAGCCTAATACACCAAGCTTTGTTCTGCATCTCTCGGTTAATGTGCTCATATTCGTATGGAGGTTGGCCTTCTTTACCTTGCAGGTGGGTGTCTCTCTGCTTATCTTTGGTGTTTATTCTGTGGCGTCTAAACTAATCCACTTGACGCTTACTTCAACACGGTAACTTCCATATCTTCCTCTGATACCAGGAAACCGCAGTAAAACTTGAATATTATAACTTGCATATTACGTAATCGGCTGCAGTTGCTGTTGCAAGTTGTGCACGCCCTTCATCTGAGAAATAAAACGCGCGCGATATCACCTCACTCACTCTTCGTATTATCTCTGCTGGAAACAGATTATGCCTAGTTCTATAGATTACGATTCATTTGAAGATGTGCATAGTTCAATTATATCAAACTTAATTTCTCATTCCCAGAAATGTTAAATTGAGGCAACCTTATTTGCTTTAAGACAGTTTCTATTTCGTACTTAATTTAAAACTAGTTCTGCCACTTTGATACGCCGTTGTTTTCCATGTCGGTACATCACTGTGTCAGCATACTTGGACCATTGACGGTTTTTGACATGTAGGCCTATGATTTATTGCCGTGCTGAAAACGGAAAGACCGGGCGAGTTGGCCGTGTGGTTAGGAGCGCGCAGCTGTGAGCTTGCATCCGGGAGATGGTGGGTTCGAACCCCACTGTCGGCAGCCCTGAAGATGGTTTTCCGTGGTTCCCCATTTTCACACCAGACAAATGCTGGGGCTGTACCTTAATTAAGGCCACGACCGCTTCCTTCCCAGTCTTAGAATTTTCCTATCCCATGGTCGCCATAAGACCTATCTGTGTCGGTGCGACGTAAAGCAACTAGCATTTAAAAAAAAAAACTGAAAGAGTGCGGAATCAATGAAGTTTCCATATTGTACTAAAGATATTGAAAATGCGTGTGCTTTGCATTTCTGATTCGCATAAGTGGGTAAATACCAATTTTTGTTTAGGAAATCAGGCCCGAATCTGAGGTCTTCGGGAAGACAAATGCAAGTCGGTTTACTTTGTAACCATATTTGGCATCGTTGGTTATTTCAAAGTTAAAATAATCACATAGGCTTTAAAGTCGGTCATTCGTGATAAAATCCTAATTGTCTTAGGGTGATCAAATTAAACAGCATAAATTTAAAAGTGGAGATGGTCTTAAATTTCTCTATGGGAAAATCAAATGATCATGAATGTCTTTATTTGTCTCGGTCATGACCAGCCATCAACGGTTGCTAATTTTCAGATGACCGCCAGAAATAAGACATAGTCTAGGTAACATTGTCCGGCCATCCATCCATACTTCACATCACAGCCTGCACGGCTGCTAGGTTACACATCCGCCACATATTTTGTTACATCACACTATTACGTTACACACATTTTCGGGATGACCCCCAGCTCTATTATGTCAAAATATTGATAACACAGAAACGTGATCTGAAAAGAAAAGTCATATTATACCCTGCGATAATATGTAAAGGAAAATGAGGATTACATGTTTGAATTGTCTTCGTACTAAATTGTATTTATGCTGTTGTTTGTTGATGGCACGTAGACTGTTAAAGGTTTTGGACTGCTTGCAGCAGGTATTGGAGTGTCTCATGGTCAGCGTGACAACATCCTTAGCTGCGTAGGGTGACTTTGATGATCTTTATTCCCTGTCTCTTACATCAGACAGCTCGCTTGGTTATAATCCTTGGACGAGCAAGGAATCGCAGGTACGTTACCCTTCCATCACGGGGCTGGTCATTGTTATAAAATAACTCGTTCAATTATTACCTAAAACTATTTACAATGCTAACGGAATGGCGTCAACACTGTTCAGAATACACATATTATTTAAAACATGATTTTTAATGGCTGAATTAATATTTAGCTTGCAAAGAAATGATTTTCAACATCTTCTTCCTGGCCTTTACCCAATTGCCTGGGTTTGCTGGAACAAGCCAGGATCTTTTTTTGGTTTCAGCCGAGATTCGATCCTCAGCCTTCCGGGTGGGAAGTCATCAGCTAAACCACTCAGATAATCACTTCCTCCCCCCACCTTTCCCCCGCCAGATGATATTCACTACAATAATGATATCTAACCTCGGACTGATGCCCTTCACAATTTGAGTAATTGATGACAAAAACGGCAGAATAAAAATGCAAGAAATCTTTCAGAAATAACTTTTCTTTTGTTTCCCCGCTATTCGTGGGTATAAGTAACAACATGTAACCCATATTTTAACGTTAACCATCTGTACTGGCGCTAAATAATATCCTGATAACATTTACATGTGCGTTCAGACAGAACGCATCAGGTTAGTAAGTTGCGGGTAGCGTCACTGAAGGTGGACGCAGTCTGTATTCAGTTCCCACGGACCACTTCCCCTTTTCGCTCGCCTAACCGTAACCCAAATTGTGCCCGCCTGGCTCCTCATATGCCATCCATCACAGGTGTGACGGCGAGCTTTGCACACATGGTTAGGTTTGGGTGGGAAATGATGCGCATTTACCTTCATTTTATTTGAGGGTGAACGTCTCATACGTGAAGACCGTAAACAGTCGTCACGCGCTGTAATTTTTCTTTCCTCATTTTCCCCTCCGCTGAGTATACCCAGAGCAGATATTGGTTCACCACTGTGGGAGTCCTTGTGTTTACAATTCGTATCAAATGTTTTAGGAGCTTTATATTTGTCACATTTTTACGTTCATATTTTTAAACATCTTAAGCGGCAATCGAATAAAGTTTACGTTTGTTAATATAATAATGTTCTTGATTTTTACGTCCCACTAACTAGATACGGTTACTGGAGACACCAAGAGTTCTTTTACATACCAATAAATCTACAGGCCCAATGATGGCATATTTGATCATCTTTATAACATTAACGGTGGGGTCAAATGGGTAGTATGGTCCTTTGGGTGTTCTTGCTGATAGAGGTGTACTAATAAAACACAGGATGTGGCATTCAGTCCTACCAAGTCCAATGCATGCATGTCAGCGCCATGGCCCCTGGGCAACGTTGATGCGGCTAAATCATGAAAGGACGGAAAAGCGGGTTCCCGACGCCTTAAAATGGGGATCCATCAGCTAAAGAAGACAACCCTAACAGAAAACATTTGTTCCCCAGGATTGCTGGAGGTTGGCGTAGGGCTGACAACCCAACCTTTTAAACAAACTCGTTTCGAAATCCAAAGAAGAATTAGCCGGCCGGAGTTTTTCTTTTACGACGACTAGCAAACGTTTACTGGACTTGAGAATTACATTATGAATGCTTTAACATTGTGTGGGAGGAATGTGTGGACATCAGGACATCAGAATAGTGGGAATAAGAACTAGAGGAGTATGGCACTGAACAGGAAAGACTGACAGAAACTTCTGAGGAAGGACAAAACCTACAAGGTCTGGCGAGCCAGTGACAACATTACCGGATTGAGCTGGAATCGAACCTGGAAACTTCGGCTCAGTAGACCAGCGCTGTGTAATCTTAACCACGCACCCCGGCGTTATATTTGTTCGGTAATCTTCACTCATTTTCAGAAAATTAACCATCGAAAAATATTCTCAGCAGAGAAGGGATAAAAGTCGTATTACTTCACAGGTTGCCTGCGTCGTGCATTTTATTAGGTTCTGCTAGGTCGAATCCCAGTGTGGATGTTTGGCATTTATTGCTGCTCATATATGAAAATCCTATGGCTTTAGCGTTACTGGCTCATTAAATAACCTGTTAACCTACATCTCTTAGAAACCACAGCATTTGAATATGTGTTACATATTATTTTTATTATTAACTTGCCTTCCCCTTCCTATATATGTACTTGTGTAGCAGAAGCAAGGACGACGTAACATGTAGACTAGTGAAAGCAAGGAAGGCCTTCCTTAAAGTAAGCAATATGTATTGTACGGAAGTGAAACATGGATAAGAATTAGTACAGAAAAGGAGTTTTTGAAATGTAGTGTTACAGACGATGCTGAAGGTGAGATGGGTAGATAGGGTCAGATATAGAGATATACTGAATCAAGTTAGTAAGAGGAGAATGATTTGGCAAAATTTTTTCGGAGAAAGACGTAGATTGATAGGACACATTTTGAGACACACTGGACTTGTTCGGTTAGTTTTCAAGGGAAGTGTAGACAATAAGAACAATAGTGGTAGACCCAGGCATGAATATGACAGTACAGTAGATGTAGCATGTAGTAGATAGGTACATAGAAATGAAAATGTTAGCGCAAGACAGACTAGCACGGAATGCTGCATCAAGCCAGCAATTATTAATATTATTATTTCGGAAGTTAGCAACATTTCTAATGATTTACTAAATACCATCTGTCTCAGTGTAAAAAAAAAAAAATGAATTTAAGCGGATAAATGGTGCCGTTCGAGATTTAACCGTACGTGCTGTTGCAAACTGTCCTTGATGTGAGAGATGGCCGCAGGCCACTGAGAGTTAGCGAACAGTGACCCTACACCCGCATCTTTTTGAGCTGCCGTGTCTGCACGCAACATTGCAGTTCATGGAATCTTGCTTCATGGCTTGGAGCGGCGATTTTACATCAGAGATTTCTAGGGAGATTTTCGTAGGAGGTCAACAATAAGGATTATGAAGATGACGATAATTGCAGCTCGTTTTTTTTTCTGGTAGAAAATTAGAAAAATATTTGTTAATACATTCAGCACAAAAGTGAAAGTGCAGTGACATTGTCATTTATCTTTGACTAATTTAGTAGTCAGTCTGATGACATATTGGAATTACTGTAGCATTGTGCATCTAAATCTCAGAAGGAGGATGCATGGACATATGCCATCAAAAGCTGCATGTCTGTGAGTTATCACTTATATGCTGACTAGTGAAATCCATTCATTGCTAATAATTCGACTTATTCCCTCCTGCATTAATATGGAACTTAATTGGAGAAGCAAGGGACGGAAAATACATATGTACATCTTCCTTACAGACTGCCATACATACCTTCCAGTCTTCAAGCCTGTGTGAACTCACTGGGTACCTCCACAATCCTCTATTTGCAACTAGTTCTACTCATTATTCCATGAGATCATTAGAACCTAAAACTAATCATCGTTTTTTACCCTCCATGGCGTAGTCCATTCGCTTCATATTGTCCCATCACCGAAACCGGTTTATACGCACCACTTCATCCATTGCTTCATTCCTAAGTTAGGCTTTATCTCTATTTCGAGTATCCTCTTGCCATTGTTGTGACTTGTTTGCACCGGCAGTCATTCTCGCTGTTTTAATGTTTGTTACTTCCAATTTATTAAAGATATCCTGAACCCACCGAGCGTCCACTCCCGTGCAGGGAAGTTGATTTAAAGGGAATTTCTTACAAGCTTACTGCATTAGCGTGGTACGTCTTGATTCGATTTCACCATTACTGTATCCGGAGTGAATACACATCCCAAGTAATTGATATTATCCACCTGTTCCGTACTTGACATTGAATCATGTTGAGTTTATTCCCGACTGAAAACGGTCCAAGATTTATCTCTCAACGTATGCTTTTATTGCATTTGTGTAATGTTTTCATAAAATAATTTATTTGAAATTTTAAATCGTGCTCAGGTGACAGTATACAACATTTAAGGACCTCGTAACAAATGTTAGCGGAAAGAATATGGTTATTTACCTAAGAATATCCTAACATTATTGATTATAAATGTCCGAAGAAAGACCTTATGTTTTTTTCTTGAGTTTAGCATTGCCCTCCCCAGCCAGTCATGCTCTTTGTCCGCGGTTTGTGACTAAGTGTTGTTGTTGCAGGACGACCTTCAGGCTCATTGGCACGCCTGTTCAACTCCAGAGCACAATAAGATCAAACTTTTGTCAGCTTAGAGCAATAAAAATAACCGCTGATATAAAGTGTGTATGTTGGCAGTAATAAATACATTATGAGAACCGGTTGGACATAGATCCTGCTTCACACGACCATACGGCACCACATCGTGTATGGTTGTCATCCCGAAATATTCAATGTTAAGGGCGCGAGAGGCGTTGTCCGGCACGCCCTTCAGACCGCGTCTCTTGGTCCAGCTCCTCCCACATCTCTTGTACTCTACATAACCCGGCTTAGCTTTGCTTTCTAGCTGATTGAGTCCTCCATCATCCGCTGTGCCAACATTCCGACGGCATGTTAGGAATGCAGAATACAATGTCCGTCAGCAAGTACAATACGTTGGAACTGTGGCTCTGTTTCTTACCATTTGTACGGATTTCACGCCCATGTAATACAGTATTGGACATTTTCGGAGAGGTAAACGGAATTGCTGTCTGCAGTGTAGAGCGATTTATCAGGACACAATTTGTGTTGCTAGTAATAATAGGGATAAATAATACAAATCTGCACGATTTATTCGTAGATAAGTAGGTAAACGAGATTTCTCATGACAGTTGAACTCAGAATTAAAACTATTGAATTTTACTTGATGTCGCCTTTCAAGGCAGGAATGATAGAATATTAGGTATTGATGCCATCTGGTGATTCAGTACTTGAACCGCATTTTAAAAGTCTAAAAATCAATGCAAGAAGTTGAGGTTTACGTATTGAGAAGTCACTCTTTCTGGTAAGAAGTTCGTAACATCAGTCAGTTTTGAGCCAGAACAAAGCGTTTCATAATTACTCAAAAATAAATCCCGAGTTGGCTCGGGTTTCTCTATAGGAGTCATTTTTGAAGTAAATATACCTTTTTTTTGTACTGTTACAATCTGAAGTGAATTGTGCCAGTTTTGTTAATATCACCCTAGAAAATAACAAGGAAGGGCTTTCAGGTAGAATACTCGTTTATGCACGTTCTTGTTGTGGTTAGTGTTTTATTTTGTGGAATGACTGGCGCATGCCTATCACCTATCGTGATAGCTAAGCGTATTATCACAGTGCTACCGGGTGAGTTGGCTGCGCGGCGTGGGTCACATAGCTGTGAGATTGCATTAGGGAAATAGTAGGTTCGAACTTCGGCAACCCTGAAGATTTTCCATGGTTTCCCCATTTTTTATTTTTTTGCAAGTTGCTTTACGTCGCACCGACACAGATAGGTCTTATGGTGACAATGGGATAGGAAAGAGCTAGGAGTGGGAAGGAAGCTGCCGTGCGTTAATTAATGTACAGTCCCAGCATTTGCCTGGTGTGAAAATAGATAACCACGGAAAACCATTTTCAGGGCTGCCGACAGTAGAGTTCGAATCCACTATCACACGTAGCCTATACTGGATATTGGCCTCAGTTAAACGACTGTAGCTATCAGCTCGCACCTCCCCTCTTCCCACCTTCCCCTTTTTCATCTCAGGGAAATATTTGGACTGTACCCTAATTAATGCCACGCTCCCTTCTTTCCCAGTTGTAGTCCTGTCTTATCCCATCGTCGCCATAAAACCTATCTGTGTCGGTGCGACGTAAAACAAATACTGTAGCGTATACATATCTCAGCATTCCTCTGTATGACTGCAGTCGCTCCGTTCGGCGCTCACAGTTGCAATCTTGATGATGGTTTCTTTTCAGGGCTTTTTATATTCTCTACAGTGGTTGTCTCCTGTAACGATACTTGTTCTCATCCTAAATCGAGATACCGTAGCATGGTTTACTTCCACGGACTCCACAAGTCATTTGATAGTTTCCAACGTAAAATTCATATGCCTCATGACTGAAACTCTTCCAGGCCCCAGTAAAAAGTACTGAACGACCTTCTTTCATCATGGACTGTGTAGAACAGGCAAGAGTGCTTAAATGAGTTATGTTAAAGAAAACCTCTTTCAAGATTAATTTCAATCTGTAATCCCTTAGCAGTAATATTAGTTGAAAATATGTTAAATATGTAGTTTATTATTATTTCTTCTCTCTTTCCTAATCCGTTTACCCTCCAGGGTTGGTTTTTTCCTCGAACACAGCGAGAGATCCCACTTCTACCGCCTCAAGGGCAGTGTCCTGGAGCGTGAGACTTTGGGGTCGAGGATACAACCGAGGAGGAGGAACAGTACCTCGTCCAGGTGACCGCACATTCGATGCTGAACAGGGACCTTGTTGGGGGATGAAAATATTGGAAGGGATAGACAAGGAAGAGGGAAGGAAGCGGCCGTGGCCTTAAGTTAGGTACCATCCCAGCATTTGCCTGAAAGAGAAGTGGGGGGAAACACGGGAAACCACTTCGAGGATGGCTGAGGGAACCCCCCCCCCCCCTACTCAGTTTACCTCCCAAGGCTGAGTGGACCCCGTTCCAGCCCTCAGACCACTTTTCAAATTTCGTGGCAGAGCCGGGAATCGAACTCGAGCCTCCGTGGGTGGCAGCAAATCACACTAACTACTACACCACAGTGGCGGGCACTATTAGTTTAGTATCTCATGCCTGCAAAATTTTAACACGTATTATTTACAGAAGAATGGAAAAACAAGTTGAAGCTGAGTTGGGGGAAGATCAGTTTGGCTTCAGAAGAAATGTAGGAACACGTGAAGCAATCCTGACTTTACGTCTGATCTTAGAGGATCGAATCAAGAAGGACAAGCCCACGTACATGGCATTCGTAGATCTAGAAAAGGCATTCGATAATGTTGATTGGACCAAGCTATTTATGATTCTGAAGATGATAGGGATCAGATACCGAGAACGAAGAATTATCTACAACCTGTATAAAAATCAGTCTGCAGTGATAAGAATCGAGGGCTTTCAAAAAGAAGCAGCAATCCAGAAAGGAGTGAGGCAAGGCTGCAGTTTGTCCCCTCTCCTTTTCAATGTTTACATAGAACAGGCAATAAGGGAAATCAAAGAGAAATTTGGAAAGGGAATCACAGTCCAAGGAGAGGAAATCAAAACCTTGAGATTTGCGGATGATATTGTTATTTTATCTGAGACTGCTGAAGATCTCGAGAAGTTGCTGAATGGTATGGATGAAGTCTTAGGTAAGGAGTACAAGATGAAAATAAATAAGTCCAAAACAAAAGTAATGGAGTGCAGTCGAACGAAGGCAGGTGATGTAGGAAATATTAGATTAGGAAACGAAGTCTTAAAGGAAGTAGATGAATATTGTTACTTGGGTAGTAAAATAACCAACGATGGCAGAAGTAAGGAGGACATAAAATGCAGACTGGCACAAGCAAGGAAGAGCTTTCTTAAGAAAAGAAATTTGCTCACTTCAAACATTGATATCGGAATTAGAAAGATGTTTTTGAAGACTTTTGTGTGGATCGTGGCATTGTATGGAAGTGAAACATGGACGATAACTAGCTCAGAAAGAAAGAGAATAGAAGCTTTTGAAATGTGGTGTTACAGAAGAATGCTGAAGGTGAGATGGATAGATCGAATCACGAATGAAGAGATACTGAATCGAATTGGGGAGAGGAGATCGATTTGGCTAAATTTGACGAGAAGAAGAGATAGAATGATAGGACACATCTTAAGACACCCAGGACTTGTTCAGTTGGTTTTTGAAGGAAGTGTAGGTGGCAAGAACGGTAGGGGTAGACCAAGGTATGAATATGACAAACAGATTAGAGCAGATGTAGGATGCAATAGTTACGTAGAAATGAAAAGGTTAGCACAGGATAGGGTGGCATGGAGAGCTGCATCAAACCAGTCTATGGACTGATGACTCAAACACACATTATTACTATTATTATTATTCGTAATTCATCTGCCGAGAAAAGAAACGAGAAACTACATCACTCCTTATTTCCGTAGTATGCTTCTTCAGCGACGTCTAGGCCGACAAACTATGAAATGAAATATCGTATGGCTTTTTGTGCCGGGATATCCCAGGACAGGTTCGGCTCGCCATGTGCAGGTCTTTTTATTTGACTCCCGTAGGCGACCTGCGCATCGTGATAAGGATGAATTGATGATGAAGACAACACATATACCCAGCCCCCGTGCCAGGGAAATTAACCAATGATAGTTAAAATCCCTGACCCTGCCGGAAATCGAACCCGAGACCCCCGTGACCAAAGGCCAGCACGCTAACCATTTAGCCATGGAGCCGGACACCAACCATGAGAGCTGTTGAGGAACCAACCAGCCCTCAGGCTGAGTACTCAACATATACAGAATTCGTCTGCAATTGCCTTCTGTTAATCTTTTCACGGTTGAAGTTTTTCTTTTAAGTTTTTTATTGTTACAGTGCGTAAACAGTTATGTTCACCTTGCGTTGGGAACTAGAGGGTGGAAACTTCTTCCAAATAGTGTGAAGTGTGATTGTCTAAACTTTTTTAGAACTCTTACATGTCTGACTTCCAACGCTTGCGCCCTTGGTTGCGCTGTACAGTGGATTTGAATGGTCTGGCAATCTCGCTCACTAGTTTATAAAGAAGTAATTGATATGAAAGAAATGACCTTCGTGTCGATTTGAAACGCAGAAGTGATTAATTGCCATTTTAAGACTTGTGAGTTCTAAGAAGACAGCCTAACTAATGTTTTGAGTGCTTATGTGTGCTCCTTTCAGCAGGAGATACCCCGCCTGCCATTAGCCTCGCTCGGCCTGAGTTTTAATTCCTCCGCTTTCAGCCATATACGACATCGCACACCACTTAAAGTATATCATGGAAAGAGCCTTCTCTAAGATCACTCCTTCACTCTTTTTTATTCAGCCTTCTTAAGAATCCCTGAGTCAGCATCGCCTCTATATTGTACACTCATCTTCAAAATGAAACGCCTCTCTTCTTTTGTGACCGTGGCGTGTACGGCATGTCATGTATTATACTAACGCTTATCAAGACAGATGAGTATAAAAAAAATATTCGACCAAGAAGCGTCTGTGAAGGATTAGGACAGTAGGCCTGCTCCATTTACAGTCATTATCATGGTATTATGAAACCCCTTTTACTGTTTTACTCTCAGTAGCTGGCTTCACTTCAATTCTCGAGAATGAGAATCTCTCCCTTAAAAAGTTTCCTTTCCCTGTACAAAGAATTACTCTTATAAGTATAGAGAAAATCATTCCCACCAAATAAAGGGCGAATAATTTTAGTTTCTCTTCACGTTTGTTGGTGCTTAAATATCTGCTTTAAGAAATGTAAACGATATTGTTCAAGTTGTAAGAAATATAAACGATATTGTTCACATTTTTAGCTTGCATATTTTTTGCCGTTTTGGGTGATATTTGGGAGTTGTTATATTTCTATCAGAAACATCCTGTTTTAAATTCGAAGAATTCTGCTTGTCTCCGTAAGGATTCCCAGCATTGTTCTTTCCAGGTCCCCTTGAACTTCATGTCTATCTGATAAAAGTAAGTATAATGGCATGAATTTGATAACATAATTTCTGGAAAGGGATCGGTAGCTACGGCAGCATAGAATTAACAACAGAATCTGTTGAGAAAATTCGAGTTTATGTCATCTTTCGACGTGACTGACTGGGCAGTATCTTGGTCTTCAGGCTCGGAATCCTGGGTTCGTTTCCCCATCTTTATAGTAATGGTTTATTTTCCTCTCACATACACATGAATCCTCGCGCCGAAACAGAACATTATCTTTTCTGAAGTAGACTGATCCAGGAAAGTGAATCAAATTACGATCTATGCGCTTCCCTACCTTGTGACAGGATGTTCGTGGAACGCGCCCTCTCAGCGAAAAGTGATCGCGTGAATAGCTCAGGGATTATGTTACCATGAACTGCTGATCCAGCTACATAGCGATCAGCGCTGCAAGGTCAGCCCCTGCCTAACTCTTCATAGTCGCCCTTATCTCGCCTCCGCAAGTCGGCTAATGCACCATGAATTTTGCATAGCTATGTACGAGATTTCCATAAAACTGTTCTTGTCAATTTTCAATCATTTTCTCTGGTCTAAAATGTATACCGCTTCTCTTCAAATTTGACCAAAATATTGAGTTCAGAATGCCATTGAAGTCTGTGTGACCGAGCTGGGATGGCCGCGCGGCTAGGGCCGCGTAGCTGTGAGCTTGCATTTGAAAGATGGTGGGTTCGAATCCCACCGTTGGCAGCCCTGAAGATGGTTTTCCGTGGTTTCCCATTTTCACTCCAGACAAATGCTGAACTGTACCTTAATTAAGGCCAAGGTCTCTACCTTCCCAGTCCCTGCCCTTTTCCATCCTAGCGTCGCTGAAACCTTTGATGTGTTGGTACGACGCTAAACCACGAGAAAAAATAAAACAACCAAAAAATCTCCATGATACCAGAAGTAATGTAGATGATGCTGCGATTTGTCTTTCAGCAACCTGTTCTCCTGCTCACCTTCGATCTGGCTTGCGTCATTTGGCCATTTTAGGAACGTGTGAAATAGGCTGCACATGTAAAATTTTTGATAGTAAAAGTACAACCAAGCCAAGCATATTTCCGCGGTGGTTGAATGAATATAGGTTGCAGGTCTGTTAATTTTTCTGTTTCCAATTTGTTTGGAATTGCTTTTTAACTGTTTGCTCTCATGTTCCGAATAACATTTCTCATACGAAATTTTTATCCTAAATGAGTAGGAAATGAAGAATATTAAATTTAAGTTCAGACATTGATAATCTGATTTCGAACATTCCAAAGAAGAGCAGCCTCCAGCATACCATTCACTGGTTTCTATAAAATGTGGACGTTTTTGAATTCCGAATCAGTAATTTAATTTTGGAGAAATGTGTGTACTGTATAACACTGTCTTTTAGCTCAGCCTGAACGTTCACGTTCCAAGCATTTTATTTGTGTTAAGACACGTTAACATAGCAACTAATTATGAAATATGTAATTATATTGCCAGTTTAATTACGAATGTATGACGTTTTATTTCTCTATAGGTGGTTTATTGATATATAATCGAATGTGTATGTTATCTGTCTACTTACACGCTAATGTTGTAGGTCAGGTCAGTATGTGGTTCACACATTCCAACATGACTTTTGAAAGGGAGACACCGGTACCCTCTGTCGTGCATTCTTCACACATCACATAGTAACTACATGGACCAGCAGACTATGTTGTCCATACCGCATATAACTAAGCACCTGAAGTTCTCTGAGAAATTAGGTGAACTTATCCATCCAAGTAACTGACTTTGTCATCCAATTCGCTTGTTAGATTCATTTCTCGCTACGCTTTTGCTTTTGCCCAAGTGGCGAGCAAGGTTGGTGTTGATTGGCCCTGTAAACTAATAATCCTGTAATGTCGACCTGTCAGTAATCATGCTACACTTCAAGAGGAATGACTGAACAGTCATGGCGTATATTGTTTATGAAAGATTTTATCTCGTATTCTCCCCCTCCTGTGAATTCGTTTGAGTCATCGTCAAATAATATAGATGTTGTCTGCCATAATGCCTGAACAAAGTATAAAAAATGAGATTATCAAATTAAAAAGCGAGGAGATGGTTTCGCTTGATGGGCTAATAGAATATGATGCATATAGTGATTTCGTCTTTGTTCCACGTTCGTGACTCAACCGAGGGCGATTTATTTCTGAATTCACTGACCCTTGAAACCACTCGGCATCACATGCTTTCATCAGAATTATAATATGTAATCTCTGCTAGGAGGTGACGATGCAGAATTGTTTCACGGCAATACAGAATGTGTAGCGATGCATGAAGTTAGTTTTGGTCTTGTTTCAATAAGCAGTGCCCGAAGGCGGTGCTGTACCAAGGTGGATGTTTCTCAAGCTGACCATGCACCCGGAACTATGCATCATATGGCAACATGATTATAATTGTATTATCCGGAATAAGACGATGGCTGATTTCACCTGTTCAGTTTATAGGAAGAGGCTTGAAAGAAACAGCGTGAAGTGGTTTCACTGAATGCTGCCAAGTTCTGTTTCTTTTCAAACCAGCCTTTTTTGATACTGAAGTAATGTTGGATAGGAAGAAACCTATGAAGAATGAATACTAGTTCGAAAATAAATATTGGGCCAATAGTTATTTCTGAGCTTAATTATGTTACCAGTTGCGAGATGTTGGTTGTTATACCAATACTTTCTTTCCTTGAGAAGGTTTATTTATTAGAACTTTCTCTTTCGTAACGCGCCTGGGGCGCTGCTCTTTATGCAACCCGCTTATTTCAATAGCTCGATGGTACACCTATGCAGCAGGCGTGCTGGAATTTGATGCAACTTCACCGTTGAGTTGAATATAAACTGTAGTAGGCTATATATTACCGATATTACAATAATTATTACGCGAAAGTTGAATAGACGATTGAGTTATCGGTTGGCATAAGTATATAGACCGACCAATGATTAAAAATTATTTTTCTCTTGATATTTCTACTATATATTTGTCCTCAAATTTCTTCTAATATTGAGGAACCCACCCTTGTTTTCAAAGCAGTTGTTGAAAAAAGTCCTATCTTTCCACGTGTTCTGATTCTATACTATGTGCCTCGATCTCTTTCAATCTATTTGTACAAAACTAAAGACAGTCGCTCGAAGACATTTGATATATGTGTGCATTTTCTCGGCTGCCTACCATTTTAGCACCTATTTACCTGATAATAGTCTCCAGATTTAAACATAGGTTTAAATTGTAGTGCAGTGTGAAATTCACAGCTACGCGACCCGTACCGCGCAACAGTTCGCTTGGTTTATTATTATTATTATTTATCAACAGGAGTTTAGAAGTAAGTCAAATTCGAACACATACAAAATGCTTCCCCTTAATAGACTTTTATTTAATACACTTAAAAAAGTTAGGCATTGTGAAAAGCCATTTCAAAGAAATACACAGGACGCCTCTCTGAGTACTGCTTTATACGGTGGTGTATTGCTGATGTTTGGTGTTTGAGTCCTGCTCCGTGGTTAAACGGTTAGCGTGCTGGCCTTTGGTTACTGGGGTCCCGGGTTCGATTCCCGGCCGGGCCGGAGATTTTAACCTTAAATGGTTAATTCCCTTGGTTCGGGGACTGGGTGTTTGTGCTGTCCTCAACATCCCTGCAACTCACACACCACACATAACACTATACTCCACCACAATAACACGCAGTTACCTACACATGGCAGATGCTGCCCACCCTCGTCGGAGGGTCTGCCTTACAAGGGCTGCTCCCGACTAGAAATAGCCACACGAAATTAAAACTGGTGTTTGAAACCTGATACGCTAAAATCGGCTCTGGCATTCACATCGCGGGAAAAAGTGCACGGATAAACGCAGAAAAATCAACTTCAAATTAAACTCGCAGAAGACCGTTCTGATGAATTTCCGAAATGGAGGAACATAACAGCATGACTTACCCAAATGCAGAACTTGCAACGGTGGACTAATGCAGCGATCGCCGCAGTGAGTGACATCATATTATTTCAAAAGCTTTCAATTCAGCCATCAATCAGTTTACTTCACCTGAAAATTTCCCCTATCATGACAGATGAATGGAAATAATATGGGAATATCTTACGAAAACTAACCTTACACTGATTGAAACAGTGAAATCCTTATATCTAAAAAGAGACTACACCCTCTAAACTAGTCTTCGAGCTAACTCGAGAATCATTATTCTTTGTTGGAAGAGCTCCGACTGCCATCTACTGCCCAGTATCAGGCAGTAAGCAACGAACTATATGCAGAGAAATCAAGCATCTGGAGCGACTTTTTATCAAGGACGCCATGACTACAAACGAATAGAAGACCCGAGGATACGAATTAAGACACACCACGGCCCCTTTTGCAGTAAACGGCTTCCATCATAAACTTTGCAGCAAGAAAGCTATCCACCACAAACCAGATGCAAACTGCGTATGCGAAGTATATAGGGAAAATAGTGAGAGATGCCACGCCTCAGTGTGCAAAAATAGGCTAATATCTTTAATTGAATTGTGTACATAAACTTATTATACCGTATATAAACTGTGTTATAAAGGGTAAATTAACGATGCATGGCCATTGGTTTGAATACATATTTTTATTAAAATCTCGGAAAATTAAAGCCCATGCCAGAGAATTTTCAAACAGGTACTGATTTTGTACCCATGTAGATTAACCTCGTGAAAGCTCGACAAAATATAGTAGGCCTAGATGCTCGCCACACTGTAGACTACCCATGCCAGTCTGATAAAATGCATCGTCTATTCTGAGTTTCGAACGCATAATAAAACATATCCAACATATTTTTCGTAATGAAAGTGGAAACAGAAACTTTCTTGTCGTATTTATATCAGTCCACGAATTTATACCGAGGGATAGCGCACTCTTGACTAACTGGAGACGAGCCTAGCGCCATTAAGACTTTTATTGTTTCCCTCCTGACTAATGGACCTGTAAATTACCTAACGCCTGGAGGCCTCTTGCCTACTTGACAAATGTGAGCTTTTCCGCGCGTTCTTGTCTGCTCAGGTAGAGAGAAAGACGACACGACACACAAAATCACTTTGCTGTGTGGCTTGCTACTTTGCTGGAAACCTAAGCCGATATCACCTCTCTACTCGAAGATCGGGGTATAGTAACGGTATTGTCCCCCTTTGTCGTCAGCCTAACCTGCTTGCCATTGTCTGGGATGTCTTTATCACTCTAATGACCACACACACCTGCATAGTGTTTCCACTATACCTTGCTTGGTTATTATCACAGGATTTTCGGTTTCAGTGACAAGAGAGATAAGTACCAATGAATGTTCAAGCTGTCATAGTAGTGTTGCCAACGTGCATATCCTAGTTTAAACAGGAGACTCCTAACTTTCAAACCCACAACAGCCCTCGGATTAACGTTCCAGTTTATTTTGCTTCTCATAAGCTACGCACAATACAATATAGTGAGGTAGAATATTTTGTCTATAGCTCGTTCAGTTATTAAAATAATGTTGGCTGGATAATAATGAACATTTGTTTTACTTGGATGGATTAGAATGGATTAGTTGGATTACAAAAACTTGAACTTGATTCACGCCCCGTATATCAATTTAAAATAATAATTTACTATTTTATTATACCTGATTTTTATTTTGCTATTATCTCTATGCAAATGGGATTTTAGTTTCACATTAATATTATCAAAAATCAGTACCCATTTATCAAAATTAACTCAATTTTTTTTGTTTCTCTTCAAAATGCTATAAAACGATAAATTACGAAACACCGGAAATTACTAAATGCACAAATTAAAATGTGAAATTTCTGATTAATAGGAAATTACTTGATACCGAGTGCAGAAGTAGTCGATATGTGCAATAGTGGTACCAAGAGGGAAGGGGGTGTCCCCATTAGAGTGCGTGAGAAATTTACAAGGGAGACACCAACAACGTACTTAGAAGAAGAATAAACTTGTGATCTTAGAGGCATTTTTGTTTTTATCCAGGTAATATAAATTTACATTATTATACAGACCAATTAAATAATTACATGTTTATTTAAACTTCTCTCCAGGTCAACACATTGAATTTGAAGCAACAAATTCGTATTGACAGTGTTGACATTTGATTATATTGTATATTTCAATTTGCATTCTTGTTTCAACCTCATGTTCCAGTTTTTGTTCAAAAGTTACTGTATTACTCTGAAGAATGAAATCATCTCATTTATTATACAATATTCTCAAATATACAGTAAATGTTTCTGAGAAATAAATATTTGTAATAACGGTATAGGGGACTGGCATGGGATTTGCAGAGCTCACAATGGGGTGGGCGAAACGGCGAAAATCGGTGTTGTATGACATGTTTCATTTTTTAAATATGTAGTGAATTGGGATTTCCTAGTTCCTTGAGGTTATACGATTATCAGACCTCTTAACTTAAACGTGCAGACCAAATTTTATGGTAGGATCTTTCGTCCGCTACAGGTAATAGGGCCAATCCCTAGCTTGTATTTTTTGTAGTATTTATTACCTGTGTATTTTATGGAAACATTTGTTGTTCAAAATCTAAACATTCGTGAAGATCCCTCATAATGAGTCCAGAGTTGAGTGTACGAAGCGAGGTATCAGGTTTACATCCGACCCATGGAAATGTCAGGGGAGTAGAGTAAGGCGACACCGTTGCGTGGTATAAAACATGCCGTATTAGGTGCGGGCTGGGGACGTATGCTAGGTGAAGTATTGCCCGCTTCATTCTTCAAATGAAGTTGTGAGTTTGGGTTTGTAATGCTGTCCTTTCTATAATGAGGTTTAGTGTCAAATATCGCAGGTTCCTTTGCAGCCAAGGTCGGAAGATTCTGAGGCGGAGGAACACCATAGCTCACCTACATCGTTCATACCGTCACGCAAGAGATGATGCTGCCTGGTTTAAGAGGCCTAATTTCGTTGTCATCTTCATCCCCATGGGTGCGAGCGTAGAATTCAACCACAGTATCACCTGCCTGTCATCAAGAGGCGACAAAAGGGACATTTCATCTTGACCTCTCTTGGTCAACTCCTCTTCTATTCGGACCCCGATGGCAGTAGTTTGCGAGACTTTCATTTTTTCTTTTTTTCACGTCTGGTTAAAGTTAAGAGAGGTTGGCTGCCTGCTAGTCCTTCCCATTAGAACAATAATCAGGTAGAAATGAATGTGCAGGTTGCATCAAGGACTTTGGTATGGATGATAGAGGCTGTTCGATATTATTATTATTATTATTATTATTATAATATATGAGTGCTACCGAATAAGGGTGATAAAGATGTGCTAGGTTCATATAGAGGAACTGGGCTCGACCACCCCACTTAAACGTCAAAAAATGTAAGGAGGAATCGTTTAATTCTGGTGAGGTATGAGGACCGAGAGGTCGGTCAGTCTACAGCAGAATTCACTACCGATTTAATTGCTAGTAAGAAAGGTGGCCGTGCATAGAGTTAACCATTCTGCCTGCTTAGCATTGAAATAGAGCAAATATTTACTTTTGCTTCTACAGGAACTCCGGGGCTTGTCACGGCTATAACCTTATTCTGCTATTATTATTATTATTAATAATATTATTATTATTAGTTCATTTAGGCTACCTGAGGACCACGGCGCTTGTGCTTTAGCTGTGTTGTTGTTTTCGATGGTGCTGCTTGTGGTGTTCTTAATGGCAGGTCTGGCTGCTACTTCCTTCACGATACCTTGACCTTTTCTGTTGGCCCAGTAATTCTTCATTCTCTGGCTGAACTCTACTTTGCGTTGCTCGGACCATTTCCTGGTCTTGTTGTGGTTAGTTTCTATGAAGGATGTTAGAAACGGTCTGGTTTTGATAGTTGCTTCTGTTAATTATGATGGCATTATTAATATAAGTTCTGCCAGATCCTTCTCTACTTGCTGGATCCACAGCCATCCAGTGGCTTTACTCTTGCTGGCCACTTTGAAGATCTTATAGAACAGCCTGTGGGAATCCATTCTATACAGGTGTCCGTAGAAAACAAGCCGTTTTCTTCTGATGGTATCTGTAAGGGTTTCTTGGTGTTGGTACAGTTCACGGTTTGGTTTGTACCATCCCTTCCATCTGATAGGATCCTTGGTCCTACTGTATTTCTCAGGAACTTCATTTCTTGTAATTCGAGGGCTCTTAGTGGCTTCTTCTTAATTAGAGATATGCACTCTGCTGCGTAGAGGACTGATAGTCTGACTATTGCACTATAGTGTCTTAGTTTGTCATTAATCGATAGGTGTTTTATTATTATTATTATTATTATTATTATTATTATTATTATTATTATTATTATTATTATTGAAATTATGTGATCAGGAGTCACATTTTCATGCTCACCCAGTGAGGTTCCTCATTAGCTCAGACAGTAGAGCGCTGGCCTTCTGAGCCCAGGTTGGCAGGTTCAACCCCGGATCAGTCCGGTGGTATGTGAAGGTGCTCAAATACACCAGCGTCGCGTATGTAGATTTACTGGCATTTAGAAAATTCTTTGTGGGGTAAAATTCCAGCACCTCGATAACTCCGAAATATCTAAAAGCAGTTAGTGGGACGTAAAACCAACGACATAATTATTATTCAAATATGTGGACGTCCTTCGAGCATTTTCGAGGGCACATATTCATGTAAGTGTCCTGCTTCTTTTCGAATGTGGAGCGGAACCACTTCGAGACGTGGAGGTCATAACACAGTTTATTTTTCTGGAAACGTATTTAAATATGTATTGGACTTCTGTGGACGATGTTCTTGAATGACTTCGTGCAACGGAAATGTCTAGTTATTCAGCCCTCCTAGGGCATGTTCACCTTGATGTGGATCAATTATATTACACTTAACAGTTGAAGGTCGCTACGGTGATTAGCGCCGCAGTCTTCTCAATCCATTGACACTGCTGGCGGCATCAGCGGACATTTCTCGTCCTATGTGATAGAGGGAGGGTTTTTACCCAGATAGATCCAAGCTAGTCTAACTCGCTGACCCACACAGCAACAGGAAAGCTTTTTTTTTTGCTATTTGTTTTACGTCGCACCGACTCGGATAGGCCTTATGGCGACGATGGGACAGGAAAGGCCTAGGAATGGGAAGGAATCGGCCGTGGCCGTAATTAAGGTACAGCCCCAGCATTTGCCTGGTGTGAAAATGGGAAACCACGGAAAACCAACTTCAGGGCTGCCGACAGTGGGGTTCGAACCCACTATCTCCCGGATGCGAGCTCACAGCTGTGTGCCCCTAACCGCACGGCCAACTCGCCCGGTCAACAGGAAAGCTAGCACAAAGTCAACTGTGAGACTATATTAGGTATGGTTCCATGAAAAGAAACCTGTTCTCAGAACTTCGGGTCTCTATTATCAGCAGTGCGTCAGTGCTCCCTGAATGCTGTAATTGGTTACAGCACTGATCCAGGCATGAACACCACCCATTCCTTACGATTGACTACAGTTTAGAAGGTAATGTAGTTACTTAACAATTGTTTGCCTTTTATTCTATCGAAAGCTGATAAGATGTTTACTCATTTTTAAATATATTTCAAAGGAGAATAAATGACTGGTACATAGTTGTCTGTAGAGGGCGATTACAGTAATGAAAATCATCCTCCCCTAAAAGAAGTTTATTTTCTCGTCAGACTATCGCACTAGGTTAGGTTATGCTTTTTGTTTTTCTCTTTCCTAAACTAAAGATTTCGTCTCGTAGTATTTCATAATTCACCATGGAGTACAGTTCAACAAATGGAGAAAATTTAGAATCTTTAGAGGAAAAGGAATCTTAATTAAATATATTATAAATACATATTATCTATAACGGTAGGGAATGTTTTAAGCAAATTCACTCTGGTGTTAAAGCCATGGATGTCTAGTGTGGATCAGATTTCTTGTAAGTTGATTTTATATTTTAAACTTTCAGTGAAATGCATGATCTCTCTCTATCTCTCTCGCAGTTAATATGTAACAATGAAAACTAATATTATTTACTCATTTTTATCCCAACGGATAAATTATGTTTGTTTAATTTTTGTATCTAGTGAGAGAATTAGGGTATGTTTTAGACAGTTTGGAAACCCATTTCGGCTTCATTACTTGTGTGCATATTAGTATTCTGACCTCCAAATGTTAAGATCATTCGTGAATGTTTGAAGGAGCGGTGGTCAGACAGGTAGAAATTGCCCGCGGACACTAGGGGGGATACTGAAGAATTTTCGCTGCAATTTGCTAAATTGAGCTCTTTTTTTATTTCGTTCCTTGGAAGTCGTTGTATAATAGACAGACCACATGAAATGCTACGCTTCCTCTTGTGAATTTGTGCCTTACGGCAATTTCGAGGAACTATAGCAATCTCCACGCTGTAATAACACAAACCATGGACTTTGTGTGTTTTTTATAGTTATTAATGTATTCGTCCGTACAAAAAGGAATACTGGTCTTAATGATTCTATTGTCCATTTACAGTAACCAAGATTATTTTCTGTAGATAATACGGAGATTTACTTCTAGTCGTAAACAATTGTATTGCCAGAACTGTGTCAGATATTACTTTTGTATTATTGACACGTAAGGAAGCTATGCATAATAACCTACTTCATTGGTGAAGTCTTATGAGATAGTAAAAGATTAAGAAATCATTACTGAGGTTTGCAGATTGAACAGAGAAAGGCATAGGCCTAGCGCTCTATGACTTAATAATAACACAACAATAGCCGTACGGTCCTCGACTATTATGTAGAGGCATTTTAATTAGACGCCATTTAGTTTGTCCCGTGTCAGTTTTGACCTTTCCGTTTTCTGCAACCAGGTGGCAAATGAGTTTGAACAGCCATTTTGGGATCCGGAGGTCGACATACTACCACTGGTCCACAGGAGGAGCTTTATAATAATAATAATAATAATAATAATAATAATAATAATAATAATAATAATAATAATAATAATAATAATAATAATAATAATAATTTATTATTATTGTATTCTGCGTCTTTCAAGAAAACTACATCGCCATTTCTCTACTTATTTTAACAATAAATAATCAGAATAATAAACCTGATTCCATCCACATGGTGGATCGGATATTGAAGCCTCCAACTAGCGCTGAAGTGTCGGAACATGTCCATAGACAAGGCCACTTCTGCGGCGATTACAAGAGAGTAATTAATGGAGTTTTACTAGTATCAAATTGGGTGAGGAAATCTGAGATCCTGAAGATGACGCGCCCCACATCAGGGGCAATTTCTCATCTAGTAGCAAGTAATCGGGTGGTGGTGATCTCGACATAGTCACCAGCTTCTCGCCAGGGATAGTACAGCTGTAATCCTAGTCAATGTGTGTGAGGATACCGAAATTTCATTAACAACCGTGTGAATCTCATCCCACGTGAGCCTGTAGGTCCCATGGATTATGATGTTCTTTGAAATGAAGCTAAGAGTTAGTCGTACTAACACAATCTTCACCTTCGCTGTTGGCAGTATCCGCTATACGTTTGTTTTCCTCCATCTTGATGTATTGTCTTTTGCCCACTTTTTTTTCTCTGTTCCTCTATGTCCATCTCATTCTTATAATCGTTTGCTTCGGGAGTGCAGTGGTTAGTACCACCCGATAGACTAGCGTGTGGCGTGGACGCGATCGTTGTTATACTGTACTTAAGCTTGGAGGAGCTTGTTTGAGTATACTGTGCTACCGGTTTTTCCAGCCTTTATTTTTCTCTCTGCACTTCTTAATTTTAGATAAATGATAATCATAATGATACCTTTATGATTATATTTACCCCACTGAGAACCTCCGTGGCTCAGACGGCAGAGCGCCGGTCTCTCACTGCTGGGTTCCTTGGTTCAAATCCTGGACACTCCATGTGAGATTTGTGCTGGACAAGGCGCAGGTGGGACAGGTTTTTCTCCGGGTACTCCGGTTTTCCCTGTCATCTTTCATTCCAGCAATACTCTCCAATGTAATTTTATTTCATCTGTCAGTCACTAATCCTTGCCCCAGAGAGTGCGACCGGCACAGTTATTATCCTCGCCGATAGACGAGGGCTTCATTCCATTCATGACCCGGTCGAATGACTGGAAACAGGTTGTGGATATTCATTCACATTTACTCTACTCACGAGTGGTATTTAAATCTGGTTCGGTGTCTGTAAAGGATAATGTTTCCAATAGCACTTAAAAAAATAATCATTCCGATTTTAAGAGTCGTCGGGGGTGTCGGAAATTTGTTTTGCAGGGTTTATATAACGTGCCGGAAGTCAATGATACAAGGTTACCGCATTTAAATACCCTCAAATATCACCGGTCTCTTCTGGAATTGAATCCACTAACTTGGAAAGAGATTAATGACATGCTTCGGACAAGGTAATTTCTAGTTAACGCAGAGATTAAGAATGATTGACACCTCTTACATTAAAACGCCCATATTTGCTGACGACGGAATTTGCTATAATTCAGACACCCAAAGACGATCTCCTAAACGGCTTTATATAAGCTACAGCGAATTGCTCATTGCTACACTGGTAACATCTCCATGTCAAGCTAACAAGGAACCTACTTGGTAATAATAATGGCGTGTGGCCTCCGGAGAGGTCTGGTGCAGGTCTTTCGATTAGACGTCGTATAGAGCTTGCATCCGGGAGATAGTGGGTTCGAATCTCACTGTCGGCAGCCCTGATCATGGTTTTCCGTGGTTTCCCATTCTCACACAGGCAAATGCTTGGGCTGTACCTTAAGTAAGGCCACGGCCGCTTCCTTCCAACTCCTAGGCCTTTCCTATCCCATCGTCGCCATAAGACCTATCTGTGTCGGTGTGACGTAAAGCCACCAGCAAAAAAGATTAGGCGTCGTATGGGCTACCTGCACGCCTGTGAGGATGGGCCCTATCTAAGATGAAATCTAATGCCGAAAACGTCACAAACACCCAACCCTCGAGCCGTAGGAATTAACTAATGAAATATCAAATTCCCAACCCGACCGGGAATCGAATTCGTGATCCCTTGAACCATTTAGCCATGGAGCTGGACACCTACTTGGTGGGAGGTCGCAAGTGCAGTGTCTAGTTAGGACCATTCGAAAGTTTGTGTACTAGTGTATGTATCAGCTGGCAATGAGTCAAAATGAAGGAGACTAAACAAGAAATTAATGTATACAAATTGCAGAACCGGCGAGTTGGCCGTGCGGTTAGGAGCGCACAGCTGTGAACTTGCATCCGGGGGTTAGTGGATTCGAACCCCACTGTCGGCACTCTGAATATGTTTTTCCGTGGTTTCCCATGTTCACACCAGGCAAATGCTGGGACTGTACCTCAATTAAGGCCACGGCCGCTTCCTTCCCACTCCTAGCCCTTTCCTATCCCATCGCCATAAGAACTCGTGTGTCGGTGCGACGTAAAGCAACTAGCAAATTGCAGAGAGCAGCTTTCTATGGAATATATTTGGTAAACTTCACAAGATGGATATCATATAGGGCTACATTAATAAGATGTTCAGAACAACGCACCATAAACATCGAATAAAAAGTTATACGCCACGGTGATCAGGAAGCTTCCCGTCAGAGAGATCAAAGGCGAATACTTGTGAGTTGTAAAGCGTTCATTATAATTAGCTAAATATCCACTCTTTCAGGCAAATTCAGCCTCTGGGCTTTTATTTATACATGCCTATAAAACATTATATTTTTAGCTATACCACAAAGGATAGACATTCATAATAAACTGCTCGACCGTTTGGTTCGCATTCGGTTGAATGCCGTAACTTTCTGACAGTTCTCATTGCCAGTTATACCGATGAAATAATGTATTCATTCAGCATCGTCAAGCTCAACTTTCCACATTATTTTGAAGACCGTAAACATATGGAAGTCCGCCTCTGTGGTTAGTGTGATTAACTGCCACCCTGGGAGGCCCGGGTTCCATTCCCGGCTCCGCCACGAAATTTCAAAAGTGGTACGAGGGCTGGAACGGGGCCCGCTCAGCCTTGTGAGGTCAACTGAGTAGAGGGGGGCTTCGATTCCCTCCTCAGCCATCCTCGAAGTGGTTTTCCGTGGTTTTCCACTTCTCATCCAGGCGAATGCCGGGATGGTACCTAACTTAAGGCCACAGCCGCTTCCTTCCTTGTCTGTCTCTTCCGATCGTCCCATCCCCACACAAGTCCCCTATTCAGCTTGGCAGATGAGGCCACCTGAGCGAGGTATCGGTCCGCCTCCTCAGTTGTATCCCCCGACCCAAAGTCTCACGCTGCAGAACACTGCCCTTGAGCCGGTAGAGGTGGGATCCCTCGCTGAGTCCGAGGGAAAAACCAATCATGGAGACTTAACCGTATGGAATTCTACATAGTATCAAAATTTGAGAGTAGTAGTATAAGCGATGGGTGAGAAATGTAGAAGGGAACATCTTGGCTGCCGCGATCTCGGAATGTGTGGTATGATGGCAGTTTGTTCGGGACTGTTCCAGTGGACTCATAGTGCCCCTGGCTCTGAGGCTGAAACACACAGCTATTAAAATGGACCGGGTAGACCTTGAGAAGGCAACATGATGAGACTTACCAAATACCACGCCACCAGACGTTATTGCCCATTTCTCGTCTTGTACAGCCGCTTTAGTACTTCTCTGTTAATGGACATTTTAAAGTTGCCTTTTTATGACCACTTGCAGAGGGCCGGGCAGACCTCATGAAATTTGCATTCAGTATGATCAAAGAGAACTCTTTGTCCCGAGGTCAGAGGAAATGTCAGAGTGTCAAGTTTTTGCACACATCCAGGACATATTTACCACCTACCAATTTGACCATATCGACTGGTTTGTGCCCAAGTTACAGATTGCCGGGCTGAGTGGCTCAGACAGTTAAGGCGCTTGATTTCTGACCCCAACTTGGCGGGTTCGATCCTGGCTCAGTCCGCTGGTATTTGAAGGTGCTCAAATGCGTCAGCGTCGTGTCGGTAGATTTATTGGCACGTAAAAGAACTCCGGCGGGACTAAATTCCGGCACCTCGGCGTCTCCGAAAACCGTAAAAGAGTAGTTAGTGGGACGTAAAACAAATAACATTATTAAGTTACAGTTTTTCATATATTTGACCGTGTAAAGGTGTACAACCTTTGGTGAAAAGTACAATTTGTGTAAAAAATGATTTTTAAACGAACGGTATATTCTAGATACAGTAGCTCAGTGGCTAGTGAGTCAAGCAGCACATTGATCTCAAGTCCGAAAGAGCAAATAATAATAATAATAATACAGTAATATTTCGTGTGTAACGTCCTTCCAGTTACTAGACGAGGTCATAAAATATGCTCAAGTGCTTGAAAATAATATGTCATTTACCAGTACGTGATTTCCTAGATCTGGACTTTCTTTCGCTCCTCTGCTACGGAATACTGTAGTAAGTTCCCTCTCCAGCGGTAAAATGGTCTACTGTTTGAGTCATGGTGAGCATTGAATTCGTGCCAAATTTAAACATTTTTTGTTTTGGAAATTCATCGTGTAAGGAATGCTTTCATAATGAAATGGCATATGGCTTTGAGTGCCGGGAGTGTCCGAGGCCAAGTTCGGCTCGCCAGATGCAGGTCTTTTGATTTGACTCCCGTAGGTGTCATGCGCGTCGTGATGAGCATGAAATGATGATGAAGACGACACATACACCCAGCCCCCGTGCCAATGAAATTAACCAATTAAGGTTAAAATTCCCGACCCTACCGGGAATCGAACCCGGGACCCCTGTGGCCAAAGGCTAGCACGCTAACCATTTAGCCATGGAACCGGACTGCTTTCATAATAAAAAAAGTATTTTTAAGAATATGATTGTTGTAAAGCCCCTTCCCAAACTCTCCCTTTTCTTTTATTTCTTTTCAAAATCTTCCTCCACTTCGAGGCTGCATAAGATAAAGATTACACAAAACAGTTTCACTCGAAAATAAACCAAATTTAAGTACATTATCTCTCATTCTCAAGTGGTATCAAAAGAGAACCCCTGAGCGCTTTCAGCCCCCAGTCGATGAACTCCTTGGAAATGATGTTGAAGATCTTCTGGAACTGATGTTGAAGATCTTCATTTTAAGAGATTCAGAGTTGCGAATTTGTTCCACAGAAGTTGTTTTTAATGCGCCGAAGCCAGCCAGCGATACGGTGTTGCTACAAATATCCGCCTTCAAATGCCATCGAGTTTGTCGGAGATCGAACCTACTAACTTGCTGACAGAAGGACAATCACCAGCCGACTGCGCCACAAAGGTCGGCGTGGTAGACAATTCCAGATGTCTGCTATCTGTCTTGCTTATACACTGACTGACAGAGCAAATGCAACACCAAGAAGGAGTGGTCAGAACTTTATGCCAATTGCAGGGTAGACTGACGTCACTGAGGTATGCTCATGATGTGAAATGCGCCGCTGTGCTGCGCACGTAGCGAACGATAAATGGGACACGGCGTTGGCGAATGGCCCACTTCGTACCGTGATTTCTCAGCCGACAGTCATTGTAGAACGTGTTGTCGTGTGCCACAGGACACGTGTATAGCTAAGAATGCCAGGCCGCCGTCAACGGAGGCATTTCCAGCAGACAGACGACTTTACGAGGGGTATGGTGATCGGGCTGAGAAGGGCAGGTTGGTCGCTTCGTCAAATCGCAGCCGATACCCATAGGGATGTGTCCACGGTGCAGCGCCTGTGGCGAAGATGGTTGGCGCAGGGACATGTGGCACGTGCAAGGGGTCCAGGCGCAGCCCGAGTGACGTCAGCACGCGAGGATCGGCGCATCCGCCGCCAAGCGGTGGCAGCCCCGCACGCCACGTCAACCGCCATTCTTCAGCATGTGCAAGACACCCTGGCTGTTCCAATATCGACCAGAACAATTTCCCGTCGATTGGTTGAAGGAGGCCTGCACTCCCGGCGTCCGCTCAGAAGACTACCGTTGACTCCACAGCATAGACGTGCACGCCTGGCATGGTGCCGAGCTAGAGCGACTTGGATGAGGGAATGGCGGAACGTCGTGTTCCCCGATGAGTCACGCTTCTGTTCTGTCAGTGATAGTCACCGCAGACGAGTGTGGCGTCGGCGTGGAGAAAGGTCAAATCCGGCAGTAACTGTGGAGCGCCCTACCGCTAGACAACGCGGCATCATGGTTTGGGGCGCTATTGCGTATGATTCCACGTCACCTCTAGTGCGTATTCAAGGCACGTTAAATGCCCACCGCTACGTGCAGCATGTGCGCGGCCGGTGGCACTCCCGTACCTTCAGGGGCTGCCCAATGCTCTGTTTCAGCAGGATAATGCCCGCCCACACACTGCTCGCATCTCCCAACAGGCTCTACGAGGTGTACAGATGCTTCCGTGGCCAGCGTACTCTCCGGATCTCTCACCAATCGAACACGTGTGGGATCTCATTGGACGCCGTTTGCAAACTCTGCCCCAGCCTCGTACGGACGACCAACTGTGGCAAATGGTCGACAGAGAATGGAGAACCATCCCTCAGGACACCATCCGCACTCTTATTGACTGTACCTCGACGTGTTTCTGCGTGCATCGCCGCTCGCGGTAGTCCTACATCCTACTGAGTCGATGCCGTGCGCATTGTGTAACCTGCATATCGGTTTGAAATAAACATCAATTATTCGTCCGTGCCGTCTCTGTTTTTTTTCCAACTTTCATCCCTTTCGAACCACTCCTTCTTGGTGTTGCATTTGCTCTGTCAGTCAATGTATGCATGCGGTGTAATACTGTACCGGGCAAGCTGAAACGTTGTCAAAGCTTGATCATAGCCTTCGTGTGTGTGTGTTTATGGATCTCTTCGAGGTCGATTGGAACGCCGCCCTTGTATCACGTCCCATTCGTGCAGTTCATGTAGACGTGCCGTATACAGTTCAAGACGGCCTTGCCCTCATCGACATTCGAACCAGGAGCCTTGGACCGTGGCCAATAGAGGGCTTGCTGCGTGACCTCTTGGCAGATGTACTTGGTGCATACCGGAGTACCTGTGACTGCCAATGAACCACACTACATAGGTAGTGGCTGCAACGCTATACTTTTGCCCTTGACACTCTCTCAGAAATGTGCATCCCTTTAGTGTCCAGACTACAGTATTTAGAGTTAAGATAAGGAGGATGTCCTTGTTATCGTATCTTCGCTGACTACTGGGTTGGCTAATTACTTCAAAAGCCTTGTTGAGTGTTGTGAGTGGTAGGCAACGGATGGTTATTATTGGAACAGGTTGGGACATCCACATTATTTCAGAAATGAAATGGCGTATGGCTTTTAGTGCCGGGAGTGTCTGAGGACAAGTTCGGCTCGCCAGATGCAGGTCTTTTGATTTGATGCCCGTGGGAGACCTGAGCGTCCAGGCAAATGCCGGGATGGTAAACTTAATGCCACGGCCACTTCCTTGTCTATCTTCCCATCCCCCACAAGGCCGCTGTTCAGCACAGCAGGTGAGGGACGTAAATATAATAAGATTATTATCATCATCATCATCATCATCATCATCTGGTTACCCTCCAGGTTCGGTTTTTCCCTCGGACTCAGCGAGGGATCCCACCTCTACCGCCTCAAGAGCAGTGTCCTTGAGCTTCAGACTCTTGGTCGGGGGATACAACTGGGGAGAATGACCAGTACTTCGCCCAGGCGGCCTCATCTGCTATGCTGAACAGGGGCCTTGTGGGGGATGGGGAAGATTGGTAGGGATAGACAAGGAAGAGGGAAGGAAGCGGCCGTGGCCTTAAGTTAGGTACCATCCCGGCATTTGCCTGGAGGAGAAGTGGGAAACCACGGAAAACCACTTCCAGGATGGCTGAGGTGGGAATCGAACCCACCTCTACTCACTTGACCTCCCGAGGCTGAGTGGACCCCGTTCCAGCCCTCGTACCACTTTTCAAATTTCGTGGCAGAGCCGGGAATCGAACCCGGACTTCCGGGGGTGGCAGCTAATCACGCTAACCACTACACCACAGAGGCGGACATTATTATTATTATTATTATTATTATTAAAGCTTACTACGGATCTACCACGTTCTGTGTGTGCTGGTATTCAACGCTATAGGTCGTAATAAGCAGTAGTCGAATGTGTTCGTTGAATTGTTTGACCGAAACTCGAATATTCCCATCATTGTGACACTGATGTGAACATGTTTGTAAAGTTCAGGGGCTGTTTACCTGAGTGGCAGGGAGCGAAGAGGAGACGAACTCTACTTTGCAGAAGCCATTAGCGGTTGAAAGGCTCTCGTCCAGATAATCTTGAGAAGTCGAGTCGCCGTGTTGTTAATGTGTCAATTTATACAGGCAGGGCTTGAAAGCCTGTAATCATTACCAAGATGAAGTGATAAAGGTGGAACACTTGAGCGCGCTTGTTGTAGAAATGGCAGCAGGTTCCCTACATAGCGCTTATTTAGCTTTCGCATCCTGCAGGTCGATTGAAAGATTTTTCTCAGAACATCATTAAATATGTTAATAAAATGAACTATAGCGGTTTTGCCTCGCCCATCAAGCGCACTAAAGTGTCACTCATCTACAACGCCCAACGTTTATAGTTCAATCTATAAAGAGAAAACATGACTGATTCTTTTCAGTATTCGCCTTTCTTTAAGAAGCGGATAGATATTTCTTTGTACAGTATTTTCTCTTCTTTTTGTGATAATTCCGAGAGTAATTGTTATTGTTATCGCGATTTTAACACCATGCATTAACAGTGATGAATGCAGGATAAGGACACTAAGAAGAACTCATCATTTTCTTGAAATAGGTATGCTAGTAAAATCACATTTAGGATTGCTCAAGAAAGTCAACATTGTCGGAGATCTCTAGTATGCTGGACAACCACGATAGCTGGAAGTCTTGACACTTTACTGGCGATGCGGGCTTCGTTACTAACAGGGTTAGTCGCAGTGCAGTAGCACCTTCTGACTCATTGAGGTAAATGTACGGCTCCTTGGTGCCTGAATGGTTAGCGTGCTGTCCTTTGCTCCAAGAGGTCCCAGGCTCGATTCCCGACCGGGTCGGGGATTTTAACCTTAATTGGTTAATTCCTCCGACTCAGGTACTGGGTGTGTGTGTGTGTGTACGTGCAGTCTTCAATATTAGGACTCTTCATAGGTTGGGCCCCACCCTCACAGACACGCAGGTCGCTTGTAGGCGTCGGTTCGAAAGACCTGCAGCAGGTTTCTCCGAAGGCCACACGCTATTATTATTATTATTATTATTATTATTATTATTATTATTATTATTATTATTCCTTCGTTATGCCCATTCATAGAGCGCGTTTGAACTTGATAGTTGGTTTGATGGTTTGTGCCTTCTTATCCTCCCAAAATCTCTTCATGAATGCACTGTGTTGCATCTTGCGTTCTGTCGACCACTTCCTACCAGTTGTCTTTTTTGGTTTCTCCCTAAATTTATGATTAGCTACTTTGGTTCTAAAAGCTCCACGATTTTCCATGATGTCGTCTGTAATATTTATTTCTTGGAGGTCCGCCTTAGTTTCTTCTAGCCATTTTATTTTGACCTTCTTTGAGTTGATTACTTTGAATAATCTTTTAGTTAGTCTGTCGCTGTTCATTCTGTAGATATGACCATAGAAATTAAGGCGCCTTTTCCGTACAGCATCAGTAAACCTGTCGGTGAAGGAGTAGAGGTCCGCTGTTTTCCTCTTAATCCACATTCCATTTTCTCTCGTAGGACCATAAATTTTCCTGAGAATTTTCCGCTCCTGCTTTTCAATTTCTGTAATTTTAGAGTGACCACCTAAGCATATGGTTTCTGAGGCATATAAAGCTTCGGGCAATACAACTGTCTTGTAGTGTCGTAATTTTGCATTACGCGATATGACTCTTTTGTTGTAGTAATTCCACGTCAGTCTGTATGCCTTATGTAGTTTGGTGTTTCTTTCTACATTGGCACTACTGTCTAATCCTGATGGTAGTATAATTTCTCCAAGGTATTTGAAGGAGGGCACCTGTGAAATTGTGCCGTTTTCCATCTCTAGCGGAGTTCTTTTGCTATTTTGACGTAGATTTTCCATGTACTTGGTTTTCTCGTAGGATATCTGGAGGCCTGCCTTTGATGCTATATTGTGTAGTCTCTGTATGGCATACCTTGTTTCATCCTTGGTCTTAGTAATGATTGCGAGATCATCAGTAAATGCTAAACATTTCACATTGACCTTGCTTCCCAAATTTCCGATGTTCACACCCTTGATATCCTTTTCCCACTCTCTAATAACTTTGTCTAGAACTAAGTTAAACAGAATAGGGGAGATGCTGTCACCTTGACGAACGCCCGTACATATTTCAAAAGGCTCAGAGATTTCTCCAAGGAATTTCACTTTAGAGGTCGTACTTGTGAGGGTCTGCTGGATAAGTGCTCTGGTCTTCTTGTCCACTCTGAGTTCTTCTAGGGTATCAAATACTGTCTGTCTGTCCACAGAGTCATACGCCTTCTTAAAATCCACAAAGGTGACGATCGTGCTGGCACTTCGGCGAATCCTTAATATCGTCTTCAAGTTCCATATTTGTTCTGCACATGATCGACCTTTCCTGAAACCCGCTTGGTACTCGCCAATCAGATGATCTGTCTGTTTTTCTAACCGGTTCAAGAGAGCTTTGGAAAGGATTTTGTATGCGATTGGCAGTAGAGATATGCCTCTATAGTTGTTTGGATCTGCCTTGTCACCTTTCTTGTGCAATGGGTGTATTAATGCACACTTCCAATCCTGTGGAATCATTTCCGTTTCCCATATTTCTACTAGGATTGCATGAATTTTGCTTACAAGATCATCTCCAAGTTTACACATCTCCGCAGTGATGCCGTCCTCTCCAGGAGCTTTATTATTTTTAAGCGATCGTATAATCTCTGCTGTTTCCTGTATTGTCGGTGGCTGTGAATCGGGGTTGGGCATGGGCTTTTCAAAGTTCAGTCTTTCCTTTGGAGGATCACAATTGAGGAGGTCTCGGAAGTAGTCAGCTAGAATAGTGCAGTTCTCTTTGGTGTTCGTTTCTAATGTTCCATTTGCTCGACGGAAACATAAAGATGGTGGTTGATAGCTAGATAAATTCTCACGGAAGGTCTTGTAGAAATTCCTGGAGTTGTTTCTAAGGAAATCTTGTTCGATTTCCATGAGTCTATTTTTGTCATAGGCTCGTTTCTCCCTGCGGATTATTTTTGAGGAGATTTTCTGAACTTTTAGGAAGGTCTCCCATCTCTTAGTTGTTTGATGTCCATTCCACTGATTCCATGCTTTCATCCGTTCATCAATGGCTTTATCACAGGTCGTGTTCCACCACCTATGTTTGCGTTTCCTTGGAGGCTGCCCTAATTTCATGGCTGATGTCTGAAGTGTTTTACGAAGGCCTGGCCAGTCCTTGGGGTCCTGCTCTCGTATGTCTTGTAGAAAGGTCGTGGCGTTCTGTCGAAGACATTCTGGATCAACTCTTAGAGATCTTTTGTGTTTAGGTCTGCATCTGTTGGGTTGGAATCTCACTTTGATTTGTGTTAGGTAGTGGTCCGAGTCGACAAATCCCTTCCGTACTCTAACATTTTGGATCTCACACATATTCTTTCTGGAGATTGCGACGTGATCGATCTGGAATTCGCCCATTCCACGTTTTCTTCTTATGTGGGGGTCTCGCAAAATGCGTAGACATTAGTTTTAAGACAAATGTTTTACAGAAGTCTATAAGACGTTCTCCATTCTTGTTCGTTCTCCAATGTGCCGCGTGATGACCAACAATCCATTTGTGTTTCCTCTCTCTGCCAACCTGTGCATTAAAATCACCTACTAAGATTTTCACGTGGTGCTTTGGAATCTTGCTAGTGGTTTCTTCTAAGAGTTCCCAGAAGGCTTCCACTTTCTCTGGGTTTTTCTTATTGTCAGTATTTGTGGGAGCGTGGGCATTGACCAAGGAGTAAGCTTTATTGCCAGATTTCACAGTAAGTACTGAGATTCTTTCAGATGGGGATGTAAAGTCAAGTACAGAACTGATGATAGTTTTTCGTACCGCAAAAGCTGTTCCAAGTTGTGTTAAGTTCCCATGGATTCTTATGGCAGGTTTACCCTTAAATATCCTGTACTCTTCAGAGTCAAAATGGTTTTCATCCTGGTAGCGCGTTTCCTGGAGTGCTATGATTTGAATATCGAACTTATCCAGGGTGTCCGTTAGCTGTTTAAGCTTGCCTGTTTTCAGTAAGGTGTTAACATTAATTGTACCTAAGAAGGTCTTTTTCTTGGGACGAAGAGATTTTGAGAAGCTCCGACTCTTCTCTGCATGATGCTCCCGATCCCCCAGAATCCGATGATCGGGAGAAACCGGACTAGGTGTGTCCAAAGCCTGGGGTAGTTGCTGTGATAACGTGTTATCCATCATGCCAATGTTGCAAGTTGAAGATACATGCAGGGGGTGATCATACTGGTATGATCACAAGGTTACAACTCGATGGTTAAGATCGAGAGGTGCCTCTTGGTGTCTTCCGGCTAAATTATCATTTACAATTACTTAGGAGTCCGTGGTTAGAACTTCGGTTGTAAGCCGAAGAGCCAGTTCTTCCGCTCTCTCAGCCGTTGGGAAATATCCTCTTCCGCCGTCGAGACCGTTGACTGCAGTCCTTTTTGCCTCAGTTGATCCGCGGTTGCTTATTTGGCTTGGCCTTATTCACACCTGTCCTGCATATCTACAGGAGCATCCCCTATCAGCCATATGGGACGCGCCGTGTCGGGGTTGAGGCCCCCCACCCCAGTATTATTATTATTATTATTATTATTATTATTATTATTATTATACGACTGCTTGGCTAAATGGTTAGCATTGAGGTCTTCGGTTCAGAGGGTCCCGGGTTCGATTCTCGACCGGGTCGGGGATTGTAATCGCGTCTGATTAATTATTTTGCCTCAGGGACTGGGTTTTTGTGTTTGTCCCAAAACGTTCCTCTTCATATTCAGACAACACACTACACTACCATCCACTACAAAAACACGCAATAGTAGGCTAATTACATCCCTCCGTATAGGGTTGGCGTCAGTAAGGGTATCCGGCTGTAAAACATTGCCAAATCCACATTTGCAACACAGTTCGCACCCGCGACCCCACAGGCGTGGGAAAAGCGGTAGATTATTATTATTATTATTATTATTATTATTATTATTATTATTTTTATTATTAATGAGGCCACGGTTGTTTCCTTCCTAATCCTCGTCCTCGACTATCCCAGTGTCGCCATTAAGACCTGTCTGTGTCAGCACGACGTAAAAGCAAATAGCAAAAAGAAGAATTTTGTGTCCCCAGAGTTTTGAATGTCTACTTAATGTGCTCAACGATGTCCTTTAGTTACTTCCGCCAATAAACCTGAATTTCTCGTGGTGGGGAAAGGGTAGCTGCAACGCGTGCTCCTTCCGTCTTTTGACGAAGTCTACTTGCTTGTGCAGCCCTGTAACTTACTCTCCGTTGGCAGCAGGGAGCCAGGTATATTTATTATTCAGCTATTAGAGTATCTTCCCGGCGAGGTCAGGTCAGTAACACTTGGGACAATACGCCTAAGTTATTGTCATGGCTACTTGCTGTGTTATTTATAGCTCTTATAGTCCCAGCAGGGGTTGTGCTGGAGATAGAGTTTCGGCAAGTGTCACCCCTCATCTCAGGGGTGTTTCAGGAGAGGAGCTGACTCATCACTTACATACTTTCACAACGCCCTTCCTAAGAAACCATAAACTTGTGATTTATCTTCAGAAAGAGATGAGCAACACCTTTGAAATATTCCGTTCTTTTCATAGACGATGGTTCCCAATTCGCCTCAAGCATTTTATTACCTCGAATGTAACTTTGAAAATAGGAACAAAGTATTTTAAACGGCAGACCGCCTAAGATGTTATAATTAACTACACTATTCTTCGGTCTCGGGTTGTTTGGATGGCTGATAACCCCTTCATGTGATCATAATAATAATAATAATTATGATAATTGTGTCCTAACATTGATTTCATAACAGATAACAGTTTTTTTTTTTTAAGGAGGTGAAACAAGAACTAGAGGAATAGACGAATACAATTCTGCTGCGCAAACGAATACTCTTCATCTAAGAGTTTAGTAAATGAAGATTAGAATGTACTGTATGGTAGTGGCGGTTGGTGGCATCTGAAGTTGTGTTGCACCAAATTTTTCTACGTCAAATTTTTCTATGAGAAGCTTATAGAAATAACAATAACCTCTTATCGCTAATTAATGAACTACATTCCTATTAAAACTTACATATATCCGGCAAAAACACAGGAAATAAGAGGCTAATTGTAGTCGACAGTATAACTACAGTTATTCTTAACTCTCTTGAATGTGCAAACTGTTAGTAATTTTGTGTGTGTGAATGGACCGGCATGGCGTATCCTAGTAGCGTGGAAGAGAAATTACTGTTGCGAGAAGAGAGAAAGCAGGTGTGAAGTCATCTCCGCAAAGTGGTGCAATCTAACGGGGACATTATTTGGAGTTGTTACTCGATAGGGGATTTGTCGGTCCTGTGCTACACCCAAGGGCCGATACTGGCGAGCATTCTACCTGATGCTACGTACAGGCTTAGGTTTACCGCTTGAGAGTCGCCGTAGGAAAGCAAACCCCATGAGTTTGATTCGAAGCCGGCAGCGTTTCATTGGTCCGTTACGAAGCAAAGATGTTTTTTTATACATATTTTAGAATAGATACTGGGTTTATTAAACAAACAAATTACCGGGCAAGTTGGCCGTGCGGTTAGGGGCGCGTAGCTGTGAGCTTGCATCCGGAGATAGTAGGTTCGAACCCCACTGTCGGCAGCCCTGTAAATGGTTTTTCGTGGTTTCCCATTTTCACACCAGGCAAATGGTGGGGCTGTACTCTAATTAAGGCCATAGCCGATTCCTTGCCACTCCTAGGACTTTCCCATCCCATCGTCACCATAAGGCCTATCTGTGTCGGTGTGACGTAAAACAATTTTTTAAACTAACAAATTAGGAGAATACCACGCACCGCCCGAAGTAAGCAAGGAGAAGGATCGTGACTCCGGCTTTGGAAATCTGTATCACAGGAGAGCTTAACTTCTCTTCGGCTTTGTCTTATGCAGGGTGATTCAAAAGATTATGTAGAAACTGGTGTAGGTAGCCCATAAAGTGGTCGAAGTACAAATTTTGAATAGGAATGTATGAACTAGGACGAAATCCTGCATCAGGGCAAGTGTGGGAATGTCAGTAACGACATAATAGACACTTTTACTTAATTTGCAGGAATGATCTACATTTCTAAACAGTGCACAGCTAACGATCAATGAAGTGATAATTGTTTGTGCACACAATGAAGTTAGACACTGGATGTTGTTTACAAAAGCTATTTGAACTGCCGCCCAGTACATCCACTCTAGGCTACACTTTTCTGTTCGAAAGTTGGATGTATTTCGACCCCATTTTGGGCTACTTGGGTTTCACTGCAACCTTTTTAATTACTGTACCTGTAATCGTGGTCGATCTCTGACAATTCAGTTGTTGCTAAAATCTCTTGCGCCTAATGTATGTGTGAAGCCATTCTAATATCTCTCGCGATTAGGTTCATCTAATGGTGTAGGTCTATATTTTTTTCTGGGCAAGATTAGGAAGGGAGCAACTTTGTTCGATATATTTTTCGTAACTGCAATCCCTGCATTCGCCTGAAGAAGGAGAGCACCCATGCAAGGCAATTTCTGAAGTGACCCGTAGCTAAGTCAACCAGATTTTTCAAGCTAAAAATTGGGACGCCTCCCGCGATGCTATGGTCATGTGTAACTACTGTAGTACTCGCATAACCAATATACATAGTATAGACTAAATGATGCTTGTTGTTTATATGGGTCTAACATCTAGGTCATCGGGCCTGTAGACTAGATATCTGTGACTTTATTTTAGTATTATTATCCTATATTCTGAAAATGTGCGCATTAATGTAATATACTACTTATTTTACTAATCATCACTACAGTATATTATAACAGTATATGAATCCTTCAGAAATATTTTCTAATGTTATGGATTTTTTCAGCAACTGCTTATTATGTCTATGCGGGAATAATTCACGTTGAACTTGATATCACTGCACCGGACACTGACATGCCAATAATGATTCATGTTTGAATTTCAGTACTACCATTTAGATCCTGCTAATGAAAATAAAAATTCAGCTTCACTTCAATTCACTTTAAGTCATAACTAGGTTTCTAACTGACATGATTTAGTACGGCATTCCATTTTTTTTTAAATTGACATTCCGCCATCCCACCCATTTTCAACAACTTGGAACAGTTTCCTTCATAATCTTCTTGATAGGACGCCGCCTCCCTACGAAGGTTGGCGATCCAATTGATCGAAACAGTGGCTCGAAAGATTTCGATGGAAGTTTGTCGGTACCAACGGCGCAGGTCTTTAAGCCAGGAATTTCTCCGTCTCCCCACAGATTGTTTTCCTTCAATTTTCCCCTCGATGATTAGTTGGAGAAGTTCACATCGTTCACCTCTCATGATGTACCCGAGCTTTCGTTCCTTGACGAATGTTAGACGGCCTTTTATCTTCTTTAACAAGTTGAGGACTTCCTCATTGGTCTTCTTTTCTATCCAGGATATTCGAAGCATTCTTCTTTACAGGTACATTTCGAAAGCTTCAGTCCGTCTTTCCAGCAAAGGACTGAACGTCCTGCCCTCAAAACTATACAGAAGGACAGGGAAAGCATAGTATCGCAACATGCGAACTCGGAGCTGAAGGTTGAGATCCCTACTGGTGAATGGGGCCCGCATAATTGAGAATTCATATATAAATAAACAAGTAAATGAACTGCTGATGCTATAGTTTTCTTTAAATACGTTTCGATCATATGACTGCACACTTCAATATCTTCTCATTCTGGCACAGCTTTTAAAGAAATTCAGCAGAGCTTGTTAAGTAATAATAATAATCGTATGCCTCAGCTACCGTGTGCAGACATTTCGATTTGACGCCATCTGGCTGTCTGCTAGTCAATTTGGACGTTCCGTTTTACTCTAGGTCCGCTAGATGGCAGAGTAAACCGGATCTCTCTTGGGCGTCTATGGCTGAGATTTAATGAATTTTGTCGGGTAAATACCAAATGTATCACCAGAGATCTTTTACATGCCGACATCGTACGACATGGAGTGTTTAACTGATGGGACACCTGTCCCAATGGAGTCTTGGTGGAACATGGGACAATTCTGTCGAAACTGGGGTGGTCCCGAGTAATTTTGGACGAATGGTAGCCTTACGTGTAACAAAATGTTTTTACCGTCGGTTGAATTTACTCAGACCAGTAATAAATTCATGACAGCCAGGAATCGAATCGGAGCACACTGTGCCTCTAGACCCGGAAAGTGGGCCTGACACCACTTGTAGTGGTGTGGTTTAGTTTGGAAACAGGCCACCTTCTTCACACCTCTCCTGTCGACCACAGCAGAAGAAACAAATCATTTCAAGACACGTTATCCAAAGTATTGTCTCTTAATGATTGTTATATATGCGTGGATATATCTGTGTTGTTGTATCGTGCTTCTTATATGCAAATGTATACGGGGAGCCATTCGTTCTAAATGCCGATGGTATTTCTCGTAAAGGATATGCAAATCACGAAGGAGACGCATCCTTGTTCAGTCTAACAATAGAGGTTTTTATATTGTACAATGGTACATTAGGAAAGGAAATGGTGACAAATGCCTGCAGGGGTGGAGGTGGGGATAACAATGGGCTAGACCGACTCTGTTTAATAATTCTAGACCATACAACAACAACATATTTTAAGGACAAGGGATGTGGCTAGTGCGGTACAAGAATTTATTAACAGTTCAATGTTATAAGAAGCGTGGGTGGAAGGAGTTGAAAAATATCTTCAAAAGGATTTTATTACTCAAGTGGATCTGATTTAATGCTAATAATTTTCAGGAGGCAAACCATACAACAGGGGATTGTTTAATATAACTAAATCATCCGTATTAGGTTGGCTCAAGGATGTCATATTGTAACGTTGGTGAGACTATAATAGTTATGGACAAGCATTTTGCAAGTGAGAACTGCCTCACTCAGAGGCACATGTAAGGTATATCACCGGTGTTATTTATGCCATTCAACCAGTTAAATGCAGGTCCTTCTGCCGTTTTCGGGCGGTCAGTTGTTCTGTATATATTGTTGTGTTCGCCCATCCCGGGTCTTGGCTTGGAAAGATGAATGCCGGCAGATGTTGGGAGTACGAGGTCAGCGCGACGATATCCTCAGCCGTATCGATTAGCTTTCGTGACTGGGTACGTTGCCTCTCGTGTCAGACAAGTCCTCACGAAACTGAGTGAACCTCGTTCTAGACCATAACCCGGAATTTAAAATCCTTCAACTGATCAGGAATCGAACCCGGGGCTCCTTGGTAAGACGTAGGTACGCACACTGCCTCTACACCATGGGGGTAGACGTTGATCGTTTTGAGACTAGGAATATCTCTCGTTATCAATCCTCTGTACTTCCGTTTGTCTTGATTGCGTGGTACCTACCCTTGTGTTTATGTGTGGGCAGCAGTAAAATGCGCTGCTAATTATTTAGTCTTAGGGATTGAAATACGGTATTTTCCCGTCATTTTCCTATAATGGAAGTCAGGATGAAGTGGACGAGTTCGTTTACCAGAAGTTCGTGGGTTCGAATTCCCACTGTGAAAACGAGAAACATAGATACAGTACTCCATTTCTGGGATTTGCTAAGTCAGCAAAAATGAGTACTGTATCCGATACATTCCTGCAGGTTGAACCGAGTCGATGTTACGGGTAGTAGAAGCCTTTATATTCTGCTTTTCCAGCGACCGCCGTTGCCTGTAATGAAGGTGTTTGCTTTGCGTTGTTTTGTGGTGATTGATTGATTGATTGATTGATTGATTGATTGATTGATTGATTGATTGATTGATTGATTGATTGATTGATTGATTGATTGATTGATTGATGGGAGGAGATGGGAAGTAATATTACATATTACTCTGGTTTGCCGCTCTAGCACCGGAATTTGTATGGTAAAGCTTCCCTTTCGTGGACTGAGCTTTAACCTTTGTAAAAGGGTCTTTTATCGGAATGTTTGGTGTTGGTATATAAAGTTGGTTGACATATGTCTTCTAGCAATGCATACGGTGTTGTCTGGATGCTTGGCTGCTGTGAATGATAAAAATTATGGGCAACTTTCACTCAGGATAAGTTCAAGGCTGAAATACGGATCTTGAAATTCACACCTTTCCAGTTTATACAATTATCTGAAATATTCCTGTGACCATTTATATATTTATGGTGTTTGAGGACTGTATTTATGCTATATCTGAACAAGCGTTACGCCTATTCATGCATTATAATAATCTTGAAAACCAGTTCTAGTTACTCCATTATTCATCGCATGTACGTGTAACGATTGTTTATTGCATGCATTGAGGGCGCCTTCTACTGCATACATTATTTACGAGTGTGTCACGTTTATACGTATGCTCTGGTTGAACCATGTTGAGATTACAACTTTTTTCCTTCATCTGCAACCAATTTCATTTATCTTATTTTCTTACCTAGCTATTGAAAGTAAACCTAGCGAAAGGTCCAGCTGGTTTAAGAGGAAAAATTCGGAATGAAAGTAGATATTTATTTTGGAATAAATTGACTTGTTGTCGGCTGTTCTCTTTGGTGGATAATAAGTACACACTGCGTATGAAATCTGAGTTATAGTATGTTTATGTCCTCAGGAATATAGCCAGGTCAAAACACGATCGAATGCAATCTTCAAAACTAAATGTGTATCCTCATCCTTTCATTACAAACAACTTAAAACTAATATTTTGACGAATCAGACGACGCACAGGGGTATTCTTATTAAAGATTTTGGGGGGTGGGGGATACTCACACTTTTACGTGAATTTTGACATCATGATTATAGCCACAGTACTCCCAGTTTTACGGGGAATCCAAACTACAAAATGTAACTTTACATTTCTTAATTCCTACATGCCTTGGTTGGGATTCGAACCGCGTTCACTGGTGTGAGAAGCCTGTGACGATGCCAATGGATTATCAGCCCACTCTCCTAATATTTTTTTCTAAAATTCTAATTCATTTGTTCCAACGCACGATTTCAGTCTTATTTAGGACTGGGTTTTGTGTCCCTAGGCTATATGACGTCATAAGCGCAGAAAGAAAGGTAGGCATTATGTGAAATTGTTTTTATTATCAACAATATTGTTTTGAAGGGGCAACTTGATGGATTAACATTATATTATTAAGCAGTGGCCTATAGCATGACAGAATAGTTCGAGATAGGACACACACACACACACACGCGCGCGCGCGCGCACGCACACACACACACACACACACACACACACACAGAGAGAGAGAGAGAGAGAGAGAGAGAGAGAGAGAGAGAGAGAGAGAGAGAGAGAGTGGTAACATTAAATTTCTCCACCTAGCGAGAACGAGAATGCGTTCGTTGTTCTAGAGTGCAATTGGATTACTTCCATTTTGATATAGGTTCGGCGGGAAGGTAACAGCCGTGTCCATAGATTACACAGTGGTCATTGCTTGGTATCATAGATATTTATATAGCACTTCCTATTCTTAAAGCCTGCCGACCAACTCGCAGAGAACTCGTTTAGAAGTCTCTGCATTTTATGAAGGTAACGAGCAAAAATTGTGTGTATCGTAATTGTTAATAGCTTTTCGGTGCAATTATAAATGAATGCTGCTCCCCAGATCCAAATTTAATCACTGTTAATGACACACAACTACTCGTTGCTTGTGCAATTCTGGACCAGATATCACATGACTTTATTTTTTGTCCACTACGAAGAGAGATTCTCATTAGCTCTCAGTTCGCGGTAAGCAGAGTCATTAACTAGCAGACTTCGCCATATGTGTTGCACAGCCCATCCTTACGTCATACAAGGTAGTGTGGTTTTGTGCTGGAAATTTAGATCAAGACCAGTCCTTCTGTCATTTATGACAAGGCGGTTTCGTTTTTGAAGAATCAGAGCAAGTGATGTGGAATGCCAGGCTGAGCTATATTTCGATTTGTTAAAATCAGTACTGTGCGCATATGAAACATCATGTTCAAAGTGAGTATTTGACATGCGTGTTATTAGGTCCTAATTAGGTGTGCGCTAAGGTTCTCGCAATTAGTGCCCATAAAATGTTCCCTTGTTCTATGAAGCCATTGGAATGAAGATTGTGGTGTACAGAGCCTTATATTCGGGGTAGCAGAATGCGTACAAGTGCCTTTATTGGGAGGATTAGGTACTGTTACATTCACGCATATCGGAGGCTTCTGTGACATCATCGTCGTGTGTTTATAAATTTGGCCGTTAATCAGTGTTCTTACTGATAATTCTTCTTTCTGGCCTTCTCGCAATTGCCAGCCGGTGGCACTTTATATTATTATTTATTTACTCGAATCGCAAGCAATAATATTGTACAATGCTGTCAAGGAATATTACAATAAATTGAAAATTGAAAAATTAACAACATTGAAAAATAAATAAATAAAATGTCTCAGATTAGAACTTTGTATTTCGACCAGTTTTACGGCCGGATGCCTTTCCTGACGTCAACCGTTTGTGGAGGGGTCAAAATATGTGGCTATGCGTTCCGGCACCGCCTGAAAGGACATTAAACGCGTAGTTTTAACTTCTTCTTAGACTTTTTCCCAGTTGGGGTCGGGTCTTGATGCGGTTTCGGCCCAGTTTTAAACTCACACATTGCGTTTTTTCTGTAGTGGTTAATGTGGTGTATTATATGTAGATAAGTCTGCTTCCTTGGCTGAGTGGTCAGCGTTGAGGCATTCGGTTCAGAGGGCCCCGGGTTAGATTCCCGGTCTGATCGTGGATTTTAATCGCGTTTGATTAATTCTTCTATCTAGTGGACTGGGTGATTGGTTTGTCCCCATATTCTCTTCATTTTCGAACTACACACTACACTACCAATCACCACAGAAACACGCAATAGTGATTACATTCCTCCACGTAGGATTGGCGTCGGAGAGGGCACCCGGCCGTAAAACAGGGCTAAATCCACATTTGCGACACAATTCGCATCCGCGACCCCACAGGTATAGGAAAAAGCTGTAGAAGATTGTATGTAGATGAAGCGTATGAAGACGAACACAAGCAGCTATACCACGAGCCAGAGGAATTAAAATCCAAGAACCGAACCCGCGGCTCTGTGAATCGAAGGACAGTACACTGACCATTCAGCCAAGCAACCGGGCGCTTTACATTTTAATTGTTTAGACATAACGATGTGTTCACTTGTGTAGGATTTATGTTTTATAGTGCATTTCTGATTTGGCTGTAATACGCTGTAGTTAATTATGCAGCACAACATGACTACGTATTGAAGTTATTCTGTGTTAGTATACTGCCACCCCGAAAGCTATGGCTGGTTTTTTTCCTTGTACTTAAAATGAAACTACTAGTTCAAGAATATCGAGCAGTCCCTTGCATTTTTCTCCGTGGGTGGGCTATGTTACGCAGGTTCTCTTACTCTTTCCCCTCTCCTTATGAAGTATCCCTCTAACAAGACAAGTACCGGTTGGATGGATACCTTATGAAAGCACCCAGGTGCATACATTAAAAGAAAAACCTTGCCCTAGTGTGATACAGTGCCCTCTGTACTTTGTGGGTAATTTCATAGAAATGTGATCGTTGCTATATGTATTTCATCCGATTTACAATATTGCTAATTATACTGAGATAGAACTTGCTAGGATATTTTTCTGTAGGTTACAAACTAGGAAAGCATTGACGAGACTAGTAAAAATCACTAAAGGAAAAATGAACCGTATGTGAGACTTTCTGTCTGAACATTCAGAATACGTAACGGATGATGTGTCCGTCCGTCTATCAAACTGTTCTGTCGTTTAATCTTATAGCTCAATGTTGACCAATTGTAAGGGAAGGCTATTGCCATAAAACCATCTTTAAAATCATTGTAGCCTGTACATCGCTCTCTAGAGAGCAATTGCTGGCGGTTTGATGTACAATAAGTCTGTAGTTTCGGAACCATACATGGACCGGTAGGCGGCAGCGCGCCGGCCTCTCGCCGCTGGGTTCCGTGTTTTAAATCGCGGTCACTTCATGTGAGATTTGTGCTGGACAAAGCGGAGGCTGGACAGGCCTTTCTCCGAGTACTCTGGTTTTCCCTATCATCATTTATTCCAGCAACACTCTCCAATATCATTTCATTTCATCTGTTAGTCATTAATCATTCCACCAGAGGAGTGCGACAGGCCTCGGCAGCCGGCACAATTCCCATCCTCGCCGCTAGATGGAGCTTCATTAATTCCATCTCTGACCCGGTCGAATGATTGGAAACAGGCTGTAAATTTTCATTTTCAAATGGGCTGGTGAAGGTGCTCTCAGTTTACCCGGAAGGATGTGGGTTCGATTCCCCGTCAGGAAGTCGAAAGATTTAAGAAACGACATTTCCACTTCCGGAGGTGCATATGGCCCTGAGGTTCACTCAGCCTACACCAAAAATGAGCACCAGGTTAATTCCTGGAGGGCAAAGGAGGCCGGGCGTATAGCTAACCACTGTATCCCACAAAGTGTCGAGGTTACGGATAGTGGAAGCCTTTACCTTCCACCCCTCCAAGGGCCTTCATGGCTTGTACGAAGATGACTTTGCTTTGCTTTACACAGGCCAGTGAGTATTATAAAAGCATGAACGTTTTTAAATCGAAATAATATTTAGACAGCTAGTGCGGCGACAATGTTCAGTACTTCATTGTGATGAGGAAGAAGCTATGCACGTAGCAACGAGAGTCTGACCTTTGAATGACGTCATCTGATGATACATTAGCATCGCCATCTCAAGATACTAAAATCGCCATTCCGCGTGGCTAGTCATTAGTGTCGCTCTGGTCTCCAGCGTGGCAGCACGCCGTGTGAGGTGTAGTTTGATTCGTCTTTGTGAGCAAAAGCAAACCAAATAGTGAACATTTGAGATAATTATTGTAGTGAGAAGGAGAGCAAGAAAGAAAAAAGGAATTCTTTCATTCGCAAAATATCGTGACATATGAACAGTAAATGGCTTCAGAATTATAGAAAACTCATTCGGGAGGACAGAGCAGCTGTTAGAACTCCAGAGTCACGAATGTCGAGTAGGCCCTATCAAAAGGCTTACCGGGAGCGTCTTAAAGTTACGGCAGTCGACATTTGTGATGCGAGTTCCGCATTACCGGATCCCAGCCGAACATACCTGTCGCCCCATATTTGTTTAGAATTAAGAAAGCCGGGCTGAGTAGCTCAGACGGTTAAGGTGTTCAGCCTCGGGTCGGTAGATTTATTGGCACGTAACAGAACTTCTGTGGAACTAAATTCCAGCACCTCGGCGTCTACGAAAACCGTCAAAAAAGTAGTTAGTGGGACGTAGAAACAATAACATTAATATTAGAATTACCGGGCGAGTTGGCTGTGCGCCTAGAGGCGCGCGGCTGGAGAGCTTGCATCCGGGAGATAGTAGGTTCGAATCCCTATCGGCAGCCCTGAAAATGGTTTTCCGTGGTTTCCCATTTTCACACCAGGCAAATGCTGGGGCTGTACCTTAATTAAGGCCACGGCCGCTTCCTTCCAACTCCTAAGCCTTTCCTATCCCATCGTCGCCATAAGACCTATCTGTGTCGGTGCGACGTAAAGCCCCTAGCAAATATATATATTAGAATTAAGAAATAAAATTTCATCAACAACACTTCAAACCCATCCCGACTAGAAACTTCATTTCGACGATACCTATCACATTATACGTATTCTACATTTAAAAAATCCAATGTGACCCCGACATCCCAGTTCGATTTTTCTTTAAGTTACATAAGCTCTGGGACAATCATTAGTCCTTCTTTTGTTTGTTTTTGCCGGGCTGTGTGGCTCAGACGGTTGAGGCGCTGCCCTTCTGACTCCAACTTGGCAGGTTCGATCCTGACTCAGTCCGGTGGTATTTGAAGGGGTTCAAATACGTCAGCTTCGTGTCGGTAATTTACTGGGGCCTATGAGAACTCCTACGGGACTAAATTTTAGCACATCGGCGTCTCCGAAAACCGTAAAAGTAGTTAGTGGGATGTAAAGCAAATAACATTATTATTATTATTATTATTATTATTATTGTTGTTGTTTATTTTGTATACCGTAATATAGTTCGAGAACATTTGGGTATTATGTATTACAAGTACGTGAAATAATATTGCCGATCGAATTTTAAGGATACCGTATAGGAATCTTCGGAAAATACGGGAGCATGAATCACTAAGAGGCTCACGGCTCCTGTGTTGCCGAATTTAGAGATTCTTGAGTATTGTTCGTGTTATCATTCTTTACAGACTAGGTGTTGGTAGGGTAGGGGAACATAATGTGGGCCTATAGCGTACCCATGCTCGGGTATAACAGAGTTTTCTTAATACTACTAATGGCGTTAGGCCTGGGAAAACCATGCGGCCAGCATTTAAGAGTGAGAGAGCATACATTATTTGTTGTACGTACATTTTGTGGGTGAAAAAAAAAGAGTCATAACTTATAAATTAATACTACAGTCTGATAAATATTAAAACATAGTTATTGAAATATTTTATTTTAAAAAAAGGAGGTATTTCTTCTTTCATTCTTTCTTTATTCGTTTACCCTCCAGGGTTGGTTTTTCCCTCGGACTCAGCGAGGGATCTCACCTCTACCGCCTCAAGGGCAGTGCCCTGGAGCGTGAGACTTTTGGTCTAGGGATTCAACTGGGGAGGAGGACCAGTATCTCTCTAGTGCCATCACCTGCTGTGCTGAACAGGGGCCTTGTGGAAGGATAGGAAGATCGGAGAGGGACAGACAAGGAAGAGGGAAGAAAGCGCCCGTGGTCTTAAGTTATGTACCATCCCGGCATTTGCCTGGAGGAGACGTGGGAAACCACGGAAAACCACTTCGAGGGTGGCTGAGGAGGGAATCAAACCCCCCTCTAGTATGTTGACCTCCCGAGGCTGAGTGGACCCCGTTTCAGCCCTCGTACCTTTCAAATTTCGTGACAGCCGAGAATTGAACCCGGGCCTCCGAGGGTGGCAGCTAATCACACTAACCACTACACAACAGAGGCGGACAGGTATTTAAGTTGATATATCTGACATCTGTACTATTGGCACATACTTGGACTGTTTTGAATAGGCCTATCCTATAAAACTAGCTGTACTGTGATGTACATTTTGCTCTCTCGGTCGATAACCACAACTTTCTCAGTGTTTCGTGGACACCTGAGAGCTCCCTTTGTGATCAGACAATGAAAGTGAAATGGTTTTCTCCTCGGAATATGCCATGTGTTCACACACTGGACCACTGGCAGTGCTTTAGCTTCCGCCCGGGAAGAGAGCCATTACATACTTGGTCCACACCTATGATTACTGACATGTCGTGTGGGCCTTGAATAGGAACTGTTCGTGACACGCTTGTAGCCCGTGCGCCATGGAGGCAAAAACACGACCAATTTACATTCGCTTTTGTGATGGATCGTATGCGGATCAATGCTCGTGTGTTTCTCTGGAGCTTGCTGGTTCGTGCAAAAAAATGAATTTGAACTTCGGTATAATTCAACTCTTTAAGGATTAATAATTAAAACTACCGTCAAAAATATACTAGGGATGGAAGCAAGATGGATATACATGACTACATGTTCACTTCTAAAATTAGACTTTTAAAACTGAAAATTATTGTTCTAGCCAGGAATAACTGTATTAAAGGAAGCCCACACAAAGGACTTTTAAAATAGTTTCCTGTCATATGGCATTGAGAACAATGAATACACTGGGTTCGGAGGAGTTGTATGTAGCTAGCGAGATGTTCCAAAAATTCCCGACGAAGTTCCTGTATTTCTCCGTTTGGTGTCTTTCACATTTTGCCGCTGGCAGCCCCTATTCTATTATTTGAGCATGTGACCTGATGGAAAACGTACGAAATATAAAGCAAGGTACCGGCTGTGTGTCGTAGTTGATAAGGCGCCCGCTTTCTAGAATCAGGATTGCAGGATCAGATCCAGACGTCGTCTGCTGGTATTTCAGAGTGGTTAAATGTTAGAAATCCGTTACTAGACAAGATTCTGGCACTCAGACTTCTCTTAAAATCTCTGCCAATCGAAGGGACGTTAAAACGAATTATTATAGTTTAACGTGACTGTTGATATTGTCACAATTGCCACGGAGATTTGTAACAAGATAACTCTCCTGATTATTAATAGTAATTAGTCTACGCTACTTCATCCATTAGTTGGTATCTTCCAGTCTGTAGTGTGAACAGTGCTGAAGAAGATTATGATTTGGAGTTGTTGATTCTTAATTGGATTTTGCATATTTTGCTCGTTAGGCCATTTCATAAGTGTTTTCCTGGAACATGAGGAGAACATCCCAGGGATAATCGCATTGTGGATGGCATTTGTCTGTGCCGGACTTCAAACCTCGGACCACTGAACGCTGCGTATTTGTGCGCTTATTGCGGTTCGTAAGTTAACAAGAGGGTTACTTAACCCTATTCTTACAAAAAATACTATGTTGAATGACTCTAGCGTTTTTACAAATCGTCACTCTTATTGCATTGTGGTGTTGAAAAAGAGATGCCGCAGAACAAATTGTGTTTTTAATTATTATAGTTGCTATAACCGTAAGTCTTCAAATTGTTGTGCCCATCAGCGGCCAGGTTAATTCAGCGACACTCTTCTACAGACCATTAGTTTATGTACTCAAAGATTTGAATCGCAAAGTATTGTGATACAGGAGTGTGGTGGTGGTGGTGGTAGTGGTTCTCCACGGTTGAGGACACTGGTTACAAACGCATGAGAGTGAGCGTGGACCGTAAGAGATTTCCCAGCCCTGATAGGGGATCAGCTCACACCTGTCGGTTGTTGTTCTGGGCGCGTGCCTCCGGGGCAACATGCCTAGAAATGAGAGGGTTTTAAAGCTATAAAAATGCACACATAAAAGTGGAATGCTATGGTTTTAAATTACCGAAACTCTGTCTGCATTTCTTCACACGCTTGCTGCTCCTCCGGTAAAACTGGACCAACCACCAACTTAATTGGAGTGAGATAGTATGTTATGCTCCGAAAGCCCTACTGGTAACAATTGTCTGCTAGGCAACTGAAGCACCCCCACACACAGCTTACAGCTATTGCAGTTTACACACTCTCCATGCCTTTATTCCGATTTCTGCAGTGACAGTCTCTAATTCATTCATTTCCGCCAAGCGAAACTCAAGATTGGTTTGCGATAAATGTCTATAAAGCACAATCATTCTAGAGGTGCCCATTTTCGATTTTTAAACATAAGGAATTCAAATGTCCAAATATATTCTATGAAGAAATCCGATAAACATCAAAATTAACTGATACAATAACGTCTGTATTCTCCCATGAAACACGTTTATTCTTTGTTTATATCTGCTTTACGCCGCATCGATACAGATGGGTCTTTTGGCGACGATGGGATGGGAAAGGGCTAGGAGTGGAAAGGAAGTGACCGTGGCCTTAATTAAGGTTATGAAATTGGGAAACCACGAAAAACGATCTTCAGGGCTGCTGCCAGTGCGGTTCGAACCTACTATTTCCCGAATGCAAGCTGATAGCCACGTGACCCAAAACGCACAGCCACATTTTCGGTCCATAAAGAACGATCAGTCACAGATACAGATATTTTCTGTGTCTGATGAATATTACGAAGTTAATTATTTTATACTCTTCAATGAACGTATGCTAATTTTAGAATCGCGCAGTGATGAAACGATCTGTAATCATTTCTTACGGACTTCTTAGATGCTTATTTTATTGTGCTTTTTGACCTGGAATAGTGTGTATAATGTCGGGTGTTTCTTACTGGAGTCACTCGCTCAATGTATTTGGTTATTAGGATTTAACTGTCGTATCCGAAAGAAGAGTTCGCCTTTAGAAAAACTTTTAGAGTATATCAGAGAATGAAGAATGCACGTCATTGGACGTCGCTTAGTACTTTGTACTTCTAATTATAACCGGTTATGTGGTGGTGGTGGTGGTGGTGATTATTGTTCTAAGAGGAAGTACAACTAGGCAACCATCCTCTATAAAGAAGGGCAAGGGCCACGTAGGGTGTGAAAATGAAAGACTCCCTAGGTCTCGAGTTCTATTAATGCCGTCGGGGTCACAAACGAACAATTGACCAAGGGAGGTCGGATAGGATAGGTGAAAGTGTGGAGCCTGGCACAAGTAAGTGAAAGCAATGCCAGGACTCAGCTACAGGCCCCGTGGTCGTCAACCCAGCTCCAAAATTCAGAGCCCCTGGGGCCTCTTTTAGTCGCCTTTTACGACAGGCATGGGTTACCGTCGGTGTTATTCTACCGCCCCCACCCTCAGGATGTCCGTTTATGTGGGAAGTACGGTCAGCATTTAATGGTACCTGAGACTTACCTTGCTTCAAATTTTATTTGTTTTTCTCTACTTAAAACTTGAATGTGGCAATCTTAGAAAACGTTGTCCTCCTTTAAATTGTGCCTGAACGCCCCAAGGTATCGGTAACAAGTAAATAAGAAAATAAAGCACTTAACACCGTGTGAGTTGCGATAGAAGGCCTTGATATAATTTTCTTCAGCCGTTCTACTTGAACGTTCTATATCATGCTATCGATAAACGATCTAACGATATAAATAGGTATCGATTTATATCGAACGTGACCTGCCTGTAGCGGCCGGCTGCGAGATGGCTTATCGGTCTCGATGAGCGGGTTGGATCTGCGTGCCCAAGACGCTTCTAACACATCATCAGTGATACGAATCTATTGGCCACAAAAAATCATACCGGCTGCTCCGTATGGCGGGCGGGAAAACAATTACACCTGCGGCTTGTAGGTGGTGCGAGGGTGCCTGCGACTAGACTTCTAATGGAAATAGATTATTTCCTTTGTGCGTTGTTTTATTACACTTGGGAAATAATTCGTTGGTTTTGTTACATGGCTGAGTATGAATGAATAAATGAATGAAGGAATATAATAATTATGTTATTGGATTTCACGCCCCACTAACTACTTTTACGGTTTTTGGAGACGTCGAGGTGCCGGAATTCAATCCCGCAGGAGTAATTTTACGTGGCAGTAAATTTACCGACACGAGGCTGACGTATTTGAGCTCCTTCAAATACCACCGGACTGAGCCCGGATCAAACTTGCTAGGTTGGGATCAGAAGACCAGCGCCTCAACCGTCTGAGCCATTCAGTCCGGAATGAATGAATGAATGAATGAATGAATGAATGAATGAACACTCCAGGACAACTGCATATTTTTGGTACATAAAGATATAATGTGATGGTGGTGGTGATTATTGTTTTAAGAGAAGTACAACTAGGCAACCATCCTCTATAAAACACTATTCAGACAGAAAAAAATTGAAAGAATCCGATTTGAGCTCCTTCAAATACCACCGGATTGAGCCAGGATCGAGCCTGCTAGGTTATGTATGAATAGGTGTTATGTGTTATGTTCATTACATATTTCCTGTTCATCGTTTTCGTGTGATCCTTGTTTTCTTCCGTATCCCATAGTTTGCGACGCATAGGGGGCGTTTTAGTTTCCCGCTTGTATCTCCATTTTCTTAACGCTCTGCATACATTCTTCAAGATATCGAAACTCTCCCCTTTTCGTGTTAAGTTGCTGATTGATAGGAGTGATTGTCATTTAAATCATAAATTACTCCGACTGTTTAGATCAGGTTTGAGGGGTGTGTTTGGATGTGAAGAAGATATTTTTATCCCCTGTTCTGTGGCGGTGCTTCCAGAGTTCATTTTCTGGCGTCCTTTTTCGCGACAGCTCGTGATTTATTGAGGGGATTTCGCCGCCTGCTGTGTCCAGTACCGAAGCCTTCCATCTCTGCTGACTTGAGGTTAATTGTTTTACTACGACGAGCGGTTGTCGAGCTTTGTATGCATCACCTTTCTGTGTTTACTGTCCGTAAGTTACTGTTGTTGCGGTTGTAGTCCAGCGATAGTGTAAAGCAGAGGTGGTTGTTCTGGAGAGGTTAGCAGTAACATTGAAAATTTCACTCCCGTACAGTGAATTCGGTCTGAAAACAGACCGATGTAAATATCGTCTTGTAGTTTTGTCAGAGTGCTTACTTCTTTTTTTACAGAGCACAGTTCATCGCAACTGCGAAATCGCTGCATTAGCGTTGGTGCGCTTCGATTTAATTTCACTACTACCATCTTGGGACACATTCTAAATACTTGAAATGATCCACCTATTCCTGTTTTGTATTCCTTACCTGACATTCAATCCTCCTAGGTGTTTTCCCATTAGACATCACTTCAGTCGTGGGAATGCTCATTTTCATATCCCACTCACTGGAGCTCTTTTCATTTTCCAAGATATTAGATTGCAGGCTTTCAACAGAGTCAACCATAAAGACCAACTCGTCGGCATAGGCCAAACTGCTCACTGCATTTGCACTTATTAGTCTACAATCTCTCCCTGCCATTTGACATCTTTCAGAAAATTACAGATGACTTACAGGTTGCTAAATGCTATTTGAAGAATCTCTAAGAATAGGTTTTAAATTCGAAATACCAACGGACGACGACATTGTAAAGATTGTTGGAGACTCTCTCTTTAGTATGTCCGTAGCTAAAATATTTTACCGAGCTCGATAGCTGCAGTCGCTTTAGTGCGGCCAGTATCCAGTATTCGGGAGATAGTAGGTTCGATCCCCACTATCGGCAGCCCTGACAATGGTTTTCCGTGGTTTCCCATTTTCACACCAGGCAAATGCTGGGACTGTACCTTAACTAAGGCCACGGCCGCTTCCTTCCCACTCCTAGCTATTTCCTGTCCCATCGTCGCCATAAGACCTATCTGTGTCGGTGCGACGTAAAGCAACTAGCAAAAATGTATATAGGCCCTATATATACATATATTTTAAAAAATAAAGTCAGTCGCAGTGCAGTCATCAGTGATATATTTTTGTGCTTTTCGTAATTCAGTCTGCGAGTCTGTGGGACCTAGAATATTTTGTTTCTAAACCTCCAGTTTGATATGATGGAATATAGAGACTAATCTTTCCTCCTCTCGTAGATCTACCTTCAATGTTTTTGCTTTTGGTGTATTATTGAATAATTATGTTTTACTGCCCTTCGATAGAGTGACTCTTTTATTCTTTAAATTGTTTTCCCGCTAATAAGTGAATATATATCATTCGATTAGTTCGTAGTTTTGATTCTGATACAACTATGTTAACAGTTTCTGAAGTTGGACGTAACGTCAAAAGTAGATTGTTGACGACCAAGGAGACAAAGTACGGTGTAATGGTCTGCCTAAAGTGTTATATACTGTATATTGTACTGAAATGATGTATGTAACAGGCGACTATCCGCACGTTTACTATTGTCGCTTCCTCGTAGACTGAATGAGATTGCGTTTAGGGAAAATTATGCTTAGGATTGCTATCTTACCCGAGAATCGAAGCAGCTGACGGTACTTTTCTGAGACCATTCATCTCGTGCTGTTTTGAATTATAAATTTCTAATGAAAGTAGTACAAATGCAGTCCAATATCGCATTATACTGAATGTTAAATAACTTCAGTGTTGTATTCCTTAAATTACAAGTAAATAGGCCTAAATTTTAGAAGACTGGGTTTCATTTTTAGACACGATGGCTTCCTTTGCAATATCTTCGAAGGAAAACTTATTAGCAAAAAGAGAAGAGGACGACCAAATCAAAATCTTGGACACCATAATGATTTAAGGCTTTTATTTACAGCTAAAGCGAAGGGCAGGAACTCGTCATCATGAGCAAGTTTGCACGGCCTTCAGTCGCCTCAGCCGAGCTGAAGAGCGGGGTGTCTTCGGACGTAATTCTCCAAAGAGAAAGCGACCCTCAATTTACTTTATGGCCGCACGCGCTACATTATGTGAGAAGGAGAACGAATTGGCCCGGACGTTGACAAGAATATCGTGTTCTGAATAGCGGAGAATTTTATGGTCCTTGTGTTGCTTGGCCGGTGTTCGGCTAGTTAAAGCCAATATAGGGTAGGTTGGTTGTCTTGCTGACAAAGTTTTGGGTGGGGGTGGTAGTCTCCAGAGTTGCAACATTTTGCATCCCTCCGAACATAATACAGCGCCTGTCTCGTAGATGTTAAACTTCCGTAATATTTCGAATCGTTTGGTTTTCAAATACCAGCTCGCTAGATGTGCATTCTTCCATTGAAAAAAATAAAAGCAACGCAGTGAGTGCGTAATTAAGATCGACTATATTTTGTATGGATGAAGTGCGTTCGTTCCGTGCGAACCTGTCCCTTTCTGTTTTCAGGCCGACTTTGTCCGTCTCCGTGGCTAAATGGTTAGCGTTCTGGTCTTTGGTCCAAGAGGTCCCGGGTTTGGGATTTTAACTTTCATTGGATAATCACTAGAATTCACCTTAGGTATGGCCTCATTCTCACAGACATGCAAGTCGCCTATGAGGTGTCAACTCGAAAGACCTGCACCGGTCCTCTCCTGAAACCATACGCCATTATTATTAGTAGACCGACTTTAATGAACAGCCGCTCCGAAACAGAATGAGCGCATGCTTATTAGGTCATCAGCCTGAATGTGTGCTGGATCCCCAAATACCATCTCCAAAGGTTATGCAGTTATAGGGGAACCGCAAAGACCGATGGCAGCGCCAAAATGAGGCGTACAAGGTAAGATGAGGTGTGAGATACTTTGCCATTACTTTCCTTACTGGGACACTAGTCGTGTTCAAAATGTCATTATTCAGCCCCATCCATACCTCAGGAGCTCCATACTGTCACAGCCATAAATGGAGTTGAGACTTCGGTGGAAGCTACATTTTACTCTGAGCTGTGCAAAAATACTGAACTCATCCAGAAATAGCAGCTGGAAAGTACATTGAATTACGTATATTGTCAATTAAATTGAATACAAATGTACAGCTCCATGGCTAAATGGTTAGCGTGCTGGCCTTTGGTCACAGGGGTCCCGGATTCGATTCTCGGCAGGGTCGGGAATTTTTACCATAATTCGTTAATTCCCATGTCAAGGGGACTGGGTGTATGTATCGTCTTCATCATCATTTCACCCTCATTACGACGCGCAGGTTACCTACGCGTGTCAAATCGAAAGACCTGCACCTGGCGAGCCGAAGTCCTCGGACACATCCCGGCACTAAAAGCTATACGTCATCCCATTCAAATGTAATACACATATTTAAGAAATAATATAACTCATGTACATTCCATGACTTACGGAATGTACTGTATATTGGTTCTTTGAAGAACACGATGGACCTTGTTACAATGTTACAATCCTTTTCATTGGTAATAGGCATTTGTCGTTGAATGTTTTTCTTTAAAAAACTCATTGGAATTGTTACGTGTAGCGAACGCACCGGTACCACTAGTAGTCTATTTGTAATTAATTAATTCATTAATAATTACTTTTCAGATACTTTTATCTTTTACACGCTTTTCTTAGATGAAAATAACTAATGTTATGGAATGTCACAGAGTGTGACTTGTGAATCCAGTTCCACTACCTAAATAATGTCCTATTTCCTCTCCAACTCTGTAATGTAATATGTTTCACATTAATTAAGGCTGGAAATGGAGTGTTCCGTCTATCAGTCCCTTATATTCCATTGCTTCTCCTAATTGGTTTATAGTGGAAGTGGTCCCATTCATTAAAAGCAGTGCCCCATTTTATTCTCGGAATGCTACCGGTTTTGGCTAACAGATATCCAATTAGGACTGCCCTATCTTGACATCATGTTGGGCACATGCTGAAGAGCAAGACAGAAGCTCCAGTGTAGACACTTAGAATGTGCTCCCTTCCTTTTTTCGCTCCCGATATGCTTGTTCCTTTGCTTCGAACTCTACTCTAACTTCCTACTGTAAATGTGTGAACATTTGCTTCCTCTCTTGATTATGTTAGCATTGTCTTAACCAAATGCTATCTTCCGTTGTTTATGTAGGCTTGGGTCAGCCTCGTTTTGGGAAATTCCTGTTGATTTCCTCCCTGAAGTCGCCAGGATTCGAACACGAGACACCTGAGTTAGTCGAATGAATATACCAAAGCGTCCTTTTCTTCTTTCATCCGACCAGACAGTACAGTTTCTGCCTTTTCCATGAAAATACTAATACTGGATGTTAATTTTGGTATTATTAGGCTGTCATTATTATTATTATTATTATTATTATTATTATTATTATTATTATTATTATTATTATATGTGACAGTTTAGGACTTTAAGTAAACAAACGCTTAATGACTGAAATGTATTCCTCCTCCTGAAGGAACTTCGTACGGAAGTTTAGAAATAATCCGTCAGTGTGCAGAAGTTTCTTTCCTAAATAGTTACCTCTATGACTTCCTTAAAGTCTTTAATGGAAAAAAATGTGAGTATTAATTAGTCTGGTAAGTGTGTATTTTTAATATAAATTAATTGTGCTTTTCTTCTCTTTCTAGGTGAGTTTGGTGCTTGATGATCTTCACTCTGTGAGTTTAAATTGTTTATGTTTTTTATTTCCTGTGGCTTGACACAACTGCCATATAAACGTAAACTAAAGTTTTTCAGCTTATTCCAATTATTTCGTTGGAGTCGTCGGTTTTTATTTATTTCTGTTTTTTTTTTCTTTTTATGGGATTTAAGGCCAGATGTCCCCTCATTTTTTCAGGGATTCGGATCTCAGTCATGCGAACGGAAAACCTGCAACTACGCCATAGCGCTAATCAACGCCCCCCCCCCCGCTGCTACCACATTAAAGTAGTACAGTATATTTTAATGGATCTTTTATCCTGTATTTTGTAGTGGTATTGATTTCTTGATATTTGGAATGAGACACCGTGATAACTAGCACAGTTTTACCCTGATGGAAAACAATTGAATTCCGATGATTTCCTTGGATTATTACTTTGGAGAGGGATGTTATCCATCTTTAAGTCGGCTCTTGTCACCTCGGAAATAGTCCAGAACAGAGGCAGAAACTTAATTTTATTTCCATTGTCGTTTTCATTTGTAGATAATCTGCATGCATTTGAAGTTAATGATCGGTATCTATAGAGGGTTATATCGCTAGTACTGTAAGCCTATTTCAACATTACATGTACAGAAATACTTTGACCGAGCTGAGTGGCCGCGTGTTACCGCACTCTGCATTTGGGAGGCGAGTGAGTTCGAACTTCACCGTCGGCTGTCCTGAGAATGGTTTTCTGTGGGTTCCCCACTTTCTCTTCCAGGTGAATGCTGGGACAGTTTCTGTTCATAGGCCACAGCCGATTTCTTCCACCTCTTTGTCCAGTTTCATTCATTTCATTTTCAGCTGGGGTGAGGGGCGGGAAGGGCATCCAGCAGTAAAAGCATATAGGCCTACATATGTACATAAATCTTAATTATAGACAGGGTCTCTCAAACGCCCAAAATCTCACGCGTGCAAACTGAGGAGCAGAGTTCCTGTGCACAGTGCATCGGTCCCACTCGGCTCGGATTTGGAGCGCTACGGAGCAAGTGAGGAAGAGGGAGACAGGCGGAGCGAGCGAGACAGGCGTGGGGAAGGAGAGAGACAGCGCTATTGCTCCAAATCGAGGAGTGAGGGTCTGGACTCTGGTCGACCAAGCGAAGTCGTCTTTTGCACAGTGCATGCACCCTGAGAGGCCTTGTTATAGACTGTTGACCTTTCAGGCTCTGCAAACCCCTGTGAACTAGCTAAGCGCCTGCACAATCCTCCATTTGCAGCTTTGTGCTGTCGTTCGGCTTGTCTTTTAAAGCATTAAAACTGTGTCTAATCAACGTCGTATTGACCTTCGTCTGTTTTTCAAGCATTTTGTGGCTTTTTAAAAAAGTAACCCTCGAAATACTTCAGAAATTACTTCAAATTTTAGTCACAATTCTAGCCGTCCCCCAACTCCCAATCAGTCCTGAAGTTAAAGGTACCTGCTCTATTGGCATGTATATCAGACATCGTTCTCATTCGCAGATGTAAGTGGACCACCATTTCGTCTGCTTCCGGATAGTAAATAAATCAATAAATAAATAATACATATTGATTGAATTAATCCTAGTGGCGTTTCTGCTATTAGACCCGTAACTCAACATTCGTGTTAAGGAGAAAGGGTGATTTATGTGGGAAGTAGTGCTACAAGTTAAAATACTAGGAAGGAGAAGAGGCATACTACGAATAAGTATCGCCCCTCCGTCATCATTGAAATAAATAAATAAATAGTCGTATGGTCTCAGCTACCGTGTGCAGTATTTTTTTTAAATGTGACGCCATCTGGCTGTCTGCTCGTCAATTACGACGTTCCCTTTTACTCTAGGCCTACTACATGGCTGAGTGAACCTAATCTCTCTTGGGCGTCTATGGCTGAGATTTTTTAAAAATGAATTTTGTCGGGTAAACATCAAGTGTATCACCAGAGATCTTTTGAAGCCGACATCGTACAACATGGAGTGTCGACTGGACTTTTCTCCGCCCTTTAAATCAGATTATCTCTGCCGGGGTTGAACCCGCTGTCATTGATATGAGTGTATTGCATCCGAAGGAAAAGGTGATGTGCAATCAGAGTAAACAGATTTTAAAAAAGAACCAGCACCCGCGGTCCCGCGATCAAGTGCGACTAATTATGCCGAAGAAGTAAAAGATGCAGTAATGTAAATATATATATTGATTTTCGACTGTGGCATGACAGACGTGGTAACTTTGTTTCAGGTTAGTCTTTTAGAGTCTAAATCTCATTCTAATGCGGTTTCTGCTTGAACGAGACAAGTGAAGCTGTCTGTTGATTCATGAATGTCCCTCGATTCCACCTGTACTCGAAGGCTGGCAACCCTGTTTTGTGCGGCTTAGCCCACCGTGACCCAAACAGTTCGGGTGTGGTCACAAACCATTTCAGGTGGGCTGCTATTGTGAGGGGAGATCCCGCGGTGTCGGTCAGGTAACGCACACCGCATCAACAAGCAGGGAGGAAACACAATTAGATTCGTCTTGACGGCAAGGGGGCTCTTCTTATTGAGTCATGCAGGGTAATTCTCAGAGTCACGTATATAACTCTCCTATCTCCTCGCCGTATTAACACAGTTCAGTTGTGTTATAATTACTTTCCATGAAAAGCAGTGAAGCGAGTCCATACTACTTTGAAAAGGATGGTAGTGAGGCAACTCACGCCCGTTTGATAGTAAAGTAGGTAATGTTATTTGTTGAATGTCCACTCAATGACTGTAAATTATAAGATACTCAGTCCTGTAATTGGAATTATTTAATACTGGAATATAAGTGGAGAGTGTGATTAGCTCAGTAGCTTAGCTGCTGCTTCCCAGCCCGAAGACTGAGGTTCGAATACCGGTCACTTTAAGTGATGATGTAATTGTCTATGCATCACCACAATCCTCTGTTTGGAACTACTGTAGTTCCAAGGCCCCATTTAGTTCTACACCTCTTGTCTTTAAATCCCTAAAATGTGAATAACCATTGTCGACTTCGTCTCTCTGTGTTTCTCTTACCCTCTATAACCGAGTCCATTATTCTCATAGGAAGAAGCCTATCCTCATCCATTAGTCTCACATGACCCTACTACCGAAACCGGTGTCTACCACCTTCACCCACCGAGCATCGAGTTCATTCCTAACGTAGCCTTTATCTCCTCATTCCGAGTACCCTCCTGTCATTGTTTCTACTTATAATAATAATAATAATAATAATAATAATAATAATAATAATAATAATAATAATAATAATAATAATAATAATAATAATATTTGCTCTACATCCCACTAACTACATTTTTGCGGTTTTCGGTGACGCCGAGCTGCCGGAATTTAGACCCGCAGGAGTTCTTTTTTTACGTGCCAATAAATCTACCGACTGAGGTTGTTGTATTCGAGCACCTCCAATTACCCCGGACTGAGCCAGGATCGAACCTGCCAAGTTAGGGTCAGAAGACTAGCGCCTCACCCGTCTGAACCACTTAGCTCGGCTTGTTTCTGTCTGTTTATACCAGAAATCATTCTCACTGTTTTAAACTTATTTTGTACATATTTTCGAAAAATTAACTGTTGTGGAATTATACAAAATAGGTATACATAGTAGCCGTCCGACTCGTTGGCTGAATGATCAGCGTTACTGGCCTTCGGCTCAGAGGATCCCGGGTTCGATTCTCGGTCGGGTCGGGGATTTTAATCGCTTCTGATTAATTCTTCTGACTCGGAGACGGGGTGTATGTGTCCGTCCCAACACTCTCCTCATCATATTCTGACAACATACAATACTACCAACCACGACAGAAACACGCAATAGTGATTACATACCTCCATATAGGGTTGGCGTCAGGAAGGGCATCCGGCCGTAAAACAGGGTCAAATCCACATGTGCAACGCAGTTCGCACCCCTACAGGTGTGGGAAAAAGTGGTAGAAAAAGAAGAAGAGGTATATATAGTAGCCCCCTCGTAACCCTCCCTCCACATGGGGATTTTTATTTATTTATTTATTTATTTATTTATTTATTTATTTATTTATTTATTTATTTATTTATTTATTTATTTAATTAATTAATTAACCTTTCTTGGAACAACATTTGGTCATCCTCTATGTACAAGGAACACTCACAGCTCACATACAAAAATATAAATAGGCAGTGCAAAGTACATGTAAGAATGAAAACCAAATCGTCCACAGTCTGCAAGTAGAGAACACTACATTGAATCTCTCCTCCGGGAGAAGAGGGGGAGAACAAACAAAATACAAAACACAACAAAACACTGGCAACTATGTGAAGAGCACAAAGTCAAATTCTTATTTCAGTGGTTCTCAAAAAGTCCATCACAGCATTGAGAACTGAATTGTTTTCACTGTGCAACACCAATGCAGCGCTGGTGGGGAGCGGCACTTGTAAATCAGATTGTTCAGATAAAAAGCGGCTTCGAGATGCATCATAAAGACCACACTTAAACAAAATGTGGTTGAGATCTGCATCCTCCGCATACTGACATCGACAGCGCGGTGATGCGACGGAGATATGAATCCATGATTGAGCCGCATTCGGATTAACACATAGGGATATTCTCATAATTCGTCTCCTTGTTTTCTTTCTAGCTTCCCTTCTTCCATGTCAGTCACTGCAGTCGATTCCGTGTGATACTGCCACAAATAAACATAAGTAAAAGCGAAGATGGGAATTTATTTTACAGCCCATCCGAAATATCCACCTAGTATTAACAGAAAATTCGAAATGTATGAACAGAAAGAGTCTCCATGAAAAATACTAGTGTTATAAAGAAGAGATCGCTGTCGAGCTGCTACTGTGTCTTGGGGCAGCTGCATGCTATGAAATTCATAAACAATCCTTGATAAGCTCAATCTTTGAGAAAACAAAACTAAAAGTAGCGAGTAAGGAGGGCATCAGTCAATTTGTACAATTGGGAGTGTAGGCTTGTTCTTAAGTGTATGTATAAAAGGTCAGCATGCTCCAGTGCGAGACATGGCGTCATGCGCAGACACGAGCCGAGCTGCAGACCGTCCGCGTTCTTTTGGAGTACTGGAGGTCGCCGGTTGGATGCTGTTTTGTCGTTTGCGAGCTAAACTTAAAATCTTTCTTACGTATTATTATTTTAATAATTTTATTGTTTTTACCTCTCACTAGCTAAGTTTTGACGGTTTTCCGAGAAACCGAGGTGCCGGAATTTTGTCCCGCAGGAGTTCTTTTACGTGCCACTAAATCTAACGACACGAGGCTGACGTATTTGAGCACCTTCAAATACCACCGGACTGAGCCAGGATCGAACCTGCCAAGTTGGGTTCAGAAGGTCAGCGCCTCAACCGTCTGAGTCACTCAGCCCGGCATTATTATTATTATTATTGCTAGTATTAGTTTATTATTACAAAATCCATTTATCAACATTCAATTGGGCATTTACAATGTCCCTTGACAAAATGTGTTGCCTTCATCACCTTCTGTGAATGGTGCCATAGAATATGAATCTACAGTAATCCTGACCTGTTGTAAGAAACCAATAAAATGGGTGACTCTCAACGGGAACTCAGCTTCGAAGAGAGGTATGACACGACCTCCAGGTCCCTAGTTTAGTCTGGCATTCCCCCCCCAGTTAGACCTACTCCTGTGAAGCTCCTCACCTTCATCTTCCCTATCCGACCTCCCCTGTTCTATTCTTGTTCTCTTCACTCTCCGACACCGTTAAGTTAGCGACGCCTAAAGCCAAGGTACGTAGCCTAAAGCGTCATTCATTTTCACGCAGATTATGGCGTTGGTTTCCTTCTCTTTTCCCGGTACTTCCATTCTTCACAGGGTTGTACCTCTTCGTTTTAATCTTTTTTAAAAAAAATGATTACTTCTTGTGTTTACAAAAGCAAGTTACCGGAAGGATAAAAAGTACCAATACAGTAAACATGAATCCACATTTGGCAATTTTTCACAAATCCATTATGTTACAGAATTTAAAGTTATTAATATAAATATTGAAGATTTGAGACCAAAAGAGGTTTTTTTACGGGTCGTAGGCGTGATTCTTAAAGATGCGACATGAGCCCTTTTTTGATCACAGAATAATATCTGTTAGATAGATCCTTCTTCTGTCCAAGTCTCTAAGAAAAGTCGTCAAAAAAGCGGGAATCGTTGCCATTGCTCCGATCAGATGACCATTGATGTTAATGGTGTAGAATGGCATCGTGCCTTCATGTTGACTGTCCGTTCCTTTGCCTCGTTCACCTTTTCAGGATGGCTTTCCATGTCGCGAACCGGATGGCGATTTTTATCTAATTGTTGTTCATTTTCAAATAATCACCATCGGCATCCCTTCCAATATTGATATCTTTATGTCTGTAAAAATGCTCACAAGTGTGGCTTATGGTACCTCTTACAACTGAAATACTTATAAAATCCCGGTGAACTTTTAACCGAATTCTTGGCATTCAGACTCCGCTGCTTAACGTAATTCAACTGGAGAAATGAAAACTATTGAAGACATTAGTTTATTATTCGTTTTTGAAGTAACCGACATCAGAATGTTGATTGAGAAACGGTTTTATGCCGGCTGTCGTTTACAAGCCTGATGTTAAAAGAATTGTCTGCCCATTTTGGCTTGAATATTTGCAATAGTGTTTTTTACGTGATGGTCGTAACTTTATCACCTGCTTGCTGGAATGTAGTTGACAGTACAAAATATTCTTGAAGATATAATTCCCTCCCGGAATGTGAATGGCCTGTGACAACATTCCTCTCCGCCTAGCTTGGAATGTGAAGTACATTACCTGGCTTTGAAATCACTATCTGTAAACAAGAGCCAAGTAGGTTCCCAATGCGGCTGCTTCAGCACTGAAGTGTATTATAAGATATCACATGCCCTTTATAGAACCTTAACGACTACCATTTCTTGCGAGGTACGTGGAGATTTGGGTATCTTAGGAAAGGCCACTCCGAATGTTCCCATAGATTATGTTTTTTTACAGGGGAGACTAAAAAAAGAGACCGAGCGATTTGACCGTGCGGTTAGGGTCGGGCAGCTGTGAGCTTGCATTCGAGAGATAGTGGGTTCGAGCACCTCTGTCGGCAGACCTGAATAGGGTTTTCCGTGGTTTCCCATTTTCACATCAAGCAAATGCTTGGACTGTAACTTAATTAAGGCCACGGCCGCTTCCTCTCCACTTCTAGCCCTTTCCTATCCCAGCGTCGCCATAACACCTGTCTGTGTCGGTGCGAAGTAAAGCAAGTGGTAAAAAAATCTAAAAAGCAGCCACACGGATGTCTTTCAAGTTCTATTATTCAAAGTCTGTGCACACTTTCTAACTAATAATAAAACATTTTTATAAATGTACAGCTGGGGAGTTTCTTGTGCTTCAACACTCTTAGATGCTAGTTGGGTATGGCAGACCTCGGAGCAGATCACATAGTTTTTAAACGACTAAGTGGTAATTATGAGATGTACTCGTATGTGCTCGTCTACAGCCCATTTCTTCTTTCTCTTCTTTCTTAATCCGTTTACCCTCCAGCGTTCGTTTTTCCCTCGGACTCAGCGAGGAATCCCACCCGTACCGCCTCAAGGATATTGTGGAGAGTGAGACTTTGGGTTGGGGAATACATCTGTGAAGGAGGACCAGTACCGCGCCCAGGCAGCCTCACTTGCTATACTGAGAACAGGGACTTTGTTGAGGGATGGGAAGATAGGGATGGATGGACAAGGAAGAGGAGAGGCCGTGGCCTTAATTTCGGTACCATCCCGGCATTTGCCTGGAGGAGAAGTGGGAAACCACGGAAAACGACTTCGGGGATGGCTGAGGTGGGAATCGAACGCCCTTCTACTCAATTGACTCCCGAGGCTGAGTGGACCCCTTCCAGCCCTTCTACAACTTTTCACATTGCGTGGCAGAGCCGGGAATCGAACCTGGACGTCCGAGGATGACAGCTAATCACACCTCTACACCACAGAGGCGGACTACATCTCATTTCTAGGATTAAATACCGGGTTATGCGGCGATTGTTTCGTTAAGAAAGAACGAAAGTAGATTTCAAGTTTTTCGGACCTTCAGTCTCATGGCCGTAAGCTCCGATCCTTAAGTTTTATCTGGAAGACGCCGTCACGTGGCATTAAATCAAGTGGTGCTTTTGTGAGTCCCATTTGACTCATATTATCAGACACTCCCGACTCCCTCCCTTTGGCGTCGGAGTAAATTATGAAGATATGTCATGCCTGTGGGGTCATCGCGGAGACTGGCTGAGTCCACAAAATACACCACCATAAGAATAGGAAAATCTCAGATATCTGCTGGGTAATGTGGGACGTCCAGAACTCCTTACAGCAGTTGTCCGGCTCGTTGGCTGAATGGTCAGCGTAGTTGTCTTTGGAGTGGGCGAGTTGGCCGTGCGGGTTGACAGGAGATAGTGGCTTCGAACCCCATTGTCGGCAGTCCCTGAAGATGGTTTTGCTTGGTTTCCCATTTTCACACCAGGCAAATGCTGGGGCTATACCTTAATTAAGGCCACGCCCGCTTCCTTCCCACTCCTAGTTCTTTCCATGTCGGTGCGACGTAAAGCAAATTTTTAAAAAATGGTCTTCGGTTCCCGGCTGGGTCAGGGATTTTAATCTTAACACGCACACGCGCGCGCGCGCGCGCGCGCATATTTCGCCAACCCTCGTCGATAGGTCTCCCTTACCAGGCTAGCAATAGCCACACAAGTACTTAAAGTTATGAATCGGTTAGTATAGTTACAAAGCAGGTCCCGCGCTGAAGAGGTAGCGGTTTGCCTCGTACAGGGAGTTCCCGGGTTCGAATCTCGGCCAGGTCAGGGATTTTTAGCAGGATCTGAGTGTAGGTCCACTCAGCGTACGTGAAAAGAATTTACCGGGGAGCTTAGACAGGGATATAGCGGCCCCAGTCTATAAAGCCATGAATAGCGGCCAAGAGGATTCGTCGCACTGAACACACATCGCATTCGTATGAGCAGCTGTCGCTTGGTAGGCCGAGAGTCACCAGGGTTGTTGTGCAGTGAGGTTTGGTTTTTAGTACATCAGTAAAACACAGAAATTGAAAAAAAAAATTGAAACATACCACGAAATAAAACGAAACTGACCTATCTCTATCCACACAGAATATTAAAAAGGTACTCTGTGTAGCAGTGATATTCTTATTTGTTGTAAGCAAAACTCTCTTCTGTATGCTGGCTCTTAGTACTCTACGTCCCTTAGCGCTGATTCTGTACTCCGTGTCCGGGCTCAAATTTGACGAAGTTCGAGGCAGCATGAGTTTCGGCACTCCTCAGTTCCTGTCGGGATGTGTTCTTGGGCGATATTTATTCCACGCTCAGCAGAGCAGCCATTGAATACAGGCTCGTAAGAGGAAAATGACAGATAATTGGTTTTAGCGGCCCGTTATTTAAGCTCTGTAAAGTGGAGTGAAATATACAGCCAGAGGAATGTGAACCATTTATCCCATCCCCTTCCAGGAATACTTTACTGTACAGGATTGAGCAAAAATAAAGCATCTGCTGTGGGAATTTGTGTACGATAATATTCCTTCGTCAAGTACTAGAGAGTCTCTTAAGCTGTTCATTAGGTACAATTTTTTTATTTTTGTATGCTGGAAAGCAGAATTGTAACACGAACAGATGGAATAGGAAATGGGAATGAAATAATTTCGTCTTGGTGGGAGCCTTGTTGTCACCATGCTGTTTCACTAATTCACTGAGTCTGTGGGAGGGCTGATAATCACGCTTTGTTGGCCTTTAAAATAATAACATAACTATTCCACGGTTATAGATATCCGGCTCCTTGGTTCATAGGGGCGCGGGTTCGATTCCCGACCGGACCGTGGATTTACCCGCATATGGTTAATTCTTTTAGCGCGGTTGCTGGGCGTTTGTAATCGTTTTTATACACTTCTTCATTAACGCACATCACACAACAAACTCAGTTTGTTTAGACTGCTTAAATTCTAAAGATGTATTTTTTTCTGATTATAATAATGTTATTGGTTTTACCTCCCACTAATTACTTTAACGGTTTTCGGAGGTGCCGGAATTTACTCTCGCAGGAGTTCTTTTACGTGCTAGTAAATCTACCGATAGGCCCTACAAGGCTTAGGGGAGGTTGCCCCAGCGCCGGACGCATCCCAGTACCGGACAGTGGAGGTTTACACATTCCTTCGCTAGATGGAAGCACCTGATAGACAAACATGTGTTAGGGAGACATAGAGGAAAGCAGACGTTCGCACGACTTGCTTGTAGAGTTTGCCAGTGTTGAGATATTCGTTGTGAAGTGCGCGTCACATACTACTTGTACTACGCAGTTAAATTTTACAGCATCTTTTTACCCTCTTTAGGTGAGTTAAAGAAATTATGTATACATTAGTCAATATTCTTTGTGAATAGAGAACAGGATAATGTGCTTCGATAAAGGAAATATTCATTGGATATTAATAGTAAGCAATATTATTTGACCTCTCGCCTGGTCTCAGTACCGGACACTGCATATGTCCCCAGTACCGGACAGAAAGACAGAATTCTGTGACAAACATACTAATGCTGTCGTTTCTTTTTAGGGATAGTTAATGAGATGGATGCACACAAAAAGGGAAAGTGGAGTGATGAAATGATGAAGAAGGCAGTTGATGGTGTGCTCGCGGGGGAATTCAGCGTTAGGAGAGCATCTGAACACTTTTGTGTCCCCAAAAGCTCTTTGGGAGATCGTATTTGTGCCCTTAAAAAGGGCGACTCGATTAAAATGGCGCCATCAATGGGTAGATTTCATAAGACATTCAACGACGAGTTGGAAAATGAACTTGTTAACCATCTCAAATATCTTGACGCTTGTTTCTTATCCGTGAACAAAACCGAACTTCTAACACTAGCGTATGACCTTGCTGAATACTTCCAGTTACCACACCAGTCTAACAAAACAAAAAAAATCGCTGGAAACAAGTTTTATCGTGGATTCATCAAGCGGCATCCGGAATTTTCTTTGCGCTGTGCTCAATCAACAAGTTTACAAAGAGCCCAAGGATTTAACAAGGAACAAGTGGATGCTTTTTATGTCAAATTAGAGGAACTATTAAGGAAATATTCCTTTCCTCCAAGCAGAATTTTTAATTGTGACGAAACTGGTGTCAGTGTTGTGCATTCGAACGCATTGAAAGTTCTATCCCTTAAAGGAAAAAAACAAGTCAGCAAGCTGACGTCGGGTGAACGAGGGAGGAACATTACAGTTATGCTTTGTATTAACGCTGCAGGGGACCAGTTTATTCCCCCTCTTTTCGTTTTTCCAAGAATTCGAATGGATCCAAAGTTGACCAAGGACGCACCTGACGGAAGCATCTTTGATGCTCAAGACAGCGGTTGGATCACAGTTTCAGGCTTCCTGAAATGGTTGAAAGCTTTTGTTGAGAGAACTACTCCATCAGAAGAAAGTCCAGTTCTTCTTATCTTGGATGGTCATAGTACTCACAAAGATCTCGAAGTCGTTCTGTACGCAAAGAAGCACCATGTTCATATGTTGAGTTTGCCCCCCCACACCACACACAAGCTCCAACCTTTGGATCGAGCAATTATGAAGCCTTTTAAAACTGCATTCAATTCAGCATGTGAGGTGTGGATGAGCAAGTATGGAAGACATGGACTGAAAATCACTGAAAGAGACATCTGCGGATTGGTTGGAACTGCCTTTTCAAAAATTTGCAGAATGGATCTAGCAAAATCAGCATTTGAGTGCACAGGGATCTACCCATTCAATAAGGATATTTTTACAGAACTGGACTTCCTCCCAGCGTCAAACACCAGGTCAGTGCCAGAAGTAGATGCCAGAGTGGGTAGTGCTTCTGATCAGCCACAAGCAGTGACCTTAGGGAACTTGAACACCTTTCCTGTGATCGTCCCACAACAGAAAACTCCCCTAGTCAATATGGCTGTTTCTTCCACTTCTAAAGCCTTTCAAAACGCCATCGAACAGATCTCCCCTGTGACTGATGTTTTGAAGAGGAAAATCACTGTCAGAAAAAGGAGAGGAGAAAAAAGCGAGATTTTGACATCCACGCCTTACAAAAAGTTGCTGGAAGAGAGAGAAGAAGTGAAGTTGCTAAAGAAAGAAAAACAAGAACAACGAAGGCAGAAAAAAGAAAACATTGGAGAGAGGTCAAAAAAGGAGTCAAGGTCAGATATCACTGCTGCGAAAAGGAGGATTGAGTTCGGAAAAGAAGATTGGGATAGGAAAGCAGATGAAAATGATTCCAAGACGACTGAGTGTCTCATTTGTGGAGAGTGTTTTGAAGAGGACTGGGTACAGTGTTGCACCTGTAGTGGTTGGGCTCACGTTGCGTGTGCTGATAGTGATAACATTGATCACTTTGTATGTGAACGTTGCAAGCTATGACTTAAGTGATTCACCTGACGTAAATAACTAACTTCTGTATCATAATGTCATTTGAAATTGTATGTGCTTGTTGACTATTGATATTTTTTTGTACTTAAGATAATGCGTCCGGTACTGGGAACAGTTTTTTGAACGACGTCATTAGTACCCCTTTTTATATTTCAAAATTACACTATTAAAATATCAGATATACCCAATTTTCTCTTATTACTTTATTACATATGTTATCCTTTATCATTGGAACTGGGTTCCATATTAATTCATGGGGAAGGTTTCCATAAAATAGACAAACGGCTTAAGTGTCCGGCACTGGGGCAACTTCCCCTACGTATTTGAGCACCTTCAGCACCTTGGGCAAGGATCGAACCTGCCAAGTTGGGGTCAGAAGGCTAGCGCCTCAGCCGTCTGAGCCACTCTGCCCGGCTAGATATTCCTTTCACTGGTACTCTACACTGTCTTAAAATTTATTGCAGTATAAGTGCATTTATAATCGCTAAGATATTTCACTAAATTTGAGTCTCTTGATGTTTTGCTCCTTAAAACAAATCATCTCCATTCCATGCTTCGTATTTAAGACTGCCTAAATGTTAAGGATTTATGTCGTACAAATGAGTCAGTTTTGTGCAAAATTCCAATATACATGCTTCTCTTGTCCTAATTGACGGATTGTTCAAACACATGTCATTAATTTGACCATCGGCATATTGGAGTGTTTATATCATCGGTCAGTCCAAATGTATGGTACCCTGCGACCTAGGACGCTGGAAGTAGCTCTTCCCTTAAACTGTCCTGGCTAGAGAATCCTGAATCTGCGACTGGCTCGTTAAGAAACAAGAAATTCCTTTCGACTGACGGCCGGAAAACATGATGGACCACGTTGCACGAATCGTTAATCACAGCGGGTCTCATCGTTTAACAACTCGGAACTGTTCAGTGTTTTGAAGCTGGATCGGTAATTTATCAGAGTTGGTGCAGTGGAACACGTTATGTCGAGCCTAAGGCCACTACTAAATATTCCTTTTGTTTCACTAGTAGAAAGAAAGAGAGAATTGATTACCGAGGGAACGAAGCTTAAAAAAGAAAAGAACCAAAAGACGAAACACAGCACCCACACCCTGCGGGGAAACATGAAAACACCCTCTCTGGGTTATCGTTATGGTAGTACAGTGTGTGCTACAAGTTGTGGAAAGTCTGGAGAATGAATGCATGTACTGTCCTAATAGGAACTGAGAAGTTAGCAAGTTAGCACTATTGAGACGTTATTGATCATACAGTACACATTATTGACATTTTCTGATCTTTGTCACCTGGTGACTGATAGGATTATAGCTCAGTGGTTCCATGAGCAAATTAAAATTGCAGTTAAAAATTGATATAATTATCTGTCTTTGTAGCTTGAGACATTGGTTTGAACTTGTCGCTGCAACTCTTTCTGAGTAGGATTTACGTCCTTCAGTCGAGCCAAATGCGACATTGGTACGTCGGATTCAAGCCCCACCATATTTGAGGCATGGGTCGATCCCTTCCCATGCTTACTATGATAATAAATAATAACATGGCTTCAGCTCCTGTGTGCATGCATTACAGTGTTACGCCATCCAGGCTGCCTGTATGCCTATTTCAAAGTTCCCATTTACTGTACCAAATGATAGAGAAATCAAACATTTTTATTGGACATCTTTTCCCTTATAAGTAATTTTGTCGGGTAAACACCGAATATGTCATGAGATGTTTTACCTTCCGACATCGTATGTCATATAGTGCTGAATGGACATTATTTTTCCCAACATTAACAGTAATAATAAACCGAGTGAGTTGGCTATGCTGTTCGGACCGTGTATCATTCGGGATATGGTGGGTTTGAGTCCCGTCAGCAACTCTGAAGATGGTTTTCCGTTTTTCCTCATTTGCTCCTGAGGTAAATGACCTTCCTCATAACGCCTTGAATCTGATTTGATTGAGTGTACGTTAACACTTCCATAAATTAATACTTTTCACATGTTTCATTGTATGCTTGTATGTTTATTTGTTGCTGTTCTTTTTTGGTGTTTGTGATTATTGCTTTTAGGGGAAGTAAAATGAGATAACCATCTCGTCTTTGTTTTTAACAGCATAATCCTAACTCTTAACATGTAAAATCATGCCCCAGTAAAATTCGCCTAGCCATTCTGGGATTGTATTTCAGACTAATTAAAGGTTAACTAATAAACTCTAAATATTAGGCCCTCGGATTCCCCAATATTTTTTAATGGACTTCTGACCCCAGCTTGGCAGGGTCGATCATGACTCACGTAAGTCCGGTGGTATTTGAAGGTGCTCAAATACGTCAATTTCGTGTCGGTAGATTTACTTGCACGTACTAAAAGATATCCTGCGGAACTAAATCCCGGTATCCTGGCATCTCTGAAAACCTTAAAAAGGAGTTAGTGGGACCTAAAGCTAATACCATTTTTATTATAATAATCTGAAATTTTAGAAAGTCCGTTCTGGTGAGGTAGGAGTGAAAACACTCGTGCATTTGAAAAATGGCGGGTGTTTTAAATGTGAAGCGTGAAGAAGCATTTTAAGAATGGCCGTCTATGAATTATTCTATGAATAATTATATCTTGTCCGCCTCTGTGGTGTAGTGGTTAGTGTGATAGCTGCCACCCCGAGAGGCCCGGGTTCAATTCCCGGCACTGTCACGAAATTTGAAAAGTGGTACGAGGGCTGGAACGGGGTCCACTCTGCCTCGGGAGGTCAACTGAGTAGAGGGGGGTTCGATTCCCTCCTCAGCCATCCTGGAAGTGGTTTTCCGTGGTTTCCCACTTCTCCTCCAGGCAAATGCCGGGATGGTACCTAACTTACGGCCACGGCCGTTCCTTCCCTCTTCCTTGTCTATCCCTTCCAAACTTCCCATCCCCCCACAATGCCCCTGTTTAGCATAGCAGGTGAGGCCGCCTGGGCGTACTGATCATCCTCCCCAGTTACATCCCCAGACCCAGAGTCTGAAGCTCCAGGACACTGCCCTTGAGGTGGTAGAGGTGGGTTCCCTCGCTGAGTCAGAGGGAAAAACCGACCCTGGAGGATAAACAGATCACGAACGAATAATTATATCTTACTGGTTTCCCGAAGTCAGACCTTCACGGTTAGCGCCTCGACGGTTGAGCTAACTTGGTTGGTTTGAAGACTGCGTTGATTGGGAAGGTTTTCTATCGGTACATTTAATGCTAAACACAAATTAAAATAATAAGTGTTGAAACAATACCTTGCCCTTTGTTTCTTGTTTTCGCGAAATCTCTCCAATTAAATTCAGACATTTTTAGTCATGTTGTCCATCAACTGTTGAGGGACTGTTAACATTTTGTGTTGATATGTGTTGAGTAAGTGCTGTAAAAGATTTAATATTGTAAGAAAAGCAATACCTTCTATGCTGACAATGGCTGATTTATCACAGTAAATTAACGTCGTATAACATTTGCATATGTCCTCATTTTGGCACGTATGTCACAGGAAATGTTATTTTCACTCGTATTGTACCTTCACTGGCTGTTTGTTGGTTTGTTTCGTTGGCCTTCTGTTCACAAGATGGCGGGTTCAACCTCGGCTGAGGTGTTTAGGGTTTTCAAATGCAACAACTACGCTTCGTTGCCTTAACGTACGTTAAGCACAAAATTCCGACACCACGACGCCTTGTTTATTTTCAAGTTTCAACAGGCGAGGTCTGTATTCAAAACTTCCAAACAACGGAAGCTACTCAGAGAGACTGACTTCTTGAACGTGGGGATTTATATTGTGTCCATCACTCAGAAGGAGCGTTATATAACAAACTTACTTTCTTCCTGTAATTGTAAGATTCCTTCAGTTCTGCAGACGTGAAATCAGATATTTGTTTTCATTTGAACATCATCTCTACACTACCACATAACTTCTTAGTCTTGCCACGCGCGCAGCGTAAACAATGGTTCAATTGAATGTATTCGTTATTCAAGATGGCCATGACATCAGCGCTGTGAGTGAAGCACGCCAAGTTAATCTCTACGTTCCAAGGGGTCACTCTCACTGACTAGCTTCTATTATTTGGAAGTTTTGAATATAGGCCTCGCCTATTGAAACTTGAAAATAAACAAAAGCTCTTCTATTTCTTTAACATATTTCAAGCTTATCTTCTAAATAATGCCTATTTTACCTGTCATAAAGTTCCATGTTGTCAACCTCTGTACGGATTTTCTTGTGTGGGTTTTTCGTTGGCTGGACGGTCAGCGTACTGGCCTTCGGTTCAGAGGGTCCCGGGTTCGATTCCCGGCCGGGTCGGGGATTTTAACCTTAATTGGTTAATTCCAATGGCACGGGGGCTGGGTGTATGTGTTGTCTTCACCATCATTTCATCCTCATCACGATGCGCAGGTCACCTACGGGTGTCAAATAGAAAGACCTGCACCTTGGCGAGCCGAACCCTTCCTGGGATATCCCGGCACTAAAAAAGCCATACGACATTTCATTTCATACGACGTTTATCCTTTTCCCTATTTATGTCCCTGCGTTTTTCACAAGTAGAGTGTGCGGACTCGTAATCCTAAGTCCATGGATTCGACCCGGTCTCGCGGAAATCGATTTTTAAGGATGAGCAAAAATCGTCGCTCTCCATTGTTATCAACCGGTGACACACTATGTGCACACTCGTTGCAATTAACTCGGCCTTAGTAACCCTCCAGTAGAGTTCGCCGGGCTGGGTGGTTAAGGTGGTAGGACGCTGGCCCTCTGAGCCCAAGTTGGTTGGTTCGATCCCAGCACACTCCGATGGTATTTGAACGTGCTCAAATACATCGGCTTCGCGTAGAAAACTTTGCGACGCGTCAAAGAACTCCGCGGGATAAAATCCTGGCAGGTTTTCTTGTTGCTAATTGGTTAACGTCGCACTAACACATGGAAGTTTTTCGGCGATGGAAGGATGGAAAGGGTTAGGATTGGGAATGTTGCGGCCGTGGCCTTAATTCGGGTACAGCCAGATGTGAAAATGTGCAACCTCGGAAAACCATCATCGGGGCTGCCGACGGTAGCATTCGAACCCACTATCTCCCGCATGGAAGCTCACAGCTGCGCGACCCTAATCGCACGGCCAACTCAGTCGGTAAAAGAAAGGTAATTAATCCTTAATTACTTGATACTTTCTGCCAGATTTTAGAGTTTATAAGACTCAAAGTAGTTTATATTATTTTGTTCCTTATACATTTTTCGCCTTCGTCAGCTCACCAAATGTTACCTCATAAGTGTTCAGGACATATCCGATACTTCCTCGCAGTTGCAAAGACGGAAGGTACGGAAGCCGTTTGTTTTAAGCCAGCACAGGGATGCACATCTGCACGTGCTTGCATGTTGGTGCCCATCCGCTCCATAGTGGTCCAGTGGGCGGCCGTATGGTGTGATCCGCGTTTTGGAGTGTGGAGGTCGGCAGTAAATTGTTCCAAGTGTGTAGGTTTTAACGCCTGTGCCCATTTACATTTTAAACTCTTCCCCACGCATTTCTCTTGCAGTTGTTCGCCATTTCCGTGGTATATTGGTGTATTATTATCTAGATTCAAGATACGTATCTTTCATATATTTCGGGCATATAATACCTTCTCAGAAGTGGAATAGCTTCAGGTTGTGGAGTTCCCCCCAGTGTCCCGTTGGCCGTTTATATTTTGTACAGTAATTTTATTCATTTACATCTATATGCAAATAAATGCTTTCAACACATTTCGTTATATTATAATTATACATGTTTGTTAGAAACGCTTTATTATCGAAATGGTAGTGAAACGAATGTAATAAATCATAATTTAATCGTATAGAAAGGAAATGTGTATGTCTACCCCTCAGTCCCGTCACCTAATACGGGGTCGGGGATGAGGTGAGATGAAATCATATGGCATGTTTTACGACCGGAAAACCCTTCCTGACGCCAACCTCATTTGAGGAGTTAATGAAGATGAAATGAATGATGGTGAATGAAATTGGGTAAGGAAGTGGAACTAATCGGCTGTGGCCTATGGATAGGAACTGTCCCAGCATTTGCCTGGAAGTGAAAATGGAAAACAACAGAAAACAATTCTGAGGGCAGCTGACGGTGAGGTTCGAACCTACTCGCCTTCCGAATGCAAAGCTTGGCTCCATAGCAGTAGCGCGTTTACAGGCGCGGCAACTCCGCCTAGTGTATAGAAAGAAATTGAGTTTAACTGTTACGTTATGATGACTATAGGATCCGTCACTGCTAAGGTCAACCTCGCTACGCGCCGTATCTCTGTGTGTGGGCGGATGGATTTGGGGGGAGGGGGTCGCTGAGCTACCATAGTAGATACCTATTTTCACGCGACAGCTCTGATGTGGGCAAGGGTCAGTCCGTTTCAACCACTCAGGTTAACATTTTCTTTACGCCCCCCCGTTTCACTTCGCACTTATAGGCGACCTTTGTTCATAGGACAGTTCTTTCGAGTTGACGCCATATAGGCGACCTGCGCGTATATGAGGGGACCTACCTATGATAATATCTTTTTTTTGTTAGTGGCTTTACGTCGCACCGACACAGACAGGTCTTATGGCGAAGATGGGATAGGAAAGGGCTAGGAGAGGGAAGGAAGCGACCGTGGCCTTAATTAAGGTACAGCCCCAGCATTTGCCTGGTGTGAAAATGGGAAAGCACGGAAAACCATCTTCAGGGCTGCCGACAGTGGGATTTGAACCCACTATCTCCCGGATGTAAGCTCACAGCTGCGCGCCCCTAACCGTACGGCCAACTCGCCCGGTATGATGAATTCTTATAGTGAAGGCGGCACACACACACACACACAATCCCCGAGGCAACGGAATTAACCAACGAAGGTTAAAATCCCCGCGCATCGAACCCGGGACCCCTTGGACAAAAGGCCAACACGCTAACCATTTAACCATTTAACGTAATAATCGTATAACACCGAGCGAATTGGTCGTGCGGTTGAAGGTGCGTAGCTTTGAATTTGCATTCGGAGATGGTCGGTAGAGCTGTTCAAAACAACGCGCAGATTCGCTCGAACTCATTTACAAAAATTGGTCTCTCTCAGTCTCGACTCGTTCAGAGGTTTCTGAATGCTAGATTTCGTATTTTTTAAAGTTTAAAAAAATGTTATTGGCTTTACGTCCCACTAACTACTTTTACGGTTTTCGGAGACGCCAAGATGCCGGAATTTAGTCCCTCAGGAGTTCTTTTACGTGCCTGTAAATCTACCGACACGAGGCTGACGTATTTGAGCACCTTCAAATACCACCGGACTGAGCCAGGATCGAACCTGCCAAGTTGGGGTCAGAATTTTTTTTTTTTTAAGTTGTACCACTACTCCAGTCCGTGAGCGATATGATGTACAATCTCCTGTATCTAAATTTGTATTCACATAGAGCACTTTAGAAAACGAATTTTGATCTTGAGGGACTCCATTCTCCTCGCTCTTGGATTTCTCAGATTCCGGCGGATGTCGGTTATAGTAGCGGCTACTGTAGATCGAACTGTAAGCTAAGCACGGATACACATTCATCTTTCAGAGCTTGATACTACCATGTTTGTAATGGAGTTGCGGGCACCTGTTGCATTCTTGCGTCGTGACTGGCATGCCGCCTGCTACTTGCAATTCGCGCGCGTGATTCATCGCACGCACAGCCCCGTCTAACAAAAGACCGCGCACTGCTGTCCTTCGACCTTGACTTGTTCACAGCATAATCCGGTAACATATTTTGCGCTTAAAAATAGTCTGCTAATTATTTCAGTTGTATCATGCGCACATGGCATACCGGCTCATATGAAATGCAATAATTTAAATACAGTGGACCGATTGTAGAAACGGTATTTAGACCATGCTTACGGTTAAACAGTGTCTGAGTATGGCTACCGCATTACAAAGACATTATTTATCACTTAAACACCGTCTAAAACCGACGTTCAACCGCTGCCATGTTTAAACACTGCCGAGAACACTGTTTAACCTCAAATTTTAGGAGTGAATCACAGTCAGAGGTTATATACCATGAAATATACATATGAGACAAGGGACACTCCGGTAACTGTCAACTTGACTACAATTTTTGGTAACCTATATATTTTATTTCCGATAATTTCCCTCGAATAGGTCACATCGACTACATCCATACCAGAATAACCAGAATAACATGTCCCGATCGTCAGAAGGCTGTCACATACATCAACCGGGTGGGATTCATTTATTACATTTACTGCCAAGTAAGCACACATAATATTGACACTAAAAAGTATGTTGTGTTTTTTTTTCCCTCAACCTACATCTATATGGCCCGTACAACTCATTCGGTTACACAGTAATATAGCTTCATCTTCCCTTCGTAGAAGCTATTTACATTACACACTCACCGTAACAAAACTATAATCAAAGCTACACTTCCTCGTACGGTGGCGTTTCGCTTTAGTGTTGATAATATAATGAGATTTTATTTCCACCGAAAGCGATATTCTTATCTGTGGGCAAGTCATGCTTAGTCATATTTGAGTAATGTGTAGGAAGACGACAGTTCACTTTATGTTCGGCGCACGCACCGACGAATTTTATCGCTTGCGACAAGCAGAGCTGCATGGAAGATACTTCTGTTTCCATTTTCGAACCAATATTGACACTTTTAACGACGTCTACCTGAACACCGGTTGAACATTGTTTATGCAATTGATGATCGTGCTCGACTTGACGTTGTTTAGGTAGACGTTGTCTAAGGCTTAAAACTAGTCGTCGTTCCTGCAATTGGTCCTGTAGGTTCTAAAACGCAAGTCAGAGTTGTTCTTAGGCTTGGCTAAATTGACATCACCTAGGGAAATCGGCTAGACGATTGCCTGTTTAAATTATGAACATAAAATACCAAATTTTAATACAATTGCAGCTCATGCTCATTGCATGATGCGATACATAATGTCGTTAACATAATAACATTCTGTAATTGGCAGTCCATAACGGATGGATATTCATGTTAATGTATGAAGATAACGTGCCTTTGTTACAGCGGGATGACGGGAATGGAAGAAATCAGTGCGTGCGGAGTAAAATATTGCTGTATTGTATCACACACGACAACATTACTATATCTCACATTATCATTAAAGGATTAAATTTTGCAATTCTTTCCTTGTTTTTAAAATATTACTTTCCTTCTGTAATCCTGATTGACGTTTCCTGTACTGTACGTTTATCATCCTATCAGAATAACAGTCTAGAAAATAGTTCTCTTATATAATAACTGAGTGAGTTGGCAACGCAATTCGAAGCGTGTTAGCTTCAATTCGGGTGGTAGTGAGTTCGAACCCTACTGTCGATAACCCTGAAGATGATTTGCCGTCGTTTTCTATTTTCAAAGCAGAGAAATCAGATAATGGGGCTGAACGTTAATTAAGGCCAAGGTCACTTCCTTTTCTGTCCTAGCCCTGCCTCATCCCATCATCGCATAAGACCTATTTGAATCACTATGATGTAAAACAAGTAATAATAATAATATATTGGCTTTACGACCCACTAACTACTTGTACGATTTTCGGAGAAGCCGAGGTGCCGGAATTTAGTCCCGCAGGAGTTCTTTTACGTACCAGTAAATTACCGGCACGAGACTGACGTATATGAGCACCTTGAAATACCATCGGACTGAGCCAGGATCGAACCTGCCAACTTAAGGTCAGAAGACCAGCGCCTCAACCGTCTGAGCCACTCAGCCCGGCAAAAAAAGAAAGACCATAATAACTCATAACATTATTGTGTTCGGTTCCTCTACTAGTTAATTTACTGTTAATGTATTTTCATCATTTATTTAGCGTCGCAATGAGTTACATGTCCACCCTAAACCTCTTGTGTTGCGGTCAACCTTGAACGTCTGTCGAAGCTGTAGGGTATAGCCCTAGAGAAGAGTCGGCTGTCCGAACTGATAGATCACTGGACAATACCTACCTGCCGAGCACCTGCCAGACTACAATAATGATTTCCGCTGCTCTGGGTGCCTTCTCCGACATGCGAAACTGCTCACATTACCAGACTGACAAAGAGGAGTCAAAAAAGAACAGACTGAGAAATATCCTGCTACAGAATGATGGTTCATACAGGTTGTCAAAATGGCAAATAAACATGCATGTAAGTGGAGATGAAGTGCGAACACTTTTTTAGAATAAATCGGACTGCAGGCTTAACATACTAGGTAAGTGAAACGAGTACTTTTTCATGTACTGTACAGAACTTTTCCATGTCAAAAAGACCAGTAATAAAAACAACAGAAAATGTTCATCACACAAATGAACTTACTCTATACTATTACCGCTTTCCCCACATTGTAAGGTCGCGGGTGCAACTGTGGCGAACATGGGGATTTGGCCCTGTTTTACGACCGGATGCCCTTCCTGACGCCAACCATATATGGAGAGATGCAATCACTATTGCATGTTTCTGTGGTGGTTGGTATGTAGTCATCGCACAAATTAACTAACACGACTTAATTGCATTTGACCAGCATGGACATCTTACACCTCGGACAGTATATTCATACTGACAGTTTTGAACTCCTGATAATCAACTCCCAACAGAAGTAATTTATTGAAATTAATGGTCCCCATCTCGCCAATATTTATGCTGTCAGTAAAAATAAGAACGTTTTTGCAATCCCCCGTAATACCACTTCAACAAAATTTCAACTAGTGGTTGTTCTTGGAATTCCAGTGGATTCTGTATATGAATGACAAGCTAGTGGCATACTTTTGCCGCCAAACAGAATTTTCCCCTAGTCACAAGAGATAAACAAATAGGGGAGAGTGAATGAGGTTAGGTATGGGCGCCACATGAGGTCACAATGGGACCCACTGTTCGGCCTCTGACAACCCCACCGTCTTCATAAGGCGACAGGTCTTTTCTGCAGCTGGTTGTCTTCAACAGGTCCAACCACCATGCTAGTTCACAGACCGGTTTAAATAGCAACTATTAAGAATACTGTGTCAGTGGTCAACACGCACGCACGTGCTCACACACACTCACACACAGAGAGAGGGAGAGAATAGACTTATAGTTTAGTGACATAAGTGAAACGTCTCACAACTGCAGAGAAGTTATTAATATTACATCAGTATCTACGATAAAAAACAAATTGATCTTGCAAGCAAATGGTGGAACGAGAAGGAAAGGGGATGGGATACACAATCTGTTAGGTTTGTTGTTGTTTGAGTTATCAGTCCATAGATTGGTTTGATGCAGCAATCCATGCCACCCTATCCTGTACTAACCTTTTCATTTCTACGTAATTGCTGCATCCTATATTTGCTCTAATCTGCTTGCCATATCCATATCTTGGTCTACCCCTGCCGTTCTTACCGCCTTCACTTCCCTCAAAAACCAACTGCACAAGTCCTGGGTATCTGCTATCATTCTATTCTTCACCTGGTCACACTTAACCAAATCGATCTCCTCTCACCAATTCGATTGTGTCATTCGTGATTCGATCTGTCCATCTCACCTTCAGCATTCTTCTGTACCACCACATTTCAAAAGCTTCCATTCTCTCTCTTTCTGAGACCGAGCTCGATAGCTGCAGTCGCTTAAGTGCGGCCAGTATCCAGTATTCGGGAGATAGTAGGTTCGAGCCCCACTGTCGGCAGCCCTAAAAATGGTTTTCCGTGGTTTCCCATTTTCACACCAGGCAAATGCTGGGGCTGTACCTTAATTAAGGCCACGGCCGCTTCCTTCCCACTCCTAGCTCCTTCCTGTCCCATCGTCGCCGTAAGACCTATCTGTGTCGGTGCGACGTAAAACAACTAGCAAAAAAAAAAAATCTCTTTCTGAGCTGGTTATCGTCCATGTTTTACTTCCATACAATGCCATGTTCCAGACGAAAGTTTTCAAGAACATCTTTCTAATTCCTGTATCAGTGTTCGAAGTGAGCAAATTTCTTTTCTTAAGAAAGGCTTTCTTTGCTTGTGCTAGCCTGCATTTGATGTCCTCCTTACTTCTGCCATCGTTAGTTATTTTACTACCGAAGTAACAATATTCATCTACTTCCTTTAAGACTTCATTTCCTAATGGAATATTTCCTGCATCACCTGACTTCGTTCGACTGCACTCCATTACTTTTGTTTTGAACTTACTCATTTTCATCTTGTACTCCTTACCCAAGACTGTCCATACCATTCAGCAATTTCACCAGATCTTCTGCAGTCTCAGATAACAATATCATCAGCAAATCTTAGGGTTTTAATTTCCCCTCCTTGGATTGCAATTCCCTTCCCTTTCCTTTATTGCCTTTACTGCTTTTACTGCCTGTTAGGTTATCAATCCGAAGGTTGGTTATGGGGAAATCACGAAGACTTTATTTCAAAATGAGGCATGCTAAGCAGGATGATAAATGAGGTAGTTCGCCTTTGCTTTCCTCACTGGACCAGGAAGTGCCATTACAGCACAACTGACCCTTTACGTAGCACTTTTCATAACTCTCAGACGCAGTAGTCGTGCTCTTAATGCCATTACTGAGCACCAAGTTTACCTTAGCAGCTTCCTTACAATCGCAGCCGTAAGTGAGACTGAGACTTCGGTGGAGTACCGAGGAAGTGGCTGCGCGGTTTGAGTCTCGTAGCTGTGAGAATTCTTTAACGTGTTAGAGACCAAGTGCTATCGACTTCTGCCGGCATCGAACACACGCTGTTTTGGAAACAGGAGGGTAACTACTAACCGACTGTGCTACTTTGGTCGGCGATTGTGCATCTCCAACTGAAGGGAATAATCACGAAAGTCCTAGAATTGGTTATTTTTATAATACAAGTTCTTTTCACTTAGTTTGGTCCGGATTTGAGGGTTAACTAAAGAAAGAGAGAGATGAGTCAGCTTTTACTCGATGAGTTATAGTGTTTCATGCATTTCTAGGGTGAACACATCATTATCACCCATACATATCGAATATCGCACCTCTGTATTCACATAATCTGTCGTCCCATTGCTGAAAGATATACTGTAAAAAAAATAGCATCCATCTATGTATCATTCATTCTATATGGCTCCCTAATTTGAAAGACCCCAGAAGAAGTTTGCATTGGAAGAATCAAAGAAACGTTCAGTATAAGGTACTGATTGAAGAATGTGCTAGTGCAACATCCTGAATATTTAAAGTAAATCATCTGTCAAACTTATGTAGCATCTGGTTAATATTCAGAACATATATTAACAACCATCGACAATTGTGACATAGATGAATATGAAGAGATTCCATTGCTATTAAACTCGAATCAAAGACGTAAAAGGACATGAGCCAAGACAACTACGATACATTTAACTCCCATTAAATAAGAACAGGAGATATTGCATTGCCGACATGTACACTTTCATATTTCACCACATACTATATCCAGCATCATCACAATCAACAAGCGTTCGAAAATATTACTTTTTTTGTCTTCTGTAAAATTCTATTCTATTGATATATAAGCCTACACCGTTTTGACGAAACTCTTGAATTCATGCCGGAAACTAGCATGTCTGAATATTGAAAAAAAAACAGCCAAAATATCCTGAACTCACTCCGTTATTCACTTTCTTAGGCCTTGCGCGTATTTATTGCGAGAGATCGTGTGACTGAGAAGATATTTTACAATGCAACAAACTAGTTCCTCATTAAGAAAACTCTGATGTTTTGCAGGAAGGGGTAATTTGTGTGCATGTTTAGCCAGCAAAGCAGCATATTTGTACGCCAATCAGCATTTTGTTGGCTTGTTTACTCAACCGTGTTCTTTTTCTGTACGTGCATCGATGAAGTATCCAGTTGGATGGCATCTGGTTGTCTTCTGTTCCCAGTCTGAGTGTGATATAGCACATCAAGAAATGCTAAAAGGGAGCAAAGGCATTTCTCTTCCACTTTTATATTGTTCTGTTTTCCCCTTATATGTTTGAACCAAGGTCGTCCGGATCATGTCATTAAGCAGTAATTCTTCGAACTCTGAGCTGTCCGTATGTCCTTATCTAGGGCAAAACCAGTGTTAATAGGTATGGCATTGAAAATATCCGGTTACCCTTTCGGTCTGTGTGAGAGAAACCATGTACGTAATGTCTAATGGAGTTTTCTTATACTTAATCTGATCACAGTAATTGTACCACAGTTTCAGCAACAACAATAATAATTTTAGTAACGAATATTAACATTGCTCCAAGATTCCTAAACTCAAGATATGGCAGAATCAGTAGAATGAATAAATTGAAGTACCTAGAGGAAATAATACAGCCAAACGGCCTAGATAAAGAAGCAAATAAAAATAGAGCTTAAAAATGGAATTGACATATCAATCAACGAAAGACATTTACAATAAAAATCACTCTCATTTAAAACATCAAACTATACAACACTCATAAAACCGAATGCGGCAGAATGTTCTGTATTAAACAAAAAAGGGAGAAATTAAAGAATTAGAGAAAAAGGGAAAACACCGACGGAGATACTTGGACCAAGAAAGGTTGGGAGTACTTGGATGAAAAGAAGTAATAAATTTATAGCCAAACTGAAAAATTGCCAGGTGTCTTCAGGAAAAGAAAAATTTCGTTCTATGGTCACTTGGTTAGGATTCCATCAGTAACCGGTATTCTCTGCTGGGACTATTTCATACGCCTTTAAAGAAAAGATAACCTAAACTGCATCTAATAAGTAATCCGTTGTTGAAGAGGAAAATCATCTGTTTACTTCGTATAATGCTGGGAGTTGGTTCTCCACCTGCTCCAGACATGGGTGGTGGGCACCCCTTTGTAGTTCAGCGCATGTGGTGAGCATTCCCCGTTTTTGCTTGCCTGCGAGGGCGGAGAACTACCCTCTCTTCATCCCCAAGTCGTGTTTACCCGTAGCCGTTTAGCATTTTATTCCTTAAACAAGAGGCATTTTCGAGTTGATAGGGAGATGCATCTTCAAACATGACTAGTCTTTACCTAGCGTGTCTACCAGAACAAATGTTTACCACGCTATATCAGCGACCATCGTCTGACTTTTTATAACAAATACATATAGCACCTGTAAACATTGCTTAGAAAGAAGGTATAGCCGTAAAATTCCATTACTGGTGTGTGCCATAGTGGAAGATGGTATTTATTAAGCTGTTGAAGAGAGAGAATCTCCCAGAAGCGGTTATTGAAACGCATGCATTATTATTTCTCGACATTCTTATACAATGCAATCAACATATATGTTAAAGAGATAATGGAGCAAGGTTCTTATGCTGAAGGTTGTAGGTTCGAAACTCTGCGCAGGCCGTTGGCATTTAAGAATGTTTAAATTAAGAGACATCCATGTCAATACATTTAGTAATACGATTAAAAATTTTCAGGGCAAATATCTGACATCTTGTAAAATCGATTGACATCTAAGGGAGTTCTGTTATTATTATTATTATTATTATTATTATTATTATTATTATTATTATTATTATTATTATTATTACCTATTTTACTACAAAATCATGTTTTCAGATGACACCATTGTAACGCAGATCTTGATATGATAAAAATCATTTTCCGTTTGTGCCGAGATCTTAAGCGTATAGTTTGAAATTAGCATAGGTTTTTGCAATTGAGAATCCAGAATTATTCTTCTCTTGCTTGGACTTTTCCTGACTACTTGGGGTCAGCTCTTCATGATAAGTAAGCCCAATTACACGGCCGGATGCCTCTCCTGATGCGAACCCTATGTGGAGGAGGGATGTATTCATATGGATTTTTGTGTGTGTGGTTTTTTTTATACGTTGTATGCGAATGAGGTCGATCTCGGTCAGGCATTCAACCCGGGACTCTGAACCATTACGCTGACCATTCAGCCAAGGAACCGTACTGAAAACCCAGTATTGATTGGCCGATATTACACGTATGTTATTTTACACACGTTACCAGTCTTTTCGGAGTGACTCATGCGATGTAGTTCTATTTTTGACCGCTACATTTAACCTTGGCACTCCCGCCACTTAATGAAACTATTAAGGAAGAGATGGTGATGCTCTGTCCAGCTGCTTCCAGCCCGCTAATTTATTCCTCATTGATCTCGCTTGTGAATATTTCTCTGTGCCAGATGATGAGCAGAAATCTTAACTCCCGGAACATACGATATCTCATTGAGCATGATGTTTCTGGGGTAGCCTATAAACGAAACCAGGGTTGGCCGTAGTGGGAACTGTGCTATCATGATTGGCATGGTATTCTTTTGTAGGATTAGAATCATGACATGTCTGATAGATTTAATGATCCAGTTTATTTTATTTTCATCATAAAGGAAGTTAAGTCGAATGCTTCGAATTATAAACCTTGCATAACAATAATACCTAAAAGACTTCTGTTATAATCATTCTTCTTTTTTTTCTTCTTCTTCTTCTTCTTCTTCTTATTATTATTATTATTATTGTTAAATTGCTTTGCATCGCACCGACACAGATAGGTATTATGGTGACGATGGGGTAGGGAAAAGGCTAGGGGTGGAAAGTGAGTCACCGTGGTTTTAATTAAGGTACAGTCCCAGTATTATTATTATTATTATTATTATTATTATTATTATTATTATTATTATTATTATTATTATTATTATTATTAGGTAAGGAGGAGACCATGATGTCGAACTTCTTAATATGGTAATCAGTAACCGGGCAATTAAGTCCGTTCCTCATTAGGTGTAGGATACGACACCATGCGGGGATCCAAGGTTCTCATCCCAGCCTTGGCAGTGGCTGTTGACTGAATAACACAACGGTGTCCTAAGTCCCCAGAAGGAATGAACTTAAACTCGGCAACTGAAGTTCTGCCTTAACTGACCGCAATGGCAATGTCACGGTGATTTTGACCCGTTATGGGCGTCGAATAACAAGTAACTGGTCTGCATCTATTTTTCGAAGCCTGAGCCTTAGTACCTAATGAGTCAAGGGAGGAAGGAAGTTTTAACGTGAAATAAATTTCAGGATTTTTCTTTTTCAATGTTTAACATTACGTAATCTCGTTTCTTGAAATCATCTCATAAATAAAACTCCCCATACGAGATAGGAGATGTCAGAGGTCTCATAAAGCGTTGTTTAACCTGTGCCAACGTGGCACATACCTCCAAGCGCCTGTGCAAACATAACCTATAATTCTGTTACATTGCCGTGCCCCTCTAAAAGTTCATACAGAGCAGTGTTCATACCCAAGATTGGAGGTGAAACCGACACCGGGACAAAATCATAAAAATAGGGAGAAAGGAAGGATATTTATTAGAGGTATAGACTATAAAGCCGCTTCTTGGAACAGGTAGATATTCAAGTACAAAGAAACGTCTCGGCAACGTCTTTTTTTTTTTTTTTAATCTAGTTTCTCTTACGGTGGGGAAGAGGTGATTGACCGTTTGTTGTTTGTTGTGGGAATCCACAGGGGTTGTAAGTACATGGGAGGTGAATATTATATTTTGTTAATTAAAATTAATCCTGATAAAATACAAAATGCAAAGAACATATAATTCCTTTCTTCTTTTTTGAATGACTATACATTTTCCACAAGTAATTCTTTCTTTCTTTTTAAATATCCATACCGGCCATGAAGGCCCTTGAAAGGTTGGAAGGTTAAAAGTTTTCACCATACGTAACCTCGACACTTGGTGGGGTAGAGTGGTTAGCTCTACGCCCGACCACCTTTGCCCTCAAGAATTAACCTGGTGCTCGCTCTTCGTGCAGCTGAGTGAACCTCGTGTGTACCTCCGGAAGAGGAAAACTCGTTTCTTGAATTTTTCGACTTCCTGGCGGGGAATCGAACCCACGTCCTTCCAGGTGAACAGCACGCCACGCATTAGGTGTGCATGCCATGCCCTATAGAACAGTGGCGAGGTGGGTAGAGACGATCAAACGGGGTTGAGTATCAACTGCTGATTTGCCTCGTCCATGGACAAAGACGTACGGAGTAGATTATTTCGAAGGTTTGTAACCAGTGGAGACCTGTCCTTTGTACGTAGTCTTGTGTATTTGCTGGCTATACCACAATAAAACAATGTTTACCAGTGGCCTGTGTTCTGTCACTTTCCTACGAGAATCTCCTGAAGTCAGAATTTGTCTTCAGGCACTGTGCATAAGTACATGCCCTATATTTCCAAATGCATATCGTCGCTTCACCGGTAAAACGTATTCCACAATACTCTTCCTATCCATTATTCTCCTTAAGACTGGTCACGCCTCCCAGCCACATATGGATACGCAGTCCATCAGAACAATGTCCGTTGTGTTCGTTTTCCTATGTCGGCGAGTGAAGGAAAATGAACCTTACATGCATTGTACACTAGGAGTGCATAAATACACTGACTGACAGTGACAATGCAACACCAAGGAGGAGTGGTTCGAAAGGGATGAAAGTTGGGGAAAAAACAGAGACGGCACGGACGAATAATTGATGTTTATTTCAAACCGATATGCAGGTTACACAATGCGCACGGCATCGACTCAGTAGGATGTAGGACCACCGCGAGCGGCGATGCACGCAGAAACACGTCGAGGTACAGAGTCAATAAGAGTGCGGATGGTGTCCTGAGGGATGGTTCTCCATTCTCTGTCAACCATTTGCCACAGTTGGTCGTCCGTACGAGGCTGGGGCAGAGTTTGCAAACGGCGTCCAATGAGATCCCACACGTGTTCGATTGGTGAGAGATCCGGAGAGTACGCTGGCCACGGAAGCATCTGTACACCTCGTAGAGCCTGTTGGGAGATGCGAGCAGTGTGTGGGCGGGCATTATCCTGCTGAAACAGAGCATTGGGCAGCCCCTGAAGGTACGGGAGTGCCACCGGCCGCAGCACATGCTGCACGTAGCGGTGGGCATTTAACGTGCCTTGAATACGCACTAGAGGTGACGTGGAATCATACGCAATAGCACCCCAAACCATGATGCCGCGTTGTCTAGCGGTAGGGCGCTCCACAGTTACTGCCGGATTTGACCTTTCTCCACGCCGACGCCACACTCGTCTGCGGTGACTATCGCTGACAGAACAGAAGCGTGACTCATCGGAGAACACGACGTTCCGCCATTCTCTCATCCAAGTCGCTCTAGCCCGGCACCATGCCAGGCGTGCACGTCTATGCTGTGGAGTCAATGGTAGTCTTCTGAGCGGACGCCGGGAGTGCAGGCCTCCTTCAACCAATCGACGGAAAATTGTTCTGGTCGATATTGGAACAGCCAGGGTGTCTTGCACATGCTGAAGAATGGCGGTTGACGTGGCGTGCGGGGCTGCCACCGCTTGGCGGCGGATGCGTCGATCCTCGCGTGCTGACGTCACTCGGGCTGCGCCTGGACCCCTCGCACGTGCCACATGTCCCTGCGCCAACCATCTTCGCCACAGGCGCTGCACCGTGGACACATCCCTATGGGTATCGGCTGCGATTTGACGAAGCGACCAACCTGCCCTTCTCAGCCCGATCACCATACCCCTCGTAAAGTCGTCTGTCTGCTGGAAATGCCTCCGTTGACGGCGGCCTGGCATTCTTAGCTATACACGTGTCCTGTGGCACACGACAACACGTTCTACAATGACTGTCGGCTGAGAAATCACGGTACGAAGTGGGCCATTCGCCAACGCCGTGTCCCATTTATCGTTCGCTACGTGCGCAGCACAGCGGCGCATTTCACATCATGAGCATACCTCAGTGACGTCAGTCTACCCTGCAATTGGCATAAAGTTCTGACCACTCCTTCTTGGTGTTGCATTTGCTCTGTCAGTCAGTGTATGTAATGCAAATGTACATTGACCCTCGTAGTAATTATTACCTCTACAGAATAACAATGTTATTATGCTGTAATGTATTTTGCGCCCTTCAGTTTTTAATCGTCCGAATAGATGTACGAGTACCGGTTTTTTGCATGGAAAGGAATTATTTACCCACTCAGATCGTCTGCATTTAAACACTCTGGCCTCCACGAAGTGTTTCCTTATGTTCTATAAAATTTAAGAAAATTAATTCAATACCATCTTGCAGCTTGTAAAGAAGTGCAACGAGTAGGGTATCAAAATTAGCATTTCCAAGTCCAAAGTTATGCCAGTAGAGAAGAAACGTAAGAAAATCGAGTGTCGAGTAAAGGGGCCCTTAGACGTGCAATATTATTGCGCAATATCGGGGTTTGTGCAATAAAATTGATACGTGTGTATTTAATATTGAAGGGTTGTGCAATATATTGTACAAAATCAAGGAAGTTTGAAATATATTGCGCAAATCGCAATATCCCGTCCTCCCACCAGTTGCTATCAACAAGCGTTGGAGAAGGTATCGTAATGGCAGGCAAAAAGGAGGAGAAAAAGTTTATTTTGGAGTTTATCGAAGTGTACCATGCCTTCCGGCTCTGTGGGTCGTTAAGAGCAAAGCGAGGAATTCCTCATATACAATTCACCATTCATGCGCAGAAAGTTTCGAAAATCATTTGGTTCCCATTTTCTCAGTTCATTGAGTAAATTTTCATGAGTGTACTTCTCTCTGTCTAGAAACCACTGTTTGGCCCTTGTGCTTCTTTTCAGTTTCTGCTTCTTTTTGGCACTTGCGCCCACGGTAATCAAAACGCAGCAAAGATCAGTGTCACGCAATATAATTACCAAATAAAATACCGGCATGGACTGACTATATATTGCAACGCATATTGTACGTCTATGACCGCTTTGCACAATATATTGCACAACTATCAATATTATCTCCACACGATTCTATTTATTGCACTAACTCGATTTTTGTGCAATAATATTGTACGTCTATAGGCAGCTAACAATATATTGTACAATCCATTTTGCGCAATAATATTGCACGTCTATGGGCCCCTTAAGGAATACAAAACTACAACAGGTAGATGATTTCAGGTATTTAGAATGTGCATTTTCCTACGATGATGGTACCTATACTAAGTTAAGTGGAACTGAGTCAAGTTGCGGCAAAGCTAATGCCGTAAGTTCGCAGTTGCGATCAACAGTATTCTGAGTAAGAAAGTAGTAAGCTCCGGGGTGAAAATATCTTTACATCGGTCTATTTTCAGACTGACTAAAAGCGGGTCGGCTCGGGATATCTTATTAATAAATTGAAAATACCGGACATGAAAGTAGCAAGAATGATTTCTGGTACAGAAAGGCGGTAACAGTTGCAGGACAGTACTCGAAATGAGGAGATAAAGAGTTAAGTTAGGAATGAACGCGATGAATTAGACCTTCGGTGGTGGGGTCATGTGAGAAGAATGGAGGAGATAGATGTTTGGCTTTGGAGCGAGGCCAAGGCGACGATGTTTAGACTTCGGTTTTAGTGGTTTGATGACGAGAGGTGTGAAACTAAACGGAGCTAGTTGCTAGTAGAGGATTGTGGAGGCGGTTGTTTAATTCACCGAAGATTGTCAGAGATGACAGTATGTTAGTAGTATCGTTAACTTAAATTAGAGTCGGAGCTAATCTTTTCAGCTTCCACTATCCAAACATCTGTGAAGAAACCAAGGCGTCCAATGTCCTCTATTCACAGTCAACACTTGGTCTACCTCTGATCCTGCTTACTTTAAAGTTTTTAAATAATATTCAACTCGTTATATCCTTCGCTTTTCCTAACCTCTACGGCAGGGATATTAGGATCATCTCTTGAACAATGTATCGCAATCGTAATGAACTTTTTCAAACGAAGCCAGTGGTCTTCAGTGACCATAATCCTAGAATTTTCTTCCTCTTGAATTATTTACGGTCTGACGAAACCTCTAAACCAAGGCTGTCGCTCTAAAAAGTTTTTGTTGTTTATTTTTTATGTCGCAGCAACACATGTCTTAATGCGACAATGGGATAGGGAAGGGCTAGGCGTGGGAAGGAAACGACCTTGGCCTTAATTAAGTTACAGCCCCAGCATTTGCCCGGTGTAAAAATGGGTAACCACGGAAAATGTTCAGGGCTACCGACAGTGGGGTTCAAGCCCGCTATCTCCTGAATGCAAGCTGATAGCTACGTGACCTTGCTCTAAAGTGGTTACTGTCTAATGTGAGTATGAATCAAAAAGGTATTCACGTTTATGCGTTAACTGGCTTAACCTGAAGGAAAGCCGACCATCTTTCACGTGATTCCTGGCGTCTCGTTGTTTGATCTTCTTAGTAGTGTAATGTTTGATATTCCCATACGTCGCTTGTTCTCAGTGGATGCATTGTGCCCGCAGTACAGCTGCACGAACATTAGATTATTCCTGGCGGGAAACAGTTGTAGTGATAAGCTTATTGTCGACACATTATTTGATATTGGTACAGATCACCGTGCATTCGCTACAAGCAGTGTTCTCTTGTTGCAAATGAACTGCAGTGAATGCACTGCTTGGGGAGGGAGTTTGCCTCCTATTCTGTGGTTCAGCTTTATACACGGAATAGACCATAGTGCCGAAGTTTTACTGTTTTATATTGTTGTAACTTTGATTTTTATCTCGTACTGTGGAATGACCTGTAAACCCATAGTGAATTGTCTACGAAGACCTTCCTCGACCACCTTGCATGTGGCTTTTTCCATATTTCTCTCTTTCTTTTTCACACAGTCGCTAATAAACACGGAAACAATAGTTTAATTTGGCTTATGATCATTGCAGTGAGAAAGTGACGAAATCGTGTTTTTTGTTTGATAGAAGGCAAAATTTTCTCATAGTGCCAACCCCGTCATGTAGGGATATCGTGCCTGCCTGTTACCCGAACGCCCTGGGTTGGATTCCCGGTCCCTCTGAGGATTTTAATTCTGTACACTCAGTTTCGTAAAGCCAACTGAGGAGCTGTGTGATATGAGATGCACAGCACCAGTTCGCAGAATCCTAGCAATACTGTTGAGGAAGTTCATCACGTGACATTCCAAAGTCTTAAAGCAATCGTCTTGGCAGGCCAGGGCCATTAATGGGTTGTTGTGCCACAATTTGCCTTTTTTGTTAATTCACATTTACACCTCTTTTAGTCGGCGCTAACTAAGTAGCTGCTTAAAAGCGATATCCTAGATGTCGTCCTATTTTTCAACCCTGCGTCGCTGAATCAGTGGTGTAATGTCCGACCCATGATCCGAAGTTTGCGGGTTTGATCCCGACTCAATTTTTGGAGAGTCAGAAACCTTGGTGCTGCTTGTCTTTCTTGTTGGCTTGCTAAAGATGGCGCATTCGGTGTCATCCGACAGAATAAAATTATCTCATTCATACAGAAGTATCCGTCCAGACGCACAATCGGAATGTCGAAATTGATAGGTAAGTCGCCTAAATGACAGCACTTCGTCAGGCCTGTAACTCGGTACCTAAGGCAATGCATCATCATCATCATTATTATTATTATTATTATTATTATTATTATTATTATTATTATTGTCCAGCTCCATGGCTAAATGGTTAGCGTGCTGGCCTTTGGTCAGACGGGTCCCGGGTTCGATTCCCGGCTGGGTCAGGAATTTTAACCATCATTGGTTGATTTCGCTGGCATGGGGGCTGGTTGTATGTGTTGTCTTCATCATCATTTAATCTTCATCACGACGCGCAGGTTGTATACAGGCGTCAAATCAAAAAGACCTGCATCTGGCGAGCCGAACATATCCTTGGACATTCCCGGCACTAAAAGCCATACGCCATTTCATTATTATTATTATTATTATTATTATTATTATTATTATTATTATTATTATTATTATTATTATAAAACGCACTGTTTTAATGGACTGATATAAGTTAGGATGACCCAATTAGCGCGCACGCTCTCTCTCTCTCTCTCTCTCTCTCTCACACACACACACATATACAATTATACCTTAAAAAGAATTACAACAGTTATCTAATGAGCGGCTATTTACATCTGGAGCGAGTGACCCTTCCGTAATTTTGATCGACAGCTCTCACCTTTCACTTTTTCTTTTTTTTTATTTCGCCTTAGATTATCACCTTTCACTTGGACGCACCACAGGCCATTGTACATAGCAAGGACTTGCCCACAGATTTGAACACAAGTCTGTCGACAATCACAGAGCACGGCGACTACACGCCCGGCCTGATTCACGCATTTCTTCCAGAAAATACCGAAGGGGGCTACGACAGGGATTTCTCATTTTTCACACCAGGAAAATGCTGGGACTGTACCTTAATTAAGGCCACGGTCGCTTCGTACCCACTCCTAGCCCTTTCCTATCCCATCGTCGCCGTAAGATGTAAAGCAGATTGAAATTATTATTATTATTATTATTATTATCTGGGATGGTTGCCTAGTTGTTCTTCCCTTTAAGACAAATAACGCCACCATACGATGATTGACATAACATCTGTTTTTCTAATGACACTGTCTGCTAAAGTAGACAATATTTATACCATTTAGTTTGGAAAACATTTTTTTCTTGTTTGAATTAGAATGCAGTGTACGGAGTAGGAAACAATCGGATATTAATGGATATGTCCTCTGATTGAACGCCAGGTACTGCATCAGTGGCGACCTGCAATCTCCTAGACATCTGCTGGCTAGGGGCTTTACGTCGCACCGACACAGATAGGTCTTATGGCGACGATGGGATGGGAAAGGCCTAGGAGTTGGAAGGAAGCGGCCGTGGCCTTAATTAAGGTACAGCCCCAGCATTTGCCTGGTGTGAAAATGGGAAACCACGGAAAACCATCTTCAGGGCTGCCGATAGTGGGATTCGAACCTACTATCTCCCGGATGCAAGCTCACAGCCGCACGCCTCTACGCGCACGGCCAACTCGCCCGGTCCTCGACATCTCACATGCTATGAACATACTGAAGTCTTTCGAGAATCAGCTGTAACAAGAAAATGTAATTTCTTACGTGATGTGGAGGTTGACACGAATATTTCACTGCCCTTCCTAGGCTTTCTGTAAGATCATTGTCTTGTCTTTCCTGTAACAAGTCGTACAGATTTGGGTCTACAGACTGGTTCGTTGCCTTTCATGGACATGGATGACGTGTACGGGACCTGTTTTCTCCTGAACGGACGAAATGAAAGGTTGTTTGTATCGTATTGATTGTTCCTCTCGTCATGTCGCTATTCCTCTCTCTAAACGTTAGGTAGCATACAGAACACTGCATCTGCTAAAGAAATGAAAAGGTAAATTGCTGCATTTGATAAGGCTTACTATAAAATGATATTTTGTAATCTTACGCGTTGGATAGCATTTTTCTGTGTAATATCACCAGACAGAACATAATGTTTGTGATCAAGACATAAGGTAATTGAAGATAACGATCAACATAAATTAGCAAAAGCTGTCTAAACTGGACGCTGAATTGGACCGCACCATACATTGGATACGGAGTAGTCCCGCGAGAGAAAATTCTCAATCATACAGAACTCCTGCAAATGTCAGTGTTTAGTTGCAGCCGCCTGTGAATTAACTGAGTGCCTCCACAAACCTCCATTAGCAACTGTAATACAGTAAATAATTTGTAAGGAATTGTCTTGTGTAGCGAAGACTGTAATGGCATGCTCCATTTATCCTAAAATTCCAGAGTTCGATTACCCATTAGACAACCGAGACGTAAACCTTTGGAGAGGCAGGTGGCCCTGGATTTCACCAGCCAACACAATTATTATTATTATTATTATTATTATTATTATTATTATTATAAGTACATACATAATTATAGACCGTTATGCCTTTCAGCGTTCAGTCTGCGAGCCTCTGAATTTACTAAATGTCGCCACAATCCTCTCTTTACAACTAGTGCTGTGGCCCCATTTAGTACTATGTCACTTATCTTTAAATAGTTAGAAACTGAGTCTGACCATCGTCATCTTGGTCTCCCTCTAATTCTCTTTCATTCCGTAAGATCTTTAAGTAAGATTAGCATGGAGTGTTGGTAAGGTACCTTCAGATTGGACAAAAGCAGTAATTGCACCTATCTGTAAGCAAGGGAACAGGAAGGATTGCAACAACTATCGAGGTATCTCATTGGTTAGTATACCAGGCAAAGTATTCACTGAAATCTTGTAAGGGAGGGTGCGATCAGTGGTTGAGAGGAAGTTGGATGAAAAACAGTGTGGTTTCAGACCACAGAGGGGCTGTCAGGATCAGATTTTCAGTATGCGCCAGGTAATTAAAAATGCTACGAGAGGAATAGACAGTTGCGTTTATGTTTCGTAGATCTAGAGAAAGCATATGACAGGGTACTGAGGGAAAAGATGTTCACCATACTGGGGGACTATGGGATCAAGGGTAGATTATTAAAATCAATCAAAAGCATTTATGTTGACAATTGGGCTTCAGTGAGAATTGATGGTAGAATGAGTTCTTGGTTCAGGGTACTTACAGGGGATAGACAAGGCTGTAATCTTTCACCTTTGCTGTTCGTAGTTTACATGGATCATCTGCTGAAAGATGATAATGATGATGATGATGATGATTATTATTATTATTATTATTATTATTATTATTATTGTTATTATTATTATTATTATTGCATGTGCCTATTGCTAGCCTGGAGGCCTGACACTGGCAACCACTATAGCTTAGTTCCTAGGTTGCGGATAGTGGGTGCCTTTATCATCCAGTCCTCGAAGGGCTTTCATCGGCTGTGCTGAGATTACTTTCTTTCCTTGTTTTCTTTGGAGGTTCAATACATCGTTTCCATTGATATTCACTTCATTACCGGATCCTGTAAGTAATGTTAAGCTAGTGGTAAGCTCAACATATAGTATTGTAAGCCGTAGTGTTAAGCACTGGGAATACTTAAGTTGTATGTGAATTTGTCTGTTATGATGCTGGATTCAGAATGTTAAACTAGTAGTATTTCTTGTAATATTTTCTTTCCATGGAATTGCTTGTTGAACTCTTGTTGTTGTTGTTGTTGTAAGTCATAGTGTAAAATTTTGAAATACTTAAGGCTCGTGTGAATTTGTATATGACAGTGTTGTAATGTTAAGCTAGTAGTAAGCTCAATCTGTAGTATTGTAAGCCGTAGTATTAAGCAGTGGAAATACTTAAGTTGTATGTGAATTTGTATATGATGATGCTGGATTCAAAATGTTAAACTAGTAGTATTTCTTTTCCATGGAATTGCTTGTTGTACTCGTGTTGTTTTGTTGTTGTGTAATTATGTTTTAACTTTATTTTATTATCACAATACTGTAAGTGATCATTGCCACCAGGATATTTCCCAGTTGCGATGTATTTGTTAATAAAAGTAAGAGCGAGTTGGTTGCGCGGGTCGGGCGTATAGCTGTTAGTTTGCATCCCGGAGTGGTGGGTTCGAATTCCACTGTCTGTAGCTCTGAAGTTAGCTTTCCTCGATTTCCCCATTTTCACACCTAGCAAATGCCCGTTGGTTGCTTCCTTCCCAGTCCTAGCTCTGTCTTATCCCATCGTCGCCATAAGATCTGCCTGAGTCGGTGCGACGTAAAACCAACAGCAAAATATACTGTATTACTGGCTGAACCTGTACAGTACATTTTTACCAATGATTCATTGTATGCTTATACAGTTTTTAGGAGAGTTGAATTTCTCCAGCACCAAACCATATACTGTAGTTGGAATACAGACTTGAGTAATTTTGCACACATTCACTTACAGTATAATAGAACTTGGTGAGCAGAACTGCTTCAGCTCATGTGAGCTGTTCATTTTATTTCGTTATCCATCAGCTATTGCTGTCTACTGTCATTCCTGGCCATTATGGTTAGGCGGCGCTTCGGAAAGCGATATCTCTTGTTGATAATGAAGTTAATCATGATTTCGAATTGATAGCGGAAAAAAAGTTGTGGTATGCTCTTGGAATGCCTTTGTAAGCCGCCAGATCCAATTAAATATTTCACATAATAAAGTACTAGTCGATGAGATTGGAGCATGTTCGAAGTCTTTGTTCACCTGCAGCCGCTTAAGCATGATTCAATTGCCGCCTGTAGCAACCCATGAGTCAACAAAAGCAGGCCAGAGTTAATGAAGTCCGATCCATTTACTTCATTCTAAAACCGTTTTGATTGCCTTTCTTCAATTAATTACAGGGTGATGAATGAACCTTTTGTCAAATAAAGAGATTATTCCTCTGTTGGAGCAAAGCAATTTTCCTCTTCACCTGTCATATATACTTGATAAGGCGTACGGCATAATTCTGAACCCGTTACATTGGCTCTCAGAATATTTACACGTACACAGAGGGTTGTGCCCATGTTGTCAGTACATTTTTTAAATCTGTAGCCCATAGTTCTAATGACTTCCTACCAAGTAGGCCTATCGCCAGTTACTTGAACATGAAATAAGAATTTGACCAAATTATTAAACTCGGTGGGTTTTTTTTTTCATACATTACTGTTAATGCTTTAATTTTCATATTAAGCTCACAGGTCGTAAGTTCGCCTGTGTTTGATAAATTGAAGCCTTTTCGGAATGCTGTGCAGCTCAAGTATTCAAATTGTTCGAGGTGTGGCAACTGAGCAATTTCTTTGCTAGCTTCTCACCAAGGTGGCCATGATTTGTTTTCTGATCAATGTACAGTAAGTACAATTTTCGAAATGAATAGTCAGCCTTCAGTGGTTTGTACCTCACATAAAAAATGAAGATGCTGTTGAGTTATAACTTAAAATTACAAGACATGTAAGTGGAGGGCAATGTTCTTAATGTAATGCATGTGCTGTTATGAATATATGTACACTTGGCGAGATGACAATAATGATGATGATGATAATAATAATAATAATAATAATAATAATAATAATAATAATAATTACAGATGTTAAGAAACAACCAGGTGATCGAGGAAGTGGCATGGCGTTGACAAAGATACAGCTTCAGCATTTGCCTGAAATGAAAATGGAAAATCATGCAAAACCAAATCCTAACTTGTTTTTCCCGGCTTATTATTTTCCTGTCTCTCTCGTCGTTTTGATTCTTTGTCCCACTGTCAGCAGTCCTGTTGATGATTTTCAATGGTTTTTCCATTTTCATTTCACAAATGCTGTGGCTGTATCTTTGTCAATGCAATGCCGCTTCCCTGAACACCCGAGTGTTACTTAAATTATGTAGCTATGGAAGGGAGTTAAGTAATAATAATAATAATAATAATAATAATAATAATAATAATAATAATAATAATAATAATACGCGGTACGCGCAGTCCCGTCACCTCGCCACGTCTAGAAATATTCATAACATCACCTGCATTACACTAAGAACATTGCCCTCCACTTACGTTGTTATTACAGCGTCTCGAGAGCCGAACAATGGGACATTAGTTGATGTTTTGCATAACAACGCGAGCAGCCTGTTGACAAGAGACATGAGACTATAGGCCATGACTTGTCTATAATTTTAACACCTTGACTTTACCGCATGCCACAAACTGTAGTAATAGCCACTATTGAGATGTTCATGGGTTTTATAACCGCTCGTGATCGAATCGTTAGTGAGCTGCTTGCGCCGAAGGTCGTTGATTTTGATTCCTGTCTATATTGGAGGAATACGAAGTAGAGGAAAAAATCTGTCCCAGACGCGCTAAAACTGTAGGTGTTATGGTGTGTAATAATAATAATAATAATAATAATAATAATAATAATAATAATAATAATAATAATAATAATTAAGACGAGCTGCTCGACTAAGTGGTATGTTCCGAGCTGTCAGCGGAGAGATGGCGTGGAATGACATTAGTAGACGAATACGTTTGAGTGGCGTTTATAAAAGTAGGAAAGATCACAATATGAAGATAAAGTTGGAGTTCAGGAGGACAAACTGGGGCAAATATTCATTTATAGGAAGGGGAGTTACGGATTGGAATAACTTACCTAGGGAGATGTTCAATAAATTTCCAATTTCTTTGAAATCATTTAGGAAAAGGCTAGGAAATCAACAGATAGGGAATTTGTCACCTGGGCGACTGTCCTAAATGCAGATCAGTATTGATTGATTGATTGATTGATTGATTGATTGAGGCATCCTTTACAGGGGGAGGGGAATTATTTTTCACAATGCCCATACATGAGCAGAAGACCCTCAATGCCATTCACCAAGGGCATTTCCAGCACAGGTTTTCTAAAAATATTAAGGCTGTGAATTCTTGTACCATTAGAGTTGCCTGCACGACTGACTGGCTCTAGTTATCTCCAGTATTGATTGATTGATTTATTGACTGGTAGGGGCAACGAAATTCATGCATAAGCCGCTCAGCTAATATCAAATGAAAACATTTACATTTGCAACCCGATGTTGTACTCATCAATATTTTTTTTAAATTGGCTTTACATCGCACCGACACAGATAGATCTTATGGGGACGATGAGATGGGAAAGGGCTGGGAGTGATAAGGAAGCGGCCGTGGCCTTTATTAAGGTACACAGCCCCAGCTTTTGCCTGGTGTGAAAATGGGAAACCACGGAAAACCCTCTTCAGGGCTGCCGACCGTGGGGTTCGAACCCGCTATCTCCAGAATGCAAGCTGATAGCTACTGTACGTGATCCAAACCGCACAGCCACTTGTTCGATCCTTATCAACACTTATGTAGTAAACAACTGGAATGCACTTTTTAGGAAAACATGTGTGAAAACATGCATAGCATCAAATAAACAGTTGACATGATTTGGACAAGTCCAAAGAATTTAAAAAATATATCAATACCGTATTAAAAATTCCAGGTTGTATATGTTTCATCATCATCGTCATCATCATATTATTATTACTATTATTATTATTTCCGCCTCCGTAACGTAACATTCAGCGCTATTAGCTGCCATTCTAGGAGATTCAGGTTCGATTCCAGGTACTGCCAGATATTTAAGAATGGCAGGAGGACTGGTATGCGGTTAAAAGCATACATGCAGCTAATATAGTCTCCATTGGGGATGTGCCTGAAAAGAGTTGCACTACCTTGGGGAGAGGATACGAGTTTACTTTTGTTATTATTATTGTAGTACAAACAAAAACCGTTCATAGAATACTCAACGGAAATTCCTAGACTTGGATGAACTACTTTTTTGAATACAGGACATATTTTCGCTCTGCTGAAAAGTGGGTTTCGATTATGGATGTACTTGTAAAAATCGCCTCCGTTAGTAGTTTGACCACATCTGTTTCTATGCCCCTTCCTGTGAAATCAAACCCAAGTCCAACCAATGTCCACTTTCTCTTGTTTTACCCTCTCTGGCCGAGACCATAATATTATACTATTACCGTCTCGTGCGGACAGTTTCTTAATGATTTTTTCACGTTGAATTGACCGCAGGTAGTAAGATGTGGCAGCAAGCCGTAGGAAGGAAGTGAGATACAGACTACTGTAGAGTGGCCGATGATAGCAAGAGCGGAAGTGGCGAAAACACACCATTGTAATTAGACTTCTGCGGTTTCGTTATCACGTGCTGCCGTGGCAGTATCATACAAATGGCTGCTCTTGCTCGTGTCAGCTGAATAATTGCAATCAGGAGAGAGGATTTTGACACTTAAGAATGTAATGTTAATACTGTAAAAATGTTGAAGACCGATTATGTCATAGAGCGTTTTTAAAATATTTGTTTACTTTCCATACTTTAAGTCTAACGAGAAATAGCGAGTTGTGGAGAATTATTGTCAAGGTATAAACTGCCGTCTTCTTACGACTTCGCAGTCACCCTCGGTGGCGCAGTCATCGTCTTCCTTTTTCCAAGATAGCGGGTTTGATCTTGGCTCTGGGTGGTGGCACTTGCGAGTGTTTCAGTGTGAAAGTAATAATAATAATAATAATAATAATAATAATAATAATAATAATAATAATAATCATCATCATCATCATCATCATCATCGTCATCATCATCATAAGCCGGACTGAGTGGCTCAGCCGGTAGAAGCGCTGGTCTTCTGAGCCCAAGTTAGTGGATTCCATCCCGACTCAGTTGGCAGTATTTGAAGGTGCTCAAATACGTCTGCTTCGTGTCGGTAAATTAATCTGCGGGAGAAAACTCCGGAACTTAGGTGACTCCGAAAACCGTGTAAATTGTTATAGGGACGTAAAACCAGAAACATTATTTCAGTATTTAGAAGCGACAGAGTGGTTAGTCACATCTCCGGATGACTGCCCGCCCCATCCCCAGCAGTTAACAAGACGGAGAATAGAACCCATGTCCTCCGGATGAACCGAGTGCGCCTTTCTGCCCAAGGTAGGCAGCTCCTTATGGATATAAATATATATGTACTTTTTTTAACAATATTGGCTTTACGTCGCAGCGCGGCAGAAACAGTTTTTATGGTGACGATGGGATAGGAAAGGGTTAGGGGTGGGACGGAAGCAGCCGTAGCCTTAATTAAGGTACAGCCCCAGCATTTTCCTGGTGTGAAAATGGGAAACCACGGAGAACCGTCTTCAAGGCTGCTGACATTGGGGTTCGAACCCTATATCTCCCGAATCCAAGCTCACAGCTGCGTACCCCTAACTGCACGGCCAACTCGCTCGGTCTATTATGTATAAATCATATGGTTATTAATTTTAGCAAATGCCCTATGTTAATTTGTTTCTTCTTATTATTATTCTACTTCACGTGAAAGGCTTTCAGAACTGCAAATCAATTCCTAATCCATAATGCTACTTCAAAGTTAAACTCCCGGCCAAAACCTATAAGCCAGGTTGTTTCTTGCGGTTTCAGAATTAACTGGGTTATATGAATGGATATTTTCTCGTAGCTCTCCATTCTCCTTAATGCCCTGTCGATCTATCAGAATGGATTTGCTTGCCTGGAGGATCCTGAGAGGATGTAGACCAGCTGGACACTTAGGAGTAAGTGTGAGAAATGTTTCCTGTCCTTCACTGACCTGGCAGTGGACAGCTCGTGACCAACTCTCGCCGACCATTCTCTTTGTAATAAGATTAGCTAAGTGGCAGGGTTGGAACAAGTCGGACATTCACGTACCGCGACGGACACAAGTCTACCCGCCAATTAGTTGGCGAATATTTCGTGCGGGCATCTCCGACGAACTTGCGACTTCGAGACATCGTCAACCAAGAACTTAGCAGAATGGCTTTCTGTTCAGTTGACCTGGGTTTGGTTTATAGTGAGAGTTTTAAGTCCTGCTCTCATGGAACACGATAGCCGTCGAAGTTCGAATCCTGATCAATATATGTGGGATTTTAGAAACGAAAACTTACGCCCCCATAGTTCGGATTCCACGTAAAACTGGAGGGCCCATGGCTGTGAACAAAATATCGACAGCTTGCTTGCATTTCCTACTCTCATCCTTTCTAGGAATGATATTTACCTTTTTTTACAATTTGCTTTACGTCACACCGACGCATATAGGTATTATGGCGATAAAGGTATAGACAATGCCTAGGAGGGGGGAAGGATGCAGCCGTAGTCTTAATTAAGGTACAGCCTGGTGTCAAAATGGGAAACCATGGGAAACCATGGGAAACCATCTACAAGGCTGCCATCAGTGGGGTTCGAGCCCACTGTCTCCCGGATGTAAGCTCACAGCTGTGCGCCCCTAACCGCACTGCCAACTCGCCCGGTATTTACCTATAATAATAAGGTTCCAACTAATATAGCAATGACCTCACTGTCGCTATTCTTCCGATACAAAGTAATATTGGAGGATTCTAAATTTGTGCTATAATAATGCAGTCATGTAAGAAACCTAGGAAGAGCTTCGCTTGGAATCTGAGAAGAAGGAATCTCCGGTACGGCCGTCTTTATCATTGTGTGGCCTAGACCCAGCCCTGAGGCGGGAGATGTAGGACGAGGGCTCCCACGGTGTGGCATAGTGACACCAACACAGAGTAGTAAAAACAGTCACGCGACCAGCCCAGTGAATGGACCTTGTATTGCTGATTGTCCTGCCCTGAGATTCTCCGTACAAAAAGTTCACTTTACAATGATGCCAACATACCAGCACGCTAACTATTCCCGGCTCTTTAATTCCCTCTGCTCACAGTTACCAAGACCCACCTTGTTACTTTTATGTATGTAATTACAGGACTGGCCGACCTCTGTGAGATTAGCCGCGAGGGATTTCAAGTCATCGGACAAGAATCTCTCATCTAAGAAGGCCAAAACTTATGGTCCCAAGAATGTTGAAACATCGTACGGACTCACTTTTATATTATAATCCTTAAGCATTTCCATTAGGATAGAATGAATCCATAAATCAGTAATTTCCGTTTATCTCCATTTCCATTTTACTTCTGCTTTGCCTGACGTGTTGACTTGTGAATAGGAGCCGACTTCCCTTACTGATAGTAAATCTTCATTATGTTTTTCTATATAAAAAATAATTTATTGCGAGTAGTCTTCGCACATATTATATTGAGTTCCTTTTTTGAGCCTTCTGTTGCCAGCAGAACATGGTCTACCCATCCAAATACTGACATTGATCATTGGTGGTTTATTTTAATGATTTCACAACCTCCCATTTCTCTTTATAAACGTACTATCCTTAGAAAATAAAGATGTGGGATTAGGAAATAACGCCTTACAACTGGCAGAATGAAAGATGCACTTGTATTTTCGAAGATTTAGACAATGAAAAGCGAGAAAATGAATGATATCTGAGTATTTCCAAAACGTAAGAGTATTGAATGATGAAAATATTCTAAAGCTCCGCTAGAATATTACTGACACATTAGTATTTCCAAAGGACGAGGGTATGGGAGGTAAGGAATGCACATCTCTTGTTTCTAGGTGGGCAGGAATATGTAAGGATCAAGATTTTAAAATCAAACTCTAACATGGCCTAACACAGAATCAAGAAAGAGTGTGTGAAAGAAAGACAAAAACATTATACTAGTTTTGTAGTCTAACGTGAGGTCAACCAACCTTAAAACCAAATGTACCTTGGGTCATTCAAATAATAGAACATACAACTAGAATCGGGGCTGCGAAAGAAAAAGGAGAAAGGAGGAAATTATATGGTACTGTTGGAAGAGGTGTCTACCATGTTACCACGTTTTAGGAATTTTAAGCCCCCCAGAGGTTTTAAAATAATAATCAAATTGTGGGACATTTTCTCTAAAATGATTTTAAAAAGTATAAGTATTCACATACTACTAGTACGTCGCTGGGGCATCGCAAACATAATATTATGAGGGTCAGCCCAGCAAAGATGGTAGTGGTGAACGAAGACAAGTGTCTTGGACGATCAGTTAGAAGCAATATCAGACGAAACTCAAATTCCCTCAATTGTTGAGCAGTCCTAAGTCTCGGTACGAAAGAACTCGATTTCAGTGTTGCACTTAAAGATGACGTACATCCATGATTTGCTCGAGCAGTGTCCTTGCATTGCAGAATGCTGGACCAAAAACATCTCAGTATTCCAAAATGTCGTCTTAAGCAATACATTTAAAATTGAATATAGATATCTTCCTCTGTTCGACATAAGTTCATACAGTTCGAGAAGACACATGGGTGGATATTGTTTTGGATTGGTGCACACATTCCTGGGTAATGTATTCATGAACTCTATAATGCATTCAGCGATTCCATCTCTCGATTTCAGACGTGTAGGTTGGTCTGTATAATGACTTCACGTATGTTTCTCATTTTAATTTGAATATAGAGTGGCAACCTTCACACTCCGCTTGTAGTCCGTCACAACACTTTGGCACGCGCACCGCTCGTGTGCTCGACAACATGTCGCTACGTCCAATGCATTGCAATGGTATAGCTGTTGAGGCTGTGCTTAGGTGCCATTTACGACGTACCGTACAGTCCGTACCATTAAACCGTGTCATTTAGCTGAATTCATATAAGTCGCCATAGTCCGTGCAATGTCGTCGTACAATGAGAAGCAGGGTTTATCTAAATTAGAATTATACTTTGAGATAGGATATAAGTTTATTGTAGATAATTCTTTTACTCATTGTTTGTGGATATCACGTTTCAACATAAGAAAGTATTGCACAGGATGTCAACTGGGTGTACGAATAACATTACACACAGGACGTCAGAAAAGTAGGTGTAAGAATGGCACTAAGCACGGGACGTCAACAAAGTAAAAATGGCGCTAAGCACAGGACGTTAGCAAACTATTTATTTTTTTTTTTTTTTTTTTTTTTTTTTTTTTTTGCTAGGGGCTTTACGTCGCGCCGACACAGATAGGTCTTATGGCGACGATGGGATTGGAAAGGCCTAGGAGTTGGAAGGAAGCGGCCGTGGCCTTAATTAAGGTACAGCCCCAGCATTTGCCTGGTGTGAAAATGGGAAACCACGGAAAACCATTTTCAGGGCTGCCGATAGTGGGATTCGAACCTACTATCTCCCGGATGCAAGCTCACAGCCGCGCGCCTCTACGCGCACGGCCAACTCGCCCGGTCAAACTAGGTTTAAGAACGGCACAAAGCACAGGGAATCCGCTCAGAAGAAAGGTGACCACAATGCCTAAAGTTCACAGGATGCTAATTTTACACCGAAAGTGGTAGCTACTCCTTAGGTGTTTGATACCAATAATATTGTCTAAACTTCTCGCTTTATCGGACCAATGTAGATATACTCTGCAGATTTGCTGCCTTGGACATCCATGGTAGTGGTCGGTTCGTAGTAGTAGTAGTAGTAATTTTCTAGAGTAGTGACAGCTCGCGGTAGTCGCGTCTAGAGAGGGGGGCTGTGGAAAGGGGAATGAATGCATTGAATCGGTAACGAGGGAATGAATTCGGGAGAGATACAATAATCCATATTTCTTATTTTCCATTTATAGCAAAGTCATCTCCATGCAGGCCACGAAGACCCTCGGAGGAGTGGAAAGTAAAGGTTTCCACTATCCTTAAACTCGGCACCACCAAGTTGGTGAGAATAGTTAGCTCCATGCCTAGCCGCCTTTGTCCCCAGATATTAAACTGTGGGCTGAGTGAATTTCAGTGCCATATGCCTCTCCAGAAGTGGAAATATATTTTCTAATTATTTCAACTTTCTGACGTTGAATCAAACACACATTTACATTGAAATGCATTTCTTCACATTCATCTCAAGAGCAAATAAACAGATTATATCATAAAAATACAATCTTACTGTACGTCGCACCGACGTAGATAGGTCTTATAGTGACGGTAGAATGGGAAAGGCCTAGGAGTGGGAAGGAAGCGGCAGTTGCCTTAATTAAGTTACAGCCACAGCATTTACCTGGCGTGAAAATGGGAAACCACAGAAAAACATCTTCAGGGCTGCTGACAGTGGGGTTCGACCCTATCTCCCGGATGCAAGCTCACAGCTGCGCGCCCCTAACCGCACGGCCAACTCGACCGCTTCTTATAAAAATAAGTGAAGGATATTACTGTATACAGTAGCCCTTCGGTTCAGACGGTCCCGGGTTCGATTCCTGACCGGGTCGGGGATTTTAATTACTTATGATTAATTCTTCTGGCTCGGGGACTGGGTGTTTGTGTATGTCCCAACACTCTCCTCTTCATATTCATACACCACACTACCAACCACCACAGAAACACGCAATAGTGATTACATCCCTCCATACAGGGTTGGCGTCAGGAAGGGCATGTGCGACACAGTTCGCACTTGCGACCGCATAGGTGTGAGAAAAGCGGTATAAAAAGAAGAAGAAGGTTACTGTATACAGTAATAAGATCTTCATACGCACTGACGAGAGCACAATATGATTAGAATGTATCGACCAGTCCCTGGAGTCAGTGGCATCATGACTCATCTCTAAGTTTCTTTGTTGACAGCTCAGTTTAAGGGGTTGTAATTAATTCTAAGCTCTGTGTACGCGTAGAATCCAAACCAAAACGCATGGCACTACAGCCCTTGAAGGGCCTTGGCCTACCAAGCGACCGCTGCTTAGGCCGAAGGCCTGCAGATTACGAGGTATCGTGTGGTCAGCACGAGTACGTGTAGAATGTCCATTTATAATAATATTGTTCAGCGTTGTTCATTATAATCATCTGGAGGTAATTGGAGGAATTAATGTACGTTCAATCAACAGTGAATGGTTGTGTACTTTTAACTCTTCTGTTTGCATTCGCCTAGCTTCGACGCAGACCCTTTAGAGAGACGAAGTAACTGGTACTCTGTTTTTGTGTTCTCTGTTACAATTTAGCGAATTGTTCGGTGTGTTCAACGGTTGAAATGTAATTACAGGTGTTCTTCGTAAGAGGAACGTTAACTACCGTATAATTGTGGTGCCTTTAAATACCCATTGTTCGGTAATATGTTCCGAAAGGGAAATACTGGTCCGGAACATGAGGAATGTCCGCTAGACTCGACTTTCGCTTGTTCGCACGCTCTTTCCCAGGCATATTCTGTGCTTTTTTAAATAATTGGTCATCCTGCTTCTTGTTAAAAACTGGAATTGATATGTATCTGTGTAGTCACATACGTCGTCACGCATTCTACGTTCTTCAGATGGTACGGCGCTTGCGTTTTGAGTTTTAAGTTGGCGAATTCGATCCCGGCCCAGTCCACTGGTATTAGAAAATGCTCAAATACGCCAGCATCTTGTGGGTAGATTTACCGGCACTTTAGAGAACTTACGTCTTTATTTTCTCATTTATATTATACATTGTGCTTGATTGACTGGGGAATTTTCACATTCACAGTATGTTATAAATAAGTAACGTTTTTATTTTTATCTTATCGGTCTCCTGTTTACGGGGCATTCATTGCAAAGTGACGCTCCCCCATTAACTGCCAGTCAGGAAGAAATAAACCACAGTACGATACGATTTTATCGTGACATCCTGTTTTAGAATTCGAACTCGGGAAGTAAGTGATATTCCACAGGTTATCTTGTTGCTACCGAAATCTTCCAACACGTGATCCTGCCGTCTTAATTCAAATAGTCGATATGGATTGTTCTGATTTGAATATTGCTGTGTCGACTATTGTATGGTACATATTTCAGAGCCCCCTCTCTCTCTCTCTCTCACACACACACACGCCAAGCCAGAGCAACGGACTCTGGCTGTGAAACCAGTTTCAGGGACCTGATTGTATCGATAAAACGCTAATACAAAGTCGAATGAGGCACGTAATTTAATGACATACAGTATCTAGAATATATTTCCAATGATGTTTCCACTTCGTTCACTGGTCTGTTTCAGAGAAGGACCTAAGGCTAGTATTACACTATTTTATAATTGGCTTTACGTCGCACCGACAGAGATAGGTCTCATAGGAAGCGGGCGTGGCCTTATTTAAGGTACAGCCTCAGTATTTTCCTGGTGTGAAAATGGGAAACCACGGAAAATCATCCCCAGGACTGCCGACAGTGGGGGTTCGAATCCACTATCTCCCGGATGCAAGCTCACAGCTGCGCGCCCCTAACCGCACGACCAACTCGCCCGGTTGCCAAAGTTTTTTTATTTATTTATTTTTAGAAAGTCATTTCATATTTTTTTGGATAAAAGGTATCAGCGTTGTACTATCTGTTCTAAAAGTTTAGTTGGAATGTTGCTACAACAATGCTTATTTCATAGTATGAAATGAATGAAACGTACAACCCCCTAAGATCCCTGATTGAAATAGTTCCTTGTGTGCTGTTCTGCGGTTTTGGTAACTGAAATTTTTATTTCCTTCTTCCTTCTATATGTGTTTTGTAAATATGTATATATTGTACGTTGCTTAATGATGATGATGATTATTATTATTATTATTAGTAGTAGTAGTAAGTGCTGTTAACAATGTTATTATTTTAATTTATATATCATCTGTAAGTGGAGAAGTAATAACTCCGTTGATGATAAATAATTCAACAAATCAGATCAAATATGCCAAATATGCTATACACGAAGGTTGCACAGTTTTGGACGTGAAAAAGAAATTAAATGGATTTCGAAGCCAGTATTTGGCTGAAAAACTGAAATTGAATTATATTTCTTCCATTCATTTCATTTTGATTATTGTAAGCAATTTCTTTTTTTCTTATTAGTCACGAGAGATAACCTAAAACCATATGGGTTTTAAACTTGTAATATGAACAAGCAGACAAATGTAGTACTTATGATGTACTCTCCTGTGATGGTTTAATTTAAAACATACCGGTACATTTTATGAGAATTGTTGTTATAACAATACAAGTAAAAACGAATAGTAGTCAAACATGTGCACAACTGTCCATCCTTTTTCGCTGAAATGTGATAAAATAGTTTATGTAGTGCACTGGTGCAATGGCTGTATGCTACAATCTTTTATAAAAGTTACTTGCACAAAATATTTTACAAAAGGTGTTTGACAAATTTCTTTGATATTGTAATACTAGCCTAGGAGCGGTTGCACGGTTCTTTCAAGCACTGTATCCTCCAAGAACAAAGAGAGCTTTTAGAACAAAGGAGGAGGAGAATACTAGACTTAGGTATGGAGGTAAGAGAAGTAGAGGGTGACGAAGTTGACGATGGTTATATTCATTTTTGAATGATTTAATGAGGCCTTATTGCAAAAGCCTTTCGCGATAACGGATGAGAAGTATATGTAGAAGTTAAGTGCTTAGCTGAAAATGGTAGCACGAGAAGAGTAGATTCTAGCCATCGAATCAGGCGAACAACAGCCGCACGAGAAGCAGGCAATCTACGTTCCAGTATCCAATTACATCGTGGAGAAATATCATGTAAACTTCGTCACCGTTTGCGGATTTTTAGTGGGTGCACACGAGGGATGATGGCCGAGTTGTGGAAGAGGTTTGCCCTCAAGCAAAGCTATCTTAGCCACGATTGCCGAGGCTGCTGTGTGTGGGTCCATGCTTAATCGTACAGTTTCCTAAATAAAGGATTAAATGCATAAGAGTTCTTGAACTGATTCTGGAGGTGCTTAGTTAATTCAAAGATCTTCGCAGACTAAACACTGAAAAGCATGGTAGTCTATAATGAAGACAGGTATGTATGTATGTATGTATACCTACGTATACGAAGTGTGTTTACAAATTGTAAACTTCTTGTTGCTGTACTGGAAAAGAAAATCGGATGTAATGTTGCTAAGTAAATGTCCCACGGCATCAGAACTGTCTAGTGTAGAGTGTACTGTAGGTTACTGGAATACATATCTTATTCTGCAATTCTTTTCTTCGATAGATGGCTGACACTCATCTAATCTTTTTTGATGTGAATGTACCTCACATTAAGTAAATCAAGACACTGGCAACTTTTATTGCTCTAATCCAATCCTTTCCCTTACTATTCCCAAATATTGGGTGATCATGATCACCTTGAAGATATTTTGAAAACGTATGCCGCTTCCCTTACGTATCCATCCTTCTTCAACAGTATTCATACCGTAGTCTTTCTTGGTTTCTCTGCGAGAAGTCACGAAGCAGTGTCCATGGAAGGGTCCTTAGCACAGCCGCGCCCGTACCAAGTGCTCTCGGCGAGAAGAGAAATGCTAATGAGCGGTTTCGTTCTCAACACAGCGTCAGCGACTACGGGAGTTAAGTGCTGGTTCCATAATGGTGGCTTGTACTGAGACAACGCACTCGGCAACCCATGGTAGCGGTGATTGTTTCAAATGACAGAAGTCATATTCTCCTTAATGCTAACCCTTCGAAGAATTAAAGTATCAGCAAAAGAAAGGAATAGCCCTGAAAAACAAACGTCTTGACATTTTATGTCGTAATTATTGTTAGCCTCCCATATTGCACTCTGCTTCCACTTGACAAAATCAACTCGGGAACTATTCGTTAGACTTTCTTTTCGCACAATCAGAACGTTGGAACTGGTACGCAGTGCAGAATGCCTGCAAACCAGTTTTATGATTCTTCTTCTGCTACTACTTCGTATCATATTATTATGGCTCCATGGCTAAATGTTTAGCGTGTTTAGAGGTCCCGGGTTCGATTCCCGGCAGGGTCGGAAATTTTAACCATAATTGGTTAATTCCTCTGGCACGGGAACTGGGTGTATGTGTCGCCTTCATTATCATTTCATCCTCATTACGAGGCGCAGGTCGCCTACGGGTGTCAAATCAAAAGACCTGCACCTGGCGAGCCAAAGTCCTCGGACACATCCTGGCCCTAAAAGCCATACGCCATTTCATTATTATTATTATTATTATTATTATTATTATTATTATTATTATTATTATTCTCAATACAATTGCAAATACTGTAGTAGCCCAGCTGGTGACCGTGATCTAAGGCGTCTGTATGATCTGACACCGTGCTTACGAGACCCGTTGGTAAAAAATGTCACCATCAGAATGTTAGCCGGCGGGGTAGGGAAGGTGGTGATATGCAATGTCCATTAACTAGATTGCGTGCCAGAAGCCTGGCTTAAATTCCAAACCTCTCCGCAGTGTTCATATGGAGTGAGTGCATACGACGCTGTTCATGGTGATTCATCCGTCGGATTGGGACGTAAAGTCTTGAACAGGCACTTTGCTGCTATTTGACATGAATAGGCTATGTGCCGGCACCGGGTTTCATCCTCTCGCTTCCCGCCGTCATATATCACGTCATTCATTTCATCTCACTAACGCCTCTGATGAGGTTGACGTCAGGAAGGGCGTCCAGTCGTAAAAACTCGCTATGGAGATTCATCTCACTTCATACCCGACCCAGTAAAGAAACGGGACAAGGGTTGGACGTACACACAATACACAAACCTTAAAGGACCGTGGCCTAGATGTTAGATCCCTCAACCTACCTCAACCTCATAGGTCTTCACTTTGTTTAAAAAGATATTTGTTCGTGGCGTCGACCTCTGTAGATCTTTTTCCACTACTTGCACCATATGATATGAACCTGCGTGTAATTGTAATTGCGGAAGTGTAAGGTGTTGAGTATAAGGAAAGGAGCGTTAAGGACGACACAAACAGCCAGTCCCCAGGCCAGGGATGTTAATCATTTACAATTAAAAATCCCTGACCCGGCTGGGAAATCGAACCCGGGGTCGCGTTGCCCCCTACACCGCGGGGCCGGACTGGTCTTCACATCAGTCTCACTGTAGATGATCCCGAGAATAGTATGCATTCTTCTGAGCTGTATTAAGTGTTAGCCTCATTGGGTCATTGTTCTCGAAAAACTGAAGAGTAGAGCTCTAAGAATGAACTGCTATATCATGATTAACATTACTTTGTAGATGTGAGAATGGAATTAATTGTACGGCGAACTCTTGGTATGACTCAGCTTTTGAGGTTATTGTTTATATGGTCAGGTGAGAACCGTTAGTCATTTCTCCTGTCAGGACACCAACTAACTTAAACACTTTTTCTAGAACATCAACTTGAGGAAAAAGCAAACTTGAAATTCGCGGAGAAAATATTACACACCCAATTTAGAAACTTTTGTTTAGAATTTGCTTTACGTGACAGCGAAACAGATAGGTCTTATGGCGACGATGGGATAGGAAATGCCTAGGAGTGGGAAGGAAGCGGCCGTGGTCTTAATTAAGGTACAGCCTGGTGTGAAAATGGGTAACCACGGAAAACCATCTTCAGGGCTGCCGACAGCGGGGCTTGAACCCACCATCTTCGGGATGAAACATTTAGAAACTGTTGTAATTGGGAGAAGTATCTTTGGTATGGACGCAAACAAATCATTATTGAGCCACGCTGAGTGGCTCAGACGATTGAGGCACTGGCTTTCCGACCCCAACTTGGCAGGTTCGATCCTGGCCCAGTCCGGTGGTATTTGAAGGTGCTCAGATACCTCAGCCTAGTGTCGGTGGATTTACTGGCACGTAAAAAGAACTCCTGCGGGACAACATTCCGACACCTCGGTGTCACCGAAAGCTGTAAACGTAGTTAATGGGACGTAAAGCCAACAACATTAATTGTTATTAATAATTATGGACATGTTAAATGACATCTGGTGAGGAACGCAGCGTCTACTGAGCAAAAATTAACTACTTATAAACCATCTGATCGAGTTTCGGTTTAGAAACCATCTGATTGAGTTTCGGTTTATCCGTCCGAGTTCGATTCCCAGTACCGTCAGAGAGTTAAGAAAAGTACGTGTAACTCACCTCCATTGGGGATGTGCCTGGAAAGAGCTGCACCTCCTGGAGGACAGGAGTTTAATTTACCATCGGTTATGAAATGAACGTCAGCTTATCGTTCCACTCCCTAATGCTCGACAAGACAGCGGAACCATGCGGAACTCTCGCTGGGAAACTGGATTGGGATGGCATTGTAATTACGGAGTGGCCGCTGTGTCAGACAGGTTTTGATTGGGCCTGGCGCTATATAAGGCGAAGTCCTGGCTCAAGGTCCCTCTGCGCCCAAACACGTGCCCGGTACAACACCGTTCTTATACTACTTTATATGGGATGATGTCTTGTCAGTGACATATACCCCCCCCCCCTAACTGTAAGAACTGACTGGATGGTGGCGGCCCTGATATCAGATTTCACCGTCCCACTCCACGTAGCCCATATTGTCTTATAGGGTGTCCTTCATACTTACGACCGCAAGTGGAATTTAATACAGGGTGGTGATAAACGAGTGATAAAGTTACTACCTATGTGGCAACGAGTTAAATCTCGGCCATTGAATGTAGAATATTTGAAAATGAAAAGTCACGTCCTTCTACTTCTGAATCAACTCTAAAAAAAATGAAAAAATGGCTTTTAGTGCCGGGAGTGTCCGAGAACGTGTTCGGCTCGCCAGGTGCAGGTCTTTTGATTTGACCCCCGTAGATGACCTGCGCGTAGTGATGAGGGAGACGACAAATACACTCAGCCCCAGTGCTAGCGAAATTAACCAATGATGGTTAAAAGTCCCGACCCTGCCGGAAATCGAACCCGGGACCCCTGTGACCACAGGCCAGCGCGCTAACCCTTTAGTCATGGAGCCGGACAATCAACTCTCAACTGCAGTACCATGGACATCCATAGTTACATAAACCTCCAAGCTTGCTTCCTTACGAAAAATGCTTTCTCGCCCAGTGACGTTAAATTGTTGAATGACTTAGCTACGTGGTTCGGGTCACTAGATGTGAGCTTGCATCTGGTAGATGGTGGGTTCGAATTCCAACATCGGCAGCCCTGAGGATGTTTTTTTTATACACATTTTATTAAGGCGACAGTGGCATGTTATGATCGTCTTTGTGGTTTGCTTAATTGTTTACTTTGCTTATTTTGTATAGATTTAGCGTGGAGGATTACACATCTCTGTATCATCTCATTTTCCCCTACAACATATGTCACTGGATTCTTATTTACGTAAGAATCGTAGTCGATTCTTCTTCTTCATTTGTTTACCCTCCAGGGTAGGTTTTTCCCTCGGACTCACCGAGGGATCCCACCTCTACCGCCTCAAAGGCAGTGTCCTGGAGCTTCAGACTCTTGGTCGGGGAATACAACTGGGGAGAATGACCAGTACCTCGCCCAGGCGGCCTCATCTGCTATGCTGAACAGGGGCCTTGCGGGGAGGATGGGAAGATTGGAAGGGATAGACAAGGAAGCGGCCGTGGTCGTAAGTTAGTTACCAACCCGGCATTTGCCTGGAGGAGAAGTGGAAAACTACGGAAAACCACTTCCAGGATGGCTGAGGTGGGAATCGAACCCACCTCTAATCAGTTGACCTCCCGAGGCTGAATGGGCCCCGTTCGAGCCCTCGTACCACTTTTCAAATTTCGTGGCAGAGCCGGGAATCGGACCCGGGCCTCCGGGGTGGCAGCTAATCACACTAACCACTACGCCACAGAGGCGGACAATGCGGGGTATTCAGTTGGTGCAAATAACTTTTTTGTGGCACAGTCGTGTTGGCATCACATGGTGAAGAATATCAGTGCACTTCTTCTTGTACGCCCTTTCCACCATACTACCTGCAAAAGTCGATTCATTATCAGCGTTTCGCTTTTTAGTCGGTCGTCTTTCTCGTGATTAACATTTAAATATGTATTTTCCCTCGTTTTCAAATTATTTCTATGGAAGTTTGTCTACTCACAATGTGCAACTAAAATATTGATTCTCCCGCAGTTTTCGTCCAAGAAACATATAGTGTTGTCTGAATACGGAATCTGTAAGCGGTTTTTTTTTGTAATGTTTGAGTTCTTTCCTTGAACTGTTCCCTAATTCCCATATACAGATGATTTATACATCTGTCTGCAATATTATGCCCTTCGATCCGCTCTAAATTCGAGATACTCGTATATTCTTCTTCTACAGCTTTTTGTAGAGTCGTGGGTGAGAACTGTGTATTTTGCCCTGTTTTACGGCCGGATGCCCTTCCTGACGAAAACCCTTTGCGGTGGCATGTAATCACTATTGCGTGTTTCTGTGATGGTTGGTAGTGTCCTGTGTTGTCTGAATATGAAGAGGAGAGTGTTGAGACAAACACAAACAGCCAGTCTCCGAGACAAAATAATTAATCAGTTGCGATTAAATCCCCGACTGGGCCGGGAATCGAACCCGGGACCTTCTGAACCGAAAGCCTCAACGCTGACCATTGAGCCAAGGAGTCGGACGAGATACTCTTGTATTCTCGCTTAAAAATGAGTTGTCAGGCGGACCCACGCGGAAGCCTTGTAAACACATTTGCATGTTTGTTTACTCTGTCCAGTAGCGGTCACCACTGTAGACTCTTGTCATGGTAAACATGTGACAACAACAGCTTCCATTATTCATGAGCAAAGCCTTAGACATAACGATATTTTAAGAGGTGTGATATTCCACCTGCAGATAGTGTCCACAGCCGTTTGAGAGCTGTCCTTTGCTACTGAAAAGTAGGTTAAGTTCTTCCGTTTAGTCACCTAAATTTTTCAGATAATACGTGTATGTCGGAAATGACATGACACGACTTTTCACCCCAGAAACACTTGTTGATTATAAATTCACCCAGGTGTGCCAAAGTTGGCATATATAATTCAAATTACTAGGAAGTAGGCTAATAGCGATATACGAGGATTCAGTATTCAAGACCGTCTATTTTACATTTTTATTTATGTATTTATTTATGTATTGATAATAATTTCGTGTGGCTATTTCTAGCCGAGTACAGCCCTTGTAAAGCAGACCCTCCGATGAGGGTGGGCGGCATCTGCCTTGTGTAGGTAACTGCGTGTTATTATGGTGGAGGATAGTGTTATGTGTGGTGTGTGAGTTGCAGAGATGTTGGGGACAGCACAAACACCCAGCCCCCGAACCATTGGAATTAACCAATGAAGGTTAAAATCCCCGCCCCGGCCGGGAATCGAACCCGGGACCTCTGAACCGAAGGCCAGTACGCTAACCATTCAGCCAACGAGTCGGACATTTATGTATTTATTTATGTATATGTAGGCGACTTTTAAGAAATTATGTGACTTTCTTAAAGGTAAAACGATGAATTTCAAGTAAAGTAAGATGTTCAGGTTGCCTGAACCAGCTGGAAGTACATACATACATACATACATCTGCATTATAGACTGTTATGCATTCAGTCTGTAAGCCTCTGTGAATTTACTAAATGCCTCCTCAATAGTCCATTTGTAACTAGATTTGTGGCGTCGTTTAGTTATATACTTCATATCTTTAAATCGTTAAAAACTGGGTCTAATCGACGTCGTTTCTCTCTCTCTCTCTCTCTCTCTCTCTCTCTCTCTCTCTCTCTCTCTCCCCCCTAATTCTCTTATCCTGCTTGACCGATTCCATTATTCTTCTAGGTAACCTATCCGCCTCCACTCGCCTCACACGACCCCGCCAGCGAAGCCGATTTATGCATACCGCTTCATCCATCGAGTTCGTTCCTAATTTACCTTTTATCTTCTTATTCCGAGTACCCTCCTGTCATTGTTTCCACCTGTTTGTACCAGCGATCATTCTCGTTACTTTCATATCCGTGAATAGTTGGAAGTGTAAAGTTTTATATTTTATTTCATTTCTTACGTTATTCATAACTATATTTTCTCCCTTTTCGTCTTTGCTTTCTCTATCTCCAGCGCTACTGTTGTTCTAAGTGAGAACAAATGTATTTGTCTCCTTCATTATACAGTTCTTACGAACTTAAATTTGAACCTATTCCCTATAAATGCGAAATGATCTCGCATAGGTAATGAAGGCCCCCGGAGGAGCGAAGGTACCGTTAGCGAGGATAGAACGGTTATCACCAGGAATTCGCCTGGTAGTCTGTCCATATCTATTGAAGGCTGAGTGAGCCCGATGACCATGCACCCATCTAATAAAACCGGTACACGCAATTTTATATTCTTCAACTTTCTGTCTGGCTATCTTTTCGGGTGATGTCTTCATCGATCTGGCCAAGGTACGTAGAATACACTAACTACCTTGGGTCTGGCTAGGCATTCCTCTCGGGAAGTGTCTCCATGAATAAATGGTTAACATTATCAGCCCTTCAAGACACTATCTTAGTCTGTTGACATGTTATCCTGTCTGGTAAACACGGATTCAAACACGGACCCAGAAACGTCTCATTATTAACTAAGTTCGTCATTTATATTTCAGCAAGACAAAGTCGAGTGAGATCACCATTATAACTCAGCGTGTACTTTATTTGGTAGCCTACTCGAAAATTCAGTGCCGAGTACCGAAAAGCATATTTGTAGTGTAAACCTGTCCCAATTCCCGAAGTTTTACTATCCAGAATATGTGCTCGAAAAATGAAAATTCACAGCCTGTTTCCAGTCATTCGACCAAGTCAGGAATGAAATGAATAAAGCCCCCCCCCCCCATCTAGCGACGAGGATAGGAATTGTGCCGGCTGCCGAAGCCTTTTGCACTCCTCTGGGGCAATGATTAGTGAGTGACAGATGGAATGAAATAACAGTGGAGAGAGTTGCTGGAACGAAAGATGACAGGCAAAACCGGAGTACCCGGAGAAAACCTGTCCCGCCTCCGCTTTGTCCAGCACAAATCTCACATGGAGTGATCGGGATTTGTTCCACGGAACCCAGCGGTGAGAGGTCAGCGCGCTGCCGCCTGAGCCACGGAGGCTGTATTATTATTATTATTATTATTATTATTATTATTATTATTATTATTATTATTATTATTATTATTATTATTATTAGCTACACCGAAACTTATGAACCTACACGTGAAATTCAAAGTTCCATAAATATTAAAATGGGATTCAGAAATAAAAGTGAAGAGGATAGTTCTGTGGTAAAGATAAAAATAATGAAAGAACTCAATCTAATATTAGTGATAAGACAGGCAGAGAAACAGACAGACATATCAAGATATTGGAGTGAAAATTAATATGAGGAGAAATTATTCTTAAGTAAGTATAGTGACCGCCAGCATTTGTCGAGTGATTGGTACTGATACTCTTGTTTAAACAAAAATCAACACCACTAAGATTCCATAAAACACATTACCATCAACACTGCTCTTCTTGTGCTCTGGCTTGTCATGTGTGGGTCCCTGGCACACTGCATACTGGTAGCCCATTGAATGCACCCGTATGAAAAGTGGGCTAGCTCGAATTTCCAAACACACGAGTCTTCGGCGCTTGCCTGCTAACTGCTTAGTGTGAGGAGAACGGCTCTCTCTAGTCCATTGCTCATGGTTAGTAGTTCAGAAAATGTCTTCCACTACTAGGTTACAGACCCTCTGAGTGCGATACACATTCCGACATTCCGATTTCCTGCCATCTGATTGACTGTTCCCAAAAACTGAGCCTATTTTGTCGTTTGACAGAGTGCGTTACCAGAGGTCTTTAACTGACAGCAATGTGACATGGAACCTGCAAACTTAGATTATGAGCTAGACTTGTTAGCAACACGCAATTTTTATGTCTTATTCATTTCATCTCTGATAAATATATTGGTATGCTTCCTTTTTGTCCTTTTCTTTGTTTCCGTGGTAAGCTCCATGTCCCGCGTTATTCTGAAGGCAGCAGGTATTATATTTGGGGATACAATTTCGTTGTAAGTACTGGTGCTTGAAGTTGGGTAGAGAAACGATCAGGAATATTCATTATTCTGATTATTGAGAGTTTTAGTACGTTATATAAACTATGAACAGCTCGAAGGTTCTGAATATTTAGCACACGGGTACTAAGTTAGTAAAGTGGAAGTCCTGATTTTGTTTTTCTGGTCGATAATTGAGTAAAGCAGTCAAGACAACGTAGCAGTAATTGAATTACAGTTTTTCTTTTTTGGACTAATGGTTCAGAAGAACAGTTATTTTCTACAACACTTTAGATTCTTATTGTTTTTAGGGCCCAAACATCGAGGTCATCGGCCCTATAACAAATTAGAGAAGGGAACTCCTGTTTTCTTGGGCCATTCGTAATACATCATTACTGTCGTAATCGTGACCAACTTGGCTGCGTTAGTTTATTCGTACGTCGATCGGAATCGCTTGTAATCGTCTTTAAAAGTCGAGTACCGTAGTTATTTTAAGTCGTACCCAGCTGTCAGCAAGTAGAGCTTGGAGACAAAAGTAGTGAATGCCAGTGCGAAAAAGACACTGTCTTGAAGAAAAAAGAAGCCGTTGTGCAAAGAAACCTCTTTGGCAACGGGATTAGTTCTCCAAAAAAAGTTGCGTTAATCATGTCTTCGTAGCGGAAAGCATAACAAATAAGAGAACTGTTCCTCTTTATTGTTCATGACACAGCAAAACATAGCATTTCTCTTTCTTCTTGCATTTGTGAAGTGAACATAAGTACTTTCAGAATCTTCCGCTTTGATGCAAGTATACGTCCATTAAAAACTCTTCAGTTTTATTAAGGATCATTTTTTCCTCTTGCCAGTTCTTGAGAGCCTACTTACCACATCATCGACTTTGTAACTGAGAGGTTGCTTTGTGCTTAGACTGAACAAGGGGTGCATTGTCGATATGATACAGGTACATTAGCAGGTGTGGGCTGCATTTCCGTGACCGCTTTTTGAAGTTCCCTATCACACGTTCGTCGACCTTTCCGTGTTTACAAGGCTATGGTTAGATCCGATACGTAAGATGTTCAAAAGAGCTTCTGGGCTCTCCACTTGAAGAGACGTGGGTTGTGACAACAGAGACTCGTCAGACTCTTCTTTCTCGTCTGTACTTCTCTGTACTCATATTATGCTTTCCTTCCGACCCCAACATTAATAGTTTTACGAATGCTGACGAATCCTTGATTTAGTTACATCTGCTCCTTCATAGTAGGAAGCCCCAATCGTCTTATTACCTTACTTAAAATGTGTAGGCAAACCATTTGGAATGCAACGTAATAAATGTTTATAATATATATGGTTGTAAATAGTATTCACTGCTCACATAGCGTCGTATGATAGCGTTCGTCTCTGGTGAGATGTGGTACGGTATTTACAAGGGCATTGTGTCTTCTGGTGTCGGCTTTGAATAAGTTTGCTACTCTAATTGATCTGTATCGCTTTGATATTCGGCTTTCACGATATGAAAGTGACTGAGGTACAAGCGATACTAGCATTCTTTATGGAGCTTTATCTAGAATGAATGATGTTAAGTATGGCTTGTGGAGTCATTTGGTGTGTATATTTCAGTCGGCATGGCAGATTACCGTGCAGTAGCACTTTCTGGCTTAGGAAAGCAACGAGGAAACTACCTTGTCCTAGTACGCCGTTTTATTGACGCGTGGTTTTCCATTACACATGATGGTAGAACCCTTGAGGAACCAATCACCCTTCAAGCTGAAGACTCAACATACTGTAGATTTAAAAGCAGAATACATTAAGTCAAAAACCTTACTTCTGTGAGAGAAAGCAAGAAAGAAAGAAAGAAGACTCAAAATTTTCAATTTTATTGCCAGTGTCAGCTCTCACAATATGGATATTTTAATCTTTAAAATTACGCGATGGGTTTGTTCGAGTAACTAGAATAGCGCTGTAGGGCAGTGTCAAAGTAACAAACTCAAAAATTGACGTAACGTGTTTTGCTTGTAAACTCACTATGTATGTATGTATGTATGTATGTATGTATGTATGTATGTATGTATGTATGTATGTATGTATGTATGTATGTATGTATAAGTCTTCAGTCTAGACTGGTCGGATCCCCAAGTATTCCACCCTTAGTTATCATAAAAAGCTGACACATTTCTGAAGAGGTGTACGGGGAAATGTTGAGGAGTGAGATAGCTTTCTATTTATTACCTCACTATTACATATCAATCTGTCCAGCCCAATGAACCGTACAGCAGACGTTTTTTTTTTTTGCTAGTTGTTTTACGTCGCACCGACACAGATAGGTCTTACGGCGACGATGGGACAGGAAAGGGCTAGGAGTGGGAAGGAAGCGACCGTGGCCTTAATTAAGGTACAGCCCCAGCATTTGCCTGGTGTGAAAATGGGAAACCACGGAAAACCATTTTCAGGGCTGCCGACAGTGGGGTTCGAACCTACTATCTCCCGAATACTGGATGCAGGCCGCACTTAAGCGACTGCAGTTATCGAGCTCGGTACAGCAGACTCTACAGGTGGCACCGTCATACAGTGGCCATAACAATAGGCACCTTAAGGAATGATATTACTAGTGACGTACTAGTTGTATTACTTGAGAATGGATATTGAGTAGTCCTACTCTTCGTTCCAGTTTTTCAAATTAATGGTAGACCCAGGAATCGAACCAAGGGCAATCGGAATATCCTAATGTGAATATCCTAATTTATTGACTAGGATGGCGGACGCATGGCTAGTTAGAAGTGTTGAGTGAAAGGTTTGATGATTATAACTTTACTGCCATGATCCTGTATTTTAATTGTATTCCTAACATAAACTTGCTGGATAATACGACTTTACGTTCGTAAACACTTCGTAATAACCAAAGTTCTGAGAAAAGACGTAACAAGTGCATATCATAGATCGCTTTAGGCAACATCGCAGTGAAAGGTGTTCGTTATATCAAGGCTGTAAACCATTAACATGCAATGTACACGTTCCATGTCCTGGTAACCCTCTAGCAACGGAATTGTAAACCAGAGGAAAGAGTAATCTGGTACGAGGTTGGGAACTGGAGGTGGACTGTGATCTGGAATTAATTCAAATGAGAACCTCCCTTTTCTCCCATAGCAATATCGTAAACTAAACCAAAGCAAAGTCATCTTCGTACAGACCTATGAAGGCCCTTGGATGAGTGGATGGTTAAGTTTCTACAATACTCCTAACTTCGGCATTAAATGGAATAGAGCGATGAGCTTTTGGCCTGGCAAACTTTGACTCCAGGAATAGTAGTGGTGCCTAATAATTTCTGGTGTACGCTGAGTGAACCTCACTTCTCTTGAAGTAGAAATCCGTTTCCTAATGTTTCGACTTCTTGATGGGGAATCTTCCAGATGAACCGAGCACGTCTTTACCGCCTCAGCTAGGTAACCCCTGATTTCATAAACTAAAATGCTACATGTAATTCGTGGCATTATTAGATCATACAGAAATGTCCAAAATTTGTGTTGGTCTGTATATTATAACAATATAGAACAAGAGAAAACAAATGCTGCATTTTAGGAGATTGTTTTTGAGTTATCATTCATTTTGCAATGTTGTTCTAGTCTTTTAAGGCCCTCTTTCTTTACAGTTAAAAACACAGTTTTGATTTATGCAGTCGGTCGTCACTGGTTCAAATCAAGCCAATGTAATTGTTTTCAACACCACTTTTCCGTGTTTATGTGGGATAGGCATGCTACGCGGTCAATTTAAGATTTAGCCGGGAGTTTAACAGCAGAGTTCTTCCTGCCTTCACACGTCAATTTTAGTATAAATCCTGAAGTCACCGGTATTCGAGCTCCCGACACATGGATTGAAAGCCAAGTGTCTATTCCACTGTGCGCAAATTGTTCTAGCGGGACGTTGCACTCAAGCTTATCGCAACACTGTGGTGGGATAAGGTAGGAGTGATCTCTTGACCTTAATTAAAGTACAGTCCTCGACATTTGCCTGAGGTGAAAATGGAAATCTAACTAGGACTGTTGACAGTGGGGTGCGAACTCATCATCTTCTGAACGATAGCTTTAAGTATCGTGACCTGTGTCAACTTCATTTTAAAATGATCCTTTCCATTTCTGGTGCGTACGAAATTACGATATTTTGTTACATTCTTGGAAAATGTGATTGTAGTACAGTACATTACGTGGTTGAAGAGATTCTACTGTTCTCCTGAAGCAATCAAAAAACACCTCCTCAAGAAGAACCACTCCCATGGTCCACCAGAAGCCTAGAGTTTGAATCAACCGTTTTAGAGTTTGCTGACGGATAGCCTGCGCTGCGCGAAGTAGAACCACGCCCAGTTGGCCACCGAGATGTGAAAGCCATGGCTTACTCTTTGTTAGGTTCGAACCCCGCGTGCCCAAGGCGTGGGCGAGGCTGGCTGGTCTCCAGTCGTCCTACTTTCACTTCTGGAATACTGCCTGCTTGCGGTTTACGTCTGGAACAAGGTACCCGCCTGCTATCTTTATTACATGCTCACTTATCTGAATTACAACCAATATTGCCGATTCCTCTATTCTAGTCTCCTTCGGATAACATCTGTCGTTCAGCACAGAAAAAATAATCTCATTCGTTTCTGATTCAGTTATTCGGAATAATACATGTAATTTTTGAAGCCCTGCATGAGGTCTTCCTTTAGTCTTGAATATATTCGTATTTCAAATTACCTTGTTCTGACTCCGTTGAATATTATTTCCCTCTGTTGGTTGCAGTATCACTACTCTCTTGCGTGTTGTAACGTTATTACGATTTTCTACCGAACCTACACGCTCCATCGTATGCTCAGCGTTCTCAAGCAGTTAACATTTCTTTATTGCTCTTCTGCTCGACACTTTTTGCACGTTTTTTAACTCTGTGTTGGAGCTGTACTTTTGTTTGCTCTTATGTGTCCTTTGGTTGTATGTTTTCCCTATGAAATGAAGTGCTTCATTACTGTCATATTTATTTATCTATGTATTTATTCTTTGAAGATAGCTGCGTTGAGTGCTTATGACTTGTACTGACAATAAAATAATTAATTAACGTACGTAAACTTTTATTATAAAATTAAAAAAAAGAATAACAAGACCAGTCTGTTTCCTTAGCTGAATGGTAATCGTAGTGGTCTTCGGTTTAGAGGGCCCCGTTATCGATTCCCGGTCGGACTTTTAACTGCTTGTGGTTAATTCCGCTGGCTTGGGGACTCGGTTTTGTGTTCGTCTTAATACACTTTTCTTCACCTACATGTAACGCACCACAGAAACACGCAGTAGTTAATACATCTCTCGACATAGGGTTAGAGTCAGGAAGGGCATCCATTCGTAAAACTGGGCCCAATTCCTATTAGTTGACTACCCCAATACATTTTTGAAAAGGTCAAGAAGAACAATACCAAACACATTTAAATAACACCTATCCAAATCGAAAACCATGAGAATGCTTGTCTATGGACAAGTCGCCAGTTGTCAAGATGACAGCCAATCATTCTGTTTGTTAAGTGAACAGCTCGGAGGCTGTTTGGAACTTCGAATAGCGCCACCGAAGATTGTGTAGTTGTAGGAAAACCACAAAAGTCAGAATGTGGCATATTTGGCAAGATGAGAAGCGACTTTCTTCACTGGGCCAGAAAATGCTATAGCAGCTCGATTGACCTTGGGAGTAACACTTGCGTAACACTCAAACATACTAGTCGCCCCACCAACATCTCAGCATCTTTCTTACTGTCTCAGCCACAAATGAGGCTGAGGCTTAAGCGGAAGCTCCGTACACTTTGCTATGGCCTTGTCAAGTAACATATTATTTTCTTAAACCCTTTGTCACCAGTTAATAAAATATGACATTTCTTTCACATGCTTTTGCCTAACTATACAAATTCTTGCACATTCTCTGTTCTTCCAGATTTTTATTGTGGGGCCGATATTCCTGTAGTTAGACCTAATAAAACAAAATATGTTGTAATTATCACAGTATACTTATGAGAAAATATTTAATTGTTGTTTTTGTTTGCTGTTCCAGCGGCCTGTCCTCTCCCGATGGTCCAGAACGCGGCGTCACCCCCGTCTACCTGCGCTGCTCTCAGGGACGGCTGCGGTGGTCGTACCCCAGAGGAGCTCTCCGAGTTCTGCTGAGAGCTGGAGGCTCCGGAGCTGAGTTCCGGGGCTGCCTCAGATTGCACGACAACTTCAAGGGTGCACGAGTGTTCCTAGAAGGTCCCCGATCGTTAGTACCCCTGTTCGCCCACGACGACGGCGCCCCTGCACAACTCGTGCGGTGTTTCCATAGCCGCGGCGGCCAAGCGGCTCTATATGTGGAGGCAGTGCGAACGAGAGGTGGTGGGGACTTCACTAAAGAGGTGGCATCCTTCACCTACGACTTGGAGACTCTACCCAGAGGTGGCAAGGCCTACGATCCTGCGGAAGGTGAGTAGCTACCAGAATACTTTTATCCACTGTAACATTGTGTAGTAGCGAAGCCTGAGAGTAGACAGGGTAAGCTGAGCTTATCCAAAAATGTTCTAAAAAATAAAAGAAAATGTTTCATTTGAATTTAATGTACTATTGAAATCCGCGCGCTGTAAAGCAGGCAAACAGTGAATCTCGCCGAAGAGCCAGGGTAAGCGGAGAGAACCCAGCCTTCCCTGTTCGCTCGCGCGGGAAGAGAGAGGTCGCCCATTGATGGCAAGCGCTCTACAGTAGCGACAGGAATTTTAGACTAGCTCTGAAGTGAAAAATAGTGCGTATTATTGCTAATATTAGGCCTAAATGTTACGTAATGCCTAAAAAATAAATGACATTTTATGTATCAATAATAATGTTATTGGTTTTTTAAGTCTCACTAACTACATCTTTATGGGTTTCGGAGACGCCCGCAGGAGTTCTTTTGCGTACCACTAAATCTACCATCACGAGGCCGACGTATTTGAGCACTTTCAAATACCATCGGACTGAGCTCAACAGCCTGAGCTTATGTATTAGTTCTGTAGACCTAAATATGATATAGACTGTATCCAAGGTGCATGGTAGTGGAAGTAAAAGTAAGCTTAAGTCCAAGGTAGAAGGGTATTTATAGTACATGTAGTTTTCTTAGCTGTCTCTAATAACTCCTCATTATTAGAAACAGCTAAGAAAACTACGAGATTTGAGAACTGAATTGGCAGTCTCCGAATCCCTTTATCTCCCAAATAGGGGACGGGGAACTTCAGATGCACAATAATAGTAGTAATAATAATAATAGCGTGTATCCTTAGAGAGGTCTAGTGCAGGTCTTTCGAATTGACGCCATAGGCGGCCTGCTCCTAGAGCGTGGCATTGTATGGAAGTGAAACTTGGACGATAACTAGCTCAGAAACAAAGAGAATAGAAGCTTTTGAAAGTGTTACAGAAAAATGTTGAAGGTGAGATGGATCGAATCACGAATGAAGATATGCTGAATCAAGTTGGTGAGAGGAGATAGATTTGGCTAAATTTGACCAGAAGAAGATATAGAATGATAGGACACATCTTAAGACACCCAGGACTTGTTCAGTTGGTTTTAGAGTGAACTGTAAGCGGTAAGAACGGTACGGGTGGACCAACTTACGCATATGACAAGCAGATTAGAGCAGATGTAAGATGCAGCAGTTAGGCCTATGCAGAAATTAAAAAACAATAGCACAGGATAGGGTGGCATGGAGTGCTGCATCAAACCAGTCAATGGACTGATGACTCAAACAACAATAGTAGTAATTTCGATATTGTCTCAAACCGTAGGGAGACCGATAATCTTATTGTTTTGCCCCTTACTCTCGAACAATGTAATGGGTACATTGCAGAGTTCAAGAGTGAGCTCCCTGACGAAATCATCCTTACATCGCTCTGTTTTCAGGCCGACTTTCCCATATTCGAATGAAAGCTGTGGGGATTCCGATAAACTGTAAGTAACAGACATGAAAATAGGGAGAATAATGATGGTACAAACAGGTGGGAACAATGATTACAGAGCTATCTCAGTGAGGAACTCAATGAATGAAGCTGTGCATATTATTTTTACTTGTTGGAAAGTGCTGGTCCCGCAGCCCAGGGTGTAGCGAGCCTACCTCTTATCTGGAGGTCCCGGGTTCTATTACATGTTTTCGAGGGCAGGCTCGAGGTCCACTCAGCCTTCGTGAAAACAGTTGAGGAGCTATATGACAGTGAGGTAGTGACCCCGATCTAGGAAGCCAAGAATAACGGCCGAGAGGATTCGTCGCGCTGACCACGCTTCACCTCATAATCTGCAGACCTTCGGGTTGAGCAGTGGTCCCTTGGTTGGCCAAGGCCCACCAGGGCTATAGTGCTATGGGGTTACTGGAAGGTGCCGTCGGAACTAATTCAGTACGCACAATACTCGGGACATCCTACTGAAAATAACAATCATCGTGCCAACATCTCTTCTATGATTAGTTATAAGACTATTTTGAATGTAATCAAGATTTTCTGATGTTATCAATGTCGTGTATTCATTCCTATTACAGTACTGAAGTAGTGTTATTTCTTTTTGTTCCAGAATGCCGTCCCTGTACGAAGGAGGAGATGGCTCATGCATTCTGCACCAGCGATTTAGGTGAGTGCTGACATTCACTTTCCAGACCAGTTAGAAGCCATGTGGTGAGGTGCCCTTGGGATGGGAGACCGTGAGATTGTGTACCTAACATAGTTTCTGGCAGGGGGAGCACAAGTTTGATAAACAATTGTGTGATAAATATCACAACATAAAGGAGTTTATTGGGGTTACTGAAGGTCAAAAACAGATCGTGTTTCATGTGTGCAGCACAGCTGGGACTTCTTTCTAAAACTTTCTCATACTGCACACCCCTCCACCCCGCATGAGAGGAATGTATGTTGAATACTAAAGTTAGGTACTCTGTATTAGTTGTTATCCTTGTATGTGCTAATAGTTTGCATTGCAGTATTGTAGTATTGATTCTTTGCCTTGCTGTGTAGAATTTTTATGCTGGTACAAGGATTAGAATATGGAGATCTTAGAAAAGGGTAAAGGGAAGGGTTCTCCATGGTTTCTTCATTTCATCTCCTGGAGGAAACTATGTCCATGCCTTCCCCATCTTAACCTCAGTTAATTAAAACTGTTAGTAATGGCATTTGTTACTTTAGTCTCCCCCAATATGAAGCAATGGAGGAAAGGGAGAGCTTTGTGAACTTTAGGGATATTGAATAAAAAAAGGGAAGGATCACTACAAAACCATTAGAGAAATTAATGCTGTCCTAGAGCTTGCATACTTACCATGCAGGTCAATAACAAATGAATAATGGCCATGAAATATTGAACAGGTTGAATGTAAGAGGGGAACCTGGTACAAGTGAGTTGAGTGCCAGACTCAGCTTGAGACTCTTGATTGCCACATGCATTTCACAAGGAATTACCTTAGGCTGTTAATTAAAATATGTGGTTATCAATATTGATAACATGTCCGATTCCTTCGTTAAATGGTCAGTGTTTAGGCTTTCGGTTCAGAGGGTTCCGGATTTGATTCCCAGCTCGGTCAGGGGTTTTAATCACGTCTGATTAATTCTTCTGGCTCGGCTCCTGGATGTTTGTCCCAACACTCTGCTTTTCATATTCAAACACACCAGCCTCCATAGAAACACATAATAGTGATTAGATCCCTCCACATAAGGTTGACATTAGGAAGGCAATCCGGATGCAAAGCAGGGCCAAATCCACATGTGCGACATGGTTCGCACCCACGACACTACCAAGGTGTGGGAAAGCAGTAGAAGAAGAATATTGATCACGTGGTGGTATAGGTCAGCATGCAGACTTCATCTGCTCTGCTGTATGTAGTTGGAATTGCTGACCACATTTGTTCCCAACCCTCAACAAGAACAATACCATCGTAACTCTGATGGAGACTTTCGGGCTGAAGTGAATTACACCTGTACTCATCGATTCTGATGTGTTGTCTGCCTGGAATACCCTGCCCATTCCCCCAACACCCCATGAAACTTATATAAATGGGAGGGAAATTAATATGTATGAATTCCTGAGTTACTAGGACCCTGTCGCATTCTTGGACAGTGACTGCTAAACCCCCTCCACTCTACCACCCCGTACACACTGCAGAGTACATACTTGGGACCACTAGAATTTTGCCCATTGCTGCTTTAGGAAATGGGTTGCATTATACAACAACTTTTCACCTGTAATTATGTTAGTCATAATTAAAATAAAATATTCATCTTTTTTTTCTAATTGTTAAACAAAAGAAATCAGAACAGATATATCAACAGCTGACCACTGAAGCTGAAAGTACTGCACAAAATTTGAAAGGGGGCATGATACAAAAGTGCTACTTGTTCTTATGATCGACACGTCAGTCAGTTGCAGTTGGATGTGAATTTCAATAGTTGTTATCAATGTTGATGAGGTATTAGTATTTAGAATCATTTTATTTACAAAAGTTCATTACCAAAATACAGAAGGTCTAGTGAAAAAGGACTAGCCCCATGAACATATAATATGTTTCCTAAACCTATAAATGTTTCATAGACCAAATATAAAAAATTTTATTTTTAAAAATAGTTTTCATTTTTTTACCTTAAAAAAACTGGTCACATACACTTACCTTGTAAGTTGTTTTTTAAAATTTAATTCTTGAAGAGTATTTAATATACAATATTTGATCTATAATTTTCTTTCTTTTCAGTGACACGGGGCATAATCCGTAGTATTGAGAATAAAGACTTGCTGGAGATGACACAAGTGACGGTGAAGGTAACTAAATTATTACGCCACTCTACAGAAGACGGACTGTGTGGTGAGCAAGGTTGTGAAAGTAATCTGCTGGACAGTAGCAAGGCTGAGCGGGTAGGAGAGGTGGTGGTGCAGGTACCTCAGCACTGTGGAGCGAGACACGGTTTGGGGGAGTTCGTCTTCATGGCAAGACGGAAACTGGGCGAGCTGGCTCTCCAGTGTGCACCTAGATTAGAAGACTGGGCCTCTCTGGTGCGCTCCATCACACAAGATGGCACAGCGCATTGTATTTTGGCCAGCTAAAATACTCGCATCACCTATATGTGAAAAAGTAAATAAATGACATTGTGTTTCTGTGTGTCAAAGATACTTTATATGCTTGGACATCGGTGTTTTCTTGATGCCTTGGTTGTCTTATTTCTTTCTGGTGCATTTTAAAATATTCATTGTAGTATTCATATATTTCCTTAAGCTCAGATGCTTATCCTTTTCAGTGTTGAAATGTAAATGGTACTTCACACCTAGCCAAAATATTTCATTACAGGGAACTAGTGAAGTATCTTTGGTCATCCACATCTTTATATTGTATGAAAACAATCTGTCAATACTGAAAGTATCCACAGCTGTGTGTATGTAGAGCAGAAAATAGCATATGATGTAGGACTACATTAGAAACATCCCTTTTCAATGATAACTTGATACATTTGAAATAATACTGTATATTCCCAACAAAACACTCTGCTTTCATTTACCTTGCTAGCAATATATAAGAAGAGTTAAATGTTAGGAGTTATTTCACTCTGAAAAGAAATACAATAGGATATCCAAATATACACACATTGTTGGTATTTTGTGGTGGAAAATTTGTTCCTTTTAAGACTGCTCACAGTTATTATTGCTCAAAGGATATTGTATTTTAATATAATTTGGGAAGTCTAAAATTTTTATAGTGATGATAATGGGATACACTTAATTTCACTGATTTCACTGTACTTGCTAGTTTATTGTTGATACATGTAGTGAAATTTGTGAAATTTAATGTATGCATTTGAAATCCAATTTAGTAATGATTATGGCTGCACACAATAGAACAACAAGAAAGGAATACTAATGTAAAACCATTACACATAATCAGAACTTCTCTACTGACTTTAAGCAATAATCTTATGTGTTATAAAGAGTATACCCATTGAAGTATCTCTTTCCTCTTTATAAGTTAGACTCAGTACCATAATCTATGATACCAGTACTCTTTTGAAGAAAGATTTGAATGTATTATGAGCAAATGTGCAATAACTACTCACTATGTATTAGTATCTTTGTAACCTGGGGCAATAATGATGAGATATAATAAGATGTCTATATTTTGGCTGAAATGTTAGTTTGATATAAGAATAGATATACAGTGATGAGGGTACAGCGGTTTCCCTCAAACCGTCCAGACAGAAAAAGTGAGAAAATCTGTTTTGTAAACGTTGTGTATAGCTAAATGATGTAATCTTAGTTTCTCCATATTGGAGACCTGTTTATAAATGACGGTAGAGCGGTAGAGTAGTTCAAGTTATTATAGCTTGAAGGGGGGAAGAAACAGTTCAAAAAAGCATGCTTTTAGGAATTGAGGAACTACAAATTCTCAACTCCTTAAGCTTTTGTACATATCTCTTCTTTAAAAAGAGAAAAGCAATAAAACCAGCTATATCACTGCTAAAGCATTTTTCTAAATGGTTTATATCTACTAATAAATTAACACAAAAATATGTTCAAGTTTTTAATGTCTTCCTTGTGAATTCATTGTGCCAAAATGTCTGCCATTCCACTGGAGACCCTTTGATAATATTGATTTTTTTTCATTATTATTATTATTTCATTTCTTTTGTTTAGTTTCTATTTCTTTTAATTCTAACTTTGTTTTTATTTAAACCATTTTAGAAATTCCATGCAAAGCTTGCTATGGATAATAACAAGAGTTCCATTTCAAAAAAATAAAAGTAATTTGAGATGGACAAATTGTGACCTGTAATTATTGTTTATATTCATAGTTCTAAACAGAAGTGTAAATATATCTTGTAAATAGTGTTGTGTGCCCATAAGTACTGGTGCACTTATTTTACATTGTGCCATGTTCCCCACAATTTGGTGTTACAAAAATAGCAATACAAATTATATGTGTGCAGATCTCGATGAATGTTACTATTAGCAGAGTTTTACGAAATGAGATTTAATTCCAGAATGTAATATGATTATACTGCTTTAAATTAGATTTGTTTGCAAGACAGAAAATTCTCACCCTGTCTTATTACTTTCCTGATATCTCATAATGCAAATGTTTATCATTTAGTTTCAACAAGTGATGATTCATGATGTGCAGAATATCTTACTACAGATTTTGTTCCTGGAAGTTTAAGAGAGTCTGGAAGAAAAACTTCAGTTCCATAATCCTATGTTTAATATATGTGTACATCAGTAGAACTACTCAAGTTTCACATGGTAGAACCAGTTTTTCTGTCAGAATATTATATCCATTCTATTCATATCTGGAATGTCACAGCCATGTTTTGAAATATGTAAAAAAACAAATAAAAATTGTCTTCAAATAAAAGAAAAATATGTCTTCATAAAATGTTAGAGATATTATCTAGAGAGGATTTTTTGTCATATATTTTGTGTTTAAGCATTACTTTGCTCTAGTTTCTTGAAAAGAATGTATTTTCAGAATACAGTGAAACCTCGTTAGTGCGTTCCTCATTAACACGTTTTCCCGCTTAGTACGTCGTAAATTTGAAGTCCCGATTCTCATCATATTAAATCTGTATAGAAATACCTCACTTATCACGCCACAAATTTTCGCTCTTACCGCTTAGAAGGATCACGTTTTCTTAGCCTTGAAAATATTATTTGTCACCCCTTGTGAAGAAAACGTTATTTCCAACTCGGGTAAAAGCCATCGCCACAGCTGTGTGATTACAGATAAAGGGCTTAAATTTCTGAATTTCACAGGATAAGTTGCACCTTCAGGGAGCAAGCTGTTAGCCTCAGGAATGTTCAGTTTTGCTTGCCAGTTAGGAGCAAGATTGCTGAATAACACAATGAGCCTATTTGTGCTTATATTTCGCATTCCATTCAGAAGTTAGAAATGTATTTTGTGTTGAGTGGTACAGTGAAGTTTAGCGAATAGCCGCATGATACGGTAGCCTGTATCTGGATTCGGAACGTAATCATGTGAAATTGACTAGCGTGGTGGGTATTTGTCTTGTGATTTCACTTAATCACAAGAAGTCGTGAAAATCCTTACTAATGAAGACGGTTAAAAATTGTCGGAAAGTGTACTGGTGTTCACATCTATAAACGCGTAGAGGTCGTGAATGTTGAAACTCGCACCTTCGAGTTTCGACTCGATCATTCTAGCTGTCAAAGTTTTGTTTGATTTCAGAATGGCAGGCAAAGTCATTCCTTGCATTTGCATATGGTCGAATGTAACCTCCAATTCATTGTCTGTGTATAAGAGCGTGACCAGAAAATAATGTTTAATAACCCACTGCTCGAAAAAAAGGGCTTCTACTAACATTTGTTTTAGAAAGAGTGTGACCTGCAATAATACTTTGATATTTTTATTGGCCCCCGTGCACATTTTCATTTTGTTGTCTGGTGTTTTTCACACTTTTCAGTGCACTTGTTTGTTTATAACCCCCACCGGAAAAGGTTTTCATATTTGTTCTCTCGTGTTTTCCTACACTTTTCAATACTTTCCTGTCATCTTTAGAAATTGTAGATATGGTTTTCACTGTACCCATGGATACACGACCTAGAATGCCCTCATGTCGGAAAAAAATGTTTCCATATACTTCTTAAGATAGCTTTTATCCGGATATTCTGAAATACGTTTTCTCGCTTAACATTTTTTTATTGTCCCCTGCAGAAACGTCTTAATGAGGTTTTACTGTAGATATTCAAATTGCATTAATCACACTTGCAAAAAAGAGAATTTGCTGTCTTGTATAGGTAAATAGTACAACCAATAATTTAATTTTGTTTAATCACAAGAGATCATCGGAATCCACAACCATATTGTCTAATGTATGTGATCTTTTTTTAAAAGTTTCATTAAGATGTGCAGGAGCCTCACTACAGATGCCAATGCAATTGCATTTATTTACTTCTGTGCTGTTTGGAGTTGTGGGGAAACTGATTTATTTAATTCATTTGATGTTGATGGCAAAGGTGATCTCAAATGATGAACCTACAAATGTTTGTTAGTTGGAATTTGTCTTCTGTTCCAACCAGAGAGTTTCTATGATTTTTTTTTTTTTCATTTAACCAGAGACTGGAAAATTGTGCTGGAAACCTTACATTTTTGTTGGTGTTAAACTTTCTTCTATAGCCATGCCAGAGTGGTATACGTGTAAGTTTCACTTCCATGCTATTGGATTGTAATAGTAACTACTGTACCATATATTTTATAAAACGTTTTCTGAAAATCAGAAGCCTGTGATATAAAAAATTAGAGAATTTATTGAACAAATATATTCAAAACTGCATTTTCTTCCATAATATGTTGCGTTCATTATTTCAAACCCTAATCATATTAGTTCTTATTTATGTTGCTGAGGAAGATAAAAATGAGTAGTGAGTAGAAGTCCTTTTGCAGTTCCTTTTCTCATGTCCCTATCAGATTCAATGTGGTAGAGTGGTCACAAGTCTGGTAGGCTACAGGAGGGGCAGCTCATGAAGGAAGATAAAATGGGTTTCAAACATTGAAATCGAAATGAGCAAACAGATAAACAAAGGTGAAGTGTACAAACAAAAGCAATTGAGTATGAGAATTAAAACAAAGTAACAACAAAACAGAAGAATTATTTACTCACAGAACAAGTTCTAATCCATTCACACTTTCCATACAGAGACCAGGTGAGAAGTCTTGTGCAAGATTTGCATATATCTTGTCACTTGTTTTATGAACATTTCTGATCTTGCTAATTGATTTTCTTAAATTCTTTCTTCATAACTTACAGCTTTAACTTATAAGTATTTTATTTCAGGAGTTTTTATTATGAACACTTTCATTTAACAAATCACAACTTCTCTTTATGCATCACAAAAATCTAATACACATGTAGTAAATACCTTAGGCTAACACCTTTTCTAAGACCCTAACATCAGCTTCATTTTACTTTTCCTCTGTCTCTCAGCCAAGAGTGAGATGGCTGAGAATAAGAAGGATTGCATGCCCTGGTCATGCTTTTAAGTTGAAACAGTGTTTAATGAAAGAGGCTTGCATACAGAATTGTGGGATTACTGCATAATTATAATAGTTCTCTTCCTCTCAGCTCTTGGTTGCCTTTATAGTGTAACAATTAACATTATTATCTACTGTCCTCAAGAGGCCCAGGTTCGATTCCCAGTACTGCCAGAGAATGGCAGGAGGGATGATACGTGGTTAAAACAATACACTCATCTCACCTCCAGTGGATGTGTGCCTTAAAAGACCTGGACTACTTCTGGACGAGGACACAAATTTACATATTTACTGAGCCCTCGTGCCTGAGCGAACAAATTCTCATTCCATTTTGGTTTTGAAGATAATAAATAGATGACCAAGGAAATGTCGTGTTACTGTTCAGAGTATATAAAATGAAGAACCATATCACACTTGGGGTTTCCTTCTTTGCTTTCCAATGATAAGAAGAGAGGTGCATGCCCTTGTGAAGTGGCCACCCCTGGATCACACCATTTAAAGATTTAAAAGCCAAGTTAGAGGCTATTTTGAGGGACCAATAAGCTGGGTTTAGCCCCTTAAAACAACAGTCACTACAGAAAAGTACTAGGACTGCAACTTTCATTTTGAATTGTAGGGTACCTTTCCCAATCCTGCATTCAAATAATACCAGCTCATCCCATTTTTGTAAACAATGCAATCACACAGTTTTTCAGACAGCTCATATACACACAAATAACAGCTAACATTCAATTGCCCTTTGCCTGTAGTATAATCAGCAAAAAAAAAAAAAAAAAAAAAAAAAAAAAAAAAAAAAAAAAAAAAAAAAAAAAAAAAAAAGAATTATTTAAAAACGGTAAATATTTAGGAGAAAGGCTTATATCTCTATAAATACAGTTGGAGTGTAACATCTGATGCTGGCTGATGAATGTCAAACAATGCTAAGCAATGAGTCAACATGGATAAGGAAAAGAATGGGGCATATTTTGTTTATCTGCCTTACTGGTGCTTACTGCCATCCTCTTCCCATCTCATTTCAACCTTGACTACCAAAGTTCATCCATCAACCTTCATCCACACACCTCTCATTCCTATGTGTATATTTCCAGTGTGATTGACAAGAGCAAGATCTATGAAGAGAAACACTTTCATCCTAGCCCCCCTCCCCACTAGTATTAAATTATATCCCTTCAGAGGATCTTTATGACTTTTTTTCCAAGTTGCTTTACGTTGCACCGACACAGATAGGTCTTATGACGATGACTTTATGACTTCTATCAAAGTGGTTATCTGTCAGTTTCAATATACAGGAATTCCAATCTTCAGTACAGAACTCATTCCTACATCTCTATCCGCACAGATGAAGAATTATAAAAGCATTAATTGCCTCCCCATTTCTATACGTGCCTGCTTCACAATGCTTTTGATGAGCCTTGTACTGAAGGTATCAATGATTGTATGTTTGCCTCATTTCTGACAGAAACCATCAAAATTGCCCATCAGTTTGTACAGCTGCTGCAAAACATCTGAAAGCCTGAGGACTTGGTTAGTTTTCCATTTGTAAGATATGTTTAATTTCCATTCTGCTCCCTGTCAATCACCACAGCTGCTTGCTTGTGCGTTATGTTTTATTCAGTGATTTCAGCCAGTTAATAGACATTTGACTCACATGGGCTCTACTTCCTGAACTCAAGTGATATAACTAAAAATTTCAAGTTTTTCATGTCAGCTGTACAGAGCATACAGATAGTGTCACCTTGGCCACTTCATTTAATCTTTCCATGGCTATCATTTCCCACTGCATTTGCCAGCCAATCACATCACCTTTTGAGATTTTTATTATGATCTGACTAATCAAGATATGATGTTAAAATATTTCTTTCACATCCTTGTAATGGTGGTTCTAGGACATTTCGTACCACTTGACCTGCTGATTATCTGCGAAGTGCCAGTTAATGACTTTAAAATATTTAGGAGAGGACATTCCATACCACTTGAAAGAGTGGGGAATATTGCGAAGTAAAAGCGATATCCTAATACATGGATCCATTTGTGTATCCATTGTCCACTACTGGCGCAGAAGCCTCCGCACGGTGTGACCACTACTGATGTTAACTTTCCGTCGGGCGCAACTGATCTGTTTCCTGTTTCCACGTAGCCTTCTAGCACGTATCATCCAGTTCATCAGAATCTTTTATTTTACTTAGTTAATATTCACAGCAATAGTAATATTATCCATCCTTATGCTCGTCAGGCACATTGCACACGATGTGTATTTCTATTGTATTGTTTCGTTTCAGGATTTATACTTCAAAAATCGACTTTCTTATGATAACATTTACGTAAACATACGTGATAAGTATAGTTTAAAGGGCAATTATTAAAATAATATGCAGTAGAAGTTTTCTTCAGCAAATGTAATTTATTTTTGTTTCTGATTTCTAAAGTGTGTCTGTCCGGCTCATTACGCCCGCTGGCGTGGAAATGGAATTCGAACTTGACATCAAGTGGTACGGATTGCCCTCGTATAAATATTTGAAGATTACAGGAAAACAGTTTGCAGGTAGATAACGACCTAGGTGGTACGAAATGTCCTCAAAAATCAAGTGGTACGAAATGTCCGGACACCTGTAATGGTATATAAGAATGGTAACAAGAAAAAGTTACCAAGGTCGAAATGCACTTGTATATGCAGCGGAAGCAGACGAAGAGCAGTGACGTACTAGGTAAGCACGTGCAGCTGGACGACACGTAAAAATCCAGAATTTTCCACTGCGTCCTTCGTCAGAAGAGAATGGAAGTAAAAATAAACCTTACTAACCACATCCAAAACAAATTACACCGTTTAGTGAAGAAATCCAGTACTCCATCTGAAATTCAAACACAAATTGCTTCCCTCGGACCCAACACCTAAACTGTACGGCCTACCAAAGATCCACAAAGTTGAGATGACTCATCCTGTTACTTCGCCGGAATATTACAACCGCACATAGGACACATCTAGAACTACGCTAACGACTCCAAACACTTCAACCATAGCCACATCATCAATTCTTAAAACCTAACCGCATCCTTCGCAGTGTGGATGAAACATTTCTCATTTGGTTACACGGTGGTAATGACCTTCAGTCATTTCTGCACCTTCTCATCTCCATTCACGTGTACCCGTATATCCAGGCTACCATTTCTGGTCGTTCTGGTCAAACGCAATCCTTGACTCCTCAGCTATGCAGTATATCTAGAAATCGGCCGCTTCGTTTCGTCTACGTGCCAAACTATTGCAGCTACATTCAGCGTGGTAGACTGCAAAAGTATATACGGATAAGTACATGCCTGACGCTTCCCTCCACTCATCACAAAGCAAGCTGTTCTAAACACAGTCATTAATAACGCCATAGTGATATCCAACCCAAAACACTATGAAGAAGAGACAACACTTAACCAGAACCCTCTACAAAAATGGATACTCTTTAGTCATTACACAACATTCAACGTACCGGTATCTTTTAGAAAATAGAACACCGAAATAAAGGAAATGTTCTGTGGAAAGAAGAAGACCTACCCCATATGGAGACAGCGTATAAAAGGAAGACACGACAGACCATGTTGGGAGGATCATACGTGAATAACACAGATCGTTTACAAGCCGCACAGAATTATAGCGCGTTACTTACAGCCAGTTAATCGTCACCACGGAATTACATATTTCTGCAGTCTACCATATTGAATGTAGCTGTGACAATCTGGTACGTAACCGGTAGGCGAAACGAAGCGGCTGATTTCTACGAGGCCAAAAGAACATATCCATATTGATAACAAAACCACTGAATTTCTTTTGAAAAATCCAAGATGCTATAGAAATAAAGAAACACTCGAACGACATGGGTAGGAAGGTTACAAAACTAACCATTCTTGAACGCAGAATTTACCACTATGCAGGAGAAAAGATGAACATCACGACCCACTCCAAAGTTACAGATCAGTCATGGAAACATTTCCATCTGACTATTGGAAAAGCGTCACATTCTACGTTACTCCAAAGACGTTAACCTGGGGGAGGGGGGTAAAAATTCAATAAAAGACGGTGAACAGAGACCAGCTGTTGGGTTGTCTCCGAGCCCTCCATCGCTACCATCTATCATTCCTTATCCCTGTCTGTTAATATGTTTAACATGGGACAGGCATATTGCTTCAAAGAGCACTGATACCCTCACCCTCAACAGTCTTAAAACTAACAGTATGTCGGAGACGATGTAAGTAGTGTTAACCGGCTCGCAGAGGGCTGGGGGTGCAAGCTGAAAACCTAGTAAAAATGAATGAACATATAATAATAATCGTATTCCTCTTTTTCCACATTCTTGTGGGGTGACGGGTACGGTCTGTGCCTGGCTCAGTTTTACGACCCAGCGTGCTCCCTGAGGAATGAATTCCATTATTTCGTGTTCAAAACCGGTGGGTTACAGGATGGTGTGTTGTAGGTTAGAGCCCTGTATTGAGTCACCTAGTCCCGAGCCAGAAGAATGAACCAAACGTGAATAACATCACCAATCTTACAGGAAATCGAACACTGGACCCTCTGAACCGAAGACCACTATGCGGACCGTTCAGTCAAAAACCCGGGAATAATAGCAATAAGCGTTCGTGGTGTGGGTTGCTGTAGTCACTTCCTATGTAGTTCGCGAAACGTGGGCAACGGCTGAGGAGTGGCCTAGTAAGTGGTCCTGAGAGTCGGGATACCAACTGCTATGGAGTAGGAGTGGTCACCTCGGGTATATTCTGAATTACGGCCATCCTTGTGGTCAGATGGCCAGGATTATACAACCCACCGGTGGTTCCTCACCCGTTAGAGGAGAGACTCTCACTGCGACCATGTGTAAGTAAGGTAGCATACTGTTTCACAGAATTCTTACCGAGCCCGCTCAGAACGTTTTAAGCAAGCTTTGGACGTATGGGAGTAATAGAGTCCCACTTCCAATTTGACAGGCGAAGGATTTCTTGGAAGCAACTTGGCGAATGGAACGGAATTCGATAGAGAGATATCGATATTAATGCGGCTTAGGGAAGAAAGAAAGTAGAAGTGTCCCAGTCAGCAAAGAGGGTATGTCAGGATGTGTTCGGGGTTAATGATATTCGAGTAAGGGAGGATAACGAGGAAGAGATGAAATGAAATGGCGTATGGCTTTTAGTGCCGGGAGTGTCCGAGGACATGTTCGGCCCGCCAGGTGCAGGTCTTTCGATTTGAAGTCCGTAGGCGACCTGCGGGGCGTGTTGACGTTGAAGTGATGATGAAGACGACATATACACCCGGCCCCAATGCCAGCGAAGTTAACCAATGATGGTTAAAATTCCCGACCCTGCCGGGAATCGAACCCGGGATCCCTGTAGCCAAAGGCCAGTACGCTGACCATTTAGCCATGGAGCCGGACACGAGGAAGATATAGGAGATTATGAGTGTTCTTAATAGGTGCTAAGACAGGGAAGGGCAGGATTATTCATCAGGAGCACTATTGGATGTAAAGAAATACATTAGAGAATAATTTGGGCAGATTTAGCAGTTGTAGGAATTAGGACGAAAATTGCCTGTCTACTCACCATGTGACGTTGCTGGTGAGGATACAATTTTTGAAGCACTGAGTGACATCATAGTCAAGTTCAACAGCAAGCATAGGATAGTGCTAATGGGCGATTTCAATGCGAGAGTTTGAAATAGAACTGAAGGATATCACAAGGTGATGGGTAAATGAAGGAAAGATATGGAAGCTAATAGGAATGGAAAGCGTTTACTGGACTTCTATGCTAGTAACTTATGGGATTAGCAGTTCCGAATACATTCTACGAGCATAAGGCTATTCACCTCTACACGTGCGAGGGTAGAGGCACCAGATCCATAATATACTTGTAACCGTACAACAGGGTTACAGATTCCATTCAGTATTTATTATTATTATTATTATTATTATTATTATTATTATTATTATTATTATTATTAACCCGATTCATTAGATTTTATATTCTGTTTTTCATCATTTAGACTGTAATAATTAAGCATCACGTATATTATTGTATTTAATCATAGGTTAAGTGAAATTTGTTTGTAATTATTCTGTATTGCTGTAAGTGAGATTTGTTGGTTTCATATAGTCATGCTATGGCTTGTAACTCTGGCTAGATGAGCTGGCATAGTATTTTGCAATCGAGGCTATGTTTAACTGAGAATGTTGTGTGCAAGAAGAATTCCCGGTGACGCATGAAACTTAGTCATCTACAATCCGCTTGGGCACGCTTAGACAACACTTGACTGATGACATCAGTGCGTGGGCACGTGATTGCGACCAAGTGTCAGTATTCGCCAGCTACTGTATGTTGAAGTAGAAGGGATGAACAGAGAGTAGGGAGATGAGTCGTCATCGCGAGGTTATAAAAGTCGATGCAACGGTGGTGAGAGGTATTCAGATCATATCGTGCAGATCATATGTAACAGTCAGATGTATCAAATGGAAGAAGTGGTCTTAGTGTGATGGTCAGAGCTAAGAGTTGTGTTTTCAAGAGGTCTTGTAATAATCGAGGAGGTCTACAAGTGGTGGTTGTATCCGAACAGAGACGGGTACTATGCTGATAAAGAAACATCATATTCTTGTGAGGATGGACTTCACAAGATGTTTCAATAATATTTTCCTATTTCTTATAATATATTGAGTGGACGTAATTACATTGGAGCTCCCTACACGCGTACATGGCATGTAGGCCAACTCCTTGTTATATAAGAAGATAACAGCAGACGGCTCCCGACTTCAGCTCATAGGTTTTTCCAAGAATTTCAAGTTCAACAGCAGTGTATGCAGACATCAGGTAATTAAAGCATCAGACATGTTATGCATTCATAACATGAAGAAGAATGTAATCAGCGGCGATATCACATCTCACTTCAAGTTCATGCCAATAGCTTTTTTTGTTTAGATTAAATTTTCCTTTTATTTTTACCGCAAATGTCACTATATATATTTTTTTGTTAAATTAAAAAACGTCAATGCTTGTTCATTGTGACGTAAATTATAGTCATAAACTCAGTTTTATTTTAATTATAATAAGTGATTCCAGTTCCATGTACAATCCTCAATTGTGGAAATGCAACAGTAATTTAATATTGTCCTGATCCATATCCCTGTATATTGCCAGATATGTGAGTTTATCACCTCACGCCTTGAGATAATTGATATAAGAGGTATGCTCTACCGAATTTTGTTGTTTTTATTTAAAAAACAACTGGCGCTCAAACAAATGTCATTTATATTGTGTGGAAGATATGAAGGTATAAGAGTAGTGGTTGGAGTAGCCACATACTCTATCATAACCGTTTTAATTCAGGAAATCTGTTAGAAATATATGGGTATTCCGGGGATTGTTTGATGGTACAGACCACTATGTCATATGTAGTGAACTAAGTACCTCTAGGCAGATAGAGAAAGTGACATCTATCTGCAGACGAATGAGTGTAGAAACTCCAGGACGAGGAAATTAGACATGGATGTGATTAGTGGAAAGTTCCAAACAATAGACAGCAAGCAGGTTCAGAAAATAGAGAATGGGTCGCATACAGGGATGATATAATAGAAATAGCAAAGGGATGCTTAAGAACAACTGTATAAAGATAGGAAAAAGTGAACATCTTCGTGTAATGATGAAGTGAGGGCAGTTTGTAAACGTAAAAGGAAGGCGTATCGAAAGTAGTTCCAAGCAAGGACTGATGCAGATAGGTCATCCTACGTAGATGAAAGACAGAGGAAACAGATGATTGTTGAATCCAAGAAGGAATCAAAGGAAGATTTTCACAATAACCTGGAAGGCTAGATCAAGCAGCAGGGAATCATTTCTGGACAGTAATAAAGAATCTAAGAAAGGAATGGAAAAAGAAAATGAATAGTATTTGGGTAAATCAAGTGAACTCATATTAAATCCCAGAGAATCACTGGACAGCTGAAAGGAATATTTTGAAAATCTTCTCAACATAAAAGAAAATATTTCTGTTGGAGTCGCGAACAACCGAGCTCATGAGGAGGACACCGATGTTAGTTAAGCTATGTTTGAGGAAGTGGAAAGGATGTCACATAAACTCCATTGTCATAACGCAGTAGGAATACAGGAAATTAGACCTGAAATGGTGAAACATCACGGGAAGGCGGGGATGAAATGGCTTCATAGAGTAATAAGACTGGTACCTTCTGATTGGACGAAAAGAGTAATTGCACCTATCTATAAGCAAGGGAACAGGAAGGACTGCAACAACTATCGAGATATTTCATTGATCAGTATACCAGCCAAGATGTTCACTGGGATTTTGGAACGGATGCTGTGATCAGTGGTTGAGAGTAAGCTGGATGAAAGCCAGAGTGTTTTCAGACCACAGAGAGGCTGTAGGGATCAGATTCCCAGCATGCGGCAGGTAACTGAAAAATGCTGCGAGAGGAACAGACAGTTATGTTTATGTTTCTTAGATTCAGAGAAGGCATATGATAGAGTAGGCCAAACAAGGGAGAAATTGTTAGCCGTACTGCGGGATTATGGGGTTAAGGGTAGATATTGACAATTGGGCTTCTGTGAGAATTGATGATAGAATGAGTTCCTGGTTCAAGGTATTTGCAATGGTTAGATAATAATAATAATAATAATAATAATAATAATAATAATAATAATAATAATAATAATAATAATATTTTTTTATGTCCCACTAACTTTTACGGTTTTCGGAGACGCTAAGGTGCCGACATTTCGTACCGCGGGAGTTCTTTTACTTGCCTGTAAATCTACCAATACACGGCTGACGTATTTCAGCACCTTCAAAATACCACCAGAGTGAGCCAGGATCAAACCTGCCAACTTGGGCTCAAGAAGTCAGCGCCTTAACTGTCTGAACCACTCAGTCCAACTACAAGGGTTAGACAAGCCTGTCTTTCATCTCTGTTGTTCATAGTTTACGTAGATCATCTACTGAAAGGTAAAACGTGGCACGGAGAGTTTCAGTTAGGTGGAAATGTAGTGAGCAATTAGGCCTATGCTGATGACGTGGTATTAATGGCAGTCTGTGCTGAAAGGCTGTAATCTACAGTACAGTATCACCAATGAATATGGTATTGATAGCCTTTCCAACACTAAAGCGATGTCACTATAGTTAAGAAACCTAAGATAAATGAATGTCCGTTGTGAATAAAAATTGGAAAAGCTCAGTGGCGTATAATGAGGGCTACCAAGGCTATCAGTGAGCCCAAATCTCAAGTGAGAATGATGGAAGTCTAAAGCACATAATAATGTAAGCATCTGAAACATTGTTCCATTTACAAAACTTGAAAGCAGTGAGAAAAAAACGTTGCACATATTTCTGAGAGCCAGGCATCGGAGACTGATATTGCAGCCCTGACTCTCGCCCCTCTCCCCTCGACTCGCTACACGCGGCTTGCTGCAGGATATCGGATAGGAGCGGGAACGGGCGGAGGATAGGTATGCTAGGCTTCGGTCCATCAGATCGCCACTGCTATCAACCATGCGTTACTCATCATATATACTTCCTCACCTCATACTTCTAACTTAATGATATTGATAACAGAGTGTGGGTATTCCTCACTCCCGTTTACTTCTACATCCTTGTACGAAGAGACTGCTGGGCTGCCGTTAGAGGAGCAATATAGTTTTATTTTTATTGGTAGATCTGCAAAAATGAAATGTCATCTTTCAGGTTTAGTGTTTTTTTTTTTTTTTTTTTTTTGGTTGGTTGGTTGGTTGGTTGGTTGGTTGGAATCGAACCTGTGATCATGGGTACGACCGCTGTAAAATTATGATAATAATAATAATAATAATAATAATAATAATAATAATAATAATAATAATAATAATAATAATAATAATAATAATAATGGGGCATGGCATCTATATAGGCTTGGTGTTGACCTAGTGGGGATAAAATGAATGGCGGAGACGACATAAACACACACGGGGCCATCGAAACAAAAGCAAACGTTCTATCCATGTAGCCACAAAGCCGAACTTTCATTTGCTAAACCATAGGCTACCATCTCCAATGATCAGGGGTTAAGCATTGGCAGTAGCAGAGGCCGAGGCTGTAGCCTGTAAAGCAGCCTTGAACATAGCAGGCTTTTCCGTTGGCTACTGGCTGCAGCTCAAAACGCTGAAGGCTTTACGTTCACTGAATCAACCATCGAAAAGAGGTAACCTAAGTCTAGTGGTAGCCCATGTCTGAACCCCAGCATACGCCACTGAAACAGCTAGATAATTTCATGTATTTAGGAAGTGTATTCTCCCTGGATTCACCTTTGTCTTTGTCTTTATTCTCCCTGCCTGGTAGTGTAGAACCGTAAGTGAAATTGAATCAAGGTACAACAAAGCTAATACAATGAGCTCGCAGTTGCGATTAACAGTATTCTGTAAGAAGGAAGTCAGCTCCCGGACGAAACTCTTTACACCGGTCTGTTTACAGACCAACTTTGCTTTACGGGAGTGAAATTTGGGTGGTTTCATGTCATCTTATTTATAAGTTACAAGTAACAGACATGAGAGTCGTGAAGATAATCGCTGGTACAAACGGATGGGAAAAATTGTAAGAGGATATTTGAAATGAGAGGATAAATGCTGAGGAATAAACTCCATAATCCGGCTCTTTGGTTGGGTCATGTGAGGCAAATGGAGGAGGATAGCTTACATAGGAGAATAATGGACTAGGCCATAGAGGGTGAGTGAAGTAGAGGGACGTCAAGACACATATGATTAGATTCAGTTTTTAGTGATTTAATATTATTAGAGGTGCGGAACTACAGTAAACGAGGCCACAAATAGAGGGTTTTGGATGCGTTTAGTAAATTCACAGAGGCTTTCAGACTGAACGCTGAAAGGCATAGTAGTCTAAAATGGAGATATCTGTATAATAATAATAATAATAATAATAATAATAATAATAATAATAATAATAATAATAATAATAATAATATTTTTTTTACGAGGGATTGTGGAAAATCTTCAAAAAGACACTTGTGAAGGGTCCGCACTCCACAAGTGTGTGGGATTCTTACCCACTAAAAACCACACACCCTTTTCCCACGATGTGTATCATCACCCCGGAACCGCTCTCGCATTACTTCAGGGTGATATCGTGCTTTGTCTTTCAGACATCTTCTTTCTTCATTTCTCCTTTACGAACGTTCGTATGCTTCCAAATCCTTCTTCTTCTGACGAAGGACATTCTCCACGTACACTGCCACGCGATCCCAGGATTCCTGGTTTCGCAGCATCACCGAAATAATATTATCTGCTGTCAATTCTCCTATTTCAGTTTCCACACATCTTCTCTGAATCGTCCAATACCCGCATACAAAAAAGGTGTGAAATACGTCATCAATGTCATCACAGTATATGCATGCTGCGTCATTCGCTCTGCCCACTTTATGCAGGAATTTCCGGAAATATCCATGCCCTGTTAGAAGCTGCGTGAGGTAGTAATTTACTTCACCATGGGCCCTTTCAACCCAGATATCCAAGCGTGGTATCAATCGCTTGGTCCATTTGCCTCGAGGGTCACTTTCCCATCTGAGTTGCCATCGCCTCATCCGTTGACTGAAGGCACGCTTCTTTGCACATTTCTTTCCCAGCTCTCCTTGGGTTCGCCAGATTTCATGTCGCTCCAATGCAAGTAGGTCTATTGGGGCTATTGCTGCCACCGTGAGGATTGCAGGCTCGGAGACCGTGCGGTATGCGCATGCAATACGTAAAGCCACTCTCCGTTGTACGGCAGCTATCCTTCTCCGATACCAAGCGAATCTCAAGGATTCAGCCCAGATTTCAGAGCCATATAAGAGCACTGACTGAACCGTCGACATGAGAAGACGTCGTTTGCTGGATTTCGGACCTTTAATATTTCCCATTAGTCTGCTAAGTGCAGTCATGTATTTTACTGCCTTGTCTGTCGTTCTCTGAATATGATTCCAGAATGTGAGCTTGGAGTCAAGTGTCACTCCTAGATATTTTGTGCTCGCAGATGTTTCAATCACTAACTCTCCAACAGTCATTGGTACAAGAGTTTCGATCCTTTTCCTCGTCAGAAGAACTATCTCCGTTTTGTGTTCGGCTAATGTTAGACTGTGGTTCATCATCCATTCTTTTATGCGCCGCATCACCTGGTTCAGTTTGATTTGAGCCATTTCAACATTACGAGCTACTATCAAGGCGGCCACATCATCGGCGTAGCCCACAAGCTTCGTGTCCTCTGGCATCTCCAAACGTAACAAGCCATCATACATTATGTTCCAAAGATCTGGACCAAGGATCGATCCCTGCGCTGCACCAGCCGTCAGGCGTTTTGTCTTTTCTCCATCTTCCGTATCATACAACAGAGTGCGATCTTTGAAGTAATCTCTCATTATGCGCATAAGATATTGTGGTAGCTTGAAAGTTTCCTCAAGAGCTACCAACATGTCGCTCCATCTTGCCGAATTGAAGGCATTTTTCACATCCAGGGTCACAAGAAGTGTCAATTTACGGGAATGATGATTGCCCATTTGTGCCCTTTCTGCTGTATTCACCACCTCCCACACTGCATCCAGCGTCGAGTGTCCCCTCCGAAATCCATGTTGGCGAACAGATAGATCCCCTGCTAGTTGAACTGCTGAGAGGATTCTGGGCTGCAGTAGTTTCTCCAGGCCTTTTCCGGCTGTGTCCAGCATACATAAAGGTCTATAACCGCCAAGTTTTCCTTTGCTGATCAGAACCAAACGAGCCATTTTCCATCGGGGACTAAAAACACCCGTTTGCAGGCAATGATTGTACATATTCAGCAACAGTTCTGGACATAGTTCTGCTATTATCTTTAACACTTCTGTAGGTATACCATCTGGTCCTGGAGTTTTCTTATTTCTAAGAGAGCTAATAGCTCTATTCAGCTCTTCTACAGTGAAGAGGGGTATGTCATCCAGTTCTTTTTCGTCATCACAGTCAATCCTCTCTGGATGGTCTGGGAATAGTGTATCCACAATTTGTTTAATTGTTTGCGGATCCGCACTCGGGGTTGAAAATGTCCCGAGTTTCTTCATTACAATCTTATAACCTTGTCCCCATGGATCATCTTCTACTTCTTTAGCCAGTGCCCACCATTTATCGGCTTTACTTTTTCTGATTGCATTACGGAGTTCCTTCTTCGCTGACTTGTACTCCGCTGTGACTGAGGTATTCTCTTGACTGCCTCTCATCCTCTGAGCCCTGCGTCGAAGTCTCAGACAATTCTTTCTCAGTTCAGCAATCTCTTCGGTCCACCAGTACGCTGGGCGCTTGCTATTTCGCGGCCTCCTTCGGGGCATTGAGGCGTTGCATGCTTGATGGATTAGCTGCATAGTGAGTTCAACACATACACCAGCTGCTTCTTTCCCTCTACGAGTAGAACATTTTTCAGTTATGTTCTCCATTCCATTCCGTATTACATCAATGAACGTTTCCTTGTCAATACCGGCTACGTTCCACCGTGCTGGTCTGCGCAAGATGTTTCTTTCTTGAGGAGATTCTTGGAGAAGTCGAAAGATGATATATTGGTGATCGCTCCCCGTATAGTTCTCAATCACTTGCCATTCAGAAATCTTAGGCGTAATATCCTCTGATGAAAAGGTTACATCCGGTATTGTTCCCTGGCATCCTGGCCGTCGGAATGTTGGCACATTTCCAATGTTGTTGACCACCAAACCCGTTCTGGCTGCCATCTCCATTATACGACGTCCTCTGGAGTCTGTTTGTGGCATGCCCCATTCCAACGCTTGAGCATTTACGTCACCAGCGACCACTAGTTTTTTTTCCATTCTGCGTATTACATCCTCAAGACCATCAATTTTCATCTGAAAATCGGAAACAGATTCATTTGGCGTAAAATAACAGCTTACAATAGTGATTCCCCCAGTCTGTACCCAAACAAAACCGTCATCGCATCCATGCTGTGTTACTGGGACTTTTCCTAGATCTGGTATCCAAATTGCAGCTGTTCCAAGGTTATCCACAAACCACCCTGGATGGTCCCTCTCTTGATATGGTTCGCTAATAATAACGATGTCTACTTCCATCTCGTAAATCAGCTGTGTCATAAGATCGTTAGCTGTTTGACTCCTGTGCATGTTTGCTTGAAGTATTCGCATCATTTACTGTGACTTTTTGCTTTCTCCAGAGCTTTACGAAATATTGCACATGCTCCCGATCCAGGAATGTGATTTCGTTTAGCTTCATTAACACCCTTGTCTGTACAAAGCATACATCGTGGATTGTTCTTTTTACAGTCTACTGCCTTGTGGTCAGATTCTCCACACTTAAAACAGAGCTTACTTCTGTCGGGACCTGTGCAGTTTTTTGCTAGATGGCCATATGATAGGCATCGGAAGCAGCGAGGTAACATGGTTCTAGCTCTTACTCTGCAGTATAGCCATCCTATCTTAATTCTTCCTGCTTCCAGTAATTTCTGAGCGTCCTCATCTTTGGTTTCGAAGATGGCAAGTTTCTGTCCCCAGCTGTTTGGTTTCGAGACCGATATTTTAAGTTCTCCATGGGGATTTCCGGAATCTCGTCTTACAGCTTCCTCCACGTCTGCGGCGGTAGTGACGCCATCCATGTCTCGAATCTCCAATGTAGTTCGGGGGATTAACGCCTTTACATCGCCATCACGTCCGAGGGCATCTCTCAGAGAATTACTGAATACCTCCCTATTTTCAATCTTAGTTGTTTTGTTGAATTTAATAAGGACAGCTCCAGCTCTTGTTTTACGGATGGATCGAATGCCTGTTCCACTGTCTTCAGGCTTCACCCTGTTCCTGATATCCTTCAAAACATCAGCGAAAGTCTTACCGTTCATCGGTTTGATAATTACGGCTTCTGTACGACTCCTAGATTTAGATTGAGGTCGTTTCCCACTTTCGCTAAGCACTGTAGTTTCAGGATCATTACTGGCCTGTTTCACTGGAATATCTTCGTGCTTCCTATCCTCGCTCTTCTTCTTTCTTTTCTTCTTTGACAGAAACGTCTCCCATTTTCCTTGATCTTCCTCTTCCGAGTCATTTGTCACTAGTGATGTGTTGGACAATTCCTTATTCTCCATGGTAATTGGTCTCTGCTTTTGTTCTTCTGCAGATTTCTTCCACAACATCCTGTATGCTGCTCCAGCCTCTAAAGCTTCTTCCAGCTTCATGAGGCCATTCTTTATTTCCGTTTTGAGATTTTTGAGAGGAATAGCCATTATGTTCTTTAACAGTGATCTTGCTGTCTCAAGATGCACCTCTTCTTTGTATTGATTATCCATTATCTGCCGACTGATATCATCAATCAGATTTAGGTCAATACTCCTACCATTTCGGCCATTGTGAATACTTTCCCTTGATACACCAGGGAGCTCCACTGTATCACACAGAATGTCTGCTTCTGCCATCATGCCAATGTAAGAGTCTAGCTGGCCGTGTCTAGAGTCAAGGAGATGAAGTTGTGAGTAGGCGGCTGGGAGCGCTTACACTATAAAGCGATCGTCTAATCTACCGCAGTGTACCTTCTGCGTGATTTTGATCTTTGGCAAGATGGCTGCTCACAACAGGATTATTTCACCGCAAACTTTTCAATATTTCACTCAATATTCTGTCGTTCCAGTTGTAAACAAACACATCTACCATGCAATGGAGCTTAAAATAACCATACAAGCTCGTTTCGGTGAGTGCCTTCACAATATAAACCCGCTTTCTTGAGCTATTTTGTAGCTGCGAAGTTCATGCGTCCTTTCATGTCCAACAATCCCAATAATAATAATAATAATAATAATAATAATAATAATAATAATAATAATAATAATAATAATAATAATAATAATAATAATACAGATCATGTCTTGTACTGTAATTAGAATTCTTATTCTTATTTTGAAGTATTTTCTATCAGCCTCTTAATTGTTGGTGATGTATTTTCTTTGCCTTTGACGGCAAGATGATTGGGCGTATTCCTGTTGAGTGAGTTGAAAGCCTGTCACTTCGTTTGGACACGCCTTGAAGGATACGGTCGTCTCTGCAGAAGAACGGTATGAGCGCTTGGTCCAAATCTTACACTGACTCGACAACTTTTTTTTTTTTTTTTTAACCGTGCTGTAGGCCACCCACTACACGGTGAAAACCCGTGGCAGACCTTATTACTTACTAGCAAATGTACCCGTGCTTCGCTACGGTATTCTACATTGTATTCGAATATCGAAGTAAATATTGTACATGGAGTAAATAAAATTGTTTTAAAATTGCATGTCTCTTAGCGTTATCCGAGAAACAGCATGAGGAGGTCGCCATACGTTGTTTCCAATGTAAAGGTTTGTTGCGGATTTGTGATATAACGGCAGGCTTACTTGCCTACTGTCATTCACAATCGAGTTGGTAAGTTTACATTATAATTGCAGGCTCCATTGCCTACTGCGCGGTCACAATCGATTTGGGGGATTTTTCGTTAGAATGGCAGCCCCCTTTCCTACTTCCAGACAGATAACCGTTCAGGAGTTTCTGTTATAATGACAGACAACTACCCTACTATCAGTCGAAATTGAGTTGTGCAGTTATCATTATAATGTCAGGCCCCTTTTCCTACTGCCAGCCAGCTTACTGCCAGTCACACCAAGTTGGTGAGTTTCCATCAAAATAGCAGGCCACTATGCCTAATGCCAGTCACATTTTAGATGGGTACATTTGTTTATAATGGCGGGCACCATGGCCTACAGGGGAGTTTTAAACAAATCTGTATGCTCCCTTGCCTTCTGCAAGTCAAATCGAGAAGTGAATTATTCATTACAATGGTAGGCCTTCCTTACTAATGACAGTTACACAGGAGTTGGAGAAGGACCCCATTCCTACTGCCAGTCAAAGTCGGTGTGGGGAGTAATTACAAAAGCAGACACACCCTTTCTCGATCGCTACAAATCGACATCAGTGAATATATATATAGATCGACATACGAAAGTATACGCGTGTTTACAATATTGCAGACCTTCATTTACAGATTTACTGCTGCTAAACGTTCGTCTTATAGACAAAGGATTGTACCATAAGACGCCGGATTTAGTGGCCTAAATGGCTGGTCCTATGATATCTCATCTATTCTTGGGTCAGATTGAGTTAGAAACGTTGAACAGGGTAAAGTTTTTGTAAGATTATCTCACATTACATTACTTTTTGGATAATTATGTGACAGCTACATACATAGCATTTGGCTCACATATGGCTACTGAGTGGGCCAATTTTCATGAAGAATTTGATGATTCTATATTACCTATACGTGATTGAAAGTATGAATTATGCATGCGAAAAGTCCAAATTTACTTAACATCAATTAATAGAGAAAAATCAAACGTAAAAGGGATACAGATACGACAAAAAGTCGTAAGACCAAATTGAACGGAGGTTTTGCAATCCGTTATGTGATAGAACTTCCCGAAGGTCTGCACCATCATTAAAATTGCCTCCATATTTCGATATTCTTCGGGGATAAAAAGTGAAAAATTTAAAGATCTTGGAAGTTTTCCGTCCGTTACAGGCCAAAACGTATAATTTTGTCAAATTTCCATTTCTTTTTCGTCTGCCAGATTATGCCGCAATTGGATTTTGGTCGAGGAGGGTAAAAATTAGGACTTTCAGGAAACTAAACCAAAAAAATATGCAGATGGTCATTATCACCCCTTAAACGGGTAGCCGTGCGAAAATTTCGCCAAAATAGTCAATGTAGAGGCACACAGTCGTTACGATTTTATTTATATAGATAGATAAGGAATCTGCTCCACGTACAAAACCTTTTGCGCTATGTCCGCTGGACTTAACCTGCAAAACTGACCAATCATGATATCTCCCTTATTAATCCTCCTGACGAAAAAATGCACATGAAAAAATGTTTTAGAAATGGAATTCCATCACGTTTGGTCGATTTCCAGTGAGGTTGGTCTTGTACTGTATATATCGTGGAAGAGTAAAATCACCATTTCGGTTCCCTATAAACGTCCAGTCCATTCCGGGAACATGAAATGTTATTGACTTTTAAAACCTACCTTTGGACAGGTGGATGCTAAATATAAAGTTTGGTTCGAATATCTTCAGAAGTGTTCAAGTTGTAAGAAATACGCTTTACACGCACCCGCTCTTGAGTCAAGTCCGATGGGACTTGTACCGAAAAACGGTCTGTTAATGATATCTCCCTTATTCGTATCGAAATGATGCAATGAGTAAAAAGGTTTAGAAATTAATTTCCATTAAGGCAGGTAGATTTCCATTAAGATTGGTTGTGTATATATTGTGGGAGTGCAAATTCACGGTTTCGGTTTCGTATAAACCCCCAGTCAGTTCAGGGATTTAGAAACAATATTTGCCCTAAAACCTACCCAAGAACAGGTGGATTCTAAATATGAAGTTTGGTAGAAGTATACCCAGTAGATTCTAGCACTCGCGTACATACGGAGTAATTAAGGAAGAAAATAATACAGTTAAGAAAGTTGAAATTAATATAAAATGGATTATAACTGAGGACAGTCGGATAACGACAAATATGTAAATGCCAAGTGAATGTATTGGAAAATCAAATGTCCCTCAATAAAGTATGCTGGTGTGAGTTATGGATATAATAAAGCGGTAACAAAGGAGAAATTTAGGCGCAGTTATTCTTAGGTAAACAGATAAGAAGATGACTAATGGTGTTATTACTTAATCTATTCGAGGGTGGTTATAACCTCCAACGATATTCCGCCAATATCCCGCAGATAGGCCGATTGACGCCTCTCTTGCCTTCTACCCAAGGAACAACCACGAATTTAGAAGCATGATGAGGAAAATGGCAACACGTTACTTCCCTGCTGGTAAGCAGTCAGAGACGTTGCCATGGTAACCTGTAGGTTCGTTGTCGGTCTGTCGGTCACTCAATGCAGAGCAGAAAATAGTACATTTCTCCGATATGTGAAGAGTAAGGTAAATTATGAACATAACGAAAATTGTTTATAATGAAGAGATGTTTCAGGTACGGTCCACGGAGTTTACAGAAAATCAATAGTATAAGAGAAAATGGAGGAAAACCGTTCTGGTTTTCCTATAAACCCCCCGTCTGTTCAAACATTTTACAATGATATGCATATCGAAACCTTCCCCGGGATGAGTATACTCTAGGTACGAAGTTTGGTTGAGATCTATCCAGCTGTTTAGATGTGATGGTGGAACAGACAAACAGACGCGAAAAGTAAAATCCACCGATTCGGTCTTGAGTTGATCTAAAACGGATAAATATCTGAAAAATTGGCAAAACAAAAAAAGTTACAGACAGCGGACCCCCTACAACTTTATTTATATAGACAAGGCGCATTCGCGAAATGTCTGGCTGATAATGGTATGAATTAAAATACCATGAAAAGTTCAGCTGTAATAAATACTTATTGCACCAATATTAGCTGCCCATAGCGGTAATTATACACGTTTATGAGCCGAGATAGATATTAGTATAATAATGAACACGACAGGGAACTCAACTATAAAATAATAATGATTGTCCTAATTTTAGCTGTCCTTACATATTAAGCATGTTTGTGGGTCTTGATGTAGAATATATATATAATTTGCTTTACGTCGCACCGACAGATTGGTCTTATGGTGACGATGGGATACCGGTGGGAGAAGGTTAGGAGTGGGAAGTAAGCAGCCGTGTCCTTAATTAAGGTACAGACCCAGCAATTGCCTGGTGTAAAAATGAGAAACCGGGGAAGACCATCTTCAGGGCTGCGGACAGCAGGGTTCGTACCCACTATCTCCCGAATGCAAGCTGCCAGCTACGTAACCCAAACCACGCAGCTACTTGCTCGATTGAATGATTGTTACCTGAATGAGTTTACCTCAGATTACGAACATACTTTATCGATGGAGTGAAAATGAATCTAGAAGAGAGTTGCTCGCGCAAGGTTTTTCGTACCGCAGGTACACAGCATATAAGTGAACGGGGAAGCGGGCGAGCGATCAATGTGTGCGCTTCAGCGACAGCAACGTTGTGTTTACGTCACAGGCCGGGAAGCTCAATGAACGGTGTACTTTCATTTGGGTATTAAAGGAATACCTAGTGTTATTCTGGGCTGGGGGTCATCTGAAATTAGAGATACAAAATGTGTGACGCAATATGGCTAGCAACCGTACAGGCTGTGATGTGAAATACTGATGGATGGCCATGACTGAGAGACATATAGAAGGCTATTTTATCAAAGAGGCCTTATCTCATCATACTCTAGAGAACTGTTTAATTTATTCCTGATATTTTCATATGTCCGCCTCTGTAGTGTAGTGGTTAGTGTGATTAGCTGCCAACCCCGGATGCCCGGGTTCTAATCCCGGCTCTGCCACGAAATTTGAAAAGTGGTACGAGGGCTGGAACGGGGTCCACTCAGCCTCGGGAGGTCAAATGAGTAGAGGTGGATTCGATTCCCACCTCAGCCACCCTCGAATTGGTTTTTCGTGGTTTCCCACTTCTCCTCCAGGCAAATGCCGGGATGGTACCCACTTAAGGCCACGGCCGCTTCCTTCCCTCTTCCTTGTCTATCCCTTCCAATCTTCCCATTCCCCACCGAGGCCCCTGTTCAGCATAGCAGGTGAGGCTGCCTGGGCGGGGTACTGGTAATCCTCCCCAGTTGTATCCCCGACCCAGACTCTGAAGCTCTAGGACACTGCCCTTGAGGCGGTAGAGCTGAGTCCGAGGGAAAAACCGACCCTGGAGGGTAAACATATAAAGAAGAAGAAGTTTCATAGGACCTGAGTTAATTTCCCTTTTTCGATACACTGAATCCTACACTTGTCGACTCCACATTCTATACAATGTCTCTCGATAACAGTTCTACAGATGTAAATAAATTAATCGTTAACAATTTGAGTTTCAAAAACATTTAAGCATTTTAGGCTTTTTCCAATCGTGAAATTACCAGCGTTTTGCCCCAGTGTAACACTGGGTTCATCAGTTGTTTTGCAACACCTTTCCAAGACAATACAATGTGAGTTTCATTCATTGAAAGATTTATAATAATTTCATTTTTGCAAAGGAAAACTTGACACCATATTTTTGGTTTGTTTTGATTTCACTAAGTTGCAAAAGATAAAGTTTTATTAATAAAAGTTCGTCCGATAAACACGTAATTCCGGCAGTATCATAAAACATTTCAAAATATATTTTCCTTCTTCCTTTTTTCTCCTCCTCAGAGATGGTTGGCGACCGTCATGGGGTTTCTTTTCTTCCTATTTTCTGTTTCCATATCCACGTCTCCATTCTGTCTTGACTCCTATAATCAGATGTAGCAGACCATTTCAGAAGATGTGTCCTAAATAGGCTGTTCTCCCGCATATTGCGAAGGTCAAAACTTCTCGTGATTTGCCAGCACGACATGGTGACATGGTCTACCCATGAAATCTTGAACATTCTCCAACACCCCCACATTAGAGCTGTGCGCAGGCCCGTAGACTGGCTCAAGCAAGCTCATTTACAACAAACGAGTGTCGCTCAATATAAGATTCGTTCAGAGCTTGCTGCTCGAGGATTCTGTTCAATGAGTGTCTGGAAGGACCAAACTCGAAAAGGTGCTCAACTTTACGAGTCTACCAAACTGTCCATATTCTCTGATCACAATGAGCAGAAATGAGTATGGACAGATCGAGCACCTCGGAAACTCGCGCAAGCATTGGTTCTCCGCACATCTTTCTTGTACTTCCACTGCATATAACACTCGTACCATATAAGCGCGAAGCAGAAACATGGCAACAAGTCGCAGTTTGATCACCCACCAAGTGAATGGTATACAGAGCCTGTTATCGAGTTTAGGTTGACTCACACTGCTCACTGTTTAAATATCGCACATTTCGACTGAGCAGCAATCAGTGTGGTTGGAGTCTGCCCAGACTGTTCGAACTAGTAACAGCAGGCTCGCTCTCTAGCCAAACGAGCTGAGTAGTAGTATTGGAAATGGAATGAGCTCAGACACGCACATTGCACGGCTTTAATCCACATTAATTCAGAATGTCTGACGCAAGTCTGTGATTTTACTAAACTCCGCTACAATCCTCTATTTGTAGCTACGATAGCTCTGTGGCCTCGCTTATTTCTATACCTTTTACCTTTAAATCATTGAAAACGAGTCTAACCATCGTCGTTTACATCTCTTACCCTCCATAACAGAGTCCATTATTTTCCTGGGTAACCTATCCTCCTCCACTCGTCTCACATGATCCCAACATCGAAGCCGACTCATGCGTACAGCCTCATCAATCAAGCTCATTCCTAACTTAGCCTTTGACTTCTCATTCCGAGTACCCTCCTGCCATTGTTCCCACCTGTTCGTACCAGCGATTATCCTTGCTACTCTCATGTCTGTTACTTCTAACTTATGAATCCACCCTTCTTTCACTCCCGTAAAGCAAGGTTGGTCTGAAAACAGACCGGTGTAAAGATAGTTTCGTCCGCGAACTGACTTCCTTCTTACAGAATACTGTTGATCGCTGCACCTTGATTTAATTTCGCTTACTATATTACCATCCTGGGAGAATACACATCGCAAATACTTAAAATGATCCACCTGTTCCAGCTTTGTACTCCCAACTTGACATTCGATTCTCTTGGATTTCTTACCTACTCACATCAATTTAGTCTCTTGGAAAGGATAATTCTAATACCATACTCATTGCACTTACTTTCAAGTTCCAAGATATTAGACTGCAAGCTTTCGGCACAATCTGCCATTAAGATCAAGTCGTCAGCATAGGCCAAAACGCTTATTATATTTTCACCTAACTGAAACTCTCTCTCTGCCACAGATGATCCATGTGACCTACGAACAACAAGGGTGAAAGATAACAGCCTTGTCTAAACCCTGTAAGTAGCCTTGAACCATGAACTCATTCTGTCATAAATACTCACTGCAGCCCAATTGTCCATATAAATGCCTTTGATTGATTTTAATAATCTACACTTAATCCCATAGTCTCCCTGACTGACAAACATCTTTTCCCTCGGTACCCTATCAAATGCTTTCTCTAGATCTACGAAACATAAACGTAACTGTCTATTTCTCTCGTACCATTTTTCAATTAGCTGAAGCATTCTAAAAATCTGATCTTGACAGTCCCTCTGCGGTCTGAAACAACACTGGTTTTCATCCAACTTCGTCTCAACCACTGAAGCACCTCCCTTCCAAAATCCCAGTGAACCACTTGCCTGGTATACTGATTAATGAGATGCCTCGAAAGTTGTTGCAACACTTCCAGTTCCCTTGCTTATAGATAGGTGCAATTACTGCTTTTGTCCAATCAGCTAATCTTGTTATTCTATGAAGCCATTTCATCCCTGCCTTCTTACTATATTTCACCTTTTCAGGTCTAATTTAATCTATTCATGATGCTTTAAGTGGAATTTACTTACCATCCTTTCCACTTCCTCAAGTGAAATTTCACCAACATTATTTTCCTCCTCCCCATGAACTCGGTTGTTCACGATGTCACCAGAGAGATTTCCTTTTACTTTGAGAAGATTTTCAAAATATTCCTTCCACCTTTTCAGTGATTTCCTGAGATCTATCATGAGTTCACCTGATTTACCTAAAACACTGATCATTTTCTTTTCCCCCCTCCCTTTCTACGAGTCCGTTTTGCTGTCCAAAAAGGTTTCCCTGGTTTCCCTGCTGCTTGACCTAGCCTTTCCAGGTTATTATCAAAATCTTCCCAAAACTTCTTCTTGGATTCAATAACTATTTGTTTCACTCTGTTTCTTTCATCTACGTAAAATTCATTGTCTGCGTCAGTCCTTGTTTGGAGCCATTTCTTATATGCATTATTTGTTTTTGTTTTTACTTTTATGAGCTGCCCTCATTTTATTATTCCACCAAGAATTTCGCCTTTTCCCAAATTTACACACAGATATTGCTAGGTATTCCCTTGCTGCCTTTACTACAGTATACCTGTATGCCATTCATTCTCCTTCTATACCTTGAACCTGCTTACTCTCCATTGCTAGGAACTTTTCACTAATCATGTCTATATACAGTACTTCTGTCTGATTTCCTCGCCCTGGAGATTTTCTACCCTTATTCGTCTACAGGCAGATTTCACTTTCTCGATCCTAGGCCTAGGTGTAGAAAGTCAAGAATCATAGGTCGAGAGGATTCGTTGTGCTGACCACGCGACACCTCATAATCTACAGGCCTTCGGGCTGAGCAGCAGTCACTTGGTAGGCCATGGCCCTTTGGAGCTGTTGCGCCATCGGTTTTGGGGTTTGGAATCCTAGGCCTAGAGATAGTTCACTGCAGATCAGATAGTGGTTCATATCATCGAAAAATTCCCGGAAAACCCGCGCATTCTTAACAGACTTCCTTAATTGAAAGTCGGTTAAGATACAGTCTGTCATGGATCTGGTGCCCCTACCCTCCCATATGTAGCGGTGAATAGCCTCATGCCTGAAGAATGTATTCTTAACTGCTAATCCCATACTAGCACAGAAGTCCAACAACCGCTTCCCATTCCTATTACCTTCCATATCTTCCCCACATTGATCCACCACCGTGTGATATCCTTCAGTTCTATTTCCAATTCTCGCATTGAAATAGCCCATTAGCGCTACCCTATCCTTTCTGTCGACCTTGACTACGATATCACTCAGTGTTTCACAAAACTTGTCTACTTCATTCTCATCTGTACCCTCACATGGTGAATACACTGAGATCATTGTCGTACTAATTCCTCCAACTGTTAAATCTACCCACATCATTCGCTCATTCACGAGCTTTACGGAAACTGTGTTGCGTGCAGTAGTATTATTGATGAACAGTCCTACCCCATACTCCGTCCTTTCCTTTCTGACACCCGTCAAGTACACTTTAATCTCCTGTCTCTTCCTCGTTATCTCTCCTTATCCGAATATCATATCTTCCCTCTTTCCTGACTCGGACAGTTCTAGTTTCTTTCACCCACAGTCCCCATTAATATTGATAGCTCCCCATCGAATTCCATTTCTTTCATCAAGTTGTTTCCAGAAGTCCGCCGCCTTTCAAATTGGAGTGGGACTCCGTTACTCCCATGGGTAACGTGAAAACGTTCCAAGAGTGCTCGGTGAAAATTCTGTGAAACAGGATCCTACCCCTACTTACACAAGTATAGTCCCAGTTAAACAGGATGCTACCCTTACACATAGACCCGGTGAAACAGGATGCTACCCTTACTTACACATAGTCCCAGTGAAACAGGATGCTACCCTTACACATAGCCCCGGTGAAACAGAATGCTACCCTTACTTACACATAGTCCCAGTGAAACAGGATGCTACCCTTACTTACACATAGTTCCAGTGAAACAGGATGCTACCCTTACTTACACATAGTCCCAGTGAAACAGGATGCTACCCTTACTTACACATAGTCCCAGTGAAACAGGATGCTACCCTTACAATAGCCCTGGTGAAACAGGATGCTACCCTTACTTACACATAGTCCCGGTGAAACAGGATGCTACCCTTACTTCACATAGTCCCGGTGAAACAGGATGCTACCCTTACTTACACATAGTCCCAGTGAAACAGGATGGTACCCTTACTTACACATAGTCCCGGTGAAACAGGATGCTACCCTTACTTACACATAGTCCCGCTGAAACAGGATTCTAGCCTTACTTACACATAGTCCCAGTGAGGATCTCTCTTCTAACGGGCTAGGGACCACGGTGGATTGTATAATCCTAGCTGCCTGAGCACAGGGAGGGCTATGACTCAGAATATGTCCGAGATGCCCACTCCCATTCCATAGCAACTGGTATCCCGACTCGCAGGACCACTTACTAGGCTACTCAGCCATTGCCTATGGTTCACGAACTAGGTCGTGACTACAGTAACCCAGACCACTTATACTTAAATATGTTTACATAGTTTTTATTGTGTAACATGCAACATGCTCAAGCTCCTATAGACTAACTCACTGACCTGCAGTTGAAGTTCGTCCACGATATAATGTTTGAGGTATAATTTCCTGTTTAGTGAACAATTAAGTCATTATTAATAACTGTTCGTCGTGTTCTGCTACTGTTTGTCCCGTTACGTATTTAAATAAGTAGTTCATGCATAAACATGCAATGAACAATTGTTTGAATTTCAAATGAACTGAATCGATCCGTAGAGGAGGTCATTATCTTCGTAAACTAGATGCCTTGTCACATGTAGTCTTTTTTACAATTGCTTTACGTCGCACGGACACAGATAGATCTTATTGTGACGATCACATAGGAAAGGGCTAGGGGTGGGAAGGAAGCGACCGTAACCTCAATTAAGGTACAGTCCCAGCATTTGCATGGTGTGTAATTGAGGGCTGGGGTTCTAACCCACTATTTCCCGAATGCAATCAGATAACTACGAGACCCAAACTCCGGACTCACTTAATTCCGTGATAGGGAATAAATGAGCTCTCACGGTGTACATAGGTGTGCAAGTCATCAGGTAAAACACTGAATTCCCATGTTTCGTCTCACGAGTAAGTTTTAAGGACAATCTGTTTATTGATAAATTATTCATGACTCCTGATATGTCTTCAGGGATGCCATGCAATAAATGTATTATTTATTATGACAATATTGGAGAGAAATGGTGGCAATACTGATTGTGTATTGCAACTATTTACTTTCATCCGTTGAACCCACGCGTTATACGGTGTTGCTTACCTAAAGTTTGTGAAGAGATCTGATCCATTTTTGTTTTGAGTTGACGTACTGTTAATAAACTTAACCATAATAGGTATTTTATTTAATCCTGTGTTGACTTGTCTAAATCTATAAAATAAAACTATTTCAAATAGTTTATGTTAGGTCCACCTTGTCAATACACTTTTAATTACGGTATTGAAAATTATTTACTCCATCATACATGTTTCAGGAACAATATGTATTCCCTTCATCAGTGAAGTCAAATCCTTTATTTGAATAAATAATTTTCAATCATTAAAGGTGTATTGACAAGGTGGACCCAACATAAAAAACTATTTTAAATAGTTTTCTTTAATAGATTTTGAGTTGACATATGTATAGTATGATGATATATCGGTATGTTGCACACTTTTGCAATAGTTAATAATATTTCTTTAGCAGGTTTTGTGTTTTGAACTTTGATTACTCGAGGCTAACAACATTTTAAATTTATGACGAAGAAGATGACCTCTAAGAAAAATTGGCATTTCTAGGACCGTACTGGAAGAGGGTAGTTACACAACAGCACATAGCTGCAAGATACTATATATATCAGAAAGCCGTGAGTAATATCAAGAAAAGTGATGATGGTGGTCGCGTATACCAGCAAATTCACATAGGAAAATGTGGCAGGCGGCCAGAGCTAACAGCAAGATCCAAAAGGAAACTCATTAACCCTGCAAAGCAACCAGCAATGGGAATGGAATAGTGCGGGGTACAAATATCTCCTGCAACAGTCAGAAAACGACTATGCCATGCAGGTATAAAGACAAGAAGACAAAGAAGGAAAGGCAAGATCACGACCACAATATCAGTTGAGAGGTTTCAGTGGGCTAATTCTTTAAAAGATTAGAGTGTTGAAGACTGTAAAAAGGCACAATATTAGCCTATCTTATACACTTCTTAAATAATTTATGTGTCTATAAGATCTCCAAATTTAGCTACGCAGTAGTAAGTTACCTCTGTTTTTAAATTATGAAGCGAAAAATATTATCCAGCTTAACAGTTCAAAAACATAACTGATTATCACGAATGAAAGTGCAATTGAGTAGACTAAATATTTCACTTCTGGTTTAGGCGTGCTTTAGTGATAAATTCATCTTTTGCGTCGCTGAAGAATCCACCCCGGATGTCCGACGGAGGGAAAAACCAGGAATTCCATCAGGAATACATCCAACAAACTATGACAACATCCAACTTCCGCCATGGCGTGGAGTGCATTAAATGGTGATTAGAGGCCGGCCGCTGCCGCCTGAACCATGGAGGCTCTAATTGATACAAAATACAAATTTAAAATAGATAAAATTGTTATTAATAATAAATGAACAAGTTTAATTGTTGTCCCCAAGGTCTTCCTTTGCTTCTCTTACCCTTTATGTTCCAGTTCATCTGTATTGTATAAGGCGTGATCAAAAAGTTTCCGTTTGAGTGCATTGCTGCAGTGGGCACGCAACGAAGTGCGACTCCGATGCAGGTATATAAGCACGGACATGTAGGGAAGGGGATTAGCGTAGCAGTCGTGTCGTGCCGAGGTGCGTGCGTTAAATGCGACCACGTGAACTATGGCGACGTTATTACCAAATGCGTCCAAACAGGACCAATGTGCTGTTATTCTGTTCTTGGCTGTCGAAGCACAAACACCGGTGGACATCCATCGGAGAATGAAGACTGTGTATGGGGCAGTATGTCTGTCGAAAACCACTGTTGTGGAATGGTGCACCAAGTTCCGTGCGTGTCAAATCAAATCAAATCAAATCAAAATCTCTTTATTTGCAAATGAGGTGTCTATCTCGGTGGCAAATGGTACACTAAAATACATTATTGTCAAGCACTAAATTTTAAATTAACAGGAGACGAAGAAAATTTTCCTAGAATACAATTTACGCTAATAATTTTTTCTATTAAACACACACATCATCCTTAATAAATTTATATTGTTTACAAAATTCTACTTATAATATCTTACAAACATAGTCAACTCATATACAGTACGGTATGTGAAATTACTTCTAATAATACTATACAACTGGTATAAGATTAAAATTAACATTGAATTTATTTACATATTTATATTTTACCCATTTTGGAACCTAAGTAGCATAACGACCTGCTGCGTCTTAACCAGAGCCCCTTTTGCCACCACTTTTCAGAGTTCCTGAAGGGCCTTCACAGCTACCGTAGCGGTCCCAGGGCCCTCGAAGTCCCCACTGTACTTCACCCCTACAGGCAGTCCCCTACTTGGGCTGTCCAAACTCCTTAGACCAGGGCATGGAATTAATTTAATCACACACATTTATTATTTACAATATCCTGCACTGGTCGAATGCCCTCTAACATTTAATTTATTATCTCTGTTGTTGTTTATTCTCTTCTTGAATATCTGTACAGATTTTGGAAAAGGATCAAACACTACCCCTGTTAAACTGTTCCACTCCTCGTTTCGACACAAGACGCCGGTCGATCTGGGAGGCCAGCCTCATCCATTACGGGGAACAAGTGGGCGGTGGATGAGGCCTATAGTCCTGATTTCTCCCCGCACGATTACCACGCCTTCAGTCCCCTCAAAAAGGTCTTCAAGGGCCGACGCTTCCTGTCCGACGAGGATCCGCAGCAGGTGGATACGGACTTCTTCACGCAGCAGGACACGATGTTTTATCACACGGGAATCTTCAACCTGGTACGTCGGTGGTATGAGTGCCTCATTGGCATCCGATTGAGGACTGTACGGCCGTCAAAAGGAAACGTTTCGACCGCCCCTTAAAGTAATGCAAAGGCAATGCCGTCTCCGTATAACGAAAGCCCTTGGAAATACCTCTCTCACTTGATGCCTTGTTTCTCTACAAAATAATAGCTGTCGTTTTTCATGTATTTTTTCCTATAGCTTTATTTGTACTCGGAAGAGTGTTTTCCATTTAGAAAGCTCTTGAACTTTTTTGAAATAAATTAGATTACCTATTGAACCTTTGTTTTGCCTGTCACATGAAATGCATTTAAAAATCATACGGAATGGTTTCGTAAATGGGCACTTAAGGATCTGCAAAGTGATTCTTTGACGGTCGTTCTTATATTCCTATCGACTGCACTGGAATTCGAATTCCCAACCGGAGGGGAGTGTCTAATCTTCTATGCTGAGCAGTCGATCTCTTGCAGCCGAATAATGAGCATAAATGTAGAAAGCATATCTCAGCTCAAACTCGGTAGCCCTTTGAAATTAAGCGAGACGACGACCTCAATGTTATAAACCTTAAAATAACAATGATGACCAGGGCTAGAGGTTTATACACCAGAACCTTCAAGTGCACGACAACTGGACTATAGACACCACATCAACAACACGCGTCCTAGTGAAATATTGGAATTAGAGCAACAGATGGCCAACAACACCCCATTATTTATCTAATGACTTTCAAATTCAAAACAAAAACTGTAATAATAAATATCGACGTTATTTAAACCTCTTGAACCAAGCAACAATCACCCCTTCATCATGGGACAAATGATCTTATAAGGTCGGCGGTCCCACCTTTTCATCAACCCTTGTGAGCCTTCGAGGAGGGCACGCAAAGCGAGTCCCACATCGAGTGTGACTGTAGCCAGAGAGAGGGCATTGCCGTGTATGTGGGCCGAATTCCCCCCTAATTTTTTAAGTTTTCATTCCCCTCCCTGAAGGGGAGGGGCGGGTCACCTTGAAGGTTACGCCTTCACCCTGGCCAGGAGTTTCGTCTGGTTGGGAAGGAGCGAGGGAAGTTGGTAAATGGGAATTTGAAGTGAGGAAAAGTGAGCTGCATGTGGAAGGTTTAATATATGACTTAAGAGAGACGTGATGGAACTGAAGGAAGAGAAGTTTTAAGCAAGGGGGTGATGAGGGATTTGAAGAGCAATGAGATTAAATACCGATGAGAAGGTTACAAGAGAAGTGAGTAAGAGTCGGAAAAGGTCAGGGGGCACGGTGGTGGCGAAAAGAAGAAATTAGTTGGAGGAGGGGTGGACTAACGGGTTGAGGAGGTGGAACGGGAGGAGAGGTCGGCCGGGGGCGACGAGGGGTTTGAGAGCGCGCTGGTGGTGAACGAGAAGGCTCCACTCTATATCGATGACCATAGATGGGGGCTCCGGTGGCAATGAGGCGCTGGACGTCGGCGACTGTCGGGAGGAGGAGACGTACCATATATGTTGGTCCTGAACTGGTCTGAATGCGAAACGCACGACAGGCGGGGATTCCGGCGGCGTGAAGTTCTTGTAGGATGTCCTGGCTGGAGATGGAAGGGTCGAGTCCACGGATCACACAGCTGGGGAGACCATGATGAGATGTGGATTGCTGCATGGGCAATGATGACGGTGGTGCTGCTGTGACGTTGTCTTGAAGCGACGATTGAGGTGATGGCGGCTTTGAGTCGGTGGATGCCAAGGGGTTGTTAGGAGAAGGGAGGGGGTTTACCGTTGTAGAAAATGTAGAAAGTGGAAGGCAGGAGGTCATAATGGGCGATGGGAGGCAAGTCGTGACAATGTAGCCGGTATATGACAGGAGGACAAAGGCGTCGTGGTAGAAGTCGTGGTGGTGATAGTTGTTATAGGGGAAAGGGAAGAGGAAGTCGATGTGGGTTGGTGCGAGGTTATGTTAGGCGGCATTTGGACGACGGGGAGAGTGGTGGGGTCGGCGGAGAGTTGGGCAAGTATGGATGGAGGAGTAGATTCCACGGGGTAGAAACGGTTATTAACGGATACGCCGGCGTCGATGAGGCGCTCCTGCTCGTCCAACGTTGGTATGTAGAGAAGAATCAGTGGAGATGGCAATGAACTCGTGCCGTCCAATAGCCGGTAGGCGTCATGTATGCAGAAGGCTGCGGAGCGGATGGCGGTGCAGATATCATCTTCGGAGATGGCTGGAGCAATGTCTAGGATGGCGCAGGTGTACATGGCGACAGCCAACGAGGTGTCAACCTATATTTTTGGGGGGTCGGCTGGGTAGCAACTATAGATGATGGCCACCCGGCCGCAGAAAAAGACGAAGGGATGCGTGGACGTAAGTATATTCCAATTTAGAGATGAAAAGCCTGTGCGTGTGTCCCCCGCAGTGGGCTTTGAGGATCTCTCGCGAGATATGTGTGATGTTGTGAGGAAGCCTTATCCTTTAAGGTAAGGAATCAAAACAGTTCATGATGATGGCACGCATAGGGGAGGGAAGGGAGTGAGTGGAATGAAGTGTCAACACATTAATTAATTGTCTAGCGGTACTGTGTCAGACGCCACTTCTCTATTTCTCATCACCGAATGGCGGTTAACATATAGTTTTGTTTCGGTGTACGCTATTAACCTCTAGCCTTGAAGACGACAATAATTGAAGACCTTGGTGCAAGAAGGTGTTAACTCATGTTAATATTACTTTTGAAATATTTTAAGATAAATTTATAGTTTTGGAACTTTTATGTAAATGTGAGTATGTTTTGTTGTTTTTTATAATGTGAGCGATAATGTTCTACTACCATAATTAATTAATTTTTCAAGCAATATGCCCAAAACAATTTAGTTAACACCTTCTTGCAGGGTGGAGAGAATGGTACAACATCTAATTGTATAAAAGAAGAAAGGGTTATGTGTCATAATTTGTTTATTAAAACAGTAATAATTTCACATGCACAATCTACCAGTTTAAAATACTAACTCTTAACACAGCTTAAACTACTCCCTCTCTGTGGCCCTTTAGAAAGTATAAGTGAGGCATTCTACTGTATTTAACAGCTTTCTCTTTTTAAGTTGTTGCAAAAGCCTCTGTGACATCTATATATATAAAACAAGAGGTTTGTCTGTACATTGCTCAGAATTTGAAAATAATGGTATTTCTGTATCGATTATGTCCATAGTAACAAGAAAATGCACTTTTTACTTTTCCGTAATTTCTGTCTGTCTGTCTGTCTGTCTATCTATCTGTATGTATGTACACGCATCACGAGAAAACGGTTGAAGATAATTTAATAAAAATCGGTATGTGCAGTCGGGGGCTGAGCCTCTACAATCTAGGCTATAAATCATTTTACTCAAGCTGAGTGAAATGGTAGTTTAGGGGAAGGCCTAAAATTGAATTCTCAACTATTTATGTTATTAGTGGTCTAATGAAAATCGGTATGTGAAGTCGAGGGATGAGCCTATACAATCTAGGCTATAAATCATTTTAGTCACGCTGAGTGAAATGGTAGTTTAGGGGAAGGCCTAAAATTTAATTCTCAACTATTTATGTTATTAGTGGTCGTATTTTAATGAAAATGGGTATGCAAAGTTGGGAAATAAATTCCTATAATCTAGGCTCTCAATAATTGTATTCACGCTGAGAAAAATGGTAGTTTAGGGGAAGGCCTAAAATTTAATTCTCAAATATTGTTATTACTTATTAGTAGTCCTGTCTTGATGAAACTCGGTATGAAAAGTCAGGAAATAAGTCGCTATAGTCTAGGCTGTAAATTATTTTATTCACGCTGAGTGAAATGGTAGTTTAGGAGAAGGCCTAAAATGTAATTTTCAAATAGTTCTTATTAGAGGTGTAATCGATGAATGCTACATAACTAAGGTTATGTAGTATTAAATTTCCTATTATTCATGTCTTATACATTGTTACCGTACTGGCTATGATCACAAAGATATTCATGAATTTGGATTTTTGTTACTAAGTCCATATCAGCGCCGAGTAACGAGAAAATGGGTAAACAGTATTTAATGAAAATCGGTATGTAAAGTCGGAGAATAAGAAACTACAGTTTACGGTATAAAATATTTTACAAATCACAGAGTCACAATAAATGTGTAGGCCTACAATATACAGTAGAAAGCTCATAACATTGATCAACAATAACATTACATTGAACATTGTTTGTCGTGATGTGCTTTGTGTTTTCTGTTGCCCCTCATCTCCGGTAGATAGGATTACTGCTGCGTACAGAGTATTTTTTATTTGATTTACGTCGCACCGACATAGATAGGTTTTATGGCGACGATGGGTACAGGCTCAGCATATGACTGGTGTGAAAGTAGGAAACCACGGAATACCATATTCAGCGCTGCCGATAATGGGGTTCGAATCAACTATCTCTCGGATGCAAGCTCACAGCTGTGCACCGCTAACCACACGGTCAACTCACCCAGTCGTACAGAGTGTAACAGCCTGCCTGAATATTGATGGGAAGTAGCTGGGGAGTTAGATAACTTTCTTCTTTAGCATGCCATTCCCCTGGTTTATAAATTTTCTGATACTACTGGTACGTAACACACTGGATCATCATACCATTCGGGCTATTCAATCCCTACTCTGAGGCATTGATTGAAATGAACAGTGCGCATATTTAGCTGAATAATGGCAGATGAGTGTTCATGGCAATCTGCGGCCTGGTCATTCCAGCTCTGGAACTTTGAACTATTAGATTGGCACCGCAATCTAACCGCAGCACTGTTCGTTACAAGTGATAAAAAACATGAGGCTTTCCATTTGATCGAGTATTTTATATTATAGCATTGTTTTTAATCGCTACATTCATACTTACGTTTTTGTAATGACCTATGTTTATTTCAGTTAGGAAAACCACAAAGTCAGTCTTTCTGAGAATCCCGTAGCGAAGCACGGGTACATCAGCTAGTTCCGGAATAAATGGCAGTTGCTTTTGTACATCATCATACTTAGGAGCAGCAATTTTACGTGCATTGTCAAAGTTTTGCAGAACTATTTTATCTGGTGTGACTTGTGAATTGGAATTTCTGTAATATTTTTTTTTTAGATCCACAGTGGTCTATTCAGCCGCCCGTTCATTGACTGAGTACCTGTATTTTACAGTTCCAAACTCTTCCACTATCATCCATCTGACATCTCTCAAAGACACTTTTTGTCCTGTTGTACTTTTCTTTCTGTCAATGAGACCTAGCACATTTGATAGAACACGTACATTAAGGAACTTATCTTTCATTCGTGTTACTGTAAAAGGCTTATTTTTCCGTGCCTGTGTCATTAATGTTGAGTATTCATCAACACTGTAAATGTTTCCCTCTTTCTTACCTCCTTTTCTATCACTGTAAAATCCCGATCAGAATCCGTGAATGTATGTCCCATCTGCGGAAATTTGTGTTGAATAGTTTCTATTTTCCCTTTCTGTACGGCATATTGCCATAGACATACAACCTGAACATTCTTATTTTGACCAGCGGCTGAATCACTCCAAGCTATAATATTCTTAGAGTTGTAGATGGAGCTAATATTTTCTAGGAAAGCTAGTATACAACTACAGACTTCTAATGAACCTCTATGACCTTCATCTTCTGTCTACCCGTGAAAAATAAAACATGCCTTTTGGTTCAATGTTAGCAATAACATGTATTCCTAGGTTGTACAACCAAATTTGTCCCAAATAGAAAACAGTATTTGTGGAAAGCTTTGGAAGCGATAAAGTTTTCTGCAAATCAAAGCTCATACCTACACAATGTTTCCTTTTCTTTTCTTCCTGTTTCTCTGTCAACTTTTTGGGCACTGAAGGCAGCCTTGTATTTCTGAACATGGTCTTCATTGCTGTCCCCGCCATCACATATCTTGCATGTATCAGTGCGAGTAAAGCCAAACCCTAGATTAAAATCGTGTATCAAGATTTGTCTTTATATGTTAATGGATATTGGTTTCACATACTTTTTCTGGCAGTCACTTACATAAAAATCATACATTTTATTTACCGATAGTGAAGGACCCAGATACCTAACGATGGGGATTTTTGCTTCTTGAATAATGAGAAATTTCACTTGGGAAAGGTTGTATATGCTCACAAACAATCATTATATCCCTTTTACGTTTGGCATTTGGTCTACTATGATGCCTACCTCTGCTATCAGCTTTAGGTACAGAAACTCCTTTGGATTTTTGGTCTCTCATTAAATCTATTTTGTTCCTACCTAGTCGTCTGCAGTTAAAATTGCATCTTTACAGATCTGCCTTTGTTCACCATTAACTGTCAGATAGTATCTGTATGACTTCGACGATGTTTTTGAGAAAATACACTGACTTGTTTAACCTCAACAGGTTCCATGATCTCAAACAAATGCACATTTTCCCCATTTACATCTTATTTATAATATTCATTAAAAATGATCTATGAATCGTTTGTCACAGTTTAAACGACAATTAGGTTTACAAAGCAGCTTACCTACACAGGAGTATTTAACACAGGCTTCTTAACCTTCACTGTTAATGTAAGATTTTCCTGCTTCTCTTTGCTTCTTAGCATTATTTCTTCTCCATAATGCTCCATGCTTCTTCCTTGAAGTATTTCCTGATATCTCCTTTTCGCTGTTTTCACTATCATCTTCGAGCACTGTTTCTCTGTTTCTGGGATTCAGAATGAAACATCCTAGTTTTAGGTATTGGGTAGGAAATAATTCCCCCTGTCGGTGGGGACGGTATAATAACATTCACTGTATCCCCTCCTGTCGTAAGGGACGACTAAAAGGGACCCCAGGGGCTCTTAACTGGGAACGTTGGTTGGCGACCACGGGGCCCTCAACTTAGTCCTGGCATTGCTTCTACTTACTTTTGCCAGGCTCCTCACTTTCGTCTATCCTATCCGATCTCACCTGGCCAATTATTGTTCTTTTCGACCCCGACGGTATTACGTATGGAAGCCTAGGGAGTCTTTCATTTTCACGCCCTTCGTGGCCTTTGTCTTTCTTTGGCCGATATCTTCATTTATCGAAGTGTCGGATCCCTTCCACCTTTTTTCTCTGATTAGTGTTATATAGAGTATGGTTACCTAATTGCACTTCCTCTTAAAACAATAATCACCACCACCAGAATGAAATAATTAATCAGTATGGACAAAAAATTGATATTTAGAAACTAGTCCTTGATTTTCAGCTGTCCTTGCTTTACTTAAGCGATAAGAGAGCTGATTTTTCCTTTCCACATCATATACAGGTTTTGTTTCCTTGGTTGCTAATGTGCTTTACTTGTTAGGACTTTTATCTCTCAACTCCGAGAATCAAGTACTTGACCTCCGGAACAACAGTCCTTTATTTTGTGTGTTCAATTTCAATATTGTCATGTCTATTTCCTGCTATCCTTTATGAAGCCAGGTTCTTAACACACTTTGTTGTCTCAGTAATTGGTTCAGTTCGTGACCATGTAGCGTACAATAGAATACTTGTCTATGATATCTCTGAGTAAACTAACTTGCACATCGTGACTTGATAGTTTGCCTCAGGCAGCAGCTCTTAGAACCAATGTGGAATGATTTACCGACTGCTTGAAATGGTTCACTATCTTTTTGAAAGGCACTGATAGCAGTTCGTTTGCAGAACACCGCCAGGCCGTTGGCCTAACGAGGCTGGGGAACGAACCCGGGTCAGTGAAAGCCACGGCGTCACGTAGTCAGTGTTTTGCATGTGGCTTGGGGAGCCTTGGAATTGTCATGGACCACTGGATCAGCTAACAAAAAGTGCAACTGGATCCTGTTCAATTTCGAAGTCCATTTGTTTGCTTTGGGGTACTTATAACTAACGAGGTCTGAATGCAAAGAATAATCTAAGAAACTGATCGTGACGTGTACGTTGATCATGCAGGAAGTGGTCCATTGTTACACATTCATATGGTCAAAGAAAATGCTATCCCCTTCTTACGTTGAAGTGTCACGACCACACAGACCGCAGAGTGTGTACAAAACCTTTTTCTATCAAGAGAAACTTAAGTTGATTAAGCAAAATTAATGTTGTTATATGCCATGTGTATAACAGAATGGCACAATATTTTGAGAACATTATTTCTATGCCTTTGCTTTTTACATTTATAATTCAATCAAATAGAAATAAGAAATAAGCAAGTGTATGAGCATTCTTTTGATTCCCTACAAAAGGATTAGCATTTGTGCGTTGTGTTTAGATCATGGTTTGAAGCAATTTTCTGCTCCAGCCTATTCTGTACTAAAATGTTCATCTTGATATAACTAGTGCTCTAAAGTAATCAGTTTGTCATACTCATAACTTGACCTTACCCCTATTTAAAGTTTGGGTTGCAAGTTAAAAATTAGAGGCAATGGCTTGTGTGATACAATACTAAGAAGGCCGGTTTCATTTTATTCTTAAGACTAATACTACCGGTATGTAAGGTTTAATTAGTAGTGTAATTTGCAAGTCTTTTAAGGCTCCTTAGGTGTGAAAATCAGTATCTTCCATATCCGCCATTAGCAGGAGAAGAACAGAGATCGAATCTTACGTCATTCTCCTTGTAGTCCTGAAATATAACTTGGAATTCGTTCCTTAATTCTGATATAATTTCTGCGAACCTTTGCGAATTTTGATTATTACATTTCTGTAGGACTGGAAAATGCACGAAATGTTGACTGTTTACGAAATTCTGAAATTCTCTAAAGTGCAAACTTTGTGAACGAATTCACTTATTTTGTAAGGGCCCGCAGAGCACTGCCTAAATTCAGGGATTTAACCCAAAAGTTTTCTTGCAGTATTAAGCAGTGATATTGCACTGCAGGAATGTTTCCTACTTTAGCTGCTCAAGCTTTGAATAAGTAAACGAATCCTTATTATTTTCCTCAAATGCTTGAGCACTGTCAGTAGTTTCACCGAAGAGATTTCTACATTTCAAGCCAAGTTGATTCAACGTTTCGTCAAATTATGGCTTTAGTGGTGTCTTCAAACAGTGCAGTCGTTGGGCCAGTAAAAGCACCCGGTTAGCGCACTGGCAAAATATTACAGAATTGAACATTTTTCATCTTTATTAAAAACTAGCTGTAATACCCGTCGTTGATGGGTCAGTCATATAGAATGTGAAAAGTTATCTAACTCTTCAGCTACTTTCCGCCAGTATTCAGGCATGAGACAAATCACATCACAACAATGGTCAATGTACTGTAATGTTACTGTTGATCAGTTTTATGAACTTTCGATATTGTAGGCCTTACATTCAGTTTTCTTCCGACTCTGGAATATGAGAGCATCTGATGTAAAGGGAATCCCTCGTTCTTTGATTACTCTCTCTTATCTTGTTCTTCAAGCGATCGTTCCTTCACGATTTTTTCTCATTTTTTATAATCATCTTCACAATTTTCCTTGTCGGTACAAACCGATGGTCACGCCCGTTTTACACCTTAAGACATGACAAAAACCATCGCCAGTTAACACGATCAAAGAATATTTCCATGTTAGCAATTCATGAATTCTATCATAGTTCCTACGGTAAAACTGTATAAAACATAAATGATCGGAAAATGTATTCTCAATAACTTTCGTTATGTAGTACTTTTCGTCCGCCTCTGTGGTGTAGTGGTTAGTGTGATTAGCTGCCATCCCCGGAGGCCCGGGTTCGATTCCTGGCCTCTGCCACAAAATTTGAAAAGTGGTACGAGGCCTGGAACGGAGTCCACTCAGCCTCGGGAGGTCAACTGAGTAGAGGTGGGTTCGATTCCCACCCCAGCCATCCTCTAGGTGGTTTTCCGTGGTTTCCCACTTCTCCTCCAGGCAAATGCCGGGATGGTACCTAGCTCAACGCCACGGCCGCTTTCTTCCCTCTTCCTTGTCTATCCCTTCCAATCTTCCTATCCCTCCCGCAAGGCCCCTGTTCAGCATAGCAGGTGAGACCGCCTGGGCTAGGTACTGATCATCCTCCCCAGTTGTATCCCCGACCCAGAGTCTGAAGCTCCAGGACACTGCCCTTGAGGCGGTAGAGGTGGTATCCCTCGCTGAGTTCGAGGGAAAAACCGACCCTGGAGGGTAAACAGATTAAGAAGAGGAAGAAGAAGACGTACTTTTCAATAGGACCAATAACATAGGTAGCCTACATATTTTTTAGGCGCCTTCCCCTAAACTACAATTTCATCCAGGGTGAATAAAAATGATTTATAGCCTCGACTATAGTACCGTATTCCCAGACTTTAGCTACCGTACAGATTTTCATTCAGTTCTGTTCACCCATTATCTCGTGGTTCGACCTTGATATGGACTTAACAACAAAAATCGAAATTCATTAATCTCTCTGTTATCACAGCTGGTACAGTAAAAATGTACAAGACATAAATGATCGGAAATGTAATTCTGTGTCATTTTAGTTATGTGGTATTTATCGACAGGACCACTAGTAACATAAATATTGTCCGGCCCCGCGGTGTAGGGGGCAACGCGCCCGCCTGTCACCCGGCGGCCCCGGGTTAGATTCCCGGCCGGGTCAGGGGCTTTTAATTGTAATGATTCATATTCCTGGCCTGGGGACTGGGTGTTTGTGACGTCCTTAATCTTCCTTTCCTCACACACAACATTCCACACTGAAGCCATTCCAGTTACACGCAGGTTCATACAATATGGTGCCAGTGGGGGCAAAAGATCCACATCGGTCGACGCCCCGAACAAATGGCGTTAAAAAAACCCATAAATATTTGAGAATTAAATTTTAGGCCATCCCTTAAACTACCAGCGTAAATAAAATTATTTATAGCCTAGATTGTAGTGCCTCATCCCCAACTTTACATACTGATTTTCATTAAATTCTCTTCAGCCGTTTTCTCGTGATGCCCGTACAGACAGACAGACAGACAGACAGACAGACAGACAGACAGACAGACAGACAGACAGACAGACAGACAGACAGACAGACAGACAGACAGACAGACAGACAGACAGACAGACAGACAGACAGAACGGAAAATGAAGAAGTGCATTTCCTTGCTTCTGTGGACACGACCGATGCAGAAATACAGCTCTTTTCGGATTTATTATAATTATTATGTTGATTTAAAAATTGTGCTATTTATTCCCTTTGTTGAAACACTTGTCCGTTGTTTGTTTTTCTGAGAACTATGAGCAACCGTCTCGAGAGTTGCGGTGATGTGGTTAGTTAATTTCAAAATTTCGTAGCCTATCATCGAATTGGCCAGTTCACTCTCAACTTCTGGTGTGGCGCCTCAACAATTCCGCTTCAGTGATTCGATGCAAACCCAATTAAATAATTATTTAACCACATAATTTCTTTAACTTTGAACTGAAAAAAATATTGCTAAGACATATTCAGAAGTCAATGTTGGCACTAAAATAAGATGTCCCCCTCTGTGGTGTAGTGGTTAGAGCTGCCACCCCCAGAGGCCCGGGTTCGATTCCCGGCTCTGCCAGGAAATCTGAAAATGTGGTACGAGGGCTGGAACGGAGTACACTCAGCCTCGGGAGGTCAACTGATAGAGGTGGGTTCGATTCCCACGTCAGCCATCCTGGTAGTGGTTTTCCGTGGTTTCCCACTTCTCCTCCTGGTAAATGCCGGGATGGTACCTAACTTAAGGCCACGGCCACTTCCTTCCCTCTTTCTTGTCTATCCCTTCCAATTTTCCCATCCCCCACAAGGCCCCTGTTCAGCATAGCAGGTGAGGGCACCTGGGCGAGGTACTGGTCCTCCCCAGTTGTATCCCCCGACCGAGAGTCTCACACTCCAGCACACTGCCCCTGAGGTGGTAGAGGTGGGATCCCTCGCTGAGTCCGAGGGAAAAGCCAATCCTGGAGGGTAAACTGATTAAGAAGAAGAAAATAAAAACTCCGGATAAGTTTTTTTCACATTAACTTAAATTACCTGTTCAATTCAATACTTCTTGGAGTGGACGGATGGTTGATCTTTCTAAATTCCCCCGACCATCGGTACAAATCTATCTTTTTCTTCTTCCACCGCTTTTCCCCCACACCTGTGGGGTCGCGGGTGCGTGTTGTGTCACACATGTGGATTTGGCGCTATTACGGCCGGATTCCCTTCCTGATGTCAACTGTATGTGGATGGATGTGATTACTATTGCGTGTTTCTGTGGTCGTTGGTAGTGTGGTGTGTTGTCTGAATTTGAAGAGAAGAAAGTTGGGACAAACAAAGTTACCCAGTCCCCGAGCCAGAAGAATTAATCAGACGCCGTAAAAATAATCGAACCTGGGACCCTCTGAACCGAAGCCAAGCAATCGGACACCGGTAGGTACAAATCAATATCAGCCCAAAAGACAGGTAGTTTAAAATAACTGCTCTATGAACTGCCCGTCCTGTCTTGCGAATAGTCCTGGCAGTAGGCACTCTTCTCGTCCATAGTGTTAAGATCTTGGAGATGTACTTTACAGCCATGGCCTGCTCACCCTCCGACAACATGGAAGAAAAGCAGCTCAACTGGAACGTCGTAACAATATGAAGAGGGAAGGTAGGAAATAACCTTAACCTGGTCAGGGTCTGGTGACCTATAGTGTGTATAAATAACTGTTCTCGTAGCGGAAGTAACTACTTTATTAGCTGTGTCCGCTGAGTAAGTAATTACCCGGCTCAGTGACGTGAAACTCTTACCACACCGCCGAACGGTCTGAGGGTTACACAGCCAGCGCTCATCAGGACTGTATTTCGACCCTAACAGGCTGAGTGACTAAGACGGTAAAAGCGTTGACCTTTTGGAGCCCTGATTGGCAGGTTCGGTCGCCTCTGTAGTGTAGTGGTTAGTGTGAATAGCTGCCACACCCGGAGGCCCGGGTTCGATTCCAGGCTCTGCCACGAAATTTGAAAAGTGGTGCGAGAGCTGGAACGGGGTCCACTTAGCCTCGGAAGGTCAACTGAGTAGAGGTGGGTTCGATTTCCACGTCAGCCATCCTGGTAGTGGTTTTCCACTTCTCCTGGTAAACGCCGGGATGGTACCTACCTTAAGGCCACGGCCACTTCCTTCCCTCTTCCTTGTCTATCCCTTCCAATCTTCCCATCCCCCCGCAGGGCCCCTGTTCAGCATAGCAGGTGAGGCCGCCTGGGCGAGGTACTGGTCATCCTCCCCAGTTGTATCCCCCGACCCAGAGTCTGAAGCCTCAGGACACTGCCCTTGAGGCGGTAGAGGTGGGATCCCTCACTGAGTCCGAGGGAAAAACCAACCCTGGAGCGTAAACATATAAAGAAGAAGAAGAAGATTGGCAGGTTCGATCCTGGCTCAGTCCGCTGGTATTTGTATGTGCTCACATTCGCCAGACTCATGTTGGATATTATTATTATTATTATTATTATTATTATTATTATTATTATTATTATTATTATTATTATTGTTGTTGTTACGGGAATACCGTGGGTGGCAGAGGTGTAAGGAGGTGCGGGGTGAATGGGTGGACGGAGAAAATGTGAAAGCATAATTTAAAACACTAATATTTGAAATTTTATTCCTTTCGTTTCTTTTTTTTTTCCCCCTGACTTAAAATTTGATGAACAACAACAAATAACAGTAAAGTAGAATTACGATGAGCTCGACAGCTCTGATAACAGGAAAAGCTTAAGTCAAACTTAAGGTACACAGTAATTTACAAAATGAGCTTGTAGCACGAAAGTTACACTATTTCAAAAAGCACTTTTTCTCCACTCAACTACACCTTAGGAGAGTGAGGCCCTTAACATACTACAGTCCAGCCTCTCAAAGGCACAATTTCTTTTCCAACTTTTACATTAAATAAACCTTGACAACAGTGTTCAATGTCATTTCAGCTCGTCAGCCTATTACACACTCATCTATAATTAATGATACTTTAAACAGAGGCAATAAGTGTCCATTCTAAGTGGCCTCAGTTGTCAAAAGGAAAGGTTTAAGGAATCGGCCATAAACAAAATGTTAGGTAGCGAAACACTTGCACTCCTTTTGAAATACACTTTGAAAAACACTTAAGATCATACATGGGCTTATGGCCCGAAGTTACAGAGGCTAAGCCTGCACTACAAAGGGTGAGGAGATGGCGAAAATATTAAGTCCCAAAATAGAGTTAAAATTTAAAGTTTTCGAAAATCATAGTCACCCCCATACCAAGTTGAATGGGAATTAAAAGAGAGTAAACACTCTTTATTCCCTAAGTTACATCCTTCCCAGCAGGGATTTGAATAGAGTCCTTAGACTTGTTTGAAAATTAACATGTAAGAGATTTTATTAAACTTCGGAAATTTACATTAAGAATCAATATTGAAACCTTCCCCTCAGGTCAGCTTTCTGGTGCTGTCTCATATTTAAAAGATATCTGCCATTACCTTGAGCTGGTGGGCCTTCCGACGACGGGCAAGGCTTTTCCCTGCCTCCACTAACCTATGCACTCTAGACTGGAGCGATGAAGCAGACAACATAGCCCAAAAACTCCCAGTTTTTATAGTAGAGGGGAAAGTTCCAGAACTCTCTAAGCCGAAAGCCTGTACACAACCCCAATTTTAATTGGTTACAAAAAATTATTACAAAAATTTCTGATTGGCTAATAACTTAAGAAAGAAGTAGAAGAAGTGTTGACAACGTCAGCACATAAGAAAACAATTAACAAACACAAAAGGTTTACCAACTTAAGCACTAGCAAACTCCCTCCGAAAAATTGTCTGTTCTCCCACCAGAGGGGGCACATAGGTCGATAGTAGAGACATCTGAAGATTAAAGGTCCAAACTTCTGTAGATACATCGTTTCAGATTGATACCATATGGCCTTCTAAAAGGCGCTCAGTTCAAATACTCGGAGAAGGTGTACCTCCGGTACAATTATTATTATTATTATTATTATTATTATTATTATTATTATTATTATTATTATTATTATTATTATTACAAGCTACGTGACCCAAATCGCGGGGTCACTTGTTCGGTCATGATCGTTAAGGAGTCAAGTCTGTATGGTCTGACACCATGGTTAGCTGGTTCGAGTCCGTTGGCTAGCAGAGTATAATAGGAGAGGTGGTGGTATACTTGGTGAAAAAACATGACGACCTCGCCTCATGCTACTATTCTGCAGCGGCAGCCCGGTGTCTATTAGGGGCTTACAGGATTTACTATGTCTACTCTAACCGGAGTTGCCAAATTGTCTTCTGCACTCAACAAGAAGAAATGGTAAAAACTGAAAAGACAGTGTGGCGAAAGTGGTTTGGCAACCTCTCCACACCATACAATAATCGCTTAGAACACATCAACTCAGCAGGGTGCAGAGTGTAATTGACTGCTGTCTGCCAGCTCGCTTCCAGGAACTGAGGCTGTCATGTTTTGTCCCTAAGTATATACAATTTATAATCGCTAAATTGCGAGCTAAAAGTCTGGATTCAATTCCAAACCTCTCAGCAGTGTTCGTGTGGAGGGAGGGCAGATTACGTTCTTGATGGTGATTCGTCCGTCGGATGGGGCTATGTGCCAACACCGGGTTTCACCCTCCCGTATCGTCATTTATTTATTCATTCATTTATTTATTTATTAATACATCCATAACATTGTATATCCCCAATTACAATGGATGGTACAAAATACATTCAATTTATAAATGGTACTATATGAACAAAAGAATATATAACAATTAAGAAACCAAGATTGCCATGACTAAATTAAGAATAATTTAAACATATTTTCAATAAAACATACAAACATATAAAATATCAAATTTAAAGGAGAGAAAAAAATAAAAATATTCATAAGAATAGAAAATACACAAACACGTATACATTGCAAAAATAATAGTGGCATTACATACGCCGTATTTCAGTGCTGAATTAATTTCCTCCAATAAAGTATTCATTGTAATGTAAATATTGTTTTAACATTTTTGTAAATAAAGGAAGTGATAAAGCAAAATCGATTTGTCTGTTGTCTGAAGATATTCTGTTGTATACTTCACACATTTTTACAACAGGTGAATTTTATGATGTGAGGTGCTTGAGAAGGGGCAGTAAAATGTTTGTCTCAAACGTAGAGTTACCCTCTTGGTACTGAAGTTGATTCTTTTAAGAAACTGTTGGTTATCTAATATTCCATTAACTGTCTTGTAAAGAAATATATGTTGAGCTAATATTCTACGTGTACTGTGCTGCATTAAGCCAAATTCATTTAACAGAGTTCTATAAGAAACTCTTTGATGATATGATGATCGGTTATATTTTTTGAAATATAAATGTTGCAAAAATGTGTTTTGTATTTTTTCTATTTCGTTAATTGTACACATGTACTGAGGATCCCACACTACACATGCATATTCAAATTTACTTCTAACAAAATGACTGAATAAGATTTTCAAAGTATATTCATCCCTAATGTCCCGAGTATTCCTAATAATAAACCCTAACTGTTTAAATCCATCATTTGTAATTTTATGAATATGACTGTTGAATGAAAGTTTTGAATCAAGCATAACACCCAGATCGTTTATTAAATTACACCTCCGCAAGATCTCACCATTTATACTGTATTTATGCACAGTCACATTCTTATTACGAGAAAATGTGATCACTAGAGCCCGGATTTCCATGCACTACCAAATCTCAAAATATGCATGCATTCATGCACTATCATATGGCAAAACATGCACAATAAACTGGAAAATATGCACTATCAAAATTCAGTTCCTTTTGAAATATGAACAAAAACTACCCTAATTTCTCCAAATTGTCTTGATTTAAGCTCATCCGTTTATCATTCAGCACATACTCAAGCACAGAAAATTATTTTTTTACGTCACGAGAAGTGATAGATGCATAATTCAATGAAGACATTTGGACAAAGTGAGGTCAAATTGTAGGTCTTTTGCATTTTCACCACAATACGTCTTTTATAAGCTTGAGGAATTCAAAATCAGGATTTGAACTAATTAGTTTGTTCAACTTATCTCTATCTGCGGCAGCTGCTTCTCCATGCGATGATTGCAGACACATTTGAATGTCCTCAATAAGTGGTAACGGTGTCCGGACATTTCGTACCATGGACATTCCGTACCACTTGATTTTCGAGGACATTTCGTACCACCTAGGTCGTTATCTACCTGCGAACAGTTTTCCCATAATCCCCAAATATTTACGCCAGGACAATCCGTACCACTTGATGTCAAATTGGAATTCCATTTCCACGCCAGTGGGCATAATGAGCCAGGCAGACACACTTTAGAAATCAGAAACAAGAATAATTTACATTTGCTGAAGAAAACTTCTATATGATCTTGAATAATTGCTTCTTGAACTATGCCTATCGCGTATGATTACCTAAATATGGTCATAAGAAAGTCTATTTTTTGAAGTATAAATCCTGAAACAAAACAATACAATAGAAATATACATCGTGTTCGGGTACAATGTGCCTGACTAGCATAAGGATGGATAATATTACTGTTACTTTGAATATTTATAAACTACCGGATTATTTCAGTATCAAGTAAGTAACATAAAAGATTCTGATGAACTGGCCAATATTGGTTTGAAGGTCACGCGGAAACAGGGAACTACTGAAAGGTGGAAGTAGCGAATGTCGAATACGACATAAGTATTAACACGTGTGCCACTCAGATCAGTTGCGCCCGAGTAGTAGTCACACCATGAGAAGACTCATGCGCCAGTAGTGGACAATGGGTATACACATGAATACATTCATTAGGATATCATTTTTACTTCGCAATACTTCCCACTCTTTCAAATGGTACGGAATGTCCTCTCTTAAATACTTTAAAGTAATTATCTGACACTTCGCAGGTAATCAGCCGGTCAAGTGGTACGAAAAGTCCGGTGGTACGACATGTCCGTGGTACGAAATGTCCTAGAACCAGTGGTAACGATTGCTTGCTGCGATAACACAGACGTGTGACGATTGAGAGTTCCGGGTAGGACATTCCAGGATAACAACGGTAGAGGGTTCAATGAAAAACCAGAATTTGTAAGCTGCTATCCCAGTAACGCGGCGCCACAGAAGTGCGATACAAGGTTTCTCTTGATCGTCTAACAGACGAAAAATGAGCCGTCAATGATTAATGCACAATTTACGGTTCAATTTATAGCAATGTACAACTGTAAAACTGGGACACCTTATTCCTAAGAATTAGATTTCGACGTGGGGCCTTCCGACTTACGTCATTGTTTACTCAAGCAACAGATAATAAAGTGTTTGGTTAATTGCATTATACTGCAGGACCTGTACCGTATGTAGGCTACTAACTATGGTTGTCACATAGGATGCCAGGAATACATTCTCTCCGTCTCTCAGTAATAGACATACTGTAGCCTACAACGTGAAAAATTGTCCCAAATTCTGCAAACTAACATTCAGAAAATGCACTATGATGCAAGTTAACAATATATATGCGTGAAAGTCAGAATAAAAGTCATATTATGCAATATTAAACGTCCAAATATGCGCTATTAAATCCAAAATCTTCCAAATATGCATTATGCATGAATTTTCTCCGAAAAATGCCAAAACATGCAAACATGCACGGAAAAAGAGCGGTTATTTGGAATTGTTAAGCCGTAAAACGAATATTTGCAAAGTTTGAGAAGTGTAGCTAGCTTATTTAAAAACATGCATTTGCATGGAAATCCGGGCTCTAGTGATCACAAAACACTTTTTAATATTAAAAAAAAGCCTGTTTGCAACACACCATTTGTAATGGTTGTTCAGATCGGCTTGCAATTCCATAGCATCATCATACCCGGTAATTTGCTTATAAATCTTTAGGTCGTCAGCAAAGAGTAAGCATTTTGAATCGACATCGTCATCCCGCAAGAAAACGCGCAGGTCGCCCCGGGGCGAACATGTCCTCGGACACACCCGGCTCAAAAAGCCATACGGCAGTCATGTCAAAGTCACGAGCTGACGGACAACTCTGCGTGCAAGAGAAACAGCTGTTACGAGCGCCAATGCAGGACATTATCAGATAGCGCAAGCCTGGAGGGAGGTAAGTTATACGTCCAGAACTACGGTACTCCGCGATACTCTTTCATATAAGAACGTACATAAATAAAAGTATCCAACACGATGTTTGTGTGGTTGTAATCACAGTGTACCAGGAAAATAAATAATTACTTTAAAGGTTTGTATAAGCAATGAAGTACAAAATAAAACACATTTATTTTTTTAGGAGTTTAACACGCTCAACTCTCCTATGAACAGTTATGAAGCAGAATAATACCGAATACTACGCCGCTACTGTATCGCTTCTGTAGCAAAACGTCATGATTTTATAAACTTAAACAAAAAGCAAATGAAAATAGGTTATGATGGAAGTAGCACCTCTTCAAGCAACCTTGTTAATACTGAAGTATACAAACACATCATAGTAAATCACTGTGTCACTCCTTATGCCAAAACCTATGCAGCTGAATGTTTGAACTATTACTTGTAGACCAAAACAGTTAATTAGAGCCTATCACCGGTGTGCGTGCGCAGCCCTGAGTCAGGGGAAGCGACTTCCGACCTCGTTCACAGGCATTTCTAATATGGGCATTGCGCTTACGGCGAGCAAGCTTTGACACATGTGTCCTACCAAGGCCGTACCCGGAGGAGCGGTTAGAGGGATTCAACCCGCCCGCCCCTCTCCTCCTCGAAATAAAAAAAAATGGCTTGAAGAATGTAAGCAACACATAAGTTATGGGTTTCCAAAAAATCAACCCATCAAATTAAAACTATTATGAAATCGAGACTTTGGAAAAAAAATTGAATTTAACCTATAAAGCCAACGCTATGTGGTGGTGGTGGAGATTTATTTATGTTTGGGTGTTTCTGTGGTGATTAGCGGTGTGAAATGTTGTGAGTAAGGGAAGGTGTATTAGGATGATTACAAACACCTTTAAAGTTTCTCTCTAAATATAGGTAATGTATTTACTGAAAAAGAGTGAAAATTTTAAATTTTGGTGTGATTTGCTTGTTTTTAATATTCTTAATGAATATTGCACTATCATTCAAGTATTTACACACTTCAAACCAAGTTATTCTGAGCTAAAATGTTTTGCTTGGGCCTTTTATTAGCATTATATAAATACAGAAAGTGGAAAACGTGAAGTACATTGTCAAAAATTTTGTAAGTTTTGAAATACCAATATATTTGAATGGTTATATCCTAGAAACCTACGATATTCTTCACTTTTTGACATATATTTTATCAGTTCATGTGGATGACATTTCAGATATAGGTAGTTAAGAGGTCCTCCTACTTTCCTGGCCTTTTCTCAGTTATCTGGGATTAGCACTAGCATTCTCTTCCTGAAGCCAACGCTATGTGGTGGTGGTGGTGGAGATTTATTTATGTTTGCGTGTTTCTGTGGTGATTAGCGGTGTGAAATGTTGTGAGTAGGGGAAGGTGTATTAGGATGATTACAAACACTCGGTCTCCGACCTAGAAGAATTAACCAAATGTGGTTAATATTCTCGGCCCCTCCTTGATATGAACCTGGGGCCCTACACAAATCCTGGAAGAAGCCTGAAATAAATATTCGTAAGAGAATTTTCGTGCCTTTGCTTGCAAGATGTAGTGTTTACAGCGCACTGTGTCTTCTGGTATGGGCTAGAATAAATTTGTTACTTTCATTGACCTGTCTCAGTCTTACCCTTGGCTTTGACAATATGAAAGTGGCTGCGGTATGAGTGATGCTAGTAATGCCATTCTTTATGCAGCCAGTCCCTGCTATGAATGGTGTGAAAATGTCGCTCATAGGGTCGGTTGGTGTACGCATTTCAGTGGGCTTGGCAGACTGATATGTAATAGCAACTTCAGGCCCAGTGAGGAAAGCTACGGGAAACTACCTCTCCTCATTTCCCTAGTACGCCTCTTCAGTGACACCTAGGCAATCTAATGGTGGACCTGTTGAGGATACAACCAGCCTTCGGGCTGGCTACCCAACATACATACATACAAGAGAATTTTCAATAATTTATAGCAAAGAATTCGAATAACAAATTCGTTTTTGTTAAAAAATATTCAGTTTTTAGTCTCAAATTTTCCAGTGTCTTGCCAGATTTCATCCAGAATGGTTGTCACCCTTTCATGCTTATAAATAAACATGAATTATTTTTATTAAACAGTTCGTCATTTTAAATTGTCCTTATATTAATTGCATTTTGTAAAACCGTTACTTGTGTCAAGTCTATTGACAAAAAGCCAGTCCCTTAGTCAGAAGCAGGAAAATAAATGCTCGCAAAGAGGGTCTCTGGCCTAAACAGATGTGGGCCACCTTTTTCCTAGCATACACATTTTTGTTATTTTTATTTTCCCCACCTACAGGGTTATCTATGCAGTAAATATGTAGAGAAATTGAACGAAGTTTTTTAAGTCTAAAATCGTATTCGAACATCACAAGTCTCACCATCGTATCGTTCTGACTGCCAGTTAACTTCTTAATTGATAACAATTATAGTTTGATCGTGATCTCGCGAGTTCCTCATTCTAACATTACATCACACCCGCGAGTTTTTGAAAACTATATAATTTGCTATAATAGAAGTTATTATAATTTATATTTATTTATGTGCGTGAAGTGTCATAGTTTATTGGAGTGTGAAAATGAATTGATTCTAAACTGATTTTAAGCAACAATTTACATATATAAGTAGACATAATAAATTAGTTAAATCTGTTGCATAATAATACAGTATTTATACATACATTTGTGTACACGATTGATGAAATATTAACATTTTCTCGCCAAAGTTTCTTCTATACGAACAAAAAGTACAATTTTTCCCAATTAGAAAATGCGTATTAGTGAATATTTTTACCTACTAAAATCGCAAAACTAGTATGAACAAATTATTGCTTCCAACATTATGCCGAAAGACAACATTCGGTACTTACGGAAAAAATGTCTGCATTTACACATCTTTTGAAAGATTAATTTGTAACAGACAGACTTGAAGAATGAAGTGTAATTGATAATATAAATGGGTCAAAATATATTAATTGGTCCCCTGTTTCACCAAAATTATCCAAATGCAAAAATTACATAATCTAATAGTACTAAATGAAATATATTTTGGCTATAGTTAACGTTGAAAATTCAAAATATTATGGAAATATTTGACAAATGAATTTGTATGCAGTGTTTTAAAAATTCTGTAAATTCGAGTTGTAAATTAATGAAATTCAAGTAAGATATATAAACAAGAACGAACTATTAAATATGATGCATGGGTAGCATCATTTTAAATAAACATACAGAAGTATCAAGCCGATATAAGATTTTTTAAATGTATCAAACTTGTAAACGCCCTTTATAAAAATTTAGTGTAAAAGAATGGTTTCCTCCAGTTTAAAAAAATGGCAGATATCTTTCTCTAGACAGCTGTGACTTTACATTTCCACTTAACCCGTTGAGCAGTAAATGAGACTACTTTAAACATGATTATTTTATTCGATTAAATCTATTTCATGACTAAAAATATAGCATTTTTATTTGCTGATGGTCGTGGTTATTGCTTTAAGAGAATGTTCAACCGTGCAACGTTCGCCTTCGTAGTGTAACTCTTAGTGCTACTAGCTGCCGTCATCAAAGGCCCAGTACTGCCAGAGATTTAAGAATGGCAGGAGGGCTTGTATGGGGTTAAAATGATACAGGTAGCTCACCTCCATTGGGCCCGTGTCTGAAAAGAGCTCTAGCACCCTGGGATGAGGACAAGAGTTTTGTCCAGCTTCATGGCAAAATGGTTAGCCTGCTGGCCTTTGATCCAAGGAGACCCTGGTTCAATTCCCGTCGGGAATTTTAACTTTCATTGTTTAATTCTTCTGGTTCGGTGGTTGGGTGTTTGTACCGTCTTCGGCATTAGAATTCATCATAGGTAGGGCCGCATCTTCACAGATACGCAGGTTGCCCATAGGACGTCAACTCGAAAGACCTGCACCATCCAGGGTGAATTTTTTTTTTTATAGCTTAGACTGTAGTTTCTTATTCCTCGACTCTATATACCGATTTTCATAAAATTCTGTTTACCTATTTTCTCGTGGCTCGGCGTTGATATGGACTTACCAACAAAAATACAAATTCATGAACATCTGTGTTATCACAGCCGGTACGGAAAGTCATAAATGATCGGAAATTTTAATTCTATATAACTTAGTTATGTAGTATTTGTCGATAGGACCTCTAATAATGTAAATATTTGAGAATTACGTTTCAGACCTTCCTCTAAACTACCATTTCACTCAGCGTGAATAAAATTATTTATAGCCTAGATTGTAGTGGCTCATACCCCGGCTTTACATACCGAATTTCATTAAATTATATTCAGCCGTTCTCTCGTGATGCGTGTACAGACAGACAGACAGACAGACAGACAGACAGACAGACAGACAGACAGACAGACAGACAGACAGACAGACAGACAGACAGACAGACAGACAGACAGACAGACAGACAGACAGACAGACAGACAGACAGACAGACAGACAGACAGACAGACAGACAGATAGACAGACATACTTTACGGAAAAGTAAAAATTGCATTTCCTCGTTACTGTGGACATGATCGATACAGAAATACCATTCTTTTCAAATTCTGAGCAATGTACAGACAAAACCCTTATTTTATGTATATAGATTATTATTATTATTATTATTATTATTATTATTATTATTATTATTATTATTATTATTATTATTATTATTATTATTATTATGCAACCAGCCTCTATCAATACTAATCAGAAAAAATGTAGAAGGTGCCCGACCTTCGATGAACGACGGCATCGGTAAAAGGAAAGGAAGGTCGATGAAGGGGTTGAAATTTATAGAATCCGTAGGCCTTGCAAATCTAATAAACTCGGGGTAAGAAGAAGAAGAAGAAGAAGAAGAAGAGAACCAGTGTTGACCAAGGGTGATTGAATAGGAAAGTTGAAAGTGGAGGCAATGCCAGACTTAGATACAAGAACTCTGGTTGCCAACTCACGCTCCCAAATCGAGCCCTCTATGTCCCCCTTTTAATCATCTCTTACGACAGGCGGAAGACCCCCCCCCACTCATCTACAGAGTATTTTATTAATCCTATAGCTTTTGGTTTTGGAGCGTCCGCACCCCCTCCCCCCCGCGACAAGTCCTATCCCCACCTCCTCGAAAAAATAATCCTGGGTACGGCCTTGTGCCACACGATAAACAAACCGCCATTGATTATTGCTGATATTTTTCCTACATCCTATGTTTATAGTACATAAAAATAGAGTGCTACTTGAACCAAAGCCACGCCTGACCCTAGCGCCAGCGGCGTCGTCGAAGGGTTTTCAAAAGGAGGTCATTAAACGTTAAAGCCAGACGACAAGAACCAAGCTATGTAATTTCCTTTTCTTTATTCAGCTTCGATGTTAATATTCTTGATTATTAATTGCGAGTGACACTTCATTACGTATCGATATACACTTTACGGCGTTCTTACACAAAACAACTAAACACACAATAAAAACCGTCCAAGCGTGGTGAACATAATAGAAAATTGTCGTCAGCGGCAGCGTTTGAGTTGAGTAGAATTCTTTGAAAACACTTCAAGTGAGCAACAGCGTAGTAATAAAAAAGTATCGAAGATTACCGAAGATGACAAACTTTTAATCAACAGAAGTGTAATTTTCTGTGATTAGAGTATTAATACGCACAGGAAAGAACCACATTATCTTTTCGGGCCCTTTTGCTCCCTTTAACGACATCACATCATTGTACACACAGTTACCAACAGCAATTTTACGCCTATTACCTCAAATAATGACTCCCTACCCAACTAAACACTAGGGTACTACTGTACACACTTAGCATGCTTTTGGCGTAGTGACTGATTTATTTATTTATGCTGCTTCATTTAAGCGACTTCGGACATTTTGGTCATGTCTAGTGTAGATGAAGTTTTTCTCTAATAATGTGTACATGTAGTGCCTGTACCGATGTGTGTATTTATAATTAACCGGGCCTATGAGTGGGGGAAATAGCGTATTTCTTCGCTACAATCTCTGAAGATCAGCTCAGTGGCTTATCTGATGAGATCCCAGCTGTAGGGCTGAAGTTCGAATCCCCGTCGATTCTGGATTGATGATTTTTCATCTAAAACGTGCGCTGCGTCAGGCAGGGCATCCGACCAAAGTCAAAATAGGCCAGGGTGGCTCCCACACAAATAACTGGAATAAGCTGAAGAAAGTTCTTCTAAAACTATTTAAATATATAGATACGTATGTTTTTCAAGATGAATTTTTTTTTTTTTTTTTGCTAGGGGCTTTACGTCGCACCGACACAGATAGGTCTTATGGCGACGATGGGATAGGAAAGGCCTAGGAGTTGGAAGGAAGCGGCCGTGGCCTTAATTAAGGTACAGCCCCAGCATTTGCCTGGTGTGAAAATGGGAAACCACGGAAAACCATTTTCAGGGCTGCCGATAGTGGGATTCGAACCTACTATCTCCCGGATGCAAGCTCACAGCCGCGCGCCTCTACACGCTTTGATTACTGTGACTTCGTATACAGGGACGTTGTAATAGGCCTACAAAACTGACTATGATGTGTGCTTTACATACAGTATGTATCTTGAAGTATTTTGACAATTTATCACCGTCGTTTCCTCGTCTGTCATGGCCTCGTCTTGATGTGTGACGCGCTTACCAAGCATGAAATACCTTTCACAAAATACTATACAGTTTACAACCCAGCTATCTGGGAATAAGTACTTCTTCTTATTACGAGTACTATCATGACGGAATAAGTACTCGATCCTACAGTATAGTGGAAAGAGTGTACAAGAAGAAGTACACTGATATTCTACACCATGTGATGCCACTACGACTGTGCCACAAAAAATGAATTGAATATATGTCGGGGGTCAACTAAGCAGAAGGAGGGGTTCGATTCCTACCTCAGCCATCCTCGAAGTGGTTTTTCATGCTTTCCCACTTCTCCTTCAGGTAAATGCCGGGATGGTACCTAACTTATGGCCACGGCCGCTTCCTTTCCTCTTCCTTGTCTGTTCCTTTCGATCTTCCCATCCTCCCCCCCCCCCCGATAAGGCCCCTGTTCAGCATAGCAGGTGTGGCCTCCTGGGAGAGGTACTGGTCCTCCTTTCCAGTTCCATCCCCGACTCAAAGTCTCACATTCCAGGACACTGCCTTCGAGACGGTAGAGGTGGGATCCCTCGCTGAATCCGATGGAAAAACCAACCCTGGACGGTAAACTGATTAAATAATAATAATAATAATAATAATAATAATAATAATAATAATAATAATAATAATATAACGAACTTTCACACATCAGCAATGAAACCTTGTATAAGAAATCAGAAAGGATTTCCGACACAATAAGGAAAAGGAGAATTGCTGCTATGGCCACATCCTAAGAATGGACCCGAAAAGGATAACTAAAAGAATCTTCGACTATTTCCGTAAAAAGAAAACCAAGCCGAACTGGTTTAAGGAAACTGAGAAGGACTTACGAGAATTCCAAATTACAGAAGAGATGCTTGTAGATGGATCTGCGAAGAAAATAACTAATGATAAAATAAAGAGGTTTCAGGACAAGCGACTATACAGAATTTCTGAAGAAGAGATCTGAAAGAATGAAAACATACTGGGAGGACAGGAAAACACGACTCACTAACCATTGATAGATCTATCAAAGAGGGTGAAACGAACAAGAAGAAGAATATCTATAAATCCATTTCTTTTTATTTAAATAGAGACTCTTAGATTCTTAGAGTGAAGACAGGGACTGACTGACAATGCTGAGCTACACCAATGCCAAAATTTGGTATATCTGATGTGCAGAATATCGTGCACAATATAATTACGTAGTAGGGTATTGTTACTTCTAGCTTGGTGGAGCCCTTGTAAGACAGACCCTTTTACGGGGTCGGTCGCGTGTCACTGATGTGGGGGATAGGTCTGTAAATGATTGCTACAGCCACATACAAGTTTCAAAATCGATGTACATCACTAACGGCGGGTCTAACGTTTGCTATAGAGATCATAGCCACAGAAACGTACTGTGTATATTTGCCGGGCTGCGTGACTCATATTGTTAAGTGCTGGTTTTCTGAGCCTTCGATCCTGCTCAGTCCGGTGGTATTTGAAGACGCTCAAATACATCGACCTCGTGTCGGTTCAAACGAACTCTTGTGGGACAAAATTCCTGACATCTCATCTTCTTGGAAAACCGTAAATTAGTTAGTTGGGTGTAAAACCAGTAACAACGAGCGAGCTGGCTCCGTGGTACGAGCCACGCAGCTGTAAGCCTGCCTTCGGGAAACGGCAGGTTCGAACCCCACAATAGGCAGCTCCAAAGATGGTTTCATTGGTTCCAGTTTTCACATCAGGTAAACGCTTGGGCTGTACCTTAATTAAGACTATGGCCAATTCATTCCTAGTCCAATCCCTTTCTTATCGCATTGTCGCCGAACATCTGTCTGAGTTAAGCGACGTTATGCGCAAACAAAGAAAAATAAATCATTATTATTATTAGTAGTAGTATTAGAGAACTCCCATTTTGCGTGGAATCTGAACCATATGAATGTGACTTTTTCACTTCTACACTCTCAGATTCATTGGCTGAAATTCGAACTACGCGATTGATCAGAAAGCAGTGCTGATATCACTCGACTCCCAAGGCTCCTCCTCCATACAGACTCCTTTCGTAAGAAATAATAACAACATACAGCACAATCTTGCCCTAATATTTGACGCTTGATTGCACTCCTCAACGCGAGTTCCGTTGAATGAGAATAATCGTCCCGTTATAAATGTTATAATTATCTCGGCCCTTCACCTGTATCCATTTTAGTCAATGCAGCTCTTGTTGCAGCTGCATGCAACTGGTTTCGAACCCATAATCGGAGTAATGGAAGTCTATCACTCAAAAGGTCTACTCCATTCAATGAAGACCGATTTGCTCGTTTATAGTCTGTAACTCTCATGTACCACTCCAGGAATGGAATTACGAATAGCTGCCTCCAGCAACATTGTAAGCATCAGTTCCGTGAAGAGCAACGTCTGTTTGAACAACCCTCACACCCGATCGACATTGCATTCCTAGCTCTACAGAACATCTAGTAGCACACAAGAGAACAGTGCACCAGCACGTGCATCTGACAAATGAAATAAGAGAGATAGGATCTGGATAGAGTTGTCGTTGTTCCATCAGTGGTGTGAGCACAGGACAAACTATCCACCAATTGTATGATGCACTTCATCAGCTAAAATTTAAGGAGAACATGTACATGTAGAGGAGAGTGGTTTGAGGAACCTGCAGCGTAAATATAATTCAGAAGATCTCTAGGCTTGTATAGTAATCCCACCCAATGTAACTGAACACCGGAAAAACCAGAGAAAACCCACAATAATGATAATAATAAATGTACCGGGAGGTACACCTCAACGCCGCGCATTCAAAATTAGAGCCTTTATAAACTCCCCTATCGATCAAAAGGTGAAACTGATAATACCCGAATTTGGACCTTTAATCAGAAGATGTCACCACTGAAATGTTAAGTAATTGTGTCATTGTGAAGTTTCCTAAACTGATTGAATTTATCCTTGTTTTGGTTTGCTATATTGTACATCAAGAAGTTTGGACATTTTTCCACAGATGACACTACCAAAAAACTATGATCGTGCAGCCTGGTGCAAGATGAAATAACTTATAACTTAAAGAAGTTTCATATTCCTAGGTTTTCCATAACTGATCTACGTTCATTTATTTTTGGGTTGGCAAGACTTCCTTTTCTTTCCGCCAGTTTTGAATATAGCCAATCACGAATTTTTGTAATTAATTTTCAACCAATCCCGCATTTCTTGTTGTCTTTGAATCTGCCAATAAAAATTAAGAGGGTGTGTCCTGATTAGTCTTGAATGCTCTCGAACCTTCCCTGAGGGTTTATAAACTGCGGCTTTTCATGTTTCCTTGCCAATTGCCAATTGATCGTCGTCTTTCTAAGTGTGTGTATTAAGGCAGGAGGCGGGGCGCCTCTTTCGTCGGCAGCCAGAACATAATTCTATCTTTCTTGCTGTATCCTAAAATTATTCCGAGGGGAAGGTCCGAATCTTTAACCATGTAACATACTTTTCTAAAGTGTAAATTGTATTTCTGCTAAGGTAAAACTTCATAAAACTTCATTAAGTCTTTAACTGTAAATCGGGGATAGAGAGTGAGTTACCCTCTCGAGCTCCCCTTCATCTTGGTTTGAGGTGACTACGTATTGTAACTGTTTTTCCTTCTGTAATGTGTTAAAGTAACTTCCATGCGAGCCACCTCAGTAGTTTGGGAATAGCCCCTGCTTCATCGGCCTAGAGCCCTGTAGGTTTTAAGTTTTCATTATCTTGGAGCGCAGTGTGCGCCTCCATTCATTTTGTGTTTGGGCCAGTGATCTAACCTGTTCTTTTTTCCATGAAGGCCCAGTAGATTGGGTATTAAATACCCCTGTAAAAGTAAGTTCAATTAGTAAATGGTGGATTGAGAGGCCAGAGATTGTAAATTTTGATGTAATGTTGCCTTGAGTGGGAAGTAAGAAACTGAGAGCCTGTTTGCTCTTTTCCAAAATTTTTGTAAGTTTAACGAGTGCCTCTGGAGGCTAGATATTGTATTTTGGGAGCAAGTGCTCTTGAATGAGGGGATTTCTGCCCTTAACTAAATAATTCCTTGTTTTTTATTAACGTTTTGTAAACTGGATCCGATATCTCGGGAATTGTAAAACTAGGGGCTTGAAGCCCATAATCTGTAAAATTCACTATCTTGGATCTTCCTTGTCTTGTTTCAAGGTTGCTTTTGTACCTGACATGTTATGTGGAAATTTGTTGAGTTGTTGTTTTTGAGGAAATATAACCTTCAGTTCAAGTTTTAAATTAATTTTAGTATTGTAGATGGACCCATTCACCCCGGCAACTTCTTTAACCTCTTTCTGCTCCACGGGTATCCCCGTAGTAATAATAATAATAATAATAATAATAATAATAATAATAATAATAATAATAATAATAATAATAATAATAATAATAATAATCTAGATTCAAGGAGGTCTGGAGGGATCTAGATAAATTGGACTAAATCGTGAAGACATTGCTAACAAAACCAAGTACCGACACCAGATCAATAACTTCAAGGACTTTCGTGAAGAAGAACAGCAGAAGAGCGGGCGGGTGGACAGCAGAAAAGAGACAGGCTGCCAGAGAGCTAATGCAACGATACTGGGTAGCAAAGAAAGTTTCTAAAAATGTTGAAATGTTGCTTATTGTGGTCTCTAATGGCTGTAAACGTCTATAATAATAATAATAATAATAATAATAATAATAATAATAATAATAATAATAATAATAATAATAATAATAATTGTTAGGGACTCACAGCAGTGAACTTGCATTCGGGAGATAGTGGTTTGGGCGCGTGTATGAGAATGGGACTCAACGTATGATGAATTCTAATGATAGAATGAAGGTAATGAAAGACGGCGCACACACCCAGCTCCCGAGCCATCGAAATTAACCAATGAAGGTTAAATCTTCGACCCGGCCGGGATCCGAACCTGGTTCTCCCTAGTCCAAACGCCAGCAGGCTGATCATTAACCTATGGAGTCGGACACTAATTTCTCAAAGAAAGAAATAGTGGGCGAATCATCTGCGCCTATTTTTTCTTGAACATACGCAACCTGCTACGAATTAAATGTCAGCGCGACATCTTGCAGCAATGCTGTGCACGTATACTGTAGTTTGATGTAAGCTTCCCGTCCAATGTAAAATCCGCACAAGAGACTAATCTTAAAAACACTGTATCCTTTTATGTATAGAGAAGTCCACTTCTCTAATCATATTTATATTGAAGAATAATCATATTTATTTATCGTATTTATTTTGCTATGGTTATTGTGATTAGCTACCACCCTCGGAGGGGATGGGTTCGATTTCCGACTCTACCACGACATTTGAAAAGTGGTACAAGGACTCGAACGGGGTCCAGTCAGCATCGGGAGGTCAAGTGAATAGAGGTAGTCTGGTTCCCACTCAGTCATCCTCGAAGTGGTTTTCCATGGTTTCCCAATTCTTCTCTAGGCAAATGCCGGGATGGTACCTAATTTACGGCCACGGCCGCTTCCTCCCCTCTTCATTGTCCCTGTTCAGCATATCAGGTCCTCCGTCCCAGTAGTATTCCCAACCAAATGTCTCACGCTTTAGGACGCGACTTGAGGCTGTAGAGGTGAGATCCCTCGTTGAGTCCGAGCGAAAAAACGAACCCTGGAGAGTAAACGGATTAAGAAAGAAATAAAACGGTATACTGTACTTCACTTCTCAGAGCAGTGAGAGTTCGAATACGCAATTGTCCATAATCTTTTTTTGACATAAATATGTCTTATGGCTGGGGGTCATCCGGAAATTTGTGCAATGTGACTCAACAAAATGCATGACGGAAGTGTAACCATAGCACACGTGCAGGTAGTGATGTAAGGTATGGGTGGATGGTCAGACAATGCTACCTAGCAACCGTGCTGGCTGTCTTATAGCTGGTTGGCATCTGAAATTAGCAGCCCTTGGTGGAAGGCCATGACCGGGAGACATATACACTGACTGACAGTGACAATGCAACACCAAGGAGGAGTGGTTCGAAAGGGATGAAAGTTGGGTAAAAAACAGAGACGGCACGGATGAATAATTGATGTTTATTTCAAACCGATATGCAGGTTACACAATGCGCACGGCATCGACTCAGTAGGATGTAGGACCACCGCGAGCGGCGATGCACGCAGAAACACGTCGAGGTACAGAGTCAATAAGAGTGCGGATGGTGTCCTGAGTGATGGCTCTCCATTCTCTGTCAACCATTTGCCACAGTTGGTCGTCCGTACGAGGCTGGGGCAGAGTTTGCAAACGGCGTCCAATGAGATCCCACACGTGCTCGATTGGTGAGAGATCCGGAGAGTACGCTGGCCACGGAAGCATCTGTACACCTCGCAGAGCCTGTTGGGAGATGCGAGCAGTGTGTGGGCGGGCATTATCCTGCTGAAACAGAGCATTGGGCAGCCCCTGAAGGTACGGGAGTGCCACCGGCCGCAGCACATGCTGCACGTAGCGGTGGGCATTTAACGTGCCTTGAATACGCACTAGAGGTGACGTGGAATCATACGCAATAGCGCCCCAAACCATGATGCCGCGTTGTCTAGCGGTAGGGCGCTCCACAGTTACTGCCGGATTTGACCTTTCTCCACGCCGACGCCACACTCGTCTGCGGTGACTATCACTGACAGAACAGAAGCGTGACTCATCGGAGAACACGACGTTCCGCCATTCCCTCATCCAAGTCGCTCTAGCCCGGCACCATGCCAGGCGTGCACGTCTATGCTGTGGAGTCAATGGCAGTCTTCTGAGCGGACGCCGGGAGTGCAGGCCTCCTTCAACCAATCGACGGGAAATTGTTCTGGTCGATATTGGAACAGCCAGGGTGTCTTGCACATGCTGAAGAATGGCGGTTGACGTGGCGTGCGGGGCTGCCACCGCTTGGCGGCGGATGCGTCGTTCCTCGCGTGCTGACGTCACTCGGGCTGCGCCTGGACCCCTCGCACGTGCCACATGTCCCTGCGCCAACCATCTTCGCCACAGGCGCTGCACCGTGGACACATCCCTATGGGTATCGGCTGCGATTTGACGAAGCGACCAACCTGCCCTTCTCAGCCCGATCACCATACCCCTCGTAAAGTCGTCTGTCTGCTGGAAATGCCTCCGTTGACGGCGGCCTGGCATTCTTAGCTATACACGTGTCCTGTGGCACACGACAACACGTTCTACAATGACTGTCGGCTGAGAAATCACGGTACGAAGTGGGCCATTCGCCAACGCCGTGTCCCATTTATCGTTCGCTACGTGCGCAGCACAGCGGCGCATTTCACATCATGAGCATACCTCAGTGACGTCAGTCTACCCTACAATTGGCATAAAGTTCTGACCACTCCTTCTTGGTGTTGCATTTGCTCTGTCAGTCAGTGTATATTATTTGGTTTTCGTTTTTTGCAAAGGAAATCGTGTTTTTAAAATATTTATTTCCATTTTGTACTCGGGTAGGCATCGTTCATGAAGATTTGACATTTCTGGTGTCTCAGATATCCTTATAACGAAGTTATAGTACATACCGCAACCTAAACACTGACTACGGACGAACGCATTGTGTATATCGCTGTCAGCATTGTGCTGAACGCATTCAACTTACAAGTACATACTTCACTTTCTGGGAATTGTTAGGCTACCAGTATCAGGACTTAGGAGAGACATGGACATGATTTAGCCCATTGTGGTCGTCGCAGCAAGGAAAATGTGTCTTACTTGCTTCACCTGAGTCAAAATCAATGGTATCATCATCGTGCGTTGTACGTAGGGAGATAACATCAACATTATTACTCCACATTTTAGGTACATGTTTTCATACTACCGGTACTACCTGTTTTGCAGTCTAATACTAGGCCAGGCTAGCGCCGAGATATGGAAGTAGGCTATGCCGGTTGGTGAGGACTGTTTCTCACCGTGGTGGCGAAATGAACGATTATGAAGCTACGTTGGAATAAATGCGGCAGGGGAAATTACAGTTCACGGAGAAAACCTGTCCCGCTTCCACTTTTTCCAGCACAAATAATGTCGTATGTCAGATTTGAACCAGGGACTCTGTGATGAAATTCTGGCGTCTAACCACCTCAGGCACAGAGGGGCCAATAATAAAATAATAATAATAATAATAATAATAATAATAATAATAATAATAATAATAATAATAATAATAATAATAATAATAATTTCGTGCATTTGTATCTAAAACTGGACTCCAAATCTCATGTGAAATGAAATGGCGTATGGCTTTTAGTGCCGGGAGTGTCCGAGGACAAGTTCGGCTCGCCAAGTGCAGGTCTTTTGATTTGACACCCGTAGGTGACCTGCGCGTCGGGATGAAGATGAAATGATGATGAAGACGACACATACACCCAGCCCCCGTGCCAGCAAAATTAACCAATTAAGGTTAAAATTCCCGACCCTGCCGGGAATCGAACCCGGGGCCCCTGTGACCAAAGGCCAGCACGCTAACCACTTAGCCATGGAGCCGGACATCTCATATGAGAAAACCCGATACGTGGAAGGATCTTTTCGATACTTAAACAAACAACCTCTGGTAACTCGATATGACAAAATCCTTCAGGTAAATAATTTCAAATACTTAGGGGAAATCATCCAATCATCCGGATTAAATCGTGAAGCATTATACTCATCAGAAACCCTGATCGATGGAGGCAGATCACTAATTAAAAATTTAGGAAAACAAGAAAAGAAAATCCTTAGGAAAATTTTTGGCCCAGTATGCGTAGAAGGTGTGTGAATGAAAAGGTCTCCTGAGTTATACCAGCATTCTGAGAAAATATCAGATACTATTAGAAAACTACGATTGACATTTTATGGCCATATTCTTAGAATGGACAATGGAATGCTTTCTAAAAGGATATTTAATTATGGCTCCTCACTACAAGTCAGGAATAACTGAATATTCGAAATTGGAAAAGACCTTCAACACATCAGCATAACAGACGATAATTATATGGGGTAGGCCTAGCTTTAGAACGTTGGTGAAAGAACATCATTTTGCTGAAAAACTCAAGATGGGAACGACCACTGCCTGGAGGGAAGAATGGAAGAAAAATCACAGCGGGAGGATGAACAGATTCTGGGAAGGGAAGAAAGCAAATTCATTGGCTAAATAAGTTCAATCTGCTTCTTTGGGCACAACGTTCTGAAAAAACAAATCCTTATCTACAGGTGACAACTATATTTTAGTCGAATGTGTAAAGTTGCTTCTCTAACAGCGTACGTTGCGAAGAGGAAAGCGTATTAGTCGCTCCGCTATGGAGAAATACCGATTTTGATGGACATGTGCCTTCCTGTTGCGTACTGTAGCTTTATGGATCGCTGACAGAGGAGTTCCTCCCATTATTTAGCTCAGATGAAGGTCTGGGTTGTCTTCGAATATCCTCTGTATTTTAAGTTCATTATACTTCTTAATAATAATAATGTTATTGGCTTTTACAGTTTTCGGAGACGCCGAGGTGCCGGAATTTAATCACACAGGGGTTCTTTTACGTGCCGGCAAATCTACTGACACGAGGCTGACATATTTGAGCACCTTCAAATACCACCGGATTGAGCCAGTATCGAACCTGCCAAGTTGAGGTCAGAAGGCAGCGCCTCAACCGTCTGAGCCACTCAGCCCGGATTATCCTTCTTCATCAGCTTTTCTCACAATCTCATATTTCTCGATAGGAGTCTTGAATATGATCTCTTGATGATCGCTGTCATTATTACATTATTACTCGTTGGAATATCGACCTGAATTGAGAGATTATTGATCACATGTATTTCGTACTCGTCATAAAGTTCTGACCACTCCTTCTTGGTGTTGCATTTGCTCTGTCAGTCAGTGTATATTATTTGGTTTTTGTTTTTTGCAAAGGAAATCGTGTTTTTTAAATATTTATTTTCATTTTGTACTCGGGTAGGCATCGTTCATGAAGATTTGACATTTCTGGTGTCTCAGATATCCTTATAACGAAGTTATAGTACATACCGCAACCTAAACACTGACTACGGACGAACGCATTGTGTATATCGCTGTCAGCATTGTGCTGAACGCATTCAACTTACAAGTACATACTTCACTTTCTGGGAATTGTTAGGCTACCAGTATCAGGACTTAGGAGGGACATGGACATGATTTAGCCCATTGTGGTCGTCGCAGCAAGGAAAATGATCACATGTATTTCGTACTCGTCATAAAGTTCTGACCACTCCTTCTTGGTGTTGCATTTGCTCTGTCAGTCAGTCAGTGTATCGTGAATTTGCTCCGAAGAAATATTTCGTGCCTGTTTTTTTATTTGATAGTAATGGGTACAATTCGGAAACTGACTAGGCAAAACATCAGGCTTGAGTATCTTTCTCTTACACTTGCGAGCATCTTGCGAGCCTAGCGGCTCATGAACCGCTCATGGAAAACATTATATGTCCGAGCGGCTCGCGAGCACTTCTTGAGCCATTTGCTCGTCATTTGCTCGCAGGATCAGTCTGTGAATTCCATGCAAAGATGTCTGCCATGACCAGAAGAACTTCCGGATGGTCAAATGAAGTTGCCGTACTTTTTCGTAGGTGATAGTGCATTTGCACTCAGCGAAAATGTTATGAAGCCATACCCGGGAGATCATGCCTCTGGAACTTACAAGAGAATCTTCAACTATCGATTGAGCAGAGCTCGACGAGTAGTGGAAAATAGCTTTGGTATATCAAGTTCATTGTTTCGAGTTTTAAGAAAATGAATGCTTTTGGAGCCCCCTAAAGCCGAAACCATTGTTATGTCTGTAGTAGTTTTGCATAATTACCTGCGGATTCATTCCCCTAACTTATACACAACACCGGTTCGTTAGACAATGAAGCGAACGGAGAGATTATTGAAGGAACATGGAGACACAATGAAGAGATGGCTTCCATGAGACAGCTACGAAAAGTTCCTAGGAGATCTTCTGCTTACGTAAACAAAATTAGAGTTGAAGTAGCTGCCTATTGCACGAAAGAAGGAGCTCTGCCATGGCAAAATACGTACGCTTGAAAAATATAAAGAAAAGGAAAAATGCTCCCTGTGTTGTTTAGCGTCTGTCTTGGTTTATATATTTCATTGAGGAACCAAAGCTTCAAACGCAAACCATCGGCTTTTGTAAATTTCCGTAGCTCCTTTAAAGAAAAAAAAAAAGTCGTGCGTAATGATTGAATTGTATAAGTACTACCTATTGAATTGCAACATGTGTTCACGTTTGATATTTATTGGTTATTATATCGTTACTTGTTTACAACAATTGTTGCTTTAAAAAGATAATAAATGAATACATCAAGTACAAAAAGGAAGTTGAAGCGTCATCTTATTTAAACACGAGAACTTACCTTTTCCAGTAGTGCGACTGTTTTTCTCTTTGCTCCTTTCCCTCCGGTGTGATCCCAACAAAGAAATAATTTTCTTCTTGCATTCATCCGCGGGTCGTCCAATTGCTGTACCAATATCCCGCCATGCATTCTCTTTCACATTCTTTGTCAAGTGATCGCCATTTTTCGGGTCCCATAAAACAGAATGTGTCCAATAAGTGCCTATTAGCGTAAGCACATCTTCATCCGCCCAGGCCGCCATGCTCGCGGGATGCTCACTGTAAGCAGAAGATCTCCTAGGAACATTTCGTAGCCGTCTCATGGAAGTCATCTCTTCATTGTGTCTCCATGTTCCTTCAATTATTTCTCCGTTCGCTTCATGGTCTAGTGAACCGGGTGGTGTGTATAAGTTAGGGGAATGAATCCTCAGGTAACGTGCTACGAGCTATTATTATTTTCTCATTAATAATTATTAATACATTATTTTTTGCCATTGGCTTTATGTCCGCTTCTGTGGTGTAGTGATTTGTGTGATTAGCTGCTACCCCCGGAGGCCCGGGTTCGATTCCCGGCTCTTGAACTTCATGTCCAACATTAATTCGCTTTTTGTACAGCTCAGTGCGCCAATACCGACGAGGTTTCTTTTGCTTATTTAAATAGGCTATAATCATAGCTGCGCCACTTGCTACCATCACAGCAAGCAGAGTTTCATGCTCAGAAGACATCTTTGCATGGAATTCACAGACTGATCCTGCTTCCAAATGGCGAGCAATCGGCGAGCAAATGGCTCAAGCAGTGCTCGCGAGCCGCTGGGACATTTAATTTTTTCACGAGCGGCTCATGAGCGGCATTTTCATTTTATTTAAACACGAGAACTTACCTTTTCCAGTAGTGCGACTGCTTTTCTCTTTGCTCCTTTCCCTCCGGAGTGATGCCAACAAAGAAATAATTTTCTTTTTACATTCATCCGCGGGTCGTCCAATTGTTGTGCCAATATCCCGCCATGCATCCTCTTTCACATTCTTTTTAAAGTGATCGCCATTTTTCGGGTCCCACAAAACAGAATGTGTCCGATAAGTGTCTATTAGCGTAAGCACATCTTCATCCGACCAAGCCGCCATGCTCACGGGATGCTCACTGTAGCCGTACACACTTGCGAGCACGTTCCTTGGCCGTCCACACTGAACGCGAGCATCCCTTGTGCTCGCCTAGAAAACCGACTCCAGTCGGCTCGCAGTGAGCGGCTCACAACATGCTCGCTTTACGCTCAGTACCCCGTACACACTTGAGAGCATCGTAGTGTGAGCGGCTCACAACATGCTCGCTTCACGCTCAGTACCCCGTACACACTTGCGAGCATGGTAGTGTGAGCGGCTCACAACATGCTCGCTTCACGCTCAGTACCCCGTACACACTTGCGAGCATGGTAGTGTGAGCGGCTCACAACATGCTCGCTTCACGCTCAGTACCCCGTACACACTTGCGAGCATGGTAGTGTGAGCGGCTCACAACATGCTCGCTTCACGCTCAGTACCTCGTACACACTTGCGAGCATGGTAGTGTGAGCGGCTCACAACATGCTCGCTTTACGCTCAGTACCCCGTACACACTTGCGAGCATGGTAGTGTGAGCGGCTCACAACATGCTCGCTTTACGCTCAGTACCTCGTACACACTTGCGAGCATGGTAGTGTGAGCGGCTCACAACATGCTCGCTTTACGCTCAGTACCCCGTACACACTTGCGAGCATGGTAGTGTGAGCAGCTCACAACATGCTCGCTTCACGCTCAGTACCCCGTACACACTTGCGAGCATGGTAGTGTGAGCGGCTCATGAGCCGCTCGACCTCGCACGTGTGTACGCGCCTTTACAGTTTTCTCGATAATCTCCATCTCTAAATGCAGACTACAAAATGAGAATAGTCGGATGGAATTCATTCACTAACCTTGATTGATCCTTGCCTAAATATGAAGTCCTTCACTTCAGGGGATTTCATGAAACCTCACATCTGAAGAATTTGAATTCCCTTTCTTTGATTTACAGGGGGGAACATAACAATTCGACATCTTACGACCAGAAACACGCACACGAAAACTCAAAGAAAACGCGCGTGAACACAAGAACGTGGGTACGGAGATAAGCTGTGTGCGTTGGCTGGCGCGCCTACTGGAGATTTGTGGTACTAAGAGCTCACGCTGAGCAGCATGCCGAGTAGCATAGAACAGGCAGTTTAAAATAGGATTGAGACCAGGTCCGTATTTCGCAGGTCCTGGCCTACAGCGCGTCTTCTGGAGGGGCGCAACGCTCGACCGTAATGGGAAAAAATATATTTCAACTATCGCAAGTTGGGAGGGCTGGCTGGGCTAGAAGCAAGCGCCAAGCGCTTGTGTAAAGACAGAGCCGTCTTAATTTTACTGTAGATTTCTCTGGTAAAGACGAATGTTTGCGTTACTGTTAGTAACAATCAGCTGTGTACCTGTGTAGTTTCTCACAGTGGTTTATATCTACACTTAGCTTTACTGTTCTTCCGGTCGTGGCCGTGTTAAACGTACAGATCCATTTCGAGTTTATTATGTAAATGTGACAGAGATGGACGGGAAACTGAGTAGCAGTGGGAAGTCCGAGCCTGGTGGTGCACAATGTAACAAACGGCAGGAAGAGCGGGAAGCTAAGGACGATGAACCAACGAAACAGGCGGGAAAAATAATAGCTTTCTTTCTCGTAAGGACGAGGACGACAATGATTTAAAGTGGGTGAAGCAAGTAGTAGTAGTAGCGTTTATCTGAGCCTACCCTTTGATTTAAATGAAACTATTCACAATGACGTTGAGGTGACCGCTGAGACAATGTTAGTAAGAACACTGAAAACTGAACCACTGGAGTTACTGCTGTTAAAGGAAAAGAGGCCCGGACTCGTATAACCTTTTACTATGATGGTAATAATGGCGTATGGCTTCCGGAGACGGTCTATAGGCGACTTGCATGTCTGTGAGGATGGGGCCCTACCTAAGATGATTTCTAATGTTGAAGACATCATAAACACCCAGCCCCCGAAATAGACAAATTAACCAACGGAGGTTGAAATGCCCGACCCTGCCGGGAATCGAACCGGGGACCCTCTGAACCGAAAGCCTCAGCGCTGACCATTCAGCCAGGTAGTCGGACTCCATGATGATTTAGCGTATGGCATAAAATGTACATATATACAATTGAAAATATTACAATAACAAGAAAACATAATATCAAATAAGGAAATCCAGTGCTTCTGTCCATTCTAATACTGCCTCTGATGGAATATCAGGAAATCAGCCCAGTTACCCGAGTAGGCACGTAGCTTGCAGCTGCCGACGATGTGAGGGATGGTTTGCCGTGCGGCACCACAGGGGTTGATGTTGCTCACGTCCGTAAAGTACTCTACACAATATTCTGCCAGCCAGTCTATCCGAAAAGATCTCCTGGCTATCACATGTTGTCCATGATGGTGATCCTAATCTATGGGACGTTGACGAGGAGATCCGTGGGTTTGTTTACAACTGGGTTTAGTGACTGCAAGAACGGCTCCTGGTGAATCCAGAGATGGAGAAGTTCGGCTTGGAAACTCCATGAACTTCCACGTAAATACATTTACTGTCATACTCGATGCACTGAGTACAGAGCTGAGAAAACACACTGAAGAATACAACCATTTTCAGAGTCATTTAGATTTCTTGAAGTTCCGAAAGACCTCTGATATATAGAAAAAAAAGAAGGCAGAAACATTAGTGAATTCGTAAAAAGCTTGAGTCTTCGTTAACAGATGAATGTTTGCACCGAAAGTCGTTTCTGAAACAACGATACCAGAAGATAAAAATAGTGTTAGTTAAATAGAAATAAGCAAACTTACGTCACGACGGCACGGTTAAGGTGTATTCTAATGTAGGCATAGCCCTTAGTGGGTTCGAGCCCCACTATCGGCAGCCCTGAAGATCGTTTTCCGTGGTTTCCCATGTTCATGCCAGGCAAATGCCGGAGCTGTTCCTTAATTAAGGCTACCGCCACTTCCTTCCAATTCCTAGGCCTTTCCTATCCCATCGTCGCCATAAGACCTATCTGGGTCGGTGCGACGTAAAACAAACAGCATAGCTCTTAGGATAGTCCTCTGCACACTAGCCACTAGAACATTCGTTGTATACCCTTTAGATATATAAAGAATTATTCGAGATCAACTGTTGGAGCTGAGAGATTATCAACTCGGCATTGAGGGGAAAATCACCCAAGAGGTCAACTATGATGACGTCATTGATGCATTGGCTCGACGTAATGCAAGAAGGAAAGTGGTTTCATTTGCGTCACCGTGTTTCGTGAATTGTAACTTGGAAGTCTCATTCTCTTAAAAACGATCGAAGAATGGATGGTTAACACAAGACAACACGGCTACAATACGGTATTTTATGCTGATTGTAGAATATTTATCAATATTTCATTATCTCAGTTAAGAAATATAATTTTCTTCTACTCTTTCTTTCTTAATTCGTTTACCCTCCAGATTTGGTTTTTCCCTCGGACTCAGCGATGGATCCCACTTCTACCGCCTCAAGGGCAGTGTCCTGGAGCGGGAGACTTTGGGTCGGGGAAATACAACTCAGGAGGAAGATCAATACCTCACCCAGGCGGCCTCACCTGCTATGCTGAACAGGGGCCTTGTGGGAGGATGGAAAGTTGGGAAGGGATGGACAAGGAAGAGGGAAGCTGGTCTAAGTTTGGTACCATCCCGTCATTTGCCTGGAGAAGAAGAGGGAAACCACCGAAAATTACTTCGACGATGGGTGAGGTGGGAATCGAACCTGCCTTCAATCACTTGACTTTCTGAGGCTGAGTGGACCCTGTTCCAGCTCTCGTACCACTTTTCAAATTAAGTGACAGAGTCGGGAATCGAACCCGGGCCTCCGGGAATGGCACCTAATTACAATAACCACTACACCACAATTCTTCTACTCTTAGAAATAAAAACATTCCAGCTTTGATGACAACAGTGGCATTATGATCACAAACATATATTAGTGATCTTGAGCGACCTCGAGATGTGATGCGCGGGGGGAGGGTGTCGGGGCGTTGGAGGGGCGCCTTATTCTAACAAGCCTAGAGCGCCTTAATGTATAAATCCGACCCTGATTGAGACGGCGGTGGCTCAAAGAAGTAAGCTCTTAGTATGCTTCACAAACGTCACATGGCGCTGATGTCAGACTGAAATCGGTACTAAATTACATTGCTGCGCGACATACAGAAGCATTGTGACTTCACTGTAGCCATCGAAATTCTTCTTCCCTGCAGAGAATGTGTCTACATATTCAACTAATGCACACATTTTGAGTTAATTTCCTGTGCTCATAATGTTCTGTAAATGCACACAAATTTCATGCGTGTGAAGCTGCGAGGATGTGTGAATGTGAGCGAGAGACTTGCGTCAGCAGTGTGAAAGGCACTTCCCTTTAGATTTTAACATCCAGTCTCCTATTACACTATGTTATTACTTAAGTTGTAAGAGCAATTCAGACATCGAAGTGTCTTTCGCATGTTTTTTTTTTTACGCGGGGAAGCAGACAGCTTGCTTATGAAGAACGAAGCATCTCATAAAAGAAGCCTTTCACAGGCGGCTCTGCGAGACACTGTACAGACCTGGCGGCTGTTATCACTTCTAGAGCAGTCAAAACAGTCCGCCAAGGAATAATATTCCATGCTCAATGCAGTCAAATGTGTTACACGTATAGTGGCAAGAAAGTGTGGAGTTTAATATGTAGTCTTTGGTGGCTCGAGTTCAGACATATACTTGACAGAAGAAACCAACCACTGCCATCATTAACTATATCGGGTCAATCACCCGTCCCTAATTTTTCGGATTTATGTAACCCCTAATTTTAATCTAACGTGAAAATATCTCCCCTGTCCGATAATAAGTTCTTGTGTAAGTACATGACCTGAAATACGTGTATTCATTGTTAGTAATCCAGTAGCTAATACCGAATGAATACGTAGAACCATAAAAAGAACTCTTCGGGTTGATCAGACACTGCGCTGACTCTGAAACGTTACGGTATAACACCTGCAAATTAACGTACCAATGTTGAGGCATGTGTTTGAAAGGTTCAAATCCGGTGCTAAAATATATTGTATTACTGAGCATTTATTTCAGTCCTACATGGCACACAACAATTAAGATTAATAATAATAATAATTATGATCACATGTCTGACTCCTCAGCTGAATGGTCAGCGTTGATGTCTTCGATTCAGAGGTCCCGGGTGGGATTCCTGGCCGGGTTGTTGACTTTAATCGCGTCTGATTAATTCTTCTAGCTCGGGGACTGGATATTTGTGTTTGTTCCAACTCTCTACCCCTCATATTCAGACAACACACCATACTACCAACCGCCACAGAGACATGTAATAAGGTTGGCGTCAGGAAGGGCATTTGGCCGTAAACAGGGCCAAATACACATGTCAGACACAGTCCACACCCGATACCCCACAGATGTGGGAAAAGCGGTAGAAAAAGAGGTAATTATGATCACATATTACATTCAATGTGCACAATTTATTGCGACGCCTGGCTGATGTTCAGATCATGTGTTACAGCTCATTAGCTGGTGTGCAGGTGGGATGTTCTCAGTTGTATTATCAACAGCTTTCTTTGCTATCATTAGACGTCACTGGCACATCCCGAACAGTTCTCTTCTAAAGGACATTGTTTAAATCAGCCTTCATTCAACCCTTCGAAACGTATCCGAGTAGACGAATAAGCTAGAGTGGAGCTTGTAAAAGTAAGAAAGATCATAGTATGAAGATAAAGTTGGAATTCAAGAGGACAAACTGGGGCAAATATTCATTCATAGGACGAGGAGTAAGGAATTGGAATACATTATCAAGGGAAATGCTCGATAACATTCCGAGTTCTTTAAAAATGTTTAAGACAAAGCTAGGAAACAATTGATAGGGAACCTTCGAGGTAACACATAATGAGGTTTGGACGTTGTGGATCGGTCGAATTCGAAGTATTCCGTTTCAAGAATAAATAATCGCTGACCTCTTTCTGTCTCCTTCTGCCTTATGACCATCAGCACAGACAAAGGATATATCTCACACAACTCAGTAAATTGATGCTCGTAATACCAACTTTGCTCAGAGGTATGTCAGTTCCAAACCCTTCTCTTCGTCTCAGGAAGAAAATAAAGAAGGCTGCCGGAGTAGACACGCTACCCCCACAAATGAATCTGCGGAAGAAACTAAATGTTAACTGTTCCACTCAAAATAATCGCTAGCAGTTGCTCCAGGCCCATGTAAAGAGCACAGAGAAGAAACTTTTTATATTTGTTGTGAGAGTAACCTTCATGACTGGCACATGGATTAGATGACTAAACACGGGATCTGCGTAAAGACTTCTTTTTTCCACATCGACCTGTATTTTTAATCTATTTCTGTTGTATTCTGTGCCATTGCCTCTAGATTTTTAGTTGTAGAAACGGTTTATTGTTGAAAGTGAGCGGAAGAAGGAATTAAGCAGTAATACGTGCACCTGCGATACGGGGTATTAACAGTTTTATGTAAAGTGAAATCTAAACTTAGTATTAGAACGAATCGACTTACGTGGTATTAGCACAAAGTTTTCACTTCAGTCTGGTATGAGGTATTGGAAAAGTAATTTTCAGGCATTGTACTGTCATTTCTTGATGGATGCAGTGACTTTGCATCTGTCTCTTGGCACAGGCCAGAATAAAGTGTAGCTTCCACCGAAGTCCCAGTCTCATCCATGGCTGTGACAATATGGAAGCTGCTGGGGTATGAGTAGTGCTGAGTAATGACATTCGGAGCACAAATAGTGTCTGAGTGTTATGAAAGGTGTTGCTCATAGGATCAGTCGTGCTACAATAGCACTGTCTGGCCCAGTGAGGAAAGCAATGGCAAACTACCTCACTCCTCATCTTGGCTCCGCCATCGGTTGTTGCGGTTTCCCCGTAACCGCATAACATTTGGTGGTGCTATTTGAAGATCCAACCAGCCTTTGGGTTGATGACTTAACAGACAGACAGACAGACAGACAGACAGACAGACAGACAGACAGACAGACAGACAGACAGACAGACAGACAGACAGACAGACAGACAGACAGACAGACAGACAGACAGACAGACAGACAGACAGACAGACAGACAGACAGACAGACAGTACTGTATTGTACGCTACACATGAGTAATTGGAATAGTTTTGTAGAGCATAAATTCTGCTTCTAGACGCCAGTGTTCACCAAAACGTCACTTACGTGGTATTGTTAGAACTGCCATCGATATGTAATTCTTCATTACAGAATTGACAGTCAACAGGCTAGCATAAGACACAGCATAGTTACATAAATGTTCGATTACACATAAGATGATTTCCCAGAAGCAGTGTTGCCAACTTAGCGGATTTTCCGCTAAATTTGGCGGAATTAGAAGACTGTCGGCGGAGAAATATATCATTTAGCGGACAGCGGATTTTTTGGCGGAATTCTAGATTTATTATAGCGGAATTTAGTGTTTTATCCTTTTAACGTTTATTTTGAATTTCTACACCAGTCTGTCTCCGAGCTATTCCGTATTCCTTGTCAGGGGGTAGCAGTCACATGAGGAAAACAAGTTATATGGATTTGATGTTATGAGATCGTGGTATCATAACTTTGTAATGCGTGAGGAAAGGTTACTTATCTCTTAGTTGACGAATGACGACAGATAATGAAACTGTGAGAGAGTAGCATTTATATTTATGCTCTGAAGGTAGACCGTTTAATGAACTGGCCTGTTCTGTGTGCGGCCCTTGAGGTAGGGGATTCACCTAGTTTGCACCCGGCAGTAAAACGTCTACAAGTTTTAGCTCGCCGGCTCGCACGCAGGGGGTTAATCCCGGTGAAACTCACAGATCAGGTGAGTACAGACATTTACTTTTATTATTATTATTTATTATTATTTATTACTTTTATTATTGCTCATTTTTATAGTTCATTATTTGAGATCGGATTTCTTGGCGGAATTTTAGCGGATTTTTAGTATTATTTAGCGGATCTTGAAAATATAAGTTGGCAACACTGCCCAGAAGGAGGACTCGCTCAATTATCACCGTCTTGGCAATCGGTGATAGGAGACTCTACTGATATTTCCTCCAGATATCGACCATCAACGTCGACCGAGTTTCTCCCGCATCCACTAATAATAAATTGTAAAGGGTGCCTGATTTTTCCTTGAGTATATTGTATAAAATAAGGACATGCCTTCGAACGATAAATACTGCAATAATTGACAAGCAGGTCACACGGCTCCATCCGCAATGAAGTGACTTAATTAGATTGGTGCACTGTTGGTAACAATGGTGAAGAATTGAACAATCATTTATCAAGGTCACCCTCTCTGTCAATTTTCATCTCCCTTTCAGCCTCGTATCACTTAAGAGTGCCTAGGACCGCAGCCAGGAACATTACTTTTTTTACAGAACTTGTACTTCTAACAAATTAGAGCACTGTGTTCTCCTTTATAGGGTCCCTTCACTCAGACGTATATTTCTTTCAGCGTGGTCCACATTTTCTTTCACTGTCTTTACCTTCCACCTCAAACTTTCACTCACGGAACGAAAGAGTGTAAGAGTTGCTGAACTTACATCGTTAATGGAACAAATAATGTTCTTCACACTTATCCACTCAGCTGTTCCGCGCTGGACGTGCAAAGCGCCCAGCTCCACATGCTGGAAACGCTTTTTTTTTAACTGCAATGTTCTGGCAGACAGTTTCGGATAAGATGTACATTTTTATAGGAAATGTAATTATATATCCTGCATGTATGTTCCTTTTCTGATTCGACTAACAGTTCTGAATTTCGTTAGTACAATGAGAATTTACTTTTTATATTTTACTCATAAATGTTGTCCTGTATGTTATCTGTGCTCTCATGTAGGTTGTATAGTTTGCTTATGTATTAGTTCATTTAAGCCATTTAATGTTATTTGCAGTGAAATCATAATAGTATAATTTCTGGGTGTGGTACTTGTAGAGGCTGATTTTACTAGTTCTTTTGTGCATAGTTAGTACAGTAAGTATTTAATTATATCGTATATTTCGTATGTAAATTTTGTATGTTGCCTGTGCTGTTATATAAGATTTTTTGCACGAGCGTTGGCTCTTAGAGGCAATAAATAAATAAATAAATAAATAAATAAATAAATAAATAAATAAATAAATAAATAAATAAATAAATAAATAAATAAATAAATACCTTTTGGCTTTCGTTGGATAAAACATGGACCAAAACAAAGAATAACATTCTTTTCGTGGTAAGTTTTTAGAAAGAAACTATTAACTTTCTCTGTAGGAAGCTGAAGTCAAAGTACACCTGTTACATTTTATAAGGACTGAGTTCAAGCAGAAAATTCACTTTTAAGCGTCACAGAGGTAGGATTTTTCGACTTGTTGTACTAAAAAAAATACTACTTGCTCTTCGGAAACGCTACCATAATTATATTTCATCATTGGTTTACAGCCTTAAGACTCATCAGTTATCGCAAAACATTTCCAGATTATCTTGTTATTTGAAATTTCCGTCATTGGTACATCTTCTGTGCCTGGATGTCATTTGTAATTTGTTTAAGCGAAGGTATTTCTAGGTCTTCCTCGTGAATATTTTGCTTCAAGGAAGCCTTCTGCTACAATTCTCATTAAATTGGAGTGACGCATTGTGTAACCTCGCTATACGAGGCGTCTGTTCTGGATTGCTCGAAGGATTCATCTTCGTTAGTTCACAGTGTAGTGATTAGTGCGATTAGCTGCCACTCCCGGAGGCCCGCGTTCGATTTCCGGCTCAGCCACGAAGTTTGAAAAGTGGTACGAGGACTCGAACAGGGTCCACTCAGCCTTGGGAGGTCAGCTGAGTAGAGGGGGCTTCGATTCCCTTCTCAGCCATCTTCGAAGTGTTTTACCGTGGTTTCCCACTTCTCCTCCTGGCGAATGCCGGGATGGTACCTAACGTAAGGCCACGGCCGCTTCCTTTCCTCTTCCTTGTCTATCCCTTCCAGTCTTTCCATACCCTCACAAGGCCCCACGCAGACGATTTCAAAGTGTTCAAAGCCATTGAAAACATAAACGACTGTGAACAGCTTCAACTAGACTTGAAAAATGTACTAGAGCGGGCGACTGAAAATAAACTGTATTTAAATGTAGAAAAATGTGTATCGATGTCGTTCACCAGGAGGAAAACTCCCGTCCACTACACTTACAAGCTAGGTGACATTGATTTACGATCGGTTTGCGAGATGAAAGACCTCGGGGTTTTATTCGACCACTAGCTTACATTCAATTCGCATGTACTGAAAGTAGTAGCTGAGTCGTACAAGACCCTAGGATTCATTATCAGGAATATAAAACCCTTCAAAAACACACAAACTTGCATTCATCTGTTCAATACCACAGTAAGACCAAAAGTAGAATATGCCAGCATCGTTTGGAGCCCTAGGTGTCAATCATATGTCTATCAGATTGAAAAAAAAAATTTAAAATAGTTACAATATAAAAAACTAGCTGCTATCCCCGTATGGTACCCTATAGTGATATCTTTTTAAATTTCGAAGTGGAGAGTTCAGAAATTCGCAGACGGAAGGATGCAGTAAAATTTATTTTAAAAGTTGTAAACTATGCTATTGATAATCCTGAATTACTTTCTCTGTCCTAAATTTCCATGTACCTCGCTTCAATTCCAGAAATAACATAACATTTTTAAATGAAAAAACCAGGACGTGTGCCCATGATAACTCGCCGGTAAACAGACTCTGCAGTATCTTCAACAGTCCCAATCAGAAAAATAATGGCCTTGACTTCAGTTTGCCATTGCGTGAGTTTGTAACTGAACTTCATCGCGCAATTGTATGAAGTCCTAAAAATAGAGGAAGTTGTAAGGTGAAGTTCTATAATATTATGCAATATAATGTATTGCTTCATTTATTTTATCATTTTACTTTGTCGTGTGTTGTTCCACCGCATTGACATACGGTTCTTTAGTCTTTAGAAAAATACTTCGATATTTTATATCAATATTATAGGAAATTAGATAAAATTGTAGAATACAGTTTAGTTATAAGTTTCACCGTGTTAATTGTAGCTTATCTGTCGTAGTTGCCACTGTAATTGGGACACTAAGTCCTGTAGTGTGCAATAAATAAATAAATAAATAAATAAATAAATAAATAAATAAATAAATAAATAAATAAATAAATAAATAAATAAATAAATAAATAAATAAATAAATAAATAAATAAATAAATAAATAAATTAATTAATTAAATAAATAAATAAATAAATAAATAAATAAATAAATAAATAAATAAATAAATAAGAGGTGAGGCCGCCTGGGCGAGGTACTGGTCCTCCTTCCCAGTTTTACCCCCGACCCAAAATCTCACACTCCAGGACACTGCCCTTGAGGCGGTAGAGGCGGGATCCCTCGCTGAGTCCGAAGGAAAAACCAACCCTGGAGAGTAAACGGATTAAGAAAGAAAGAAATTATCCCAATCCCTAACTCTCTCTTATAAACGAATATTTGCTTCAATTTGTCCTCTTGAATTCCAACTCAACGACATCAACGGCGGAGAGGGTGACCTTCGGTACGGCGGAGATGTTGGAAGAGGCAGCCCTGTACATGGGGATTAATACGTGTACAACACACAAAGGGCACGACGGTTCCACATGTTAGTGGCGGTACCCCGACAGCGTCTGTTCCCCATGTTAGGGGCGGCTGAATCACAACTCACCAACACGTCTGGCAAGCGTGGTGTTTTATTGCCGAACACCTTCCATAAACTCCTATGACTTCGAATTTTCAAACGAAACTACCCCAGGTGAGTAGAGTGAAAGACTCAGAATCTCACACTGACAATACGTCAGTCTGCCTCAAGGATTCTGGGGGAGGCACAAATTCGAAAAGAACGACTAAAAAAGTAAGAATAGCCACATACAACATAAGAACTATGAGACTAGCTGAAGACCTTGAAAGGCTAGAACAAGAACTGCATGACATAAAATGGGATATTCTGGGTATTTGTGAGACTCGCCTTCAAGGAGAAAAAGCTGAGACCCTTCCATCAGGTCGTCATCTTACGTAATAACGGGGATGCTTCTACACATGGGGTTGCTATTCTTGTCAATAAAAATATCAAAGAATTCATACACAAGATGATTTGTGTCTCTTTCAGAGTGATATATATCGTCCTCAAATTGAATAGTAAATTCTCCATACAAGTCATACATGTCTATGCTCCAACGAGTACTTCTGACGAAGAGGCAGTGGAACAGCTGTATGAAGATATCACCAAAGCGAAAAATTCAGAAAAGACACAATTCTGTATCATCATTGGAGACTTCAATGCAAAAGTGGGTCAAAAGGAAATCGGAGACCCAGAGAACATTGGTACATATGGACTAGGCGATCGAAACGAAAGAGGAGAAAGATTGCTAGAATATCTCACAGCCGAAAATCTCTATTGCATGAATACTTTCTTTAAAAAGCCCATCCAACGAAAATGGACATGGAAGAGCCCCGATGGACAAACCAAGAATGAGATAGATTTTATCCTGACCAACAAGAAGAAATATTGTACAGATGTTACTGTTCTCAATAGATTTGATACAGGAAGCGACCATAGGCTAGTTCGAGCAACCTTTACATTTGACCTCAAACTTGAACGGTCCAAAATGACAAGGGGGTACACTTTTCCAAGAGTAGAGGACTTAGAAACACATCAATCATCATTTCAACAAGCTCTTACCAAAAAACTTAACCCAACAGAAGATTTGAAATACTTGGACTTGAACGAACTTAATGAGAAAATTACAGCCAGTATTCAAAATGCAGCAAAGGAGATCCCATTGAAGAAAACTAATAAGAAGAGCCGACTTTCACTCAATACCATGCAGCTCATTAAGGACAGGAAGACAATGGACAGGGATACAGCAGAATACAAAAATCTTAACAAGACCATTCGCAAGGAAATAAGAAAAGATCTAAGGAAATTTAATAATAACATGATCATACAGACAATTGAAGAAAATAAAAACATGAAGATTTTAAAGAACAGCATGTCTACAGGAAGACCAAAAATTACAAAACTTAAGAACCAAAATGGAGAAATAGTCAAGATAGGCAAAAGATTACTGAAGTTATTAGAGATTTCTACTACAAGCTGTATACATCAACCATTAATAAACCATCCAGTGATGAACAACTAGCCCAGAATTATACACATGAAGTAACACCGGAAGTAACCACTGCTGAGATTGAAAGTGCTCTTAAACAACTAAGGAATAAAAAATCCCCTGGGGAGGATAAAATAACGAATGAAATGCTGAAATTAGGTGGAAGAGATCTGCTAGAAGCCGTGAGAATACTCACGAACAAGTGTATTAACTCTGGAAGAATACCAGAAAATTGGAAAAATGCTGAAGTGATACTTCTCTTCAAGAAAGGTGATAAGGAAAATTTAGAGAACTATCGTCCTGTGAGTTTGTTATCACACCTTTATAAGCTCCTGACTAAAATTGTAACCAACCGCCTCACAAGAGAACTGGATTTTTATCAACCTGCCGAGCAAGCGGGATTTCGTAAAGGCTTCTCAACTATTGAACACATCCAGACTATTCGTCTTCTTCTGGAGAAAACCACTGAGTACAACATCAAGATTCATCTGGCCTTCATTGATTATAAAAAAGCTTTTGACTCAGTGGAGATCTGGGCAATCATGAAGGCACTTCAAAATGCCATGATAAACTCAAGGTATATAAAGCTTCTGGAAAACATTTATGATCAAGCAACAATGGTAGTCAGAGTGGACGAAGACCTCATCACCAATAAAATCCCAGTTGGCAAAGGAGTTCGACAAGGTGACACAATCTCTCCAAAGCTGTTTACCCTTGCCTTGGAAGATGTATTCAAAACCCTTCATTGGGATAATAAAGGAATAAAAATCAACGGGGTATATTTGAACCACCTGCGTTTTGCCGATGACATTGTGCTCATAAGTGAAAATCTAGATGAGCTAGAAAGCATGATCCAAGAATTAAAAACTGCTTCTGCTAAGATTGGTTTGGAAATGAACATTAATAAAACGAAAATACTAAGCCCAGAGAGTCGACCACTTAAAACGGGAAACCAATATATAGAAGCTGTCGATGAGTACATCTATCTTGGACACAAGATAAAACTTGGAAAAGACAACCAACGTGCAGAAATTCCTCGCAGAATAGGTATGAGTTGGACTGCATTCCGAAAACTAAGATTCATCCTCACTAACAAGGATGTTCCAATTAACCTGAAGACCAAGGTTTATAATACGTGCGTGCTGCCAGTTACAACTTACGGTCTGGAAACGATGACTCTGACGAAGGAAAGTGCTCGCAAGCTTCAGCGAACACAACGAGCCATGGAGCGACAGATGCTAGGGATCAGCCTTAGGGATAAGATCCGTTCAGAGGACATCAGGAGAAGAACTAATGTAACAGACATCCTAGAGATAGTAGCAAAACTAAAATGGCAATGGGTAGGACACGTAGCTCGACAAGACTACAACAGGTGGACCTCTAGGATTGTTCACTGGAGACCATGGGGACACAAGAGAGGCATTGGAAGACCCCTGAAGAGATGGCTCGACGACATAAAGCTGTTGGCTGGAACACGCTGGTTCCAAGTGGCTCAAGACCGAAGACGATGGAAGCACATGGAAGAGGCCTATATCCAGCAGTGGATTGAAATAGGCTAGAAAAGAAGAAGAATAAGAAGAAGATTGTGATATTTCCTACATTTTTTTTTTTTTTTTTTTTTTTTTGCTAGTTGCTTTACGTCGCACCGACACAGATAAGTCTTATGGCGACGATAGACAGGGAAGGGTTAGGAGTGGGAAGGAAGCGGCCGTGGCCTTAATTAAGGTACAGCCCCAGCATTTGCCTGGTGTGAAAATGGGAAACCACGGAAAACCATTTTCAGGGCTGCCGACAGTGGGGTTCGAACCTACCATCTCCCGAATACTGGATACTGACCGCACTTAAGCGACTGCAGATATCGAGCTCGGTTTTCCTACTTTTAAAAGCACCATTCTCTCCACTGACAGCTCGGAACATACCGCTTAGTCGAGCACTTCGTCTCCTTTCTCGCAAGTCTAAGCGTAACGGTGCAAGCTACAGACCTAGAAATTACGATATTGTGATCCTCTCTCCAAGATCTATAATGTTAATTTGGTGCATCAGTTACCTTCCATGCTGCATATACTGCAATGTGGTTTGATTATGTTGCTTGCTTGTTGTTTAAAGGGGCCTAACATCGAAGGTCATCGGCCCGTTTGATTATGTAACACGATCTCACCAAACTTCAAAGTATTTGAATAATTGTTCAACGTGCTCGATAGCTGCAGTCGCTTAAGTGCAGCCAGTATCCAGTAATCGGGAGATAGTGGGTTCGAGCCCCACTGTCGGCAGTCCTGAAGATGGTTTTCCGTGGTTTCCCATTTTCACACCAGGCAAATGCCGGGGCTGTACCTTAATTAAGGCCACGGCCGCCTCCTTTCACTTCCTAGGCATTTCCTATCCCATGGTCGCCATAAGACATATCTGTGTCGGTGCGACGTAAAGCAAATAGCATAGAATAATTGTTCCCATTTCTTAAGATTACTTGAACGTTCCCACATCTATATTTAGCGCATGTGTTTTAGTGCTGGGAGTGTCCGATGACATGTTCGGATCGCCATATCTGTAGCCCCTTTTCCCAGTACACCCCACGGGAGTGAGGTACATGTAGGCGTACTACTGTGTGAGGGTGTTGTCGGTGAGTGTAATTGTAATTATACGGGCTAGGAATGGGAAGAAAGTGGTCGTGGCCATGAGAAAGGTACCATCCCGGCATTTGGTTGGAAATGAAAATGGCAAACCATGAAAAACCATTTTCGACGATGACCGACGGGGATTCGAACCCAGCCGTCTCCCTAAATAGCCGTAACAGGCAGCGCCGTAACGCACTGAGTTAACCCGTTTGGTAACTTCTAGACATGGACACGCAGCTCTATGAATGGGCATGTTTTACATAAAATGTAAACGGATCTTCATATTTCGTGTTGTAAAAAACTACTTGTTTCCCTAAAATCCAGGGACTGAACTTCATGATCCCCAAGAACTGTGTTCATAGATAAGATAACTGTAAAACAAATATAATCACCGGGCTGAGTGGTTCAGGTGGTTGAAGCGCTGGCCTTCTAACCTCAACTTGGCAGGTTCGATTCTGGCTCAGAAGGTGCTCAAATACGTCAGCTTCGTGTTGGTAGATTTACTGGCACGTAAAAGAAATCGCGCGGGACTGAATTCCAGCATCTCGGCGTCTCCGAAAACCGTAACATTAGTTAGTGGGACTTTTTTTTTGCTAGTGGCTTTACGTCGCACCGACACAAATAGGCTAGGTCTTATGGCGACGATGGTATAGGAAAGACCTTGGAGTTGGAAGGAAGCGGCCGTGGCCTTAATTGAGGTACAGCCCCAGCATTTGCCTGGTGTAAAAATTGGAAACCACGGAAAACCATCTTCAGGGCTGCCGACAGTGGGATTCGAACCCACTAAACCCGGATGCAAGCTCACAGCCGCTCGCCCCTAACCGCACGGCTAACTCGCCCGGTTAGTGGGACGTAAAGTCATTATTATTATTATTATTATTATTATTATTATTATTATTATTATTATTATTGTACCGGGCGGTACACCTCCATGCCGCTTATTTAAAATTTGCGCCAGTTGAAACTCCTCTGCTGGAGGAAGTCTGAACTTTATCTACGGTATTAATTTTCTACTTTCTCAGAAGATGTCACTACCTGGAAATTTTGGAGTTTTTGAACTGTGTCATTTTCGACGTATTTTTGTTTTGCTTGTAGTAAGAAGTGTGAACTTTCTCTTCTAGAGGACACTACTGAAGATCAACAATAGTGCACCCTAGTGCGGAGTGAAAGAACTGTTTTTTTTTTTTTTTTGGAGAAAATTTAATTTCAAAAGTTTGTTCTTTGCTAAATTTCCTTCAGTCATTATTTAAGTTGGCAATATTAACCCTTTCTTTCCCCTTGTTTTGAATTTAGCCAATCCCGAATTTCTTAAATTAATTTTCCACCAATGATGTGTTTCTTCTTCATCTTGTGTAGGGGTTTTCTTTAACCACCAATAAAAGATTGTGGGCGGGTGTTTTCCTTCCTAAAACGCCTCGAACTTTCCGCGAGAGTATATAAACTGCTGATTTTAGGGTCTCTGCGCCACTTCTGTTCCATCTTTTCGTGTGTAAAGTACATAGCAGGGGGCGGGAAGCGCCTCTTTCTTCGGCGGCAGTCAACAACCAGGTAATGGCAGATTAATTACTTCTTTTCTTGCTTGCTCAGCAGTTTAACTCTCGGGGCGGGTCCGAAGTTTTTCCATTATGTAACCTTCCTTAAAATGTAAAGAAACTTGTATCTATTCTATCTTTTAAACTACATATTGGGATAGAGAGTGCTTAACCCTCTCGAGCTCCCACTCATATTGTTTTGAGGTGAACTTATTTTCTCAACCTATTCTTCCTTAACATTATGTAAATTTGTTTCTTTCTAAAGTCACCTCTTTAGTATGGGATTAGCCCTTGCATTTGTGGCCTAGAGCCAGATTAGGTTTTAAAAGCAAATGTCTTAGGAGTGCAGTTCGCCTCCTCTCAACTTGGTATTTTAGAGGTCATGTAATTATCCTTTTATCGCTTAATAGACCTCAGTAGGTTGGGTATTTTACCCCTGTGCTTACGTCCTTAGAGGACAGCTTGAAAGTAGAGTTAGGTGTGGCCTTGTGATAGGCTCAAAACTTTGAGAGCGGATCGCTCTTTTGCAATTTGTTTCTGCGTGCCTCTAGGAGGTATTACTGTGTAATTCGGAGCAAGTGCTCCTGGGCATGATTGGGGTTTTCTGCCCCTTTGCTTAACCTTATGTACATGTAAATTCGGGCTAACTGCTCGAGAATTGGAAGTTCGGGGCCCGAAGCCCAAAACCTGTAAATACTATTGTTGCTCTTTGTTGCCTTGCTACTCTGTACCTGCCATTCTTGTTATTTCTGAGTTTGAAAAGAAAATATAACCTTGTTAAATTTTAAATTAATTTTACTTTCGTAGCTTGAGACCTGTTCACCACCCCGCACCTTCTTTCACCTCTAACTACCACAAAAACACGGTAACAATTATTATTATTATTATTATTATTATTATTATTATTATTATTATTATTATTATTATTATTATTATTATTATTATTATTATTGTTATTGTTATTATTATTATTATTACATACAACCATAATCTTCGTTAAAATATAACTGAACTTGTGGTATTGTAGTGTTCACTATAGAATTACCTGATTGTACATTTTCTCTCTCATTTTTAGGGTTTTGACCTTAAAATATCTCTTACATTATTTATTTATGACGCATCTAAGTTTTCTCTCGGGGAAGGGTATCTCTATTTATGGCATTCCAAACTTTACATTACACTGATTTGTTGAACGACGAGTTCCTCAGTTGGTTTTAGATATTACCTTTGTGTGTGATATAATGTATGCATGTTTTATTTGAACTTTCGTCATAAAAATGTACTCATTTATTTATAAACTTTTCACGCAGTCGTTGGGATTATTCTCCGTAAAGATTTATATCGGCTGTTTTTACCGACGACTCCGGCTCCATGGCTAAATGATTAGCGTGCTGGCCTTTAATCACAGGGGTCCGGGGTTCGATTCCCGACACGGGGACTAGGTATGTGTGTCGTCATCACCATTTCATCCTCATCACGACGCGCATGTCACCTACGGGTGTCAAAACAAAAGACCTGGACCTGGCAAGCTGAACATGTTGTCGGACACTCCCGGCACTAAAAGCCATACGCCATTTTTTTCTTACCGACGACTAGCCCAATTCAGCGTACATAATTCAATGTTGTGCACGATTTCTGGTTATAGTAGCTCGCTATTTGAACAGAACAAAGAACCAGCTAATTCCCAACACGGTAAGGAATGCTATCAATGTTTGGTCTATTTTCTAACCTTTTCATGTTCTGCTTTAGCTTACCTTATCTTGGATGATGACATAGCTTATTAAATTAAAACTAGGTTGTTAACACCGGTCGCATCCGGCCCGATTACAGATTATGCGGTCACTAGTGGCACAGGTCGCGTACGGCACGGTCGCATCTGGCACGACACTTTTTCAAAAATCCACCGACCTAGGCCGGTTCGAACCCAGATACAAGAAGCTAGCGCGCTAATCGACGACTTGGCCATTCACACCGATATATTTTGTGATAATGTTTGTTTGGTTGTTTTCTTCTCTGTCTTTTACCTGGCATGTACACTCCACTGAAGAAGAAACAACTCTGAAATTCTGTTTCATCTAGTGCTTTAACCTGAAATGAATTGAGCACCAATGTCTCATATATCCTGCAGATTTTCTGCCTCATCATCTACATAAATAAAATTACTATAGTAATATATGTCCAACCTTTGTTCTGTTTCTCTACAGGGTTGGGTATGAAGTGAGATGAATCGTCGTAGCGAGTTTTTACGATCGGATGCCCTTCCTAGCGTCAACCTCATTAAACAAGTTAATGAGATGAGATTAAATGAATGGCGTGATATATGAAAGTAGGAATGGAGAGGGTGAAATCCGGTGCCGGTAGATAGCCTACTCCTGTCAAATAGCACCAAGGGGTCTGCTCAAGGCTTTGCGTCCCCATCCGACGGACGAATCACCATTAATCAGCATATGCCCTCACTGCATATCAACAGTGTGGAGAGGTATGGAACTGAATATAGGTTTTAGCATGCAATCTAGTGATTAGAAGTTGTATACCACTACCTTTCCTACCTTGCCGGCGAACACTCTGATGGTGATTTTCTTTTTCAGCAACGGGTCTCGAATCTGCTAACAACGGTGTCAGACCATATAGACTTGACACCTTACCGGGCATGTCGTTGGTTGATGTGTCGCTTGTTTCTTCTGCTACCACTCATCTCCGCAAGATGGCATTACTGATATAATTGGTCCATCGCCTTCTGCTATGCACTACATAGAAGGCGATGAATTAGTCAAACAATTACTCAGCCCACCTCCTCACAAACCATTCAAATCGACGAACAGCCAGCCGCACCCAAACCCAATCTGCCCGCAGTATCTACAGCCCAACTGGAGCACTCATCAACTCAAACCACTGCTCTCCTTAAGGTTCGAACCCGAACCAACCCAAATAAGCCTAACAACTGCCCCTCATTGGTCATGATGGGTTACAATTGCCTCCAACTACATCGTTCAGCCGCAGAATGCAAGAACAACACCCGCTGCAACAGATGTGGTAATCAACACCATCACTCTGTATGCAGGCGAAGTGTGCAAATTGCCTCGGCAATCACGCAGCTTCGTATCCTGGCTGCCCCTTCGTCAAGCAGGCCATTAGAGCACACTGTTCCACACGATAGCTTCAATCAAGACTAAAACCTCAATCTCAACCTCCCCCGTCCCTCTGCAGTCTCAAAATTAACTCACCTACATCCCCTATCACAACGAACCCCGTCAGCCAGCCTTACTTCACTATAGAACTGATAAAGTCCCTACTCTCCCTCCTGACAAACTTTTGTTAACCCCAGAACTTCCCCCTCCTCAGACCCCGTACCCATCCCTTAAATACGGCATGCTCCATCAAATAACACCACTCTCCTCGTAGCCCTCACAAGCGCACCGGAAGGGACGGCAGATTCCTTCCTGTGTACGTTCAGTAGCCCCACCCTCTCAAAAACCTCGTACTGATCCCTTGGTAACTCAATTCTCCTCCACAACCACATTTCAACCACTCCATCTCAAGTCACACTCCTACCCTTCCACCTATCATTGGAAGACTAGGACCAACTTCGCCGTAAATACATTAACTACGTCGTAAATGCGAGTAATCATCAACCAATAGAAAAAGGCAATTTCCCCTCCGTTGACATGGGACATAGGCCCTTTTTTGTGGCCCCAGTTTTCATTGCCATTTGGAGCTTAGACTTGGACTTGACGGGTACAGAACACCTAGTTTTGTTATAAAAATTACTCGCGTTTGTATTCTTCTTCTTTAAATTTACTTTACATCGCACCGACGCAGATAGGTCTTATGGTCATGACGGGTAGGGAAGGGCTAGGAGTGGAAAGAAAGCGACCGTGGTCTTAATTAAGCTACATTCCCAGCATTTGTCTGGTGTGACAATTGGAAACCACGGAAAACCATCTTCAGGGCTGCCAACATTGGGGTTTGAACCCACAATCTCCCGAATGCAAGCTGACAGCTACGTGACCCAAACCGCTCCGACATTCGCTAGGTAGATGGCATTACTGTTGTAATTAGTCAAACAACCCACTGACGGCGGGTACAAAACATCTACAGTAATTTTATCACTCCTGATTTTATTTTTCTAATCATAGACGTAAACGAGGCCATTTGTTCTCTCGGAAAGTAGTTTCTTGACTGAGGTTACGATTAATTACTACCGAAAAATCGCATCAATTTTTCAAAATTTTCTTTCATCTTGTAATGTAAAACACATCTTTGCAAGTTTTATTTTTCACAAGATAGAAGTAACTCACTCCTTTAATTCTTTTGGAAAGTGAATCAACCATACAACTCATATATTCGCTCGTATAGTCCCTCAAGGAGTAAAATTATCAGGGTCGCCCAGTATATAGGGTTGTGCTCTATATAAGCTATTTAAGTACAAAATCAACATAATCAGTATAATCATTCATAAAACAAAACTAATTAAATAAATTTTAATACTATTATTTTGTCAGTTTTGAATTACCCGACAATATTGAACAGATTGATTATAAATTATCTTGATTGAGCTTACGATTAATTACTACCGAAAAATCGCATCAATCTTTCAAATGTTTCTTTCATCTTGTAATGTAAAACACATCTTTCAAGTTTTATTTTTCACAAAAATATAAGTAACTCAATCCTTTAATTCTTTTGGAAAGTAGTTTCGTGATTGAGGTTACGATTAACTACTACCGAAAAATCGCATCAATCTTTCAAATTTTTCTTTCATCTTGTAATGTAAAACACATTTTGCAAGTGTTATTTTTCACAAAATAGAAGTAACTCAATCCTTTAATTCTTTTGGAAAGTAGTTTCTTGATTGAGGTTACGATTAATTACTACCGAAAAATCGCATCAATCTTTCAAATTTTTCTTCCATCTTGTGATGTAAAACACATCTTGCAAATTTTATTTTTCACAAATATAAGTAACTCAATCCATTAATTCTTTAAGCAGTTTCTTGATTGAGGTTACGATTAATTACCACCGAAAATCGCATCAAGCTTTCAAATTTTTCTTCCATCTTGTGATGTAAAACACACATTGCAAGTTTTATTTTCCCCCAAAATGTGGGAATTCTTCAGTATCACTGGCAACGATGTAATTTACTTCGTGCTCGGGAGACTGCCCCTAGCACTGACCGCGCGTGCCCTAACAAACGGTCTCCCCTACCTCCATTACAACATTTACAACTGTATCAGTAATAAGTGTTATTAGACTGGGTCCGCGGAGTATCATTTTAGAATTTAAAAGTAGAAACTAATAAATACCTACTCTGAACGCTCTTAAAAGGAATATTGCATGTTGAAGGTAACCCAGAAAAATGTAATTCTTGTAATTTTCCGAGGAATTTTATGATATAATAGCGTTCAAAGGTTTCTTTTGTGCATACCTGTTTACGGGTCTCACCCCCTGGGGACTCAACACGTTTTATTTTGTTGCAGTTATTCGAACTGTAAGGAAGGGGTAGACAGAGAGAGGGTGGCAATTTAAAAGGGATTATGACAGGCTGGTTCAGTAAATGGTTGTCCCTACGTCGAACAAAGATCGAAAAGAACCACAGAGCTCTTATTTAGACAAGTGCTTTTGTGAGAGTGGAAGGACAAAGGGATTTCAACCCTTTCTAGGACAGGGAGGGTCTTGGAATGAAAATTTAGCCCTGCCCAAAGCTTAACTTACGCGAACGATGCGCCTTGTAAGGACATCTCGGAGGAGTGAGCTTGACCCTCATTCCTGGGTTAGCGGAAGAAGAGATTAGAAATTGTTTGTGGCTGATATTGTTGTTGTTGTTGTTGTTGTTGCCAATTCGAGCCTGGAGACAACTCTAATCACTAGCTTCGACAATCTATCCGTGAACATGATAACCCGCCTTATATTAGATGTCTGTCCAGATGCCATCTCTGCTGAGATACAGGGTTCAGAGTGCACTGTGTCTCGCGGTAAAGGTTTTTACTTTCAATTACCTGTCTAAGTTTCTTCCTTTATATATATATATATATATATATATATATGTGGCATTCAGCAACTTGCCATGCAGCCAGCGAAACATCATGTTTAAATATATAAAGTACATATCATATACAGTATAAGTTTTAAAAATGACTGTTGAAATATTAGTTTGCATATATCCACAATTATAGAGATGTTCTACTTAAATAAATGTTCTGATAGTATATTTGTACATAGTAAACAAAATATCAAATGTAGTAATATATACATTTATCAAATACATGCAACAGATGAAATATCATAATACCAAGGAAATACAGCTCATTTTATTCACTTCACAGCACACGCAAAATACATTTGGCGATAAATGGCTCATTTAGATCTTCGGATCATTCATATGTAAAAATTGGGCAAGTGCTAGGCAAATGCTGTTATCTGATCTTACATATTATACTGGTAGGAAAAGGGAGTGAATAATGGCTAGTTTTTCATATAACACACTTTGTGCCTGTCGATATTTACTGCAACCGAGAATGATGTGGTTAAGATCGTCAATTTCCTCTTGGTCCTTCAGTTTCATCCTTGGTTTTGACGATATGAAAGTGAATGAGATATGAGTTTTACTATAGCTCATTCCATGTTAAGAAAACAGAGGTTGCCATATCGACCGGCTCTGCTCAGCAGGATCACGGGAAAACCGTGGCATATAGCCTATTATATTGGTGAAACTCAGTACTTAAATTTAAAATAAAAGACGGAAGAAAGTAAACTACAATTTTTTTTTTTTTTGAAATCCAGGGTACAGGGGTTGTAGGGTAGGGGAAGGGCTTATTTCGGTTTTACAGCAACTTTTTTCTTACACTTAGGTTTACGTCGCACCGACACAGATAGGTCTTATGGCGACGATGGGATAGGGAAGGGTGGGAAGGCTGTGGCCGTGGCCTTAATTAAGGTACAGTTCAGCATTTGCCTGGTGTGAAAATGGGAAACCACGGAAAACCATCTCCCGGATGGAAGCTCACAGCTGCGCGCCCCTAACCGCACGACAAAATCGCCCAGTTTTTACAGCAACATGGATAAACTACTGCACATACAAAACCTCACTAACTTACTGAAGTTCAAGGCAAACTGGAAGAAAATAGGCAGATATTTTTATAGGCTCGGGGTGGGGGATGCAGTTAATTGCTTTTAATAAATTTACCCAGGCAACGCTGGGTACTAATGTGCCGTCATATCGCCCCACGAAAAGAATGGTAACAATTAAATGCGCTTGTGAAAAAGTGGTAAAAATAATTGGCAATAATAAATGCGCTTAAGAAACGAAAGCCAAATAACAATACCAAGCACAAATAAAAATCATAGCGAATTTCTTTATCAGTAAAAGTCGTGCCGTGATGAATCGCTGCACACCACAGTATCAAAATCTTCAGTAACAACTGCTGTATAGTACAATAATATTAAAAGACGCAACATAAATAAATAGATGACTGTTCTTCAACAGTGATAAGCTGTCGGCGATTCTCAGCGTAACGGATGTCCGGCTGCATGGCTAAATGGTTAGCGTGCTGGCCTTTGGTCACAGGGGTCCCGGGTTCGATTCCCGGCAGGGTCGGGAATTTGAACCATCATTGGTTAATTTCGCCGGCACGGGGACTGGGTGTATGTGTCGTCTTCATCATCATGTCATCCTCATCACGACGCGCAGGTCGCCTACGGGTGTCAAATCAAAAGACCTGCACCTGGCGAACCGAACATGTCCTCGGACACTCCCGGCACTAAAAGCCATACGCCATTTCATTTCAGCGTAACAGATTACACGTAACATGTATGCCTATCGTACCAGAGTAACTCAGAAGAAGAATGCAGGAAAGCAACAGAGCGATGGCTGTTGCCGCCATTGTACCTCCTCCCTGCGAATGTATTTATTAAATAGAGAATATTAAGTATTTATTGTAATAACTTACGGGCAAAAACATGCCTCATCCCTTTTCTTCTTTCATAATACAATATACAGTACATTATAATATTTCTAAATCACGAGGAATTGAGTGTCTATGAGGGGGCGTGTTCACTCCTTGTAGGTCCATAAGTGGTGGTGGTGGTTCTTATTGTTTTAAGAGGAAGTGCAATTAGGCAACAATCCTCTATATATCACTGATCAGAAAGAAAAAAATGGAAGGGACCCAACTCTTCGAAAAATGAAGGTATCGGCCAAAGGAAGACAAGAGCCACGAAGGGCGTGAAAATGAAAGACTCCCTAGGCCTCGAGTGCTCTAATACCGCCGGGATCGGAAAAGAACTAGAGTTGACCAAGGAAGCTCGGATATGATAAATGAAGATGAGGAGCCTGGCGCAAGTAAGTGGAAGCAATGCCAGAACTCAGCTAAGGGCCCCGTGATCGCCAATTCACGCTTCCAAGTTGAGAACCCCTGGGGACCCTTTTAGTCGCCTCTTACGACAGGCAGGGGATACCGTGGGTGTTGTTCTACCGCCCCCATCCACAAGGGATAGGTCCATGAGAGCAATAATGTTTTCTTAACATGGAATGAGCTATAGTAACACTACTCCTGATGCAGCCAGTCCCTGTGATGAAGGTGCTGCTTCGCAGGGTCGGTTAGTGTAGCCTATGCATTTTAGTAGGCTTAGCAGAGTGATATGTAACAGCAATGTCTGGCTTGATGAGTAAAGCAACGCCCCTTAAATAACGCCTAGGCAACCTATGACAGCTTATGGTGGATCTGTCGAGTGTGACAATCAGTTTTCGGGCTGAAAACTCAACACACACAGTAAATGTGTACCTGGGCACAAAAGCATAGCACTACAGCTGAGGATGTTGTCACACTGACCACGTGGCTGTTCCATATCTGGTGGTGGTGGCGGTGGTAGTGGTGACTACTGCTTTAAGGGGAAGTGCAATTGAGCATATTGTAACATTAAATAGAGACAACACATGGAAGGGATCCGACGCTTCGAAAAATCTAGGTATCGACCAAAGAAATACAAGGGTCACGAAAGGCGTGAACATGAAACACTCCCTAGATGTCATATGTAATACGGTCGGGATCGAAAAGAAGAACAAAAGTTGACAATGGGAGGTCAGATAGGATAAATGGAAGTGAGGAGCCTGGCACAAGTAAGTAGAAGCAATGCCAGGACCGAGCTGAGAGTCCCGTGGTCACCAATGGATGCTCCCGAATTAAGAGCCCCTGGGGACCCTTTTAGTCGTCTCTTACGACAGGCAGGGGATACCGTGGGTGTTATTCTATTTCCATGATGTCATGATGCCATGTTCCAAGATGCTCGAGCTCTTACCCACTCTAGACACTACAGGTCCAGGATTATACGGGAAGCTGTGGAAATACGTAGAAATCCTAGCAATTTCAACAGGGGCACTGGCTATCAATTAAGTAATACCTGGTTGCCAGCCATTAAGGATTTACTTTTCCCTTAGGCCTAACTATTGTTATTTCGTCCCGGTGTTTTCCAAATTCGTACGTTCCTCATCGCCAGATATTTGCTGCTGCTTAAATGCTTTCATTCCCCACCCTGAAGGGGTGGGGCGGGCCACCTAGAGGGTGTCGCCCTCTCTCTGGCCAAGAGATGCGGGCGGGTTGGGGAGATGTGATGGAAGAAGGAGGTGGGTAAAGGATGTGGAAAGTTAGGAGATGGGAGGGGAATTGCGTCTATTCCTAAGTATTTATTCTTTATTGAAGTGAGAATACAGTTGTGATTATGTCAAAATGAGCTGTGAACAAAGAGGAGAGGGGTTATACAAGGTGAGAGGAAAATAAATGAAGGGCAAGGGTGTTATAAAAGGAGGAGAAGCTAACAAGCGAAGTTAGAAGAAGGCGAAGGATATCAAAAGAGGGAGGTGGGGGAAAGTAAGGAGGTGGGGGCGGGAAGAGATAAGGATGAAATGATGGAGGAGGTGGTTGGGGAGGTGGGGCCGGCCGGGGACTACTTCGAGGTGTGGAGGGATGAGATGAAGGTGGTGGAGGTGAGCGAGATGGTTCTATGCGATGATGACGGCCGTTGAGGTGGATCCCGGTGGCGATGAGGCGTTCAACGTCTTCAGCAGTCGGCAGATGAAGGCGGACGAGATAGGTGGGTCCAGCGGAGTTATAGATCCGAAAGGCTCGGCGCACTGGTATCCCTGTCTGGCGGAGTGTTTGGATGATAGATGCTGATGGAAGACTGGGCTCCACACCGCAGACGACACAGCTAAAGGTGGTAGTGCTGGTGGAAGGCGGTGGGACCAATGGTGGCTGTGCCAAGTTGCCAGGAGTATCTTGATGGGAATATCCCTCTTCAGATGACGGAAGTGATGAGCGCTGGGGGTGTGTGGGGTCAGTGGAGGGAGGTAAGGGGAAAGGAAATGTCATGAGAGGGGAAGGATGAGTGGTAACAGTAGTAGTGATAGGAAGGGAAGAGGAGGTGTGAACTGAGGTGGTAATGGTGGAGGTAGCAGTGGTTAGAGTAGTGGCAGAGGTAACAGGAGGGAAGGACAAAGGGGGCGGGGGTGAGCAGTAGGGAGGTGGTGTGGTCGTGGCGGGCGGATCGATGGTTCCAGGCGGAGGGTCGTCGGTGTCCGGTAGCTCAGCCAAAAGATCCTCTGGAGTAGGTTCAACTGTATAGAGATGGTTGTGGATGCGTGCGCCATTCTTGATGATGGTAGAGACGTCGGCTGGAGTGGATAAATAGAGAAGTACATCGGATAGTGGTTGAGCTTCGTCGTCGACTACCCGGCAGGCACCATAGGCACCCGCCGGACGAAGAGCAGCGAGGACATCTTGGTCTGAGAAGACGAGAGGAACGTTGCGGGCAAGGCAGGTGTAGAGCATTGTGGGAAGGCCGACCTCCTACGTGGTGCCAGCCTATATGCTTTGTTGTCTCGGCAGGGTGATAAATAAAGTTGAGCAGTCACCCGGCCGAAGAAAAAATATGCGTTGCGTTGAAGCAGAGGAGAGCAGTCGTCGTGTCCCCAACCAGAGCTCGTGAATGTTAAAAGCCTCTTGGAGATCCCGGTCGGTCCCAGATATTTCATTCCAGGCTTGTGTCAATGTTATACATCTGTCAATGTCATATGTTATGCACACATGTTATGTGACCCTCTTAGGCTGATTCTGGTGGTTCCGTCAGCTTCCGCTTCGAACGCTAGCGCTGTACCGCGTCCGAGGAGCCACCTGGTGACGAATGAACGTACCATTTCCACTTCTATTATAACGTCTAAATTCAAAGCTCATTGTTTGAAAATAAGAATCCTTTCTCGTGGACAGTCGAGATTTTCTTCTGATGACGCAAAGCTCAGTTCTCTGCGAAACGTAAAGAATTTTACCTTATTTTCTTGACACGTCATAAGCCCAAAAGCCTACAATTATCATGTTAATAATAATAGCTAGTACTAGATCGAGTTTGTTATTTTTGATTTATCTGTCGCAATCTCTACCTCGCAGTAGCAGAGATATGAGCAGCACCGTTCTTTCTGCAGCCAGTCACTGTGATGAATGGTGTGGAAGCGTCACTCATAGGGTTAGCTGATGTGTACATCTCAGTTGCTTTGTCAGACTGACTGAAGTGTGGTTCAGTGAAAAGTGCAATGGAAAACTATCTCACTCCTCATTTTCCTGGTATGCCCCGTCATATCCCCAGGCTCTTTATTACAGCTGATGGTGGATCTCATAAAGATCTAACGTGCTGAGGAAGGAAGGAAGGAAGGAAGGAAGGAAGGAAGGAAGGAAGGAAGGAAGGAACCAACCAACCAACCAACCAACCAACCGACCGACCGACCGACCGACCGACCGACCGACCGACCGTTTGCAGAACACAATAATTCTTAAGCCTATTGCTCACGGTAAAATGTTTCGTAAAATTTGCTGTACAATTAATTTTATAAAAATGTGGTGAAAACAAGTTGTGTTGCTCACGGTAAAATTATTTTATAAAATCCGTTGAAGCATCAGGATGGCCATCTATGAACTCACTCCTGAACTAGGATGTGCATGTGCTGCCATCTATCTATAAACTTTAAAATCAAGAATCAGCTGTTCAACTTACAGTGTGTTTGAGAGTATGGGTCCAACACACAAAGCAAAACTTGCTGCTTTAACAGCAATTATATGTTGTACAGTGGTAAAAAGGAAGAAAAGAAATGCCAGGAAATGCTGGACTCGGGAATGGATCAAAATAAGAGAAGAAGGTAGAGCATTGCTGTCCTTGGTCGAAAATTAGTTGAGGTTAGAAGACCAGCATTCATTTAAGAATTCGGCGATTGTGTTTTCTGCCCCTCTTCTTGCATTTCTGTTGTGGTAAAGTGGCGTTTTAACTTCGTACAAACAAGGATATTTCTGGTATTCGTCCAGTAAAACACTAACAGCTTCCTAAGTCCACCCGGATCCAAGTGTTTGTTTACAATCGAGCTTCATAACCTTCTCACGACGTAGCGCCAGCATCATCGTGATGTCAGCTTCGCTGATTGGTTCGTTTCATAAAATTAATTTTACGGAATAGAACATGTCCTATTTTACGAAAAGTTTTATAAAAGGTTTTTTTATAAAACTTGAATTTGACCGTGAGCAACAGAAATTTGATAAAATTAAATTATTGTACAATAAATTTGACAGAAAATTTTACCGTGAGCAACAGGCATTACTATCTACTGTTTTTTCTTAATTTATTTTCGAACCTCACCGTTTCTGGAGAGATCCAACAGTTGTAACTTGAAGCAACAATGGAAAAAACGAGTTAACGAACGTGAATTTGTTTTTACTGAATATCATGCAGATTTGTTAAAACAAAAACGGTTTTTTGACCGCAACGCAATTTAATACAATTTTTAATAACAGACCCTGTACCTAGCTCGATAGATGCAGTCGCTTAAGTGCGGCCAGTATCCAGTATTCGGGAGATAGTGGGTTCCAACACCCCACTGTCGGCAGGCTTGAAAATGGTTTTCCGTGGTTTCCAATTTTCACACCAGGCAAATGCTGGGGCTGCACCTTAATTAAGGCCACGGTCGCTTCCTTCCCATTCCTAGCCCCTTCCTGTCCCATCGTCGCCATAAGACCTATCTGTGTCAGTGCGACGTAAAGCAACTTGTAAAAAAAGAAAAAAACAGACCCCGTGGATATAATTTAATATAATATTGTTGCATTTACCCCAAACCCCATGAAGGCCCTTGGCCTACCAAGTGACCGCTGCTCACCCCGAAGGCCTGCAGATTACGAGGTGGCGTGTGGTCAGCACGACGAATCCTCTCGGCCGTTATTCTTGACTTTCTAGACCGTGGCCGCCATCTCACGGTCAGATAGCTCCTCAATTCTAGTTACGTAGGCTGAGTGGACCTCGAACCAGCCCTCAGGTCCAGGTAAATATCCCTGACCTGGCCGGGAATCGAACACGGGGCCTCCGGGTAAGAGTCAGGCACGCTACCCCTACACCACGGAGCCGGCATTTTTGCACGTAAAACAGATCATTCCGGGCCGTATAGACTACGGAAAGAAGTTTAAATTTCTTCCGAAATTAACGGTGTTAATGAATCCGGAATGTTGGCAACTTTAAATAGAGAGGGTTTTCATGCATACTTCATAAAAAGCTGTTGTTATTGTACTCATCCTTATTTCCTATTTTTATTTTATTTTATGTGTAACTGTTGATAAAGTATGTCCGGATTTTATAATATTGAACTAGCTGTTTACGGGCGAATTTACTGCAATTGCATCATTACTCTCTCTAGCGGATATGAGTGACTGCAGAACGGGCAGACGACACTTCAACTAAGAACAGAGTCAGTGTAATATTATTGTTTATGAGTTTGTTGAGTCTTAGGGGCATTGTAGGCCACCAGATTAATTCCTTGCGGGTATGAAAATTTAAGGTATCCGTGATCTAGAGAGTAGACTATTTCATTTATCCAACTTTGAAATTATTTTTCCCGTCAGTCCTCGTTAACAAGTCTAACAGTATTTCTATCTGACGAAGTTCGGCTCGATGGATAAATGGTCGCAGGGGTCGGGAATTTTAACCATAATTGGTTAATTCCTCTGGCACGAGGGCTGGGTGTATGTGTCGTCTTCATCATCATTTCATACTCATCAGGCCGCGAAGGTCGCCTACGGGAGTCAAATCAAAAGGCCTGCATCTGGCGAGCCGAATTTGTCCTCGGACACTCCCGGCACTGGAAGCCATACGCCATTTCATTTCATCTCACGAAGTTCGCCATTGCAATAAAATCTAATTTCGTGATTTTGTCCGTTTCTTCAACTCTTAATGCAAGAATGTATGATAAATAAAAGAACTGAAACGGCATTTTGTACGACGTTAGTTACGTACATTTTTCGCGATTTCCTCGTTAACGATCGGCAAAATAAACGTTAAGCAAGGCCACATGCCGACTCGACTGGTGTTTTTTGTTATTCTTGAGGGCAAGGTAATGAGAGTCCCAGGGCGAAATCTACGCCCTTCTACTGTTCTGTTCCCCAGAGTGCTCGATGAGTCGGAAAAAATCTGTTTTACTGCACCAATAAGAGACGATTAATATACCGTTGTCTGGGGAGTTGACTGCTAGTATTGGGCAGACCGGAACAGCCAGTTGTTCCGGAACATTAGGAGCTTGCGGTGGAGTGTTTCCGTACAGTGTGCTGGCACACGGCACACGGCACACGGGACACGGGACACGGGACTGTAACTGCGCAGTAGAGAGATATTCGTCAGGCAAGATGACATGCTCCGCGTCAGCAGGAATGTGCTGCTGCACCGGACGTGCTGTGTGTAGTTACGGTCACCGAAAAGCTGCACGGAACGTGAAGGAAGAGTCGGAACACTGAAATTCGCGCCCAATAATAAAGTTTAAAGGCTGCTTTTAGGTGAAGATTTTTCGGTCAATATGAAATACACACAACACGGTTACAATGGCAGTACAGGTGTTTAGTAACTAATTCAAGGATATTTTCAACGGTTGAATGTATCAGCCTACATTGTGAGTAATTAGGGCCAGGATAAAACTTCATGGCACATGAAAAAGCAGTCGGAACTTGAAATAGGCACCCAGAAAAATCACGTCTATATGTTGTTTTAATGATAGGAATGTTTTCATTCATTCTGAAATAAACCTGTCACAATTACATTGGCAGTAGATGTGTTTACAAATGTCACAATGTTATTTTCAACAATTAATAATATACTCTTTATGGATACTTTTATGGGGGAAGAAGATGTTTCTAATCCTTAGCTCATTATCAATACAGAATTCCAGTATTCTTTCACCATTGGTATTAATGGTTCGTTCTGCTCCATATTGGCCTATACATCAATGTCCTCGACGTAACCTATTTCCGATCCTAGCATTCCAGTCCCCCATCACAATAACATGTCTACTTATTTCCCTGGCTTTGTCTATAGATTTGTGTATTTGAACATAAAATTGCTCCTTATCTACTTCTTGCATATCTTCAGTGGGGGCATAGATCTGCACTAGCGTAATACTTTCCTCTAGTTCCACATCCACTGTGATAAGTCTGGAGTTAATAGGTTTCCATCATGTCATTATTGTTCCTATCCATATGAAGGGCAGCACTCTGGACTGTGCAAACTATCGAGCAATTTGTCTTTCCAGTGTGACCGGAAAGATATACTCTCGCATATTGGAGAGGAGGCTAAGACAAGAAGTAGAGGAAAAGTTGGAAGAAGAACAGTGTGCTTTCAGGCCAAGTCGACAAACACACGACCATATATACACACTAAGAACTGTTATAGAGAAACGACTAAGTCGAGGGAAGGATGTTCTAGCTGCATTTGTCCACCTAAAGGCCGCATTTGACTCGGTCCCCAGGGAACAGCTTTGGGCAGCACTTGAAGACGAAAAGGTAATCAAGACTCTCTTATGCCGCATTAGGAGCATGTACAATTAGGTCCAAGGAGTGGTGAGAATAGCTGGTGAATGTTCTAGGGAATCCGAAATGGTGAAGGGAGTAAAGCAGGGTGACAGATTGAGTCCTCTTCTCTTTGTGATCTTCATGAATCAAGTCATTAAGCAGTGTAAAAGAAGAACTAAAAGAATTAAGGTTGGCAACTGGAACATGAGACCAATATATGTCCAATCCCTGGTCTATGCAGACGACATTCTGATTTTGGCTGGGAAAGAAGAGGATCTCCAACAAGCTCTTACTGAATGGGCTTATACCTTCCAGGACCGTGGGATGGAAGTGAATGCGAGCAAAACCAAGGTCATGGAGTTCACAGAAGGAGAAAACGTACAACTTCAAATCAAGTGGGACAATGAGGATATTGAGCAAGTAGAACAAATTGAGTATCTGGGCACCATTTTCAGAGAGGACGGAAAATTAGAGGCAGAAATAAACAACAGAATTAGAAAAGCTAATCAAGTTTACTATGGTATAAACAACACAATCATAGGGAACAAAGAAATGATTAGAAACACAAAAATGCGGGTATATCATGCTGTGTACCTGCCAATCTTCCTGTGTAGTGCAGAGAGTTGGACAGTGCATAAAAACTGGAGAGCCGTCTGGTTGCCGCTGATATAAGATATTCACGCAAAGTTGCCGGGAAAACTCGAAGAGACCATTTTAGAAACACCACAGTTAAGAGATGAGCTTCAGTAGGATGTCATTGAGATGAGAGGATTGGGCTGGATTGGTCACCTAGAAAGAATGGAAGATGAAAGGAAAGCGAAGCAGGTGTGACGAGTCATACCAACAGGAAGATGAACACGAGGGATGCCATGGATGGAATGGGAGGAGTACATCTTGGGACTGATCACGAAGCGAGGGAAGACCCTGGGTGAGGTTCAGGGAATGGCGCAGGACAGAAGTAACTTTAGTAAATGGCTGAAATTTCCCGACGCCTAACGGCACAAAGGGAAAGAAGAAGAAGAGAAGAAAAATATACTCGCACAGTTGAAGAAACATTCTTCAGTACTCTATTTACCCTACACAATATACAAGCGGAACACGAAAATAAAAAGTAACCCATAGAAGCAAAACACGAAGATAAAATTTAAACACTATATACAAGCGGAACAGGACTCCAGTGCGACATTATTCAAAGTTTATCGTCGTTCGTATGGTATATATTACTAGGCTTCACTGAAAACACTCTTACAAAACAGAACACATTAAGTTATTCGCATGTACCGAAGGCCATTGCCGGTGCAACGGAACTCACAGAACAAAGAGGATAAGACGGAACACTCCAGCACATGGCGGCACACTGCCGGTATCGACAGTCAGCTAATGGGCGGAGGGCAGTGCATAGTGGTGCTTCTGACGGGATAGTGAGTCACTGTCTCGGTCTCGCTTGAGAATGTTTCGGAAAAAATGAAGCTCCATGTTCCGGAACAGCGGAACATCACTGTGCACCGGCACAGTGTGCCGAAACAGGGACATAGTGCCCAACCCTAGCTGACTCGGCTGTTGACCAATAGCATGCTTGCCTCGTAAATGACAGATTACACATGAGCCGCAGTGTGACTTCAGAAACGTGCCGGGTGATAACGGGGAAATTGGGAGAACCAACTTACACAATTTTTCGATTCAAATTAAATATTAACTGGAACATTTGCAATTTTCTGCTTTGGACCCCTTAGCATTGTTATGCCTACGCCATTAAGTACTAGACGAATTATATATAGCCTAGTACACAACCTGGATATTCCTGAAGTCGGTGGACGCAGAGTGGGTCTCGGCCCACAAGTAGCTACGGCTGGTCCGTGATGCGACAGCTCTGCACTCCGACCGGCCAACCGAGCAGAGGAGGGGTGACCACGGCTTTATCGTGGCTCTAGGCCTCTGTATTAGGGAGACGGGGTGGAGCTGGGCTACACGGCTGGTCCCCACCGCTGGCTGTCCTGAGAATGGTTTTCCGTGGTTTTCCATTCTCCTACACTAAAGTGAATGCCGGGACAGTTCCTACTATACAGTAGGCCAACCCTTTCACTTTCTCCGCATATCTCCTTCACCGCAGCACATCTCCCGGTCTGAGAGACGGCGTCACCTTCTAAGAGGCCCGCCTCCCCCTTCAGGGGAGGAATGAAATCATTTTTAGTAGTAGTATTCGTGAACTTAAAAACCGTGTTTCGAAAAGTTCTGTTTATACGTAGGAGGATTCGGTAATGTCGTAAGTGACAGAGAGACAAAACCTACTTTCAACTTTTGCATATTTAATCCCAATTAAGAACAAAGAATGAGGCAAAAATGTTGAAATGTCCATTTTATTGAATTAGATAACCAGTTTATTCTTCCCTCAGAAGCACGTTGAGAAGTCTACTATAAGGCCTTCATCGCAATATTGGATTTCCGCATCATCGGACACGACCTACTTGGTGTCGATTTTGAAATTATATTACCGAACGAGTTGGCCGTGCGGTTAGGGTCGCGTAGTTGTGAGATTTCGTTCGAGAAATAGTGAGTTCGAACCCCACTGTCGGTAAACCTGAAGATGGTTTCCCTTGGTTTCCCATTTTCACACCAGGCAAATGTACCTACCTAAATCAAGGCTACGGTTGGTCGCTTCTTTCCCACTCCTAGTCCTTTCCTATATCATCATCGCCATAAGACCTATCTGTGTTGGTGCGACCTAAACAGATTGTAACAAAGTGAACTTTTGTTTAAATGGCGATTGTTTGGTGCTCAACATTGGTTTTTCAACCGAGTGGTTCAGATGATAGAGCGCTGGCTTTCGGAGTTCAAGTTGGCGGGTTCGATCGCGGTTCATTCTAGTGGTATTTGAAGACGCTGAGTCCGGCTCCATGGCTAAATGGTTAGCGTGCTGGCCTTTGGCCACAGGGGTTCCGGGTTCGATTCCCGGCAGTGTTGGGAATTTTAACCATAATTGGTTAATTCCGCTGGCACTGGGGCTGGGTGTATGTGTCGTCTTCATCATCATTTCATCCTCATCACGACTCGCGGGTCGCCTACGGGCGTCAAATCAAAAGACCTGAATCTGGCGAGCCGAACTTGTCCTTGGGCACTCCCGGCACTAAAAGCCATACGCCATTTCATTTCTGAAGACGCTGAAATAGCCTACGTCAGCTTGATGTTGGTAGATTCGCCGTCACGAAGAACAAATCCCACGGGTCATAATTCCGGCACCTTGTTGTCTCCAAAAAGTAGTTAGTGGGAAACCAATGACACGAAAAAGAAGAGCACTCTCATTATTCTTTCTTGTCACAGTAATGACTCTAATTTCGTGAACTGAGGTGAAATGAATTGCCTTCTCCACTGGTCATCTGCGGAACCTTGGAAAACTGATGGCATCTCTCATGAAGAACGGCTTGTCATAAAGAATTTTCACATCTCCCAAGTGTCCCATGTGTCGCAAGAGCTGCCCGTTAAAAATGTAAACTTTTTCCGCTGGCAGTTTAAGATTGTAGCAGACGTCCCAGACCCAGCTCCGTGACGACAGCCTGTCCCGAAGCAAGCGAATTCATCTCATTGGTGTGGTACTCTTTTTGTGTCACCTCTCAGCCATATAAAACAGTGCTCAGTCTAAACAGTTTATGGACATGAAGCGAACAAGTTATTCATGTCTTCCTAAGTGTTTAGCATTTCAAAGGCCGACCCGCTCCCACTGCGAAAGACGTGTATGAGACAAGCGGTGGGAGTCAAAGATGGCCATGACAATAAACTGATCGCTCGCCACATTTTAAGCAGTATTCTTTTTCTTAGTTCACTACATTTAAATAAAATTCGTTTGTTTAACCGGACGTAGAAGCAAAAATATTGCGGAGATTTTAATTATAAGTTCGAGCATACACGATCCATGTATGCTATGAGATACCGCACATTCCACCACAAAAGTGCATGCATAAGTGAAATTCAAGATACCTCTAATGAGGGTAGTGCTGACGCTTGGATTGCAAGATTGCAGGTTCAAACCCGACTTTTGAAGAGCGGAAGAAAGAACATCGTTCGGTACGTTATGTCCTCCGTTACTGAAATTTTCAGTATCTCGAAGTAACTTAAATTTCCCGGCCGTTTGTCATATTCTTCACGTGTATTTATTTCTCTATTACTCGAAATTCGGTTACACGAATTTTTAGATTTCTAGAAGCAAACATTTTCTTTCTTGAAGCAAAAAATACTCTGTTACTCGAATTTTGTGCAACATTCACTGTGTAATACGGCATTTGTAGTATGCGAGGAAGAGTTGAGGTGCCTAGTATCAAACATGGACAAAAGCCATTTTGTTGATTTTTCAGTAGAGCCACATTTTTGTTTCTCTATGTTAAACCCCCGTTGTATGTGTGAAAATTTGTGTGTGTCATATTTACGGCCCTATGAGCAAGAAAATCATGGTCGACACTTAGGACCGAGATTGGCGTTTGTCCATTTTTGATACAAACATCCATGTAATTGTTCACTTTTGAAACGAACTATCCCAATATTTTTTAAAAAGAGTTGCAAGATGACACGGAAGTAAACTTCCATTTTATAAATATAATTAAAATATGAAAGAAATAAGGCTATTCTTATACTTTGTTAACATTTTTAACATTCAATTCAGTTCTTGCTTCACTGTATTTCTGGGCCAAATAACCCGTGGTTCATCACAAGGGTCTTCAAAACAATCCCATTCATAAATAATCATTAACAACATTGATGACTTCGACATACCACTTAAGAGAGGCATAATGTCCAATCTTTTCCGTAGTGCTTTCCTAGTACATTTGTCAACATCTTTAAGTTTGTGTGGGTTTAGATTCATGCCAATATCAGAAGTAAAGGATTCATTAACATTAGACTTACCTGGCATGCTTTCGTGATCTTAAGTTCAATACCTGTTTCCAAATAGTAGCCTATTTCACCTTTAACTACAACATTGCCTCTTTTCGTGCTCCTGAGTACAATTCTTTTACACTGTGAAATCTTGAAATGAAGTTGACTAGCAGATTTTAGATAAATCTGTGCTTGTTCTTTCCAATTCAGTGGTTCCAAGGTTTGTCCAATCACTTTCACTGTGCCGTACATTTTGAACACCTCAGCATATTCATCAGGACTTACTATGGTCGCCATCTTCTTAAGGTCTTTCTCAACAAGTGCAAAAATCCTATCCGGAGGCAAATATGAGTGTCCAGTAACTGAAAATACCAGTTTTAATTTGTCAACAGAGGATGGTGCATACGATGTAAGCCACTTTGCACATATCGCCAACATATTAGTGTTTTTATTTTGGCCGGCACAGCCATTGGCAATCAACTTGACTGAAGTGAAGCCTTGTAAATCATTAGATCGTAACTCATTGACAACCACTGATGCTATTTCGTTTGATGATTTCTTTCCCACATTCTCCAGCCACGTATAAACAGACACATTATCAGGGCGCAGTTTGCTTTGAGATGTGCCTATTACAACAGACAGATTGTAACAGTAGAGTTGTCTGGAATAATAAGCCGACTGATCACTTAATTTTGGCAAAACGAGGTTCTTTTGGCAATCATAGGACATTAAAAAATAGTCCTCCTCTTTTTTCCTTAAAAATTCTCTGGTCGCCATGACAGTTTGATGTCACTTGTAGCAATATGATTGGCTGAAACGTTCATGTCCGTTTTTGATATAAACTACGTCTGGAGGTGTCCGATTATGAAAGAAATGCATATTTCTACGTTAAAAATTACGTTCAAATATTCGTTTATGAAAGACACGGACCACTAATTCAGAGAGAGCATTAAAAATGCTATAAGGATCAATCCTTAACTCACTTTTGATATAGGTGGCGCATGTCCATGTTTGATATTAGGCACCTCAGTTAACAAGTAAAGAAAGGTTTACAGTGATGCTGGGAGCTAATATGACGGGAAGCGAAACACTAAAACTTCTAATGATCGGTAAAGCACCGAAGCCTGGCTGTTTCTCGGATGTGAATTAATTACCGGACACGTACGAAAGCAACCCCCGAAGTCGGGGATGAAAAGCTCCATTTAAGAATCTCGGCTGCGTGGTTTTGACGAGAAGTTTCAATGTGAAGGGAGGAAAGATTAACAGTAACAAATACAGGAGATTAACAGATTTTTCCAAAGGTGTTAACCGAGGTACGTTCCTTATTTAATTACTATATGTACTGTATCCTGTCTTCTAAAAAGTGACTATAATAAGGGTTATAATTAAAGTAAAATAGAGTTAGTGTGTATATTTTTAAATACTGTTAAAAATAAAGTATTCAGTATAAGCTCAAAAATGGTAATCTCTATATTACGAAATTTCTATAACTCGAAATAAAATTTAGCTCCGGAGGTGACTCGAGATATGGAAGTTCCACTGTATTATAAGCTGACACCATCGTTATAACTGCAAGAATGAATGTAGATCTTCATGTTATAAACATTCACGTACGTTAGGTTTACATTTTTTCGAATTTTGTTTTGCTGAAATAGGATAGGCCTATTGAACTTAAATATGTCTTACGGCTGGAGGTCATTTGAATTAGTTTTATTTTTTTTATTTAGTCAGTTTACCGTCCATGTTTGTTTTCTCCCCCGGACTCAGCGAGCGATCCCAAATCTACCACCTCAAGGACAGTGTCCTGGAGCGTGTTATATTTGGACGGGGATACAACTGGGCAGGAGGACCACTACATTGCCCAGGCGTCTTCAACTGCTATGCTGAACAGGAGCCTTGTGGGGGAAGGGAAGATTGGAAGGGATAGACAAGGAAGAGGGAAGGAAGCGGCCGTGGCTTTAGGTTAGGTACTGAACCCTTTGGTCCACACTGAAGGATACCTACCTTCCTTACCTATCAGCAAAATTTCATGAGATCTGTCTCTTAGGTCGTATCGGGTTCTTCTTCACTTGCTGAGGTAAATGTAGGGTTCAGTAATCCTAATCTATCTGCTCAAATGAAAGGTCTGTTTAAAATACCTGTATTCCTATTTATTCATATCATTTCTGAATGATTAATAATTTATCATCGGTATCATTGGGATCCAATCGTGTCCACTGAACATGACAATCATTTTACACATAGGGTCAGAACACTGGTGTGAGCCTTTGACATAACTGCCTGATAGGCATCCTTACTAGAAACAGTTGTCTCAATTATTAATTAAAGAAAAGAAAGCCTGGAAGTCCTTAAATTCGGCTTCCATGTGAGACTACATGTACCATCATAGTGATTCTTTATGGTCCAGTCCTCGTAACACGAACTCTGGACTCTGAGTATAATTAAGGCAGTCCAATCGGTGTGTGCCACAGAGTGGTTATACGGCATGGACCCTTAATTGTTCGATGTGACCTGCGACTATGTCATGCACCGACATCTAAACTTCTAAGTTACTTTAAACTCATTGTGGATGATGACCGCAAGGAAAATGATTCTACGGTAGCGTATGGCCCTACTCTAAGTCACTGAGGTTGATGACCCCATGACCATCCAAGTTTCTAAACTGAAGGCTAAACACAATTAAGTTACATCGGTTGATGATCAAAGTTTCCACTTTACTAACCCCAGCACATTTACTGCCCCATCAATCAAAATCAAGTAATGCAACAACAACAACAATGCTCACAATACTTTGTGGCAGTAAAATCCATTATCTTCGGATATGTCCCCTTAATCGTTACGTTAACATTTACATATTCCCCAGAAAAAATAAACTAAGATTTCCGGAATGCATCTTCAAGTTATTCGCTTGATTTAAAGTTATTTCAAAATACGGTATCCACTGAATTTAATAATTAAATAAATTTAAATTATTTAATGAATGTCCTAATGAACAACAAATTCTATCTCCGCGACGAATGGTTTCTTTCACAAGTCCCTACACAAGTCTTGACGTAATTCATTTATAATCATGTTGGATGTATATCGTCGGTTGTTTATCCCTGTAACTGGAAAAAATTTATATTATTTATTTCTGTACCGGGCGGTACACCTCTACGCGATGCAAGTTCAAATCTTGCGCCAATTGTAACTCCTCTACAGGAGAAACCCGGAACTTTAACTACTGAATTAACTCTTCGGTTTATCAGAAGATGTCACTGAGTGTTTTTGATTTACTTTTGTTTTTCAGTGACCAAGAAGTGTGGACATTCTCTAACAGATGTCTCTACCAAAAACTATGGTAATACACTCTGGTGCAATGGAATGAACTCTCTTGAAGAAATATTGTATTCATAAGTTTTGTCCTTACTAAATTTTGTTCTGCGGTTTGTGGGTTGGCAACATAAATCGTTTCTTCCCGCCTGTTTTGAATTTAGCCAATCCGTAATTTCTGTAATTAATTTTCCTCCAATCATTGCTTTCTTCTTCGAATTTCCATGTGTAATTATTAGTGAACCAATAAAATTGGTGTGTCTACTCATTCCTGAAAGGTCTCGAATTTTCCACGAAGGTATAAAAACTACTGATTTTCTTGTCTCGAGGCCACTTCGGTAACATCTAGCGTAGTGTGTGAATATGTAGCAGGGGGCGGGAAGCGCCTCGTTCTTCAGACAGCAGTTCTTCATCTTTATTTCTTGCTAGCTCAGCAGTTTAACTCTCGGGGAGGGTTCGAAACCTTTAATATGTAAACTATTAAACATGTAAACCCCTTTTTCCTGCTAAATTTAAGTTTTCTTGATCTTTAATTCGGGGATAGAGGGTGCTTTACCCTCTCGAGCTCCCCTTCATTTGAAATTGAGGTGACTACGTTTTCATAACCGTTTCTTCTCTTCCTTAATGTATTAAAGTTTTGTCATACGAGTCACCTCCCTAGCTCGGGATTAGCCCCTGTATATAGGCCTAGAGCCACTTAAGTTTTAAAATGTGTGTTTAGGAGTGCAAGTTCACGCCTCCAGTCCTTTCTGTATTTTGGGCCAGTAACTTAACCTGATGTGTTTTTTTTTGGTCTCTCTTCATGCGAAGGCCCTGTAGGTTGGGTACAAATACCCCTGTTTTTTGTATGTGTGCTGTGAGGGCAGTTTGTAGTAAGGTTTGTTGTGGCCTTTGATAGGCTTGTAAAAAATCGAGAGCAGGTCAGCTCTTTCTGGTATTTTGGAAGGTGCCTCTAGGAGGCCTGACATTATTAAGCGGGAGCAAGAGCTCCATGTAATGAAGGGGTTTTCTGCCCTTTGGGGTAAATTTTGGGGTTGTGAGCCGAGAGCTCAGAGATTGTAAAAGGTGGAATATAATAATGTTATTTGCTTTACGTCCCACTAACTACTTTTACGGTCTTCGGAGACGCCGAGGTGCCGGAATTTAGTCCCGCAGGAGTTCTTTTACGTGCCAGTAAATCTACCGACACGGGGCTGTCGTATTTGAGCACCTTCAAATACCACCGGACTGAGCCAGGATCGAACCTGCCAAGTTGGGGTTAGAAGGCCAGCGCCTTAACCGTCTGAGCCACTCAGCCCGGCTGTAAAATGTGGGGCTTGAAGCCCAGATCATCAATTTGTATCTAAATCCTTGCTTTTCTGGTCTTGTACCTGATTGACTTGTTAAGTTTTCAAATTCTATGTAAACTTTTGTTAACTCTTCTTGTCTATTGAAAATATAACCTTTATTTAAATTTTAAATTCATCTTTCGGACTTGTAGTTAGACCCATTCCAGCCCGCACCTTCATTCACCTCTGACTACCACGGATAACTCCGTAACAATTTCCAGTATTGATCTTGTTTCGTGACATCACACTTTAGTTTAATCTAATACTAACCATTATTACTACTTGGATAACCCTGATAATTAAGTACAAAACCATAAGTAATTCGCCGTACAATATAAACCGATTACGATGTAATATCTTGTTATAACATTTCCGTGAAGTTTTGTGCACCCCTCACAAACAAAACAATCATCATTACCATCGATCTATATTTTGGACAACCCTGAAATTGGCTAACCTCGATCATTATATTCTAAATTTAGGATTTCGGATATACATTACAATCTCAATTAAACAAATTCACAGTATCTAATAACCCACACGTTATTCCCGGATGAAAATTTCAACTAGATCCAACAGTTAATGTTATCCACTGCCAAGAAATGTAATCTCGTTTCAATGCGCAACACACTCTGCACGTTCCTTTATTCTCGAGCTGTGAACTCCTATCAGCTGACGGCATTGAGACACAAACGACCCTCGCTCCGCTGTCAGTTTCGATATGAAACATCTGTCTTCCGTCTTGCCTGACTGGCCTCTTAGAATGAAACCTTTAACTTCGCCGATATAATTAAACAAATACGATATTTCTGACCAGCAAAATGCACATAGATTATATTTTAAAATGCCCTACAATAATTGTACACGTCGCAAATTAATACCGGGGTGGATTCTCCAGTTCTACATTCCATCCCAAACATTACACAAAATCTCCCTCGGGCTTATACATATCCCGGCACATTTACAGGCTTCCAATCACCTGATTCACAAATCCTATCTCAACTCATGCGACAAATCTAACTCTTGCCTCATCTCGACGGCTCTCACTGACAAAAAACTGGAATAAAAATACTTAGAATCCACGACGCATAATACGCACAAATACATTAATAATGAACACTTCGCATAATGATCTCGTATTTTCCAACTGGATTTTCACAAAATGACTGTCAAAATTCTACTATTTTATATTGTCAATCAGACACAGTTTAAATGGACATAGAATAACGTTTCACTTCGTGACAAAATTCACCACTCTACATTTCTCAACCCGACAGCGCGCTTCCACTCGACTGAAAATGGGTAACCATGGATTTCTTACATCATTTACGTCAACATTCAAACAGAAAAATTTTACGTCAGATAAAATTATCTTAATTTAACTTCACAAAACTATAGGCAATAAATTCACGGAAATTGACGATCTACTCTGGACGTGATATCACCTCGAAACACTCACTAATAACTTTTACATGTCACACGGCCTCGCAATATTTTAAAAATTTATCCAAGCAGAAAATAAAACAAATGACCATTCGTCATATTTCTGACATTCGCCAAAAAACATATGGGTGACCAACTGCGTCATTAAAACCCATTTCAAATACACGTAAGTTTGACATCACAAAACAAGATATAGTAGGTGGTAACATGGCAACCTTAGGTTTACGTCGGATTCCATCCTTCGGCTCACCCGCGACCTTCCGTCGCTTATCTAGCCATTTTACATTTCTGGCTGTACATCATAGTATTTATTTATTTTTCCTGGAAATAAAACATAAAAAAAGAAATACCCTTCACACGTGTCTCCGTTGATCGCACTCGACTGATGGTATTTACTGCCCGCACACGAATTACTTTTACAACAACAACAAAAAAAAATTACAACTCTCTAATACTTCTGCAGTACCTTGACCGTCTTTTTATCAAACTAAATCCACTTGGATTTAAGTCACCAGCCACATCGGCCAAAATCTGTTCGTCGGATTTAGTCTACTTTTTGTCGCTTGATTTACAGAACAGTCTAACTCTCTCGCTCAAGATTCAATAACACAATGCAGGGGTTTCAACATGGCGTCCCTTCTATATTTATAGCCATTACCCCCTCTCTCCAGGCATTTTCCCTTTGCCGCCAAGAAAATTTGTGTAACGTTTTCGACTTAAATGAACCGTATTTAAAAGAGTTTTGGATGTAACCATATATTTGTTAACTCACTAGCAGTAGTGATCCTGAACATTTAAAATTTATACTTATTAATTTAACTGGTTAAATGACCTCATTTGATAGGCACTATTTCCTGTCGACTTCGCGTGGGGACGCTAGACACGCGCGCCCTTCTGAAATAATCCACCGGTATGGCTTAGCAGTCTCAAATCAGTCTTGCTAAAGACCAATTGTCTCATAGATGAATACAGGACCCTCATTATATTGCGTTCACCACTAATTCTCATTTAATTATATTTATTCAACATAAACTTTCTTCTGTATCCTTCCACTGCCGACACGTGCGGATGACGTCACATCTCAGGGCGTCGGACGTGTCACTCCCGTGATATCAAGAAATGTTCAGAAATGTAGTAACATATTCATACTTAAAATTCTTAGGTCACAAAGGTCGTGGGTTCAGTACATTCCCAACTTTTCCCTGGAGAAGAAGTGGAAAACCACGAAAAACCACTTCCAGAATGGCTGAAGTGGAAATCGAACTTCCTCTACTTAGTTGACCTCCCGAGGCTGAGTGGACCCTATTGCAGTCCTCATAACAATTTTCAAATTTCGTGGCAGAGCCGAGAATCGAAACCCGGTCTCCGGGCATGGCAACTAATCACGCTAACCACACACCACAGAGGCGGCTCAACTGAAATGAGCGATACAAAATGTGTGACGCAACCGTGCAGGTTGTGATGTGAATACTGATCGACGGCTTCACGTCCCACTAACTACGTTTTTACGGTTTTCGGAGTCGCCGAGGTGCCAGAATTTATTCTCGCAGGAGTTCTATTACGTGCCAGTAAATCTACCGACATGAGGCTGACATATTTGAGCACCTTCAAATACCACCGAACTGAGCTAGGTTCGAACCTGCCAGGTTGGGGTAGGAAGGCCAGTGCCTCATCCGTGCCAGTGCCTGGCATAACTGAGAGATGTATAAACTAAAGAACCGTAAGATCGACCATGAGCTCCTTGGTAATTTTAACGGAAGGGAAAAAAGATTTTCGATATCCTCACTGGTTTATGAGCTTTTTGAGGTTGACATTTCAGCTGACTCACTCTGTATAATGCAAAATTTCATGGCAGCGGTGGGATACGAACCCACGCCCTTACGGACTGGTGCCTAAAACCAGCGCCTTAGACCGCTCGGCCACGCTACCGACAGCCGTTTGCATACAGGAACTTAATATGTTGATACTTGTATATACAATGGTAAACCTATGGGTATTATCGGTGCTGATTATGATCTTTGTTTTAAGGGGCCAAACACCAAGGTCATCGGTGGGATCGAACCCAAGAACTTGGGCTCAGAAGGTCGGCCCTCTACCATATGAACTATTCAACATAGTCATCTCTTCTTAATCTTCAACACTACCTTAAATTGAGTGACAATTTTCGGATAAATAAATAAATAAATAAATAAATAAATAAATAAATAAATAAATAAATAAATACACCTGTATGGTGTAGTGGTAATTGTGATTAGCTGCCACCACCGGAGACCCGGGTTCGATTCCCGGCTCTGGCACGAAATTTGAAAAGTGGTACGAGGACTGGAACGGGGTCCACTCAGCCTCGGGAGGTCAAATGAGTACAGCTGGGTTCGATTAACACCTCAGCCATCCTGGAAGTGGTTTTCCGTGGTTTCCTACTTCTCCTCCAGGCAAATGCCGGGATGGTACCTGACTTTAGGCCACGGCCGCTTCCTGCCCTCTTCATCGTTATCCCTTCCAATCTCCCCCCCCCCCAACCTAAAGGCCTGTTCAGCACAGCAGGTGAGGCCACCTGGACGAGGTACTGGTCCTGCTCTGCAGTTGTATCCCCGACCCAAAGTCTCAAGCTCCAGGACACTGCCCTTGAGGCGGTGGAGGTGGGATCCGTCGCTGAGTCCGAGGGAAAAACCAACCCTGGTGGGTAAGCAGATTGAGAAAGAATAAATAAATAAATAAATAAATAAATAAATAAATAAATAAATAAATAAATAAATAAATAAATAAATATTTTTCTCCAACTCCTCTCCAGAGGAGGCTCCATAGGTAACGCTGAAATAATATTAATAATATTGAAAATACGTCGGCCTCTGTGGTGTAGTGGTTAGTGTGATTAGCTGCCACCCCCGGAGGCCAGGGTTCGATTTGAAAAGTGGTACGAGAGCTGGAACGGGGTCCACTCAGCCTCGGGAGGTCAGCTGAGTTGAGGTGGGTTCGATTCTCACCTCAGCCATTCTGGAAGTGGTTTTCCATGGTTTCCATAGTCCTCTTTCCCAGTCGAATCCCCGACCCAAAGTCTTACGCTCCAGGACACTGGGCATTGCCCTTCAGGCGGTAGAGGTGAGATCGCTCGCCGAGTCCGAGGGAAAAATCAATCTGGAGGCTAAAAGGATTAATAAAGAAAGGCAGAAAGAAAGAAAGAATGAAAGAAAGAAAGAAAGAAAGAAAGAAAGAAAGAAGGATAACGGGAGATGCCAAGAAATAGGCCTAGGACAGCGTTTCTCAATATTTTCAACCGAGGACCACTCAGCTAATTTCAAGTGTTTAGGATGTGTGTTCTCCCAGGATGGTAGTGTAGTGAGACTGCATCAAGGTGCAGCAAAGCTAATGCGGTGAGCTCGGAACAGAATTGTGCAAGGAAGAAGTTAGCTTCCGGACAAACCATCTTTACAGCTCAATTTTGCTGTACGGAAGTGAAAGCCGGGTGCACTCAGGGTATGTTATTCATAAGTTAGAAGTAACAGATATGTAAGTGGCGAGAATGATCACTAGTACAAATAGGTGGGAACGATGGTAGGAGGTTCGGAGTAAGGAGATAAAGGTTAAGTTAGGAATGAATTCGATGGATGAAGTGGTACGCATGAACCGGCTACGGTGGTGAGGTCATGTGTGTGATGCGAATGAAGGAGGATTACTTACGAGAATTAAGGACTCGGCGGGGGGTAAGAGAATTCGAGGGAGGAGGCCAAGGTGACGTTGTTTAGACTCACTTTCTAACGATTTGAAGATAGGTATGGAACTAAACGAGGTCACAGAGCTAGTTATAAATTGAGGACTGTGGAGGCGTTAAGTTAGTTCACAGAGGCTTGCAGACTGAACTCTGAAAGGTATAACAGACCATAATGAAGATATACATATACTGTATGTGCATAGTCTCTTCTGGTACCTTATATCTTCATTAGATAAGATTGCTCTTGCAATTATAAAAAATGAACCGTCAACGACTGAACGACTAGTTGATAATAAAAAATTTCTCTCTCTTCGGGGTCGTGATAGGTGAGTGGTGTTCCCACTGGCTTCTCACCAAGGCAGCAGTGATTTGAATCTCTAAAACAATAGACTTGATACTTCTGAAGCGAAAGATCATATCGCTGTGGTTCGGATTCCACAGAAAACTGAAGGTCCTGAAGATATGATCATTATATCAAGTGTCACGCAAAACTGTAAGCTTTCTTGTAGTCTCTACATTGTAAATACAACAAACCAATTCTACTACTATTGTTATTTTATATACTTCGCATTGGACTAGAAGAGACAAGTCACTTCACGTACATGCTAATCCAACACCACCCCTACTACTCAGTCTACCAATTCCAACGCCCCCCCCCCCGCCGCAACCGAACCCTCGACCAGTCACTACCCCATCCGCCCCGCCTACCACAGACACAAACACCCTACTTCAATTATTACTGAACCTACTCCTGACCCAATTCAGACCAGTACACCCAATATCCAGTCCCTCAAACTCAAGACCCACTGAACCAACCCCACCAAGTCCAACCTAAGAGCTAAGAGAACTCTCACTTCCTAAGAAATGGTCCAGCCTACCAACAGTCAACCTATATCCTAACACAGCCAAAACCCCCAAAGAAAATAAGCACAACCTCACAAATAGAAATACCACAACCTTCAACGAAGCACTGGAAACAATCCGGAAACCGAGGCTGAAATTTCATAAAAGCTGCAATTTCAAATGCTGTCATTTCTAAATTTTAAAGTATCACAAAAATCCAATACACGTGAACATAATAATATTCTAGTAGGCAATCCAGCGGCATGGCCCGGTTATAATGAAACACCGGGCGTGATTAAGGTTTGGATGGGTGACCAGCCGGGCCTTGCCCTTGTCGCTGGCCCAAGGCAATTTAGAAATTTTATGTAACATCTAGACATGGTCAAAAACGGTCGCGAACGTTATTTAAATCAGTACTCACTTTACCGTAATTACGATACAGACACTACTTTCACCTATTTATTATTATTATTATTATTATTATTATTATTATTATTATTATTATTATTATTATTATTATTATTATTATTATTATTATTATGTCCGACTCGTTGGCTGAATGGTCAGCGTACTGGCCTTCGGTTCAGAGGGTCCCGGGTTCGATTCCCGGCCGGGTCGGGGATTTTAACCTTCATTGGTTAATTCCAATGGCCCGGGGACTGGGTGTTTGTGCTGTCCCCAACATCCCTGCAACTCACACACTACACATAACACTATCCTCCACCACAATAACACGCAGTTACCTGCACATGGCAGATGCCGCCCACCCTCATCGGAGGGTCTTCCTTACAAGGGCTGCACCCGGCTAGAAATAGCCACACGAAATTATTATTATTATTATTATTATTATTATTATTATTATTTAAAATCTCAGCCACAGACACCCAAAAGAGATCCGGTTTACTCTGTCTGCCATCTAGTAGGCCCAGAGTAAAATGGAATGTCGAAATTGATGAGCAGACAGACAGATGGCGTCAAATTGAAATGTCTGCACACGGTAGCTGAGGCCATACGATTATTATTATTATTATTATTATTATTATTATTATTATTATTTATTATTCTTCCTTCAGGCTAGCAACCCGTCGGAAGGACATTTGATTGCTTTCAAGTCTTGCAAAAAGAAAAATGTTAAGACCGTAACGGGACACATGGCCCAATACTTGGAAGGAAGATGATTATTATTATTATTATTATTATTATTATTATTATTATTATTATTATTATTATTATCACAACTTTAAAATTTATTATTCTTATACTTAATTTCTACAACAGGCCAGGTGAGGAGCGCAACAATGCGCACCGGTACTGGCACCACACTAGGCACCCCCGGGGGGTGCCCAAACCGTAACTTCTGGTGAAGGTAGCTGTTAAATTTGAGGTAGATGGTCTGGCGCCGAAATCATATTTTAATTTTCGAGAGCATTCTGTTCCATCAGCCCCCCACTGCTCCCGTTAAATATCATACAAACGTATAAGAGAGAATTATATTTATGTGATATAGCTTAGTGAGCGAGGCGATTTTAGGTTTGGTTATTATTGGGTTGAAAATAAACCCAACAGTTGGAATGGAAGAAAGATCCCAGAAGAGAAAGGTTTCAAATAAGGTTCAAATCTTCCTAGTCGCAATTACTGGTATTATCTGGAAAAGAAGAGAGGACAGCTAACAATAGTGTTTGTTGTCCTCCTAAGAACCAGGCCATAATCCTGCAGACTCATCCGATAAGTGGTCTGTGTATCACACAGAGCCCTTGCCGCTAAGGCGATTTCTTGTTGCGTCTTCACAGTCTTCATTAGTTCAAGTTATTGTGATGACGTCGTTTGGGACTTCTTTCACTTCTTGAGTCTCCATCCCATAACCACTAAAGGCAAACATGTCCGTTTCGATTTTCAAGAGCACATGCTTGATTCAATGAACTTTAAAGGTGTTTTCGGAAGGGCCATGGTATGGATTTACTAATGGTTGAAAGAGTACAGTAGATCCAAAAGTCGTAACAAGGTGGAGATATGTGGTCATCGGCTCTCCTTTTAGTAGAATATCAAAAATTTCTGACCTATATCCGTACCCGTGCCCGCTAAGAGCGTTGGTAGAACGGCCCTATTTTCCGTGTGGAATGATGTACATTGCAAGAGAATAATGAACAAAAAACGGCTGCTGTGTTCCTAGCGGTTTTAATCACTGTGTTCTAGGAAGGTTTGCCTAGATTCATCTATGATGAGATAAAGTGCTTACAGTACACTATGCTTTCTCGTATGGACAGGTTCAAATTTTTGTTCTTTGTTTCGGTCACATCCTTGGCGTTGAGAGGATGAATGTAGTGGAAGTGGTGGTTATTGTTTTAAGAGGAAGTAAAACTGCGCAACCATCCGCCCTTACCATTAACGTGGGAAGCAAATGAAAGAAGTTCGAGGCTTCCAATAATGAAAGTATCGACAATAGAAAGGGAAGGGTCACGAAAGGCGTGAAAATGAAAAATTCCCAAGACCTCGCAAATATACCATCCATGTCAGAAAAAACATAAGAGTTGACCAAGGGAGGTCGGATAGGTGAGATGCTAGTGAGAAGACTGGCACAAGTAAGTGGAAGCAATGCTAGAGTCGCCAAACCACACTCCTATTTTAGCCTATGTGTGATTACCCTATTTAGTCGCTTGTTACGACCGGGAATGTATTCCACCACCTCCTCCCTCAGGAGGAAGTAGCAGATGTATTAGTGGTGCTGGTAACTCTATTCCTTCCGCAGCCAGTCCCTTGTGATGAGTGGTGTAAAATCGTCGCTCATAAAGCCGGTTGATAATAATGGCGTGTGGCCTCCGAAGAGGCCTTGAGCAGATTTTTCGAGTAGCCGGTTGATGTGCAGCATATCTTCCAGGACCATCTGACTCGGGGCAGAAAGCAACAGGAAACTACCTACATAATACCTATTTTTCTAGTATGCTCCTTCAGTGATGCTTCGGCTCTTTTTGGCAGCTGATGGCGAATCTGTATAACAGTTTCACAACGGCTTCTCCTGCTTCTGACAAGATGCCGCCGCCCCTCTTCATGGGTTTGTAGTGTTTGAGGTGGTGGATCTCTTGCTTGGATGCAGTACTCCAGTTGGTCCCAGACTTTGCTAGTGGCTTTATGTCGCACCGACACAGATAGGTCTTATAGCGACGATGGGACAGGAAACACCTAGGAGTTGGAAGGAAGCGGCCGTGGCTTTAATTAAGGTACATTTGCCGGGTGTGAAAATGGGAAACCACGGAAAATCATCTTCAGGGCTGCCGACAGTGAGATTCGAACCCACTATCTCCCGGATGCAAGCTCACAGCCGCACGCTCCTAACCGCACGGCAGGTCCCAGACTTGTTCCATCGGACTGAAGTCAGGACTTTTGGTCGGCCACTCCATTCATTGCAGAGGTTATCTTGCAGCATCTACGAACGATGTTGGCATCGTGAATTCTGGCAGTATGATGCATGAATACTGAGTTTCTCCAAGTTGCCTCACGTGACGAATCACATGTGGCACTAAGATCTCGTCAATGTTTCGTCGAGCAGTTAAGGATCCATTGTGACTCATCAGGAGATCGGTTTTGCTGTCGAGACTTATGCCTCCCCAGATCATAACAGATCCACCTCCGTAATCAACGGTGGATTGTACTGCTGTCGGATGAAATCGCTCCTCGCGTATTCTTCAGACTCGCAGACGGCCATCTGACGATATACCGCGAAACGGGATTTACTAGAGAACAGCACAGGATACCAGTGTTTTAGTTGCCAGTGCAGATATTCTCTTCTAAACTGCAGTCTTCTGGCACGATGTCTTCTGTCCTGTGCAGGTATTTGAACGAGTCGTCGAGATCTTAACAGGCCTTTCGAAGCCGTTTATGACTGGTTACTAACTCGTACTCGTCTGTGGTGCTAGTGTTGTAACTTGGCAGTTTCGGAGAGCTTGTAGACGCACAAAGCGTGCCCGTAGCAGGGCAACTGGAAATGTTTCCACCGATACCTGAGCAACCCGCAGCACTCTGGCAACGTATCTCTGCGAGTAGCCTTCATGATGCAGTTCAAGCAGCGTACAGTAGTGAGCTGCAACAGAGCGAGAGCAACATATCGTACTCCTTCCACGAGTGCACTGAGAAGGCGGAAATTCATTATCGCGAGAGTTACCGACTATTTCCGATGAAGAGCGAATTAACGTAAACACCGAGCGCTCGGGACAGAGGAGAGCGATCGGTGTTGGTTGAATGCTCCTCTCGTAGTAGAAGGTAAACTGGTAGCTCTAACCAGTAGGCATATAGCCTACTATTTAAGCGTAAATATTAATGTTGAGGATGGTAAAACATAGTCGACCTCAAGCAGAAGCTCGGACACTGTTTCTGCTGATGATAAGAGAATGTAAGACACAACGTCAAATTTATCTGCTGGAAAAATAAAATTAAATTGTGAGAGTTTATAGAAGAAGAAAAATAAAAAGGAAAAGGTAGTTCCAAGCTCTAACTGGACTAAATTCGGAGAAGTAAAGGATAATAATACTTTAAAATGCACGGAATTTGTCCAATGCCCGAGCTGTCGTGATTAGGGAGAAAATAATAGGAAATATAAAAAACGGCAGAAAAAGTAGTTCTAGCTACTACTACTGATTTTTAGGAAGAAAATTATCATAGAAACTATTTTTGACTCAACAGTTCATTATACAAATAATTTTCGAATGAGATATATTTCCTGCTGCATCCGTGAAAGGTCATCATTAAAATCTAAACGACAGCCGTAGCAGTTGAATAAAAATAAGTGCAGTTAATCGGCTGGGAAGTGACGTCAAGCTGCGTTTACCCTCACCCGGGTGTCAGAAGTGGTATTGCAGTTTGAGGTGACAATGGACCCTAAGTATTTAAAACGCATGGTCTTCTGCAGGTCGTGATTATTAATTCTTATGATATTACTGGTTTGAGGGCCACATTCTAGGAATTCAGTCCATTCTCAAACAGTTTATCCGTCCAAGTTTGTGCCTGGTTTTGGAGTTCGAGGCGTGTTTCTTGGACAAGTACCACATCATCCGCTTAGATACGGTTCCAGGTGATGCAGTGTCTATATATCAGCCGTTACTGCATCTACGCAGAGGTTGAATAATGGTGGTGATAGAAAAGAGCCCTGATGTACACCCACAATGATATCAAAAGGCGTAAACACTCCGGCTGGACTCCGGACGACACCAGTGATATTGTGATACACTTCTGGAGCTCCATGGCAGCCAAGAGTTCACCAGATAATCTTTAAAAAAAAGAAAAAAACCCACGGCGTGAGCTATGTCTTCTACTCGACCGTAGGTGTTTGTACATGACAAGGGCGCCCATTCCCGGGGGCAAGGGGTGGACGCGTCCCCCTAGTTCTCAGGGAAAGGAAAAAATCGAATGTAGTCAGGTGTTTTTCTTTAAAGAAAACGATTTAAAAGCCGGTATTACGTAGACGTGGTAGGGGATACCGTGGGAGATATTCTACCGTGGAATATAATTCAACATTCATCTTCCAAAATATTAAAAATACTACATACCACATTCTAGACCCCCCCCCCCCACTACAAACTATCCTATGGGCGCCCTTGATACATGAAAACGTGTATGGGCGGTGATATAAATGAGTGACTATGGGTTTGGCAGGATCAATTTCTTCTCGCCTTGTTCATACCAGGTTCCTCTTCATTGAAACTTAAATTTTGAATTAAAAATAGTTCATTTGTTTACGCATGCATTAAGACAAGAATGCTCCGATCAGCTGAGCCGTTCGCTCGCTGCAACGGTTCGAAGAGAACTGAACTATTCGGAATCAGAAGTTAGCGACGCAGCTCCCCCGGTGACCTGATGACGTCAACGGGGTAAGATTATTTGTGTAGAATTTAGTCTAAGGACCGATCTACGCAATGATACATTTATATTAAACGTAACGCTTGTTCTTCAAGAATAATTAGTCATGGGCCCGAAAACAAAATATCGCTGTGCTCACTTTCATCTGAGTTGTGAGACGCTGTCACGTCAAAAGGTACGACAGAGTATCCAACGAAGGTTCTTTACCATATTGAGCGATCAATGTGAATTACAGCCAATCAAAGGCTAGTGGAATGAGTATTAATTTTCACCCTTAACGTAGTTAATGGATAAAATGCCAGGCGAGATTTAGTGGGGGAGAAATGTTGAAAGCAGCATGGTTAACAGCTGTGATTTGGTCTTAATAGCAGGCTGCTTTCTTGTGCATGAATGTTAACATTCTACAGACTAAAGTGATGTCAGTTGGGAAAAAACGAAAGAGGAATGCATGATTTCAGGTTAGAAACAAAATTAGAATAGGTGGATCTGTAAGGATAGTAAAGTGATAAGTAGAGCCCGGAATTCCATGCAAATGCATGCTTTTACATAAGCTAGCTACAGTTCTCAAACTCTGCAGATATTCGTTTTATGACTTAACGATTCCAAATAATCGTTCCTTTTCCCTGCGTGTTTTAGCAGAAAATTCATGCATAGGCCTAATGCATATTTTGAAGATTTCGGATTGAATAGCTAATATTTTTACGTTTAAGATTACATAACATGACCTTTCATTGGCACATGGCAGTGCATTCTATGAATGTTGGCTTGCAGAATTTGGGACCGTTTTTCCACGGTATACACATGATTTGAAGGTAAGGTAAGGGTGTATTCTGCCCGAAGGCAGGTCCAAACCTCCGCAGAGGTGTGCCTGAGCTGGAGTTTACGTACAGTAGGATGGCCAGTTCCTTTCCGCTCTTCCATTCTCTTACTCCCCCAACAACATCGCGTGGCAAGCTATCCAAAACTTGACCACGTCCAATGTTGCTTAACTTCGGAGATCTCACGGGATCCGGTGTTTCAACACAGCTACGGCCATTGGACATGTAGAAATAAACGAGGTACGAGAGAGTAATAAATAAGTTACAGGATTGAGAGCGACTGCAACAAGACATCGACAAAGTTATGAGATGGACAGCAGACAATGGTATTACGGTAAATGGGGGTGAAAATGCCGCCTCTGTGGTGTAGTGGGTAGTGTGATTAGCTGCCACCCCCGGAGGCCCGGGTTCGATTCCAGGCTCTGCCACGAAATTTGAAGAGTGGTACGAGAGCTGAAACGGGGTCCACTCAGCCTCGGGAGGTAGAGGTGGGTTCGATTCCCACGTCAGCCATCCTGGAAGTGGTTTTCAGTGGTTTCCCAGTTCTCCTCCAGGCAAATGCCGCGATGGTACCTAAATGAAGGCCACGGCGCTTCCTTCCCTCTTCCCCTTCTATCCCTTCCAATCTTCCCATCCCCCCGCAAAGCCCCTCTTCAGCATAGCAGGTGAGGCCGTATGGGCGAGGTACTGGTCACTCTCCCCAGTTGTATCCCGACCCAGAGTCTGAAGCTCCAGGACACTGCCCTTGAGGCGGTAGAGGTGGGATCCCTCGCTGAGGGAAATACCGACCCTGGTGGGTAAACATATAAAGAAGAAGAAGGGGTGAAAAATCAAGTTGTAACTAACACCAAGAGGGAATGTCCTCTTAGATTTATTAATGTGTTGATGGGGTGAAAGTACCTTAAGCGTATCATTGTTACTACCTAGGTGTTAACATAAGGAAAGATCTTCATTAGGATAATCACACGATAACGAGGTTCTATATAGAGGTTATAGATCTCTTCATATGGTTATGAGGGTATTTATGGGTTGTGGTAAGGATGTAAAGGAGAGGGCGTATAAGTCACTGGTAAGACCCCAATTAGAGTATGGTTCCAATGTATGGGACCCTCATCAGGACTACTTGATTAAGAGCTGGGAGAGATCCACGGGAAGGCAGCACGATTTGTTGTGGGTGATTTCCAACAAACGAGTTGTGTTACGAAAACATTGCGATTTTTGGGCTAGGAAGAACTATGATTACAGACTAGCTGTTGGACTAAGCGATTTGTTCACCGCTGTGAGTGGAGAGATGGCGTGGAATACATTTTTTGAGTTTTTAAAGGTAGGGAGGATGATGTACCGGGCGGTGCACCTCTACGCCGCACATTTAAATCTTGAGCCAATTAGAACTCCTCTCCTGGAGAAACACAAAACTTGGAACTAGATCTACTTAAACTTTTACTCAGAAGATGTCACCACCTTAATTTTGTGATTTGTGAAGTTTCCTGTACTGTATGAAATTCTACGGGTTTTGTTTACCATTAATCAAGAAGTTTGGATCTTCTGCAACAGATGTCACTAAAAAAACTATGATCATGCACCCTGGTGCGAAGTGAAGGAACTTTATTTGAAGAAATTTTGTATTCATAAGTTTGTTCTTTACTAAATTATGTTCATTCATTTTTGGGTCGGCAATATCGATCTTTTCTTTCCGCCAGTTTTGAATTCAGCCAATCCCTAATTTTTGTAATTAATTTTCCGCCTATCACAGGTTTCTTCTTCGATTTTGTGTGTAACTTTAAGCTAGCCAATAAAAGTAAGAGGGTGTGGCTTGATTATTCATGAAAGGTCTCGAACTTTCCCCGAAGGTTTATAAACTGCGGATTTTCACGTCTCTCGGCCATTTGATCAACATATAACTGAGTGTGTGCATGCGAAGCAGGAGGCGGGAGTTGTCTCTTTCATCAGGCAGCAGTCCTTCAGCAAGGTAATGACCGCTTAACATCTTTATTTCTTGCTAGCTCCGCAGTTTAACCCGAGGGATAGGTCCGAAACTTTAATATGTAACCTACTTCTCTAAAATGTAAGTTCTGCCGGCTAATGTGAAAATTTAATATAATCTGTAACTGTAATTCGGGGATAGAGAGTGATTTACCCTCTCGAGCTCCCCTTCATATTGGTTTGAGGTGATTACGTTTTGTAATTGTTTTCTTCCTTTCCGTAATGTCTTAAATTATTCTGATACGAGTCACCTCCATAGTTTGGGAATAGCCCCTGTGTCATCGGCCTAGTGCCCTTTATGTTTTAAGAAGTCACATCGAGGAGTGCAAGCATTCGCCTCCTTTCATTTTGTGTTCGGACCATTTATTTAAGTGTTATTTCTTTTACACGAAGGCCCTGTAGGTTGGGTGCGAGATACTCCTGGTTCATTTTTGTAAGTTGTGCCTTGATGGCAAGTAATTGTAAGGTTCTGATATTGCCTTGAAGAGGCTTGCAAAACTGAGAGCGTGTCAGCTCTTTAATAGTGTTGTAAAAGTGCCTCTGGGAGGCTTGATGTTTAAAATTGGGAGCAAGTGCTCCGTGTATTGAGGGGTGTTCTGCCCTTGCATAAAATGGTGATCTTTGAAAAGCTAAGTGTGTAGCTCAGGAATTGTTAAGTGAGGACTTGAAGCCCAAGTTCTGTTTATACCACCAATCTTGTCTTTACTAGACTTGTTTTTGCTACCGGTACCTGTGATATTGTTACTTGTTGGTTTTGTTTTAAAAGAGAAAAAAACCTTTGTTGCAGTTTTAAATTAACTTTGATTTTGTAGTTAGACCCATTCACCCCGGCACCTTCTTTCACCTCTGCGTTCCACAGATACCCCGGAACAGATAATATGAAGATAAAGTTACAATTCAAGAGGACTAATTGGGACAAATATTCGTTTGTAGGAAGATGAATTAGATATTGGAATAATTTACTTTGCGAGATGTTTGATAAATTATCTTTGAAATAATTTAAGAAAAAACTAGGTAAGCAGTTGATAATGAATGTGCCACACGGGCGACAACACTAAATACAGATCATTGTGGCTTTTTTGCTTTTTTTTTTTTTTTTTTTGCGTCGCACCGACACAGATGCGTATTATGGCGGCAATTGGATAGGAAAGGGCTGGGATTGGGAAGGAAACGACCATGGCTTTAATTAAGGTACAACCCCAACATTTGCCTGGTGTGAAAGTGGGAAGCCTCGGAAAACCATCTTTAGTGCTGCCGACAGTGGGGTTCGAACGTATGAACCCACTATCAGATCAGTGGTGAATGATTTGATAGTTGCGTGAAGGTGTTTGGAAACACCTATGTGTGCGTATGTATATATGCATGTATGTATGCATTTATGTATTTATGAGCCGGGCTGAGTGGCTCAGACGATTGAGGCGCTGGCCTTCTGACCGCAACTTGGCAGGTTCAATCCTGGCTCAATCGGATGGTATTTGAAGGTGCTGAAATACGTCAGCCTCGTGTCGGTAGATTTACTGGCATGTATAAGAAATCCTGCGGAACAAATTTTCAGCACCTCGGCGTCTCCGACAACCGTCAAAAGTAGTTAGTGAGACGTAAAAACAATGCCATTATTATTTCTTCTTTCTTTATTCATCTGTCTACCCTCCAGGGTTGGTTTTCCCACTTCCACCGCCTCAAGGGAGCGTTCTAGAGCCTGAGACTTTGGGTCCAGGGATAGAACTGGTGAGGAGGACCAGTAGCTCGCCCAAGTGGCCTCACCTGCTATGCAGACCATGAGCCTTGTGGGGGGATGGGACGATCGGAAGGGATAGATAAGGAAGTAGGAAGGAAGCGGCCTTGACCTTAAGTTAGGTACTATAGGAGAAGTGGGAAAAACGGAAAACCACTTCGAGGATGGCTGAGGTGGGAATCGAACCTCCCTCTACTCATCTGACCTTCCGAGGATGAGTGGGCCCCGTTCCAGCCCTCGCACCAGTTTTCAAATTTCTTGGCAGAGTCGTGAATCAAACCCGGGCCTTCGGAGGGTGGCAGCTAATCACACTAACCACTACACCACAAAGGCGGACTAACATTATTATTATTATTATTATTATTATTATTATTATTATTATTATTATTATTATTATTATTATTGTGACATCTGAAGTCTTTACAGCTATTGTCTTTTCCTGTCCTGAATGGCGATTTCTTGAATACAAGAAGTTGACCTTTCGCCTTCTAGGCAGGTGACACGCGCACATTTTACATATTCATCAGCTGTCTTAAAGCAACTACAAATTTGGATCTACTTTTTCCTTACATAGCCTAGTTGGTTGATGATTGCAAGTGATGTGTGGTAGGCTCGAATCCTGCAGGTAGAGAAGCAGCTGCTACTGGGTACTCATGCTCTTTTCTCATCTGATGACCTGTCAATCGCGGCTCATCACGCAGAGGGGATGTAAGATATCTTCTGTCCATCATCCAGTAGCGTGGCCACGTGTGTTAATAACTCCTCGACAGAGCGACGCTAAAGCCAGGAGCAAACCCAACAACCTCTTCTTTCAGGAGAATGAGTGACTTTTCTTTGGGGGTGGGGGATGGGGGTGGGGGGAGAAACGAAATTCAGATTTATAAACTGGGAGCCGTCAGATTCAAATTATTTGTTGTTACTTGTACCATAACATGTTTTCATTTTAGAAGGTTTTCTCAGGCCAAGGAGATAGGGTGATGTACGAAGAAGATGAAATGATTGGCGGCCATGGCTTATGTTGTAAACCACAAACCTGTCTTTAGCGGAACCGTAACGAACCGGAAACCTGTTCATATAGGAAAATTTTCCCGGTCCTGTGAATTATGGTTTAACATTCATGTAAGTTTACCGGTATTTAATGGACCTTGTCTGACGCGGAAACGGAAGAAAATTTTGCGACTATACCGGTAACGGAAAAGATACGTAAATTTCCTTCCTAACCCCTTTTCAACACATGTGTATTCCATATGGATCCAAGATGGCCCAGATACTGCTTGCTACAGCAAATTCTCGAACAGTGTAATTATGGTTACGTCAGTGCAGAAGATTACATGGCCATTGATCTAATAGAAGCTGAGACAAGAGGCGGCGTTAGAAAACGAATATTACTGGCTTTACGTCCCACTAACTACTTTTACAGTTTTCCGGAGGTGCATATGGCCCTGAGGTTCACTCAGCCTACACCAAAAATGAGTACCAGGTTAATTCCTGGGGGCAAAGGCGTCCGGGCGTAGAGCTAAGTACTCTACCCCATTACGTGCTGAGGTTAACAATGGTGGAAGCCTTTACCTTCCACTCCTCCAAGGGCCTTCCTGGCCTGTACGGAGGTGACTTTGCTTTGCTTTGCTTTGCTTTTGACTCAATACTATACAATAAAACTTTCACCAAAGAAACAATATTACACACGTACTACAATTACATAGAATTATGGCGTGATTATAAAATTTAAAAAAATCATTCAGTATTTGACTACACTCTAAGAAACTAACAGACAATATTAAAGAGAATGACAGACTGGCGAATGCACGCGGCAAGCAGGTGAATCATACCTCAGTGTCCACGACCTTGGCAAAAAATAAACCCTTATTACCCTTCCTCGTAGCATTTGCGAAGTCTCCATTACTTGCTGTGGCGCTATACAAATCGGTTAGCCGCGACGAACGACATTTTGTGCGTATTTTCGATAATAATTTTGTTAATAATTAAAAATGTGCACAAATGTTTTTTTAAATAATTCCTAGTGACAGCCGGCTAACATGGAACAAAAATGTAATATTTTCTCTACAGGGGGGGGGGGGGGACTGTCACTTCTCGCTCCCCTTAATCACCGCTACTGCTTGTAGAACGTTCAGTCGTTGCCCATACGCCCTACTTACAGAGTTTGAATTTAGCAGTTGTAGAGTCAACGTCAGTCTTCTTTATGTTTCAACTACGTGTAGTCGTCCAAAGTTGGCAAAACAAGAAAAACTACTGGAGAATGTTATACAACGTCAATGCAAAAGGAATATAAACTAACATAAAACACATTATGCTAATAACATAACATATTATTATAGAGTCCGCCTCTGTGGTGTAGTGGTTAGTGTGATTAGCTGTCACCCCCAGAGGTTCGGGTTCGATTCCCGGCTCCGCCATGAAATTTGAAAAGTGGTATGAGGGCTGGAACGGGGTCCACTCAGCCTCGGGAGGTCAACTGAGTAGAGGGATGGGGGTTCGATTTCCTTCTCAGCCAGCCTGGAAGTGGTTTTCCGTGGTTTCCCACTTCTCCTCGAAGAAAATGCTGGGATGGTTCCCAACTTAAGGCCACGTCTGCTTCCTTCCCTCTTGTCTATCCCTTCCGATATTCCCATCCTCCACAAGGCCCCTGTTCAGCATAGCAGGTGAGGCCACCTGGGCGAGGTACTGGTCATCCTCCCCAGTTGTATCCCCCGGCCCAGACTCTGAAGCTCCAGGACACTGCCCTTGAGGCGGTAGAGGTGGGATCCCTCGCTGAGTCTCCGATGGTAAAACCGGCCCTGGAGGGTGAACAGATTACGAACAATTATACAACAATATAAATTTAAAATTGGCTATTCCTTTGAAGGAAGACTTGGCATCACTCCACTAACCTGACTAACTTGCTGATCGTGCAGTAAGAATCGTTATAATTCCTCGTGCTTTTAATAAGAACGCTTCAGGGCGATGAGCAGACATCCATCAAACTCGGCTCACCAACATAAAAACGGAGATAATGCCGAGCGGCATCCACGAAGCGCAGCAGGTCCACTGTCATTCTGTAGAGGATACGACATGCCAGTCGTTAATTGGCTGTCTTCAGTTCCGTCGATATTTCTTGAGGGGTGGTCTAAGATTTATGGGACATAATTCGGAGACAAAAGAAATACTCAGATATTCGAAAAGAATTATTTTATTCATTAAGACATTTGTGAAATGTGTTAATTTTTTAAAATGACTTTAATGGTCCTTGTATGTACAATACATTAAATTTAATAGGTTGGCTGTCAGGAGGTCAAATATCTTCGAGTAAATATATGATGTTGAGTATTCAGCTCGCAAGCTGGTTTGTTCCTCAAAAATTCCGCAATAAGCTGTCATATATGGCCTAAGCATCACTGAAGAGGCACGCGAGGGAAATTATGAGTGAGGTAGTTTCCCGCCGATTTCGTCACCAAGCCAGAAGTTGCTATTACATATCGGTCTGTCATTCCTACTGAAACGCATACAATCGAACGAGTTGGCCGTACGGTTAGGGGCGCGCATCTGTAAGCTTGCATTCGGGAGATAGTGGGTTCGAGCCCCACTGTTGGTAATAATGGAATAGCGAAGGGCTAGGAGTAGGAAGGAAGCAGCCGTGGCCTTAATTAGTGTACAGCTCCAGCATTTGCCTGGTGTGAAAACGGGAAACCACGGAAAACCATATTCAGGGCTGCCGATAGTGGGGTTCAAACCCACTATCTCCCGAATGCAAGCTCACACCTATGCGACCCTAACCCTATGGCCAACTCACTCGGTGTTTTTAGATACGTCATGACAAAGTGGAACAAGAGGGTACTGAGTGCCGAGACTTGATTTTCTCCTACTTTTATATCGAATTCATTGTTCGTGCCTGCAGGACTTGGTAGTGCAGTTGTATTTCGGTACATGTCAATCACAGCATTAATATACTATTCTGGAACGTGCTGTGACTCCAGGGCTTGCGGAATGAGCTTCCTTGGTATCTGCTCGAAAGGTTTCTCAAGGTCGATAGATTCCACGCGCAGTTTCTTTATATTCTTTGTGGCCTTTTCCATCTAAATTCTTACCGACTGGAGGGGGTCGATGGTAGATTTCTCGGAGACAAATCTATACTGATTCTCTGTTATTCTGGTGAGTTATAAGTAAATACCTACAGAAAGTGCAGTTAAATCCAACAATTATTCAGTAATTTATTATTTCCGCGTGGCTTTTGCTAGCCTCGAGAACCCTTGTAAAGCAGATGATCCTCTGACAAGGGTGGGCGGCGTCTTGCGTATTTTATGGGAAACTGTGGGTTTGTGTGGTGAACAGACAATGAGTGGTATGATAGGAAAGGGCTAGGAGTGGAAAGGAAGCGGCCGTGGCCTTAATTAAGGTACACCCGCTTCATTTGCCTTGTGTGAAAATGGGAAACCACGGAAAACCCTCTTCAAGACTGTCTACAGTGGTGTTCGAAACCATTATCTCCCGAATGCAAGCTGACAGCTATATGACCCAAACCGCTCAGCCACCCTCTCAGTTGAAATTATGTTGATAGTGTGAAAGTACCTAAGTGTTACAGTGTTATAGGGGTAATCGCATCATACGGGATTGTAAATAAAGATTGCAGATCTCTTCATATGGTTATGAGGGTATTCAACGGTTATAGTAAGAATGCAAAGGAGATGGCATATAAGTCACTGGTAAGACCCCAACTAGAGTATGGTTCCAATGTATGGGACCCTCGCCAGGATTACCTGATTCAAGAACTGGAAGAAAATCCAGAGAAAAGCAGCTCGATTTGTTCTGGATGATTTCCGACAAAAGAGTAGCGTTACAAAAATGTTGCAAACGTTGGGCTGGGAAGACTTGGAAGAAAGGAGACGAGATGTTCGACTAAGTGGTATGTTCCGAGCTGTCAATGGAGAGATGGCGTGGAATGACATTAGTAGACGAACACGTTTGAGTGGTGTCTTTAAAAGTAGGAAAGATCACAATAGTAGATAAAGTTGGAATTTAAGATGACAAATTGGGGCAAATATTCGTTTATAGGAAGGGGAGTTAGAGATTGGAATAAATTACTGAGAGAGATGTTCAATAAATAATTCAATTTCTTTGCAATCGTTTAAGAAAAGGCTAGGAAAACAACAGATAGGGAATCTGATACCTGGGCGACTGCCCTAAATGCAGATCAGTAGTGGTTGCTTGATTGTTTGATTGATTGCTTGATTGATTGATTGATTGATTGATTGATTGATTGATTGATTGATTGATTGATTGATTGATTGATTGATTGATTGATTGATTGAACTAAGCTTGCCGGTTTTAGAGAAACTAGGAGGCAGGTATTTTGTCCTGCAAGAGTTTTTTTACATGCCAATAAAACTGCTGACACGAGGTTGGCGTATTTTGAACACCTTTAAGTAAGTTATCACTAGACTAAGCGGTAATGTGAACCCGAATGACTTAGGCCCAAAGTCAATCATGATTTGATTTATGGAGGGAAATAGTACATTTATTGAAATACAGAAGTGTAGTTGAAAATATTTCATCTGTGTAATGTCGAAATCATTATCCGGAACACGACAGACTGGAGCCTAACGGATTAGCTCGAACAACAACATTTAGCTACTTCACAACAGGGGACCCCATTAGTGGCGACCAGGAAAAATACAAGTCCACAAATAAGTCTTGGTCAGAAAGAGAAGGGGGCAGTTTGACACAAAGGAATCTTGTAACATGAGTAGTGCGCTGACGGAAATTTCCGTGACGTCATGGAAAGGTACAGTGGATGCGAGGACATTCGCTAGCCTAGGTTCGGGCAGGTGGAAACTTAAATCACGTGACCACTTGCAGGCCAATCGCTAAAATTTGATGGAAGACTCAGGGATACCATCTTAAGGAATGATGGATGAGATATTCTCGTAACTTCAAAAGTAATTAGTAATAAATTATTGTGAGTACACGGATCGATGTAATGAACTTATTAGATGTCACATATAGAAAAATAATCAATAATTATTGGCAAATTAAATAAATTGAAGGCTGGATTTCTTGGAAACCAGACAGCTTGAATGTCATTCGCTGGACGAAAACCACGTTGTAAGGGACGCTTCCAAAGGCGCGAAATGTGAGGAGCTAAATCCACCCGTATCTCCTAAATCTATGATCATTAGGAGTTCATATTTAATCCAGCAAACATGCTAGCGGAGTGGATTAATTTGATATAAATTTTAACGTCCAATTCGGAGTGCAAGTGCCGACATTAAAAATCCACCCCCTCCCTCATAGGTATGACGTCAATGAATCCGCGAGGGAAAGCTTCATCCATATATACGGGACAAGGGATACTCGCCAACACACTTGAAATGAATCTCTGGAGCTGAACCGTCGCCGCAGCTGACTTCAAATCCGTCGGGCGTACAGTAACTCAACATTTAAAGGCGCGAGCATCCGCCAGTGCTTATAAAATGTGATCACGCTCAAGCAACATGAACTGGAAGTAGTTAACGTAGGACAGTGTTTGCCAGTTATAAATATCATAGTGAAGTAAATGAATTGCACTGTAAGAGTGTAATATAAATTGCACCGCAATAAGTACGTAAATAACATACTGTGTGACGAACAGTACTTTGAGGGAATAATAGCCTGTACTTTGGAATATCGAACCGCTATCATGAACACTTCAAGAGGGCCGTATGAAACAGGCGTATCGCGTCGGACGACATAAATCGCGACGGGCGTAAAGTTTGACTCCTCGTCGTACGTGTCCATGTTCATTGTGCGGTAATTGGACGAAGATTAAAACAGTGTAAAATATAAAATTTTGGGTCTAGGATATTAATTTGTTTTATAAAAGTAAAGTGTTCAGTGTTAACATTGTCAATGGTGAAGTATTGTGATAATTAAGGTATTAGTGTAAAATGGTAATGTACCAGGATATCATTTGTGGAACTACGCCATCAGGAATGGAGGAGTAATATGGCAGAGAGGGGCCGAAAGGAGCCTCTCATCTGCCAAGCTGCAATGGATTACCGATAACTAAGATGAGTACGAAATGTAGATAATATTTGGGAAATGTTAGCGTGATTGGAAAAATGGGAATAATTTGAGTATACTTGGTTACCTTCTGTAACAAGATGAGTCGCTTAACGACCCCATCCTAAATTTGTAGCACGGACAGTATTAAATAATAACAATGTAAATAATCGGGTCTTTTTATGTATTCAGTTTGTTCGAGATGTAAATTTTGTAGATATAGGGTAGTACGTTAAGTCATGCATGCATTCTTATATTTCTTTGTAGTCAAGAATAATTTTCTTTACATTTGATTTTGGATAGTCAAATAGGCCCGATATGTGCTTTTCTGTTTGTCGTTTTAACGAGCTATGTAATGACATTGAAGGAAAGTCCAGCTTTGTCATACCAGTTGTGTTTTGTTGTTGATTAGTATGTTCATATTTTCAAAGTGAAGTTGTTAAATTTGTGAGAAGCGATATTAATAATAATAATAATAATTCATGAGATATTGGAAATTTTAGTGAGCAGTGCGTAATAATAAAATTTAAGTGATCAGGTGTTGAGTTTGTCGGGAATCATTTAATGACGGGATGTCGTTTTTAATTCGGAATTAAAGTGTGTGGTAATTTAACTTGATAAATTAATAATATTGAAATGTAGATCGGTGCTAATAATCCGTACATGTTAATGAACGTGTGGTTTAAATTACGGTCCAATATTTTTCTTTACGGATAAATGTCGTGTCTTAAAGTTGCAATTCATTAGCCGGAACACGTAGGACTAATATTACGAAGCTATGATTGTCAAATTTTGGTAAATATAATCTCAAAATGTTACGATTATTTGTGGAGAATGAATTAAGGCGTAGACCCAAATGAGATAGAAAAATGTTAAAGAATCTGCAGTCAGATAATAAAAGGTCGTACGATGTCAGAAGTGAATAAATAAGTCAGTTGATAATTCTGTGAGAAATAAATGAATCAAGGAATATTGAGATAGAAAGGGATATAAAATTCCGTACGAGAGACACTTAGGATATTGAAATGAGTGTAAAATGTACGGGCAGTGTCACAGAGAAATACTGAGTTACGTAGCGGGTAGAATTCGAACCCGTGACAGCATGTACGAAATAAATAGACTACACCGCTATTCGTCGAGATACTACGGATCTAAGGATAATGAGAGTTCAGATTCCACATAAATGATCGGATATTGTAATCATTGTAATGACGAGTGATGACAATCATGATGCCGTGATAATAATAATAATAAATATTGCAGATAAAGGATTGGACCGCCTTAATTAACTGAGCGTTGATGAAGATGTTAAACGGGAATCTAAATGAGAATATGCATCCGATAATAATAGTAACAATGTAAGGACGATGTCAAATCGTTGCGGTCAGATTAATAATAATAGTCATAATAATAACAGTAATGATGTCGTTGGTGGATCAGTAAAGTAATTGTAATTGCGACCGATATCTTAATATATTTTGGCGGAAGTGACCGGTTCATTAATAATAATAATAATCTTGAGTGACATTAATAATAATAATAAAATCTGGAGTCACCTATTCATTAATAATAATAATAATCACCAGAGGGAAATAATAATAATAATAATAATAATAATAATAATAATAATAATAATAATAAAAATTTCAAGGATGATAATTTCGGGGATGAATGAATATTCTGACGATAGTGAATTAATTAATTGGTGACAACATCCATCTACTCGTATGTTTGAATAATAAGAATAATAAATATTATAGTCATTTGTTACCTCGTTATTGTACGGTTTCCGCACGGGACGAGTTACAGTAATATTTGGTGTGTTTGTTTACTTCGCTGGCGATGCGAGGGGAGGTCATCGGCACGGTATTTCCCACCGCTTCTCGTTATCTCATTTGTGGCAGTAGTCTACTGAGGCTACTTTGTAACATTTCAAATCATGTGTAAATAAAATATAAATGCTAATTCAGTGGTATGGCATCAGCTGGACATCGTAAGATAGGAACTGTCCGTGTAGTCCATTTTTCGTAATTCACGAGAAAAATTACCCAGTCCGAGTACCGGTCTCGGAAAAATGTATATAGCCGGGGTACATCATCTTAGTTAAATCGAGAAGCCGACCGTAACATGGGTTATGCTCGGGCTCCCGATAGAAGGAAGCTATATCCTTGAACAACGGTTCGATTCAAATGGAATCGATCCGTAAGTTATACTCCACTTGTAATTTCTTTCAGAAGCAACCCTAGCAATATATTGATACCACTTGCGGTATAGCAAGTGATTTGTTTATGTAACATGTGTGGAAATTTAAATATCATTGCCAAATGTATCAAAGTTTCGTACGTCGGATGGCGTAATAAACTGCTCCTTCTGGCAATTATTTCAAAGGAAACCATTCTCATAATCTTTTTATTGTAGTTAGATGATACCCTTTTTTAAGTTAACAGTCACTTCCTAGTCCTATCATGGAGTCCTTAAATTCAAGTTTACAATCGAGCTTTCCCCATTTTAATTTTAATTGCTCCGTTCATTCCCGTGTACTATTATGCCTCTATATTTATATATTCGTGGACTTAAAATAATGAACCGACACCCCTGAGATCAATGCTAGTCTGGGACTCGGGAGGTGGACGGGTGCAAATGGAACCCGCCAACCTGGGCTAGGAAAGCCAGTGCTCTACAATCTGAGCCACTCAACCCAGCCATTATTGTTTTAGTAGGAATTAAAGTTAGATTAAGGCTAATTTGAACAGGGAATGTTACTAATCTTGAATCCAGAATTTTTACTTTCACAAAAGAAGCGTGCGCGGAAGTTTTGTGGCGTTCCGTTGTTTTTGTTAGACTGAAACTGGACGACAAATCACTATTAAGTCTAAAGCAATAATCTGAGTATTGTAACCGTACATCACCATGCCATAGGCATATTTGGAGGTTTAATCAATCATATATGCCGTTTTCCGCGACATTCCGCGACATATAATGTCGTAATTAGCAGTCTACATGCCGAACCGGGATGTGATTTGCGATACGCCAGCCCGAAGGGAGCAGTTTTCTGCTATGTATCGAGAAAAGGATAGCACATTATTGCTGAACCTTGAAATCGCGCTCTCTTTTCGTGCGGGCGAGGAGGAGAGATGACGCTACGCGTAGAAATGTAGGTTCTCGGAGAGTGGGCTGAATTAAGGTGTGTTAACCCCCAAGAAATAAATATCCTTTAACAATTCAACACCGCATTCATTGGTGCCACTTCACCATAATTAACTAAAAAGAGGAAGAAGAAGAAGAAAACCTTCATCTGAGATAATCTCTGGAAATCTCAGGTCTCATTCGAACCGATGTGTTTAATGCTAATTGTTGATGCATATAAATGCAATACTTTAATAGTGAATCGTTAATGACGCCTGTCCTATAGTGGTACGCAGACTAAAGATGACCGCCGAAATCTGACAACATGAGGAAAAAAGGTGGGAGGTCTTGCGAGAATCGCGCCTAAGTGCCTGCAGTCATTTCTACAGGGAACGTCTAGAGCAGGGATGGCGAACCTATGCCACGCGTGTCATTAGGTGACACGCGAACACGATTTCGGTGGCACACCACATGACCATCTTAACATTTTTATGTACGTTTTGTACTCTTAGACTATACATATCTCATCCATCGTATAGTCAGGTTTAAGAAATAAATACCGAATATCTAAATTTTAGTTCCATTCGAACGTGCATTATGGCAACACAACACCCACAGGTCCGGAAGTCAAGTGAAATAAATGTCAGATGCAGCCGACGAGCCATTCGCTCACCCATATCAAGTGAATTAGTGAAATTTGGCTTGTGTGTGGTTGCCAGCATCGCGTAGTTTTTCTTAGTGAGTAACTGTTTATTGTTGTGAATTTTGTAAGACAAATAGTTGCCAAGAAATGATCCCAATATTGAGATATGGAGAAAGTATTGCACTTTATTTCCAAACCTCATATTGCACAAATGAGGTTTTTTTGAGTGGTTAGATATTGGCAGTTTAGAAATGGAGTTGACTGAATTTTAAGAAAGCATGTATGGGTGAAAATTTCGTACAACTTGATGAAGCATTAGTGAAAATCGGGTGTGCTGTGGATGGTGAATACTATCTCCAGAAGCCGGAGAACTTAATACTTGAACAGTGGAACAGTCTCCCACAAAAGTTTTCGGCCATGAAGAAACTTGCTACAGCGCTACTTACTTTGTTTGGGTCATCATACGCCTGCAAGTAGATATTTTCTACAGTGAACGTTGTGAAGACAAGTTATGAACTTAACATAAATGACAAAGCTACTAACTATTTTTGCGGTATTCGCAAAATACGACCATGAAACATGCAATCACATGTATTTGGTATTTTACAATATATGTATGTAATATCATATTATGAAACAAAATTTGGAATTAGGGATGGAAGTCGGTGGTGAGTAGGGGTGGAGGTTGTATCCATTACAAAGGAAAATAACAAGTGACACAGTAAACAGTTGAGAATAATAATCCAGACTTAAAATGGCACACTAGTTGGAAAAGGTTCGCCATCCCTGGTCTAGAGACTCCACTATGAAGACGACAGTTCGATACATGGATCGTGTTAGGATGAAGAGGAACCAAGGACTATCAAAGAGAGGTGCAGTCATCCTGATGATGTAAAATCTCAAGTGTACCTCGAGATGACAGCAAACCATACCCAGCATTCGATGAGTACATTACATTTAATTTGAATATATTAAACCACGAGATTTGCATGCGAGCAGGTTTTTTTATTTTGTAAATATGAAAATGTTATAATGAATAATATTAAATGTAGGGAACACTATACGCGTGTGACTGGGAAAAGATTATTTATTTTTTTAAATTAAGGTTTCTAGGTGATTCAAGAATAATCATTGATATTTAGTGGGCTTATTTGCATGAATTAGTATATGGATCCCATAAATTCTTAATGCATATGAAGCACATATTTTGAGAAGAATAGCGCTTTAGCTAAATTTATAATTTCTTCGTAATGTTACTATCTGGTAAAGATTTCCATAGTAATTTGAATATAGGCTATATGTTTGCTTCAAGGTGATTCAGGTATTTATAAATCCCATATAATAATAAATGATCATTGAAGATGTTCAAAGCGAGGTAATATGTGAATTATATAGATACGCGAGTGAAATTGTATTAGTAAAATAACCTGTGAGAATGGAGTCTCTGTAAATTAATCGAACGTATTTGAGATGCAGTGGTATGATGTGGGAAGATGAAGCTTGTGAAATGTTTGAGATGTTGGAATATTAAAGGATTATAATATAATGGTTGTCATGATATATTGAATTAGGCTGAATATAGAGCCAGATAATAAATAATGAAATGCGTACTTGAGAACGAGCCAAGATGACAGAGAGAAAAGAAAGAAAGAAAGAAAGAAAGAAAGAAAGAAAGAAAGAAAGAATAGAATGTGTTTTAGGAGCCGCAGAGCTGGGCACACAGCTATTGTCATAGAATGACGGATTTACGATGTAAGGATTTGCATGGTCTGAAGGGAGATTGTGTTGTTTCCAACAGTCTTAAACGTCTACCTGCAAGCCTTCTTTCATTTGCCAGTGGAGTATCGATTCCATGGTAATGATACGTTATGAGTAACGTGGATAATTTTATGATTTTGCGAAGGATGGATTCCTCCCCAGTTTTATGCATTAAATTAGCTCGTGATAGGAGTTTCAGATTTTTTACCTCGTAAGCTGAAGTACTTGGGTTCGACTCATTTTGGAACCATAGATTTAATCTGATACTAGGGCTTGTTTAAGCCATATCTTCAAGATGTATTGTGTGCTATATGTTTGATATTTTTCTATGTAATGTGTTTACGTGTTTTATTTTTCCCAAAGTGTTTTATGGTGATGGGTTCGATACCAACATTGGTTGATTTTACTTTGAATATAATTTGTTAGGTAAACCCAGGATACACATATGTGTCCAATATAATATGTAATTGTTGTGGTCAAATAGACCATGTGTTTGATATACGGCGATGCAATCTCGTGTGTAAAAGATAATGTACTAGTGGAATGCTTACATTCCACAACCATGATAGTTAATAAACTATATGATTCAAAAGATGGTGCCATTGAAATGAAATGTGAAATGTTGTATGGCTTTTAGTGCCGGGAGTGACCGAGGACAAGTTCGGCTCGCCAGATGCAGGTCTTTTGATTTGACTCCCGTAGGCGACCTACACGTCGTGATGGGGATGAAATGATGATGAAGACGACACATACACCCAGCCCCCGTGCCAGGAAAATTAACCAATGATGGTTAAAATTTCCGACCCTGCCGGGAATCGAACCCGGGACCCCTGTGACCAAACGCCAGCACGCTAACCATTTATCCATGGAGTCGGGCGGTGCCATTTTTGATCAACCAATTCAAGTAATAGATGCCATTTAGTATCACTGTTATAGATAAATAAATATATGTATATAAAATATGTATATAATCAGTGCGTATTAATCAAATGATTTAAGGTATGCCGAGTGACAACTACAACTGTGAATAAACTAAAAGGACATTAAGGCAGACTAGATATAATTATTGTTTCAGTCTTGATTATTTGGAACCATGGATTTAATCTGATACTAGGGCTTGTTTAAGCCATATCTTCAAGATGTATTGTGTGCTATATGTTTGATATTTTTCTATGTAATGTGTTTACGTGTTTTATTTTTCCCAAAGTGTTTTATGGTGATGGGTTCGATACCAACATTGGTAATATGGTATCATCTCGTGTACTTACCGAGTGATTTTATCAGTATAATAAAATGTTTAGCAAATATTTTCAATAAAGGTTGTTCTCATTTAATAATATTAGTGTATTCCTCTCACATTATAGAGAACCCTACTTTCGTTATATTTTATGTAGTGCCTATTTTTTTCTAACGAACAATCGATTGCCCATATGCTTCTGAGCTCTAGCCGTTGATGCAATGAAAGTAGGGAGGACGAGACTTCGAGCCCGGGAAATGACTTCCCAAGGTTCTCATCCAACAATTCCATTTATACATCCGTTTGTGAAACCGAATTATGTAATAGTTGCCCTGATATGCCCGGGATGGGTACAGTATGTACACAATTAATTATTGCATTGCTGCTCCAATAGGTAGAAACATATCGAAAGAAAGACGAGGAAGAAAAAAACTTGTGTCAAGGAATGCATTTAAAGGTGATTCTTGCGTGGAGTAATGAACACACTATTTAAAGAATTGGCTGTAGAGAATCCTCTTTCCTAGAGAAACTGATAATCCGATGGTTCTTCTCCGCAGACTCACGATTGGTCTTAGTGGCACGTCATTCTTGTGTAGATTTGGGAGGCCATAAATTACTGGAGGTACCGTGAGTGCCGCTGGTTCTGCGATCCATGAGTTAGCCCGCTATATTTCAGCACTGTTACAGCCAGAGACAGGGAAGACAGAACATCACGTTAAAGATTCGAAACACTTCTTGCAGAAGTTACGTGAGCTACGAGTGGACGGAGGTGACATCCTGGTAAGCTTTGATGTTACATCACCTTTTACTAATATACCAGTAGAAGACACGCTTGCTTACGTCAGACAACACCTGTCTGAGGACTTGACAAATCTGGCAGCAGTTTGTTTAAAATCTACTTACTTCTACTACAAAGGGGATTATTACGAACAGACAGGAGCAGCAATGGGTTCACCTCTGTCACCAGTGGCTGCTAATATTTTTATGGAATACTTTGAGTCTGCTGCATTAACTACAGCGCCATTGAAACCTAAGTGCTTCTATCGTTACGCGGATGACATATTTCGGTCTGGCCACATGGAAGGGAAACATTAAATTAATTTTTATAACACCTAAATTCCATTAACAGTAAGATCAAATTCACAATGGACGTAGAAAATGAAGGTAAATTACGTTTTCTTGATGTGCTAACATACAAGAAGAATGATGGTACACCAGGCCATGCAATGTACAGGAAACCTACACATTCTGAAAGATAGCTTCATAAGTCCTCACATCACCACCCGTGCCAAAAAGCATCTCTCCTTCGAACGTTATTTACTAGGGTGAATAACGTAGCAGACGCTGATAACCACTCAAGTGTATTAAGACAACTGACAACATCCGTAAAGAAAAACGGCTGTACGTCAGGAGACATAGCACGAGCTGTGAAGATCAAGGAGCCTAACAGGGATAGTACCAACCAGGACTACAGTAAAAAGAAGAAAGTATTCCTTCCTTACGTGGCATGTATAGCTGACAGAATAGGGCGCATTCTTAGGAAGCACAATATAATTTCAGTTTTCACCACAGACCGGAAGCTTAAATCCCTGTTTCGACCATTCAAAGAAAAACCATATCTTGAAACACCGGGCGCGTATGAAGTTCCATGTGGTTGTGGTTGCTCATATATTGGCATGACGAAAAGGCTTGTCAGCACCAGGGTGAAAGAACACATTAGATCGGTAAAGAATGTCGCTCTTTCATCCTCCACGGAGAATGCCATAAGCCAGTCTGCCATAGCAGAACATTTCTACAGTACAGACCATGAAATCCTCTTTGACCAGGCGAAGGTCATCGCGCCTGTAAAAGACTTCCATGCTCGACTGGTAAGAGAAGCCATAGAGATAGAGCTGCGCCCTAATAACATCAACAGGGAAGACGGATTCAAGTTATCAAATACATAGAGACCTGTACTGCAGAAATACATGCATAACACCACCATGGAACAGCGGGACGCGCTCGCGAAACCGTCGACAGAGGGCGGTGAATTACAGCACGACGATCCTTGAGTCCTATCAGTGGGGTAGGCCGTGGATAGTACGGCCATGACTTGCACGTTTCTTTGAATTTCTTTGCTCACTGTCGGAAGCAGAATTTAACTTGCCCTGATGAAGGCTAATGCAATTTGGCTGAAAGATAGGCTTCGTTAAATAAACATAGTGGCTTTAATCCAGTAATCATTTATTTATTTACGTCAATACTATGAGCCACGAAAACCTACGTTCATTACATGGATATATTATCTTTAATGTACTTAGGCCTATATCAAGATAGAAGGCGTCGTCTATCGTGACACAATGAAGCTCTAAAAACGATGTTTCATCCAATCGAATTCCCTTTTACGAGAGAAGCACCAGCTTGCGCTATTCTTTTCCAATCTAAATGGGTAGCATATTGATCTTCCAACACCGAGCTTGGTAGCTGTAGTCGCTTAAGTGCGGCCAGTATCAAGTATTCGGGAGATGCTGTGTTCGAGCCCCAGATTGACCATCCTGAGAGAGTTTTCCCATGGGTATTCCTCTCTCACTCCAGGCAAATGCTGGGATGGCTCCTAAATCAGAGGTCCCACGGCCGCTTCCTTTCCTGTTCCCTTCACTTTTAGTTTCAGGTTAGGGATGTACATTCTTTTAAAGGTTGTGTAGCGTTTCTTTTAAACTAAACAGAAACTAACATTAGTTCTCTACCAACTGACAAAGTTCATTCTCCCTTTTAGTGTAATCAGGGCGTAGTACCTCCATGCCAACATATTCCATGCTAATCTCAACATAACAACTAAACTATTCTAATTTCATTGTCCTGTTAATAACTTACCTTCTCTCTAACATATTTTTAAAAACTATGGGGACGATTCCCAGATCTTTCGAGATATCTCTTCGTCAGATTAATTTCTTTATTTGTCAAGTTGATCTCTTATCAACAATTTGAATAATATTTTTGGGATTTGAGTTTCTATCCAATAATAATCTCCCCTAGGTTACTATGCTCTTTCTTTTGCACCAATCATAGATTATAACCCACTGTCATTTAGCAGTAAACATCGCTACTAGCTACTCTGGCGGTGGACATTTCATTCTAGTAATCCACTTGGGTCAGGAGTATTCCAAATACACTACTTATTCCAATCGCTTATTTTTCAGGACAATTTTGTTCTGGGGAATTATTAGTATCCCTTTCTAAATCTGTAAATTACACTGTCGTAAATTTCTCACACTTTACATGTGCCCTCACAATTTTCCCCACTATCTTCTTTTGAAACGCCAGTTTTATCTGTATCAAAGTAATCTCTGTTCAACTTTTTCTGTAGTTTGAATATCTGTATTTTATTACTACTAGTACTACCGACCGAGTTGGCCATTCGGTAAGGATCACACAGCTGTGCGCTTGCATTCGGGCCCTGAAGAGGGCTTTCGGTGGTTTCTCAACTTTACACCGGGCAAATACGCGGGGCTGTATAATAATTACGTCCACGGCCGCCTCCTTCCCACTCCAACCCCTTACCTCTCCCATCGTCGCCATAAGACCTGTCTGTACCAGTGCGACGTAAAGCAAATTACAAGGGGGAAAAAATCCTACTGCTGCCTATATATTTTTTTTTTTTTTTTTTTTACAATTTGCTTTACATCGCACTTGCACAGACAGGTCCTATGACGACGGTGGGATAAGAAAGCGCTAGGATGGGGAAGAAAGCGACCGTGACCTTAATTAACGTACAGTCTGGTACGCATTTGCCTGGGGTAAAAATGGCAAACTACGGAAAACCATCTTCAAGGATGCTGATAGTGTGATTCGAACCCACCATCTCCCGAATTCAAGCTGACAGCTACTTGACCCAAATCATGCAGCCACTCGTTCGGTGTAGACATTTTTGCTATAGAATTTCATATATTAGTTTCTCTGTCTAAATATCTTATTTGTTGAGTTAATTCGATAATCAGTAAATTTAAACTTCAGAAAACTGTTTTTGTTGCCTTTTTGACAGCAACATTTTTGATAAATTTGAAGTACTGTATGCTCAAAGTACTTTACGTTACGTGCCTCTATATGAAGTGTTGGTTTTGACTGCTTTAAATTAGAAATAAAATTCGAATGTGGATATATCCCAGAATATTCAAAACCATGTGTCATTAAACGCCATAGATAAAAATGGTTGTCTTTCTTAACCATGTAATGTGTGACGTCATATACACATGCCCTTAGCTTCACTCTGTAAAAGTTTAAATAATTCATGATTTTCTCATCAAAGTTTGTTTTTTTGGACGTGATAAAACTCACCAAACTTTCTTTCTTTCTTTCTTTCTTTCTTTCTTTCTTTCTTTCTTTCTTTCTTTCTTTCTTTCTTTCTTTATCCGTTTACCCTCCAGGGTTGGTTCTCCCTCGGACTAAGCGAGGGATCCCATCTCTTCCGCCTCGAGGGCAGTGTCCTGGAGCATGAGACATTGGGTCGGAGGGTTACAACTGGGAAGGAGGACCAGTACCTCGCCCAGGTGGCCTCACCTGCTATACTGAACAGGGGCCTTGTGCACGGATGGGAAGAAAGGAAGGGACAGACAAGGAAGAGGGAAGGAAGCCGCCGTGGCCTAACGTCAGGTTCCATCCTGGCATTTGCCTGGAAGAGGAGTGGGAAACAACGGAAAACCACTTCGAGGATGGCTGAGGTGGGAATCGAACCCCCTTCTACTCAATTGACCTCCCGAGGTGGCGCTGACCCCGTTCCAGCCCTCGAACCACTTTTCAAATTTTATGGCAGAGCCGGGAATCGAACCCGTGCCTCCGGGGGGTGGAATGCACCCAACATGTTTAAAAAGATTTTAGGACTGTTCTAACAACGATCTTCTTCATTTTTTTAAAATATTCGAACCTGAGATTTCTTGGCTTAGCATTGTATATAACTAGATAAGTTTATTGGCAAAGGGGTGTATTGGAACAATGTGTATCAAAGAGCAGTACAATAAATACGGTATTTTCCTAACGAAGGGTTAGCCAATAGCTCAGGACAAAGTATACAATGTTTGATGCTGATTCTTTCATACAAGTGTGCTCTCAGTTCTTATGTGAGAAATTGTACCTATAGTCGCGTCTATCTGAACCTATCTGTTGACAAATAACACGTAAATTACCAACGTAGCCTGTTGGTGTGGGTATGAGAACAATATTCTTGGACTAATACCGCGCGACAGGTAGCGTGGCCGAGCGGTCTAAGGCGCTGGTTTTAGGCACCAGTCCGAAAGGGCGTGGGTTCGAATCCCACCGCTGCCAGAAACTTTTTTTCCCCATTCAGATATTACGTATCAAGCCCACGGTTGTGTGTGGCGGTCACAACTCTAAATCTTTTTTTAAATGTTCGTCCTATGAAACAGAAGAAATGACTCGAATCTTCACTACATACAGGGTGAAAGCGAATATTGTATCGTGATCAGAGAATGATACCTGCAAGGTATACGCGAAAACCATTTGCATTTTCTTTCTTTCTTAATCTGTTTATCCTCCAGGGTTGGTTTTTCCCTGAGACTCAGCGAGGGATCCCACCTCTACAGTCTCAAGGGCAGTGCCCTGGAGCCTGACACATTGGATTGGGGGATACAACTGGGGAACTTGACAAGTACTTCGCCCAGGTAGCCTCATCTGTGCTATGCTGAATAGGGGCTTTGGTGGGGGATGGGAAGATTGAAAGGGATAGACAAGGAAGAGGAAAGGAAGTGGCCGTGGCCTCAAATCAGGTACTATCCCGGTATTTGCCTGGAGGAAAAGTGGGAAACCACAGAAAACCACTTCCAGGATGGCTGAGGTGGGATTCGAACCCACCTCTACTCAGTTGACCTCCCGAGGCTGAGTGGACCCCGTTCCAGCCCTCGTACCAATTTCAAATTTCGCGGCAAAGCCGGGAATGGAACCCGGGCCTCCGGTGATGGCAGTTAATCAACTACGCCACTGAGGCGAACAATAATACAATGTATTTGGAACCTAATATACCACACACGAAGTATAGTGAATATGTATTGAGATCATATACCGTCACTTAATGGACAATACGTACCAATACAGTATTAATTTAATGTCCTTTGTCGAATCATCTGATGGTCTAAGGAGAGTTCACTTGTAAGTGAGAAGCGCTAGCTTGTGCTGTCTATATGGCCAGCGCATTGATCGTCCAGCACCGAGCTCGGTAGCTGCAGTCGCTTAATTGCGACTTGTACCCAGCATTCGGGAGATTCTGGGTTCGATTCCCGGGTCGACCATCCTGAGAGAGGTTTTTCCGTGGGTTTCCCTCTCTTCCTCCAGGCAGATGCTGGGATGGCTCCTTAATCAAAGGTCCCACGGCCGTTAACCTTCCCAGTCCCTTTCTTTTTCAGTAGGCGACAAGTCGATTTCTATAAGTTCCATTTGTGTTTTTTGAAAAGAAAACACTTTTATTTAGATCCACGACTGATTTTATAGTCCGCCTCTGTGGTGTAGTGGTTAGTGTGATTAGCTGCCACCCCCGGAGGCCCGGGTTCGATTCCCAGCTCTGCCACGAAATTTGAAAAGTGGTACGAAGGCTGGAACGGGGTCCACTCAGCCTTGGTAGGTCAACTGAGTAGAGGCGGGTTCGATTCCCACCTCAGCCATCCGGGAAGTGGTTTTCAGTGGTTTCCCACTTCTCCTCCAGGCAAATGCCGGGATGGTACCTAATTCAAGGCCACCGCCGCTTCCTTCCCTCTTCCTTGTCTATCCCTTTCAATCGTCCCATCCCCGGACAAGGCCCCTGTTCAGCATAGCAGGTGAGGCAGCCTGGGCGAGGTACTGGTCATTCTCCCCAGTTGTATGCACCGACCCGGAGTCTGAAGCTCCAGGACACTGCCCTTGAGGCGGTAGAGGTGGGATCCCTCGCCGAGTCCGAGGGAAAAGCCGACCCTGGAGGATAAACAATTAAGAAGAGGAAGAAGACTGATTTTATGCGATGTGTGCTCTAAATGAACATTTATTCCCTAAATGCTTGCAATTATCGCAACTTTTGCCAATTTAGTATTCAATATCTTGATTGTGTTTAAACAAGATTGAAGTAAGGACAGGTGATCATGTGTTATCAATCAATCAATCAATCAATCAATCAATCAATCAATCAATCAATCAATCAATCAATCAATCAATCAATCAATCAATCAATCAATCAATCAATCAATCAATCAATCAATCAATCAATCAATCAATCAATCAATCAATCAATCAATCAATCAATCATCACTGATCTGCATTTAGGGCTGTCGTCCACGTGACAGATTCTGAATTGTTTTTTACCCAGACTTTTCTTATTTTATATCCAAGAAGTTAGGCATTCATCGAACACCTCCCTTTGTAAATTATTCCAATCCCTAATTTCTCTTCCCATAAACGAATATTTGCCGCTATTTGTCCTCTTGAACTCCAAATTTATCTTTACATTATGATCTTTCCTACTTTTCAAAACTCCATTCAAGCTTGGTCTATTCGTCTACTAATATCAATCCAAGCCATCTCTCCAGTAACAGCGCGGAACATTTCGCTTAGTCGAGCAGCTCATCTCCTTACTCCCAAGACTTCCCAGCTCAAAGTTTGCAACATTTTCGTAACACTACTCGTTTGTCGGAAATCACCCAAAACGAATTGTGCTGCTTTCTTTCGATCTTTCCCAGTTCTCGAATCAAGTAATCCTGGTGAGGGTTCCCGTATACTAGAACCATTCTCTAATTGGGCCTTACCACCAACTTGTCCGACTCGTTGGCTGAATGGTCAGCGTACTCGCCTTCGGTTCAGAGGGTCATGGATTCGATTCCCGGACGGGTCGGGGATTTTAACCTCAATTGGTTAATTCTACTGGCCCGGGGGCTGGGTGTGTGTGGCGTATTCAGCATTAGAAATCATCCTAGGTAGGGCCCTCATCTTCACAGACATGCAGGTCGCCTAATAGGCCGTCTACTAGAAAAAGACCTGCACCAGGCCTCTCCGGAGGCCATACGCCATTATACCACTAACTTACATGCCCTCTCATTTATATCCTTACTACAGCCTCTAAATACTCTCATAATTATGTGAAGAGATCTGTAACCTTTAGTTACAGTCCCGTTTGCGTGATATCCTTATATTGACACCTAGGTACTTACAGTGGCGATCTTCATAAGTTACTCTCACCCATCAACATAGGAATTGAGACTGAGACGACTTTCTTCTTGGTGAAGCATACAACCTGAATTTTCACCCCGTTTACTATCATACCATTGCCTGCTGTCCATCTCACAACTTTGTCTAGATCTCCTTGCAGGCACTCACGATTCTGTTATTTATTTGTTACTCCATGCAGTATAACATCATCCGCAAATTTTATTATCTGTTATTCCAGTTTGTTACTCATATTATATAAGAAAACACAGAGGTCCAATATACCGTGTGATTCAGCCGTCCCTTCCAATGTAGTTTTATGCAACCCAACTAACGTGCCACATGGTTATAAGGTGGGTATTCCCCTGCAGCCGTACTGTATGGTACTAACGGCCAGTGAGCACGTTTTGCACACGATTCTGAACCCTACCGACAGGTTATATCGTCCGCTCGCAAAATATGACGCCTTGAAATCATGTAGCGACGTTCTTTGACCAGGTAACTATGTTAATGTGTCCTGCCTCGTGACCCGGTGTAACCAAGAGGGGAATCAATGCATAAAACTAGGTAATAGTGCAGTGGATGGCGTATGTACTCTGCTCTCGTTGTACTGCCAGCATGTTCCCAGCAGTGTAGCGTAGCGGATGTGGTTAGGCGTTAGCCTAGCAATCGACCGAATGTGCCATCGGCTGTTTGAACCCTGCATCGTTTAAATATTTTTGTATCGGTATGATGTTTCACCCAGAAATTGTTCAGTTGGCTTCTGAAGGAAGTGCAGGTGGTAAGAATGGTAGGGGTAGACCAAGCCAAGGTATGTATATGACAACCAGATTAGAGCAGATGTAGGATGCAGTAGTTACGTAGAAATGAATCGGTTAGTACAGGATAGGCTGGCAAGGAGGGCTGCACCAAACCAGTCTATGGACGGATGACTCAAACATATGGTGTTTGAATATGTAAACGCAGGTCCACGTTTTCCATATTCAAACAATAGAATGACGCTGTTATTCATCTTGTGCCCTGCGCATACTCCGCTGCTGAGGGCCCGAATGTAATCTCTGCTGTCATTCGAATGTTTTCCACACAGGAATACGTTGACATGCTCCTCATTTATCGGGAAGCAAGATAAAACGCGTGCGATTCACTACGCTATCTCCTCTGTCTCATGGCAGCCCTCTAGAGTCTAGAGTCAAGACCAACATTCAGGATGCTCTCTCCACTCTCGAACCTTGGTTCGAGAAGTGGAGAATCAAAATTAATGTCAATAAAAGTTCGGCCACCCTCTTCTCCAAGAGAATTAGAACTGATCCTGACCCCCTGGACTCCTTTGGTGAAATCATCAAGTGGTCAGACACTACAAAGTACCTAGGGGTCACATTGGACAGGGGATTAACCTATCGACATCACATCAATATTACTGCGGCCACGACAAGCCGCCGACTTTCCAAATTGTTCCCGCTTATGAAAGCCGAGAATGGGCTCACACGAATGAACAGACTCCTGCTGTACAAAACAACGGTACGTCCGACGTTAGAGTATGCCAGCTCTATCTGGGGATGTGCGGCCAAGACGCATCTGACGAGGTTGCAGCGTGTTCAGAACAGAGCACTGCGCTTCATCTCAGATGCGCCTTGGTTTACTCGCAATTCTGATCTCCACAGAGACAACAACATAGCTCCCATCACCGAGCGCATTATGAAGCAAGCCAGGAAGCTCTATGCGAAACTCGGTACCATCCAGAATCCCCTTATTAGGGAACTTGGGAATTATGAAACTGAAGGTCTCCGGTACAAGAGGCCTAAAGTCTTAGTCTCTGAACCCCCCACCCTGCCGTAGGGCAACCCCCCCCCCCCAACCCGCCAATTGGCACCAGGTCACATTCTGACCAGTCACTAGCTTATTTTAACTCGGCCATCATTATTCCAAAACAGTCCAATATAGTTCATCAAAGATTCCAGAAATAGCACTCAAAGCCTCAATAGGCTGACGGGCTAAAATCCTCACGGAGCAGGCCCTGTCTGCTCCAATGAGACGGCTGCTACTACTATACCAGAAACGGTATCCCAACAGGCGACACTCGCCTGCTACGACATTCTGCCGTACTGAAAGACGCCTAAGGACAACAGGCGTGATTTCCAAGCAGCCACTATTCCGCGATAGGCCCATTTCATCGGGTGAAACGGAAGAGGCCATTCTGGAGGCATCTTGTAATAATCCACACATCAGTACAAAGGCGATTGCACAACAGGTGAACACCAGCATTGCATCTGATGGGAGGTGTGAAAAGGGCGTCCGTTCTCGAATAGCCCAGGCTAAAGAAGCTTTCAATAAAAAAAGAAGCCTGTTGACCTTCAAGGCAATATCCCTACCAGTAAGAAAGCATTCCATTAAGTGTTTCATTTGGAGCATTGCGACTATGGCTCTGAAACCTGGACTCCATTAAAGGCTGATAAGAAAAGAATAGATGCATTCGAAATGTGGTGCTGGCATAGAATGTTACGAATACCCTGGACTTACAGGCTATCAAATGAAGTAGTTCTCAAGAGAGCTGAAGGAACCATCAGTCTAGAGAAAATGATCACGAAAAGAATATGTAGTTGGATAGGTCATTTACTCCGGCATTCATCATGGTGTACCACACTGCTTGAAGGGAAACTGGAAGGAAAGACTAGAAGAGGATGACTATGAGCAGGGTTCCTCGATGGCATTAAAGGGCGACGTCCATATCACCTAATCAAGCAGCTGGTTCAGGATAGAAGGTCGTTGGACGAGGACAGTCATGCTACCCACCAACCATGAGGTTGAGGAGAACGAGAGAGAGAGAGAGAGAGACTTCATCTTGTAGGGGCACTTGAAGAACGTCGTTTACACTCAAGCGACGCAAAATCCCGACCAGCTCCGGCAACTCATCACGGACGCCTGCCGAGCAGTTACACCTGGTATGCTTCAGCGCAGCGCGCAAGACGATCTATTGGACACCGTGCCCGAATATGCATAAACCAAAACGATCATCACATCAAGCATTTGCTGCGATAAAACGTCAGGGCAGTTGTGTTCCTATTACTTCCGGTCTGTGTGTCCGGCTTGCTAACTAATCGGCCCTTCTTATACACATTCATTCGCACACAATTTGCATGAAAGGAAGTATTACGTCATCATCATCATCTGTTTACCCTCCAGGTTCGGTTTTTCCCTCGGACTTAGCGAGGGATCCCACCTCTACCGCCTCATGGGCAGTGTCCTGGAGCTTCAGACTCTTGGTCGGGGGATACAACTGGGGAGTATGACCAGTACCTCGCCCAGGCGGCCTCACCTGCTATGCTGAACAGGGGCCTTGTGAAGGGATGGGAAGAGTGGAAGGGATAGGCAAGGAAGAGGGAAGGAAGCGGCCGTGGCCTTAACTTAGGTAAAATCCCGGCATTCGCCTGGAGGGGAAGTGGGAAACCACGGAAAACCACTTCCAGGATGGCTGAGGTGGGAATCGAACCCACCTCTATTCAGTTGACCTCCCGAGGCTGAGTGGACCCCGTTCCAGCCCTCGTACCACTTTTCAAATTTCGTGGCAGAGCCGGGAATCGAACCCGGACCTCCGGGGGTGGCAGCTAATCACGCTAACCACTACACCACAGAGAAGTATTACGTGCGGTAAAAAAAAAAAAAAAGAGGGTTCTTCGGCCCTTACCCGAACCTTCGACCCTACATGACAGCCCTCCCCGCCGCGCCTTTACGAACTACGCCACGGTTCCGTACGACACACTGGGCATCTTGTAGTATGTACAAATACAGTAGAGACAATACACGACACTGAGCGAGATATCGAGGGACAGCTATTGGAGCTCACTCTAGCGGATAGACCTGAACAGTACTGATTCTCTCATAAGAGCACGTGTATTTTTGTGTGAAGTTTTTGGTGTTATTTATGCGTTTTCAGTGAGCTGACATAATTAAATGGTAGCGTGTGTCATTCCTTGATATCTCCTCTCAACATGAGAGGAAAGGTATGTGTTGTGTTTGGCTGCAGTAATTACGAAGTAGAGAAAAATGCGCGGTCGTTCTTCAGGTTCCCTCGTGACAAGAAAATGTAAGTAATATTGAGTTTGCATATATATTCTTCCAGTGACAGAGATTTTTATAGTACTTCATAATCTTCTGACCTGCTCGATTCATATTTTAACTGGGATAAAATGTAATAGTCCGCCTCTGTGGTGTAGTGGTTAGCGTGATTAGCTGCCACCCCCGGAGGCCCGGGTTCGATTCCCGGCTCTGCCACGAAATTTGAAAAGTGGTATGAGGGCTGGAACGGGGTCCACTCAGCCTCGGGAGGTCAACTGAGTAGAGGTGGGTTCGATTCCCACCTCAGCCATCCTGGAAGTGGTTTTCCGTGGTTTCCCACTTCTCCTCCAGGCGAATGCCGGGATGGTACCTAAACATACGGCCACGGCCGCTTCCTTCCCTCTTCCTTGCCTATCCCTTCCAATCTTCCCATCCCTCCACAAGGCCCCTGTTCAGCATAGCAGGTGAGGCCGCCTGGGCGAGGTACTGGTCATTCTCCCCAGTTGTATCCCCGACCAAGAGTCTGAAGCTCCAGGACACTGCCCTTGAGGCGGTAGAGGTGGGATCCCTCGCTGTGTCCGAGGGAAAAGCCGACCCTGGAGGGTAAACAGATGATGATGATGATGATAAAATGTAATACGCATATTTTATTGTATAGTGCAGGAGTTAACCTTCAATACCGATGTGTTGTTGTAGGTGTGATCTGTGGATTTTGAAATGTCACAGGAGTGATTTGGATAAGATGTACAAGAAAGAAGGGACATTACGCTTATATAAGAATTATAAGATCTGTTCAGATCATTTCCAGGCCAGTGACTTTAAAAATCCTCGACTATACAGCCAAGGTTATGTTACATTTTTACTCTAATTGTACGTAAATATTACTCAAAGCATCACTATCGACAACATTTTCATACTTTTCTTTCTTTAATCCATCTTCTCAGATTAAAGCCGGAATTTTATAGTTTTTCTTTCTGTTAGTAGGCTTCATGTTAGAGGAAAATTGTCCAGCTTTTAAATGTTAATTCATTGCATCATGTGTGTAAGGAATGTGCCATTATTTTTATTGACAAGTGTCTTAATGTGATCATACAATGTTTTTAAATGAGAAAAAAGACAAATCCAACCGTAAAAGTTCAGGCAGGAATGCTAAAGCTAAAAAAGTAACGCATAAATGAAAGATCAAGCTATTTCACAGCAGCCCATTTCATATCTTGTTTATGTGTCTAATTTCAGTCCTTGAATAATAACCTTTTAAATAATTCTTCATTCATTTATCCAGAATTGCTTTAGCAACTTCGAAGTTAATATCTCAATACCACTTTCTTTCTAGACGTAATTTATTTATCCACTTCCGTATATACATTTCCATTGATATTTGAATTTAGCGCGATTTGTTCAGGTCAAGTCACTAGGAGCGCCGCCGTCGAATTGTCTCCCATTTTAGCAAGGCGAAATCCGTAAGTGTCGTGTATTGTCTCTACTGTATTTGGTATGTATTAGTTTTACTGCGGTCAAAACAGAAATTTAGTGTTTCGCCGGCGTGTCAGGTTCATATGATCTAGAAGGCACACGCATGCCCTTCCAGGGTTTAATACGAGTAAATATTACGGCGTCCGATCCTGGTGAGGCGGTAAATACCAAGATATCCGGTTGTGTTGTCTGAGCATACCGGCAGGGTAGATGTTTTCCTGACGGAATTATTATTGGAAGGGGTGACTGAATCACTATTTTGCTTTATGTCGCACGGACACAGATGGTGACGATGGGATACGAAAGGGACAGGAACGGGAAGGAAGCAACCATGGCTTTAAATAAGGAACAGCCTGGAGTGAAAATGGAAAACCACGGATAACCATTTTCGGGGATGCTGAGAGTGGGGTTCGAACCCACTATCTTCCGAATGCAAATCGACTGCTATGTGACCAAACTGCGCAGCCACTTTCCTTCAGTTTGGTGATGTAACTGAAGCTCTTTATCAATCTTTCTTTCTTAATCTGCTTACCCTCCAGGGTTGGTTTTTCTCTCGGACTCAGCGAGGGATCCCAACTCTACCACCTCAAGGGCCATGTCCCGGAGCGTGAGACATTGGGTCGGGGGATACAACTGGGGAGGATGAAATGAAATAACCAGTACCTCGCTCAGGCGGCCTCACCTGCTATGCTGAACAGGGGTCTTGCTGGTATGGAAGATTGGAAGGGATAGACAAGGAAGAGGGAAGGAAGCGGCCGTTGCCTCAAATTAGGTTCCATCTCGGCATTTGCCTGGAGGAGCAGTGGGAGACGACGGAAAACCACTTCCAGGATGGCTGAGGTTGCGTGTTGTGTTAGTGAGCTTTTCCAACTTTTTGTTTAAAAGGATGGTTGCCCAGATTCACTTCCTCGTTAACCAATAACCACCACCACTTTTTGTATAGGTCTTCGGTTTTCCTCTTCCTCTATGTACCATTTGTTCTTTTCCCAGGTCCGAGGATATTCTTTAAGACTTTTCTTCATTTCTACTCTAGTTCTTCCATTTCTCCTTTCTTACTCAATATCAGGCATTCTGAACTGTATTGACCTTCTGGTTTCACAATCATGGTGGAGTGTCTGATCTTCGCGTTGCAGGAGACCGTTCTATTAATGTATATAATTCTGTACTAATCTCCACGCTACTTCTGTCTTTACGGCTTGTCCTTTATTTTATTCTTTATTAAGCTCATTTGGTCGAATCCATTCTGTTACTCTATTTATTTACTTACCTAGCTGATGGAGGCACATCAACTAACCAAGTTCGTAAAGGACTGTCTTGCATGTCCTTGTGCAATGGAAATTCACATTTTACAATGCCAAACACAAATATGAAGAAAACAATTATTGAATCAAACTAACAAAACACCGTTAAAAAAGAAAAACCCTTACGCGATGAGTACCCATATGTATCAAGAAAACGAACAAACTCGTGGAGGTTTGCTAGTAGCTTTACGTCGCACCGACACGGGTAGGTGTTATGGCGACGATGGGACAGGGAAGAGCTGGGGGTTGGAAGGAAGCGGCCGTGGCCTTAATTAAGGTACAGCCCCAGCATTTGCCTGGTGTGAAAATGGGAAACCACGGAAAACAATCTTCAGGGCTGCCGACAGTGGAGTTCGAACCTACTATCTCCCGAATACTGGATACTTGCCGCACTTAAGCGACTGCGGCTATCGACTCGTGGAGGTTTAATCTACATCGCTAAAGGAAGAATACCGAAGGAGAAAGACGAAGTGCACCAGATAATATCCTCCATCAAAATACAATTCATTATCGAGCAGTGAGTATGAGTTATGTCCGCCTCTGTGGTGTAGTAGTTAGTGTGATTAGCTGTATCCCCGGAGGCCCCGGGTTCGATTCCCGGATCTGCCACGAAATTTCAAATGTGCTACGAGCAATGGAACGGGGTCCACTCAGCCTCGGGAGCTCAACTGAGTAGAGGAAGGTTCCTCAGCCATCCTCGAAGTGGTTTTTCATGGTTTCCCACTCCTCCTCCAGCCAAATGCCGGGATGGTACCTAACATAGGCCACGGCCGCTTTTTTTCCTCCTCCTTGCCTATCCCTTCCAAACTTCCCATCCCCCACAAGGTCCCTGTTCAGCATGGCAGGTGAGGCCGCCTGGGCGATGTACTGGTCATCCTCCCCAGTCGTATCCCTCGACCCAATGTCTCACGCTCCAGGGCACTGCCCTTGAGGCAGTAAGGCCTTGAGTGCGCGGGAAAATCCAACCTCGGAGGTTAAACAGATTAAGAAAGAAAGAGTATGTGTTATAAAAACGTTCCAAATTACATTAGAACAAGTCTAGGCGTCCATTGAACGAGTTTTACAAGGATATTATCTTCACAAATGGCAAGTGAGGGTAATCGTATTGACCAGGGATCTGCTTATTTTAAGCACAAATATAGTTGTAAATATTAACACATGAGAACACTATTACGGTGTTTAATTCTGTTGTTAGCAATATTAAAGAATAAACCTGCCTTCCGTCTCTAAATGATGGAATATTAATTAATTATGTAGGTAGGACAAGGGACTTCGTGCATTTTAATGTTGAGAATATTTATTAGCAGACAGATTAAGGAGTCCCCATACTACGAAAAACATAAAATTAAGGAATTTCCTCAATTGTGCCGAAGGTTGAAGGGCTAACAGATCCGGAAAGAATTCAAATTGTGAGTCTTGGATATATATCAAAGTTTAACAAAAAAATTCGAAAATCACTTCCGGCCGAAATGCAGTTCCGGAAAATCAGCCTAAAATCGCTTGTTTCTTTACTCGTTTTCTTTTTAAAAATTCAAGTTCTTTCTGTAATGTGTTCCTTTGTTCAATACCCTCAGGCCACTTTTTTTTAATGTCCACACCGTATGTAGTTATGAGGGCTTAAGTGAAACTTTGCATTGACTCACATTAGCGCTCGTAGTGGTGCTTAAGTGAAACTCTGCATTGACTCACATTAGCGCTCGTACTGCTGCTTAAGTGATGATGATGATGATGCTTGTTGTTTTAAGGGGCCTAACAGCGAAGGTCATCGGCCCGTGCTTAAGTGAAACTCTGCATTGACTCACATTAGCGCTCGTAGTGGTGCTTAAGTGAAACTCTGCATTGACTCACATTAGCGCTCGTACTGCTGCTTAACTGAAACTCTGCATCGACTCACATTAGCACTCGTAGTGGTGCTTAAGTGAAACTCTGCATTGACTCACATTAGCGCTCGTAGTGGTGCTTAAGTGAAACTCTGCATTGACTCACATTAGCGCTCGTAGTGGTGCTTAAGTGAAACACTGCATTGACTCACATTAGCGCTCGTACTGCTGCTTAAGTGAAACTCTGCATTGACTCACATTAGCGCTCGTAGTGGTGCTTAAGTGAAACTCTGCATTGACTCACATTAGCGCTCGTACTGCTGCTTAAGTGAAACTCTGCATTGACTCACATTAGCGCTCGTAGTGGTGCTTAAGTAAAACTCTGCATTGACTCACATTAGGGCTCGTACTAGTGCTTAAGTGAAACTCTGCATTGACTCACATTACGGCTCGTACTAGTGCTTAAGTGAAACTCTGCATTGACTCACATTAGCGCTCGTAGTGGTGCTTAAGTGAAACTCTGCATTGACTCACATTAGCGCTCGTACTAGTGCTTAAGTGAAACTTTGCATTGACTCACATTAGCGCTCGTAGTGGTGCTTAAGTGAAACTCTGCATTGACTCACATTAGCGCTCGTAGTGGTGCTTAAGTGAAACTCTGCGTTGACTCACATTAGCGCTCGTACTGCTGCTTAAGTGAAACTCTGCATTGACTCACATTAGCGCTCGTACTGCTGCTTAAGTGAAACACTGCATTGATTCACATTAGCGCTCGTACTGCTGCTTAAGTGAAACTCTGCATTGACTCACATTAGCGCTCGTAGTGGTGCTTAAATGAAACTCTGCATTGACTCACATTAGCGCTCGTACTGCTGCTTAAGTGAAACTCTGCACCGACTCACATTAGCACTCGTAGTGGTGCTTAAGTGAAACTCTGCATTGACTCACATTAGCGCTCGTAGTGGTGCTTAAGTGAAACTCTGCATTGACTCACATTAGCGCTCGTACTAGTGCTTAAGTGAAACTTTGCATTGACTCACATTAGCGCTCGTAGTGGTGCTTAAGTGAAACTCTGCATTGACTCACATTAGCGCTCGTAGTGGTGCTTAAGTGAAACTCTGCATTGACTCACATTAGCGCTCGTAGTGGTGCTTAAGTGAAACTCTGCGTTGACTCACATTAGCGCTCGTACTGCTGCTTAAGTGAAACTCTGCATTGACTCACATTAGGGCTCGTACTAGTGCTTAAGTGAAACTCTGCGTTGACCCACATTAGGGCTCGTACTACTGCTTAAGTGAAACTCTGCGCTGACTCACATTAGGGCTCGTACTAGTGCTTAAGTGAAACTCTGCATTGACTCACATTAGGCCTCGTACTAGTGTTTAAGTGAAACTATGCATTGACTCACATTAGCGCTCGTAGTGGTGCATAAGTGAAAATCTGCATTGACTCACATTAGCGCTCGTACTAGTGCTTAAGTGAAACTCTGCGTTGACCCACATTAGGGCTCGTACTACTGCTTAAGTGAAACTCTGCGTTGACTTACATTAGGGCTCGTACTAGTGCTTAAGTGAAACTCTGCATTGACTCACATTAGGGCTCGTACTAGTGTTTAAGTGAAACTCTGCATTGACTCACATTAGGGCACGTACTAGTGCTTAAGTGAAACTCTGCATTGACTCACATTAAGGCTCGTAGTGATGCTTAAGTGAAACTCTGCATTGACTCACATTAGCGCTCGTAGTGGTGCTTAAGTGAAACTCTGCATTGACTCACATTAGCGCTCGTACTAGTGCTTAAGTGAAACTCTGCGTTGACTCACATTAGGGCTCATACTAGTGCTTAAGTGAAACTCTGCATTGACTCACATTAAGGCTCGTAGTGATGCTTAAGTGAAACTCTGCATTGACTCACATTAGGGCTCGTAGTATCGCTTAAGTGAAACTCTACATTGACTCACATTAGGGCTCGTAGTGATGCTTAAGTGAAACTTTGCATTGACTCACATTAGGGCTCGTACTACTGCTTAAGTAAAACCCTGCATTGACTCACATTAGGGCTCGTACTAGTGCTTAAGTGAAACTCTGCATTGACTCACATTAGGACTCGTACTAGTGTTTAAGTGAAACTCTGCATTGACTCACATTCGGGCTCGTACTAGTGCTTAAGTGAAACTCTGTATTGACTCACATTAGGGCTCGTAGTGGTGCTTAAGTGAAACTCTGCATTGACTCACATTAGGACTCGTACTAGTGTTTAAGTGAAACTCTGCATTGACTCACATTCGGGCTCGTACTAGTGCTTAAGTGAAACTCTGTATTGACTCACATTAGGGCTCGTAGTGGTGCTTAAGTGAAACTCTGCATTGACTCACATTAGGGCTCGTAGTGATGCTTAAGTGAAACTTTGCATTGACTCACATTAGGGCTCGTACAACTGCTTAAGTGAAACTCTGCATTGACTCACATTAGGCCTCGTACTAGTGCTTAAGTGAAACTCTGCATTGACTCACATTAGGGCTCGCAGTGGTGCTTAAGTGAAACTCTGCATTGACTCACATTAGGGCTCGTACTAGTGCTTAAGTGAAACTGTACCTTGACTCACATTAGGGCTCGTACTAGTGCTTAAGTGAAACTCTGCATTGATTCACATTAGGGCTCGTACTAGTGCTTAAGTGAAACTCTGCATTGATTCACATTAGGGCTCGTACTAGTGCTTAAGTGAAACTCTGCATTGACTCACATTAGGGCTCGTACTAGTGCTTAAGTGAAACTCTGCATTGACTCACATTAGGGCTCGTACTTGTGCTTAAGTGAAACTCTGCATTGACTCACATTAGGGCTCGTAGTGGTGCTTAAGTGAAACTCTGCATTGACTCACATTAGGGCTCGTACTAGTGCTTAAGTGAAACTGTACATTGACTCACATTAGGGCTCGTACTAGTGCTTAAGTGAAACTCTGCATTGACTCACATTAGGCCTCGTACTAATGCTTAAGTGAAACTTTAAATTGACTCATATTAGCGCTCGTAGTGGTGCTTAAGTGAAACTCTGCATTGACTCACATTAGGGCTCGTAGTGGTGCTTAAGTGAAACTCTGCATTGACTCACATTAGGGCTCGTAGTGATGCTTAAGTGAAACTTTGCATTGACTCACATTAGGGCTCGTACTACTGCTTAAGTGAAACTCTGCATTGACTCACATTAGGGCTCGTACTAGTGCTTAAGTGAAACTCTGCATTGACTCACATTAGGGCTCGTACTAGTGCTTAAGTGAAACTCTGCATTGACTCACATTAGGGCTCGTACTAGTGCTTAAGTGAAACTCTGCATTGACTCACATTAGGGCTCGTACTAGTGCTTGAGTGAAACTGTACATTGACTCACATTAGGGCTCGTACTAGTGTTTAAGTGAAACTCTGCATTGACTCACATTAGGCCTCGTACTAGTGCTTAAGTGAAACTCTGCATTGACTCATATTAGCGCTCGTAGTGGTGCTTAAGTGAAACTCTGCATTGACTCACATTAGGGCTCGTACTCGTGCTTAAGTGAAACTGTACATTGACTCACATTAGGGCTCGTACTAGTGCTTAAGTGAAACTCTGCATTGACTCACATTAGGCCTCGTACTAGTGCTTAAGTGAAACTCTGCATTGACTCATATTAGCGCTCGTAGTGGTGCTTAAGTGAAACTCTGCATTGACTCACATTAGGGCTCGTAGTGGTGCTTAAGTGAAACTCTGCATTGACTCGCATTAGGGCTCGTAGTGATGCTTAAGTGAAACTTTGCATTGACTCACATTAGGGCTCGTACTACTGCTTAAGTGAAACTCTGCATTGACTCACATTAGGGCTCGTACTAGTGCTTAAGTGAAACTCTGCATTGACTCACATTAGGGCTCGTACTAGTGCTTAAGTGAAACTCTGCATTGACTCACATTAGGGCTCGTACTAGTGCTTAAGTGAAACTCTGCGTTGATTCATATTAGGGCTCGTACTAGTGCTTAAGTGAAACTCTGCATTGACTCACATTAGGGCTCGTACTAGTGCTTAAGTGAAACTGTACATTGACTCACATTAGGCCTCGTACTAGTGCTTAAGTGAAACTCTGCATTGACTCATATTAGCGCTCGTAGTGGTGCTTAAGTGAAACTCTGCATTGACTCACATTAGGGCTCGTACTACTGCTTAAGCGAAACTCTGCATTGACTCGCATTAGGGCTCGTAGTGATGCTTAAGTGAAACTTTGCATTGACTCACATTAGGGCTCGTACTACTGCTTAAGTGAAACTCTGCATTGACTCACATTAGGGCTCGTACTACTGCTTAAGTGAAACTCTGCATTGACTCACATTAGGGCTCGTACTAGTGCCTAAGTGAAACTCTGCATTGACTCACATTAGGGCTCGCAGTGGTGCTTAAGTGAAACTCTGCATTGACTCACATTAGGGCTAGTACCAGTGCTTAAGTGAAACTGTACCTTGACTCACATTAGGGCTCGTACTAGTGCTTAAGTGAAACTGTACCTTGATTCACATTAGGGCTCGTACTAGTGCTTAAGTGAAACTCTGCATTGATTCACATTAGGGCTCGTACTAGTGCTTAAGTGAAACTCTGCATTGACTCACATTTGGGCTCGTACTAGTGCTTAAGTGAAACTGTACATTGACTCACATTAGGGCTCGTACTAGTGCTTAAGTGAAACTCTGCATTGACTCACATTAGGCCTCGTACTAGTGCTTAAGTGAAACTCTGCATTGACTCATATTAGCGCTCATAGTGGTGCTTAAGTGAAACTCTGCATTGACTCACATTAGGGCTCGTACTAGTGCTTAAGTGAAACTGTACATTGACTCACATTAGGGCTCGTACTAGTGCTTAAGTGAAACTCTGCATTGACTCACATTAGGCCTCGTACTAGTGCTTAAGTGAAACTCTGCATTGACTCATATTAGCGCTCGTAGTGGTGCTTAAGTGAAACTCTGCATTGACTCACATTAGCGCTCGTAGTGGTGCTTAAATGAAACTCTGCATTGACTCACATTAGCGCTCGTACTGCTGCTTAAGTGAAACTCTGCACCGACTCACATTAGCACTCGTGGTGGTGCTTAAGTGAAAATCTGCATTGACTCACATTAGCGCTCGTAGTGGTGCTTAAGTGAAACTCTGCATTGACTCACATTAGCGCTCGTACTAGTGCTTAAGTGAAACTTTGCATTGACTCACATTAGCGCTCGTAGTGGTGCTTAAGTGAAACTCTGCATTGACTCACATTAGCCCTCGTAGTGGTGCTTAAGTGAAACTCTGCATTGACTCACATTAGCGCTCGTAGTGGTGCTTAAGTGAAACTCTGCGTTGACTCACATTAGCGCTCGTACTGCTGCTTAAGTGAAACTCTGCATTGACTCACATTAGGGCTCGTACTAGTGCTTAAGTTAAACTCTGCGTTGACCCACATTAGGGCTCGTACTACTGCTTAAGTGAAACTCTGCGTTGACTCACATTAGGGCTCGTACTAGTGCTTAAGTGAAACTCTGCATTGACTCACATTAGGCCTCGTACTAGTGTTTAAGTGAAACTCTGCATTGACTCACATTAGCGCTCGTAGTGGTGCTTAAGTGAAACTCTGCATTGACTCACATTAGCGCTCGTACAAGTGCTTAAGTGAAACTCTGCGTTGACCCACATTAGGGCTCGTACTACTGCTTAAGTGAAACTCTGCGTTGACTTACATTAGGGCTCGTACTAGTGCTTAAGTGAAACTCTGCATTGACTCACATTAGGGCTCGTACTTGTGTTTAAGTGAAACTCTGCGTTGACTCACATTAGGGCTCGTACTAGTGCTTAAGTGAAACTCTGCATTGACTCACATTAGGGCTCGTACTAGTGCTTAAGTGAAACTCTGCATTGACTCACATTAGCGCTCGTACTAGTGCTTAAGTGAAACTCTGCATTGACTCACATTAGGGCTCGTAGTGGTGCTTCAGTGAAACTCTGCATTGACTCACATTAGCGCTCGTAGTGGTGCTTAAGTGAAACTCTGCATTGACTCACATTAGCGCTCGTACTAGTGCTTAAGTGAAACTCTGCGTTGACTCACATTAGGGCTCATACTAGTGCTTAAGTGAAACTCTGCATTGACTCACATTAAGGCTCGTAGTGATGCTTAAGTGAAACTCTGCATTGACTCACATTAGGGCTCGTACTAGTGCTTAAGTGAAACTCTGCATTGACTCACATTAGGGCTCGTAGTGATGCTTAAGTGAAACTTTGCATTGACTCACATTAGGGCTCGTACTACTGCTTAAGTAAAACTCTGCATTGACTCACATTAGGGCTCGTACTAGTGCTTAAGTGAAACTCTGCATTGACTCACATTAGGACTCGTACTAGTGTTTAAGTGAAACCCTGCATTGACTCACATTAGGGCTCGTACTAGTGCTTAAGTGAAACTCTGTATTGACTCACATTAGGGCTCGCAGTGGTGCTTAAGTGAAACTCTGCATTGACTCACATTAGGGCTCGTAGTGATGCTTAAGTGAAACTTTGCATTGACTCACATTAGGGCTCGTACTACTGCTTCAGTGAAACTCTGCATTGACTCACATTAGGCCTCGTACTAGTGCTTAAGTGAAACTCTGCATTGACTCACATTAGGGCTCGCAGTGGTGCTTAAGTGAAACTCTGCATTGACTCACATTAGGGCTCGTACTAGTGCTTAAGTGAAACTGTACCTTGACTCACATTAGGGCTCGTACTAGTGCTTAAGTGAAACTCTGCATTGATTCACATTAGGGCTCGTACTAGTGCTTAAGTGAAACTCTGCATTGATTCACATTAGGGCTCGTACTAGTGCTTAAGTGAAACTCTGCATTGACTCACATTAGGGCTCGTACTAATGCTTAAGTGAAACTGTACATTGACTCACATTAGGGCTCGTACTAGTGCTTAAGTGAAACTCTGCATTGACTCACATTAGGCCTCGTACTAGTGCTTAAGTGAAACTCTGCATTGACTCATATTAGCGCTCGTAGTGGTGCTTAAGTAAACTCAGCATTGACTCACATTAGGGCTCGTACTAGTGCTTAAGTGAAACTGTACATTGACTCTCATTAGGGCTCGTACTAGTGCATAAGTGAAACTCTGCATTGACTCACATTAGGCCTCGTACTAGTGCTTAAGTGAAACTCTGCATTGACTCATATTAGCGCTCGTAGTGGTGCTTAAGTGAAACTCTGCATTGACTCACATTAGGGCTCGTAGTGGTGCTTAAGTGAAACTCTGCATTGACTCGCATTAGGGCTCGTAGTGATGCTTAAGTGAAACTTTGCATTGACTCACATTAGGGCTCGTACTACTGCTTAAGTGAAACTCTGCATTGACTCACAGTAGGGCTCGTACTAGTTCTTAAGTGAAACTCTGCATTGACTCACATTAGGGCTCGTACTAGTGCTTAAGTGAAACTCTGCATTGACTCACATTAGGGCTCGTACTAGTGCTTAAGTGAAACTCTGCATTGATTCACATTAGGGCTCGTACTAGTGCTTAAGTGAAACTCTGCATTGACTCACATTAGGGCTCGTACTAGTGCTTAAGTGAAACTGTACATTGACTCACATTAGGGCTCGTACTAGTGCTTAAGTGAAACTCTGCATTGACTCACATTAGGCCTCGTACTAGTGCTTAAGTGAAACTCTGCATTGACTCATATTAGCGCTCGTAGTGGTGCTTAAGTGAAACTCTGCATTGACTCACATTAGGGCTCGTAGTGGTGCTTAAGTGAAACTCTGCATTGACTCGCATTAGGGCTCGTAGTGATGCTTAAGTGAAACTTTGCATTGACTCTCATTAGGGCTCGTACTACTGCTTAAGTGAAACTCTGCATTGACTCACATTAGGGCTCGTACTACTGCTTAAGTGAAACTCTGCATTGACTCACATTAGGGCTCGTACTAGTGCTTAAGTGAAACTCTGCATTGACTCACATTAGGGCTCGCAGTGGTGCTTAAGTGAAACTCTGCATTGACTCACATTAGGGCTCGTACTAGTGCTTAAGTGAAACTGTACCTTGACTCACATTAGGGCTCGTACTAGTGCTTAAGTGAAACTCTGCATTGATTCACATTAGGGCTCGTACTAGTGCTTAAGTGAAACTCTGCATTGATTCACATTAGGGCTCGTACTAGTGCTTAAGTGAAACTCTGCATTTACTCACATTAGTTCTCGTACTAGTGCTTAAGTGAAACTGTACATTGACTCACATAAGGGCTCGTACTAGTGCTTAAGTGAAACTCTGCATTGACTCACATTAGGCCTCGTACTAGTGCTTAAGTGAAACTCTGCATTGACTCATATTAGCGCTCGTAGTGGTGCTTAAGTGAAACTCTGCATTGACTCACATTAGGGCTCGTACTAGTGCTTAAGTGAAACTGTACATTGACTCACATTAGGGCTCGTACTAGTGCTTAAGAGAAACTCTGCATTGACTCACATTAGGCCTCGTACTAGTGCTTAAGTGAAACTCTGCATTGACTCATATTAGCGCTCGTAGTGGTGATTAAGTGAAACTCTTCATTGACTCACATTAGGGCTCGTAGTGGTGCTTAAGTGAAACTCTGCATTGACTCGCATTAGGGCTCGTAGTGATGCTTAAGTGAAACTTTGCATTGACTCACATTAGGGCTCGTACTACTGCTTAAGTGAAACTCTGCATTGACTCACATTAGGGCTCGTACTAGTGCTTAAGTGAAACTCTGCATTGACTCACATTAGGGCTCGTACTAGTGCTTAAGTGAAACTCTGCATTGACTCACATTAGGGCTCGTACTAGTGCTTAAGTGAAACTCTGCATTGATTCACATTAGGGCTCGTACTAGTGCTTAAGTGAAACTCTGCATTGACTCGCATTAGGGCTCGTACTAGTGCTTAAGTGAAACTGTACATTGACTCACATTAGGGCTCGTACTAGTGCTTAAGTGAAACTCTGCATTGACTCACATTAGGCCTCGTACTAGTGCTTAAGTGAAACTCTGCATTGACTCATATTAGCGCTCGTAGTGGTGCTTAAGTGAAACTCTGCATTGTTTCACATTAGGGCTCGTAGTGGTGCTTAAGTGAAACTCTGCATTGACTCGCATTAGGGCTCGTACTGATGCTTAAGTGAAACTTTGCATTGACTCACATTAGGGCTCGTACTACTGCTTAAGTGAAACTCTGCATTGACTCACATTAGGGCTCGTACTACTGCTTAAGTGAAACTCTGCATTGACTCACATTAGGGCTCGTACTAGTGCTTAAGTGAAACTCTGCATTGACTCACATTAGGGCTCGCAGTGGTGCTTAAGTGAAACTCTGCATTGACTCACATTAGGGCTCGTACTAGTGCTGAAGTGAAACTGTACCTTGACTCACATTAGGGCTCGTACTAGTGCTTAAGTGAAACTCTGCATTGATTCACAATAGGGCTCGTACTAGTGCTTAAGTGAAACTCTGCATTGATTCACATTAGGGCTCGTACTAGTGCTTAAGTGAAACTCTGCATTGACTCACATTAGGGCTCGTACTAGTGCTTAAGTGAAACTGTACATTGACTCACATAAGGGCTCGTACTAGTGCTTAAGTGAAACTCTGCATTGACTCACATTAGGCCTCGTACTAGTGCTTAAGTGAAACTCTGCATTGACTCATATTAGCGCTCGTAGTGGTGCTTAAGTGAAACTCTGCATTGACTCACATTAGGGCTCGTACTAGTGCTTAAGTGAAACTGTACATTGACTCACATTAGGGCTCGTACTAGTGCTTAAGTGAAACTCTGCATTGACTCACATTAGGCCTCGTACTAGTGCTTAAGTGAAACTCTGCATTGACTCATATTAGCGCTCGTAGTGGTGCTTAAGTGAAACTCTGCATTGACTCACATTAGGGCTCGTAGTGGTGCTTAAGTGAAACTCTGCATTGACTCGCATTAGGGCTCGTAGTGATGCTTAAGTGAAACTTTGCATTGACTCACATTAGGGCTCGTACTACTGCTTAAGTGAAACTCTGCATTGACTCACATTAGGGCTCGTACTAGTGCTTAAGTGAAACTCTGCATTGATTCACATTAGGGCTCGTACTAGTGCTTAAGTGAAACTCTGCATTGACTCACATTAGGGCTCGTACTAGTGCTTAAGTGAAACTGTACATTGACTCACATTAGGGCTCGTACTAGTGCTTAAGTGAAACTCTGCACTGACTCATATTAGGCCTCGTACTAGTGCTTAAGTGAAACTCTGCATTGACTCATATTAGCGCTCGTAGTGGTGCTTAAGTGAAACTCTGTATTGACTCACATTAGGGCTCGTAGTGGTGCTTAAGTGAAACTCTGCATTGACTCGCATTAGGGCTCGTAGTGATGCTTAAGTGAAACTTTGCATTGACTCACATTAGGGCTCGTACTACTGCTTAAGTGAAACTCTGCATTGACTCACATTAGGGCTCGTACTAGTGCTTAAGTGAAACTCTGCATTGACTCACATTAGGGCTCGTACTAGTGCTTAAGTGAAACTCTGCATTGACTCACATTAGGGCTCGTACTAGTGCTTAAGTGAAACTCTGCATTGACTCACATTAGGTCTCGTACTAGTGCTTAAGTGAAACTCTGCATTGACTCACATTAGCGCTCGTACTGCTGCTTAAGTGAAACTCTGCATTGACTCACATTAGCGCTCGTAGTGGTGCTTAAGTGAAACTCTGCATTGACTCACATTAGCGCTCGTACTGCTGCTTAAGTGAAACTCTGCATCGACTCACATTAGCACTCGTAGTGTTGCTTAAGTGAAACTCTGCATTGACTCACATTAGCGCTCGTAGTGGTGCTTAAGTGAAACTCTGCATTGACTCACATTAGCGCTCGTACTGCTGCTTAAGTGAAACTCTGCATTGACTCACATTAGCGCTCGTAGTGGTGCTTAAGTGAAACTCTGCATTGACTCACATTAGCGCTCGTACTGCTGCTTAAGTGAAACTCTGCATTGACTCACATTAGCGCTCGTAGTGGTGCTTAAGTGAAACTGTGCATTGACTCACATTAGGGCTCGTACTAGTGCTTAAGTGAAACTCTGCATTGACTCACATTACGGCTCGTACTAGTGCTTAAGTGAAACTCTGCATTGACTCACATTAGCGCTCGTAGTGGTGCTTAAGTGAAACTCTGCATTGACTCACATTAGCGCTCGTAGTGGTGCTTAAGTGAAACTCTGCATTGACTCACATTAGCGCTCGAAGTGGTGCTTAAGTGAAACTCTGCGTTGACTCACATTAGCGCTCGTACTGCTGCTTAAGTGAAACTCTGCATTGACTCACATTAGGGCTCGTACTAGTGATTAAGTGAAACTCTGCGTTGACCCACATTAGGGCTCGTACTACTGCTTAAGTGAAACTCTGCGTTGACTCACATTAGGGCTCGTACTAGTGCTTAAGTGAAACTCTGCATTGACTCACATTAGGGCTCGTACTAGTGTTTAAGTGAAACTCTGCATTGACTCACATTAGCGCTCGTAGTGGTGCTTAAGTGTAACTCTGCATTGACTCACATTAGCGCTCGTACTAGTGCTTAAGTGAAACTCTGCGTTGACCCACATTAGGCCTCGTACTACTGCTTAAGTGAAACTCTGCCTTGACTCACATTAGGGCTCGTACAAGTGCTTAAGTGAAACTCTGCATTGACTCACATTAGGGCTCGTACTAGTGTTTATGTTAAAATCTGCATTGACTCACATTAGGGCTCGTACTAGTGCTTAAGTGAAACTCTGCATTGACTCACATTAGGGCTCGTACTAGTGCTTGAATGAAACTCTGCATTGACTCACATTAGCGCTCGTACTAGTGCTTAAGTGAAACTCTGCATTGACTCACATTAGGGCTCGTAGTGGTGCTTCAGTGAAACTCTGCATTGACTCACATTAGCGCTCGTAGTGGTGCTTAAGTGAAACTCTGCATTGACTCACATTAGCGCTCGTACTAGTGCTTAAGTGAAACTCTGCGTTGACTCACATTAGGGCTCATACTAGTGCTTAAGTTTAACTCTGCATTGACTCACATTAGGGCTCGTAGTGATGCTTAAGTGAAACTCTGCATTGACTCACATTAGGGCTCGTAGTATTGCTTAAGTGAAACTCTGCATTGACTCACATTAGGGCTCGAAGTGATGCTTAAGTGAAACTTTGCATTGACTCACATTAGGGCTCGTACTACTGCTTAAGTGAAACTCTGCATTGACTCACATTAGGGCTCGTACTAGTGCTTAAGTGAAACTCTGCATTGACTCACATTAGGACTCGTACTAGTGTTTAAGTGAAACTCTGCATTGACTCACATTAGGGCTCGTACTAGTGCTTAAGTGAAACTCTGTATTGACTCACATTAGGGCTCGTAGTGGTGCTTAAGTGAAACTCTGCATTGACTCACATTAGGGCTCGTAGTGATGCTTAAGTGAAACTTTGCATTGACTCACATTAGGGCTCGTACTACTGCTTAAGTGAAACTCTGCATTGACTCACATTAGGCCTCGTACTTGTGCTTAAGTGAAGCTCTGCATTGACTCACATTAGGGCTCGCAGTGGTGCTTCAGTGAAACTCTGCATTGACTCACATTAGGGCTCGTACTAGTGCTTAAGTGAAACTGTACATTGACTCACATTAGGGCTCGTACTAGTGCTTAAGTGAAACTCTGCATTGATTCACATTAGGGCTCGTACTAGTGCTTAAGTGAAACTCTGCATTGACTCACATTAGGGCTCGTACTAGTGCTTAAGTGAAACTCTGCATTGACTCACATTAGGGCTCGTACTAGTGCTTAAGTGAAACTGTACATTGACTCACATTAGGGCTCGTACTAGTGCTTAAGTGAAACTCTGCATTGACTCACGTTAGGCCTCGTACTATTGCTGAAGTGAAACTCTGCATTGACTCATATTAGCGCTCGTAGTGGTGCTTAAGTGAAACTCTGCAGTGACTCACATTAGGGCTCGTACTAGTGCTTACGTGAAACTGTACATTGACTCACATTAGGGCTCGTACTAGTGCTTAAGTGAAACTCTGCATTGACTCACATTAGGCCTCGTACTAGTGCTTAAGTGAAACTCTGCATTGACTCATATTAGCGCTCGTAGTGGTGCTTAAGTGAAACTCTGCATTGACTCACATTAGGGCTCGTAGTGGTGCTTAAGTGAAACTCTGCATTGACTCGCATTAGGGCTCGTAGTGATGCTTAAGTGAAACTTTGCATTGACTCACATTAGGGCTCGTACTACTGCTTAAGTGAAACTCTGCATTGACTCACATTAGGGCTCGTACTAGTGCTTAAGTGAAACTCTGCATTGACTCACATTAGGGCTCGTACTAGTGCTTAAGTGAAACTCTGCATTGACTCACATTAGGGCTCGTACTAGTGCTTAAGTGAAACTCTGCATTGACTCACATTAGGGCTCGTACTAGTGCTTAAGTGAAACTCTGCATTGACTCACATTAGGGCTCGTACTAGTGCTTAAGTGAAACTGTACATTGACTCACATTAGGGCTCGTACTAGTGCTTAAGTGAAACTCTGCATTGATTCACATTCGGGCTCGTACTAGTGCTTAAGTGAAACTCTGCATTGATTCACATTAGGGCTCGTACTAGTGCTTAAGTGAAACTCTGCATTGACTCACATTAGGGCTCGTACTAGTGCTTAAGTGAAACTGTACATTGACTCACATTAGGGCTCGTACTAGTGCTTAAGTGAAATTCTGCATTGACTCACATTAGGCCTCGTACTAGTGCTTAAGTGAAACTCTGCATTGACTCATATTAGCGCTCGTAGTGGTGCTTAAGTGAAACTCTGCATTGATTCACATTAGGGCTCGTAGTGGTGCTTAAGTTAAACTCTGCATTGACTCGCATTAGGGCTCGTAGTGATGCTTAAGTGAAACTTTGCATTGACTCACATTAGGGCTCGTACTACTGCTTAAGTGAAACTCTGCATTGACTCACATTAGGGCTCGTACTAGTGCTTAAGTGAAACTCTGCATTGACTCACATTAGGGCTCGTACTAGTGCTTAAGTGAAACTCTGCATTGACTCACATTAGGGCTCGTACTAGTGCTTAAGTGAAACTCTGCATTGACTCACATTAGGGCTCGTAGTGGTGCTTAAGTGAAACTCTGCATTGACTCACATTAGGGCTCGTACTAGTGCTTAAGTGAAACTGTACATTGACTCACATTAGGGCTCGTACTAGTGCTTAAGTGAAACTCTGCATTGACTCACATTAGGCCTCGTACTAATGCTTAAGTGAAACTTTACATTGACTCATATTAGCGCTCGTAGTGGTGCTTAAGTGAAACTCTGCATTGACTCACATTAGGGCTCGTAGTGGTGCTTAAGTGAAACTCTGCATTGACTCGCATTAGGGCTCGTAGTGATGCTTAAGTGAAACTTTGCATTGACTCACATTAGGGCTCGTACTACTGCTTAAGTGAAACTCTGCATTGACTCACATTAGGGCTCGTACTAGTGCTTAAGTGAAACTCTGCATTGACTCACATTAGGGCTCGTACTACTGCTTAAGTGAAACTCTGCATTGACTCACATTAGGCCTCGTACTTGTGCTTAAGTGAAGCTCTGCATTGACTCACATTAGGGCTCGCAGTGGTGCTTAAGTGAAACTCTGCATTGACTCACATTAGGGCTCGTACTAGTGCTTAAGTGAAACTGTACATTGACTCACATTAGGGCTCGTACTAGTGCTTAAGTGAAACTCTGCATTGATTCACATTAGGGCTCGTACTAGTGCTTAAGTGAAACTCTGTATTGACTCACATTAGGGCTCGTAGTGGTGCTTAAGTGAAACTCTGCATTGACTCACATTAGGGCTCGCAGTGGTGCTTAAGTGAAACTCTGCATTGACTCACATTAGGGCTCGTACTAGTGCTTAAGTGAAACTGTACATTGACTCACATTAGGGCTCGTACTAGTGCTTAAGTGAAACTCTGCATTGATTCACATTAGGGCTCGTACTAGTGCTTAAGTGAAACTCTGCATTGACTCACATTAGGGCTCGTACTAGTGCTTAAGTGAAACTCTGCATTGACTCACATTAGGGCTCGTACTAGTGCTTAAGTGAAACTGTACATTGACTCACATTAGGGCTCGTACTAGTGCTTAAGTGAAACTCTGCATTGACTCACGTTAGGCCTCGTACTAGTGCTGAAGTGAAACTCTGCATTGACTCATATTAGCGCTCGTAGTGGTGCTTAAGTGAAACTCTGCAGTGACTCACATTAGGGCTCGTACTAGTGCTTAAGTGAAACTGTACATTGACTCACATTAGGGCTCGTACTAGTGCTTAAGTGAAACTCTGCATTGACTCACATTAGGCCTCGTACTAGTGCTTAAGTGAAACTCTGCATTGACTCATATTAGCGCTCGTAGTGGTGCTTAAGTGAAACTCTGCATTGACTCACATTAGGGCTCGTAGTGGTGCTTAAGTGAAACTCTGCATTGACTCGCATTAGGGCTCGTTGTGATGCTTAAGTGAAACTTTGCATTGACTCACATTAGGGCTCGTACTACTGCTTAAGTGAAACTCTGCATTGACTCACATTAGGGCTCGTACTAGTGCTTAAGTGAAACTCTGCATTGACTCACATTAGGGCTCGTACTAGTGCTTAAGTGAAACTCTGCATTGACTCACATTAGGGCTCGTACTAGTGCTTAAGTGAAACTCTGCATTGACTCACATTAGGGCTCGTACTAGTGCTTAAGTGAAACTCTGCATTGACTCACATTAGGGCTCGTACTAGTGCTTAAGTGAAACTGTACATTGACTCACATTAGGGCTCGTACTAGTGCTTAAGTGAAACTCTGCATTGATTCACATTCGGGCTCGTACTAGTGCTTAAGTGAAACTCTGCATTGATTCACATTAGGGCTCGTACTAGTGCTTAAGTGAAACTCTGCATTGACTCACATTAGGGCTCGTACTAGTGCTTAAGTGAAACTGTACATTGACTCACATTAGGGCTCGCACTAGTGCTTAAGTGAAATTCTGCATTGACTCACATTAGGCCTCGTACTAGTGCTTAAGTGAAACTCTGCATTGACTCATATTAGCGCTCGTAGTGGTGCTTAAGTGAAACTCTGCATTGACTCACATTAGGGCTCGTAGTGGTGCTTAAGTTAAACTCTGCATTGACTCGCATTAGGGCTCGTAGTGATGCTTAAGTGAAACTTTGCATTGACTCACATTAGGGCTCGTACTACTGCTTAAGTGAAACTCTGCATTGACTCACATTAGGGCTCGTACTAGTGGTTAAGTGAAACTCTGCATTGACTCACATTAGGGCTCGTACTAGTGCTTAAGTGAAACTCTGCATTGACTCACATTAGGGCTCGTACTAGTGCTTAAGTGAAACTCTGCATTGACTCACATTAGGGCTCGTAGTGGTGCTTAAGTGAAACTCTGCATTGACTCACATTAGGGCTCGTACTAGTGCTTAAGTGAAACTGTACATTGACTCACATTAGGGCTCGTACTAGTGCTTAAGTGAAACTCTGCATTGACTCACATTAGGCCTCGTACTAATGCTTAAGTGAAACTTTACATTGACTCATATTAGCGCTCGTAGTGGTGCTTAAGTGAAACTCTGCATTGACTCACATTAGGGCTCGTAGTGGTGCTTAAGTGAAACTCTGCATTGACTCACATTAGGGCTCGTAGTGATGCTTAAGTGAAACTTTGCATTGACTCACATTAGGGCTCGTACTACTGCTTAAGTGAAACTCTGCATTGACTCACATTAGGGCTCGTACTAGTGCTTAAGTGAAACTCTGCATTGACTCACATTAGGGCTCGTACTAGTGCTTAAGTGAAACTCTGCATTGACTCATATTAGGGCTCGTACTAGTGCTTAAGTGAAACTCTGCATTGACACACATTAGGGCTCGTACTAGTGCTTAAGTGAAACTGTACATTGACTCACATTAGGGCTCGTACTAGTGCTTAAGTGAACTCTGCATTGACTCACATTAGGCCTCGTACTAGTGCTTAAGTGAAACTCTGCATTGACTCATATTAGCGCTCGTAGTGGTGCTTAAGTGAAACTCTGCATTGACTACCATTAGTGCTCGTACTAGTGCTTAAGTGAAACTGTACATTGACTCACATTAGGGCTCGTACTAGTGCTTAAGTGAAACTCTGCATTGACTCACATTAGGCCTCGTACTAGTGCTTAAGTGAAACTCTGCATTGACTCATATTAGCGCTCGTAGTGGTGCTTAAGTGAAACTCTGCATTGACTCACATTAGGGCTCGTAGTGGTGCTTAAGTGAAACTCTGCATTGACTCGCATTAGGGCTCGTAGTGATGCTTAAGTGAAACTTTGCATTGACTCACATTAGGGCTCGTACTACTGCTTAAGTGAAACTCTGCATTGACTCACATTAGGGCTCGTACTAGTGCTTAAGTGAAACTCTGCATTGACTCACATTAGGGCTCGTACTAGTGCTTAAGTGAAACTCTGCATTGACTCACATTAGGGCTCGTACTAGTGCTTAAGTGAAACTCTGCATTGATTCACATTAGGGCTCGTACTAGTGCTTAAGTGAAACTCTGCATTGACTCACATTAGGGCTCGTACTAGTGCTTAAGTGAAACTGTACATTGACTCACATTAGGCCTCGTACTAGTGCTTAAGTGAAACTCTGCATTGACTCATATTAGCGCTCGTAGTGGTGCTTAAGTGAAACTCTGCATTGACTCACATTAGGGCTCGTACTACTGCTTAAGCGAAACTCTGCATTGACTCGCATTAGGACTCGTAGTGATGCTTAAGTGAAACTTTGCATTGACTCACATTAGGGCTCGTACTACTGCTTAAGTGAAACTCTGCATTGACTCACATTAGGGCTCGTACTACTGCTTAAGTGAAACTCTGCATTGACTCACATTAGGGCTCGTACTAGTGCTTAAGTGAAACTCTGCATTGACTCACATTAGGGCTCGTACTAGTGCTTAAGTGAAACTCTGCATTGACTCACATTAGGGCTCGTACTAGTGCTTAAGTGAAACTCTGCATTGATTCACATTAGGGCTCGTACTAGTGCTTATGTGAAACTCTGCATTGACTCACATTAGGGCTCGTACTAGTGCTTAAGTGAAACTGTACATTGACTCACATTAGGGCTCGTACTAGTGCTTAAGTGAAACTCTGTATTGACTCACATTAGGGCTCGTAGTGGTGCTTAAGTGAAACTCTGCATTGACTCACATTAGGGCTCGTAGTGATGCTTAAGTGAAACTTTGCATTGACTCACATTAGGGCTCGTACTACTGCTTAAGTGAAACTCTGCATTGACTCACATTAGGCCTCGTACTAGTGCTTAAGTGAAGCTCTGCATTGACTCACATTAGGGCTCGCAGTGGTGCTTAAGTGAAACTCTGCATTGACTCACATTAGGGCTCGTACTAGTGCTTAAGTGAAACTGTACATTGACTCACATTAGGGCTCGTACTAGTGCTTAAGTGAAACTCTGCATTGACTCACATTAGGGCTCGCAGTGGTGCTTAAGTGAAACTCTGCATTGACTCACATTAGGGCTCGTACTACTGCTTAAGTGAAACTCTGCATTGACTCACATTAGGGCTCGTACTACTGCTTAAGTGAAACTCTGCATTGACTCACATTAGGGCTCGTACTAGTGCTTAAGTGAAACTCTGCATTGACTCACATTAGGGCTCGCAGTGGTGCTTAAGTGAAACTCTGCATTGACTCACATTAGGGCTCGTAATAGTGCTGAAGTGAAACTGTACCTTGACTCACATTAGGGCTCGTACTAGTGCTTAAGTGAAACTCTGCATTGATTCACAATAGGGCTCGTACTAGTGCTTAAGTGAAACTCTGCATTGATTCACATTAGGGCTCGTACTAGTGCTTAAGTGAAACTCTGCATTGACTCACATTAGGGCTCGTACTAGTGCTTAAGTGAAACTGTACATTGACTCACATAAGGGCTCGTACTAGTGCTTAAGTGAAACTCTGCATTGACTCACATTAGGCCTCGTACTAGTGCTTAAGTGAAACTCTGCATTGACTCATATTAGCGCTCGTAGTGGTGCTTAAGTGAAACTCTGCATTGACTCACATTAGGGCTCGTACTAGTGCTTAAGTGAAACTGTACATTGACTCACATTAGGGCTCGTACTAGTGCTTAAGTGAAACTCTGCATTGACTCACATTAGGCCTCGTACTAGTGCTTAAGTGAAACTCTGCATTGACTCATATTAGCGCTCGTAGTGGTGCTTAAGTGAAACTCTGCATTGACTCACATTAGGGCTCGTAGTGGTGCTTAAGTGAAACTCTGCATTGACTCGCATTAGGGCTCGTAGTGATGCTTAAGTGAAACTTTGCATTGACTCACATTAGGGCTCGTACTACTGCTTAAGTGAAACTCTGCATTGACTCACATTAGGGCTCGTACTAGTGCTTAAGTGAAACTCTGCATTGATTCACATTAGGGCTCGTACTAGTGCTTAAGTGAAACTCTGCATTGACTCACATTATGGCTCGTACTAGTGCTTAAGTGAAACTGTACATTGACTCAAATTAGGGCTCGTACTAGTGCTTAAGTGAAACTCTGCACTGACTCACATTAGGCCTCGTACTAGTGCTTAAGTGAAACTCTGCATTGACTCATATTAGCGCTCGTAGTGGTGCTTAAGTGAAACTCTGTATTGACTCACATTAGGGCTCGTAGTGGTGCTTAAGTGAAACTCTGCATTGACTCGCATTAGGGCTCGTAGTGATGCTTAAGTGAAACTTTGCATTGACTCACATTAGGGCTCGTACTACTGCTTAAGTGAAACTCTGCATTGACTCACATTAGGGCTCGTACTAGTGCTTAAGTGAAACTCTGCATTGACTCACATTAGGGCTCGTACTAGTGCTTAAGTGAAACTCTGCATTGACTCACATTAGGGCTCGTACTAGTGCTTAAGTGAAACTCTGCATTGACTCACATTAGGTCTCGTACTAGTGCTTAAGTGAAACTCTGCATTGACTCACATTAGCGCTCGTACTGCTGCTTAAGTGAAACTCTGCATTGACTCACATTAGCGCTCGTAGTGGTGCTTAAGTGAAACTCTGCATTGACTCACATTAGCGCTCGTACTGCTGCTTAAGTGAAACTCTGCATCGACTCACATTAGCACTCGTAGTGTTGCTTAAGTGAAACTCTGCATTGACTCACATTAGCGCTCGTAGTGGTGCTTAAGTGAAACTCTGCATTGACTCACATTAGCGCTCGTACTGCTGCTTAAGTGAAACTCTGCATTGACTCACATTAGCGCTCGTAGTGGTGCTTAAGTGAAACTCTGCATTGACTCACATTAGCGCTCGTACTGCTGCTTAAGTGAAACTCTGCATTGACTCACATTAGCGCTCGTAGTGGTGCTTAAGTGAAACTCTGCATTGACTCACATTAGGGCTCGTACTAGTGCTTAAGTGAAACTCTGCATTGACTCACATTACGGCTCGTACTAGTGCTTAAGTGAAACTCTGCATTGACTCACATTAGCGCTCGTAGTGGTGCTTAAGTGAAACTCTGCATTGACTCACATTAGCGCTCGTAGTGGTGCTTAAGTGAAACTCTGCATTGACTCACATTAGCGCTCGAAGTGGTGCTTAAGTGAAACTCTGCGTTGACTCACATTAGCGCTCGTACTGCTGCTTAAGTGAAACTCTGCATTGACTCACATTAGGGCTCGTACTAGTGATTAAGTGAAACTCTGCGTTGACCCACATTAGGGCTCGTACTACTGCTTAAGTGAAACTCTGCGTTGACTCACATTAGGGCTCGTACTAGTGCTTAAGTGAAACTCTGCATTGACTCACATTAGGGCTCGTACTAGTGTTTAAGTGAAACTCTGCATTGACTCACATTAGCGCTCGTAGTGGTGCTTAAGTGTAACTCTGCATTGACTCACATTAGCGCTCGTACTAGTGCTTAAGTGAAACTCTGCGTTGACCCACATTAGGCCTCGTACTACTGCTTAAGTGAAACTCTGCCTTGACTCACATTAGGGCTCGTACTAGTGCTTAAGTGAAACTCTGCATTGACTCACATTAGGGCTCGTACTAGTGTTTATGTTAAAATCTGCATTGACTCACATTAGGGCTCGTACTAGTGCTTAAGTGAAACTCTGCATTGACTCACATTAGGGCTCGTACTAGTGCTTGAACGAAACTCTGCATTGACTCACATTAGCGCTCGTACTAGTGCTTAAGTGAAACTCTGCATTGACTCACATTAGGGCTCATAGTGGTGCTTCAGTGAAACTCTGCATTGACTCACATTAGCGCTCGTAGTGGTGCTTAAGTGAAACTCTGCATTGACTCACATTAGCGCTCGTACTAGTGCTTAAGTGAAACTCTGCGTTGACTCACATTAGGGCTCATACTAGTGCTTAAGTTTAACTCTGCATTGACTCACATTAGGGCTCGTAGTGATGCTTAAGTGAAACTCTGCATTGACTCACATTAGGGCTCGTAGTATTGCTTAAGTGAAACTCTGCATTGACTCACATTAGGGCTCGTACTAGTGCTTAAGTGAAACTGTACATTGACTCACATTAGGGCTCGTACTAGTGCTTAAGTGAAATTCTGCATTGACTCACATTAGGCCTCGTACTAGTGCTTAAGTGAAACTCTGCATTGACTCATATTAGCGCTCGTAGTGGTGCTTAAGTGAAACTCTGCATTGACTCACATTACGGCTCGTAGTGGTGCTTAAGTTAAACTCTGCATTGACTCGCATTAGGGCTCGTAGTGATGCTTAAGTGAAACTTTGCATTGACTCACATTAGGGCTCGTACTACTGCTTAAGTGAAACTCTGCATTGACTCACATTAGGGCTCGTACTAGTGCTTAAGTGAAACTCTGCATTGACTCACATTAGGGCTCGTACTAGTGCTTAAGTGAAACTCTGCATTGACTCACATTAGGGCTCGTACTAGTGCTTAAGTGAAGCTCTGCATTGACTCACATTAGGGCTCGTAGTGGTGCTTAAGTGAAACTCTGCATTGACTCACATTAGGGCTCGTACTAGTGCTTAAGTGAAACTGTACATTGACTCACATTAGGGCTCGTACTAGTGCTTAAGTGAAACTCTGCATTGACTCACATTAGGCCTCGTACTAATGCTTAAGTGAAACTTTACATTGACTCATATTAGCGCTCGTAGTGGTGCTTAAGTGAAACTCTGCATTGACTCACATTAGGGCTCGTAGTGGTGCTTAAGTGAAACTCTGCATTGACTCACATTAGGGCTCGTAGTGATGCTTAAGTGAAACTTTGCATTGACTCACATTAGGGCTCGTACTACTGCTTAAGTGAAACTCTGCATTGACTCACATTAGGGCTCGTGCTAGTGCTTAAGTGAAACTCTGCATTGACTCACATTAGGGCTCGTACTAGTGCTTAAGTGAAACTCTGCATTGACTCACATTAGGGCTCGTACTAGTGCTTAAGTGAAACTCTGCATTGACTCACATTAGGGCTCGTACTAGTGCTTAAGTGAAACTGTACATTGACTCACATTAGTCCTCGTACTAGTGCTTAAGTGAAACTCTGCATTGACTCACATTAGGCCTCGTACTAGTGCTTAAGTGAAACTCTGCATTGACTCATATTAGCGCTCGTAGTGGTGCTTAAGTGAAACTCTGCATTGACTCATATTAGTGCTCGTACTAGTGCTTAAGTGAAACTGTACATTGACTCACATTACGGCTCGTACTAGTGCTTAAGTGAAACTCTGCATTGACTCACATTAGGCCTCGTACTAGTGCTTAATTGAAACTCTGCATTGACTCATATTAGCGCTCGTAGTGGTGCTTAAGTGAAACTCTGCATTGACTCACATTAGGGCTCGTAGTGGTGCTTAAGTGTAACTCTGCATTGACTCGCATTAGGGCTCGTAGTGATGCTTAAGTGAAACTTTGCATTGACTCACATTAGGGCTCGTACTACTGCTTAAGTGAAACTCTGCATTGACTCACATTAGGGCTCGTACTAGTGCTTAAGTGAAACTCTGCATTGACTCACATTAGGGCTCGTACTAGTGCTTAAGTGAAACTCTGCATTGACTCACATTAGGGCTCGTACTAGTGCTTAAGTGAAACTCTGCATTGATTCACATTAGGGCTCGTACTAGTGCTTAAGTGAAACTCTGCATTGACTCACATTAGGGCTCGTACTAGTGCTTAAGTGAAACTGTACATTGACTCACATTAGGCCTCGTACTAGTGCTTAAGTGAAACTCTGCATTGACTCATATTAGCGCTCGTAGTGGTGCTTAAGTGAAACTCTGCATTGACTCACATTAGGGCTCGTACTACTGCTTAAGCGAAACTCTGCATTGACTCGCATTAGGGCTCGTAGTGATGCTTAAGTGAAACTTTGCATTGACTCACATTAGGGCTCGTACTACTGCTTAAGTGAAACTCTGCATTGACTCACATTAGGGCTCGTACTACTGCTTAAGTGAAACTCTGCATTGACTCACATTAGGGCTCGTACTAGTGCTTAAGTGAAACTCTGCATTGACTCACATTAGGGCTTGCAGTGGTGCTTAAGTGAAACTCTGCATTGACTCACATTAGGGCTAGTACCAGTGCTTAAGTGAAACTGTACCTTGACTCACATTAGGGCTCGTACTATTGCTTAAGTGAAACTCTGCATTGATTCACATTAGGGCTCGTACTAGTGCTTAAGTGAAACTCTGCATTGACTCACATTAGGGCTCGTACTAGTGCTTAAGTGAAACTCTGCATTGACTCACATTACGGCTCGTACTAGTGCTTAAGTGAAACTCTGCATTGACTCACATTAGCGCTCGTAGTGGTGCTTAAGTGAAACTCTGCATTGACTCACATTAGCGCTCGTAGTGGTGCTTAAGTGAAACTCTGCATTGACTCACATTAGCGCTCGAAGTGGTGCTTAAGTGAAACTCTGCGTTGACTCACATTAGCGCTCGTACTGCTGCTTAAGTGAAACTCTGCATTGACTCACATTAGGGCTCGTACTAGTGATTAAGTGAAACTCTGCGTTGACCCACATTAGGGCTCGTACTACTGCTTAAGTGAAACTCTGCGTTGACTCACATTAGGGCTCGTACTAGTGCTTAAGTGAAACTCTGCATTGACTCACATTAGGGCTCGTACTAGTGTTTAAGTGAAACTCTGCATTGACTCACATTAGCGCTCGTAGTGGTGCTTAAGTGTAACTCTGCATTGACTCACATTAGCGCTCGTACTAGTGCTTAAGTGAAACTCTGCGTTGACCCACATTAGGCCTCGTACTACTGCTTAAGTGAAACTCTGCCTTGACTCACATTAGGGCTCGTACTAGTGCTTAAGTGAAACTCTGCATTGACTCACATTAGGGCTCGTACTAGTGTTTATGTTAAAATCTGCATTGACTCACATTAGGGCTCGTACTAGTGCTTAAGTGAAACTCTGCATTGACTCACATTAGGGCTCGTACTAGTGCTTGAACGAAACTCTGCATTGACTCACATTAGCGCTCGTACTAGTGCTTAAGTGAAACTCTGCATTGACTCACATTAGGGCTCATAGTGGTGCTTCAGTGAAACTCTGCATTGACTCACATTAGCGCTCGTAGTGGTGCTTAAGTGAAACTCTGCATTGACTCACATTAGCGCTCGTACTAGTGCTTAAGTGAAACTCTGCGTTGACTCACATTAGGGCTCATACTAGTGCTTAAGTTTAACTCTGCATTGACTCACATTAGGGCTCGTAGTGATGCTTAAGTGAAACTCTGCATTGACTCACATTAGGGCTCGTAGTATTGCTTAAGTGAAACTCTGCATTGACTCACATTAGGGCTCGTACTAGTGCTTAAGTGAAACTGTACATTGACTCACATTAGGGCTCGTACTAGTGCTTAAGTGAAATTCTGCATTGACTCACATTAGGCCTCGTACTAGTGCTTAAGTGAAACTCTGCATTGACTCATATTAGCGCTCGTAGTGGTGCTTAAGTGAAACTCTGCATTGACTCACATTAGGGCTCGTAGTGGTGCTTAAGTTAAACTCTGCATTGACTCGCATTAGGGCTCGTAGTGATGCTTAAGTGAAACTTTGCATTGACTCACATTAGGGCTCGTACTACTGCTTAAGTGAAACTCTGCATTGACTCACATTAGGGCTCGTACTAGTGCTTAAGTGAAACTCTGCATTGACTCACATTAGGGCTCGTACTAGTGCTTAAGTGAAACTCTGCATTGACTCACATTAGGGCTCGTACTAGTGCTTAAGTGAAGCTCTGCATTGACTCACATTAGGGCTCGTAGTGGTGCTTAAGTGAAACTCTGCATTGACTCACATTAGGGCTCGTACTAGTGCTTAAGTGAAACTGTACATTGACTCACATTAGGGCTCGTACTAGTGCTTAAGTGAAACTCTGCATTGACTCACATTAGGCCTCGTACTAATGCTTAAGTGAAACTTTACATTGACTCATATTAGCGCTCGTAGTGGTGCTTAAGTGAAACTCTGCATTGACTCACATTAGGGCTCGTAGTGGTGCTTAAGTGAAACTCTGCATTGACTCACATTAGGGCTCGTAGTGATGCTTAAGTGAAACTTTGCATTGACTCACATTAGGGCTCGTACTACTGCTTAAGTGAAACTCTGCATTGACTCACATTAGGGCTCGTGCTAGTGCTTAAGTGAAACTCTGCATTGACTCACATTAGGGCTCGTACTAGTGCTTAAGTGAAACTCTGCATTGACTCACATTAGGGCTCGTACTAGTGCTTAAGTGAAACTCTGCATTGACTCACATTAGGGCTCGTACTAGTGCTTAAGTGAAACTGTACATTGACTCACATTAGGGCTCGTACTAGTGCTTAAGTGAAACTCTGCATTGACTCACATTAGGCCTCGTACTAGTGCTTAAGTGAAACTCTGCATTGACTCATATTAGCGCTCGTAGTGGTGCTTAAGTGAAACTCTGCATTGACTCATATTAGTGCTCGTACTAGTGCTTAAGTGAAACTGTACATTGACTCACATTACGGCTCGTACTAGTGCTTAAGTGAAACTCTGCATTGACTCACATTAGGCCTCGTACTAGTGCTTAATTGAAACTCTGCATTGACTCATATTAGCGCTCGTAGTGGTGCTTAAGTGAAACTCTGCATTGACTCACATTAGGGCTCGTAGTGGTGCTTAAGTGTAACTCTGCATTGACTCGCATTAGGGCTCGTAGTGATGCTTAAGTGAAACTTTGCATTGACTCACATTAGGGCTCGTACTACTGCTTAAGTGAAACTCTGCATTGACTCACATTAGGGCTCGTACTAGTGCTTAAGTGAAACTCTGCATTGACTCACATTAGGGCTCGTACTAGTGCTTAAGTGAAACTCTGCATTGACTCACATTAGGGCTCGTACTAGTGCTTAAGTGAAACTCTGCATTGATTCACATTAGGGCTCGTACTAGTGCTTAAGTGAAACTCTGCATTGACTCACATTAGGGCTCGTACTAGTGCTTAAGTGAAACTGTACATTGACTCACATTAGGCCTCGTACTAGTGCTTAAGTGAAACTCTGCATTGACTCATATTAGCGCTCGTAGTGGTGCTTAAGTGAAACTCTGCATTGACTCACATTAGGGCTCGTACTACTGCTTAAGCGAAACTCTGCATTGACTCGCATTAGGGCTCGTAGTGATGCTTAAGTGAAACTTTGCATTGACTCACATTAGGGCTCGTACTACTGCTTAAGTGAAACTCTGCATTGACTCACATTAGGGCTCGTACTACTGCTTAAGTGAAACTCTGCATTGACTCACATTAGGGCTCGTACTAGTGCTTAAGTGAAACTCTGCATTGACTCACATTAGGGCTTGCAGTGGTGCTTAAGTGAAACTCTGCATTGACTCACATTAGGGCTAGTACCAGTGCTTAAGTGAAACTGTACCTTGACTCACATTAGGGCTCGTACTATTGCTTAAGTGAAACTCTGCATTGATTCACATTAGGGCTCGTACTAGTGCTTAAGTGAAACTCTGCATTGATTCACATTAGGGCTCGTACTAGTGCTTAAGTGAAACTCTGCATTGACTCACATTTGGGCTCGTACTAGTGCTTAAGTGAAACTGTACATTGACTCACATTAGGGCTCGTACTAGTGCTTAAGTGAAACTCTGCATTGACTCACATTAGGCCTCGTACTAGTGCTTAAGTGAAACTCTGCATTGACTCATATTAGCGCTCGTAGTGGTGCTTAAGTGAAACTCTGCATTGACTCACATTAGGGCTCGTACTAGTGCTTAAGTGAAACTGTACATTGACTCACATTAGTGCTCGTACTAGTGCTTAAGTGAAACTCTGCATTGACTCACATTAGGCCTCGTACTAGTGCTTAAGTGAAACTCTGCATTGACTCATATTAGCGCTCGTAGTGGTGCTTAAGTGAAACTCTGCATTGACTCACATTAGCGCTCGTAGTGGTGCTTAAATGAAACTCTGCATTGACTCACATTAGCGCTCGTACTGCTGCTTAAGTGAAACTCTGCACCGACTCACATTAGCACTCGTGGTGGTGCTTAAGTGAAACTCTGCATTGACTCACATTAGCGCTCGTAGTGGTGCTTAAGTGAAACTCTGCATTGACTCACATTAGCGCTCGTACTAGTGCTTAAGTGAAACTTTGCATTGACTCATATTAGCGCTCGTAGTGGTGCTTAAGTGAAACTCTGCATTGACTCACGTTAGCGCTCGTAGTGGTGCTTAAGTGAAACTCTGCATTGACTCACATTAGCGCTCGTAGTGGTGCTTAAGTGAAACTCTGCGTTGACTCACATTAGCGCTCGTACTGCTGCTTAAGTGAAACTCTGCATTGACTCACATTAGGGCTCGTACTAGTGCTTAAGTTAAACTCTGCGTTGACCCAGATTAGGGCTCGTACTACTGCTTAAGTGAAACTCTGCGTTGACTCACATTAGGGCTCGTACTAGTGCTTAAGTGAAACTCTGCATTGACTCACATTAGGCCTCGTACTAGTGTTTAAGTGAAACTCTGCATTGACTCACATTAGCGCTCGTAGTGGTGCTTAAGTGAAACTCTGCATTGACTCACATTAGCGCTCGTACTAGTGCTTAAGTGAAACTCTGCGTTGACCCACATTAGGGCTCGTACTACTGCTTAAGTGAAACTCTGCGTTGACTTACATTAGGGCTCGTACTAGTGCTTAAGTGAAATTCTGCATTGACTCACATTAGGGCTCGTACTTGTGTTTAAGTGAAACTCTGCGTTGACTCACATTAGGGCTCGTACTAGTGCTTAAGTGAAACTCTGCATTGACTGACATTAGGGCTCGTACTAGTGCTTAAGTGAAACTCTGCATTGACTCACATTAGCGCTCGTACTAGTGCTTAAGTGAAACTCTGCATTGGCTCACATTAGGGCTCGTAGTGGTGCTTCAGTGAAACTCTGCATTGACTCACATTAGCGCTCGTAGTGGTGCTTAAGTGAAACTCTGCATTGACTCACATTAGCGCTCGTACTAGTGCTTAAGTGAAACTCTGCGTTGACTCACATTAGGGCTCATACTAGTGCTTAAGTGAAACTCTGCATTGACTCACATTAAGGCTCGTAGTGATGCTTAAGTGAAACTCTGCATTGACTCACATTAGGGCTCGTACTAGTGCTTAAGTGAAACACTGCATTGACTCACATTAGGGCTCGTAGTGATGCTTAAGTGAAACTTTGCATTGACTCACATTAGGGCTCGTACTACTGCTTAAGTAAAACTCTGCATTGACTCACATTAGGGCTCGGACTAGTGCTTAAGTGAAACTCTGCATTGACTCACATTAGGACTCGTACTAGTGTTTAAGTGAAACTCTGCATTGACTCACATTAGGGCTCGTACTAGTGCTTAAGTGAAACTCTGTATTGACTCACATTAGGGTCGCAGTGGTGCTTAAGTGAAACTCTGCATTGACTCACATTAGGGCTCGTAGTGATGCTTAAGTGAAACTTTGCATTGACTCACATTAGGGCTCGTAGTGGTGCTTAAGTGAAACTCTGCATTGACTCACATTAGGCCTCGTACTAGTGCTTAAGTGAAACTCTGCATTGACTCACATTAGGGCTCGCAGTGGTGCTTAAGTGAAACTCTGCATTGACTCACATTAGGGCTCGTACTAGTGCTTAAGTGAAACTGTACCTTGACTCACATTAGGGCTCGTACTAGTGCTTAAGTGAAACTCTGCATTGATTCACATTAGGGCTCGTACTAGTGCTTAAGTGAAACTCTGCATTGATTCACATTAGGGCTCGTACTAGTGCTTAAGTGAAACTCTGCATTGACTCACATTAGGGCTCGTACTAATGCTTAAGTGAAACTGTACATTGACTCACATTAGGGCTCGTACTAGTGCTTAAGTGAAACTCTGCATTGACTCACATTAGGCCTCGTACTAGTGCTTAAGTGAAACTCTGCATTGACTCATATTAGCGCTCGTAGTGGTGCTTAAGTAAACTCTGCATTGACTCACATTAGGGCTCGTACTAGTGCTTAAGTGAAACTGTACATTGACTCACATTAGGGCTCGTACTAGTGCATAAGTGAAACTCTGCATTGACTCACATTAGGCCTCGTACTAGTGCTTAAGTGAAACTCTGCATTGACTCATATTAGCGCTCGTAGTGGTGCTTAAGTGAAACTCTGCATTGACTCACATTAGGGCTCGTAGTGTTGCTTAAGTGAAACTCTGCATTGACTCGCATTAGGGGTCGTAGTGATGCTTAAGTGAAACTTTGCATTGACTCACATTAGGGCTCGTACTACTGCTTAAGTGAAACTCTGCATTGACTCACATTAGGGCTCGTACTAGTGCTTAAGTGAAACTCTGCATTGACTCACATTAGGGCTCGTACTAGTGCTTAAGTGAAACTCTGCATTGACTCACATTAGGGCTCGTACTAGTGCTTAAGTGAAACTCTGCATTGATTCACATTAGGGCTCGTACTAGTGCTTAAGTGAAACTCTGCATTGACTCACATTAGGGCTCGTACTAGTGCTTAAGTGAAACTGTACATTGACTCTTATTAGGGCTCGTACTAGTGCTTAAGTGAAACTCTGCATTGACTCACATTAGGCCTCGTACTAGTGCTTAAGTGAAACTCTGCATTGACTCATATTAGCGCTCGTAGTGGTGCTTAAGTGAAACTCTGCATTGACTCACATTAGGGCTCGTAGTGGTGCTTAAGTGAAACTCTGCATTGACTCGCATTAGGGCTCGTAGTGATGCTTAAGTGAAACTTTGCATTGACTCACATTAGGGCTCGTACTACTGCTTAAGTGAAACTCTGCATTGACTCACATTAGGGCTCGTACTACTGCTTAAGTGAAACTCTGCATTGACTCACATTAGGGCTCGTACTAGTGCTTAAGTGAAACTCTGCATTGACTCACATTAGGGCTCGCAGTGGTGCTTAAGTGAAACTCTGCATTGACTCACATTAGGGCTCGTACTAGTGCTTAAGTGAAACTGTACCTTGACTCACATTAGGGCTCGTACTAGTGCTTAAGTGAAACTCTGCATTGATTCACATTAGGGCTCGTACTAGTGCTTAAGTGAAACTCTGCATTGATTCACATTAGGGCTCGTACTAGTGCTTAAGTGAAACTCTGCATTGACTCACATTAGTTCTCGTACTAGTGCTTAAGTGAAACTGTACATTGACTCACATAAGGGCTCGTACTAGTGCTTAAGTGAAACTCTGCATTGACTCACATTAGGCCTCGTACTAGTGCTTAAGTGAAACTCTGCATTGACTCATATTAGCGCTCGTAGTGGTGCTTAAGTGAAACTCTGCATTGACTCACATCAGGGCTCGTACTAGTGCTTAAGTGAAACTGTACATTGACTCACATTAGGGCTCATACTAGTGCTTAAGTGAAACTCTGCATTGACTCACATTAGGCCTCGTACTAGTGCTTAAGTGAAACTCTGCATTGACTCATATTAGCGCTCGTAGTGGTGCTTAAGTGAAACTCTTCATTGACTCACATTAGGGCTCGTAGTGGTGCTTAAGTGAAACTCTGCATTGACTCGTATTAGGGCTCGTAGTGATGCTTAAGTGAAACTTTGCATTGACTCACATTAGGGTTCGTACTACTGCTTAAGTGAAACTCTGCATTGACTCACATTAGGGCTCGTACTAGTGCTTAAGTGAAACTCTGCATTGACTCACATTAGGGCTCGTACTAGTGCTTAAGTGAAACTCTGCATTGACTCACATTAGGGCTCGTACTAGTGCTTAAATGAAACTCTGCATTGATTCACATTAGGGCTCGTACTAGTGCTTAAGTGAAACTCTGCATTGACTCACATTAGGGCTCGTACTAGTGCTTAAGTGAAACTGTACATTGACTCACATTAGGGCTCGTACTAGTGCTTAAGTGAAACTCTGTATTGACTCACATTAGGGCTCGTAGTGGTGCTTAAGTGAAACTCTGCATTGACTCACATTAGGGCTCGTAGTGATGCTTAAGTGAAACTTTGCATTGACTCACATTAGGGCTCGTACTACTGCTTAAGTGAAACTCTGCATTGACTCACATTAGGCCTCGTACTAGTGCTTAAGTGAAGCTCTGCATTGACTCACATTAGGGCTCGCAGTGGTGCTTAAGTGAAACTCTGCATTGACTCACATTAGGGCTCGTACTAGTGCTTAAGTGAAACTGTACATTGACTCACATTAGGGCTCGTACTAGTGCTTAAGTGAAACTCTGCATTGATTCACATTAGGGCTCGTACTAGTGCTTAAGTGAAACTCTGCATTGATTCACATTAGGGCTCGTACTAGTGCTTAAGTGAAACTCTGCATTGACTCACATTAGGGCTCGTACTAGTGCTTAAGTGAAACTGTACATTGACTCACATTAGGGCTCGTACTAGTGCTTAAGTGAAACTCTGCATTGACTCACATTAGGCCTCGTACTAGTGCTGAAGTGAAACTCTGCATTGACTCATATTAGCGCTCGTAGTGGTGCTTAAGTGAAACTCTGCAGTGACTCACATTAGGGCTCGTACTAGTGCTTAAGTGAAACTGTACATTGACTCACATTAGGGCTCGTACTAGTGCTTAAGTGAAACTCTGCATTGACTCACATTAGGCCTCGTACTAGTGCTTAAGTGAAACTCTGCATTGACTCATATTAGCGCTCGTAGTGGTGCTTAAGTGAAACTCTGCATTGACTCACATTAGGGCTCGTAGTGGTGCTTAAGTGAAACTCTGCATTGACTCGCATTAGGGCTCGTAGTGATGCTTAAGTGAAACTTTGCATTGACTCACATTAGGGCTCGTACTACTGCTTAAGTGAAACTCTGCATTGACTCACATTAGGGCTCGTACTAGTGCTTAAGTGAAACTCTGCATTGACTCACATTAGGGCTCGTACTAGTGCTTAAGTGAAACTCTGCATTGACTCACATTAGGGCTCGTACTAGTGCTTAAGTGAAACTCTGCATTGACTCACATTAGGGCTCGTACTAGTGCTTAAGTGAAACTCTGCATTGACTCACATTAGGGCTCGTACTAGTGCTTAAGTGAAACTGTACATTGACTCACATTAGGGCTCGTACTAGTGCTTAAGTGAAACTCTGCATTGATTCACATTAGGGCTCGTACTAGTGCTTAAGTGAAACTCTGCATTGATTCACATTAGGGCTCGTACTAGTGCTTAAGTGAAACTCTGCATTGACTCACATTAGGGCTCGTACTAGTGCTTAAGTGAAACTGTACATTGACTCACATTAGGGCTCGTACTAGTGCTTAAGTGAAACTCTGCATTGACTCACATTAGGCCTCGTACTAGTGCTTAAGTGAAACTCTGCATTGACTCATATTAGCGCTCGTAGTGGTGCTTAAGTGAAACTCTGCATTGACTCACATTAGGGCTCGTAGTGGTGCTTAAGTGAAACTCTGCATTGACTCGCATTAGGGCTCGTAGTGATGCTTAAGTGAAACTTTGCATTGACTCACATTAGGGCTCGTACTACTGCTTAAGTGAAACTCTGCATTGACTCACATTAGGGCTCGTACTAGTGCTTAAGTGAAACTCTGCATTGACTCACATTAGGGCTCGTACTAGTGCTTAAGTGAAACTCTGCATTGACTCACATTAGGGCTCGTACTAGTGCTTAAGTGAAACTCTGCATTGACTCACATTAGGGCTCGTAGTGGTGCTTAAGTGAAACTCTGCATTGACTCACATTAGGGCTCGTACTAGTGCTTAAGTGAAACTGTACATTGACTCACATTAGGGCTCGTACTAGTGCTTAAGTGAAACTCTGCATTGACTCACATTAGGCCTCGTACTAATGCTTAAGTGAAACTTTACATTGACTCATATTAGCGCTCGTAGTGGTGCTTAAGTGAAACTCTGCATTGACTCACATTAGGGCTCGTAGTGGTGCTTAAGTGAAACTCTGCATTGACTCACATTAGGGCTCGTAGTGATGCTTAAGTGAAACTTTGCATTGACTCACATTAGGGCTCGTACTACTGCTTAAGTGAAACTCTGCATTGACTCACATTAGGGCTCGTACTAGTGCTTAAGTGAAACTCTGCATTGACTCACATTAGGGCTCGTACTAGTGCTTAAGTGAAACTCTGCATTGACTCACATTAGGGCTCGTACTAGTGCTTAAGTGAAACTCTGCATTGACACACATTAGGGCTCGTACTAGTGCTTAAGTGAAACTGTACATTGACTCACATTAGGGCTCGTACTAGTGCTTAAGTGAACTCTGCATTGACTCACATTAGGCCTCGTACTAGTGCTTAAGTGAAACTCTGCATTGACTCATATTAGCGCTCGTAGTGGTGCTTAAGTGAAACTCTGCATTGACTACCATTAGTGCTCGTACTAGTGCTTAAGTGAAACTGTACATTGACTCACATTAGGGCTCGTACTAGTGCTTAAGTGAAACTCTGCATTGACTCACATTAGGCCTCGTACTAGTGCTTAAGTGAAACTCTGCATTGACTCATATTAGCGCTCGTAGTGGTGCTTAAGTGAAACTCTGCATTGACTCACATTAGGGCTCGTAGTGGTGCTTAAGTGAAACTCTGCATTGACTCGCATTAGGGCTCGTAGTGATGCTTAAGTGAAACTTTGCATTGACTCACATTAGGGCTCGTACTACTGCTTAAGTGAAACTCTGCATTGACTCACATTAGGGCTCGTACTAGTGCTTAAGTGAAACTCTGCATTGACTCACATTAGGGCTCGTACTAGTGCTTAAGTGAAACTCTGCATTGACTCACATTAGGGCTCGTACTAGTGCTTAAGTGAAACTCTGCATTGATTCACATTAGGGCTCGTACTAGTGCTTAAGTGAAACTCTGCATTGACTCACATTAGGGCTCGTACTAGTGCTTAAGTGAAACTGTACATTGACTCACATTAGGCCTCGTACTAGTGCTTAAGTGAAACTCTGCATTGACTCATATTAGCGCTCGTAGTGGTGCTTAAGTGAAACTCTGCATTGACTCACATTAGGGCTCGTACTACTGCTTAAGCGAAACTCTGCATTGACTCGCATTAGGACTCGTAGTGATGCTTAAGTGAAACTTTGCATTGACTCACATTAGGGCTCGTACTACTGCTTAAGTGAAACTCTGCATTGACTCACATTAGGGCTCGTACTACTGCTTAAGTGAAACTCTGCATTGACTCACATTAGGGCTCGTACTAGTGCTTAAGTGAAACTCTGCATTGACTCACATTAGGGCTCGTACTAGTGCTTAAGTGAAACTCTGCATTGACTCACATTAGGGCTCGTACTAGTGCTTAAGTGAAACTCTGCATTGATTCACATTAGGGCTCGTACTAGTGCTTATGTGAAACTCTGCATTGACTCACATTAGGGCTCGTACTAGTGCTTAAGTGAAACTGTACATTGACTCACATTAGGGCTCGTACTAGTGCTTAAGTGAAACTCTGTATTGACTCACATTAGGGCTCGTAGTGGTGCTTAAGTGAAACTCTGCATTGACTCACATTAGGGCTCGTAGTGATGCTTAAGTGAAACTTTGCATTGACTCACATTAGGGCTCGTACTACTGCTTAAGTGAAACTCTGCATTGACTCACATTAGGCCTCGTACTAGTGCTTAAGTGAAGCTCTGCATTGACTCACATTAGGGCTCGCAGTGGTGCTTAAGTGAAACTCTGCATTGACTCACATTAGGGCTCGTACTAGTGCTTAAGTGAAACTGTACATTGACTCACATTAGGGCTCGTACTAGTGCTTAAGTGAAACTCTGCATTGACTCACATTAGGGCTCGCAGTGGTGCTTAAGTGAAACTCTGCATTGACTCACATTAGGGCTCGTACTACTGCTTAAGTGAAACTCTGCATTGACTCACATTAGGGCTCGTACTACTGCTTAAGTGAAACTCTGCATTGACTCACATTAGGGCTCGTACTAGTGCTTAAGTGAAACTCTGCATTGACTCACATTAGGGCTCGCAGTGGTGCTTAAGTGAAACTCTGCATTGACTCACATTAGGGCTCGTAATAGTGCTGAAGTGAAACTGTACCTTGACTCACATTAGGGCTCGTACTAGTGCTTAAGTGAAACTCTGCATTGATTCACAATAGGGCTCGTACTAGTGCTTAAGTGAAACTCTGCATTGATTCACATTAGGGCTCGTACTAGTGCTTAAGTGAAACTCTGCATTGACTCACATTAGGGCTCGTACTAGTGCTTAAGTGAAACTGTACATTGACTCACATAAGGGCTCGTACTAGTGCTTAAGTGAAACTCTGCATTGACTCACATTAGGCCTCGTACTAGTGCTTAAGTGAAACTCTGCATTGACTCATATTAGCGCTCGTAGTGGTGCTTAAGTGAAACTCTGCATTGACTCACATTAGGGCTCGTACTAGTGCTTAAGTGAAACTGTACATTGACTCACATTAGGGCTCGTACTAGTGCTTAAGTGAAACTCTGCATTGACTCACATTAGGCCTCGTACTAGTGCTTAAGTGAAACTCTGCATTGACTCATATTAGCGCTCGTAGTGGTGCTTAAGTGAAACTCTGCATTGACTCACATTAGGGCTCGTAGTGGTGCTTAAGTGAAACTCTGCATTGACTCGCATTAGGGCTCGTAGTGATGCTTAAGTGAAACTTTGCATTGACTCACATTAGGGCTCGTACTACTGCTTAAGTGAAACTCTGCATTGACTCACATTAGGGCTCGTACTAGTGCTTAAGTGAAACTCTGCATTGATTCACATTAGGGCTCGTACTAGTGCTTAAGTGAAACTCTGCATTGACTCACATTATGGCTCGTACTAGTGCTTAAGTGAAACTGTACATTGACTCAAATTAGGGCTCGTACTAGTGCTTAAGTGAAACTCTGCACTGACTCACATTAGGCCTCGTACTAGTGCTTAAGTGAAACTCTGCATTGACTCATATTAGCGCTCGTAGTGGTGCTTAAGTGAAACTCTGTATTGACTCACATTAGGGCTCGTAGTGGTGCTTAAGTGAAACTCTGCATTGACTCGCATTAGGGCTCGTAGTGATGCTTAAGTGAAACTTTGCATTGACTCACATTAGGGCTCGTACTACTGCTTAAGTGAAACTCTGCATTGACTCACATTAGGGCTCGTACTAGTGCTTAAGTGAAACTCTGCATTGACTCACATTAGGGCTCGTACTAGTGCTTAAGTGAAACTCTGCATTGACTCACATTAGGGCTCGTACTAGTGCTTAAGTGAAACTCTGCATTGACTCACATTAGGTCTCGTACTAGTGCTTAAGTGAAACTCTGCATTGACTCACATTAGCGCTCGTACTGCTGCTTAAGTGAAACTCTGCATTGACTCACATTAGCGCTCGTAGTGGTGCTTAAGTGAAACTCTGCATTGACTCACATTAGCGCTCGTACTGCTGCTTAAGTGAAACTCTGCATCGACTCACATTAGCACTCGTAGTGTTGCTTAAGTGAAACTCTGCATTGACTCACATTAGCGCTCGTAGTGGTGCTTAAGTGAAACTCTGCATTGACTCACATTAGCGCTCGTACTGCTGCTTAAGTGAAACTCTGCATTGACTCACATTAGCGCTCGTAGTGGTGCTTAAGTGAAACTCTGCATTGACTCACATTAGCGCTCGTACTGCTGCTTAAGTGAAACTCTGCATTGACTCACATTAGCGCTCGTAGTGGTGCTTAAGTGAAACTCTGCATTGACTCACATTAGGGCTCGTACTAGTGCTTAAGTGAAACTCTGCATTGACTCACATTACGGCTCGTACTAGTGCTTAAGTGAAACTCTGCATTGACTCACATTAGCGCTCGTAGTGGTGCTTAAGTGAAACTCTGCATTGACTCACATTAGCGCTCGTAGTGGTGCTTAAGTGAAACTCTGCATTGACTCACATTAGCGCTCGAAGTGGTGCTTAAGTGAAACTCTGCGTTGACTCACATTAGCGCTCGTACTGCTGCTTAAGTGAAACTCTGCATTGACTCACATTAGGGCTCGTACTAGTGATTAAGTGAAACTCTGCGTTGACCCACATTAGGGCTCGTACTACTGCTTAAGTGAAACTCTGCGTTGACTCACATTAGGGCTCGTACTAGTGCTTAAGTGAAACTCTGCATTGACTCACATTAGGGCTCGTACTAGTGTTTAAGTGAAACTCTGCATTGACTCACATTAGCGCTCGTAGTGGTGCTTAAGTGTAACTCTGCATTGACTCACATTAGCGCTCGTACTAGTGCTTAAGTGAAACTCTGCGTTGACCCACATTAGGCCTCGTACTACTGCTTAAGTGAAACTCTGCCTTGACTCACATTAGGGCTCGTACTAGTGCTTAAGTGAAACTCTGCATTGACTCACATTAGGGCTCGTACTAGTGTTTATGTTAAAATCTGCATTGACTCACATTAGGGCTCGTACTAGTGCTTAAGTGAAACTCTGCATTGACTCACATTAGGGCTCGTACTAGTGCTTGAACGAAACTCTGCATTGACTCACATTAGCGCTCGTACTAGTGCTTAAGTGAAACTCTGCATTGACTCACATTAGGGCTCATAGTGGTGCTTCAGTGAAACTCTGCATTGACTCACATTAGCGCTCGTAGTGGTGCTTAAGTGAAACTCTGCATTGACTCACATTAGCGCTCGTACTAGTGCTTAAGTGAAACTCTGCGTTGACTCACATTAGGGCTCATACTAGTGCTTAAGTTTAACTCTGCATTGACTCACATTAGGGCTCGTAGTGATGCTTAAGTGAAACTCTGCATTGACTCACATTAGGGCTCGTAGTATTGCTTAAGTGAAACTCTGCATTGACTCACATTAGGGCTCGTACTAGTGCTTAAGTGAAACTGTACATTGACTCACATTAGGGCTCGTACTAGTGCTTAAGTGAAATTCTGCATTGACTCACATTAGGCCTCGTACTAGTGCTTAAGTGAAACTCTGCATTGACTCATATTAGCGCTCGTAGTGGTGCTTAAGTGAAACTCTGCATTGACTCACATTACGGCTCGTAGTGGTGCTTAAGTTAAACTCTGCATTGACTCGCATTAGGGCTCGTAGTGATGCTTAAGTGAAACTTTGCATTGACTCACATTAGGGCTCGTACTACTGCTTAAGTGAAACTCTGCATTGACTCACATTAGGGCTCGTACTAGTGCTTAAGTGAAACTCTGCATTGACTCACATTAGGGCTCGTACTAGTGCTTAAGTGAAACTCTGCATTGACTCACATTAGGGCTCGTACTAGTGCTTAAGTGAAGCTCTGCATTGACTCACATTAGGGCTCGTAGTGGTGCTTAAGTGAAACTCTGCATTGACTCACATTAGGGCTCGTACTAGTGCTTAAGTGAAACTGTACATTGACTCACATTAGGGCTCGTACTAGTGCTTAAGTGAAACTCTGCATTGACTCACATTAGGCCTCGTACTAATGCTTAAGTGAAACTTTACATTGACTCATATTAGCGCTCGTAGTGGTGCTTAAGTGAAACTCTGCATTGACTCACATTAGGGCTCGTAGTGGTGCTTAAGTGAAACTCTGCATTGACTCACATTAGGGCTCGTAGTGATGCTTAAGTGAAACTTTGCATTGACTCACATTAGGGCTCGTACTACTGCTTAAGTGAAACTCTGCATTGACTCACATTAGGGCTCGTGCTAGTGCTTAAGTGAAACTCTGCATTGACTCACATTAGGGCTCGTACTAGTGCTTAAGTGAAACTCTGCATTGACTCACATTAGGGCTCGTACTAGTGCTTAAGTGAAACTCTGCATTGACTCACATTAGGGCTCGTACTAGTGCTTAAGTGAAACTGTACATTGACTCACATTAGTCCTCGTACTAGTGCTTAAGTGAAACTCTGCATTGACTCACATTAGGCCTCGTACTAGTGCTTAAGTGAAACTCTGCATTGACTCATATTAGCGCTCGTAGTGGTGCTTAAGTGAAACTCTGCATTGACTCATATTAGTGCTCGTACTAGTGCTTAAGTGAAACTGTACATTGACTCACATTACGGCTCGTACTAGTGCTTAAGTGAAACTCTGCATTGACTCACATTAGGCCTCGTACTAGTGCTTAATTGAAACTCTGCATTGACTCATATTAGCGCTCGTAGTGGTGCTTAAGTGAAACTCTGCATTGACTCACATTAGGGCTCGTAGTGGTGCTTAAGTGTAACTCTGCATTGACTCGCATTAGGGCTCGTAGTGATGCTTAAGTGAAACTTTGCATTGACTCACATTAGGGCTCGTACTACTGCTTAAGTGAAACTCTGCATTGACTCACATTAGGGCTCGTACTAGTGCTTAAGTGAAACTCTGCATTGACTCACATTAGGGCTCGTACTAGTGCTTAAGTGAAACTCTGCATTGACTCACATTAGGGCTCGTACTAGTGCTTAAGTGAAACTCTGCATTGATTCACATTAGGGCTCGTACTAGTGCTTAAGTGAAACTCTGCATTGACTCACATTAGGGCTCGTACTAGTGCTTAAGTGAAACTGTACATTGACTCACATTAGGCCTCGTACTAGTGCTTAAGTGAAACTCTGCATTGACTCATATTAGCGCTCGTAGTGGTGCTTAAGTGAAACTCTGCATTGACTCACATTAGGGCTCGTACTACTGCTTAAGCGAAACTCTGCATTGACTCGCATTAGGGCTCGTAGTGATGCTTAAGTGAAACTTTGCATTGACTCACATTAGGGCTCGTACTACTGCTTAAGTGAAACTCTGCATTGACTCACATTAGGGCTCGTACTACTGCTTAAGTGAAACTCTGCATTGACTCACATTAGGGCTCGTACTAGTGCTTAAGTGAAACTCTGCATTGACTCACATTAGGGCTTGCAGTGGTGCTTAAGTGAAACTCTGCATTGACTCACATTAGGGCTAGTACCAGTGCTTAAGTGAAACTGTACCTTGACTCACATTAGGGCTCGTACTATTGCTTAAGTGAAACTCTGCATTGATTCACATTAGGGCTCGTACTAGTGCTTAAGTGAAACTCTGCATTGACTCACATTAGGGCTCGTACTAGTGCTTAAGTGAAACTCTGCATTGACTCACATTACGGCTCGTACTAGTGCTTAAGTGAAACTCTGCATTGACTCACATTAGCGCTCGTAGTGGTGCTTAAGTGAAACTCTGCATTGACTCACATTAGCGCTCGTAGTGGTGCTTAAGTGAAACTCTGCATTGACTCACATTAGCGCTCGAAGTGGTGCTTAAGTGAAACTCTGCGTTGACTCACATTAGCGCTCGTACTGCTGCTTAAGTGAAACTCTGCATTGACTCACATTAGGGCTCGTACTAGTGATTAAGTGAAACTCTGCGTTGACCCACATTAGGGCTCGTACTACTGCTTAAGTGAAACTCTGCGTTGACTCACATTAGGGCTCGTACTAGTGCTTAAGTGAAACTCTGCATTGACTCACATTAGGGCTCGTACTAGTGTTTAAGTGAAACTCTGCATTGACTCACATTAGCGCTCGTAGTGGTGCTTAAGTGTAACTCTGCATTGACTCACATTAGCGCTCGTACTAGTGCTTAAGTGAAACTCTGCGTTGACCCACATTAGGCCTCGTACTACTGCTTAAGTGAAACTCTGCCTTGACTCACATTAGGGCTCGTACTAGTGCTTAAGTGAAACTCTGCATTGACTCACATTAGGGCTCGTACTAGTGTTTATGTTAAAATCTGCATTGACTCACATTAGGGCTCGTACTAGTGCTTAAGTGAAACTCTGCATTGACTCACATTAGGGCTCGTACTAGTGCTTGAACGAAACTCTGCATTGACTCACATTAGCGCTCGTACTAGTGCTTAAGTGAAACTCTGCATTGACTCACATTAGGGCTCATAGTGGTGCTTCAGTGAAACTCTGCATTGACTCACATTAGCGCTCGTAGTGGTGCTTAAGTGAAACTCTGCATTGACTCACATTAGCGCTCGTACTAGTGCTTAAGTGAAACTCTGCGTTGACTCACATTAGGGCTCATACTAGTGCTTAAGTTTAACTCTGCATTGACTCACATTAGGGCTCGTAGTGATGCTTAAGTGAAACTCTGCATTGACTCACATTAGGGCTCGTAGTATTGCTTAAGTGAAACTCTGCATTGACTCACATTAGGGCTCGTACTAGTGCTTAAGTGAAACTGTACATTGACTCACATTAGGGCTCGTACTAGTGCTTAAGTGAAATTCTGCATTGACTCACATTAGGCCTCGTACTAGTGCTTAAGTGAAACTCTGCATTGACTCATATTAGCGCTCGTAGTGGTGCTTAAGTGAAACTCTGCATTGACTCACATTAGGGCTCGTAGTGGTGCTTAAGTTAAACTCTGCATTGACTCGCATTAGGGCTCGTAGTGATGCTTAAGTGAAACTTTGCATTGACTCACATTAGGGCTCGTACTACTGCTTAAGTGAAACTCTGCATTGACTCACATTAGGGCTCGTACTAGTGCTTAAGTGAAACTCTGCATTGACTCACATTAGGGCTCGTACTAGTGCTTAAGTGAAACTCTGCATTGACTCACATTAGGGCTCGTACTAGTGCTTAAGTGAAGCTCTGCATTGACTCACATTAGGGCTCGTAGTGGTGCTTAAGTGAAACTCTGCATTGACTCACATTAGGGCTCGTACTAGTGCTTAAGTGAAACTGTACATTGACTCACATTAGGGCTCGTACTAGTGCTTAAGTGAAACTCTGCATTGACTCACATTAGGCCTCGTACTAATGCTTAAGTGAAACTTTACATTGACTCATATTAGCGCTCGTAGTGGTGCTTAAGTGAAACTCTGCATTGACTCACATTAGGGCTCGTAGTGGTGCTTAAGTGAAACTCTGCATTGACTCACATTAGGGCTCGTAGTGATGCTTAAGTGAAACTTTGCATTGACTCACATTAGGGCTCGTACTACTGCTTAAGTGAAACTCTGCATTGACTCACATTAGGGCTCGTGCTAGTGCTTAAGTGAAACTCTGCATTGACTCACATTAGGGCTCGTACTAGTGCTTAAGTGAAACTCTGCATTGACTCACATTAGGGCTCGTACTAGTGCTTAAGTGAAACTCTGCATTGACTCACATTAGGGCTCGTACTAGTGCTTAAGTGAAACTGTACATTGACTCACATTAGGGCTCGTACTAGTGCTTAAGTGAAACTCTGCATTGACTCACATTAGGCCTCGTACTAGTGCTTAAGTGAAACTCTGCATTGACTCATATTAGCGCTCGTAGTGGTGCTTAAGTGAAACTCTGCATTGACTCATATTAGTGCTCGTACTAGTGCTTAAGTGAAACTGTACATTGACTCACATTACGGCTCGTACTAGTGCTTAAGTGAAACTCTGCATTGACTCACATTAGGCCTCGTACTAGTGCTTAATTGAAACTCTGCATTGACTCATATTAGCGCTCGTAGTGGTGCTTAAGTGAAACTCTGCATTGACTCACATTAGGGCTCGTAGTGGTGCTTAAGTGTAACTCTGCATTGACTCGCATTAGGGCTCGTAGTGATGCTTAAGTGAAACTTTGCATTGACTCACATTAGGGCTCGTACTACTGCTTAAGTGAAACTCTGCATTGACTCACATTAGGGCTCGTACTAGTGCTTAAGTGAAACTCTGCATTGACTCACATTAGGGCTCGTACTAGTGCTTAAGTGAAACTCTGCATTGACTCACATTAGGGCTCGTACTAGTGCTTAAGTGAAACTCTGCATTGATTCACATTAGGGCTCGTACTAGTGCTTAAGTGAAACTCTGCATTGACTCACATTAGGGCTCGTACTAGTGCTTAAGTGAAACTGTACATTGACTCACATTAGGCCTCGTACTAGTGCTTAAGTGAAACTCTGCATTGACTCATATTAGCGCTCGTAGTGGTGCTTAAGTGAAACTCTGCATTGACTCACATTAGGGCTCGTACTACTGCTTAAGCGAAACTCTGCATTGACTCGCATTAGGGCTCGTAGTGATGCTTAAGTGAAACTTTGCATTGACTCACATTAGGGCTCGTACTACTGCTTAAGTGAAACTCTGCATTGACTCACATTAGGGCTCGTACTACTGCTTAAGTGAAACTCTGCATTGACTCACATTAGGGCTCGTACTAGTGCTTAAGTGAAACTCTGCATTGACTCACATTAGGGCTTGCAGTGGTGCTTAAGTGAAACTCTGCATTGACTCACATTAGGGCTAGTACCAGTGCTTAAGTGAAACTGTACCTTGACTCACATTAGGGCTCGTACTATTGCTTAAGTGAAACTCTGCATTGATTCACATTAGGGCTCGTACTAGTGCTTAAGTGAAACTCTGCATTGATTCACATTAGGGCTCGTACTAGTGCTTAAGTGAAACTCTGCATTGACTCACATTTGGGCTCGTACTAGTGCTTAAGTGAAACTGTACATTGACTCACATTAGGGCTCGTACTAGTGCTTAAGTGAAACTCTGCATTGACTCACATTAGGCCTCGTACTAGTGCTTAAGTGAAACTCTGCATTGACTCATATTAGCGCTCGTAGTGGTGCTTAAGTGAAACTCTGCATTGACTCACATTAGGGCTCGTACTAGTGCTTAAGTGAAACTGTACATTGACTCACATTAGTGCTCGTACTAGTGCTTAAGTGAAACTCTGCATTGACTCACATTAGGCCTCGTACTAGTGCTTAAGTGAAACTCTGCATTGACTCATATTAGCGCTCGTAGTGGTGCTTAAGTGAAACTCTGCATTGACTCACATTAGCGCTCGTAGTGGTGCTTAAATGAAACTCTGCATTGACTCACATTAGCGCTCGTACTGCTGCTTAAGTGAAACTCTGCACCGACTCACATTAGCACTCGTGGTGGTGCTTAAGTGAAACTCTGCATTGACTCACATTAGCGCTCGTAGTGGTGCTTAAGTGAAACTCTGCATTGACTCACATTAGCGCTCGTACTAGTGCTTAAGTGAAACTTTGCATTGACTCATATTAGCGCTCGTAGTGGTGCTTAAGTGAAACTCTGCATTGACTCACGTTAGCGCTCGTAGTGGTGCTTAAGTGAAACTCTGCATTGACTCACATTAGCGCTCGTAGTGGTGCTTAAGTGAAACTCTGCGTTGACTCACATTAGCGCTCGTACTGCTGCTTAAGTGAAACTCTGCATTGACTCACATTAGGGCTCGTACTAGTGCTTAAGTTAAACTCTGCGTTGACCCAGATTAGGGCTCGTACTACTGCTTAAGTGAAACTCTGCGTTGACTCACATTAGGGCTCGTACTAGTGCTTAAGTGAAACTCTGCATTGACTCACATTAGGCCTCGTACTAGTGTTTAAGTGAAACTCTGCATTGACTCACATTAGCGCTCGTAGTGGTGCTTAAGTGAAACTCTGCATTGACTCACATTAGCGCTCGTACTAGTGCTTAAGTGAAACTCTGCGTTGACCCACATTAGGGCTCGTACTACTGCTTAAGTGAAACTCTGCGTTGACTTACATTAGGGCTCGTACTAGTGCTTAAGTGAAATTCTGCATTGACTCACATTAGGGCTCGTACTTGTGTTTAAGTGAAACTCTGCGTTGACTCACATTAGGGCTCGTACTAGTGCTTAAGTGAAACTCTGCATTGACTGACATTAGGGCTCGTACTAGTGCTTAAGTGAAACTCTGCATTGACTCACATTAGCGCTCGTACTAGTGCTTAAGTGAAACTCTGCATTGGCTCACATTAGGGCTCGTAGTGGTGCTTCAGTGAAACTCTGCATTGACTCACATTAGCGCTCGTAGTGGTGCTTAAGTGAAACTCTGCATTGACTCACATTAGCGCTCGTACTAGTGCTTAAGTGAAACTCTGCGTTGACTCACATTAGGGCTCATACTAGTGCTTAAGTGAAACTCTGCATTGACTCACATTAAGGCTCGTAGTGATGCTTAAGTGAAACTCTGCATTGACTCACATTAGGGCTCGTACTAGTGCTTAAGTGAAACACTGCATTGACTCACATTAGGGCTCGTAGTGATGCTTAAGTGAAACTTTGCATTGACTCACATTAGGGCTCGTACTACTGCTTAAGTAAAACTCTGCATTGACTCACATTAGGGCTCGGACTAGTGCTTAAGTGAAACTCTGCATTGACTCACATTAGGACTCGTACTAGTGTTTAAGTGAAACTCTGCATTGACTCACATTAGGGCTCGTACTAGTGCTTAAGTGAAACTCTGTATTGACTCACATTAGGGTCGCAGTGGTGCTTAAGTGAAACTCTGCATTGACTCACATTAGGGCTCGTAGTGATGCTTAAGTGAAACTTTGCATTGACTCACATTAGGGCTCGTAGTGGTGCTTAAGTGAAACTCTGCATTGACTCACATTAGGCCTCGTACTAGTGCTTAAGTGAAACTCTGCATTGACTCACATTAGGGCTCGCAGTGGTGCTTAAGTGAAACTCTGCATTGACTCACATTAGGGCTCGTACTAGTGCTTAAGTGAAACTGTACCTTGACTCACATTAGGGCTCGTACTAGTGCTTAAGTGAAACTCTGCATTGATTCACATTAGGGCTCGTACTAGTGCTTAAGTGAAACTCTGCATTGATTCACATTAGGGCTCGTACTAGTGCTTAAGTGAAACTCTGCATTGACTCACATTAGGGCTCGTACTAATGCTTAAGTGAAACTGTACATTGACTCACATTAGGGCTCGTACTAGTGCTTAAGTGAAACTCTGCATTGACTCACATTAGGCCTCGTACTAGTGCTTAAGTGAAACTCTGCATTGACTCATATTAGCGCTCGTAGTGGTGCTTAAGTAAACTCTGCATTGACTCACATTAGGGCTCGTACTAGTGCTTAAGTGAAACTGTACATTGACTCACATTAGGGCTCGTACTAGTGCATAAGTGAAACTCTGCATTGACTCACATTAGGCCTCGTACTAGTGCTTAAGTGAAACTCTGCATTGACTCATATTAGCGCTCGTAGTGGTGCTTAAGTGAAACTCTGCATTGACTCACATTAGGGCTCGTAGTGTTGCTTAAGTGAAACTCTGCATTGACTCGCATTAGGGGTCGTAGTGATGCTTAAGTGAAACTTTGCATTGACTCACATTAGGGCTCGTACTACTGCTTAAGTGAAACTCTGCATTGACTCACATTAGGGCTCGTACTAGTGCTTAAGTGAAACTCTGCATTGACTCACATTAGGGCTCGTACTAGTGCTTAAGTGAAACTCTGCATTGACTCACATTAGGGCTCGTACTAGTGCTTAAGTGAAACTCTGCATTGATTCACATTAGGGCTCGTACTAGTGCTTAAGTGAAACTCTGCATTGACTCACATTAGGGCTCGTACTAGTGCTTAAGTGAAACTGTACATTGACTCTTATTAGGGCTCGTACTAGTGCTTAAGTGAAACTCTGCATTGACTCACATTAGGCCTCGTACTAGTGCTTAAGTGAAACTCTGCATTGACTCATATTAGCGCTCGTAGTGGTGCTTAAGTGAAACTCTGCATTGACTCACATTAGGGCTCGTAGTGGTGCTTAAGTGAAACTCTGCATTGACTCGCATTAGGGCTCGTAGTGATGCTTAAGTGAAACTTTGCATTGACTCACATTAGGGCTCGTACTACTGCTTAAGTGAAACTCTGCATTGACTCACATTAGGGCTCGTACTACTGCTTAAGTGAAACTCTGCATTGACTCACATTAGGGCTCGTACTAGTGCTTAAGTGAAACTCTGCATTGACTCACATTAGGGCTCGCAGTGGTGCTTAAGTGAAACTCTGCATTGACTCACATTAGGGCTCGTACTAGTGCTTAAGTGAAACTGTACCTTGACTCACATTAGGGCTCGTACTAGTGCTTAAGTGAAACTCTGCATTGATTCACATTAGGGCTCGTACTAGTGCTTAAGTGAAACTCTGCATTGATTCACATTAGGGCTCGTACTAGTGCTTAAGTGAAACTCTGCATTGACTCACATTAGTTCTCGTACTAGTGCTTAAGTGAAACTGTACATTGACTCACATAAGGGCTCGTACTAGTGCTTAAGTGAAACTCTGCATTGACTCACATTAGGCCTCGTACTAGTGCTTAAGTGAAACTCTGCATTGACTCATATTAGCGCTCGTAGTGGTGCTTAAGTGAAACTCTGCATTGACTCACATCAGGGCTCGTACTAGTGCTTAAGTGAAACTGTACATTGACTCACATTAGGGCTCATACTAGTGCTTAAGTGAAACTCTGCATTGACTCACATTAGGCCTCGTACTAGTGCTTAAGTGAAACTCTGCATTGACTCATATTAGCGCTCGTAGTGGTGCTTAAGTGAAACTCTTCATTGACTCACATTAGGGCTCGTAGTGGTGCTTAAGTGAAACTCTGCATTGACTCGTATTAGGGCTCGTAGTGATGCTTAAGTGAAACTTTGCATTGACTCACATTAGGGCTCGTACTACTGCTTAAGTGAAACTCTGCATTGACTCACATTAGGGCTCGTACTAGTGCTTAAGTGAAACTCTGCATTGACTCACATTAGGGCTCGTACTAGTGCTTAAGTGAAACTCTGCATTGACTCACATTAGGGCTCGTACTAGTGCTTAAATGAAACTCTGCATTGATTCACATTAGGGCTCGTACTAGTGCTTAAGTGAAACTCTGCATTGACTCACATTAGGGCTCGTACTAGTGCTTAAGTGAAACTGTACATTGACTCACATTAGGGCTCGTACTAGTGCTTAAGTGAAACTCTGTATTGACTCACATTAGGGCTCGTAGTGGTGCTTAAGTGAAACTCTGCATTGACTCACATTAGGGCTCGTAGTGATGCTTAAGTGAAACTTTGCATTGACTCACATTAGGGCTCGTACTACTGCTTAAGTGAAACTCTGCATTGACTCACATTAGGCCTCGTACTAGTGCTTAAGTGAAGCTCTGCATTGACTCACATTAGGGCTCGCAGTGGTGCTTAAGTGAAACTCTGCATTGACTCACATTAGGGCTCGTACTAGTGCTTAAGTGAAACTGTACATTGACTCACATTAGGGCTCGTACTAGTGCTTAAGTGAAACTCTGCATTGATTCACATTAGGGCTCGTACTAGTGCTTAAGTGAAACTCTGCATTGATTCACATTAGGGCTCGTACTAGTGCTTAAGTGAAACTCTGCATTGACTCACATTAGGGCTCGTACTAGTGCTTAAGTGAAACTGTACATTGACTCACATTAGGGCTCGTACTAGTGCTTAAGTGAAACTCTGCATTGACTCACATTAGGCCTCGTACTAGTGCTGAAGTGAAACTCTGCATTGACTCATATTAGCGCTCGTAGTGGTGCTTAAGTGAAACTCTGCAGTGACTCACATTAGGGCTCGTACTAGTGCTTAAGTGAAACTGTACATTGACTCACATTAGGGCTCGTACTAGTGCTTAAGTGAAACTCTGCATTGACTCACATTAGGCCTCGTACTAGTGCTTAAGTGAAACTCTGCATTGACTCATATTAGCGCTCGTAGTGGTGCTTAAGTGAAACTCTGCATTGACTCACATTAGGGCTCGTAGTGGTGCTTAAGTGAAACTCTGCATTGACTCGCATTAGGGCTCGTAGTGATGCTTAAGTGAAACTTTGCATTGACTCACATTAGGGCTCGTACTACTGCTTAAGTGAAACTCTGCATTGACTCACATTAGGGCTCGTACTAGTGCTTAAGTGAAACTCTGCATTGACTCACATTAGGGCTCGTACTAGTGCTTAAGTGAAACTCTGCATTGACTCACATTAGGGCTCGTACTAGTGCTTAAGTGAAACTCTGCATTGACTCACATTAGGGCTCGTACTAGTGCTTAAGTGAAACTCTGCATTGACTCACATTAGGGCTCGTACTAGTGCTTAAGTGAAACTGTACATTGACTCACATTAGGGCTCGTACTAGTGCTTAAGTGAAACTCTGCATTGATTCACATTAGGGCTCGTACTAGTGCTTAAGTGAAACTCTGCATTGATTCACATTAGGGCTCGTACTAGTGCTTAAGTGAAACTCTGCATTGACTCACATTAGGGCTCGTACTAGTGCTTAAGTGAAACTGTACATTGACTCACATTAGGGCTCGTACTAGTGCTTAAGTGAAACTCTGCATTGACTCACATTAGGCCTCGTACTAGTGCTTAAGTGAAACTCTGCATTGACTCATATTAGCGCTCGTAGTGGTGCTTAAGTGAAACTCTGCATTGACTCACATTAGGGCTCGTAGTGGTGCTTAAGTGAAACTCTGCATTGACTCGCATTAGGGCTCGTAGTGATGCTTAAGTGAAACTTTGCATTGACTCACATTAGGGCTCGTACTACTGCTTAAGTGAAACTCTGCATTGACTCACATTAGGGCTCGTACTAGTGCTTAAGTGAAACTCTGCATTGACTCACATTAGGGCTCGTACTAGTGCTTAAGTGAAACTCTGCATTGACTCACATTAGGGCTCGTACTAGTGCTTAAGTGAAACTCTGCATTGACTCACATTAGGGCTCGTAGTGGTGCTTAAGTGAAACTCTGCATTGACTCACATTAGGGCTCGTACTAGTGCTTAAGTGAAACTGTACATTGACTCACATTAGGGCTCGTACTAGTGCTTAAGTGAAACTCTGCATTGACTCACATTAGGCCTCGTACTAATGCTTAAGTGAAACTTTACATTGACTCATATTAGCGCTCGTAGTGGTGCTTAAGTGAAACTCTGCATTGACTCACATTAGGGCTCGTAGTGGTGCTTAAGTGAAACTCTGCATTGACTCACATTAGGGCTCGTAGTGATGCTTAAGTGAAACTTTGCATTGACTCACATTAGGGCTCGTACTACTGCTTAAGTGAAACTCTGCATTGACTCACATTAGGGCTCGTACTAGTGCTTAAGTGAAACTCTGCATTGACTCACATTAGGGCTCGTACTAGTGCTTAAGTGAAACTCTGCATTGACTCACATTAGGGCTCGTACTAGTGCTTAAGTGAAACTCTGCATTGACTCACATTAGGCCTCGTACTAGTGCTTAAGTGAAACTCTGCATTGACTCACATTAGGGCTCGTAGTGGTGCTTAAGTGAAACTCTGCATTGACTCACATTAGCGCTCGTAGTGGTGCTTAAGTGAAACTCTGCATTGACGCACATTAGCGCTCGTAGTGGTGCTTAAGTGAAACTCTGCATTGACTCACATTAGGCCTCGTACTAGTGCTTAAGTGAAACTCTGCATTGACTCACATTAGCGCTTATAGTGGTAGGAAATGGCGAACTGCTAATCTAATCGACCGGATAACGATGATTAAGAAAAGGATTGTAATTTTAGGAATAAATAAAGAATAATATATTCTCAAACTTTATACTATGTTTTTAACCTAAAATTCGTAGCTCATATCCCGAGGGTGTTTTCAACATTGAGTTGCTTGCTTGAAGGAAAGGCTGCGGCTAAGAGAGGGGTAAAACGATCTCTGTTATTTTTATTAAATTATTAATGCAGTGTCTTTCAGTGAATCTCCATGCCATAATAGCCGACCGAGTATGTTTCTGTTTTTGTTTTGTCATTTGTTTAATCTATTCCTGTTCCTTGCCAATCAGTGGCTTTTAAAATCAGATAGACTAACACGCGGTGCTAGTGTGCGTTCCTCAAATTGAAGCGGAGTCAGCTGTATACAGTTTATACTTGGTTACTACTGAAAGTAAAGAAAAGGCGATAGCGTGAGTGGGCGCCATGAATCATGTGTGTAACTCTTCTCGAATTAAATGGTACAACTTCCGCCCTTTTAAGACTTATTTTATTCGTTCAAAGTAAGGATATCACACCACAACCCTCAAACGTATACGCCAAAGCACAGAAAAATATTATTTTTTCAGAAATTATTAGAGTTACGAAGAAAATTAATATAAAGATTTTCTGGCAGTTCGAATTTTACGTACACCTGCTCTACTCCGGTGTTTAATAGGACTAACCGTTCAGGCAGTTTAATCTCTTTTAAGGGTTACAGATGTACGTTTTCCCAATTGCTTCACATCTTCTTTCGTTACATAGCAAACTTAAGAGATAGTGTCATAGTAAATCACAGAAAATCAACCTTTTCTGGAATACTGTTAGAATTGCGAACGAAATCGAATTTTAAGTATACTTGCTGACTGCATTATTTAATGAAGGACTAACCGTTTAGCAGGGTATTCACTTTTAAGGGTTCCAGACGTACATTTTACTATGACTTGCTTCACATTTTATTTCCCTGCAGGGCACCCTTAAAGTACATTGTAATAGTAAGTAGCCTATATGTTAACCGAAGGTTCCAGTCGCATGCTTGCCAAATTTGAGCATGGTCCGTCAAACCGTTTCTGCGTGAAATAAACTAAGACAGAGAGACAGAGGATAAAGTATGCGCTAAAACTCAGCAAAACATGTTTTCTCGTTAAACTATTAGCCTTTTTACTGGAGAATCGAATTTCAAGTACACTTGGAGCGATCCAGTGCTCAATAGGACTAAGCGTTTAGGCAACGTATTCAATTTTAACGGTCTCAAGCGTACGCTTTCCTCTGACTTGCTTCACGTTTACTTTCCCTACATAGCACTTAAAATATAGCGTGATAGTAAGTAGTCCGTGTTAACGAAAGGTGGCTACAAGCTTGCGCAATTTAAACTCCATCAGTCAAGTAGTTTTTAAGTGAAAAAACCCCACAAGCACACAAACATAGCTTTGATATCCATGGATCATACATAGCCCATGCTACCCGGCATGATATTATCTTTCAAATGGTGAAATAAATTTCAAAATCGGTCCATCAGTTTCTGATTTTACCCGTTACAGGCAAACAAACTCACAGTTTCTCTTTATATATTATTATCTATAGATTTATGTTGAACTAGCTCTATAGCATATGCATACCGTTCATATAAAGAATCTCAAGTCACTGTACATTCGATAGGGTGCATATAAAAATATAGTCGATTACAAAATGAACCTTTCATGTCACGGAATTTCCTTATGAGAGTAGAACACCTCGAGAAGGGAACAAATACTAGCCACTATCAACGAGTTGTTCCGCCTTCTTTATTTCTTGCATAAGCTTGTATCATTTCGATCTGCGCTAAACATGGCCTCTGGGTCCTTGGGTGCTCTTATAAATACAATAAAGCTGGTGAAAGCCAAGCCTCAGGGCTATAAACTGCAATGAACGTGATCAGGTTTAATGAGAGTTTTCTGTTGCTGGAGGAGTTATTCAAACGGACTTGATAAGTGAAAGTTCTGAGAGACGGCTGAGAAAGATAATAAACGTGTACTGGAGGACATATTGGTGTCCATGTTCCTTGATGCAAGAACATTAACCAGAAATACAACACAACGTTGAATGGGGTCTATAGCCTCCTTTTCTTCTTCTATCTTCTGTCTTAATCTGTTTACCCTCCAGGGTTGGCTTTTCCCTCGGACTCAACGAGGGATCCCACCTCTACCGCCTCAAGGACAGTGTCCTGGAGCTTCAGACTTTGGGTCGGGGATACAACTGGGGAGAATGACCAGTACCTCGCCCAGGCGCCCTCACCTGCTATGCTGAACAGGGGCCTTGCGGAGGGATGGGAAGATTGGAAGGGATAGACAAGGAATAGGGAAGGAAGCGGCCGTGGCCTTAAGTGAGGTAGGCCTACCATCCCGGTATTTTCCTGGAGGAGAAGTGGGAAACCACGGAAAACAACTTCCTGGATGGCTGAGGTGGGAATCGAACCCACCTCTACTCATTTGACCTTCCGAGGCTGAGTGGACCCCGTACCACTTTTCAAATTTCGTGGCAGAGCCGGGAATCGAACCCGGACCTCCGGGGGTGGCAGCTAATCACGCTAACCACTACACCACAGAGGCGGACGCCTCCTTTTCTGAGATTTACTAACCTTCCTCCATAATTGTTATTGTCACTATAACTGTTATTCGTTTAACATACCTTGGTGACTGGTATTAAGTAACTCTGGGCCAGGATGAAAAGCTCATATGGTGGAGCGCTGGCCTTCTGAGCTCAAGTTGGCGAGTTCGACCCTGGCCCCGTCTATCGGTATTTGAAGGTTCTCAAATATGTGAGCCTCAAGTAGATTTATTTGTACTGAATAACTCCTAAGAGTTATATTGGTGATATCTGACGCCATATCTTTTTAGTTTCGACTCACAATCAGTTAATTTATAACTGTTAGGTTCTTCAGTCTGCCGAAATTAACTTTGAGTAAATAATTTATAAACTACCTGAACGAGAAAACATATGGTAACAGAATTGTTGTTGTGTATATTGGGTATTCAGCCCGAAGGCTGGTTTGAGCCTCTGCAGCTCCGCCAACAGCTGTCATAAATAACCTAGACGTCACTGAAGAGGCGTACTAGGGAAATGAGGAGTGAGGTAGTTTCCCGTTGTTTTCCTCACCGAGCCAGCCGTTGCTATTACATATCAGTCTGCCAAGCCCACTGAAATGCACGCACCAACCGACGCTATGAGCGATATTTTCACACCATTCATAACAGGGACTGGCTGCATAAGGAATGGTGTTACTAGCATCGCTCATACCATGGTCACTTTCATATTGTCAAACCCAAGGATGAGACTGAGACCGGTCAATGAAAGTAACAAATTTGATACAGCCCATACCAGAAGACGTAGTGCACTGTAAACACTACATCTCGCCAGCAAGGGCATGGTAACAGAATTACACCTGCAAAATATTAAAAATTTTTTTTTTACAATTTGCTCTACGTTGCACCGACACTGATAGGTCTTATGACGACGATGGGACAGGAAAGAGCTAGGAGTGTGAAAGAAGCGGCCGTGGACTTAATTAAGGTACAGCCCCAGTATTTGCCTGGTGTGAAAATGGGAAACTACGGAAAGCCATCTTCAGGGCTGCCGACAGTGGGTTTCGAACCCACTATCTCCCGCACTTAAACGACTGCAGCTATCGAGCTCGGTATCCTGCAAAAGAAACAACTTAATTAAAATAGAATGGCGTGTTTCGTTCTTAAAAGAACATCAGATTCTATCAAATTACATCCAAATGTTTAGAAAGAAATATTTCCGTTTATTTCTGTTTAAATACTTAGGAAATTGAAGTCTGGAACTTATCTTAAAGATGTCCTCCTTTGATTCTACTCCAGCATTTCCTGCGAGGTTTTTGTAAAACTCCTAAGAAACAAAATTTCAGCTCCTGTCGTCCCGCAAACCGTGAAAGTAATTAGTGGGACATAAAACCAATGACATCATTTATTCAGAGACTCTAAAATTCTGTCCAGAAATGAGCACACTCAATAGTCCATCGACTTCTTGTAAGACAATCACCCTTGCAGTTTTAGGAATTCCTAGTTGAATGTATTCAGGTTCACGGACCTTTCTGGATTCTTAAATATATGTTTGGATAGCATGAGATCCCCGCAGACAAGTAACATTGGATATGGTCAGCACTCGGATTGGCAGACTGTGTGCTGCTGGCAGGAAGAGGAGTGGAAATGAATTGGTCATCTAAACTGCGACTGTGAGTGGACGATCATTGGTTTCCTCGCGTTGCTCAGGGCATTGACTAGATTACCGCCGTCCAGCCATCGTTATAAAAATACATTACCGGTACTCTATTGAGAATATGTGACATTTCGTGTGGACGATAACTATCTCAGAAAGAAAGAGAATAGAAAGTTTTGAAATATGGTGTTACAGAATGCTGAAGGCGAGACGGTTAGATCGAATCACGAGTGAAGAGATGCCCAATAGAATTGGTGAGAGAAGATCTATTTGGCGAAATTTGACGAGAAGAAGCGTTAGAATGACAGGATACATGTTAAGACACTCAGAACTTGTTAAGTTGGTTTTTGAGGGAAGTGAAGGCTTTAATAACGATAGGCGTAGACCCAGATATGTATATGACAAGCAGATTAGAGAATATGTAGGATGGAAATGAAAATGAATTGGAAAGGTTAGCTCAGGAAGGGGGGCATGGAGAATTGCATCAAACCAGTTTATGGAATGGTAACTCAGACAACAACATATTAGTTGAATACATGGAAACGATAAATTCCATTTTATCCCTTCAATATAATCACTGGCTAACTTCTACATCTTCCGACGAATGTACGGCAGTCGTAGAATGCCGTCAGCGAGACGGTTTCGATTGATCTGAGAGATGGAACATTATATTTCTTGGAGCACTGATCGAATATAAGGAAATCTGATGCCTCGAAGAGGTTCTTTCAGCTGAGGGAACAAATAAAAGTCATAAGGACTCATGTTCAGGTGGATGTTCCAAGATTTCTCAGCGTCACCTGCGCAACACGGTAATCACTGCTTCCGCCGCATGGCAACGCACATTGTCATGCAAAATGTGAGAGCACTTCCTTCTCATCCCTACCACTTTTCTATCACATGGTCACCGAAAAGAAAATGGCAAAATATTGCTCTAACTATTTTCTATTAGTAAGTGGTAGGGATTCTTATCTACAGAGGAAGTGAACTGTTCCCAAAATCGTGACCATTCTTCTATGTCTGTTTTAAAGGACTGCATTTTAATTGTGGGTAGTTTATTGCGGTATGTAGTGGTTGTCGTGTTATTGGGTACTGACCACGTGACGTTGAAGTTCTCAATTGGTCATCGATAACGCTCGTGAGTCTCTGATCACGTTTGGCTGAGTCGATATGCTCTTCACATTTTCCGCGTCCGACGCGAATGCATTGTCGGAGAACAATGCATGAACTGCATCATCTGATGCAACGAGTTGATCGAACATGTCTTGAAGGCGCAGTCGATAGTGTTTAAGATCATCGAAAGGAGTCGTGACCGTGAAGCTATTAATTGTTGAGTAAATCGTGTAGCAATAGTTCCCTCTCTAGTGCCCTTTCTTTTTAAATGGTTTAATTTATTAGAAACAATATCTATTATGGCGAATGTATATGATTAGCCAGATGCAGATTATTATGTTGAACAGAAGTATTTATTCTGTTTTAAGAAGTATTTAATTCTTGAGGAGTGAAAATATTTATTCCTAGGACGAGAAATATTCTGTCTAATCCTTCGATGCTGCTGTTTGACTTGACGATTCACGATGCGTAAAAATTCCACTATGGCTGCGTTGAGAACCAACAATGTGACGTGCTATAATTCACACGTTTTTTTAACTGAATGAAGATCTGCACAATTTTCAGTTGACCTTCCAAGCCAAGTAACAGACAGTCTATAGCAAGGCAAGCACATGCAGATGATAACGAAAATTACAATAAAGCAGTTCCGCAATTGGTCACTCTACCTGCATGAAGTTCACAAGTTGTGTTTTCCTTCATAGAGTCTTAATTACTTATCGGTGTGTTCTAGTAAGATAATCCCTACGTCTGTTTTCTCTGAGATTACATTCGCGTGATTTTCCTAACTATTTTCATGGGTTTTGGTACCAAAAAATGAGAATAGTTCAGTATTAAGGACAACACAAGCCGTAGCAACCGCTCACCGTCATGTTCATTCATTCATAACATTGTATATAAAGATATATCACACTCGCACAAACAACAAAGAAGTCTTGACTTATGCTTTGGAATTCATATGGGACAACCTGAAGAAAAAATATTTGAAACTATTAGAAAGTGTCAAAGCAAGAAATTTGAAAAAGGCTATGAATCTCTCAAAATTCACCCCTTCCTGCCTGGTGTATATCCTGGCCCAACAGGAATACTACATTGAAGAACTCCGCTTGCAGTTGCACCTGCCATCTGCTGAGGCCCATCAACAATGATTGCACGAGCTGCAAGAGGTAAGGTAAAGGTGTATTCTTCCCGAAGGCAGGTCCGAACCTCCGCGGAGGTGTACCTGAGCCGGAGTTTACGTGCGGTAGGGTGGCCAGTTCCTTTCCTCTTCTCCATTCCCTTTCCCCCCACCAACAACGCGTGGCAACCCATAGAATTATATTGACCACGCCCAATGTTGCTTAACTTCGGAGATCTCGCGGGATCCGGTGTTTCAACACGGCTACGGTCATAGCTGCAAGAGAAATGGAAGGAAATATGGGCCGATTTCTATGCGACCGACGCAACGATGTCATCTGACTGGATGGACTCAAATTACGAGCTGTGACATGTAGTGACCCATTTTGTGGTTCATGGGTTTCGCCATAGAGTGTGTAGCATGAAGAAGTTCCACGTCCCGGATATACAGTATCGGTGAACTATGCGGACGGCCACGTGACAGATATCACGTACTGTGGTGTAACCGAAGCAGTTCCTCTCTAAAAACGTTCTGTGAAAATGAATTATTTCATGCACATTGTGCGAAATTCTGCATTATTTATTATTATTATTATTATTATTATTATTATTATTATTATTATTATTATTATTATTATTATTATTACCGTGTTTTTGCGGTAGGTAGAGGTGAAAGAAGGTGCGGGCTTGAACGGGTCTCCAACTACGGAATCAAAGTTAATGTAAAATTTAACAAGGTTATATTTTCTTTTCAAAATTAAGAAATAACAAGTACGGCAGGTACAGAGTAGCAAGGCAACAAAAGGTGCAATTACAGTATTTTCAGTATTTGGGCTTCGAGCCCCGAATTCACACTTCTAGGGCAATTAGCCCAACTTTACTCCAAAATAAGTTTTACCAGAGGGGCAGAAAACCCCATTCATGTTCAGGAGCACTTGCTCCAAATTACACAGAAAATCCTCCTCGAGGCATACAACACTCAATTTTCAAGAAAGAGCCACTCGCTCTCAAACTTTAAGCCTCTCAAAGGCCACACCAAACTCCACCTTCAAGTTGTCCTCTCAGGACATAGACACAGGGGTAAAATACCCAACCTACTGAGGTTTGTTAAGTGAAAAAGGTTAATTACATGACCTCTAAAATAACAATTTGAGAGGAGGCGATCTGCACTCTTAATGTATTTGTTTTAAAACCTAATTTGGCTCTAGGCCACTGATGCAAGGGCTAATCCCATACTACAGAGGTGACTTTAGAAAAGAACAATTTACATTACATTAAGGAAGAATCGGTTGTGAGAAATAAGTTCACCTCAAAGCAATATGAGTGGGAGCTCGAGAGGGTTAAGCACTCTCTATCCCGAAATGCAGTTTAAAGATAGAATAGATACGAAGGATCTTTACATTTTAAGGAAGGTTACATTATGGAAAAATTTCGGACCCGCCCCGAGAGTTAAACTGCTGAGCTAGCAAAGAAAGAAGTTATTAATCGGCCATTACCTTGTTGTTGACCGCTGCCGAAGAAAGAGGCGCTTCCCGCCCCCTGCTATGTACTTTACACACTGAAAGATGGTACAGAAGTGGCGCAGAGACCCAAAAATCAGCAGTTTATATACTCTCGCGGAAAGTTCGAGGCGTGTTAGGGAAGAAAACACCCGCCCACAATCACTTTATTGGTTAGGGATACGCAGCATATTCAAGTTGGGGGAAAATACATCAGATTGGTCAGAAATTAATTAAAGAAATTCGGGATTGGCTGAATACAAAACAAGGGGAAAGAGAGGGGTATACAGCCAACTTAAACAATAACAGAAAGAAATTTAACAAGAAACAAACTTTTGAAATAAAAATTTCTCCAAAAAACAGTTCTTTCACATCGCACTAGGGTGCACCATTGTAGTTTTTCAGTAGTGTCGTCTAGAAGAGAAAGTTCACACTTCTTACTACCGGTAAAACAAAAATACATCAAAAGTGGCACAGTTCAAAAACTCCAAAATTTCCAAGTAGTGACATCTTCTGAGAAACTTGCAAATTAATACCGTCGATAAAGTTCAGACTTCCTCCAGCAGAGGAGTTTCAACCGGCGCACATTTTAAATTAGCGGCGTGGAGGTGTACCGCCCGGTACAGACCTCGCCCCCCAAAAGTTCCTCCCAGGGGTAACACAGAAGAACATAAACTTTTGTTTGAAAATAAGGTTCAAGTTTTGATGTTGATATGGAGATTAATTGCAGAAGTATTTATAAGATTTTCTTAATGTGGTTTGATTCAGTTACAAAATTTTTGTTGTAACAGGTGAAGTAAAGTCTTTATGTTTGTAGAAGTTGAATTCAGAAGGAAAACTTTAGTTTTTAAAGTTGAGGAAAATTTTCAAAGTCCACCAAATTTTGCTGTTGAATTCCCAAGAAAAGGTAGTAAAGTTGAACTGGAATGTCCATATAACTGGATATGTACTTCAAACGTTGATGATTTTAACGGCCACCCAGCCGCCACTGCTTGCGTTCAGAGGAGGCCGCCCGGGCCCCTCAAGTACCCTGAGATACCGCTCGCCCGCACTATGAGGGGAGCAGAGGTGTTGAAGCACGCCGCGCCCGCGGTGAACATATACAGGCTGCGGGCCAGTAGCAGGTCGTGCGCCGCACATCAGCCTTGGCCGGGAGGAGAGCTCCGGCTCGCCGTGCACATGTCGTCCTCGCTGGGGTCGAGGGGGCCCTTCCTCTATCCCAGACGCGGCGCAGTGCCGCGCGGCTGCGGGGGGCACTGAAACATTAAAGTTAGGCGGCAGAATTTTTGTTGGACCAGAATGATTTCAGGGTACATTCATTGTGGAGAGGTCGAGGGGCCAGCGGCGTGCAGCAATTCATTTCAGATGCGAGCCACTGTGTGTAGTGGAGCAGGAGACGGGAGCGTGGTAATGGCCGTGGTAAGGACAGAATGGCAGTTTAACGGTTCGGGGAAGGTTTGACAAAAATGCTTACATATGAAACAAGATATTATAGAAGGGGCAGAATGCCTCAAAAGTGAAAACTCAAAAAAAAAAAAATATATATAACCTTCATATTCCTTTCAAGATAATATGAGGCAAGTTAGCATAGAAATTATACAGGTTTCACCTGCGACAGGTGAACCCTAAATATCCTCTCGGTGGCTGGATTGCTCAATAACAACGTAACCGGCGTAAGGAAATCGAGAATGACACACGGCCCATGAAATCTGGGGGCAAGCTTGCCCGCGGGAACAAAATTCTTGACCATCACCTGGTCACCTACCTTCAAATGGGTGGGTCTCCGTCCACGATCATACCTTTCCCTAACCTTTTCATGAGACACTTTAAGATTGGCTTTAGCCTTCTTCCAAAGATCTTTAATATTATCCGGATCTATTGTCTCGGGTAGAATGTCACTCAGAGACCAGAGGTTAGAGAGCGGCGTGTTGGGAACGAACTTGAACATCAAAGGAGCTGGAGTAAACTTGTGAGATTCATGAACCGCTGAATTCAAAGCAAAAGCTAACCAATGCAGGGACGTGTCCCACCTGGAATGATCTTCATGATGATAGGCAATAAGCGCGGACCTGAGATTACGATTAACCCGTTCAGCCAGAGAAAGGTTGAGGGTAATAAGCAGAAGTAGTTACATGAGAGATGGACAAGTCAAAACAGAATTTACGAAAAAGATTTGATGTAAACGCCTTAGCATTATCAGACACAATATATTGGCACGGACCAAAAGAAGCAAAAATAGAATTTAGGCAAGTAATGGTGGACTGAGCGGTAGCCAGCTTAGTCGGAAATAACCAGGAAAATCTTGTAAAACCATGTACGCATGCAAAGATGAACTTGTTGGCATTTCCCTTAGACTGGGGGAAGGGTCCTACATAATCAATATACAGGCGTTCCATGGGGCGCGACGCTTGATGCGAAGACAAAAGGCCTACCTTGGTGGACATGGTGGGTTTACTGAGCAAACATGATTTACAAGCTTTTACTAGTTCACGGATTTCACCGTCCATACCCTTCCAGATGAACCTTTCACGAATCTTTTCACGAGTTTTAAAGATTCCAAGATGCCCCCCTAATGGGGTCTCATGATAGTACTTGAAGATCATAGGCACAAGAACAGCTGGAACGACAACCTTCATCATCTTATCATGCCTCGAAGGGCAACATAGAACACCATTCCTCAGAACATAAGGGACAACATGTTCCCCAGAAGAAAGGGTTTCCATTATCGGAGCCAGAGTCGGAACTTCACGTTGGTATTTCTCGATATCCCTAAAGAGCATGGGAGCATCTGTTAAAATGGCATAAACATCAGATAGTATGGACTCGGGAGGTGGTGAACTGTCGACCGTTTCATGGGTCTCGACGTCGTTGGAAAACATACGGCTGAGTCCATCAGCGACAACATTTTCGGTACCTCGGATATGCCTGACATCGAATTGCAAGGCAGAAATACGGATGGCCCAACGGGCTATACGACCCGTACGACGCGGCCTACCTAAGACCCAGCTTAAGGCTTGATTATCTGTCTCCAGGTCGAATTTGACATGTTCCAGATAGAGACGGAACTTTTCTAAGGCAAATAAGACTGCCAAACCTTCGAGCTCATAGATGGAATACTTGGCTTCTTGAGCCGACAAGGTCCTAGATGCATAGGCGATGGGTCGCCTCCCTAGTTCAGTCTCTCGAAGAAGGCCTGCAGCTACTGCTGACGACGACGCGTCGGTTTGGACGATGAATTTCTTTGAGAAATCAGGCATAGCAAGGACAGGGGCATTACAGAGAGCTAATTAAAGATCTTCAAAAGCGGCTTGTTGAGAAGGTCCGCACTCGAATTTGATGCCTTTCCTACGAAGAAGGTTCAAGGGCGCCGCTCTATTAGCAAAGTTAGGAATGAACTTCCTGAAGAAATTCACCATTCCAATGAACCTGGCGATACCTTTGATGTCCTTAGGGGGTTTAAAATCACGAATGGCCTGTGTTCTCGAATGATCGACTGCTACACCATCAGGTGACACAATATGCTCTAGGAATGACATAGAGGGCTTAGCAAAGGCAACCTTGGACAACTTGACAGTTAACCCAGCCTTACGAAGGCGATCGAGAACTTCTCGCAGATGATCTAGATGTTCTTCAAAAGTCTCTGAAAATACGACGACATCATCCAAGTAGTGGTACAAGTACTCAAATTTGATGTCGGAGAAGACCCTATCTAGCAGCCTAGTGAGTACAGCTGCTCCCGTGGGGAGCCCGAACGGCACGCGGTTGTATTCGTATAAATTCCAGTCCGTGGCAAACGCTGTAAGATGTTTAGACTCTTCCGCAAGGGGAATTTGATTGTAGGCCTGATTCAAGTCCAAGATGGTGAAGAACTTGGCCTTACGGAACCATGAGAAACAAGAATGAAGGTCGGGAAGGGGCACAGATTGTAACACCACCTTCCGATTGAGAGCCCTATAATCAATGACAGGCCTGAAGCCCCCCTGGGGTTTCGGGACTAGAAAAATAGGCGACGAATACGCCGACTTAGAGGGCCTAATAATACCATCCTTCAACATCTGATCGATGATTTCTTTCAGAGCCTTCATTTTAGGTGGAGATAGCCTATAAGGTGGAAAACGGACAGGAATTGAATCCGTGACCTCAATTTTGTATTCAATAAGGTCAGTAACACCAAGAGTATCAGAGAACACCTCTGGAAATGACTGACATAATTTACGAATACTATCAGCCTGCTCCTCAGGTAGATGTCTAAGGTCTAACAACATCTCCTCCTGGGTAGGCGAAATAGATGAACATGATACAGAATTTCACTTTAACAAGGGGATTTTACAATTGGACGCAAATTTGAATGTGCACGACTTACTCTGAAGATCGAGCACAAGACCAGTGTGAGAAATGAAGTCTGCTCCCAGTATGATGGGGCAAGGCAAGTGCTTAGCCACAAACAGTTTGATTTTCCATGTAAATTTAAAAATACGAATTTTGACCTGTACAGAACCTAGAATTTCTAATGGAGATGAATTAGCCGAAACATATTGAACAGTAGATGAGCCATAGTCAGGTAGTTTACAAACAGACTTCAATTTTGAATACCATTGATCCGAAATAATTGAACAAACACTGCCTGAATCTAATAGAGCTGTTATTGGTTCATTATTTAACTCAATCTTAAGGAAAGGAACAGGTGCGGGGGTATCCGCCGCAATCCGAAGACATTCTTTGGGGCATTCAAAAGATAGATTTGCAGATTGAATATTCCCTGAATTTACGACCTGTTTGCCAGGGGCTGAGCCTCGGGAAGATGGATTAGTCGACTCAGCCGGAGCCACTAGTCACTTTTGATTGTTGTTGGAAATTGCGCCTGAAGTTGAGCAGGAGGGGGTGCTATTCGAATTAGGACAATTCTTGGCGATATGTGAGAAAGCCCCACATTTAAAACAGCCTTGTGATGAACCAGTTCCATTCCTTGTCCCACTAGACTTGAGCAATGAGCACTTGTTCGGAAGATGGTCGGGCGATCCGCAAGCATAGCATTTACGAGGTGTGACTGGTCGGCGAGGAGGAGGAGGCCGAGGATGACCAAAATAAGGAGGGGGTTCTTTCGCGACACGCAAAGAATCGGCGTATCTAACTCCTTCCTCTGAGACGGCCAATGCTTCAAGTTCAGAGAAGGTTTGCGGGCACGCCGCGAAACACAAATATGACCTATAGGATGGTGAAATTCCTTCTACAATAGCCTGTACAATTTGATCTTCAGGAAAATGAAGAGCAAACACCCTAGTATAAAACTTAATGTCTTGTATGAAATCAGCCAGATTTTCATCCAATCTCTGTACTCGATAATAGTACTTCTGAATCAGAGATGACCTCGCGCGGGCGGGAATAAAATTTGCAAGCAAGTGTGCATGAAAATCTTCAATAGATGACTGTTCAGCTATGGCTCTTACTATTTTGTCAGAGAGAATACCAATTGCATAAGGATAGATGATTTGCAAAATTTGACATGGAGAAAGAGAAACAAGGGCATGATCCTGAAATTCAACTAAAAGTCTTAAAAATGAAATTACTTCACTGGTGGTATTAACGGAAAACTTAGAGATACCTCTGAGCAACATTGCCAATGGATGAGGCAAGCTGCTAAACCCGGGTGACATAGTAGGTAAAGGTTTCAGTGGCAAGGAAGTTAATTCAGAACGTACATTATTTAATGAGTTACGGCGTTCAGACTCGTCCAATGGGGCAGAGGTTGTTTGAGCAGCGATGGTTTTCCTATTTACTTCTCCCTTAGGAGGCTCTTCCTCGCTACCTACATTCACTGTGGTGGGTAGATCGCTTTTGGGAGGAACCTCCCCAGTTAATAATTGAGTGACCTTGCTAGATAATTCAGAAATATTTTCAAGCAGGGTACTAGCTTCCTTCTTCTGAACGTCATTCAACTTTAGAGACAACAGATCGTTAACTCTATTTGAAAAATGAAACAGCCTGGCTTGCACACGCTTAATTTGATTAGGAGAAGGATCATTTTCATCAAAAAAACTAACTACAGATGCTAGCCCAGTAATATTCTCGACGATCGTGGAAAGAGAGTCGGCAATTTCTTTCTCTCCCAAGGTGGGGATGGAAATGGGCAAATCAAGGGACTCTCTAAGCTTATTTGTGTCTACTGCAACCGTGCCTCCAGATTGCACATTTCTGATAGTTAACTCATAGATCAACTCCTCTTTGCTCAAATAGTTAAGATGGAGAACATCGCGAGGGCCGGGCATGATGACAGAACAATTTTTAAAAACTCAAAAAATTCCAGCAACTGAGAAAATGGTTAGAGTTCGGGACAAAACAATGTTTAGTCGTCAAAAGGGGCTAAATTGAGACCCATTCAACCACGCTCTGCTACCACTTGTTACCGTGTTTTTGCGGTAGGTAGAGGTGAAAGAAGGTGCGGGCTTGAACCGGTCTCCAACTACGGAATCAAAGTTAATGTAAAATTTAACAAGGTTATATTTTCTTTTCAAAATTAAGAAATAACAAGTACGGCAGGTACAGAGTAGCAAGGCAACAAAAGGTGCAATTACAGTATTTTCAGTATTTGGGCTTCGAGCCCCGAATTCACACTTCTAGGGCAATTAGCCCAACTTTACTCCAAAATAAGTTTTACCAGAGGGGCAGAAAACCCCATTCATGTTCAGGAGCACTTGCTCCAAATTACACAGAAAATCCTCCTCGAGGCATACAACACTCAATTTTCAAGAAAGAGCCACTCGCTCTCAAACTTTAAGCCTCTCAAAGGCCACACCAAACTCCACCTTCAAGTTGTCCTCTCAGGACATAGACACAGGGGTAAAATACCCAACCTACTGAGGTTTATTAAGTGAAAAAGGTTAATTACATGACCTCTAAAATAACAATTTGAGAGGAGGCGATCAGCACTCCTAATGTATTTGTTTTAAAACCTAATTTGGCTCTAGGCCACTGATGCAAGGGCTAATCCCATACTACAGAGGTGACTTTAGAAAAGAACAATTTACATTACATTAAGGAAGAATCGGTTGTGAGAAATAAGTTCACCTCAAAGCAATATGAGTGGGAGCTCGAGAGGGTTAAGCACTCTCTATCCCGAAATGCAGTTTAAAGATAGAATAGATACGAAGGATCTTTACATTTTAAGGAAGGTTACATTATGGAAAAATTTCGGACCCGCCCCGAGAGTTAAACTGCTGAGCTAGCAAAGAAAGAAGTTATTAATCGGCCATTACCTTGTTGTTGACCGCTGCCGAAGAAAGAGGCGCTTCCCGCCCCCTGCTATGTACTTTACACACTGAAAGATGGTACAGAAGTGGCGCAGAGACCCAAAAATCAGCAGTTTATATACTCTCGCGGAAAGTTCGAGGCGTGTTAGGGAAGAAAACACCCGCCCACAATCACTTTATTGGTTAGGGATACGCAGCATATTCAAGTTGGGGGAAAATACATCAGATTGGTCAGAAAATAATTAAAGAAATTCGGGATTGGCTAAATACAAAACAAGGGGAAAGAGAGGGGTATACAGCCAACTTAAACAATAACAGAAAGAAATTTAACAAGAAACAAACTTTTGAAATAAAAATTTCTCCAAAAAACAGTTCTTTCACATCGTACTAGGGTGCACCATTGTAGTTTTTCAGTAGTGTCCTCTAGAAGAGAAAGTTCACACTTCTTACTACCGGTAAAACAAAAATACATCAAAAGTGGCACAGTTCAAAAACTCCAAAATTTCCAAGTAGTGACATCTTCTGAGAAACTTGCAAATTAATACCGTCGATAAAGTTCAGACTTCCTCCAGCAGAGGAGTTTCAACTGGCGCACATTTTATATTAGCGGCGTGGAGGTGCACCGCCCGGTACAATTATTATTATTATTATTATTACAAAGAGACAGTCAAGAAAGTTACTGTCTAACTAGAAATGCTTTCATTCCCCACCCTGAAGGGGTGGGGCGGGCCACCTAGAGGGTTGCGCCCTCTCTCTGGAGTTACAGTCTCCCAATCGTCCACACCCTTCAGTATAATAACTGACGAAGGTCTATACCTTCTGACAAATGTGTGGCAGCCGTAGAATGCCCCCAGCGAGACAGTGGAACACCATATTGCTCGGAGCACTGACGGAATATCAGGAAACCTGATGCCTCGTTAGAGGTTCTTTCAGCTGAGGGAACAAATCAAAGTCATAAGGACTCATGTCAGGTGGATGTGCCAAGGTTTCATTAGCGTCACCTGTGGAACACGGTAGTTACTGCTTCTGCCACATGACAATGCGCATTGTCGTGCAAGATGCAAGGCCATTTCCTTCCCAGCCCCATTCCTTTTCTATCCCATGGTCGCCATAAGACCTATCTGCGTTGGTGCGACGAAAAGAAAATGACAAAATATTGCTCAAACTATTTTCAATTACTAATTAGTATATAGTACTGCGAATTCTACTAAAATTGTACGGGGTTATGCCTCAAGATGTGAGATGTTCATGTCTTTCTTTCGATTGCCTGGAAGGACATCTAATTAGCAGCCATTAACGTGAGGGGGCGCTGCGTGCTTCACGTGAGGGAAACCAAGCCGCCTAGCCCGGGGCAGTAGAATATATCACCGGCCCTTCTTCAAGAACTGGAAGGAACAATCAAGGTATTTGAGTTTCCGCCCTACCCCTGCGGGATTTCGTTACTAATCATGCGAGGAATGCTCTGATATTTTATTAAATTCTTTAAGGGCTTGAAGTGGATGGATTGTTAAGGAATGTTATCTGTTACAGAACTAAATTAAGCCTTCACCATGGGACAAGGTAATGGATGTGATTATCACTGTTAGTGATTTCTAGATGAATTTTAGTATAAAATTTCTTTATTTATTTGACATAACTTGAAAAAACTGTCCGTCCCCCAGAATACAGTAAGTGTTCTTGGTACTCGAGCAGTGCCTTTCTTTTTTCTTTTTTTAATATAGGAATGGCTACTAAAATCTTCTTAGGGCCTTGGGACCAGCTCGATAGCTGCAGTCGCTTAAGTGCGGCCAGTATCCAGTAATCGGGAGATAGTGGGTTCGAGCCCCACTGTCGGCAGCCCTGAAGATGTTTTTCCGTGGTTTCCCATTTTCACACCAGGCAAATACCGGGGCTCTACCTTAATTAAGCCCACGGCCGCTTCCTTTCCATTCCTAGGCCTTTCCTATCCCATCGTCGCAATAAGACCTATCTGTGTCGGTGCGACTTGAAGCAAACAGCAAAAAAAAAAAAAAAAAAAAAAAAAAAAAGAGTTCTGTTGATGTATACAATCCACCCAGCGTATAGTACAGGCGGGCTAACATCACTACATTACTAAACATGGAAAGAAACGAGAATGTTATAGGGGGGAGGTTTTTAGTCAATACTATACAATAAAACATTCACCAGAGGAACAATTACACATGTGTACAACTAGGGTTTTGTGCCATCAGATACTAATCGCGCTTCTACTGTACATGCTGCTGCGCAAGTCTCAACTACTTGCTGTGGCGCTGAAAAATCGGTTAGCCGCGTCGAATAACGTTTTGTGTGTATTTCCGCTTAGTAATATTAAAGGGAAGAATTACGTAATAGACAACAGGGTTTGTACAAACTGGTTTTCTCCAATAATTTCTAGATTTAGGTAGATAAACTGGAATTAAAATATTTTTTCGCCACACAGGGGGAGTGGGGCCTTAATCGCCACTACTACCTACATGCAGCTCACCTCCGTTAGGGACATTCCTGAAAAGAACTGCACCTCATCGGGACGAGGATTTACTTTACCATAGTTTATCGCTAAGTTTTCTTTGTGCACCGCATAGCTTATCTTCATTCTTGCGAAACATACCCATACAATCGTGTACCCAAAAGAAGACGCGACCAAAACAAGTCACATACGATAAAAACACCAACATCGTCATTTTTGCATTCATTATGTCCAGATTCATTAGTGAAGATGACCATAGCCAAAACACAAGAATTATGAATTTTCTCGAAAACCGTTACGAAGAAAATGTATATGACGTTTCTTGTCGAAAAATAAATTTCAAGACTACATTGTGCACTTCGTTTTTCGATAAGGCTAACCGTTTATCGATTATTTAGCAAATGTCCAGCTCCATGGCTAAATGGTTAGCGTTCTGGCCTTTGGTCACAGGGGTCCCGGGTTCGATTCTCGGCAGGGTCGGGAATTTTAACCATAATTGGTTAATTCCCCTGGCATGGGGACTGGGTGTATGTGTCGTCTTCATCATCATTTCATTCTCCTCACGACGCGCAGGTCGCCTACGGGCGTCAATCAAAAGACCTGCACCTGGCGAGCCGAAGTCCAGACCCTACTCCTGTAAAATCCCCCACTAGTTCGAAACGGTGAAATCTAAAATCTAAAATATCCCTTGCGTGATTCGGAATTTCAAGCTTATCCTTATTAAATTTCAGTTTAGTAAGTTTCGACCCTGTCCGGAGCAAACAAACAGACAGCACCTCATTTAATGTTGAAACAATTTCTTAGCGGACAAAGTAGCGGGTCCCCACAATACGAAAAAACGCAACATTCAAACAATTTCCTTAATTATGCCAAACGTTGAAGGGATAAAGGGCCCAGAAAGGTTTCAAATTATGAGTCTAAAATAGCTCTATAAAACTAAAGTAACAAATTTCGAAAATCACTTCTGGTCTAAATGCAGTCCCGGGTTCGATTCCTCTGGCATGGGGACCGGGTGTATGTGTTGTCTTCATCATCATTTCATCCTCCTCACGACTCTCAGGTCGCCTACGGGGGTCAAATCAAAAGACCTACACCTGGCGAGCCGAAGTCTTCAGTCGTTTTCATTTTTATTCATATCCTACCCAAAATAACTTATTTACATAATTCTTTCCGTAATGTGTTCCTTGGTTCAATACCCTCAGACATTTTTTATTTATGAAAATTGTTCACAACGAATGTTGTTATAAGGGCTTAAGTGAAACTCTGCATTGACTCACATTAGTGCTTGTAATGGTAGAAAAAGGCAAACTGCTATTCTAATCGCCCGGATAACGATGACTAAGAAATGGATTGTAACGTCTAGGAATAGAATTTTTAAAAATGGAAATTTTGCCCTGTTACACCCTATAGATTTTTACTGTTTTCATTGATCACCGTAATCTTGGTTACAAGAAACCAGCTAACCACTCGATCACTAGCAAGTTTAAGTGATTATAAAAGAGGAAGGGGCTTCTGAGAAGAGCGAGTATGTAGTGAAAGCTCAATAAAGTAAGAATGTTAAGCCGTACCCTTTAGACTACTAGAGTAGGTATGTAATAAAATTATCATGTGAGTGTAACATCCGGCGCGTGCTGTGCTGGCTTTCAGGGTGGTCTGCCTGCTGGCCTGCTCCTATCAGCTACACTACATCTCTATAAACTACATTCCATAACGTCCTTGTTGTTCGCTTTATCTCAACCTTACCTCATTACCAACTCCCATCATGCTAATAGAGTATTAACTGGAAAGATTGAACTTTTCTTAATGCAGAGATGCAATGCACGGTTCAAAATTACACACCAATCAGGACATTCCTCTCAATGAAATATAGATGAAGGAGTGAGTGACTTTTGGTGATTACGTAAGTAAACATCTGAAATAATAATAATAATAATAATAATAATAATAATAATAATAATAATAATAATAATAATAATAATAATAATAAATGACAAGCGCAAGGTATTTGTAACTACAAACGCTTTAGGTAAAACTAAATATAATGTTTTCGGTTTTACGTCCCGCTAACTACCAGTATTTTCGGGTTTCGGAGACACCGAGATACCGAAAAGTTTTCCACACGAGTTATTTTAGGTGCCGGTAAACCTATCGACACGAGGCTGGAACACCTTTAAATTCCAGTGGACTGAGGCAGGACCGATTCCCACCAACCTGGTTCTGAAGATCAGACTAGTCTGAGTTGCTCAGCACGGCAACTGATCGTTTATCAAGCTTATTATTATTATTATTATTATTATGATACCGGGAGGTACACCTCAACCCCGCGCGGTATAACGGAGTAATATGTTATTTTAAAGTTTCCTAAACTGATTGCATTTATTTGTTTTGTTTTGGTGTACATCAAGAAGTTTGAAGTTTTCTCCATAGATGTCTCTACAAAAAAAACTGAGGTGCAAGGTGGAAGAATGAGTGATTTAAAGGTTTGTTTCCTCAACTAAATTAACTTTCACTTATTTTGGTACTTCAAGGTTTGCAACTCTTCCTTCTCATCCCGCCAGCTTTTGAATATGGCCAATAACAAATTTTCTGTATTTATTTTTCAGCCAATCATAGGCTTCTTGTAGGTTTTTGGTTTAGCCAATAAAATGAGAGGGTGTGTTCGGATTTAGCCCAGAACCTTCTCGAACCCTCCTCTCAGGTAAATAAGCTGCGGTTTTTTCAAGCTACCTTGTCTTATTGATCGTCGAATTACTGAGTGTGTGTGTTAAGACAAGAGGCGGGGTGCCTCATTCTTCAGCAGGCAGAAAATTGGCCCAGGTAATGGCCACCAGTTTTCTATCTCTGTAGCTATCTCCACAAACTCACCCAAGGGGAAGTTTCTAATCTTTAACTATGTAACCATCGGTTTTCTAAAATGTAAACTTCTTCCTCTAATGTAAAATTTCATAAAGTCTTAGACTGTAGCCTAAATCGGGGACAGAGAGTGAGTTACCCTCTCGAGTTCCCCTTCAATTTATCTGGAGGTGACTACGATTTTGTAAATGTTTTTTTTTCATATAAATCATATATTAGCTTGTCCTTAGAGTCACTTCAGTAGTTTGGGATTAGCCTCTGCATCATCGGGCCACAAGCCCAAGTAGGGTTTTAAAACTTGGTTTTCAAAGAGCGCAAGTGTACGCCTCCATACATTTTGAGCATGGGCAATATTAACCTGTTCTTCTTTTTCACTAAGGCCCAGTAGTATGGGTACTAGATACCCCTGTGTAAAGGTAATGTAAATTGCAGGTTGTGCCTAGAGAGGCCAGTATGTCCCAAGCCATTCAAATGAAAACAACATAATTTATTTAATATAAGATATAAATGTTGGGGGAGGGGGAATAACAATGGGTTATTGTGGGATACATTGCTGGATATCACCCTCTAAGCATAACTGATTATGTTATTAACTTATTTCTTTTTCCCTTTAGACCTGAATTGCTGAAGAAATGGGTCATGAACATGAAGAGAGAGGGATCAAAATTTAGTAAACTTTGTTCAAAGCATTTTGAACCTAGCTGCTTCGACAAAGAGAGGTTTGGCCATCCATTTCTTCTGAATGGATCAGTTCCGACTGTTTTTGAATTTCCGGAACACCTGAACAAAAAAATCCAGGCATCATAAGCCACCTCAAATTCGAAACACTCCTTGCACTTCATGTTCACTTCCAGCAACTGAAAGTAATGCTAATTCAACTGAGCAGCAGACTCCATCCACCGAAAACGTTCCCAGTACTAGCTCTAACGTTCCAGGCAAGTCTAAAAAAAAAAAAAAAGAAAGTATCACATTAGTGATTTTAAAGAGAGTGACATAAATTTACCCAAAAATGGCAAAGGGATGTCTCTTCAATGCACGTAACACAATTTGATCTCAAAGGAAAAGACTGAAAAACCTACTGAAACAAAATACAAGATTTTAGGAAAAAAATTCATCAAATTCATTGGTGGCTAATTTACAGAAGGAACTAATGATAAATGCTGCAGCAATGTTAAAGGTCAGTAAAACTCTTTTTTATACTCACTCCATTTGTTTGTTAAAGAGCAATTTGTGATATCAAAAAACTTACTTGATTATTGTCCTGTAACCAATGACTAGGTTCTTCTTATAGCCATGCATCAGTTAAATATTTATTCCTACTTACAATCTTTTTTACCTTCACAGGCTTCCTTGTCAGGCCCTACTGTAGAACTGTTTCAGACAACGTTGGGGAACCAACAGAAACAGTATCCTGAAGGGTTGCGATGCTTTGCCCTTACACTGCACTTCTGTTCCAATAAGGCTTACGGCTAGGTAAGAAACAGTGGCTGCTGGTGGCTCTCGACTCTCGGGGTTCAATATTGGAAATCAAAACACAGATTATGGATCTCGTCAAGAAAGCTACAAAACTACCTTATAAATCACGCAACAATAATTTCAACAAATTATACACTCACCTATGCAGACTTCATGTACATGAAGTCCATTATTCTCTCTTTCATTGCAGCAAATTTGTCTATGACAGATTATTTAAAACCCTCCATATCGCTAACTAATGCCTTTTCAATCGGTAGAATTGCATGAACGGTCAGTACAGTATTTCCTCACTCACTGAACTACGTAAGAAATTCTTTATCCTCTTCAACGTTGAAAAACAACGTTGAGCTTCCGATGTATGATCAGTTATCGGCGTCCGACTCGTTGGCTGAACGGTCAGCGTACTGGCCTTAGGTTCAGAGGGTCGCGGGTTCGATTCCCGGCCGGATCGGGGATTTTAACCTTAATTGGTTAATTCCACAGGCACGGGGGCTGGATGTATGTGTTGTTCTTCATCATCATTTCATCCTCATCACGACGCGCAGGTCGCCTACGGGAGTCAAATAGAAAGACCTGCACCTGGCGAGCCGAACCCGTCCTGGGATATCCCGGCACTAAAAGCCATACGACATTTTTATTTTTATCGGCACTGTTATGATGAGTTTCAGTCATTTGATGATTTCACTAAATGTGGTCACTAAGTTATTTTGAAGCGAAAATTGAAGAAGGTGTACAGCACCGTACACAGATCGAAAATCCACTCTCATATATAGAATTTTCAATACCGTTTTAAATTTATTTGGATCAATAAAAGGATAAACACACACTTTCTTCAAAGTGACAAATGGGAACTGCCTTTCATACTTTTCAAAACTGTCAGCATGAAACAAGTTCGCCGCAAGAAGATGATTGGTGAACTGGAAACGTTCCGTGGCCTGGAGAATAATTGTATCACAAATTTCTTTGGCTGTCACTTTCTTTTTTTTTGCAAGCTGCTTTACGTCGCACCGACACAGATAAGTCTTATGGCGACGATGGGATAGGAGAGGGCTAGGAGTGGGAAGGAAGCGACCGTGGCCTTAATTAAGGTACAGCCCCAGCATTTGCCTAGTGAGTAAATGGGAAACCACGGAAAACCATCTTCAGGGCTGCCGACTGTGGGGTTCGAACCCACTATCTCCCGAATACTGGATACTGGCCGCACTTAATCGACTGCAGCTATCGAGCTCGGAGCCACTTTCTTGGAGATGCATGTATCTGTACGAGTTTTTCTTTTTTTTACTGGCTGGATCATTGTATCATACGCATTGGAAAGTGACTTGTATGCTCGAAGCTTAGAAACAAAAAACAAACGGCTAGGCTGGGCCACCTACCCAAAACCAAACCCCATGGCACTACATCCTTTCCAGATCCTTGGTCTACCAAGCGACCGCTGCTCAGCCCGAAGGCCTGCAGATTACGAGGTGTCGTGTGGTCAGCACGACGAATCCCCTTGGCCGTTACTATTGGCTTTCTAGACCGGGGCCGCTATCTCACCGTCAGATAGCTCCTCAATTCTAATCACGTAGGCTGAGTGGACCTCGAACCAGCCCTCAGGCCCAGGTAAAAATTCCTAACCTGACCGGGAATCGAACCCGGGGCCTCCGGGTAAGAGGCAAGCACGCTCCCCCTACACCACGGGACCAGCTTGTCCAATAAGAAAGGGTTATGAAATCTGAGCACTGCGATCGCTCAGTCAGTTGTTCCTTACCCGCGCATTTCTACGTTTATTCAGTTGCTTACAATTCATCATCATCATCATCTGTTTACCCTCCAGGGTCGGCTTTTCCCTCGGACACAGCGAGGGATCCCACCTCTACCGCCTCAAGGGCAGTGTCCTGGAGCTTCAGATTCTTGGTCGGGGATACAACTGGGGAGAATGACCAGTACCTCGCCCAGGCGGCCTCACCTGCTATGCTGAACAGGGGACTTGTGGAGGGATGGGAAGATTGGATGGGATAGACAAGGAAGAGGGAAGGAAGCGGCCGTGGCCTTATGTTAGGTACCATCCCGGCATTCGCCTGGAGGAGAAGTGGGAAACCACGGAAAACCACTTCCAGGATGGCCGAGGTGGGAATCGAACCCACCTCGACTCAGTTGACCTCCCGAGGCTGAGTGGACCCCGTTCCAGCCCTCATACCACTTTTCAAATTTTCGTGGCAGAGCCGGGAATCGAACCCGGGCCTCCGGGGGTGGCAGCTAACCACTACACCACAGAGGCGGACCTGCTTACAATTACCTATGCTAATGTCCGTGATCATTTACAGCCGTCATTCCATGCAGAGGCCGGCATGTGTTATAGCTTGTCATTTCAAAGCACGTATGTATTGCTGGAATGTTATTACTTCGATATTATGGCTTTGTTGAGTGCCTGTTTTCTTTATGCGTTATGGCAGATGGATTTTTTTTTCAGCTAATATTATGCGCCCTCCTTATTTGTATTTACGGCAATATAATTGCAGTACGGGTAATAATATTTAAGAATGCATGCTGTCGGTTGATCGAATATGTTAATTTCGCAGCTTAGGGAAGCGAAAAACAGTTTCATTATGAAAACTGACGCAGTAATCCAGTTTAGAGATTCAACGACAAATCAGCTGATGGATATCTCGCAATGCAATTCGCCATTGATTTCACAGTAGGTCTTGTTACGGCCGCATATGTCAGAACGGTCAGAACCATAGCCGACTGCAGTTACAAGCCGGAGTCATGTAAGTTTGGCAACGTAAAGTGGAGGCCAAGGTGAAAGCGCGGGATCTATCCGTGTATGTTGATGTCTAGTGAACTTCGTCTCGTGTTTCGTTTAATTTTTCACGGAGATATATAACAAGATAAGTGATAGAATAAGCATACGTAGAGCCTATTATCGAAATAATGTGAAGGCTAAACTGGGCTGAGTAGCTTGGACTGTAGAGCTGGCTTTCAAGCCAGGCTCAGTCCGGTGGTAGTTGAAGAATACGTCAGCCTCGTGTCGGTAGATTTACTGGCACGTTAAAGAACTCCTTCGGGACAAAATTCCGGCATCTTGGGTCTCCCAAAAACGGTAAAAGTAGTTAGTGGGACGTTAAATCAATAACGTTATTATTTGTGAAGGTGCGGACTGAATTTGGCTTATTAATAAAATGTTTCGTGTATTTGTAGATGCCCAGAAAATGTTGTGTTTCCATGTATCGTAGCAACTATAGCATTAAAAAAGGTTTTGTTACCTCGTTTAGTTTTCCTTCAGACGAGGAAGAAAAATGGATTTGTCATTTTAAACGGGATAATTGTGAACCTGGGAAGGATTCAACCGTATGCATAAAACATGCCGCACACGAAAGTTTTTTAGCAGGGAATAAAATTCGTGACAGTAAAGTCAACGTAACTATACTACCACCGAAACCTAATGATCTTCTCCCTGATGCATGTCCAATTATTTTCCTAAATTTGCCAAAAATATTTGTCATCGAAAAGTGTTAAAAGAAAAAATCCTGAAGGTAGGAGCCTGGAAATGTTGAGTAGGATAAACAAGAAGATGGATGATATGCCACATGTAACCCATTTACTCAAAATTCACCAAGATATGAATGTCACTGTACTGTATAAGTTATCAGATGTTGGTAAAAGAAATATTATTATTATTATTATTATTATTATTATTATTATTATTATTATTATTATTATTATTATTATTATTTGCACTAAAAGGAAAAAGTGTTAGGCCCTACTCAAAAAGTTTCGTTTGGAACTGTGAGAGCAAATTTTTTACTGCCAAGAAAGTTTCAAAGTGATAACTTAGAAGGAAGGTATAGTCAGTACTTACAGCTTATTGGTTGTAACTATAATGTTACTGCTCTTCAAGTCCTAGGAAGTGAAATGAAAATTAGGATTAAGGGTGTTCTAGGATTGCGGTGGTGATGATGGTATGGTATAGAAAAGTGAGGTTTGGCTGTAGCCAATTAGAAATGACTGATTCCATCAAGACAGATGTTATTGGGCTCAATATGGACGTAATAAAAAAAGGTAGACTCACTTCTTGCTAGTTGTTTTACGTCGCACCGACACAGATAGGTCTTACGGTGACGATGAGGCAGGAAAGGGCTAGGAGTGGGAAGGAAGCGGCCGTGGCCTTAATTAAGGTACAGCCCCAGCATTTGCCTGGTGTGAAAATGGGAAACTACAGAAAACCATTTTCAGGGCTGCCGACAGTGGGGTTCGAACCTACTATCTCCCGAATACTGGATACTGGCCGCACTTAAGCGACTGCAGCTATCGAGCTCGGTAGAGTAACTTTTATCATGTGAATTTTTTTTTTTGGTGGGCATTTTGAGATGTCCGGGGGTAATATGCTGTACATTTCTGGGTATACACTAAGGACAATATCCAGAAGGATAAGGCGTGACACTTCTTTAGGTCTGGTGCAGAGTAATGAAACAGGTGATCCCTGTTTTGAAGAACTTCAGAGGTGGGTTAGTGGTGCCATCACATTGTGTTGTTTGTGTCTGCAGGACAGTGGTATACGAAGACTACCTGGATTGTGAAAATTATAAAGAATTTCTGTTCTCTCTACCCTGAGCTGCTTTAGGAAAAGATGACAATCAACAGTTCTGTTTTGAACGCCGTCATTGTGGGCGTGACAATAATGGTGCGATAGATTGTTTATTGTCTACATTTTCCAATGTCGTGTTAAATAAGTGCTGAAAGCAGACGAAGAACACGAGTTATGTCAGCAGTGAGGATAAAAACACTAAGCGGAGGAAGCTGTCATCGCTCCCCAATAATTATGCTTGTGAATACTGCTCTTAAAGTGTTTTGTTTTTATTGATGTAAAATGTGTATTTCTAACTTCAGCGAATGCATTTACTGATATGTGTGTTTCTTAGTACAATTTTACGAAGAGTGTGCATTTATCATATTCATCGTGTTGGTCTAAATGTAGTGAATATGGGTGAAGTCATTCAAAATCAGAAACGCCCCCTTTTCTCTCGGCCTCCGCTTGAGAGATAGATACAGCGTTGCCAAGCGTACCTTTCGTCTTTAACTGTAGATGGCTCTGGTCAGAACCCTTCTCTTTTTGGACAAGCTTAAATATAGAAACAATACTCATCTTAGAAAACACAATAGTAGTGACATCTTGTAATACACCAGTAAATTATGTGGTCATAGTCCAGCTGAAGTTGTCTCCGTAAGTTTCACTATCAGCAGAGGTTTGCCTAAACTCAGGGAGATGCCATACTACTGACATTATTATTATTATTATTATTATTATTATTATTATTATTATTATTATTATTATTATTATTATTATTATCGATTTCTCCCAATATTGGAAAACGTTAAGCAAACAGCTCAATAATTTCTTCTTTGTGTTCTTCTTGTTTTTCCAATAGGTTTTCATTCTTTGCGAGAAGGCTTGTTTACGTTCCGCCGACCACTTTGGTCTGTACTGTTCTTATTGTTATTGCTCTGATGTAACTTCCCAGTTGTTTACTTTGTGTTTAAAGATGTCTCTTTCTAGGATGTCTGTTGAACTTATGTTTGTGTTTTTGAGGTCCTTTCGAAGTTTGTTAAGCCAGGGTGTTGAGTTGTTAAGCGAAGTTATATAATCTATTATCCTTTTTGTCAATCGATTTTCTGGTAATCTAGTCAGATGGCCGAAGTATTACATTCGTCTTTTCCTAATGTCAATTTCTATGTTTAAGAACTTTTCTGTAGTTTTGATTGAGTGTAACCTGTAACCTTCTTGGGTGTATCTTGCGCCTAAGATTTTCCTAATTATCTTCTCTCTCTCTCTTTTTTCTGATTTCTTCACGTTCTTGCTTTCTGTTGAGTGACAATGTTTCACTTGCGTAAAGGACTGTTGGTTTTAGGACTGTGTTGTAATGCCAACTTTTTGAATGTCCTGACATGGATTTTTTGTTGTAGATGTTTTGGACTAACCCTAGTGCTCTTTTCATTTTTTGGAAACAAGTTTGTTGTGAGATATTTTCAAGGCCTGTCGGTTCGATAAATTCTCCGAGGTATTTAAAGTAAGGGACTCTGTCAATTGTACCATATTTTGTTCTCAGGCTCTTGATATCTGTCTTTGAACAGAACAATTTAGTTTTCTCGAATGATATTTGTAGTCCCAATTTTTCTGCACATTCCTTAAGTATCTCGAGCTGTTTAACAGCAGTCTCCGCATCCTCTATCAGTATCGCCAGATCATGTGCAAAAGCGAGGTATGGTCTGTAGAGGTTATCATTGGGAAAGCCCAGTCGGTTTGGCTTCCAAAACTAACATTTATCGAGTCTTTTCTCCCATTCTTCCATATCTTTGTCTAGGTCGACGTTGAACAGAATACGAGAGAGTCCATCACCTTGTCTCACAGCTGCCTCTGTGGATCCGTGGTAGAGTGTCGGCCTCCGGATCCCAAGATAGCGGGTTCAAACCCGGCAGAGGTAGTCGGATTTTTGAAGGGCGGAGAAAAGTCCATTCGACACTCCATGTCGTACGATGTCGGCATGTAAAAGATCTCTGGTGATACATTTGGTATTTACCCGACAAAAGCCGGAATGTCGAAATTGACGAGCAGACAGCCAGATGGCGTCAAATCGAAATGTCTGCAAACGGTAGCTGAGGCCATACGATTATTATTATTATTATTACCTTGTCTCACACCTGTTTGAATGTTAATTTGTTCGATAATCGGTCATTTTGACTTTATCCTGTGCGAGTCTTCCCCACACTCGCAGTAGAAAATTCTGGGACAGTAACTGATCGTAGAACTTGATGATAACCCAGATGGTTGGTTCCCATACCTTAAAACATCACACTACCTTGTTTCTCTAATCTTAGAACAGAATAAATAAATAAATAAATAAATAAATAAATAAATAAATAAATAAATAAATAAATAAATAAATAAATAGTCCGCCTCTCTGGTGTAGTGGTTAGTGTGATTAGCTGCCATCCCTAGAGGCCCAGGTTCGATTTCCAGCTCTGCCACGAAATTTGAAAAGTGGTACGAGGGCTGGAACTGGGTCTACTCAGCCTTTGAGGTCAAATGAGTACAGGGGTGTTCGATTCCCACCTCAGCCACCCTCGAAAGGTTTTCCGTGGTTTCCCACTTCTTCTCCAGGCAAATGCCGGCATGGTACCTAACTTAAGGGCACGGTCGCTTCCTTCTCTCTTCCTTGTATATACCTTCCGATCTTCCCATCACCCACAAGGTCCCTGTTCGGCATAGCAGGTGAGGCCTCCTGGGCGAGGTGCTGGTCCTCCTACCCAGTTGTATACCCCGACCCAAAGTCTGACGCTCCAGGACACTGCCCTTGAGGCGGTAGAGTTGGGATCCCTCGCTGAGTCTGAGGGAAAAACCGACCCTGGAGAGTAAACAGATGAATAAATAAATTAATACAGCTACACGTATCTCATAGCTGTAGAGATAAATATTGTGAGACCCTTTTAAGAATGTGGGTGTCGGCCAGAGGAAGGTAAGGGCACTTAGGACGTAAAGATGGAATTTCCTTGGGCCTTATAAGCCTAGTACCGGTCTGATCAGAAGAGAACAAGAGTTGACCAAGTAAGGTCAGATAGGAATTATGCAAGTAAGGAGCATTGCACAAGTAAGTGGATGCAATGCTAAATTCAACTAGAGAAAGCCCTTTAACCTCGGACACCAAAGTAATACGTTTCATAGAAGAGTTTTAACTTATCAGTTACAAAAGATCGATGAATGAAGGTCCAATGAGATGTATCTCAAGCAACTAAACGAATCTTTGGTTTGAAATGACTCTTCAGACACCGAGAAGCCCAAATGGGCGAACCTGTTTCAACGACATGTTAATGAGTCTGAAATTACGGGTGTAACAAAAAAAAAAAAAAAAAAAAAAAAAGAATCTGGTCGTCGTCCTTAAGATATCAATTTTCTACTTAATTACATCATACCACTCGCCTGATTGAAGCTCTTTCATCCGACCATTTGTGGATATAATAGCACAGGTCAACAACCCCACGGTTTGCCCATCAACTTAACCCTGATGATTATTTTTAACTCGGTGTCCTTGTACGCTGACAGGCTGAGATATTGCTTTGGGAATATAATTTTAGATTATCTTTGGGATTATTTTGATTAGATATTTCGTAAATCACATTTGATCTCTAAATATAATTCCTTAAGATGTCACTAGACATTCTAACAATCCACTCGGCAAGTAATTCATGCCACTAAACAATTGATACTACAGTAATTAAACTATACAGTACTGCAATATTTTGAAACTAATAGCTGCTCTAATCTGTCGTTGACGGGTTAGTTTTGGTACAATTTGCAACAGCCTTGTCATCTAACGGAGACGAGTAGCAAAAGAAGAGACAGGTGGTGGTGATTATTGTTTTAAGATAAAGTATAACTGGGCAGCCGTCCTCTATTAACACTAATAGGAGGGAAACTGGAAACACACATACATTATCATTATAAACTGTTATGCCTTTCAGCGTTCAGTCTGCAAGCCTCTGTGAGTTTACTAAACGTCGCCACAATCGTCGATTTGCAACTAGTGTTGTAGAAACTAGGCCCTAACCTTCGAAACAAAAATATATATTTCTGCTACTAGCCTCCCTGCGGATGAGGGTGATAGAATACAATTACTATATTGGCAGCTTGTCATAAGAGGCTACTACAAGTGGGCCAGGTGCTCTGAACTTGCGAACGTGGTTTGGCGACCATGGTTCCCCGAGCTGAGTCTGACATTGCTTCCACTTACTTGTGTCAGCTCCTCGATTTCCCTATATGAACTCCTTTGGTCAACTCTTGCTCTCTTTAAAACACGACTTCCTATAATCTCACTTAATTCTAGTTGTAAACTTTCTACTGTTTCAATGTGTTATTTTTGGCGGGACAAAATTAAGGCAATAGGTAGAGCCCTGCACGGATTTATCCGCGGTTATCCGCGAAGTTAGTGTCTTGGCGGATACAAACTGTATGGCAGTGCGGATAATTTTGCTGATAATTTCTTAATAATGACGTTGATTGATTTTCACTTGTTTTTGCTTGTGGTTAGGGGACCCTTTACATTGGTTTGGGAGAATAGTGATATATAAAAAAATCCTTGAGACCATAAAGCGGTAAATCTGACCTAAGCCTAACTGGCTCCTGCCCGGAATTAAACAAAGGTCAATACTGAACCCATAATTCTACTGTACGATGAGAAAATTATTTTTTTATTTCCCAATATTTATTTCAGCTACAAACTACTTTTCTGAGAGCAGCCATGTTTGCATTTCAAGAGCCTCTCTGTTTCGTGGGAGCGAGCTCCCCGCGTCAAGCAAGCTCGCGAGCTCGTGAAACGCCGGGACACTTCGGTGGACTTCGAATTTAAACAATTCATCAACATTCAAGAAATTCTTCGTAACGAGAGATTTCGGCGACATAGTAAACCCAGAAATAAAGAATCTAAATTATTCTTAAACCCTATGTGAAGACAGAATCCACAGGGTAAATATAAATGCAGTTAAGCCTAGAGACGAATCTGCGCCCGGCTCCCGAACTAGCGACACGTACCAAGGCCGATGGATGAAGAAAAACCGCGAAACGCCCGGGCAGAAATAATTCATTTCGCCTGTTGCTTCATGGTTGAGTAGCGTCCTTCCACAGGGTATAAAAGAAATCTCCCTTCGTATATTTCACATTCTCTGTCTGGTTGTTGGAACGGCGAAGCCCACGTCACTCGTCAGCAAGACACTGTGGAGATTTGTTCTCCCAGTAACTTATTACATGTCCGTGTCTATGCTTCAACTGTACTGTTAAAGTAGAAGATGATAGAAATTTTCTGAACTGCTGCTATTGGGAACTTTGAAGGTTTAGATATTTGGGCGAATAAGTAATTGAATTCAGTGTGTACGTCTAATATTTGTTAAAGAGGAGTCTGGAAGTTGGCTGCGGGGTCTGGTTTCTTATCTGTTGGAACACCTGGACCTTAGTAGGGTGAGAGGGAACAGAAGTCTTGCGAACATAGTGGACGTGGCCAGTTGAGAAGAGTGCTCTTCGCCTGTTAAACGCGGATGCGGGTGCGGATGAAGTAAGTGTGGATGCGGAGCGGATGCGGATATTATTTTGTATGTCCGCGCAGGGCTCTAGCAATGGGTAATAAATGACAGAAATAAGTATTTAAGGCAGTCTTATCGATCTTTCTCGTTGCACTGCGGTTTGCTAGAATATTGCACTATGTACCCCTTTTCGCGTTCATGTCTACCATTGACGATGGATGCCGAAATGTCTCGAGTTCCTGTAACAGACAGCAGCGACGATTGGGAATCAGAAGTGGGGGAGGGGAGGCACAACAATTTGTAGACAACATGAATTACCTGGGTCCTTTGGGTATAGCGGGTGAGGGGGAAGACATAATTTTATTTAAAAGTATGATTTTTATGCCCCCGCCTCTGTGGTGTAGTGATTAGTGTGATTAGCTGCTACCCACGGAGGCCCGGGTTCGATTCCCGGCTCTGTCACGAAATTTGAAAAGTGGTACAAGGGCTGGAACGGGGTCCACTCAGCGTTGGGAGGTCAACTGAGTAGAGGGGGGTTCGATTCCCCCCTCAACCACCCTCGAAGTGGTTTTCCGTGGTTTCCTACTTCTCCAGCAGGCAAATGCCGGAATGGTACCTAACTTAAGGCCACGGCCGCTTCCTTCCCTCTTCTTTGTCTATCCCTTCCAATCTTCCAATCCCTCCACAATGCCCCTGTTCAGCATAGCTGGTGAGGCCACCTGGGCGAGGTACTGGTCATCCTCCCCAGTTGTACCTCCAGAACCAGAGTCTGAAGCTCCAGGACACTGCCCTTGAGGCGGTAGAGGTGGGATTCCTCGCTGAGTCCGAGAGAAAAGCCGACCCTGGAGGTTAACAGATAAAGAAGGAGAATAAGATGATGATGATTTCCTCTAAGTACTTTTCTTGATAATTCAAGAAGTTAAATTAAAGAATTAGGATTTGTACAAATTGATTTTCTTAATGCTGAAAACTTTTCTTAGCAGACAAAGTGGGGGTCCCCGCACTACAAAAAACGTAAAAATAAGCGATTTGCTCAATTATGCCGGAACGGAAAGGTTTCAACACGTGAGTCGTGGAAAACTCTATCAAACTAAAATAACAAATTTCGAAAATAACTTCCGGCGTAAATACAGTTGCGGAAAAACAGCCTAAAATCGATTGTTTCTTTACTCGTTTTTTTTAAAATTCAAATCCTAGCCAAATTAACTTATTTAAACAATGCTTCCTGTAATGTGTCCCATAGTTTAATATTCTCAGGCATATTTTATTTTTGAAAAATATCCACACCGGATGCTCCATGGGTCCCCGTTACTTGCTGTGTTGCTCTACAAACCAGTTAACATACAATTAACAAGTCATTTAGTATTTGACTAATTGGGGATGGAAATTAGAAGTGGAGGGATGGGTCGCAAAAATTTCTAGACAGCATAAATTACCTGGGTCCTTGGGATATAGCGGGGGAGGTGGTAGACATCAATTTTTTAAATAAGTACGTTTTTTTATACCATATGTGCAAATTTCGATAGAGACGTAAAAGTTAAAATTTGTCTTAAGTGAAACTCTGGATTGACTCACATTAGCGCTTGAAGTGGTGCTTAAGTGAAACAATGCATTCATTCACATTAGCGCTCCTAGTAGCAGAAGAAAAGCAAACTGACAATCTAATCGATCGGATAACGATGATTAAGAAAAGGACTGCAATTTTTAGGAATAAATAAAGAATATATGTATTCTCGTACTTTATTATATTTTATTTACCTAAAAATTCGTAGCTCATATCGCTAGGATGTTTTCAACGTTCGGTTACTTGCCTGATGGGCTAGAACCGTGGTATTTTGTATAATTCCTAGCTTTGGGTGGAATAAAAAATATTTTCTGTATAAAGTGGGGTTCCGATTGCTCCCTTCCCCCCGCCCCCTCACTCCTTTAATCGCCACTACTGATGACAGAGGCGACTATGCTTTTCTCGTGGTCTTTCTCACGAATTACCTACGTTCATTTGTAAGTGCGGTACTCTCGAACGTCTCACCCGTTGCTTTGTTGTTAAGTGACAGTCTATTTACAGCGTAAAGTGCACTACTTGCTAGAGAATAGGATTTTCTAAGAGCATCTGCCAATAACATCAAGACTGTGCTTACTGTGAATTACAAGGGTGCATTAAGAACTCAGTTTTCTTTCGAAGACTGTGATCGCAATTCAAGTAAGTGTGCACTTAATATCCATAACCTACTTTTATCAAATGAGAAACTGGCTTATGAGATTGTATTTGTCCATTACGTCAGATCTGAACTGTTAGGATGTATACTTAACACTTTTTTTTTTCCTAGTTGCTTTACGTCGCACCGACTCAGATAGGTCTTATGGCAACAATGGGAGAGGATAGGGCTAGGAGTGGGAAGGAATCGGCCGTGGCCTTAATTAAGGTACAGCCCCAGCATTTGCCTGGTGTGAAAATGGGAAACCACGGAAAACCATTTTCAGGGCTGCCGATAGTGGGGCTCGAACCTACTATCTCCCGAATACTGGATACTGGCCGCAATTAAGCGACTGCAGCTATCGAGCTCGGTGTACTTAACACTAGTGGACTAAAGATTTCGAGTTTTGAAGGAATATAGTGTAATATTGACATTAAAAATACAGTACTAGGTTAATTTGGCACGGTAATAGTTCCTCAAGTTGGGAATTTTATCAGCAACAAAAGCTTTCGACTTGCGACTCACGCTACTTAATAACCTCAATGCACACTCTTTGTTCTGGTTGAAAAATGCTGTAGTATTATATATGTTGCAGTCAGTACCCGACATTCAGAAAACTGTAGTAGTAATTCGCAAATCACCGGGCGAGTAGGCCATGCGGTTAGGGCCAGCTGTGAGCTTGCATCCGGAAGATAGTGGATCCGAACCCCACTGTCGGCAGACTTGAAGATGGTTTTCCGTGGTCTCCCATTTTCACACCAGGCAAACGGGAAACCACGCTCTATCTTAATTAAGGCCACAGTAGCTTCCTTCCCATTCCTAGGCCTTTCCTATCGCATCGTCGCCATAAGACCTATCTGTATCGCTGCGACGTAAAGCAAATTGTAAAAATAAAAAAAAATATTTAAAAAATGTCCAAGTCGCGAAGTGACGAATCGCGAGAGTCTACTTAGCCCTGACTAATAAGAAGCATTAGAATACCTACAATGTTTATTTTGCCATAATTACTGAGAATGAAAGTAGCAAACTGGATATTAGATTGCAGAATTATTATTTTAGGTACCGCTAATACTTGATATCACCATAACAGTAAACTACATATTGAAGTAGTTACAAGAGAGTGACTCATGTCTTAGAACTACAAAGGAAAGTTTGATTGCAAACTTAATAGTACGAACAGTCAACTTCATGGTTATAGCTAGCATTCTCTTCAAAATCGAGTGAATTTGAAAACATATTAATCTATTTATAAATGTGTTTTGCTACCGGTCAGACAAGCCGTAAGGCAACTAAATAGAAATATCAATAGAATGCAAGGAATTGTCACCCCACGATACTATTTTAGTCTCCTAACACGTTAATTGAATTTCATATTATACAAATTTAGGAAAATGAAAACGATAATAATAATAATAATAATAATAATAATAATAATAATAATAATAATAATAATAATAATAATAATAATAATAATCAACACTATCATCAGCATAATCATAAAAACAATGGTAGAACATAACATTGCTATTTCAGGTTATTTACAAAAGCTGAAAATCTCGTATTTTGTTACCTAGGCCTTACCAAACCTCCTAGAAACGATAGAGAAATAGGTAAAAGCACTCAACCATCCTTCAACATAATTTCTTCCTTTCTTAATCCGTTTTACCGTCCAGGGTTGGTTTTTCCGTCGAAATTAGTGAGGGATCCTACATCTACCGCCTCAGGGCTGTGTCCTGGATCGTGAGACTTTGGGTTGGAGATACAACTGGGGAGAAGTATCAACTTGCCCAGGCGGCCTCGCCTGCTATGCTAAACAGGGGCTTTGTGGGGGGGGGGGGGGGATGGGAAGATTGGAAGGGATAGGGAAGGAAGTGGCCGTGGCCTAAGGTTAGGTACCATCCAAGAATTTGCCTGGAGGAGAAGTGGGAAACCACGGAAATCCACTTCGAGGATCGCTGAGGTAGGAATCGAATCCCCTCTACTCAGTTAACCTCCCGAGGCTGAGTGGACCCCGTTCCAGGCCTCATACCATTTCTCAAATTTCGTGGCCGAGCCGGGAATCGAACCCGGGCCTCCGGGGGTGGCAGCTAATTACACTAACCACCACACCAAAGAGGCGGACTTTAACATAATTTATCGTGTAGTAGTTAATTAATTAGCAATATTTATATTAAATGAATTATACAGGAAAAGAATTAATATTGACAATAAGTGTATGAAAATTAATTTATATAGTTCAAATTGGGACCTATTATTTTTGAAACAATTTATTTTCTTTACTTACAATGCATATCATCATCTATTGGCAATCTTTATACAGTATGACCAAATAGTTAAGCCTTGTGAACTTCATTCTGTTGATTTCGTCCCGGCCGGGCTGAGTGGCTCAGACGGTTAAGGCGCTGGCCTTCTAACCCCAACTTGGCAGGTTCGATCCTGGCTCAGTCCGGTGGTATTTGAAGGTGCTCAAATACGACAGCCTTGTGTCGGTAGATTTACTGGCACGTAAAGGAACTCCTGCGGGACTAAGTTCCGGCACCTCGGCGTCTCCGAAGACCTTAAAACGTAGTTAGTGGGACGTAAAACAAATAACATTATTATATTATTATTATTTCGTCCTGAAGTCTTTAGTTCATTTCTCCCATTATGAAGTCACCAGTAGCATTTGCAGTCATGTTTCTCCGTTCCAAAGTGCTGGCTTACCTCATTTTCCTTGTAGCGATAAGAGAGTTCTCACTTATAGCGATTGGCCTGGTTACGGAGAGCAATCCAGACACATTATTGTGACACACACATAACCAATAACAGACGCCAAACTAATTATCGGGATCACGCATTCCAATTAAGACAGTGTTTTTAGAACTGTGTCTGAACAGATGCCTCGTACGACAAGCAACGTACGGTACGACTAGGAAGAGTAGTGCACAAATAACCGGCGCTCGCGTTCAAGACAGAATCAGTATAATAAATAATCAGAATAAACTGACGCACATTTCCTTGTCTACCACCAAACTTCGAATTAAAGTACGAATAAGAATGAGCTTCACTTCCTTGTATACAGGTCCTTATATGCATTTGCAATTCAAATTACTCCCGTCTACGTTATTTCCTGTAACAAAGGCTGGTAGATGTTATTACAACTGACAAGATTTCAATCTGCCAGTGCTGAAAATGTCCAGTAGCATCCCTTATCACACACATTTTTAATACTTTCAGTTAACAGTGGCGTCTTCAGGCATTTCCTGTAGCACTCAATGTTTCAACTGCTGAGTACAAAATAGTTTGATTACACAACGATGTCCCAATCTATAGTTCTCTCAATTTTACCATTAGAGACCGGCGACTCAAACGGTAAGCAGTACCCTCCCCCCCCCCCCCCCCCAACAGTAAACATATTTATTATTGTCTACTGTCGCCTCTGCTATGACCAAGAACAGATGGCTCTTAACCAAACGCATGCTTACTTTGTCAGTGACAGTCCACGTGGAGTACTTCAAACGTGTGCCTGTCCTGAAGCCGGCTCGCTTGTCAGGTCTCCAGGGTTGCACAGTCTCGCTGTTCACTCTCAGTTGTTATGTAGTTAAAAGTTAATAGTTGACAACGCCGTATTTCGAGTTGGGGAAATCCTGGCACTCCGCGGACGAGGAATGTAAACACAGCCAGCCAGCTAGGCTTCAAAAGCGTGACGGTCGTTAACGAGGAAATTGCAAAAAAGCTACCGGTATACCTACCGGTATACAGAATACTTACTTTAAAATATTTAAGTTTTAACCTATTTACAATATTAAACCTGTCTGAAATTAAATGACATACAATTTAGAATGTAAAAATATAATAGATATTATTAAAGAAGTATGTAAGGAACAAATTGTTGCATGATATTTTGCACCGGTAACACTGTACATGTTACGGTATGAATTAAAGTTGTTATACTTGTTACAGGACGACCCCTGATATTTGGAACTGTAAATAAACCCTTTAATCTACACTTACATGTTCGGCAAACTTTAAACTTAGAGCGGACATATCCTGTCCTATGGGGACCAGGCTACACTTACAGAAAACTCTTCACTACGTACACCCTCAGAGTCACGAGCTGCTCCTTTCTCGGATCGAATTGGTTTGCTGATACCATTTTTGGCCCAATTATGAAGAAACTATCTTCAGTTACTTCTACTACAACTTCAATAATATACTTTGCATGCATTTTATTTCTCTCAGTAGGTTATTTGGTGCAGGTAACTTTACTGCGCAGTCGATATCTTGCGGTATCTTCCTCTCATTTTGGCATTTAATTCGCCTGGTCATATTAAATATTTTATCGCATTAGGTTTTTGTTTCCATGTAACAATGCATTGTTACGTACAAACAAAAACTGTCTGTGCCCTAGTTGGCGAATTGATCCCGACTGAGTCAGGTTGTATTTGAAGGTGCTCAAATATACCAACCTCGTGTCAGTAGATTAACTGGCACGTAAAATAACTCCTACATGACAAAATTTCAGAAATTTTGAAAACCGTAGCAGTGCTTAGTGGGATGTAAACTCAATAATATTATTATGATTTCCCTTAGAGCACTTGAAAAACATTGTGGAATTCAATGTCTCAAGAATTTATTTAGGAAAAGATGAGAAGAACAAGTCTATCCAAGCTTTTCTCTCAAATATAAGTTCGTATTATTGATTCGGATTAATGCCTTAGTGAAATAAAGTGTGTTTCTTCTACATTGGCAAAATCTTAATCCATCACTTCAATGTGTCCAAACAATTCTTCAATCCGTCCTCAAAGGTTTGTTTAAACATTCTGGTTGGTTCACGCTTGACTTTCCTGTCTTTGTGAATGCCATGGTATTCCGCAAACGATGTTTAGATCTTCCCACATTCCCCTCAACATTTTATTTTCCGATTGAAATATTTTTGAATCTCGACACAGGGTGGGATACAGTGGTTATTTATGTCCATTCACCTTTGCTTCTAGGAATTAACTGCACTGTACTCAATTTTCGGTGTTGGCTGAGTAAACCTCAGGGCTATTTGTCTTTCCAGAAGTGGAAATCACGTCCAAAAATGTTTCAACTTTCTGATGAGGACTGAACCCACGTCCTTCCAGGAGAAACGACAACACGTTTACCGCCCCGGCTAGTCACCCCATCTTCTTCTTCTTCTTCTTCTTATTATTATGTGCTTTGCGTCCCACTAACTACTTTTACGGTTAACGGAGACGGCGAGGTGCCAGAATTTAGTCCCGCAGGAGTTCTTTTACAAGCCAGTAAATCTACCGACACGAGGCTGACGTATTTGAGCACCTTCAAATACCACCGAACTGAGCCAGGATCGAACCTGCCCAACTGGGGTCAGAAGCCCAGCGCCTCAACCGTCTGTTGCAGAGGAGTCATCCTAACTTGAAAATTCCCTTCAACTCTAATGAAATAAGTAAGACAATAGTTTTACTTGACTGTTCATATCAGAATCACAGACACTGGATCTCCAGTTCGTTTACTTAGAATCTGAGCCACAGGGGATGTGAATGTTCATTTCAAAAATCCCAAATGACTTACTCGGGATTCGAATAGCGACAGTGTTGAAGAGAAGCCACTCACCTATCACTCCTTCCAACTCCTTGAACAAAAAAACAATGCATTTTTCAGTTTCGTGGGAACATGACCACATTCAGTACCGATGGGTGGGATGATGGCTGCACTATAGGCCAATGTTTTAATTTCTAAACTTTTAGGTGCCGAAATGTATACCCACACATTTTGGTCCCTTTTCAACCATGCGCCGCAACCCTCTCCCCCCACCCCCACCCCCACCCCCACCCCCACCCCCACCCCTTATATAATTCACAAGTTTCGATATTTGAAAACTTGTGATACAACTGTATGAAGCACGCATGAACCGATACGTTCCAGGAACTTCTTATTGAGCAATCCTCTTAGAAACATCGTGTAAAAATTGTCCCTGTGAGGTGCTGGAACGCCGTACGGGCGCGTTCCGGCGCGTTCCACCCGAAATCCTTACTGTGTAATGATTAAGAACAGAAGAAAAAGAATCTTAATTAAAATGGTTACACCAGTCCTTATCATATTATATATGTATATTATTAATCTTAGGGTCTGTCTGGCCGAGGCGGTAAAGGCGTGCTGCGGTTCACTCGGAAGGACCTGAGTTTGATTCCCTGTAAGAAAGTCGAACAATTTAAGAACCGAGATTTCCATTTCCGGAGGTGCATGTGGTCTTGAGGTTCACTCAGCCTACACCAAAAATGAGTGCCAGGTTAATTCCCGGGGCCAATGGCGGCCGGGCGTAGAGCTAACCACTCTACCCCATCAAGTACCGGGGATGCGAATACTGTAGTGGAGGCCATTCCTTTCACCGATCCTAGGACCATCATGGCCTGTACGGAGATGAATTTTTTCATTATTAATCTTACCATTAGTTATTTTTTTGAAGAACTGCTAATGCTGTGAAGTAGTTCTCTGTCCCTCAAACTACGTGCATACAACTGGATACCATTTCGGTCTTTGAAATTGAACAGAAGCAACAATAATTTTCTCACTGAACATTGAGTCTTCTCTTTGGTATCTGCTGTGGTTCCATACTAAAAATTCTTTCCACACTGGCATTGAGAGCGGGTATAAGAACAAAGGGAGATTTCAATAACTCAGCCCCTTTGGGAGCGGGCGATAGAGTAAAACTCACGGTATCCCTTGCCTGTCGTAAGAGGCGACTAAAAGGGGCCTAGGGTTTCTTAACTTGAGAGCGTATGTTAACGACCATGGGGCCGACGGCTTCTTTGGCCGATACTTTTATTTTTCGAAGTGTACAATTTTCATTTCTTCCCTATGATTAATATTAGTAGAGGATGGTAGCCAGGTTGTATTTCCTCTTAAAACAATAATCACCGCCACTTTCAACAGCTCACCTACTCTTCATTATACAATACTTCATTGATCTCTTTGACATTTTCTTTTCCTCTCAGGAATTTTCTTTTTTCAAATTTGAAAATTGATCATATAGAAGTGATACCTGAATAATAATTATTTTCTTCGAGATTAATTATACAGGCTTCTCAATATTTATGTAAATGCATATGCTCAGGTCAGGGAGCACTACGTTTAAGGGGGCCTGCCCGTTTCTCCTGGCCTTCCATAGATGCTGTAAATGTTTATGATAAATAAATAAATAAATGAATGAATAAATAAATACATAAATAAATAAATAAATGAATGAATGAATGAATGAATGAATGAATGAATGAATGAATGAGATGGACTGTTAAAAAGGGCTCGCTGTTGGTAACTACGCTGACTTGGCAGCAGTGTTGTGATTGGCTAACATTCCTACCTTATGTACAGCGTAATTATATTACTTTTATAATGTATTTGTTAGTTAAGATATATTTTATTTTAATTTGTTGGTTAGTTACGGTCTAGAAAGCCAAGAATAACAGCCTAGAGGATTCGTCGTGCTGACCACACGACACCTCGTAATCTGCAGGCCTTCGGGCTGAGCAGCGGTCGCTTTGTAGGACGAGGCCCTTCAAGGATTGTAGTGCCATGGGGTTTGGTTTTGTTTGGTTAGTTAAGGTATCTAATATAGGGAAAGAGTGCTGAGAAGTAAAAGATCACATCGTCGCCATAAGACCTATCTGTGTCGGCGCGACGTAAAGCCCTTAGCAAAAAAAAAAAAAAAAAAAAAAAAAAAAAAAAGGCAGACGCTCCAGAAAAGATTGCTTGTGCTCTTAAAGGAGTACGTTTGATAACTGTACGCGAAGGCCGTGAAAATAAAAGACACGTTATACATCACAAATTTAATACCACCGGGGTTCGAAGAGAGCTAGACTTGACCAAGAGTGGTCGGATGAGAAAGATGAAAGTGAGGAACCTACACAAGTAAGGGGAAGCACTGGCAGACCCAGCTAGGGGACTTGAGGTCATCAGCATAAGCTCCCATGTTATGAGGCTCTAGGGGGAAGCGGGTACGCCCTTTAGTCGCCTCTTACGACAGGCAGGGGATACCGTGCGTCTATTCTATCACCCCCACCCACTGGGGCTCTTCCTAACACCTCGTTATTTTTCAGATGAAAATTCCACCCTGAGATCTAACTTACCATGATTCAAACCTCGGCCATCTGGGTGGAGAGCCGGTAACTAAGTCACTACGTTAATCAGGCCTCCCTCCACCCCGGACCCACTAATCCAGCAACATTTCATCACCACCCTCTTATTTTTTTCGATAGTAAGCTGTTCCAAATCCCTATAATTAAACCATAACTTCAAAGCAACAAGCTTCAGGTGCTCGTTAAGTACAGCATTCACCTCCGCAATTCCACCTCTGAGGGAGGCTATAAAATGGCAAGTTTCCTCAGCAGGCACTGTTTTGGTAACCTTCTTTTGCTTGTTGTCTTGTCACTGGTGGTGTCAAACCGGATGCAACATAACCTATGTCAAGCGTGTGACGATGGGAAAACCTTGTAAGATGTTAACGAGAGTCTCTGAAAAACGTGAAACACATGCGAAATGATTAATGTAATGCAAGTCAACTGGCGAAGGTTCCATAATGGAACCAAGATGTGCGACCGCCCGCAGTGCTGATGGAAGGATCGAGCAGGTTGGGGCGTTAGGGGAGAAGAAGTCAGAGAGAGGCCCTTACTGAAATCAATCATGACCTCTGGGAACAGTGACCTTGCCTTTCCGGAGAAATTCGTGAACCAGGCATGATTTGTTATATATAAACATCATTCTTCCCTCAAATTTCTTACTACAAGTACATTTTTTAAGTCCCCCAGCGACAAACGTTTTATAACTCGTTCAGTACTAGGGTCTTTGTAATAAAATATTTGTTGTCCTTTTGTATTAATCTTCCTGAAATTACAGGTGATCACAGATTCAGAATATTACAACAAATTTCTAAAATAATAGTCCTCAGTAGTTATAAAGGAAATGAAATAAATACGAAAGGGTGCTTTGTTGTTTGCGGCGCATTGAATTCGTTAATTTGACTATGAATGTATTTGGTGTCTCGATATCCTGACGAATCCCTCCGATGTTGTGTGGGTAACTTTTTCAATACTAGGCACAAGATTGAATAAAGGCACATTCAGACAAAGGTAATTTTATTTCAAGTTGCTTTACGTCGCACCGACACAAACAGATGTTAATGCGACGATGGGCTAGGGAAGGGCTAGGAGTGGGAAGAGAGCGGCAGTGGCTTTAATTAAGGTACAGCCCCAGCATTTGCCTGGTGTGAAAATGGGAAACCACGGAAAACCATTTTCAGGGCTGCCGACAGTGGGGTTCGAACCTACTATCTCCCGAATACACTTAAAATCTCATTAGGGTTCTGTGTATTGCAGAGGTAGTAATGCGCACATAGATGAAATTATGTAAAATACTCTGCTACTTCGTTAGCCCGTCAAATCCCCGGACCTCAGGTCCTATTGAGCATGTGTGGGACATGATGGGTCGACAACTGGCCAACCGTCCTCAGCCACCCACAACTCTGGAACAACTGATCCGTGCAGTGCAGCAAGCATGGGCCAGAATTCCTCAGGAAGCGATCTAGGGCCTTATTAACTCCATGCCTCGACGAATTCATCAATGTATTGCAGCTCGTGGTGGGCACATCCTGTATTGATTGATGTCCAAACTTGCGGCCAGAGGGACCTGAAAGTGTAATCATCGAATCACAACCGAACACTCGTCCTGCATGTTCAATTGTAGCAATGTAGCATCACTCCTTCTGGGTGTTGCAATTTCCATTTTCTTCAGTGTATTCACGAACGGAAAAGAATGTGTTGTGAAAGTGATAATTCGGGTATTCTAGTGTACGAATATATTGAGAGAAACAAAAGAACCAGACGATCGCAGTAGACAAGGCAAATTTTCCGTAAACGTGAGAGCGTTGTGCCTTCGTTGTGGAATGACGAAGAAAAATTCAGGAACTAGTACCGAATGTCGAACAGTACTTAAGGAATTAGTGGAAAAAATGAAGTCACTAATAGACATCAGGCAAACAAACTACAGGATGAAAGGCTGACAGTATCGTTAAATTCATTATTCACAACGATATTTCAAGGTTTAACGTTAGAAGTGACGTTCACCTCCGAAACAACTATGTCCATGGCAAAATATATAAAATAAAAGATTAGTGGCAGGTATATTTCGTTACATTCTACAGGTTGCTAATGAAGTATTGATAAAAAAAGGGACTTAAAACAATGGATGCAATTATGTACATCAATCTGAATTCATAATTTGAAAGTACTACAATTAACAGTGGAAATATCATTATTTATTTAGGCCTACAGGTTTCTGGCCACTGGTGACTCGTACAAGTCTGCATGTTACAGAATTAGTATTGCTCACAATACGATCAGTGGATTTGTCCCTATTACACGTGATGTCATTCATAGAGCATTACAGCCAGAATTCTTGACTGGGTGAAAACTGCAACAAAAGCCTCACAACAGTGGCTCATTGTACTTCAATTTTACGGCTTTATTACCATTTATGCTTATTTTGTTAATGATGCTGGTTCTTGGGACAGAATTACAGTCTTTTTAAATGATATTTTGAGGTGTTTATTAGATGGAGGTTAACAGCTCTTAAATCATTTTTTTTTCATACCACTTGGTGAGACCCCACCTACCAAAATAATAGACATATCAAGAAATGCTTCCAGTCAAAAATGACATTACCTAATGTAGAAATAGGGTGTCAAATTTCATTACAATCCTGTAAATAATTTTAAAAGAAAGAAAAATGCACATATGTTCTGAATATTGTGAAACTGAGAAAAACAAGGGAAAGCAATGGAGTTCATTTCACTGTTTAATATCCCCCACAACTGTATTCTTTCTCTCCCTCATGATCCTCTGCAAACCTCTTGTTACCTCTCCTCTTCTTTGTTAGTGTGCCATGTTCAGAATAGTAGCATATCACTTTCCTGACAAGCATGTTGCTGAATTTCTGTACTGTCTTTGTGCAAGGAATCCAGGTCCAAATCCAAACTTTGCAAGAAGGACAATCCTGTCTTTATTTGCATCATTGAAAACTACAGCATCTTCAAAAGCAGCTAATTTTACCAAATGACTTTGAAGAAAGGTTTTCTATGGACATCTCTTCCAAAGTAGAAAAATTATTATTAATTTTTTTTTTTGATAGTTGCTTTACGTTGCACCGACACAGATAGATCTTATGGCGACGAAGGGACAAGGAAGGGCTAGGAGTGGGAAGGAAGCGGCCGTGGCCTTAATTAAGGTACAGCCCCGGCATTTGCCTGGTGTGAAAATGGGAAACCACGGAAAACCATTTTCAGGGCTGCCGGCAGTGGGGTTCGAACCTACTATCTCCCGAATACACTTAAAATCTCATTAGGGTTCTGTGTATTCACATACTGTATGTGTACATTTCTTGAGGAGTTCAGGTGAGGCTAATGCCCTGTGCACTGGTTTAGTAACTAAAGGAAAAGCTTCTGGAATATTGTTCTTATGAGTAAATTGGCAGTATAATAGACTGATACTTGTCACAACTACATGTAAATTGCGTACAAGGTCTTGTTTGTTACCCTCATCACTATGCATAAACTACTGTCTCCCCAAACTGGCAAGCTGTTCTTATTGCTCACTTGGCAATAATAAGCCTATTAATCTAAATTATGCACTTCCATCCAAGTTACTGGTAAACTCCTTGGTACAGAGTGACAAATTTTTCCACAAAGCACTGGTAGGACTTTCTTTCCTACCTCACGGTTGATTTTTCCTTTCTGTATATTGTTCATGTGTGATGTGAACACTACCAAGCCTATCCATCCTGAAATACTTTCCTTATGAATCAGTTGAAGGAAATGAAAACTTTGCCTTCAATTTCACCAAAAATGAGTACCAAACACTGTAAAGCAATAATAGTTGCTAATAACTAGCACCTTGCCTTCTATTTCAGAAGTGAAGAGTATGCCTTTCTAACAACTAAATACTATGGCCGTCTACAGTATAATGTTATTTAGGGCTGTTACTTCGATGGTAAATGATTTCATTTTGCTATATCGTACAATGCCTGTCAACATTGTTTGTAAATACTTATTGTATAAAATAATTTTGACAGAGTAGGGTGCATGGCTCTTGTAAGATCTCAGATTAACTTATAGAGTAATTAATCTACTCAACCCTTTATTACAAGCATGTAACTGTCATATAAATATATTTTAATAAATACATTTTCTGCCATCATATCTCCTAAATCTCACATCACACAAAATGTAGCTATAAAACTTTGGTTTGTTAAAACAGTTTCAAATGAATTTTTCACCTTTGTTTTTCATTGTTTACATAGATCTACAGCACAAGAAATAAAATAATGGGTCTATCTTGATGCCCTCAGTAGGCCTATATGTTATTAATAAGTTATAAGGAACAGACATGAAAGTATTAAGAATGATTGCTGATGCAACCAGGTATGATCAATGACAGGTGAGTACTTGGAATGAGATAAAGGCTAAGTTACAAAGGTATAAGGTGGCAGGGAGGGATTCAGTTAGGTAGAACTGTAGTAAGCAGTTTATCCTCTGCGAACGACTTGGTCTACTGAAACCGTGCAATCTAATATCTTGCAACTTGAAAAAAAAGATACAATGAGTATGACGTGAAAATTAGCCTTTTCAAGACTAAAGTGTTTGCAGTAGGGAAGACACCGAAAAGAGTCCGCCTCCGTAGCGTAACGGTTAGTGTTATTAGCTGCCGTCCTTGGGGGGGCCGGGTTCGATTTGCGGTCCTGCCGGACGACAGGAGGACTGGTATGTGGTTGGAATGGTACATGCAGCTCACCTCCATTGTGGGTGTGCCTAAAAAGAGCTGTACCACCTCCGCATGAGGACACGAGTTCGCACCGAAAACAGAACTGAATGTCAGGTTGGAAATACAAAACTAGAACAGGTAGATAATTTCAAGTAGGTATTTAGGATGTGTATATGCAATCAACAGTATTCTGTAAGAGGGCAGTCAGCTCCTGGACAAAACTTTTTTTTTTTTGCTAGGGGCTTTACGTCGCACCGACACAGATAGGTCTTATGGCGACGATGGGATAGGAAAGGCCTAGGAGTTGGAAGGAAGCGGCCGTGGCCTTAATTAAGGTACAGCCCCAGCATTTGCCTGGTGTGAAAATGGGAAACCACGGAAAACCATTTTCAGGGCTGTCGATAGTGGGATTCGAACCTACTATCTCCCGGATGCAAGCTCACAACCGCGCGCCTCTACGCGCACGGCCAACTCGCCCGGTTGTGGACAAAACTACTCGTATCTATATACCGGTCTGGTTTCAGACCACCCGTGCTGTACAAACCAAGTGCAGTGAGCTTGCAGTTGTGATCAACGGTATTCTGTAAGAATGAAGTCAACTCTTGGACAGAACTAGCAATACAATGGTCTGGTTTCAGAACACCTGTGCTGTACAACTGCTTATTACATACACACAGGAAGGACCTACTTCCAGTATTTCAAAATACTCATTTTTGTTAACCATACATGTTCTACCACATAAAATATATGACTGCCATCCTGGGAGAATGAGAATACACATGCTAAATACATACTTGAAATTATCTACCTGTTCTAGTTTTGTATTCCCAACCTGACATTCAGTTCTCTTTTCGGTGCGAACTCGTGTCCTCATACCGAGGTGGTACAGCTCTTTTTAGGCACACCCCCAATGGAGGTGAGCTGCATGTACCATTCCAACTACATACCAGTCCTCCTGTCGTCCGGCAGGACCGCAAATCGAACCCGGCCCCCCCAAGGACGGCAGCTAATAACACTAACCGTTACGCTACGGAGGCGGATTATTTTCGGTGTCTTCCCTACTGCAAACACTTTAGTCTTGAAAAGGCTAATTTTCACGTCATACTCATGTTGTAATAATGCTATTACCTAATACCCCATCAGGTGCTAATACACATAACTCACTGAAGATTCCAATAAATGTTGATAAGTTTTAATTTTTAAAAAAGTATATCATTTCTCAAGGACATATATTTTATTAGATTCTTTCTTCATCTAACCTTGTATACAACAGTTCCTGAACTTTAGCTCTGAAGACCCTTCGACCTAGTTCACTCAGTCTGTTCATGTCATCATGAAGACACTGTAAAATAACATGGATTATGTGTTCTTTTCAGTTCTCAGTTTCTTTCCTAAATAATAACTTAACACATCGCTGTCACTTTAACATTTCTTTTTTTTTAACTGCTGGCAGATCTTTTTCCCGGTCTAGAAAGCCAAGAATAACGGCCGAGAGGATTAGTCGTGCTGATCACACGACACCTCGTAATCTGCAGGCCTTCGGGCTGAGCAGCAGTCGCTTGGTAGGCCAACGCCCTTCAAGGGCTGTAGTGCCATGGGAGGGGGGCAGAGCTTTTTGCAGAAGCAGAAATCACTGGACTGGAATTTGAAGTCCCTTCAATAATATCTGAACTGCAGGAGTTAGACCCCTCCAGCACAAACACTATTTATACCTCCTCCAGTTTAGCTTGGTGCGAAGGCTCTCCTACACCAGGTGCCACTTCCATAGGTTTGTTATTGAACTGAACAAAAAAAATGAACATATTAATGCAATTCTTCTAAATTGGAGCTTAATTATGTCTGCACACAAGCCTTCTGTTTAAGAAATTGTTAGTTTCAATAATGATTTTACTAATATGATTTTTAGGTTAGATTATATTGTTTTAATTTCAGTTATATCTGATACATTAATGAAGAGACGGGTGGAACTTATGGCCTACTGACTTCATTTTCCCCTCACTCTTTCACAACTAGAGCACTGGTCTATAGTATAGGCCTTCTATTAAAAATAAATATGACAAAATTGTACCTTCTTCCAGCAATGAAGGGTTCCAGAAAGTTGAGGGTATCGAGGCAGACCCATTTTTTGTTTTCTGTACAGCAGAATCTGCGGGAGGGGGGGGGGGGTAGGGGGAGTATATTATCTCTCCGAGTTCGATTTCCTGCCCTCAGAACTTGCCATTTTTTGGCACAACGTTTTCCTGTAACATTGAATTACAATACTGTGACAAAGAAAATATACGTGTAGTACTTATGGCATATACTTATTTGTCATTAAAGCGAACAATGGTGTTCACTTCATTAGGTACGAGATGATGTTCATGAAAATTACACAAATAAAGCATTTTTGAGATCCCAACTACGCTTTTCCATTGTCCTGAAAAAAAAAATACTTTTTGGCACTTACATCCTTTTCCATGTCAAGTCTTCAATTTTTCAGTCGGTTGATCTCAGTCGTTCGATCCAATGTGACAGCCCCCTTAGAGAACCTGCCATTGGGCGACAGCCCTAGGACATGATTTATTTATTTATTTATTTATTTAGTTATTTATTTATTTATTTATTTATTTATTTATTTATCTATCTATTTATTTATTTATTGAAGTGACATGCATGGGCATTTATATCTATTGAAGTAGTCGAGATAAAACAAATTACCGGATTTGTAAGAATAATGTATTATTTAAATAAAATATAAATGGAAAAATGTATTTTCTCATCCACTTAAATTCCAGATAAAAAGCCTCAACAAATCTGCTGAATTAACAAAGGGCACTTCTCCGTTAAAAACTGAAGAGACGAACATCATACGAGTTTCACTTCTGTAAACAATTCTTTACCTAGTATTTTCTTAAGTAATTCCTTAATTTTGGAAATTTATCTAACATCTCCCTTGGTAAATTATTGCAATCCTTTATTCTTCCTATAAGTGAATATTTTCCCCTGTCTGTCCTTTTGAATTCCAACTTCGTCTTCATATTATCATGTTTTTTTACTTTAAATGTCATTCCACTTGCTATGTCCCAGTCTGTCATAGGCAGGGCTCGGAAGTTGAAGACCTATACATTTTCTAAAATGGACACCAAAAAAGACCTAAAATAACGAGAAAGGACCTAAAACCTAACAAAAAAGTCCAAAAAATTGCGATCCAAATTCATGCATAATTTTAGTTTTAAGTACATATTTAATGAAGAATTATAATGCTTTAAATTAAAAATTCTGGTGAGATAAATTATGCAGTGCAAAAATGTATGAGTGAAGTACTTCTTTTTTCAGACATTATACCGTATATTTTTAGATTAACATAATTTTTTAAAAAAAGTAATTCCGTGTTTGTTGGAAAGTACTTGTAGAATTAGGAATGATATACTTTTTCCACCTAGAATTAATTTAGCAAACCCGCATTGGACACCCTGAAGAAAGAAATTGAAATTAGTATAACTGGAATCATGTTTGGCTTAACCACACTAGGATTACAGAAATTGGTATTCGGAAATATTACCGCAGTTCACTTTGCAGTATATCACAGTAGTCATCTCCAGGTTCGTAGGTGTAAAGGATCGTTGGTTTTTAGACTGGACGTTGCGAAACGTCGAGAAACTCCTCTCCACATCAACGGATGTTAAGGGTTCGAACTTGAAACAAGTGAGATCTTCCTCTTGAAAAACACACACATCAACATTTTTTCCTTTCAATATTTCATTCATCTTGCATTTATAACTTGATACCCCTGGGTTTTTTCAAGTACTAATTTCAGTTTTTCATTTCATTTCATTCTCTAACGTATGTATTTACTAGAGAAAAGATTGTTTAACAGGTGATGGATGAAATAATGGAAATTCGAACTAAGAATGGACAGTAAAAATCTAGTCGAAATAAGTGAAGTTGCAAAAAAGCCGTTAAAGACCTAAAAAAAACCTGAAAAGTACCAATCGCCCCCCCCCCCCCAAAACGCCAAAAAATTTAAAAAGGAGAAATAAAACCGACCATTTTCTAGCCTATAATGACCCACACCGGGCGAGTTGGTCACGTGGTTAGGGGCGGGCAGCTGTGAACTTGCATCCGGGAGATAGTAGGTTCGAACCGCACTGTTGGCAGCCCGGAAGGTGGTTTTCGTGGTTTCCCATTTTCACACCAGGTGCACCTTAATTAAGGTTGCACCGGGCGAGTTGGCCGTGCGGTTAGGAGCGCGCGGCTGTAAGCTTGCATCCGGGAGATAGTGCGTTCGAATCCTGCTGTCGGCAGCCCTGAAGATGGTTTGCGTGGTTTCCCATTTGCACAGCAGGCAAATGCTGGGGCTGTACCTTAATTAAGGCCACGGCCGCTTCCTTCCAACTCCTAGGCCTTTCCTATCCCATACTCGCCGTAAGACCTATCTGTGTCAGTGCGACGTAAAACCACTAGCAAAAAGAAAATTAAGGCTGCGTTGGTGCGACGTAGAACAAAGTGTAAAACAATAATCCAGAATGAACATATATAATGTTGGGCCTTATCTTCGGTTACTCAAGAAAAAAAAATGATTTTTCCTCAACTTCCGAGCCCTAGTCATAAGAGTTTGTTGCTCATTTTCCATAACTTACATATTTTCCGCATGGTTTTCATCATATGTAAAAATAAATAAGTATTTATATGAAAACGTGCGTGCTAGTATTTCATATGTAAAAAAAGTGATCTAGTGCTATGATATTAATTAGTAGTAAAAAGATTAGAAAAATAGATATGGAAGGAAACGATTAAGAATAAAATATTTTCTGAAGGAATATCTTAAGTGATTCTAGATTACTGTTGATAGACCTAATAATTTTTATCAAAAGCATCGTGTATATATTCTGAATTATAATATTTATTATGCAAATCCATTTAGCTGTAAAAATTAATATGTAAATTCGATTCCGGTAATTACTATATTTCAGAAATATCTGAATACTATTTTGTAATGAATGTAGCTACTGTATATTTTGTGAATGGTAATGAATGTTCTGTATGTTAGGCATGTAACATTTTGTTTAAGTAGCATTTGCTGTCGTTGAGCTATAATATTTTACTGAATTTAAGTTAGTGTAAAGTGTAACCCCACCCCGCGGGTCAAAATATGGATTAAATTTATTCGTAGATTTGAATGCAAAACAAATTATAATTCATTAATATATTGCAGCATGCATTTGCATTTTACAGCCTACTTTGTCTTCTGGTATGGCCTAGAACAAGTATGTTAAATTCATTGACCTCTCTGAAGGTGATGTGCCACATCACCTTCAAATGCCCACACTAAGCCTTCACCGGGACTGTCGACGACCTTCTGACAGCGTCAACAACGGTTGTTTATTGGCGGCTACAACTAGACCCTGGTTAAGTTCACGTCTTTCATCTGTTATCACATGTTATCATATGTAATCACATAAATAGTTTGTATCATTTCTGTTTTATCTGTCTTATCTGTGTTGTGCTTATCTCCCTCCATTTTTATATTGTGCTTTATCTTTTACTCGCCTTCGGGCTGTGGGCCCAACATACACGTACATAATAATAATAATAATAATAATAATAATAATAATAATAATAATAATAATAATAATAATAATGCTGGGCTGAGTAGCTCAGGCGGTTGAGGCGCTGGCCTTCTGGCTCCAACTTGGCAGGTTCGATCCTGGCTCAGTCCGGTGGTATTTGAAGGTGCTCAAATACGTCAGCCTCGTACCGGTAGATTTACTGGCACGTAAAAGCTCTTGGGGGACTAAATTCCTACACTTCGGCGTCTCCGGAAACCGTAAAAGTACTTAGTGGGACATGAAGCCAATAACATTAATAATAACATTATTATTGGGCTATGTGCTTAACGTTCCTTAAGCTATAATCACTTTCAGAGTAGGTTCTTTAGTGTGACCGAAAATCTCTTAACACAGATCTCTTGTTTGTTTTAAGTATTCTTAAATACCTATCGACTCCGCTGAAACCAACTTCGCTACACATTCGGTTGAAGATATTCTATTTGACAACACGCAGTAGCAACGTGCTGGGAACTACTGTAATTCGGAACTGAATCCCCGAGCCAGAAGAATTAATCAAACACGATTAAAATCCCTGACCCAGCTGGAATCGAACCCGAGACCCTCTGAACCGAAGGCCAGTATGCTGACCATTCAGCCAACGAGTCGGACTACTAAGACACCATATTGACATAAAATAACAATTTAAGTCAATTTTATATAATCTCTCTGTGAATAACCATAGTGTGGAAATTACATGAATTATTTAACTCGTCAACTTTTGTTTAATATTGAAGAGACAGGATATATTTTCCTTAAAAATGAAAAAAATGCCAATAAATAATGACACTCACAGTTTTAGTTCATCGCATTCTCAACTTCTTTTCTGTTGCAGTATACGACCACCAAAAAATGTTTTAAGTTTTACATAGTTAGCTGCCTCTTATTGCTTCTTAAGATATCCTTATAGCGGGAAAAATTCTCTCCACCTCACAGGAACTTACAAGGGAACATCCACAATGGTGAAGTCGCCGATCGCGATGAAACTTAGCAAACACATTGAGGTACATGTAAAAACAATGCCAGCATCAATTTTAGGCGCCAACATTCATTAGCGCGTTAACTAAGGGGCCTAAAAGTTGCGACATTTCAAGATCCGCGCGAACAGCGATGAATTCCTCCTGACCAATGCTTAGCCGGAACACTTGCTTTGTGCCACACCTCTGCTCCTCCTCCCCTCCGCTCCGCCTGGTTCAGCACCAATCGTTTCCCTCTCCCCGCGCTGCCGTCTGCTTAGCTGTCGAACAGAACCTGTGCTACACTGCGTACGCTATCAGCCTTCCTCACAGCTCTCCCTTGGAATTTCCACATTGTATAGGCAGTTTACATTGTTGTACCAGTTCGTACAATAGCCATGTACACTTTTACGTATGTAACTGCCATTGTACCCAGAAGACTGTAGTGTGATACTTTAATATGGCTACTTGTTGAATACATATACCTCTGTCAGCTATAGCGCAAAAGTACGAGTAAGTAGGAGTACAGCTCTGCCTGTGATTACGGTATATCTACTGCATATATAAATGCACATCTTTATTTCTTTTTAAAGACTTTGCTTATTACGTCAATCATTCCATGTCATACTCATATCAAAGTTGTCTATGCGTTTAATTGATTTATGTTCGACAACCATGGCTGCAATTGAAACGTGTTGTGCCTTTCACTGCAAAACATAAATATATCGTTCAATACAAGCACAAATAAAAACATTCTATCTAGATTCTTTATACCAGAGTACGTAATACGGGAAATACCAGCAGTTTCTAACTCGGAGTTTATAATTGCTGTTGTTCGCGATATCGTTTCGTTATGACACAACTGATAGCATACGCAAAATGGGGGTAGGGGAGTGGACATGAAAAGAAGGTCTGGACCTGTAACCATATTTTGATATCCCGAGGTACAACATCTCATTACATTCATTGAGATCCTCTACCCGGGCACGTAATTTCTTTAAATAAAAGGATATTTAACGCTGTTTCAAGGTGGGTGATTTATTTTAATAAATTTCATATGTATGTCCACTCTAAATGACACTACCGACAGCTTCAAGGTGTTTCAGACGTAAATAATAATTTAAGCCTAGGTCGGACGCGGTACCTTATACCACGTTTGTCCACGCCCGATGGTGCTTAACTCGGGGTTGTATCCACGAATTGACAACCCACCGGAATTAGCAGGAATGAAAATATAACATTTGCATAAAATATGAGTAAATACGTTTAGGTTATTTATTATCATTATGTGTGAAACGGAACGTGATTTAAGGGATTTCAATAATTATAGTACGTAAAGAAGCAAAATATAGCGCCGGTCTCGTTCCACAGACAAGCAGCTGGCAAGCGCGAGGAGAAGGGAGGGGAACGTGCCGGGGAGAACCACTTGGAGAGTAAAAGGCGGTGCAGAGGGTGTGTCTCCAGACGGGAAGTGTGTGTTCCGGCTTAGCATTGGCCAGCAGGTATTCATCGCTGATCGCGCGGAACTTGAAATGTCGCAACTTTTAGGCCCCTTAGTTAACGCGCTAATGAATGTTGACGCCTAAAATTGATGCTGGCATTGTTTTTACATGTACCTCAATGTGTTTGCTAAGTTTCATCGCGATCGGCGACTTCACCATTGTGGATGTTCCCTTGTTAGTGGTGATTCACTAGGTAGCTCGGAACGTTCTCATGCTAAGATTTCTTCAATCTCGCACATTTGATTATATCCTGTGTTTTTTGAGAACATACTATGCACTTTTTCCTTCACTACATTTTTAACACTTCCATGACTTTCTTAATCTGATTACCCTCCAAGGTTGGTTTTTCCCTCGGACTCAGCGAGCGATCCCACCTCTACCGCCTCAAGGGCAGTGTCCTGGAGCGTGAGACATTGGGTCGAGGGATACAACTGGGAAGAATGACCAGTATCTCGCGGCCTCACTTGCTGTGCTGAACAGGGGCCTTGTCGGGGGATGGGAAGATTGGAAGAGATAGACAAGGAAGAGGGAAGGAAGCGACCGTGGCCTAAGTTAGGTACCATCCCGGCATTTGCCTGGAGGAGAAGTGGGAAACCACGGAAAACCACTTCCAGGATGGCTGAGGTGGGAATCGAACCCACCTATACTCAGTTGACCTCCTGAGGCTGAGTGGACCCCGTTCCAGCTCTCATACCACTTTTCAAATTTCGTGCCAGAGCCGGAAATCGAACCCGGGCCTCCGGGGGTAGCAACTAATTACACTAACCACTACACCACAGAGGCGGACAACACTTCCATGTACCGAATTTAATTTAGAGACAGTACTTTTGAAGCCCACTAACGAATGTCTCAATGTAATACGTTCGGTTTCCAAAGAAGTAATACCGGAAGGAATATGAGAGAAATATGCAGATATTTAAGACAGGTTATTTTTCTACTTCTGTATTCTTCAACATATATTGAGCAATTTTAACAAGAATAATAATTGAAATCAAATGTATTCACTACATTCCTAATTGTTTCCAAATGTGTGGTGTAATACAGAGCTGCTGATAACAATGATCCCCAGCGCGTTAAAACTGGCTCCGGTTGAAGTGTAACATTCGGTGTTGCTTCTTTAAATATTTATTTTCTGTACAGTGCATTAACAAATACTTTCTTTATAGAAGACTAGCAAGATACCCGTGCTTCGCTACGGTATTATACTGAAATTTATAATTGAATGCTTAACGTTTTATATATAATCCTCCGAAATTCGCGATCAAACTCGTTTTCTGAAAGAATCCGCCAAAATTCGCGATCTGACTCGTTTTCTGAGAGATTACGGCAAAGTTCCTCACATTTTTCAATCTTTCTTTCCAGCAATCGATTTCGTACTTTCCGGGCTAGGTCCAGGTACTCCACGCGGTCAGTTGGGTCCCTAAATCTTTGCCATCTTTTCCTATAAGCATTTTTAGTATGGATCAAATCCTGAAGGAGATCCAGCGTGGTGCCTTCTTGGGTGCCTTGGCGATACTGAACCCGCGGCCGGACTGTATTCGTAGTCATTACCAGGCCAGGTCTAAATGGTTAGCGTGCTGGCCTTTGGTCACAGGGGTCCCGGGTTCGATTCCGGCAGGGTCGGGAATTTTAACCATAATTGGTTAATTTCGCCGGCACGGGGGCTGGGTGTATGTGCTGTCTTCATCATCATTTCATCCTCATCACGACGCGCAGGTCGCCTACGGGTGTCAAATCAAAAGACCTGCATCTGGCGAGCCGAACTTGTCCTCGGACACTCCCGGCACTAAAAGCCATACGCCATTCCATTACCAGGCCAGGACCCGTTTCCAGCGCGGTCCCCACAATTTGACGACGGTCCAGAACATTATTATTATTATTATTATTATTATTATTATTATTATTATTATTATTATTATTATTATTATTATTATTATTATTATTATAGATTTCTGGACCCCACAGCAAGATGCAAGACCGCTACTTGCCGGTAAATTACAGCTGCTGCCATTGTCATTGTTGGCGATGTGACCAGCACCATTGTCGCGCGTAGGCAAGTGTGCGGGATTTCTGGCGATACGAATGACGTACTTCCGTGCATTATTGACCTTATTACAGAGGTGAACAATTTGACGGTCAATCTCATTCCAATCGTTTATTTCTAATCTGTTTAAATTTGTATTTATATGCCAGGAGAGTCTACTGTAATCTAAGAAAGTTCTCCGAAGGGAAAGATGGCTGCTGAAAACTAACCCAGGAAAGATGAAAAATGATCGGTTTGTGATCAGAATAAGTACATCGAAAATCTACAGCCTGTTTCCAGTCATTCGACAGGGTCAGGAATGGAATGAATGAAGCCCCCATTTAGTGGCAGGGATAGGAATTGTGCCGGCTGCCGAAACCTGTCGCACTCCTCTGGGGCAATGATTAGTGAATGACAAATGAAATGAAATATTGGACAGTGTTGCTGGAATGAATGATGACAGGGAAAACCGGAGTATCCGAAGAAAAACCTGTCCCGCCTCCGTTTTGTCCAACACGAATGTCACATGGAGTGACCGGGATTTGAACCACGGAACCCAGCTGTGAGAGGCCGGCGCGCTGCCACCTGAGCAACGGAGACTCCTTATAAGTACATTATGAACAGTAAAATCAATTGGTCCCGCCTGCTTTTACACCCCACCGCCGTTAAGTTTATTAACCCCCCTCCAAAAAAAATTTAAAGAAGGCGTGTTTCTTTATGTTTAAAGGAGATTCTAAACACCAATGTTCACGTCTATTACCTTCAGTTTTGAGATATAAGTATCCCCATAAAGATAATTAACTTTTTTTCACTTCCTTTCACCCCCCCCCCCCAAGTGAATTTTCCGGCAAAAAATACCTGTTTCTTTAATAGTAAAGGATTTTCTAAATACCAATTATCACGACTCTAAATTCTTCAGTTTTTGATTTATGTGCCCTCATGAAAGGAATTCAATTCCTTTTCACTCCCGCCCCCGAGATGGGTTCCTCTCCAAAACGCGTTTTTCTTTGTGTTTAAAAGAGATCCAAATACCAATTTTCACGTCTGTAACAACTTTAGATTTTATTAGATGTATGTATTCTCGTACAATTAAGTCAATAACTTTTTCAATTCTTTCACCCCCCCCCCCTGCTTCGTTTGATTTTCTGAGAATACGTGTTTCTTTACTTTTAAAGCAGATTCCAAATATCAAATTTCACGTCTGTAACATCTTCATTTTTGAGATATCAGTAGCCTAATTAAAAGAATTCAACACCATTTTCAGTCACTTTCCGCCCCCCCCTCTACCCACGTGGTATTTGCGAAAACTAAAAATACACGTTTATTTTTAATAGAGATAAAAAATACCATTTTTCACTTCTGTAACATGTTATGTTTTTAGATATACTGTACTGTAGAAATTCTCATTTTAAAATTTCACCCCCTTTTAGTTCTGCTTAAGTGGAGTTTCCAAAAACAAATCACCTATGTTTCTTTACATTTACAGGAGATTCCAAATACCCACTTTTTACGTCTGTAACATTTTACGTTTCTCAGATATTCTGTAGATATATTCTTTCAAAAAATGCACTGTAATTTGTCACTCCTGTTTAACCTTAATTAATTGGATTTTACAAAAACAATAAAGTACGTGTTTCTTTATTGTTAAAGGAGATCGCATATACAAATTTTCAGTTTTGTAATATCTTCAGTTTCTGAGATATATGTATCCTCATTAAAGGCATTTCAACCCATTATTCACCTTTTTACACCCCTCCTATTGGGATTTACAGAAAACAAAAAATACGTGTTCCTTTAGTTTTAAAGGAGATTCTAAATAACAATTTTTACATCTGTAAACTTTTAAAGTTTCAAGATGTAGATTCACTCATTTCAAAATTTTACCCCCCTTTTCACCCTTCATTATTTGGATTTGCCAAAAAAGAAAAAAATACCTATTTCTTTATTTTTAAAGTACATCTCAAATACCAATTTTCAGGTCTGTAATATCTTCAGGTTCTGAATTATAAGTAGCCTCATTAAAGGCATTCAACCCCTTTTTCACCCTTTTCCACCCTTCCTATTGGGATTTTCCGAAAACAAAAAATACGTGTTTCTTTATTTTTAAAGGAGATCCCAAACACCAATTTTCAGGTCTGGAATATCTTCAGTTGCTGAGATATAAGTATCCTCATTATAGGCATTCAACCCCTTTTTCGCCCCTTTTCACCCTCACCTATTGGGATTTTCTGAAAACAAGAAATACGTGTTTCCTTATTTTTAAAGAAGATCGTAAATACCAGTTTTTACATCTGTAAACTTTTAAAGTTTTGAGATATAGATACACTCATTTTAAAATGACACCCCCTTTTCACCCCCTTAGCGACGGAATATCCAAAAATCCTCTCTTAGCGAACACTTACACCTTAATATGAATATATCCCCAAACTTTCATTTCTTTATGTCCGTTAGTTTTGGCTCGGCGGTGATGAGTCAGTCAGTCAGTCAGGACAAGTTATTTTATATTTATAGAAGACTAGCAAGATGCCCGTGCTTCGCTACGGTATTATACTGAAATTTACAATTGAATGCTTATTGTTTTAGATATATAATCCGCCGAAATTCGCGATCTGACTCGTTTTCTATCAGATTACGGCACGTTTCCTCCCATTTTTCAATCTTCCTTTCCAGAAATCGATTTCGTACTTCCCGGGCTAGGCTCAGGTATTCCTCTCGGTCAGCTGGGTCCGTAAATCTTTGCCATCTTTTCCTATAATCATTTTTAATATGGATGAAAAAAAAAGAAAAAAATACCTATTTCTTTATTTTTAAAGTACATCCCAAATACCAATTTTCAGGTCTGTAATATCTTCAGGTTCTGAAATATAAGTATCCTCATTAAAGGCATTTAACCCATTTTTCACTTTTTACACCCCTCCTATTGGGATTTACAGGAAACAAAAATATACGTGTTTCTTTATTTTTAGAGGAGATGCTAACTACCAATTTTTACATCTGTAAATTTTAAAGTTTTGAGATATAGATACACATTTTAAAAAATCACCCCCTTTGCACCCCCCCCATTAATTGTTTTTTACAAAAAACAAAAAATACGTGTTTCTTTATTTTTAAAGGAGATCCCAAACACCAATTTTCAGGTCTGTAATATCTTCAGGTTCTGAAATATAAGTAGACTCATGAAAGGCTTTGGACCCCTTTTTCAAACTTTTCCACCCTTCCTATTAGGATTTTCCGAAAACAAAATATACGGTATACGTGTTTCTTTATTTTTAAAGGAGATTCTAAATACCAATTTTCACATCTATAACGTTTAAAAGTTTTAAGATATAGATACACTCATTTTAAAATATTACCCCCTTTTCACCCCCCTTAATTGGATTTTCCAGAAACAAAAAATACGTGTTTCTTTATTTTTAAAGGAGATCCCAAACACCAATTTTCAGGCCTGTAATATCTTCAGTTTCTGATATATAAGTAGCCTCATTAAAGGTATTCAACCCCTTTTTCACCCCTGTACACTCCTCCTATTGCGATTTTCCGAAAACAAAAAAATACGTGTTTCTTTATTTTTAATGTAGATTCTAAATACCAATTTTTACATCTGCAAACTTTAAAAGTTTGGAGATATAGATTCACTCATTTTAAAAATTCACCCCCTTTTAACCCTCCCATTAATTGGATTTTCCAAAAACAAAAAAATACGTGTTTCTTTATTTTTAAAAGATATCAAAAGTACCAATTTTCAGGTCTGTAATACCTTCAGTTTCTGAGATATACGTACCGGTATCCTGATTAAAGGGCTGCCGACAGTGGGGTTCGAACCCACTATCTCCCGAATACTGGATACTGGCCGCTCTTAAGCGACTGCAGCTCTCGAGCTCGGTAATTTATAATTGAATGCTTATCGTTTTATATACAACCCGCCGATATTCGTGATCTGACTCGTTTACTGAGAGATTACGGCAACGTTCCTCCCATTTTTCAATCTTTCTTTCCAGCAATCGATTTCGTATTTCCCGGGCTAGGTCCAGGTATTCCACCCGGTCAGTTGGGTTCCTAAATCTTAGCCATGCTTTCCTATAAGCATTTTTAATGTGGATCAAATCCTTGAGGAGATCCGGCGTGGTGTCCTCTTAGGTGCCTTGGCGGTACTAAACCGGCGGCCGGACTGCAATCGTAGTCATTACCCGTCCAGGATCCGTTTCCAGCACGGTCCGCACATGTTGACGACGGTCCAGGACATTATTATTATTATTATTATTATTATTATTATTATTATTATTATTATTATTATGATTATTATTATTATTATTAGGGTGGTTGAAATTAACTGAATTTAGGTATTATTATTATTATTATTATAATTATTATTATAATTATTATTATTATTATTATTATTATTATTATTATTACTATTATATATGTTCTGGACCCCACAGCAATATGCAAGACCGCTACTTGGCGGTAAAATACATCTGCTGCCATTGTCATTGCTAACAATGTGACCAGCACCATTGTTGCGCGTAGGTAAGTGTGCGGAATTTCTGGCGTTACGAATGACACACCTCCGTGTATTATTGACTTTATTATAGAGGTGAACAATTTGACGGCCAATCTCATTCCTATCGTTTATTTCAAATGTGTTTAAATTTTTATTTATATGCCAGGAGAATCTACTCTAATCTAAGAACGTTCTCCGAAGGAAAATATGGCTGTTGAAAAAGAACCCAGGAAAGATTAAAAATGATCGGTTTATGATCAAAATAAGTACATCGCAAGTCTACAGCCTGTTTCCTATCATTCGACAGGATCAGTGATGGAATGAATAAAGCCCCATCTAGCGGCGACAATAGGAATTGTGCCGGCTGCCGAAGCTCCCCTCTGCGGCAATGATCGATGAGTGACAAATGAAATGAAATATTGGACAGTGTTGCTGGAATGAATGATGACAGGGAAAGCCGGAGTATCCGGAGAAAAACCTGTCCCGAGTCCATTTTGTCCAGCACGAATGTCACATGGAGTGACCGGGATTTGAAACACGGAACCCAGCTGTGAGAGGCCGGCGCGCTGCCGACTGAGCAACGGAGGCTCCTTATACGTACATTACGAACAGTAAAATCAATTGGTCTCACCTCCTTTTACACCCCACCGCCGTTAAGTTTATTTACCCCCACCCTCCAAAAAATTAAAAGAAGGCGTGTTTCTTTATGTTTAAAGGAGATTCCAAATACCAATGTTCACGTTTATTACCTTCAGTTTTGAGATATAAGTATCCCCTTAAAAATAATTAACGTTTTAACTTCCTTCCACACTCACCCCCACCCCCTCACTCGCAAAGTGATATTAAAGCAAAAAATACTTGTTCCTTTAATAGTAAAGGATCTTCTAAATACCAATTATCACCACTCTAACCTCTTCAGTTTTTGATTTATGTGTCCTCATGAAAGGAATTCATCTCCTTTTCACTCCCGCCCCCCCCCCCAAGATTGTTTCCCCCCCAAAACGCGCTTTTCTTTGTTTTTAAAGGAGATCAAAATACCAATTTTCTCGTCTGTAACAACTTTAGTTTTTATTAGATGTATGTATTCTCATACAATTAAGTCAATTCATTTTTTCTATCCTTTAACACTCCAAATCCCCTTCATTGGATTTTTCGAGAATACGTGTTTGTTTACTTTTAAAGCAGATTCCAAAAATAAAATTTCACGTGTGTAACATCTTCATTTTTGAGATATCAGTAGCCTAATTAAAAGAATTCAACACCATTTTCAGTCACTTTTACCCCCCCCCCCAACCCCCACTACCCAAGTTGTATTTCCGAAAACTAAAAATACACTATTCTATATTTTTAATACGATAAAAAGTGACCATTTTTCACTTCTGTACATGTTAAGTTTTTTGAGATATACTGTAGAAATTCTCATTTTAAAATTTCACCCCATTTTAGTTCCCCTTAAGTGGAGTTTCCAAAGACAAATCACCTATGTTTCTTTACACTTACAGGAGATTCCAAATACCCACTATTTACGTCTGTAACATTTTACGCTTCTCAGATATTCTGTAGATATAGTCTTTCAAAATATTCACCCCAATTTGCCACTCCTGTTTAACCGCCATTAACTGAATTTTCCAAAAGCAAAAATATACGTGTTTCTATATTTTTAAAGGAGATCCCATTTACAAATTTTCAGTTCTGTAATATCTTCAGTTTCTGGGATATATGTATCCTCATTAAAGGCATTCAACCCATTATTCACCCTTTTACACCCCTCCTATTGGGATTTAGAGAAAACAAAGAAATACGTGTTCCTTTATTTTTAAGGGAGATTCTAAACACCAATTTTTACATCTGTAAACGTTTAAAGTTTTAAGATGTAGACACACTCATTTTAAAAATTCACCCCCCTTTTCACCCCCCATTATTTGAATTTTCCAAAAACGAAAAAATACCTGTTTCTTTATTTTTAAAGTAGATCCCAAATACCAATTTTCAGGTCTGTAATATCTTCAGGTTCTGAAGTATAAGTAGCCTCATTAAAGGCATTCAACCTATTTTTCACCCTTTTTCACCCTTCCTATTAGGATTTTCCGAAAACACAAAAGTACGTGTTTCTTTATTTTTAAAGGAGATTTCTAAATACCAAATTTTACATCTATGAACTTTAAAAGTTTTGAGATATAGATACACTCATTTTAAAAATTTCATCCCCCTTTTCACCCCCCATTATTTGGATTTTCCCAAAACGAAAAAAATACCTGTTTTCTTTATTTTTAAAGTAGATCCCAAATACCAATTTTCAGGTCTGTAATATATTCAGTTTCTAAGATATAAGTATTCTCTTTAAAGGCATTCAACCCATTTTTCACCCCTTTTCACCCCTCCTATTGGGATTCTCCGAAAACAAAAAAATACGTGTTCCTTTATTTTTAATGAAGATTCTAAATACCAATTTTTACATATCTAAACTTTAAAACTTTTGAGATATAGATGCACTCATTTTAAAAATTCACCCCCCTTTTCACCCTCGCATTAATTGGATTTTCCAAAAACAAAAAAATATGTCTTTCTTTATTTTTGAAAGCGATCAAAAGTACCAATTTTTAGGTCTGTAATATCTTCAGTTTCTGAGATATATGTATTCTCTTTAAAGGCATTCAACACATTTTTCACCCCTTTTCACCCCTCCTATTGGGATTTTCCGAAAACAAAAAAATACGTGTTCCTTTATTTTTAATGAAGATTCTAAATACTAATTTTTACATCTCTAAACTTTAAAAGTTTTGAGATATAGATGCACTCATTTTAAAAATTCACCCCCCCCCCTTTCACCCTCGCAATAATTGGATTTTCCAAAAACAAAAAAATATGTGTTCCATTATTTTTCACAGCGATCAAAAGTGCCAATTTTTCGGTCTGTAATATCTTCAGTTTCTGAGATATAAGTAGCGTATCCGGATTAAAGGCATTCAACCCCTTTTTCACCCTTTTTCACCCCTCCTATTGGGATTGTCTGAAAACAAAAAAATACGAGTTTCGTTATTTTTAAAGAAGATTCTAAATACCAATTTTCACATCTGTAAACTTTAAAAGTTTTGAGATATAGACACACTCATTTTAAAATTTCACCCCCCTTTTCACCCCCTTAGAGACGGAATATCCAAAAATCCTCTCTTAGCGAGCACCTACATCTTAATATGAATATATCCCCAAAATTTCATTTCTTTATGTCCAGTAGTTTTGGCTCGGCGATGATGAATCAGTCAGTCAGTCAGTCAGTCAGTCAGTCAGGACAAGCTACTTTATATATATAGACTAGCAATATACCCGTGCTTCGCTACGGTATTATACTGAAATTTGTAATTGATGCTTATTGTTGAATGCCGAAATTCGCGATCTGACTCGTTTTCTGCGAGAATACACCAAAATTCGAGATCTGACTCGTTTTCTAATAGATTACGGCAAGTTTCCTCCCATTTTTCAATCTTTCTTTCCAGCAATCGGTTTCGTACTTCCCGGGCTAGGTCCAGATATTCTACCCGGTCAGTTGGGTCCCTAAATCTTTGCCATCTTTTCCTATAAGCATTTTAAATATGGATCAAATCCTTCAGGAGATCCGGCGTGGTGTCGTCTTGGATGCCTTGGCGGTACTGAACCCGCGGCCGGACTGCATTCCTAGTCATTAGCAGTCCAGGACCGGTTTCCAGCGCGGTCTGCACATTTGACGACGGTCCAGAACATTATTATTATTATTATTATTATTATTATTATTATTATTATTATTATTATTATTATTATTATTATTATTATTATTATAGATGTTCTGGACCCCACAGCAAGATGCAAGACCGCTACTTGGCGGTAACTTACATTCGCTGCCATTGTCATTGTTGACAATGTGACCAGCACCATCGTCGCGCGTAGGCAAATGTGCGGGATTTCTGGCGATACGAATGACATACTTCCGTGCATTATTGACCTTATTATAGAGGTGAACGGACGGTCAATGTCTTTCCTATCGTTTATTTCAAATTAGTTTAAATTTTTATTTATATGCCAGCAGAATCTACTGTAATCTAAGAACGTTCTCCGAAGGAAAAGATGGTTCTTGAAAATGAACCCAGGAAAGGTTAGAAATGATCGGTTTATGATCAGAATAAGTACATCGAAAATCTACAGCCTGTTTCCAGTCATTCGACAGGGTCGGAATGGAATGAATAAAGCCCCCGTCTAGCGGCGACAATAGGAATTGTTCCGGCTGCCGAAGCCTGTCGCACTTCTCTGGGGCAATGATTAATAAATGACAAATGAAATGAACTGATATTGGACAGTGTTGCTGGAGTAAATGATGACGGGGAAAACCGGAGTATCCGGAGAAAAACCTGTCCCGCCTCCTTTTTGTCCAGCACGAATGTCACATGGAGTGACCGGGATTTAAACCACGGAACCCAGCTGTGAGAGGCCGGCGCGCTGCTGCCTGAGCAACGGAGGCTCCTTGTAAGTACATTGCGAACAGTAAAATCAATTGGTCTCCCCTCCTTTTACACCCCACCGCCATTAAGTTTATTTACCCCCCCCCCCAAAAAGGAATGAAAAGATGGCGTGCTTCCTTATGTTTAAAGGAGATTCCAAACACCAATGTGGTCACGTCTATTACCTTCAGTTTTGAGATATAAGTATACCCATAAAAATAATTCACTTTTTTCACTTCCTTTCAAACTCCTCCCCCTCCCCCCTAAGTGAATTTTCCGGCAAAAAATACTTGTTTCTTTAATAGTAAAGGGTCTTCTAAATACCAAATATCACGACTCTTACTTCTTCAGTTTTAGATTTATGTGTCCTCACGAAAGGAATTCAATTCCTTTTCACTCCTCCCCCCCACACCCCCCAAGATGGTTTCCCCCCAAAAACGCGTTTTCCTTTGTTTTAAAAGGAGATCCAAATACCAATTTTCACGTCTGTAACAATTTTAGTTTTTATTAGCTTATGTATTCTCATACAAATAAGTCAATTAATTTTTCTATTCTTTAACCCCCCCCCCCCTCATTGGATTTTCCGAGAATACGTGTTTCTTTACTTTTAAAGCAGATTCCAAATATCACATTTCACGTCTGTAACATCTGCATTTTTGAGATATCAGTAGCCTAATTAAAAGAATTCAACACCATTTTCAGTCATTATTAACTACCCCCTCCACCCAAGTGGCATTTCCGAAAACAAAAAATACATGTTTCTTTATTTTTAAAGGAGATTCTAAGTACAAATTATTACATCTATAAACTTTAGAAGTTTTGATATATAGATATACTCATTTTAAAAATTCACCCCCTTTTCACCCCCTATTCATTGGATATTCCAAAAACCAAAAAATACGTGTTTCTTTATTTTTAAAGGAGATCTCAAACGCCAATTTTCAGGTCTGTAATATCTTCATGTTCTGAAATATAAGTAGCCCCATTTAAGGCATTCAACCCCTTTTTCACCCTTTTCCACCCTTCCTATTGGGATTTTCCGAAAACAAAATAATACGTGTTTCCTTATTTTTAAAGGATATGCTAAAGACCAATTTTTACATCTATACACTTTAAAAGTTTTGAGATATAGATACACTCATTTTAAAACTTCACCCCCCTTTTCACCCCCATTAATTGGATTTTCCGAAAATAAAAAGATACACGTTTCTTTATTTTTAAAGGTGCTCCCAGACACCAAATTTTAGGTCTGTAATATCTTCATTTTCTGAGATATAAGTATCCTCATTAAATTCACTCAAACAATTTTGCACCCCTTTTCACCCTGCCTATTGCGATTTTCGGAAAACAAAAAAATACGTGTTTCTTTATTTTCAATGAAGATTCTAAATACCAATTTTTACATCTGTAAACTTTCAAAGTTTTGAGATATAGATACACTAATTTTAAAATTCACCCCCCATTTCACCCTCCCATTAATTGGATTTTCCAAAAATGAAAAAATACGTGTTTCTTTATTTTTAAAAGAGATCAAAAGTACCAATTTTCAGGTCTGTAATATATTCAGTTTCTGAGATATAAGTACCGGTATCCTCATTAAAGGCATTCAACCAATATTTCACCCTTTTTCACCCCTCCCGTTGGAATTTTCCGAAAACAAAAAAATACGTGTTTCTTTTTTTTAAAGGAGATTCTAAATACCAATTTTTACATCTGTAACCCTTTAAAGTGTTGAGATATAGATACACTCATTTTAAAATTTCACCCCCTTTTTCACCCCCTTAGAGACGGAATATCCAAAAATCCTCTCTTAGCGAGCACCTACATCTTATTATGAATGTATCCTCAAAATTTCATTTCTTTATGTCAAGTAGTTTTGGCTCGGCGATGATGAATCAGTCAGTCAGTCAGGACAAGTTACTTTATATATATATAGACTAGCAAGATACCCGTGCTTCGCTACGGTATTATACTGAAATTTATAATTGAATGCTTATTGTTTTAGATATATAATCCGCCGAAATTCGCGATCTGACTCGTTTTCTGCGAGAATCCACCAAAATTCCCGATCTGACTGGTTTTCTATGATTTTACGGCACGTTTCCTCCCATTTTTAAATCTTCCTTTCCAGCAATCGATTTCGTACTTCCCGGGCTAGGCTCAGGTATTCCTCCCGGTCAGTTGGGTTCGTAAATCTTTGCCATCTTTTCCTATAATATTTTTAATATGGATAAAATCCTTCAGGAGATCCGGCGTGGTGTCATATTGGGTGCCTTGGTGGCACTGAACCCGCGGCCGGACTGCATTCTTAGTCATTACCCGTCCAGGAGCCGTTTCCAGCGCGGTCCGCGCATTTGACGACGGTCCGGAATATTATTATTATTATTATTGTTATTATTATTATTATTATTATTATTATTATTATTATTATTATGTGTTGCTGGAATGGCTGATGACAGGGAAAACCGGAGTATCCGGAGAAAAACCTGTCCCGCCTCCGTTTTGTCCAGCACGAATGCCACATGGAGTGACCGGGATTTGAACCACGGAACCCAGCTGTGAGAGGCCGGCGCGCTGCCGCCTGAGAAACGGAGGATCCTGATAAGTACATTAATAACAGTAAAATCAATTGGTCTCACCTCCTTCTACACCCCACCCCCCACCGCCGTTAAGTTTAATTACCGCCAATCCCCCCCCCACCACCAACAAATTTAAAAGAATGCTTGTTTCTTTATTTTTAAAGGAGATCCCATATGCAAATTATCAGTTCTGTAATATCTTTCGTTTATGAGATATGTGTATCCTCATTAAAGGCATTCAACCCATTTTTCACCCTTTTACACCCCTCCTATTAGGATTTACGGGAAACAAAAAAATACGTGTTCCTTTATTTTTAGAGGAGATTCTAACTACCAATTTTTACATCTGTAAATTTTAAAGTTTTAAGATGTAGACACACTCATTTTAAAAAATTCACCCCCTCTTTTCACCCCCAATATTTGGATTTTCCAAAAACGAAAAAATGCGTGTTTCTTTACTTTTAAAGTAGATCCAAAATACCAATTTTCAGGTCTGTAATATCTTCAGGTTCTGAAATATAAGTAGCCTCATGAAAGGCATTCAACCCATTATTCACCCTTTTAAACCCTTCCTATTGGGATTTTCCGAAAACAAAAGAATACGTGTTTTTTTTATTTTTAAAGGAGATTCTAAACACCAATTTTTACATGTATAAACTTAAAAAGTTTTGAGATATAGATACACTCATTTTAAAAAATCACTCCCTTTTCAACCCCCCCCCCCCCAATTAATTATATTTTCCACAGACAAAAATACGTGTTTCTTTATTTTAAAAGGAGATACCAAACACCAATTTTCAGGTCTGTAATATCTTCAGGTTCTGAAATATAAGTAGACTCATGAAATGCATTCGACCCCTTTTTCAACCTCTACCACCCTTCCTATTACGATTTTCCGAAAGCGAAATATACGTGTTTCTTTATTTTTAATGGAGATTCTAAATACCAATTTTTACATCTATAACTTTCAAAAATTTTGAGATATAGATACAATCATTTAAAAATATTACCCCCTTTTCACCCCCCTTAATTGGGTTTTTCAGAAACAAAAAAATACGTGTTTCTTTATTTTTAAAGGAGATCCCAAACACCAATTTTCAGGTCTATAATATCTTCAGTTTCTGAGATATAAGTAGCCTCATTAAAGGCATTCAACCCATTTTTCACCCCTTTTCACTCCTCCTATTGCGATTTTCCGAAAACAAAAAAATACGTGTTTCTTTATTTTTAATGAAGATTCTAAATACCAATTTTTACATCTGCAAACTTTAAAAGTTTGGAGATATAGATTCACTCATTTTAAAAATTCACCCCCTTTTCACCCTCCCATTAATTGGATTTTACTAAAACAAAAATATACGTGCTTCTTTATTTTTAAAAGAGATCCAAAGTACCAATTTTCAGGTCTGTAATATCTTCAGTTTCTGAGATATAAGTACCGGTATCCCGATTAAAGGCATTCAACCCATTTTCCCCTATTTTTCACCCTTTTTCATCCCTCCTATTGGGATTTTCTGAAAACAAAAAAACACGTGTTTCCTTATTTTTAAAGAAGATTCTAAATACCAATTTTTACACCTGTAAACTTTTAAAGTTTTGAGATATAGATACACTCATTTTAAAATTTCACCCCCCTTTTCACCCCCTTAGCGACGGAATATCCAAAAATCCTCTCTTAGCGAGCACCTACATTTTAATATGAATATATCCCCAAAATTTCATTTCTTTATGTCCAGTAGTTTTGGCTCGGCGATGATGAATCAGTCAGTCAGTCAGTCAGTCAGTCAGGACAAGTTATTTTATATATATAGATATCGGATTATCTACAAGCGGGAAATTTGCACAAATTGTTTCTGCAAACCGATGTAACCATGGGCAAGACAAGTCCGAGGGTGGGGTCGGTGAGTTTCCACAAGAACATTACCAGCTTTGATCTTGTCACATTTCAGATCGGTCACAAAGCGTAATACACATTCGTACTGAATACCATCTGGCTATAGCAAGTTCATGCAGTCAACAAAAAAAACTGGAAACAGAAGAGTTATTTGTAACTTCCAGTTGTTCTATCGCAATGAAAAATGGGGCGGTCGGTTCATTTTTATGGAGAGATACAACTATACAATTCGCAATGAACCGTCCTTCTCTGTTTTGTGTTTCGTCGATTGACACCCACACAAAATTATTTCCTATTTTAACATAATTTTGACGAAGAGTAAATTGGCCTGACACTTTTTACTTTGCATATTGCTCAATGAAATTTCCGAGGGTGGGATCGGTGAGTTTCCACAATGGAATGTCTGCCGCTAAAAGTGCTTCGCATAAATAGAAGGAGAACTGTGAACAGTTACTGTTTGAAAATTCACCGAACAATTGTTAATTGTTTTATAAATTCAATCCTTAAAATATCTGTGCAGTGTTATTGTTCTCCAGATGAAACTTCGGGTCATTCAATTCAGTGGTGCAGTGCTTGTGTACGTATGGTGAAGGCTTTGTGTTTGTGAATCATGGCAAAAGCAAAAGTGAGTGACAAAGCTTGGTTGCAGCGGTGTCAACGGTGTTATTTGCCACAAGAATGTTGGAGACTAACTTAACAGCATTTCCTTCAAACAAACTCTTGATTGTTTCGATTGTACGAGGTTTAATAAGCGTTTCTACAATGGTATGCACTTCACCAGCTCGAGCTATGCGGTAACTGTTTTAGGTAGGTAGCTTCCAATACATTTTCATTGTAGGTTTTAGCAAGCGTTGCCACAGTTTACTTTAAAGTCAAATTTGCGCCATCCCTGTATTTGAAGTGGTCCACTCTCTTTGTAACTTATCCAGTACCTACCACGTGACTTCAATATGAGATCCTAAATCCCCCTAAAGATGAGGCAATAGGAACAATACTCACATTACTATAATCACTACGTTTTCAGAACAATACTTACAAACTATCGACAAACTCAACTTCAACTTGTCTTTCCATTAATATCCAACATTACACAAAACAAACTAGTTATTTTGTATCATCTTTCCAGCCAAGGAATAATATCAGTGCGGCTGTTTCTATCTGTCTCACGGTATAGTACAGCAAGCATGGGAAACCGATTTCTCAAGGTGAGTTGTTGAAAGAAATATTCTTATTGACGTCCGATACTTTTGAAAACTTCCCTAACAAACAACTAATAATTAAAAGAATGTCAGCCAGCTGAACTGTTGTCAAGGATAGTATAATAACATCGTCGCCATAAGACCTATCTGTGTCGGTGCGACGTAAAGCAACTAGCAGAAAAAAGGAATAATAACAAAATGAGTGAAGAAGTTCCAAGCAATTGAAAGCTAATTCGGATAACTCCCACATGTATGTTTTGATGAAAGCATGAATGTGATCTTTCAAGCAAGGATAGTTGTGATGAAGATGAAATTAGTTTAATTGTTGAGCATACAAACCACGACAACATGGAAAGATAATGAAGCTAATGGAGGAAGTGAAGTCCATTAGCAATATTACTTCTTTTGATTTTTATACCTAATAATTTTTTTCTCACAATTTGCTTTACGTCGCACCAACACAGATAGGTATTACGGCGATGATGGGATAGGAGAGGCATACGAGTGCGAAGGAAATCGCCATGGCCTTAATTGATGCACAGCCCCACGGAACATGCAATCAAATGTATTTGCAAGATATATGTGTAATAAATAAATAAATAAATTAAATAAATAAATAAATAAATAAATAACATATTATGAAACATAATGGGGAATTTAGAAAGGTAGTCGTGGGGTGGGGGTTTGTAGACATTCCTTAACGGAAAACAAGTGGCACAGTCAACAGTTGATAATAATAAACCAGACTTAAAATGGCACACTAGTTGGAAAAGGTTCGCCATCCCTGCTCTAGACAGTTGACGGTGCGGTTCGTACTCACTCATCTCCCGAATACAGAGCTTGGCTCCATAGCCACTCCGCTCTCCCCGATGTGGATGGATGTATTCGCTATTACATTTTTCAGGGATGGTTGGTTTTGTGAGTGCGTTTGTGTGTGTGTGTATGAGAGAGAGAGAGAGAGAGAGAGAGAGAGAGAGAGAGAGAGAGAGAACATTGCGGGACAAATACAAACACCCAGTCCCCTAGTCAGGAAAATTCCAACACTTGATTGTCTATTCGGCCTGCATGTACTGTGTGCGTCTGACGAGATGTCGCGGTAGGTTCTACGTACGACAGGAGTAACAGATACTACGCTCTTATTGTTAGATACAAACATCAGTCTTGACAGATAGTGTGAGGACTCTGAAGCAATGGATATTCATAACCAAAGTGTTCATTATGCACTACTTACAGTAAATGTGTAATTGTACCACTTTGAAACTTCACGACAGCGCCTCACCGCAGACGGAACAGATGTTTATTGATAAGCCTTGAGACTTGAGATATGCGCATGTGCGGCAGCCATGCTTAACCCTCGCACCTCTTACCCCGCACACACGCGACTTCGCGTCAGACGTCCATCGTATACTGGTGTTAGTTGAGAATACATTGAGATATTATAGTAAGATTTGAAATTTTAGAAATATACAGTAATTGTGACCCGTTGCGCGGAAAGGGACCCAAAGTCAGCAAATGGTAATTTTACTAAACAGCTGAACAAAAGTGTCTGGAGTGTAAAAATTGCGTTTCTATGTTTTTACTTCTTGCGGCACCTACAAGTCTTCTTAACAAACTAAGTAACACACCAGTTCGAGTCTTCGCCTCTCGATGTCATGAATACTTGGTTCAATTGGGAAGAAAAATTAGTGAAAGCTGTAATTGCTTTCTCAAAATACAAATTTCTTAATGGCATCAGTCAATAATTAATATACTTGGGGACAAAACATGACGACCTTGCCTTATAGTACTACTCTACGGCGGGAGTCTAGTGTCTAGTGGCTTAAGGATTTACTACGTCTTCTGTTGCCGGAGTTGCCAGATTGTATACCTCATTAGCACTAAAAGAACCAAAGCAAGAAGAAACGAAAATATTTGTATGGTCTTCATTAATTCTCATTTCGACGTAAACTGAGTTATTTATTATTACTATTAGTAATGCTAAAAGGATCACTACACTGCACTCAACACGAAGAAGGAGTAAAGACTGAAGAGAGTGTGGAAGAAAGTGGTTTGGCAACCTCTCCACACCAAACAAGGATCCCTTAGAACTCCTTAACTCAGCGGGGTGCACGGTGGGATCGACAGCTGGCTTCCAGGAACTGAGGCCGTCGTGTTTTGCCCCCAAGTATATCTTCTGAAGTATTACACCTAGAAACATGAACTGTTTTTTTAAAATCCTCGATACTGTATTTTATGCCAATTTTCATCATCATCATCATCATCTGTTTACCCTCCAGGTTCGGTTTTTCCCTCGGACGTAGCGAGGGATCCCACCTCTACCGCCTCCAAGGCAGTGTCCTGGAGCTTCAGACTCTTGGTCGGGGGATACAACTGGGGAGTATGACCAGTACCTCGCCCAGGCGGCCTCACCTGCTATGCTGAACAGGGGCCTTGTGGAGGGATGGGAAGATTGGAAGGGATAGGCAAGGAAGAGGGAAGGAAGCGGCCGTGGCCTTAAGTTAGGTACCATCCCGGCATTCGCCTGGAGGAGAAGTGGGAAACCACGGAAAACCACTTCCAGGATGGCTGAGGTGGGAATCGAACCCACCTCTACTCAGTTGACCTCCCGAGGCTGAGTGGACCCCGTTCCAGCCCTCGTACCACTTTTCAAATTTCGTGGCAGAGCCGGGAATCGAACCCGGGCCTCCGGGGGTGGCAGCTAATCACGCTAACCACTACACCACAAAGGCGGACTATGCCAATTTTAAAACCACAAATATCTCAAAAAAGAGAAGTCCGACTATAGGCCCCTTTCCACGAAACGGGTCACAATTTCATTGCTTGGACACTGTGTAATTGTTTAGATCTCTTTACTTCCCATTCCCTTACCACCAATCCCCTCTTCCTCCCTTCAGTAACGATACTCCTGAATACCATTGCCTTTTAAGACTTAGGGTGGCCGTAAGGGACTCCATCATAGAAATCGCTTCTAAAACGGGCTCCAGGAGATAGGAAGGTTTGGAACAGCTGTTGTATGGCATCAAATCCTTGCCTTTCAACAAAGGACAAATCACTGAAATGAAAGTGACAGAACTGAAGATGTTTAGCTTATGTGGAGTCACCAGATTGGACCGAGTCCGAAACGAACACAGTAGAGGGACAGAGAAGGTTGCAGAGCCACGACTGCAGTGATTTGACCATATCGCGAAAAGAGAGGAGTATTATGTGCAGGAAAGGGTAATGAAAATGGAAGCTGAGGATAAACGGAAGAGAGGGAGTCCCAGAAGGTGGTTGGACAGATATAATCTCTGAAGACCTGAAGGAGAAAACCCTGCGTGATTGGACAGACAGAAATGGAGGAAATTTATCAAACACAATGGCACTGTAAAGCCAGGAAAAGCTGGAAGAAAAATATCTCATTTTATGAATACAGTGTACAAACTTTTGGTTCATAGCCCACGGACCGGGCGAGTTGGCCGTGCGCGTAGAGGCGCGCGGCTGTGAGCTTGCATCCGGGAGATAGTAGGTTCGAATCCCACTATCGGCAGCCCTGAAGATGGTTTTCCGTGGTTTCCCATTTTCACACCAGGCAAATGCTGGGGCTGTACCTTAATTAAGGCCACGGCCGCTTCCTTCCAACTCCTAGGCCTTTCCCATCCCATCGTCGCCATAAGACCTATCTGTGTCGGTGCGACGTAAAGCCCCTAGCAAAAAAAAAAAAAAAGCATAGCCCACGGCTAGCTGCCATTTACAGAGGAGTAATCATATCTTCTGAACATGACCGTAAAATCTCTGGGCTCATAGCTGGCTACCATAATTGAACATGTTTATATTTTCTGAACATGACTGTACAAGTCTTTGGGCTCATAGCTCACAGCTAGCTGCTATTTAGAGAGATATCACATCTTCTGAACATGACCGTACAATCTCTGGGTTCATAGCTGGCTACCATAATTAAAGAAGATGTTTATATTTTCTGAGCATGACTGTACAGTCTTTGGGTTCATAGCTCACAGCTAGCTGCCATCAGCGGTAGGGATGATCATATTTCCCGAGTTCAGCCCGCAGCGGGAGACGGCAGGCAACATCTCTATCAATTCACTGAGTGTGTTCTTTATTTAATTACTCACCCCTATTACCCTATTACACCACGTGCTGCACGCGTAACTTAAGAAACATAGTATTGAGGCGAGCTTCTGCAGGTGGTAGACGACCTTTGTTCTTCTTGAGCTGATTATGAAGTGAGGGCGGGTGTCATGGACTACACATTCCTCTCCTACAGACAAAACTGAAAATTATTTTCAATTCCTTCAATTTCACTGATGTGCAGCATGAAACAGTCCGGAATCCCAGGACAGAAATAATAATAATAATAATAATAATAATAATAATAATAATAATAATAATAATAATAATAATAATAATAATAATTTAATGTAGAATATAGGAGAAGGCACAATCATGAACTATATCCGCATATGGATAAAATAAGACACTATTCGGAAAAGGATTTATTTCTATGGTCACTTCAAACGAATGCGATCAGAAAGGTTGTCCACTCGAATTTTTCCCTACTTCCTATTATTATTATTATTATTATTATTATTATTATTATTATTATTATTATTATTATTATTATTATTATTATTATTGTGCTTTTACGGCCCCATTGGACCACTGTAGTCAATTTCTGTTCGGTCTTCTATGATGTTTTATGTTTTTTTTCTTTTCTTCAAGTATTTCTTCATTCTAACTGATCTTCGTTGTCGTTCTTCTGAAAATACCCTTTTAGTTGTTTCTATATTATCACATTTTGGTAGGAATCTAACTTTACTATTCAATTTATTTACTTTGATTTATTCTTTAAATCCTCCAGTGTTATGTCTAATTCTTTCATGTCTTCTTTTATTTCTTTTATCCAGACAGGTTATTGTTTTTTCCATTTTCCAAAATTCTGCGTATTAACCTGTCTTGAGACGTTCTTAACGGATGACCAAAGAATGATATTCTCTTCTTTCTCATGAAATCCGTTATAGGTTCTATTTCCTGATATACTGCAGAATTTGGGATGATGCGCCACTCTCTTTCTTATTAATGCATGTTCTTACTATTCTTCTTTCTAATTTTAAAATATTTTCTATGTTATTCTTTTGCTTTAGTTTAAATAATGTTTCACTTCCGTAAGTTATTTCAGGTTGAACTACAGTCTTATATTGTTTCAATTTTGTATTTATTTACAAAAATTTCTTGTTGTGTGTATTTCTGGTTACTTTTTGGGCTCTGGATAATTTATTCGTTTTCTCTGTCCAATATTTTTTTTTCATTTAAATTGTATGTTATAGTTTCTCCAAGGTATTTAAATTGTTTTACAATTTCTATTTCTTTCCCACATATCAGGAATCCGCTTATTAAAAGGGGATCTATTGCCATTATTATATGCATTTTAAAAAAGCTAAAGGGGTCTCGTTCGCCGAGGTAGAGAAGAATTTGCAAGAGTTGACGATCTTACGCGATGACATTTTGCAACGTAACCCCTTAAAGAGAAAACTTGAAGTTTTACAGAGTTTTCGAACAAAACCTTAAACATAGGGTGGTATGAATAAAACCTGAGTTCTTGCTCAAATTATATACTCATGAGCATGAGCATTTAGTGGGAGTATATTCTCAGCCCAAGTAGTATGTACTCCATTTGGTAAGAATAAAAAGGTTCTCCTCTGATGGAGCAGATACTCAAGAGCACCGCCATGCAGATCATTCGAAATCGAGTAGATGCTCGTGTTCTGCGTGATCGTCAACTGTTCGCTCTTTCCTTCGCTACATAACCTCAACTGCGTATACCGTACACATACACATAAACAAACCGTGCTCGTGAAGTATTCTCCGTGTGTTTAGTGTAGCGTGTATTTTTCCTCGCTATGGAAACTGTTTCTCCATTAACTTTCGCCAGTATTTTGCGGGAACATGCTGTACTTTTTAGCAAATCTCAATTGCCGGCGGTTCGGAAGGAAAAATCCGAATCGTTGGAAGCAGTTCAGAAAAAGCTGCAAGCCATGTGCGGCAAGAACTTGGAGACGACCACCATAACGAAGAAGATTAATAATATGAAAATGCGAGTTAAGCAGAAGTGTGATATTAATAAAACGGGAAACAAAAAGATCGTTCTCAAGGACTGGGAGAAGATTATTTACGAACTGCTGGAAGGGGATACCAATCCAACAGTGACAAGAGTTCCAGGTATGTCCTCAAATTATATTCGCGATTTATTTTCTTGAACGGGTTTATAAAGGTTGTAGAGGTATTTTGTGTACCAACAGTCCGGATTTTAAGGATACGATATTTCTATTCATTGTTACTTTAGGCCAATATGAACTTCACCCAGGCCTTTGGTTCACTGTACCCGGGTTTGAATCCTGGGATGTTAGCTGCATTTTATTCATTAATTGAATGTGAGGAAACTATATACAACTCTAAATTATATAGGTGACTTAAAACGAATTTTCATTTTTTCTTAGGAGCAACTGTGGTTGGAGTAGATCTGGATGTATGGCAGGAAGTAGAACCAGACAACCTTCCTCCACCTATAGTGGAAGTAGTAGTAGTAGAGGAAGGGGAAGAAGGAGGCATCCGTAAAGAAGTCGTGAACTCCCCACCTATATCCACCCCTAAAAGGAAACGAAGTATTTTCGAGGAATACGAGACGGAAGAGACAAGAAATTTCACTAACGTTGAACTTCAGCGCTTGGTGCTACTAAAACAATTAAGAGTGTTGGACTTGAAGGAAAAAAAGTTGAAATCTCAAATTGTGGAATAACAAACTTGTATTGTTTTTTTTAAAATATAACTTGTTTTGCTTACATGTTTGATATTTGGTAGTGAACAATAAGCAAGAGTGACACTGGTACTTGCTGCAACTCAAACACCTTGATATATTATCTCTGCCAATTCATTTCGCCTAGCTTCACCATTCCACCTGATATTTGCAGCAGCTGCCATGTCATCCTCATTTCCATCTTCTAACCTTACATTGCCACCTAATGGTTGTAGTTCAGGGTCCTCATCCTGTAAGTACTTGGCAATATTGTGCAACACACAGCAACAAATGATCAGTTTTGGCACTTTATTTAAAGATAGGCGTACTTTGTGCTGAAGAATTGGGAAACGTTGTTTTAGTTGCCCAAAACATCGTTCGATCACAACTCTTTCTTTGGTAATGCACCTGTTATAGGCAATTTCTTGAGGTGTTTGTGGATTTCTGAACGGTGTCATAAGCCAAGGTGCAATACCATAGCCACTATCCGCTAACAGTAAAGCATTTACCCTATTCAGACTTACTGTTGTCTGGACAGCTGAATTTCTCCAGACTCGAGAATCATGCACAGATCCAGGCCATGATGCATCGACACTGGTAAAAACTTCCTTGGCATTGCACGTTGCCTGTACAGTAATACTTGTATAACCTTTCCTGTTTACATATTCATCACCATAATGTGTAGGCTTATTAATTCCAACATGAGTGCAGTCAAGAGCACCTACCGCTGCTGGAAAGTAGTACTTTTCCTGCCACTCTTGTTTCGCAACTTCAAATTCCATATCTGTTTGAGGAAATTTTATCCACACTGCAGCTTTAGCCATGATGCGGTCCATAACCTCAACAAGATTTTTAGACACAGTTGTTTGGTGGATTCCAAGATCTTCTCCTATGCCACACTGGAATCCTGGGTCACCTACCAATCTTAAAAATGCTTTTAATTTTACTATGTTTTTAACAGCACCACCTCTTGTTTCCAGTTTCTCCGGTCCAAATAAGTATAGGTTTAACCAGTCCACATTAACTTTGGAAAAACGAAATAGACTTTTAAAATTATTAGAGTCCACATGTTCACTTCTCTCCTTGTAAATTTTTCCACGAGGCACCACATTATTAATAAACTCAGCCATGTTATTTCTCCTCAGAAGCTAAAAATTGGCATATACTCAAGCTTGAGACAACTATCAGCCATACTCAAAACAAAGTGAGTATATACTCATCAATCTGAGAAGGTACTCCCTTTTATTCATAGCACATATGAGAAACTACTCTCAGACTCTTAGGAAGGTGAGTATATACTACACCATCTCCATAACATGAGTATATACTCAGCTAGTGAGTACATTCTCAAGAACTTTATTCTTATGAAGTGGAGTATATACTCAGAAAAGTTGAGTACATACTATATTCTCATTTTTATTCATACCACCCATAGACAGAGACGTGGACCGAAGAAGGATGCGGGAGTAGTGTTAAAGCTGAAGACAGAAAATAGCGTGGTCCATAGCCGGCTGGAACGAAAGAAATAATAATAATAATAATAATAATAATAATAATAATAATAATAATAATAATAATAATAATAATAATAATAATGATAATAATAATATATTATCAGCTACGCAATCCTTCTGAAGTGATGCATTTGTACGTGCCGATCGTATCGCTATCCATCAGCGAAAGTAGAAGTATTTTGGATGATGCCAAGGGTAAACAGCTAATTTTATCAATTGAAGGTCAGTGTCTTTAACAAACCAAGAACAATGATAAAGGGTTGCCATGACTTTTAGCCATCCTTTAAAATTGGAGGACCGCAGCCGGTATTGAACGTGTGAACTAGAAGTGAGGGATTGGAAATTATTTTTCTAGTCCACAGAGGCAGTTCGTTGAAACCAACTTCGCTACACATCCGGTTGAAGATATTTTATTTGACAACACACAGTAGCAATGTGCTTGGAACTATTGTGATATAGAACTGAAATTTAACTCATCATGTGGGGATTATAGCACATGGTCCATTCGCCCTTTGCGATCTAGTTATACGCAACCCGTCGCGTTTACTACAATTCTGAAATACATCGGTCCCTCTCCCTGAAGCTAGATATCGACCACGGAGGTCGTCAGTTCAAGCAGATGCTGCGTTAAACGACATAGGTAACTGAAATCTTGTCACATGTTTCCTAGCCTCTTGCACCTCATGTCACGGTACCAACGATACGGGGCCAAATAAACAAATCAGTCTGTGGAAACTATTAGATGGGCCGATGACCTAAATGATAGACCACTTTAATCATCATCATCATCATCATCATCATCATCATCATCATCATCATCAAGAACAATCAATCAATCAATCAATCAATCAATCAATCAATCAATCAATCAATCAATCAATCAATCAATCAATCAATCAATCAATCAATCAATCAATCAATCAATCAATCAATCAATCAATCAATCAATCAATCAATCAATCAATCAATCAATCAATCAATCAATCAATCAATCAATCAATCTATTAGTATGGAACTTTGCCAGATCCCAAGCAAATGGCAGTAAAACAAAAATTGCGTGTTCCTGGTTTGTGTGTGCACCTCCTGTTGTAAGGTACGTGTTCTCACGCTCACGATTCCTGCTCTCTCCTAGCCCGTAACCACACGTCTCATTATATTACTCCGGTTTAGGTAGAAGAACTAATATATTTAAGAACTGTAGTAAATATGACTGGTTGCAAAAAAATAAATAAAAAAAAATAAAATCGTCTTTCTGCCGTACGTTTTGAATATTGACCTGATATTTGGGTTTTATTCAGTTGACTGTGAAAATTTCAGCAAAATCCTAGGCAGGAACTTCATGCGCTTTCCTTGCGTGTCCCATACTTAGGATTATGTCTCACCAAGCAACCCCGTGACGATCGTTAGATCACAGAAAAGGGCTCTCTGCGTTTGTGCAATGGATAGGCTCTTCTTGCACTACTCATACCTGCCATCTGTTAGCTCAGTACCGCAGAAGCTGTCCACCCCTTGTCTAGTCCCATGTTTTCGATCGATGATCCAATATAATGACCTATTTTTCGAAATTAGAACTTGCAGTACGGTAAAGTAGTACTAATTCAATGTAATCCAAGGGGAAATCAATAAATGATATTGTTCTCAAATGATGAGTTTCCTGCCGCCTCTGTGGTGTAGTGGTTAGCGTGATTAGCTGCCACCTCCGGAGGTCCGGGTTCGATTCCCGGCTCTGCTACGAAATTTGAAAAGTGGTACGAGGCCTGGAACGGGGTCCACTCAGCCTCGGGAGGTCAACTGAGTAGAGGTGGGTTCGATTCCCACCTCAGCCATCCTGGAAGTGGTTTTCCGTGGTTTCCCACTTCTCCTCCAGGCGAATGTCGGGATGGTACCTAACTTAAGACCACGGCCGCTTCCTTCCCTTTTCCTTGCCTATCCCTTCCAATCTTCCCATCCCTCCACAAGGCCCCTGTTCAGCATAGCAGGTGAGGCCGCCTGGGTGAGGTACTGGTCATACTCCCCAGTTGTATCCCCCGACCAAGAGAGTGAAGCTCCAGGACACTGCCCTTGAGGCGGTAGAGGTGGGAACCCTCGCTGAGTCCGAGGAAAAAGCCGAACCTGGAGGGTAAACAGATGATGATGATGAGTTTCCTTTAGTACTCATAGCAGATGTGCAAAAATAAAAATACAGACCTTTTTAATCAAGATATTTGACTATATGCTATGTAATTTTCGTTAATTTGATCGAAAATTTACCTGGATATGTATAATTTTGATCAAAGGGTAATACTATTCTGAACACAAACATTTTCCACAAAGACGTTTTTTCTTGCCTTTGGTGTTCACACGTACTTCATGGAATCATAAATTAGAAAGAACTTTGACAACAAATCCAGTCACCTTTGACAATATTGATTTTGGACTACAGTGATTGACCGAGCAAAATACAAAGTTGCCTTCTTTTGCTGTTGATCTGCTTCTTACTCCACGTGGTGTTTGTTTAGGTTTATTTTTCTTTCCTTCAATTATTCTTCTGTGAACAAACCCTTTCATTTCTTGTTTTCGGCCTTGCTCCTTTTTGACATGATATTTTGAATATTTTCTTCAACTGTCAGCAGTTGTTAAGATTCAGTCTTCTGGCAAAATGTGTCTAGGTAGGTGAGGCGAGAAGGACCTTCAGATTTTTTAAGGCTCAGCTCTTAATTACGTTTTAGAAATGCACACAAGAGCCTCCGTGGCTCAGACGGCAGCGCGTCGGCCTCTCACCGCTGGATACCGTGGTTCAAATCCCGGTCACTCCATGTGAGATTTGTGCTGGACAAAACGGAGACGGGACAGGTTTTTCTCCGGGTACTCCGGTTTTCCCTGTCATCTTTCATTCCAGCAACACTCTCCATTATCATTTCATAGCATTTATCATTCATTAACAAATCACCTTGGGAGTGGCGACCCCATTGTAATACCAGCCTATATATGTTTCATTCATTACATCCCTGACCCGGTCAATGACTGGAAAACAGGTTGTAGGTTTTCATTTTCAAATGCACACAATCAATCAACACCTGAAACTTTCTATCCAGGGGTCCATGGGTTACCGGTAGATTGTCCGGCTCCATGGCTAAATGGTTAGCGTGCTGGCCTTTGGTCACGGTGGTCCCAGGTTCGATTCCCGGCGGGGTCGGGAATTTAAACCATAATTGGTTAATTTTGCAGGCACTGGGACTCGGTGTATGTGTCGTGTTCATCATCATTTCATCCTCATCACGATGCGCAGGTCGCTTACGGGTGTCAAATTAAAAGACCTGCATCTGGCGAGCCGAACTTGTCCTCGGACACTCCCGGCACTAAAAGCCATACGCAGTTTCATTTTCACCGATAGACTCTGCAAACGGGGAAGTAGTGCTCTTTATTTGTAGAATAGAGCTAACAGACCTCTTTCTTCAAGATATAGGAACCTCTCAACTACTGATGTTTCCATTTCAGGTAACAGCACTATACGGTGACCTATGTTGTTCATCTGCGGAGTAAGACCGATAACAATTGCACTTTCCATGTTTATGTTATTATGCAACGTTCAGAATGGCACGTGGTAAAGCCGAGATGCTCCACAGATAAAAAGCTCTCCTTCTAAAATACTTCAAACGATTAATATAGTCTACAACAGAAAATGACTCCAATTACAGTAGATTCTACAACGTGATAACAATCACTAACCAGTACAAACAAAGTTACGAACTCACATACGAACAGACTGCGTTAAATGCAAGATATACATTATAGAAACATTATAACATTTTTACAACAATATCTAATAATAATTTCTGCACAAAATTTGGTTTCACATTGTCGAAAATAATTTCAAGGACGAGTAATGAGATACACAGGTAAAGTATTAAGGATTAAGGAATTCTTCCTGATATCATAATAACTTATATGATGCATAAAAATGTCAACTGATAACTAATTCAAGGTGGAAAACTGAAACATTCTTGTCTGATAAGAATTTTAGCTATATCCAAAAAGTACCACCACATGATAAGGTGTCATATAGCCCAAGTCATCATCATCATCATCATCATCATCATTATCATCATCATCTGTTTACCCTCCAGGTTCGGTTTTTCCCTCGGACTTAGCGAGGGATCCCACCTCTACCACCTCAAGGGCAGTGTCCTGGAGCTTCAGACTCTTGGTCGGGGGATACAACTGGGAAGTATGACCAGTACCTCGCCCAGGGGGCCTCACCTGCTATGCTGAACAGGGGCCTTGTGGAGGGATGGGAAGATTGGAAGGGATAGGCAAGGAAGAGGGAAGGAAGCGGCCGTGGCCTTAAGTTAGGTACCATCCCGGCATTCGCCTGGAGGAGAAGGGGGAAACCACGGAAAACCACTTGCAGGATAGCTGAGGTGGGAATCGAGCCCACCTCTACTCAGTTGATCTCCCGAGGCTGAGTGGACCCCGTTCCAGCCCTCGTACCACCTTTCAAATTTCGTGGCAGAGCCGGGAATCGAACCCGGACCTCCGGGGGTGGCAGCTAATCACGCTAACCACTACACCACAGAGGTGGACATATAGCCCAAGTACACTTACAAATATAGCTTCGTCGGTCGTGGTGTAGCAGTGGAGCCAAAACAGGTAAGCTTCTGGAGCCAGACTTAATTTTCTGGCTAGTTTGGTAATTTAGCCAAGTGATTGGCATTTTTTCAGTTATTGTTGTTGAAGAGGACTTGGTGGGTGGTCTTCAGGTAGATGTGACTTACGCACCGGTCACTCTCAGTCAGGTAGGAGTAAAGTGCTGAACCTCCGTCTTTCATAGGTGTGGGTGACTTGAAAGCAGATTTGAAATCAACAAACATGTTACATGTCTTATGTAAAGTCGTCTTAAGGAACACCTATGTGATTAGAATAAACTTTCTAGACTGACTTTTCATCTTGTTTAGCATTAACCGTTTGCGCAAACCTTAACTCTCTTCTCGCATTATTTCCTAACGCGACTTTAAAGGATTTTGTGATAACAGGATCTTGATTCTTGATTTTAGACATGATGAGACTTCAGGGTCCTTTCCTGTAGAGCCTGGTAAATCGCGTTGCTGATAAACACTAAATGGACCTTAAAGCGTAGAATAAACACTTCAGCTCGCGTTGTCCATAAGTACTAAGCGAACTATTTACAAATAGAATGAACAATTTAGCTATATTTGACGTATTTCATAGACAGAGTGTATAGCTTTTTGGCATAACTATTCTATTCCTGATGGTGAAGATATATTTGATGAATATAATGATGTGATGACAGTGATGTGTTCTTCATGAAAGATCGAATAACGACCTCACATAAAAAGTTTACATTAAAAGATATCTCTCTGCGTAAATGAGAAGAAAATTCATTTCCCTGAGTGTCATCTGAGAAAAGGATTGGTCTAATCAGACCTGACGGAACTTCAAAAATCGTTATCCATATTTTAATGATTTAAAGCTTTTCATTTTTCCTTCATTTTATTTTTGTAACTCGTTCAGTAGTGACTCAGAGACTATGCAAAATAATATAACAAGACCATGTGCACTTTGAGATAATTCAGTGAGTGAAGGATTAGCCCAGATTATACTGATTTATTTTTGGTGATGAATGTTCATACCAATATGTATTAACATAAAAGTACGTTCCGTAATAATAATAATAATAATAATAATAATAATAATAATAATAATAATAATAATAATAATAATAATAATAATAATATAGTCTAAGCCATCGTGTACAAGCATTTAGTTCTGAAGGCCGCCTGCGTGGATTTCGAAGTTCCGTTTTTTCCTGCCATATAACAGACAAACCAGAACTCTATTGGGCGAACTGTATAAAGGAATAACAGCCCCAAGGCTAGTTTGGATCCCCAATAAATCCACCATCTGCTGTCGTAGATAGGGCAACGAGGAGTGAGGTAGTTTCCCGTTGGTTTCTTAACTGAGCCAGAAGGTGTTCATACATATCAGTCTGCCAAGCCCTCTGAAATGCGCATACTAACCGTCCATATGAGCGACATTTTCGCACCATTTGTAACAGAAACTGGCTGCAAAAGGATTGCCATTACTACCATTGCGTACGCCTCAATCACTTTAATGTCAAAGACATTATCATTATTATCATCATCATCATAATCATTTGCAGTTTCCAGCTTTTGGCCAAGGTCTTCTTAAGATAGATCAATGAGAGCAACACATTTTTTTTCAAATCCTTAGTACAAGACATCACTATCAACTTGAAACTAAGAAACCACAAATACTTTAATACATATTAAAGTATTTGGGAACCAACTGGTCAAGACATAATTATGTGTGTGGAGTGTGTTCCTTTATGGAACTAAGATCAGGATACTAGGCTTGACAGAGACTGGCCACAATCTTGGAGGGTTCTGTGGAGGGAAGAAATAGTGGAGGAGTGGGTTGCCTGGCCGAGGCGGTAAAGGCGTGCTCGGTTCGCCCGGAAGGACGTGGGTTCAAATCCCCGTCAAAAAGAGGTAAAATTTAAGAAACGAGATTTCCACTTCCGGAGGTGCAAATGGCCCTGAGGTTCACTCATCCTACACCAAAAATGAGTGCCAGATTAATTCCGTATTCCTTATCACCACTCAACCCCATCAAGTGCCGAGGTTACGGATAGTGGAAGCCTTTACTTTCCACTCCTCCAAGGGCCTTCATGGTCTGTACGGAGGTGACTTTGATTTTGCTTTGATGCATAGACTGAAGTACATTGGGCAACTAATGGAGCTGAAGAGTCCGATACAAAATCGGGACTCTTGGAGTAATGCTGTCAACCAACCTCCGGGTTGAAACCCTAGAAGAAGGTAACAGAAGACGTAGTGCACTTATAACTAGGGCCCGGAAGTTGAGTAAAAAACTTTGTTCTTGAGTGCCCGAAGACGAGGCCCAACATAATGTATGTTCATTCTGGGTCATTGCAAATGGTGGGTGTTATTTGTCCTTATTTGCTTTTTCGGCGTTTTTCGGTTTATTGGTCCTTTGTTTAGGCCTTAACGGCCTTCTTTCGACTACATTTCTACTGCACATTCACGATTACAATCATCATTAGTATGTTCATCTATTACCTCCTAAACAACTGTTCTCTAGTAAATTTGACCCATATCTGACAAGATAGAGAATGAAATGTAATAATGAAACTAACGCTTGAAAAAACCAGGGCTATCAAATAATGCGCAAGATACGTGAAATATTGAAAGGAGAAAATATTGATGCAAGTGTTTTAGAAAAGGAAGACGTTACTTGCTTCAAGTAAGAACCCTGAACATCCGTCGATGTGGAGAGAAGTTTCTTGATGTTTCGCAACGTGCTGTCTGAAAACCGACGGTCCTTCACACTTGCAGATGACCTGTTGTGATATAGTGCAAGGCCAACTGAGGTAAGGTTTCCCAATTACAATTTATGCAACCCTAGTGTAGTTAAGCAAAATATGATTCCATTAAAGTAATTTCAATTTCTTTCTTCAAGATGTCCATTGCAGGATCGCTGAATTCATTCTAGGCAGAAAAAAAAAGAATCATTCTAAATTCTGTAAGCACTTTTTAACAAACACGGATGTGTTTAATGATGTTAATCTAAAAATATATATTGTTAGAAAGAAGTATTTTGCACGCACCAGCATTCTGCATTTTTAAACATATTACTTTATTAAATATATCATTAAAACTAAATTTATGAATTAATTTGGATCGCATTTTTACGTCTTTTTAGCGAGTGATTAGGTCCTTTTTTTATTATTTTAGGTCTATTTATTAGGTATATTTTAGGTATTTTATAGGTCTTCAACTTTCGAGCCCTACTGATAAGGAATAGGTCTGGGCTTTGGGTAACCTATGCTGGGTTTTAATTAGTTTTGTCTGGTGGTGGTGGTGGTGGTGGTTGTGGCGGTGATATTGTTGTTTTAAGAGAAAGTACAACTTTGCAACCGAGTGTGTGTCGCCACATGTTGACATCGTATGATATGGAGTGGGGAGAGCTGCAGGCCCTTTGAAAAAATGCGACTAACTCTGCCTGTTTGAACCCGCAATCTTGAGATCTGAAAGGCGGTATTCTACTGCTGATCGATAGAGGGAGCTATAATAATAATAATAATAATAATAATAATAATAATAATAATAATAATAATAATAATAATAATAATAATAATAATAATAATGGCTAGATTTGTCAGTGGGAGGAATTAGGACAAGAATTGTGTCCGTGTATTCACCATGTGAGGGTGCGGATGAGGATGAAGTTGACAAGTTTTATGAAGCATTGAGTGACATCGTGGTCAGGGTCAACAGCAAGGATAGAATAGTGCTAATGGGCGATGTCAATGCGAGAGTTGGGAATAGAACTGAAGGATACGAAAGGGTGATTGGTAAATGTGGGGAAGATATGGAAGCTAATGGGAATGGGAAGCGTTTGCTGGACTTCTGTGCTAGTATGGGTTTAGCTGTTACGAATACATTCTTCAAGCATAAGGCTATTCACCGCTACACATGGGAGGCTAGGGGTACCAGATCCATAATAGACTATATCTTAACAGACTTTGAATTCAGGAAATCTGTTAGGATGTACGAGTTTTTCGCGGATTTTTCGATGATACAGACCACTATCTGATCTGTAGTGAACTAAGTATATCTAGGCCTAGGGTAGAGAAACTGAAATCTGTCTGCAAACGAATAAGGGTAGAAAATCTCCAGGACGAGAACATTAGACAGAAGTACATGGATATGATTAGTGAGAAATTTCGAACAGTAGACAGTAAGCAGGTTCAGGATATAGAAAGTGAATGGGTGGCATACAGGGATGCTGTAGTAGAAACAGCAAGGGAATGCCTAGGAACAACTGTGTGTAAAGATGGGAAAAGGCGAACATCTTAGTGGAATGATGAAGTGAGAACAGCCTGTAAACGTAAAAAGAAGGCTTATCAGAAATGGCTCCAAACAAGGGCCGAGGCAGACAGGGATTTGTATGTAGATGAAAGAAACAGAGCGAAACAAATAGTTATTGAATCCAAAAAGAAGTCATGGGAAGATTTTGGTAATAACCTGGAAAGGCTAGGTCAAGCAGCAGGGAAACCTTTCTGGACAGTAATAAAGAATCTTAGGAAGGGAGGGAAAAAGGAAATGAACAGAGTTTTGAGTAATTCAGGTGAACTCATAATAGATCCCAGGGAATCACTGGAGAGGTGGAGGGAATATTTTGAACATCTTCTCAATGTAAAGGGAAATCATCATGGTGGTGTTGCAAACAGCCAAGTTCATGGGGAGGAGGAAAATGATGTTGGTGAAATTACTCTTGAGGAAGTGGAAAGGATAGTAAATAAACTCCATTGTCATAAGGCAGCAGGAATAGATGAAATTAGACCTGAAATGGCGAAGTATAGTGGGAAGGCAGGGATGAAATGGCTTCATATAGTAGTAAAATTAGCGTGGAGTGTTGGTAAGGTACCTTCAGATTGGACAAAAGCAGTAATTGCACCTATCTATAAGCAAGGGAACAGGAAGGATTGCAACAACTATCGAGGTATCTCATTGATTAGTATACCAGGCAAAGTATTCACTGGCATCTTGGAAGGGAGGGTGCGATCAGTCGTTTGAGAGGAAGCTGGATGAAAACCAGTGTGGTTTCAGACCACAGAGAGGCTGTCAGGATCAGATTTTCAGTATGCGCCAGGTAATTGAAAAATGCTACGAGAGGAATAGGCAGTTGTGTTTATGTTTCATAGATCTAGAGAAAGCATATGACAGGGTACCGAGGGAAAAGATGTTCGCCATACTGGGGAACTATGGAATTAAAGGCAGATTATTAAAATCAATCAAAGGCATTTATGTTGACAATTGGGCTTCAGTGAGAATTGATGGTAGAATGATTTCTTGGTTCAGGGTACTTACAGGAGTTAGACAAGGCTGTAATCTTTCACCTTTGCTGTTCGTAGTTTACATGGATCATCTGCTGAAAGGTATAAAATGGCAGGGAGGGATTCAGTTAGGTGGAAATGTAGTAAGCAGTTTGGCCTATGCTGACGACTTGGTCTTAATGGCAGACTGTGCCGAAAGCCTGCAGTCTAATATCTTGGAACTTGAAAATAGGTGCAATGAGTATGGTATGAAAATTAGCCTCTCGAAGACTAAATTGATGTCAGTAGGTAAGAAATTCAACAGAATTGAATGTCAGATTGGTGATACAAAGCTAGAACAGGTCGATAATTTCAAGTATTTAGGTTGTGTGTTCTCCCAGGATGGTAATATAGTAAGTGAGATTGAATCAAGGTGTAGTAAAGCTAATGCAGTGAGCTCGCAGTTGCGATCAACAGTATTCTGTACGAAGGAAGTCAGCTCCCAGTCGAAACTATCTTTACATCGGTCTGTTTTCAGACCAACTTTGCTTTACGGGAGCGAAAGCCGGATGGACTCAGGATATCTTATTCATAAGTTAGAAGTAACAGACATGAAAGTAGCGAGAATGATTGCTGGTACAAACAGGTGGGAAAAATGGCAGGAGGGTACTCGGACTGAGGAGATAAAGGCTAATTTAGGAATGAACTCGATGGATGAAGCTGTATGCATAAACCGGCTTCGGTGGTGGGGTCATGTGAGGTGAATGGAGGAGGATAGGTTACCTAGGAGAATAATGGACTCTGTTATGGAGGGTAAGAGAAGTAGAGGGAGACCAAGACGGCGATGGTTAGACTCGGTTTCTAACGATTTAAAGATAAGAGGTATAGAACTAAATGAGGCCACAATACTAGTTGCAAATCGAGGATTGTGGCGACGTTTAGTAAATTCTCAGAGGCTTGCAGACTGAACGCTGAAAGGCATAACAGTCTATAATGATAATGTATGTATGTATGTATAATAATCATAATAATAATGATATGGGAGAATCAGAAGGGTAAATACATTCAAGTACCTAAGGAAAATACTACAGCACAGAGCAAGCTGGTCGTGCTGTTAGGGGCGCCCAGCTGTCAGCTTGCATTCAGGACATAGTGGGTTCGAACCCCACTGTCGGCAACTCTAAACATGGTTTCCCATTTTCACACCAGGCAAATACTGGGACTGTACCTGAAATAAGGCCACGGACGCTTCCTTCCCACTCCTAAGACCTACCTGTGTTGGTGTGACGTAGAGCCAATTGTAAATAACAATCTACATATTAAAAGTACTAAAGACAGCTTTGGCAAACCCGTCCGTCCGTTCTACTGGACCGATTTTCTTTATTTTTGTTTTATTCTCTCAGAAATTACCTGCGGGTGAATCATGAGACACTGAAACGTTTCTAAGTTGAGTTAAATTTGAGTAATCAAAAAATCACTTCAGTACATTTCGTACTTAGCCAGTTGCTAAGCGACTAACACTTCCATTAATATGCTGATGCAATTATGTGCTTTTCATCCTTAGCGATGTCATTGCATGCAGCCATGTTTGATTACTACCTGTCAAGTCAGAGAGTCTACACTTCCTCTTGCTATATACTCTTTGACTCTCTGACCCTCCCCAGCTTCTGAATAAGGATGCAAGGATGTAAAGGAGAGAGCATAATTGTCTCTGGTGAGACCCCAACTAGAGTATGGTTCCAGTATATGGGACCCTCACCAGGATTAACTTGATTCAGGAACTGGAAAAAAACCCAAAGAAAAGCAGCTCGATTTGTTCTGGGTGTTTTCCGATAAAAGAGTAGCGGTACAAAAATGTTGCAAAGTTTGGGCTAGGAAGACTTGGGAGAAAGGAGACGAGCTGCTCGACTAAGTGGTATGTTCCAAGCTGTCAGTGGAGAGATGGCGTGGGAGGACATCAGTAGACGAATAAGTTTGGATGGTGTCTTTAAATGTAGGAAAGATCACAATATGAAGATAAAGTTGGAATCCAAGAGGACAAATTGAGGCAAATATTCGTTTATAGGAAGGGGAGTTAGGGATTGGAATAACTTACCAAGGGAGATGTTCAATAAATGTCCAATCTCTTTGCAATCATTTAAGAAAAGGCTAGGAAAACAACAGATAACGAATCTGCCACCTGGGCGACTGCCCTAAATGCAGATCAGTAGTGATTGATTGATAATTGATTGATTAATTGATTGATTGATTGATTGATTGATTGATTGATTGATTGATTGATTGATTGATTGATTGATTGATTGATTGATTGATTGATGTACTCAACAGATGGCAGAACGTTCCTAATAACTTACCTGTATAAGGAACGCAGCGAGGGATCCAGTCGGCTGTGCTTACCTGCTGCTAATAGAAAACATCGACGTACGCACAGACTAGCCTTCTGTATGACCTTTAATGAAGCGGGTGTCTACTTACCCGAAGTAGTATTCAGTCACTGCCAATTGATACTGCACTATCTCTGGCAGGATCGTTTCAAAATGTTAAGATGCAAATACGGCCGAATGGTCTAAACACAGTGAATACAGTATGAAAAGAAGTGTTATAAACTACATAACGAATGAATCAGTTATTATGTACAGGTATTAAATGTTCATATAACTATTGAAAAGGGCGAGCAAAGCATTATGACTACGGCAGGCATATCAAGACGAATTATTTGACCTGTTTATAACGAGTGATGTGGAGCAGCGATGGTTCACTAACAATAATAATAATAATAATAATAATAATAATAATAATAATAATAATAATAATAATAATAATAATAATAATAATAATGCCGTGCGCGTAGAGGCGCGCTGCTGAGAGCTCGCATCCGGGAGATAGTGGGTTCGAATCCCACTGTCGGCAGCCCTGAAGATGGTTTTGCGTGGTTTCCCATTTTCACAACAGGCAAATGCTGGGGCTGTACCTTAATTATGGCCACGGCCGCTTCCTCCCAACTCCTAGGCCTTGCCTATCCCATCGTCGCCATAAGACCTATCTGTGTCGGTGCGACGTAAAGCCCCTAATAATAATAATAATAATAATAATAATAATAATAATAATAATAATAATAATAATAATAATAATAATAATAGGTCTAATAAGAACTTCAGAAGGGAGGCTAAGACCGCTCGGCCAGTATCACACCCCCAGTGAGGACGATGTGGCGCCTGGCTCTGTTGTAACTCGAGTCTGGTCCAGCACCCCACAGAGTGAGCGCGATGTTTTTAGTAAATCATCCCATGAGTCAGAAATATGAGCCGTTCCTTCCCTCTAACTGTGAAGGGTGTGGTAATAGTTTCCGACATAAGGAACAGCCTCCTCATACATCACAGCCTTACATGTAGAGCGCAGGAGGGTGCACACGGCTTCGATGTGATTTTTGAAAGAATGTTGCTGCATCTAACTAGACACAAACAGGACGCCATAGTGATCTGCTCTGTATATCCCAAGAAGGTTCAATTTTGATGAAGTGAGGCAGAGATTCATAGGAAGGATAGTGGATTGGTTGCTATTGAAATACATAACCACTTAAGCTCTTGTTGACTGACGGGACTTCAAGGTCCGGAGCATTTAAGCCTAGTATAATTTAAATTATAGATACCTTTACGAGTCTTACAAACTTCTGTCAGGACTTCTACGTCCCTTCTGGAATAATAATAATAATAATAATAATAATAATAATAATAATAATAATAATAATAATAATAATAATAATAATAATAATAATAATAATAATAATAATAATAGCGTGCAGCTGTGAGCTTGCATTTGGGAGATAGTGGATTAACTAGAGGCACATGCGTAATTTGAGCATTTCGATGGGGGTGGTAGGAATTACCATGGTCCATGGGCAGCTTTGAGAGCAATTTCAGACCACAAAATCATTGCTAATATTCTGTATCTTTCTTTTAATCAATACTCTACGTTAATAACTTTAATTTAATAACCAAACCCTAGTAAAGTAAAGAACATTCACACAGAATTAAAAATAAGACCTACGGTATTTCAAATTTATGTGCTACTTTGCCTACTTTTATCCGTAAAAGTAAGAATCAAGCAGACAATATGGAAAAAATCAAAAGGTCTTTTTCATTTTTACATAATGTGATCAAATCGTATTTTTACACAAAATGAAGTATTCTCTTTCGATTTGAATTAAAGTCATTCATTATTTTTGAAAAGGCAACATCAGTACTCCTTTTGATAGCCAAAGAGGCTAACCTATCCTGGGCGATCGCGTTCCTGCCCATTATGTTTTTAAACGGCCCAAGCATGAAAAATACCTCTCACAAGTTGCTGATTTAATTGGAACTGTAAAAGAAAACCAAATGAGATAGTTCAAAGAAAAGACTGAACACACTTTTTAAATACTTATCTACAAAAATAATTCTGCAAGGATAATTTGGTTTCATTGAGCTAAATTGAACAGAGTAATGAAAAACGTACGGTCTACTTGTAAATGATGTATTTCTATGTCTGTAATATTACGAAAATGTGGTTTGCTTCCAAATATTTGTGTGGGGGGGGGAGGGGGGAGGGGGGCAAATGCCATCCCCGAATCACGCCTATGACTACAGCGATGCATCAAGTCGCCCGTGCTCAGATAAACGTGGTTCACTAAGTGGTCGCTGGAGGGCAGTAGGATTCAGCAGCAGGGATGACAGTAAAGAGAATGTAGCTCGAACAGGAATATGGGAACTATTGTAAGAGGACACCAACAAGAAGCAGATAAATGCTAAGCTATACGTAAAAACCAGCTTCGGTGGTGGGGTCATGTGAGGTGAATGGAGGAGGATAGGTTACCTAGGAGAGTAATGGACTCGGTTATGGAGGGTAAGAGGCGTCTGTGTACTTGGCCCGATGAGTGTTACAAAAATATGAAAGTGAGCCGATGACCCAGGTATTAGACTCCTTTAAACAACAAGCATTATCAAAACATGAAAGTTTGTAAATGGAAATAACTTCTGTAGTTCAGAAGATACAACCAATCATGTGCTGACAGTTCGCAGGATTCGGAGCCATGCCTTGTGTTCAAACCAGTGTAGCGGCGGGAAGCGCCCAAAGTTATACCTCCTGAACTACAGTCAAGTCGTGCTATATACAACAATGTTGAGTATTTCACTGTAAGAAGGAAGGAAAGTACGCATCAGCAAGAGTCTGGCCGCGGAATAACATAATCGGGTGATGCCATAGCGCCGCAATCTTAAGGTACTAAAATCGGCGTGCCGCGCAGCGAACAGTAGTTCGTGATATGAACGAACGAAATCATATTTTGAACGCGTACTTAACATTGCCCCTATCGTTTGCAGTTTCGTAGTAACTGTTAACTGTTAAAGGATTTCCTCATGAGCACATAAATTACATGATCATCAGTAACAAAACCGATAAACTATTTATCCTATTTTTTCCTGCGCATTAATGTATTTGCACTCAGTATCAACTACATTCAAATAAAATTGTTTTGTGTAGTCGCTCAAAAAGGAATGAGTATATGGTATTGAATGTTCTTCGCATTTAATATTTTTATCAGGAAAATGCAATTATTATTTACATATAATTCGCCTCTCCCAAACAGATAGAAACCCTGTGCATACCCACAACAAACATGATATCTATAAGTTCAATTGTTTCTGAGAGAAGTGTACCTGTGAGGAACTTGCACAATAATAATAATAATAGTAATAATAATAATAATAATAATAATAATAATAATAATAATAATAATAATAATAATAATAATAATAATAATAATAATAATAATAATAATAATAATAATTTTTACCGTGTTTTTGCGGTAGTTATGCGTGAAAGAAGGTGCGGGGTGGTGAATAGGTCTCAGGCTACGAAATTAAAGTGAATTTAAAATTTAACAAGGTTATATTTTCTTTTCAAAATCAAGAAATAACAAACATGGCAGGTACAGAGTAGCAAGGCAACAAAAGTACAATTACTGTATTTACAGGATTTGGGCTTCGAGCCCCGCGATCACAATCCTTGAGCAATCAGCTCAGTTTTACCCCAAACACAAGTGTCAACAGAGGGGCAGAGAACCCCATTCATGCCTAGGAGCACTTGCTCCAAAATACACAGTAAGGCCTCCTTGAGGCGCGCAGAAAACAAAATTTTCAGAAAAAGAGCAACTTGCTCTCAAAATTCAGGCCTGTTAAAGGCCCCACCTAATTACACTTTCAAGCTGTCCTTTCAGGTCATATACACAGGGGTAAAATACCCAACCTACTGAGGTCTGTTAAATGAGAAGAAGGTTAATTACATGACCTCTAAAACAACCATTTGAGAGGAGGCGATTTGCACTCCTAATGTATTTGTTTCAAAACCTAATTTGGCTCTAGGCCACTGATGCAAGGGCTAATCCCATACTAAAGAGGTGACTTTAGAAATTGGCAAATTTACATAATGTTAAGGAAGAATAGGTTGAGAAAATAAGTTCACCTCAAAACAATATGAGTGGGAGCTCGAGAGGGTTAAGCACTCTCTATCCCAATATGTAGTTTTAAAAGAGAATAGACGCTAAGAGTAGTTACATTTTAGGAAAAGGTTACATTATGGAAAAGCTTCGGACCCGCCCCGAGAGTTAAACTGCTGAGCTATCAAAGAAAGAAGTTATTAATCGGCCATTACCTTGTTGTTGACCGCAGCCGAAGAAAGAGGCGCTTCCCGCCCCCTGCTATGTACTTTACACACTGAAAGATGGAACAGAAGTGGCCCGGAGACCCTAAAATCAGCAGTTTATATACTCTCGCGGAAAGTTCGAGGCGTTAGGGGAATGAGAACACCCTCCCCAAAAAACTTTATTGGCTAACCGAGAAAACCCCTACACAATATGAAGAAGAAACACATTATTGGTGGAAAATTAATTAAAGAAATTCGGGATTGGCTAGATACAAAACAAGGGGAAAGAAAGGGTTAATATTGCCAACTTAAACAATGACTGAAAGAAATTTAGCAAAGAACAAACTTTTGAAATTGAATTTTCTCCAAAAAAACAGTTCTTTCACTCCGCACTAGGGTGCACTATTGTTGATCTTCAGTAGTGTCCTCTAGAAGAGAAAGTTCACACTCCTTACTACAAGCAAAACAAAATACGTCGAAAATGACACAGTTCAAAAACTCCAAAATTTCCATGTAGTGACATCTTCTGAGAAACTTGAAAATTAATACCGTCGATAAAGTTCAGACTTCCTCCAGCAGAGGAGTTTCTACTGGCGCACATTTTGAATTAGCGGCGTGGAGGTGTACCGCCCGGTACAATAATAATAATAATAATAATAATAATAATAATAATAATAATAATAATAATAATAATAATAATAATAATAATAATAATAATAATAATAATAATAATAATAATAATAATAATAATAATAATAATGAAGACGGCACAAACACGCAGCCTCCGAGCCAGAAGAATTAATTGATTAAAGTTAAAATCCCCGACCCTGCGGGAAATCGAATCCGGGACCCCTTGGGCCAAAGGCCTGCACGCTAATTATTTAGCCATGGAGCCAGACACTTACGCAATACGATACCACGAACTCTTTTTTTTTTGAGTGACTGTACAAATATTTACTTAACCATTTGTGGCGTGCGAATGTAATTCTATGTATTAAAAGAGTTTACTAAAAACAGCTTAGGCAAATCCGTCCGTCCGTTTTACTGGACCGATTTCTGATTTGTTTCATTTTTGCTTTTTTTTTTTTCTCTCCGGAATTAACTGCCGGTGAATCATGAGACATTGATAGGTCTCTAAGTTGAGTCAACTTTGAGTGATCCTAAAATCAAATCATTAAACGATCACTTCAATAATTACAGGTGACGGCTGAACCTAGCCTGCAATAGATTCTATACCTAGCAGGTTGCTAAGCAACTAACACTTGAATTAATATTCTGATATATGATTTCCATCCTAAGTAATATCATTGTCTGCTGCCATGTCCGATTACTACCTGTCAAGCTAGAGAATATAACTTCCTCTGATCAGGGCAGAATAATATTCCCTGCTAGATACTCTTTGATGTTCTAACCTTTCCCAGCTTCCAAATATATTCAACAGAAGGCAGAGAAGAACTGCAGGATAGAAAAAAAAGATGCGAATATATGGATAGAGTTTTACCAAACAGACGGCATGGTGACGTCAGAATGGACGAATTCTCACTACCAAAAGCGGCATACCATAACACGGTTCTTATGTGTTCATTGAAAAGGGGAGCAAAGCAATCTGACTGCTACAGGCATATCAAGACGAGTTATCTCGCCTATTTATAACGAATGCTGCGTAACAACACGGGACCTCTAGTGAAAGTATTATTTAATAGGCTAAATATTTTGTATCTATACCATTAGCAAATCAAAATAACATGTCAGTTCTTTTAAGATATTTTGCTTTCTTCTAGAATGTGTGTGGTGGGCTTACAAATCCCATTAAAAATAGTTGTATAAACTCAGTACTTGAAGATATTCAGCGTATCAAATTACAGATTCCTCCTCTAATAATTATTTAACAGCACTAATACAAAATTGCACCACTCATTTGGCATTAAAATTAGTCCACAGTATTTGCTGCATTCCGCTATCTGTTCCAGCGCTTGGAAAGTACTTCAGTATTATCACGTTTATCTGAGTAGGCGGAATCACTTGTTGCTCCATGATAATGATCAAGCATTCAGACTTAGTTGTAATAATGCCTAAAAATCCACAGGCTATTTCCAGTTTCAACTGTGTCGGGAATGGAATGAATGAAATCGAGCAAAAATAGGCAAAATATCCAAATTGTTGCAGAAGAACCGGACACAGCACTATTATGCTCTTCACTGTGAGAGACAGCACACGGCAAGTTTCAGAAAGACTCCGAAAACAACGTTTCAAGACCCTAAGATAAACATCTCCCGAAATATTTTCAAAAACCTGCCTGCTCTTGGAAACTGCTCAAGGAATGGCCAGCCATAACCGTGGTAACGCCAGCTCAAGATGTCCCATTCACTTTCCTTCTAGCTCTGTGAGAGACAGCACCCAACTTTAACTAACTTTAAACAATTGCGAATTTTGTGGTGCCATCTCTCGATGTCCTCAGAAAAAGTTCACGGTAGGGTGTCACTATCGTAAAATTAAATTTGTTATTATAGACAACTGACCAACGATCAGTAGCGGCGATTAAGGGGGGTGAGGGGGGCCAGTATCCCCCCCCCCTCACTTTGTAGAGAAAACATTACATTTTTATTCTACTCGTATTTTAGCCGGCTGAAAGTAAGAATTATAGGAATTATTAAAAAAAGAATTTGCGCAAATTTTTAATTATTAACAAAATTATCATTGAAAATAAGCACAAAATGTCGCTCGTCGCGGCTAACCGATTTTTATAGCGCCACAGCAAATGCTATAAGGAAGGGTAACAGGGGTAAATTTTTTGCCAAGGTCGTGGACACAGAGATATGATTCACCTGCTTGCCGCGTGCATTCTCTTTAGTATTGTCTGTTAGTTTCTTAGAGTGTAGTCAAATACTAAATGATTTTTAAATTTTATAATCACGCCGTGCTTCTATTTAATTGTAATACGTGTGTAATATTGTTTCATTGGTGAAAGTTTTATAGTATAGTATTGAATCAAAATCTCAAACTATTATTGTCGCACTTAAGTTAGTAAGCTGTCAACCTTTACCTCTCTGTCGAAATTCGCTCAAAGCACATTTTTTAAAATTTTAATTTCGTGTGGCTATTTCTAGCCGAGTGCAGCCCTTATAAGGCAGACCCTCCGATGAGGGTGGGCGGCATCAGCCTTTTGTAGGTAACTGCGTGTTATTGTGGTAGAGGATAGTGTTATGTGTGGTATGTGAGTTGCAGGGATGTTGGGGAGAGCACAAACACCCAGCCCCCGGGCCACTGGAATTAACCAATTAAGGTTAACATCCCCGACCCGGCCGGGAATCGAACCCGGGATCCTCTGAACCGAAGGCTAGTACGCTGACCTTTCAGCCAACGAGTCGGACTCAAAGAACATTAAAAACCATTTTGTAGCTTTTTTTTTGTTCAGTTTTGATGTGTATTCTCCTTCCCTACCCGCTCTATCCCTCAACCTGGCTACTTTCTGTTGTCTGTATATTTTTTGCCTCTCCACTTCTATTTCCCAATCGCCGCTTCTGACCATGTTGTATTCACGACAGCTAACCTCCAGCTGAACGCGTGAGTCAACACAGCGCCATCTTATAACAGAGTATGTGTGTGACGTCAGATAATTAGCACAAATTTTACCTTACTTTGAAGTGCTATTTCATAAAACTATGTTTCAGATTGTGACTTATAATTAGAGTATGCGTGTGACGTCACATATTTAGCACGAATTTTGCCTTACTTTGAAGTGCTATTTCATGGAAACTATGTTTCAGATTGTGACTTATAATTAGAGTATGCGTGTGACGTCAAATATTTAGCACAAATTTTGCCTTAATTTGAAGTGATATTTCATGAAAACTACGTTTCAGATTGTGACTTATAATTAGAGTATGCGTGTGACGTCACATATTTAGCACAAATTTTGCCTTACTTTGAAGTGCTATTTCATGAAACTACGTTTCAGATTGTGACTTATAATTAGAGTATGTGTGTGACGTCACATATTTAGCACAAATTTTGCCTTACATTGAAGTGCTATTTCATGAAAACTACGTTTCAGATTGTGACTTATAATTAGAGTATGCGTGTGACGTCACATATTTAGCACAAATTTTGCCTTATATTGAAGTGCTATTTCATGAAAACTATGTTTCAGATTGTGACTTATAATTAGAGTATGGGTGTGACTTAACATATTTAGCACAAATTTTGCCTTACTTTGAAGTGCTATTTCATGAAACTACGTTTCAGATTGTGACTTATAATTAGAGTATGTGTGTGACGTCACATATTTAGCACAAATTTTGCCTTACTTTGAAGTGCTATTTCATGAAACTACGTTTCAGATTGTGACTTATAATAAGAGTATGCGTGTGACGTCACATATTTAGCACAAATTTTGCCTTACTTTGAAGTGCTATTTCATGGAAACTATGTTTCAGATTGTGACTTATAATTAGAGTATGCGTGTGACGTCAAATATTTAGCACAAATTTTGCCTTACTTTGAAGTGATATTTCATGAAAACTATGTTTCAGATTGTGACTTATAATTAGAGTACGCGTGTGACGTCACATATTTAGAACAAATTTTGCCTTACTTTGAAGTGCTATTTCATGAAACTACGTTTCAGATCGCGACTTATAATTAGAGTATGCGTGTGACGTCACATATTTAGCACAAATTTTGCCTTACTTTGAAGTGCTATTTCATGAAAACTACGTTTCAGATCGCGACTTATAATTAGAGTATGCGTGTGACGTCACATTTAGTACAAATTTTGCCTTGCTTTGAAGTGCTATTTCATGAATACTACGTTTCAGATTGTGACTTATAATTAGAGTATGTGTGTGACGTCACATTTAGCACAAATTTTGCCTTACGTTGAAGTGCTCCTTCATGAAAACTACGTTTCAGATCGCGACTTATAATTAGAGTATGTGCGTGACGTCACATTTAGCACAAATTTTGCCTTACTTTGAAGTGCTATTTCATGAAAACTACGTTTCAGAACGCGACTTATAATAAGAGTATGTGTGTGACGTCATATGTTTAGCACAAATTTTGCCTTACTTTGAAGTGCTATTTCATGAAAACTACGTTTCAGATCGCGACTTATAATTAGAGTATGCGTGTGACGTCACATTTAGTACAAATTTTGCCTTACTTTGAAGTGCTATTTCATGAAAACTACGTTTCAGATTGTGACTTATAATTAGAGTATGTGTGTGACGTCACATTTAGCACAAATTTTGCCTTACGTTGAAGTGCTACTTCATGAAAACTACGTTTCAGATCGCGACTTATAATTAGAGTATGTGCGTAACGTCACATTTAGCACAAATTTTGCCTTACTTTGAAGTGCTATTTCATGAAAACTACGTTTCAGAACGCGACTTATAATAAGAGTATGTGTGTGACGTCATATGTTTAGCACAAATTTTGTCTTACTTTGAAGTGCTATTTCATGAAACTACGTTTCAGATTGTGACTTATAATTAGAGTATGTGTGTGACGTCACATTTAGCACAAATTTTGCCTTACTTTGAAGTGCTATTTCATGAACTCTACGTTTCAGATTGTGACTTATAATTAGAGTATGCGTGTGACGTCATATATTTAGCACAAATTTTGCCTTACTTTGAAGTGATATTTCATGAAAACTACGTTTCAGATCGTGGCTTATAATTAGAGTATGCGTGTGACGTCACATATTTAGCACAAATTTTGCCTTACTTTGAAGTGCTATTTCATGAAATCTACGTTTCAGATCGCGACTTATAATTAGAGTATGTGTGTGACGTCACATTTAGTACAAATTTTGCCTTACTTTGAAGTGCTATTTCATGAAAACTGCGTTTCAGATTGTGACTTATAATTAGAGTATGTGTGTGACGTCACATATTTACCATAAATTTTGCCTTACTTTGAAGTGCTATTTCATGAAAACTACGTTTCAGATCGTGACTTATAATTAGAGTATGCGTGTGACGTCACATATTTAGCACAAATTTTGCCTTACTTCGAAGTGCTATTTCATGAAACTACGTTTCAGATTGTGACTTATACACTGACTGACAGACCAAATGCAACACCAAGAAGGAGTGGTTCGAAAGGGATGAAAGTTGTGGAAAAAACAGAGACGGCACGGACGAATAATTGATGTTTATTTCAAACCGATATGCAGGTTACACAATGCGCACGGCTTCGACTCAGTAGGATGTAGGACCACCGCGAGCGGCGAGGCACGCAGAAACACGTCGAGGTACAGAGTCAATAGGAGTGCGGATGGTGTCCTGAGGGATGGTTCTCCATTCTCTGTCAACCATTTGCCACAGTTGGTCGTCCGTACGAGGCTGGGGCAGAGTTTGCAAACGGCGTCCAATGAGATCCCACACGTGTTCGATTGGTGAGAGATCCGGAGAGTACGCTGGCCACGGAAGCATCTGTACACCTCGTAGAGCCTGTTGGGAGATGCGAGCAGTGTGTGGGCGGGCATTATCCTGCTGAAACAGAGCATTGGGCAGCCCCTGAAGGTACGGGAGTGCCACCGGCCGCAGCACATGCTGCACGTAGCGGTGGGCATTTAACGTGCCTTGAATACGCACTAGAGGTGACGTGGAATCATACGCAATAGCGCCCCAAACCATGATGCCGCGTTGTCTAGCGGTAGGGCGCTCCACAGTTACTGCCCGATTTGACCTTTCTCCACGCCGACGCCACACTCGTCTGCGGTGACTATCACTGACAGAACAGAAGCGTGACTCATCGGAGAACACGACGTTCCACCATTCCCTCATCCAAGTCGCTCTAGCCCGGCACCATGCCAGGCGTGCACGTCTATGCTGTGGAGTCAATGGTAGTCTTCTGAGCGGACGCCGGGAGTGCAGGCCTCCTTCAACCAATCGACGGGAAATTGTTCTGGTCGATATTGGAACAGCCAGGGTGTCTTGCACATACTGAAGAATGGCGGTTGACGTGGCGTGCGGGGCTGCCACCGCTTGGCGGCGGATGCGCCGATCCTCGCGTGCTGACGTCACTCGGGCTGCGCCTGGACCCCTCGCACGTGCCACATGTCCCTGCGCCAACCATCTTCGCCACAGGCGCTGCACCGTGGACACATCCCTATGGGTATCGGCTGCGATTTGACGAAGCGACCAACCTGCCCTTCTCAGCCCGATCACCATACCCCTAGTAAAGTCGTCTGTCTGCTGGAAATGCCTCCGTTGACGGCGGCCTGGCATTCTTAGCTATACATGTGTCCTGTGGCACACGACAACACGTTCTACAATGACTGTCGGCTGAGAAATCACGGTACGAAGTGGGCCATTCGCCAACGCCGTGTCCCATTTATCGTTCGCTACGTGCGCAGCACAGCGGCGCATTTCACATCATGAGCATACCTCAGTGACGTCAGTCTACCCTGCAATTGGCATAAAGTTCTGACCACTCCTTCTTGGTGTTGCATTTGCTCTGTCAGTCAGTGTAATTAGAGTATGTGTGTGACGTCACATATTTAGCACAAATTTTGCTTTACTTTGAAGTGCTATTTCATGAAAACTACGTTTCAGATCGCGACTTATAATTAGAGTATGTGTGTGACGTCACATTTAGCACAAATTTTGCCTTACTTTGAAGTGCTATTTCATGAAAACTACGTTTCAGATCGCGACTTTTAATAAGAGTATGTGTGTGACGTCATATATTTAGCACAAATTTTGCCTTTGAAGTGCTACTTCATGAAAACTACGTTTCAGATTGTGACTTATAATTAGGGTATGTGTGTGACGTCACATATTTAGCACAAATTTTGCCTTACTTTGAAGTGCTATTTCATGAAACTACGTTTCAGATTGTGACTTATAATTAGAGTATGTGTGTGACGTCACATTTAGCACAAATTTTGCCTTACTTTGAAGTGCTATTTCATGAAAACTACGTTTCAGATTGTGACTTATAATTAGAGTATGCGTGTGACGTCATATATTTAGCACAAATTTTGCCTTACTTTGAAGTGCTATTTCATGAAAACTACGTTTCAGATCGCGACTTATAATTAGAGTATGTGTGTGACGTCACATTTAGCACAAATTTTGCCTTACTTTGAAGTGCTATTTCATGAAAACTACGTTTCAGATTGTGACTTATAATTAGAGTATGCGTGTGACGTCATATATTTAGCACAAATTTTGCCTTACTTTGAAGTGCTATTTCATGGAAACTATGTTTCAGATTGTGACTTATAATTAGAGTATGCGTGTGACGTCACATATTTAGCACAAATTTTGCCTTACTTTGAAGTGCTATTTCATGAAACTACGTTTCAGATCGCGACTTATAATTAGAGTATGCGTGTGACGTCACATATTTAGCACAAATTTTGCCTTACTTTGAAGTGCTATTTCATGAAACTACGTTTCAGATTGTGACTTATAATTAGAGTATGTGTGTGACGTCACATATTTAGCACAAATTTTGCCTTACTTTGAAGTGTATTTCATGAAAACTACGTTTCAGATTGTGACTTATAATTAGAGTATGCGTGTGACGTCATATATTTAGCACAAATTTTGCCTTACTTTGAAATGCTGTTTCATGAAAACTACGTTTCAGATCGCGACTTATAATTAGAGTATGTGTGTGACGTCACATTTAGCACAAATTTTGCCTTACTTTGAAGTGCTATTTCATGAAAACTACGTTTCAGATCGCGACTTATTTTCAACAGGTAGCCTCCTCCTTTATCTGTCAATTGAGACATTAAATATAATGGTAAGTTAAATAATCAGGGGTATACGCGTTCTACCCAAACACTAAAAGCGTCTTAAATTGTTTCTTTCCATGCACCCGTTGTCGAGGCACGTGTAACTACGTTAAAATGCCTCTTTCAGTCTTTAAAGCTAGCCGTAATAGTTTACTGTATAGCTGGAATTTGCTCTTTGATATATATATTGGCTTTCCGTCGCACCGACACAGATATGTGATATAGCGAAGATGGGACAGGAAAGGGCTAGGACTGGGAAGAAAGCGGCCGTGGCTTTAATTAAGGTACAACCCCAGCATTTGCTTGGTGTGAAAATGGGGAACCACGGAAAACCATCTTCAGGGCTGCCGACAGTGGGATTCGAACCTACTATCTCCCGAATACTGGATACTGGCCGCACTTAAGCGACTGCAGCTATCGAGCTCGGTTTTGGTACAATTTATACTCCGCACGGCCCTACTTCTAAATTGACGTTTTGGCAGATTTTGGCTCTGTCTGGTGGTTATGCGCTGAAGCATAGACATCCAACCAATCCCAATCTGCCATTCATACAGATTTATATCGTCAGAGCACGATCTCGAAACCTAGTTGCCAACTCTAATATTTACATTCGCCACGTGGTTAACCTATCTCGTTCAGCGTGTATGGTGTTCGGTACGCTTCGCTATCTTTTGCATTTTCCTTCAGTAATTAGTGTGTTTTTCATATTGCTGGAGGGTTCTAGTGACTCTGAGATCGGTGGAATGTCCTCTATGTAGGCCGTAACCTCCTTCCTGTGTCTGCCTTTGGTGGTGAGTGATGTTTTATTTCCTCATTCGGGCCGATGACCTTCGATGTTAGGCCCCTTTAAACAACAAGCATCATCATCATCATCATCATCATCATCATTTCCTCATTCTCTTTTATTCTTAATAATATAGTCCCTTATTAGAGTCAGATGTTGTTAGTAAGTGTAGTTTTTGTGAATTTGTTTTCAATCCATATTCATTAGTTTTTCTGAGTAGGGTATTTCATTTTACAAGGGCTGTTCACCGCGGTCGTTTTGCATCAGCTGTTTTGGCGGGCGTAGCGAGCTGGCAACAGAGGAAAGGCGATGCTCATTTGTTTTGCGAAACTTCAATTTAGAAGTAAGGCCGTGCGGACTATAGCAATAAAAATAACCCCAACTACTTAAATGAGTACGGAATGAAGGCTTTGAGGTGCGGGTTACTTGCACTTCTCTTCGTTTCTTAGCTCTAAAAATGTTGCCTTTATAACGTATTTTCCTGATCATGTTCATTTCAACCTGTTGAGACTTCGTTTTAGTCGTAGATTGCAGCAATTTGATAGTCTGCTCTGAACCTTTCAACTCAGCTCCATCATTAGGGGAAATCAAAACTGCATGCTTAGTAGCAGAAACTGTTGCTGGTTAAAGAGATTGTGCTATCTGTGAAATTTTTAGTGACACTTCGGCTTTCTAGTGCTGAATCAGTAGACCTCGGTTATCGTCGAGCATCGTCTGCTCAATTTGCATCCAATGGCTCAGCCATCGGGTGCATATCGAGCAGGCAGTGTCTTCGAGATACGGATTGGCAACTTATGACACCAAAAATGAATCCGTTATGCATCGTCGTAAGAGATCTGGCGGTGTAATCGCAAAACTTGGAATACTATTGTTTATTTTAACAGTAAAGCAAAGAAACATAGGTGAAAAAGGAACTTTTGAAACCTATTGCATTGGATGAGGAAAATTCAAGTACAAGTACAGCGAGTAGAACTTCTACTCGGAAAAGAACATCACGGTCTATATAAAGTTCTTCTTCTTCTTCTTCTTCTTTCACTACCGCTTTCCCCACACCTGCGGGGTCGCGGGTGTGATCTACGTCGCACATGTGGATTTGGCCCTGTTTTACGACCGGATGCTCTTCCTGCCGCCAACCCTATATGGAGGGATGTAATCCCTATTGCGTGTTTCTGTGGTGGTTGGTAGTGTAGTGTGTTGTGTGAATATAAAGAGGAAAGTGTTGGCACGGACACAAATACCCAGTCCCCGAGCCAAAAGAATTAATCAGGAGATATTAAAATCCCTGAGCCGACCGGGAATCGAACCCGGGACCCTCTGAACCGAAGGCCAGTACGGTGACCATTCAGCCAACGGGTCGGACCACGGTCTATACACAGTAAGGACAGAAATTTAATAGCAGATATAGAAGACATCTGTGAGATAGAAAAAAAAGAAAACTAATAATTGATCTTCCCCCCTCGGCAAGTCGATTGAACGATCTGCCACATATACGGAGAAATCTGTTTCCACAATATTTTAAGAGAATTTCCTGCCTCTCACCCTGGTGAGTCTCCACGCCCTCCTAGTATTTTTTTTAAAAAAAATTCTTACAATTTGCTTTACGTTGCATCGACACAGATAGGTCTTATGGCGACGATGGGATAGGAAAGGGCTAGGAATGGGAATGACGCGACCGTGGCCTTAATTAAGGTACAGCTCCAGCATTTGACTGGTGTAAGAAAGGAAACCACGGAAAACCATCTTCAGGGCTGCCGACAGCGGGGCTTGAACCCACTATCTCCCGAATACTGGATACTGGCCGCACTTAAGCGACTGCAGCTATCGAGCACGGTAGGCTATCTTTTTACATGACTATTGATGTCATGATCAGGGCTACGAGTTCTCCAGTTTTTCGCGGAATCCGAACCCCAGGGACGCGACTTTTCATTCATTGACTATGATTCGAACCGTGTCTCTTGGCTATCAAGTCCTCCAAGATATTACACCGCGTCCAGAATAAAGCCCTACGTATGATTTCCGCGTGTTCCTCTCACGGTCGAGGGTTGGAACTCTGAGAATGTATACTTTTACTCTCCAAATAGTGTGACACGTAATATTGATTATCCCTCGGCACTGAATTAATGATTTCGCAGTTAATAAAAGATGTATAAACTTAAAGAACGAATAGGTTCAAAACATTATTAAACTGCAGAGAAACAAATGTAATTCAATTTCTATTTGTGATCTGTTTTTAAGTGTAGGTTTATATGATATTCTATTACCACAACAGTTCATATGTATTATTTCATCACTTCGAAACTTCGCATGTACATCTCTGGGGTTATTAACGAACAATCTGATACATTGTGGGTGGAGCCCGTGTGAAACTGCTAGTGGACCTCTATTCAAAACCTCGCAACTCTAACCGCGAAAGTCTTGAAAAACTGGAATCTCCAGTAACAAATGTACGAATATTAAGTAAACATTTAAATTGCCAATACTTACATATTCCTTAGATGTTATGCAGCATAATTATGAACAATCCTATTGATAGACACTTTGAAATATAAAGCAAAAACAGTTTTGTTTCTTCTGTAAGTTATAAAATTGAGATTTTCATGATGATAATGATGTTTGTTGTTTAAAGGGCCCTAACAGCTAGGTCATCGGCCCTAAGGTTTTCATTCTTAGATGTCGATATGTTTAGCCAGTCCAAGCTTTCACTCCCGTATACTAGAACCAACCTGACTAGGCGTTAATATAAGGAAAGATCTTCATTGGGAATCGGATTGCAAATAAAGGGTACAGATCTCTGCACATGGTTATGAGGGTATTTAGGGGTTGTAGTAAGGATGTAAAGGAGAGTGCACATAAGTCTCTGGTAAGACCCCAACTAGAGTATGGTTCCAGTGTGTGGGACCCTCACCAGGATTACTTGATTCGAGAAATGGAAAAAATCCAAAGAAAATCAGCTCGATTTGTTCTGGGTGAATTCCGACAAAAGAGTAGCGTTACAGAAATGTTGCAAAGTTTGGGCTAGGAAGACTTCGGATAAAGGGGACGAGCTGCTCGACGAGTGGTATGTTCCGAACTGTCAGCGGAGAGATGGCCTGGAATGACATTAGTAAACGAATTACTTTGAGTGGTGTTTTTAAAAGTAGGAAAGATCGCAATATGAAGATAAAGTTGGAATTCAAGAGGACAAATTGGGGCAAATATTCGTTTAAAAGAAGGGGACTTAGGGATTGGAATAATTTACCAAGTGAGATGTTCAATACACCCGCCTGTGTGGTGTAGTGGTTAGTGTGATTAGCTGCCACCCCCGGAGGCCCGGGTTAGATTCCCGGCTCTGCCACGAAATTTGAAAAGTGGTACGAGAGCTGGAACGGGGTCCACTCAGCCTCAGGAGGTCAACTGAGTAGAGGTGGGTTCGATTCCCACCTCAGCCATCCTGGAAGTGGTTTTCCGTAGTTTGCCACTTCCCGTCCAGGCCAATGCCGGGATGGTACCTAACTGAAAGCCAAGGACTCTTCCTTGTCTATCCCTTCCAATCTTCCCATCCTCCCACAAGGCCCCTGTTGAGCATAGCAGGTGAGGCCGCCTCGGCGAGGTACTGGTCATCCTCTCCAGTTTTATCCCCGACCCAAAGTCTGAAGCTCCAGGACACTGCCCTTGAGGCGGTAAAGGTGGGATCCCTCGCTGAGCCCGAGGGAAAAACCGACCCTGGAGGGTAAACAGATAAGGAAGAAGAAGAAGAAGACGAAGAAGGAGGAGAAGAAGAAGAAGACGAAGAAGGAGAAGAAGAAGAAGTTCAATACATTTCTAAATTCTTTGCAATCTTTTAACAAAAGGCTAGAAAAACAACAGATAGGGAATTTGCCACCTGAGCGACTGCCCTAAATGCAGATCAGTGGTGATTGATTGAATTGAAAGAACGATGTACAGATAATTCCGTCCAAAAGTTCATATCTTTCTTACGTAATGAGCGAGCGTTGCCACTGGGATATCTCACGACTAATAATAATAATAATAATAATAATAATAATAATAATAATAATAATAATAATAATAATAATAATAATAATAATAATAATAATAACGTCGATTGCAGGTTGCGAGCTCACTGTATTAGCTTTGTTACACCGACATTCGACTTCACTTATTAGGCCTATATTACCATACTGGCATAACTGAAAATGTACTGCAGGGTTAGAATAACCAAACATAACGAGAGTAACATCTCAAACTTAAAGGAATATTATCTTTACGGAAAAGGCCACATTTTGTTTACAGTTTCGCCACTACTCATCCCTTAGTACGCTTCTGGAACGTGCAGCAGATTTGTGGCCACTTCTCCTTGGGCTATGCGGGTCTCTTTGAAGCACCCACAGTGTACACTTAACCTTTCATAGAAACGAGACGTTAAATGGTGTATTGTTATATCTGTGACGTTCAAGAGAATGAAAGACGCGGGGAGAACATGACGTTATCTTTTTTGGAAGAATAAACACGGGCTGGAAGCAATTAATTGGCCTAATTCCGAGGGGAGTTTTAAGTACAATAACGTTTGGAGAGGTTTAAATGCAATATAAAGCGAAGACAACATCTGTCGCACTAGAGGATGTAGGAGTGGCGTTTGTAATTCTCAGAAAGTCCCTCCTAATGTCTTCGTTTAGCAGACATCGGGCATGGCTGTTGCGTGTTTTAACACTGCGTAACAACAAGGTAGACCCCGCCACTTAATGGACAACATTACCAGTTGCCATCTGAGATAGCTCGTTCACTCTTGGAAACTTATGTTCTTCATGAAAATCATATTTTATAGCGTAGCCTCGAAATTGGGGATATACTAACGGCAATAGATGGGGTATCTGAAAAATGTATTGATTACTGTTTGAATAAAGGAGCTATATCAAACCAGAGTAGCTTGTACCAGAGTACCAAGGAAATGATGATAAGACATTATGTTGCCGTTGATGCTTTCACGGCCAGCTTCGGTCAGCTTCCGCTCCGAACGCTAGCGCTGTGCATCGTCCATCGTGCATCTGGTGACGAATGAACGTACCATTTCTACTTCTCTATTATAACGTCTAAATTTGAAAAGTTTATTGTTTAAGAAGCCTTTCTCGTGGACAGTCGAGATTTTCTTCTGACGACGCAGAGCACAGTTCTCTGCAAAACGTAAAGAATTTCACCTTATTTTCTTGACACAGCATAAGCCCAAACGCCTATACAGTATCATGTCTATAAAGCAGATAATTACAGGCCAGTCAACTTGACACGTATTCCTTGAAAGCTCTAGGAAAGCATTCTTTCTAATTATATTAGACGCGTTTGTGAAATCGCTAACCTGTTTCATAGCGGGTACCGTACGCGCACCTTTTAGCGATACATAGACACTCTAGTTCTGAATAGGTCGACCTCGGGTATCTTCGAGATCCGTATTGGCAACCTTTGAAACACAAACTATGAATAGCTTATGCATCGCTGTGCGACATCTGACGTACACTTTACGTTCTAGTAATGTTGTTGTTTACACAGCAAAGCCAAACCATAGAATTCATGCTAGGAACAAGATTCGCATCGAGAAATGTTATATCATGTTATATAATATGCGTATGGCACAGTTGTTGGCTTAAGATAATAAAGGTTTAGAAAATTCATATCGATCGATCATACTATCGATTCAGTTCAGATTTCATTTCCATTCAGTTGGCAGTATTACCGGAACCGGAAGACCTCCCTCCTTACTCCTACCCCCCGTTAAAAGGTGCGCGGACTATAGCTCAGTTTTCGGGAAGGTTATTCCAGTGAGGCTCAACTTGCAGGATTCCAGCAAGATATGGCAGATATTTTAGATTTAAGACATCAAATAGACTGTATCGATACTGACCTATCCAAGGGTTTTGTTAGAGTAGATCATGGGAGACTGCTGACGAAAATGAGAGCTATTGGACTAGACAAAAGAGTAGTTGAATGGGTGGCTAAATTTCCAGAAAATAGAACACCTGGCCCGGTTTCTTAAACTCTATGTTACCGAGCTCGATAGCTGCAGTCGCTTAAGTGCGGCCAGTATCCGGTATTCGGGAGATAGTAGGTTCGAACCCCACTGTCGGCAGCCCTGAAAATGGTTTTCCGTGGTTTCCCATTTTCACACCAGGCAAATGCTGGGGCTGTACCTTAATTAAGGCCATGGCCGCTTCCTTCCCACTCCTAGCCCTTCCCTGTCCCATCGTTGCCATAAGACCTGTCTGTGTCGGTGCGACGTAAAGGAACTAGCAAAAAAAAAAAAAAAAAAAAAAAACTCTATGTTAAATTTTACTTATCAAATGTTAACTAACAATTGTTATTAATTTAACACTTCGTTTAAAAATGCCCTGTTTCACGAACACATTTCCAACATTTGTTACGAAACAATTGTTAAGGACAAATTAGCACATTTCCGTGAGATTTCTGAACGCGTTTAGCAGTGAGGGTCTTTTGTTTCTTTTCATAAAGCGCTCCTAGTGGTGTGTTGAAATAGTATTTTGCCACACAGACACATGGTTGACATTATTATAGGTTATGGTTAGCGGAGACCGATAAGACGCAAACATGTTAAGTAAGACGCAACAAAAGCGTTATTATGATGAATGCGAGACAAATGTTGTTATACCGGTAGTTTTAATTTAAAATGTAATTAAAAAATGAAAGAACGGACTGTTATATCACAACATTCGATACAGCCTATTCTTATAGGCTAGTCTTAGATTCTTATCACCGGGAAAATGTGATAATTGATATGTTTTTGAATGATTTTCGGGCATTGTTTTAGTGCGGGGAAAATAATGTAACGTCTTGTTAATGATGCAGTGGCAGCAGGAATTCTTTGCAGGATTCTACACACTATTTCTTGCACTTGTGAACATAGTCGCCTACAATTACATAAAAAGTGTCTCAAGCATAATATCTAACAAGTAGAGGCCAGACCCTTCGTTCAACGGATTTCACCTAGCTTCAATGTACATGTGGGGAGAAACTCAACAGTAACTCGTGTATAAATGTTTAAGTCAATATGATTTCGTTATCGAAAAAAAATGAGGTCAGATGGCATTACACAGAATCCGCTTCGGACAAAGTGGAGGTGGTAACACTAAAAGGCGAACAAATTTTACTTAAACATGTCAGGTCCGCAACCTAATAACTTCTTAAAAACTGTTGAATCACCGATTCCAATTCAAGGCATATATACTTGGGAGTTACATCACAGCGAAACGGAGTGGTAGCTGAGTGGTCACCATACTTGCCTGCAAACATCATAGACGTGAGTTCGAGTCTACAATTTCTGCACAAAATAAATTAATATGTCCGCCTCTGTGGTGTAGTGGTTAGATTCGATTCCCGGCTCTGCCACGAAATTTGAAAAGTGGTATGAGGGCTGGAACGGGGTCCATTCAGCCTCGGGAGGTCAACTGAGTGGAGGTGGTTTCGATTCACACTTCAGCCATCCTGGAAGTGGTTTTTCGTTGTTTCCCACTTCTCCTCCTAACTTAAGGAGACGGCCGCTTCCTTCCCTCTTCCTTGTCTATCCCTTCCAATCTTCCCTCCCTCCGTAAGGCCCCTGTTCAACATAGTAGGTGAGGCCGCCTGGGTGGTCATCCTCCTCAGTTTTATCATCATCATCATCATCTGTTTACCCTCCAGGTTCGGCTTTTCCCTCGGACTCAGCGAGGGATCCTACCTCTACCGCCTCAAGGGCAGTGTCCTGGAGCTTCAGACTCTTGGTCGGGGGATACAACTGGGGAGTATGACCAGTACCTCGCCCAGGCGGCCTCACCTGCTATGGTGAACAGGGGCCTTGTAGGGGGATGGGAAGATTGGAAGGGATAGGCAAGGATGAGGGAAGGAAGCGGCCGTGGCCTTAAGTTAGGTACCATCCCGGCATTCGCCTGGAGGTGAAGTGGGAAACCACGGAAAACCACTTCGAGGATGGCTGAGGTGGGAATCGAACCCACCTCTACTCAGTTGACCTCCCGAGGCTGAGTGGACCCCGTTCCAGCCCTCGTACCACTTTTCAAATTTCGTGGCAGAGCCGGGAATCGAACCCGGACCTCCGGGGGGTGGCAGCTAATCACGCTAACCACTACACCACAGAGGCGGCACCTCAGTTTTATCCCCGACCCAAAATCTGAAGCTCCAGGACACTGTCCTTGAGGCGGTAGAGGTGGGATCCCTCGCTGATTCCGAGGGAAAAACCAACTCTGAAGGATAAGCGGATTAAGCAAGCAAGCGATTAATATAAGCCTCAAACTTCTCACAGTTACTGCTGGATGTCTTTCCTACATACATATATTAATTTGAGGTAGAAAATAAAGTTCCGTTGTGATTTGATTATTCACTTTATTCGCATTTTACCTTCACATTCCTTGAAATAATGATTTAATTTGTATAAAGAGGTATGCGTTTGGCAGCACTCGAACTCACGTTCTTGAGTTTTGGAGACAAGTACGATGACCACTCGACTATTGCTCCATTTGCCTGGACTGCAACTCTTCCAAGTATATACCGGTACGCGTTGCATTAGAACCGGGGGATTCATAAATTTTTCGGAAATTATTAGGTTGCGGACTTGACAAGTTTGAGTGAGATGTGTTCGCATTTTAGTGTTTTATCACCTCCATGTGGTCCGAAGCCGATCCTGCCTCATGATATTTGTCCTCACTGTTGGAAACTCTAACCTATTTTCAATATCGTGTAGTACCTTGTTCATTATGGCTTTGGTAATTAGAAATATTTCCTCTGACAACTCTAAAAAGGCGTTATTTTCTAGTATGGGTCGTCATTTTGCCTTCTTCCTTTCTTAATCTGTTTACCCTCCAGGGTTGCTTTTTCCCTCGAATTCAGCGAGGGATCCCACCTCGACCGCCTCAAGGGCAGTGTCCTGGAGTGTGAGAGTTTGGGTCGCGGGGTACAACTGGGGAGGATGGCCAGTACCTCGCCCAGGCGGCTTCACCTGCTATACTGAACAGGGATGGGAAGATTGGAAGGGATAGACAAGAAAGAGGGAAGGAAGCGGCCGTGGCCTTAAGTTAGGTACCATCCCGGCATTTGCCTGGAGGAGAAGTGGGAAACCACGGAAAACCACTTTCAGGATGGCTGAGGTGGGAATCGAACTCACCTCTACTCAGTTGACCTCCTGAGGCTGAGTAGACCCCGTTCCAGCCCTCATACCACTTTTTCAAATTTCGTGGCAGAGCCGGGAATAGAACCCGGGCCTCCGGGAGTGGCAGCTAATCACACTAACCACTACACCACAGAGGCGGACCCCTTTGCCTTCTTCAGTTTATAAATAGTATTCATACAGCAGTAAAGCTTCAAACTTACGTCTTCTGCATGCCTCCATTTTGAAATTTTAGCAGCTGTTAAGAGGTCTAACACAGGGCTGCTGCCAGGTTAATTTATCACAAGTAGTAACAAGTTGTTAGAGTTAACAATTCTTGATGAGTCGATCATTTTGTTAAATTAAATGTTAAGTCTCCTTAACAGTAGAGTTAACATTTGACATTCGTTGAAGAAACCGGGCTAGAGAACTGGAGTAGCGGTTAAGACGGTGATCCCGCAGGGTTGTAGTATCGGACCTTAATGTTTTCTTAGGAACATAAATGATAGGAGTAAAGAAGTTGTCCGGCTCCATGGCTCCATGGTTAGCGTGCTGGCCTTTGGCCATAGGGGACCCGGGTTCGATTCCCGGCAGGGTCGTGGATTTTAACCATGATTGGTTAATTTCGCTGGCACGGGGGCTGGTTGTATGTGTCGACTGTAAACGACTGCAAAAAGACCTCGTCAATGTTGTGAAATGGATAATGGTATGCCGGCAAATGGGATGAAAAGTCAGGTTGTTTTACTAAGAGGAGAAGTCGTCTCAGTTTTAACTATTGTGTTGATGAGGTGAAAGTACCTCACAGGGATTACTGTGCTGTAAGAACTTTGGTAGATTCGGGAGATAGTGGGTTCGAACTCCACTGCCGGCAGCCCTGAAAATGGTTTCCCGTGGTTCCCCATTTTTACACTAGGCAAATCCTGGGGCTATACCTTAATTAAGGCCACGGCCGGTTCCTTCCCACTCCTAGCCCTTTCCTATCCCATCGTCGCCATAAGACCTTTCTGTGTCGGTGCGACATAAAGCCAATTTTAAAATAAAAACTAAAAGAAAAACGTTTGGTTTGAATATAAGGAAATATCTTCATTGGCGTAAGACCGCAATTTGATTAGGTATGGTTGCAGCAGGATTAAGTGATACAAAAACTGGGAAAAATCCAAACTAAAGCAGCACAATTTGTTCTGGGTGATTTCTGTCAAAAGAGTAGTCATCATCATCATCATCTGTTTACCCTCCAGGGTCGGCTTTTTCCTCGGACACAGCGAGGGATTCCACCTCTACCGCCTCAAGGGCAGTGTCCTGGAGCTTCAGACTCTTGGTCGGGGATACAACTGGGGAGAATGACCAGTACCTCGCCCAGGCGGTCTCACCTGCTATGGTGAACAGGGGCCTTGTGGAGGGATGGGAAGTTTGGAAGGGATAGGCAAGGAAGAGGGAAGGAAGCGGCCATGGCCTTATGTTAGGTACCATCCCGGCATTCGCCTGGAGGAGAAGTGGGAAACCACGGAAAACCACTTCGAGGATGGCTGAGGTGGGAATCGAACCCACCTCTACTCAGTTGACCTCCCGAGGCTGAGTGGACCCCGTTCCAGCCCTCATACCACTTTTCAAATGTAGTGGCAGAGCCGGGAATCGAACCCGGGCCTCCGGGGGTGGCAGCTAATCATGTTACAAGGTTAGGACTGCGAAGACTTGGGAGTTCTAGACTAGTTGCTCGACTAAGCGGGATGTTTCGAGCTGTCGGTGGAGAAATGGCGTGGAATGACTTTAGTAGACAAATAAACTTGAGTGGGGATGAACCTGGATTTCAAGAGGACATATTGGAGCAAATATTCATTTATAGAAAGATGAATTGGGGAATGATGTAATTTATCAAGGGAAATGTTCGATAAATTTCCAAGTTCTTTGAAATCATTTAAGAAAAGACCAGGTATACAACTGATAGGGAATTGGCTACCTGGACGACAGTCCTAATTTCATATAATCGATTAATTGATCGATTGATTGTTTGATTGATTGATCAATCGATTGATTACTTGCTTTATTGATTGATTAATTGATTGATTGATTGATTGATTGATTGATTGATTGATTGATTGATTGATTGCCCTGTCTTACTTAAAGCTGTCGAATCCCACTGTCGGCAGCCCCGAAGATGGTTTTCCATTTCGTCCCATTTTCACACCAGGCAAATGCTAGAGTCATGTCTTAATTGAGGCCCTGGTGTAAAAATGCGAAACCATGAAAAAGCACCTTCAGGGCTGCCAACAGTGGGGTTCTTTCAAATTTCAAATTTCAAATTCTTTCTTCATATTTCTTTTCTGTATTATTGCTGGTATGTCATTGTTCTGTTTTCGCTAGCCCTTCAACTCTGTACTAACGCATGCGCGGTATTACTTCCACTCATTTGAGTTAAGCTCCTCACTTTCATCTTTCCTCTCCGACCTCCCTTAGTCAATATTTTTAGTTTCTGACACCATCAGTATTCGGTATGCAAGGCCTGGGCATTCTTTCAACATTAAGCCTTTCATGGCTCTTTCTTTCCTTTCGACTGCACTTTTAACCTCAGAAGGGTGGGACTCTTTTCTGTTACGTAGTTTTAATTCTTGCTTTGTAAGCGAACTAACGACGCACTAACATGTACAATTTTTGCTATTTCCTTTACGTCGCACCGACGCAGATAGGTCTTACGGCGACGATGGGACAGGAAAGTGCTAGGACTGGGAAGGAAGCGGCCGTGGCCTTTTTAAGGTACAGCCTCAGCATTTGCCTGGTGTGAAAATGGCAAACCACGGAAAACCATCTTCAGGGCTGCCGACATTGGGGTTCGAACTCACTCTCGCCCGAATACTGGATACTGGTCGCACTTAAGCGACTGCAGCTATCGAGCTCGGTGTACAATTTTTGGAGATGCTGGATGAGTTAAGACTAAGACAGGGGAGATAGTGGCTGTAGCCTATAACGTCCACAATGCCAGGTGTGAAAATGGGCTACTGGGGGTGGAATTCAAACCTACTATCTACCAGAAGGCAGTCCGGCTCTATGGCTAAATGGTTAGCGCGCTGGCCTTTGGCCACAGGGGTCCCGGATTCGATTCCCGGCAGGGTCGGGAATTTTAACCTTAATTGGTTAATTTCGCTGGCATGGGGGCTGGGTTTATGTGTCGTCTTCATCATAATTCCATCCTCATCACGACGCGCAGCTCGCCTACGGGAGTCAAATCAAAAGACCTGCATCTGGCGAGCCGAACTTGTCCTCGGACACTCCCGACACTGAAAGCCATACGCCATTCCATTTCCTTTACCAGAAGGCAAGCTTACAAAAACTGTACATGGCCTGTAGATTCTTCAGTGCTTTAGCAAAATTTATAAACCGCTCAATTTAAAGTGATGTTTCAGGTGTAATGGTATGGAAATTAGCCTTTCCAAGACTGATGTCAGCAGGTAAGAAATCCAAGAGAATTGAATGTCAGATTAGGGATACAAAGTTTGAACAGGTAGATACTTTCAAATATTTAGGATGTGCGTTCTTTCAGGATGGTAGTACGGTAGGTGAGATTGAATGAAGGTGCAGTAAAGCTAAAGCAGTAAGCTCGCAGTTGCGATCAACAGTATTCTGTAAGAAGGAAGTCAGCTCCCGAACGAAACCATCTTTACACAGGTCTGTTTTCAGACCAACTTTCGTTTTTTGGAGTGAAAGCTGGGTGGACTGGTGCAAATGGGTGGGAACAATGACAGGAGGGTACTGAGAATGAGGAAATGAAGGCTGTTAGGAATGGACTCGATGAATGAAGCTGTACTCATAAACCGGGTTCGGTTGTGAGGTCACGTGAGACGAATGGAGGAGGACAGGTTACCTTTTATGGAAGGTAAGGGAAGTAGAGGGAGACCAAGACGACGATGGTTAGAGTTTCTAACGATTTAAGGATAAGAGGTATAGAACTAAACGAAGCCCCAGAACTAATTCCAAATAGAGGATTGTGGCGGCGGTTTGTAAATTCACTGAGGCTTCCAGACTGAACGCTGAAAGGCATAGCGGTCTATATAATGATGTATGTATATAGATATGTATGTTTAGGTGTAGAGAGAAAACTATCAGGCTTATATCTCGCAACATGAAGGGTATGGTATTAATAAGTTACATAAAAAAGTTAGTAATGCATTTACTACTACTACTACTACTACTACTACTACTACTACTACTACTAATAATAATAATAATTGTACCGGGCGGTACACCTCCACGCCGCTAATTTAAAAATTGCGCCAGGTGAAACTCCTCTGCTGGAGGAAGTCTGAACTTTATCTACGCTGTTAATTCTTTACCTTCTCAGAAGATGTCACCACGCGGAAAATTTTGAGTTTTTGAACTGTGTCATTTTTGATGTGCTTTTGTTTCGCTTGAAGTAAGAAGTGTAAACTTTCTCTCCTAGAGGACACTACTGAAGATCAACAATAGTGCAACCTAGTGCGGAGTCAAAGAACTATTTTGTTGGAGAAAATTTAATTTCAAGAGTTTGTTCTTTGTTAAATTTCTTTCAGTCATTGTTTAAGTTGGCAATATTCACCCCTTCTTTCCCCTTGTGTTGAACCTAACCAATCCCGAATTTCTTAAATTAATTTCTATCCAATCAGATGTATCTTCCCCTAACTTGAATATGTTGCTGGGTCCTACCCAATAAAGTGTTTTTGGGAGGGTGTTTTCATTCCTCTAACGCCTAGAAACTTCCGCGAGAGTATTTAAACTGCTGATTTTTGGGTCTCTCGGCCACTTCTGTTCCATCTTTCAGTGTATTAAGTACATAGCAGGAGGCGGGAAGCGCCTCTTTTCCTCGGCAGCGGTCAGCAACAAGGTAATGGCCGATTAATAAATTCTTTCTTTGCTAGCTCAGCAGTTTAACTTTCGGGGCGGGTTCTAAGCGTTCCACTATGTAACCTTTTCCTAAAATGTAACTTCTCTTTTCATCTATTCTCTTGTAAAGCTACATACTGGGATAGAGAGTGCTAACCCTCTCGAGCTCCCACTCACATTGTCTGGAGGTGAACTTATTTTCTCAACCAATTCTTCCGTAATGTAATGTAAATTGTTATTTTCTTAAGTCACCTCTGTAGTATGGGATTAGCCCTTGCACTAACGGCCTAAGGCCAAGTAGGTCTTGAACAAAGTGTATTAGGAGTGCAAGTTCGCCTCCCCTCAAATCGTATTTTAGAGGTCATGTATTAACCTTCTTGTCATTTAATAGACCTCAGTAGGTTGGGTATTTTACCCCTGTGTATATGTCCTTTGAGGACAGCTTAAAAGTGGAGTTTGGTGTGGCCTGGGAGAGGCTTAAAATTGAGAGCGAGTGGCTCTTTTGAAAATGGTATATTGTATGCCTCGAGGAGGCTTTTCAGTGTAATTTGGAGCAAGGGCTCCTAGGTATGAATGGGGTTTTCTGCCCCTCTGTTAAAATTGTGTTTGAGGTAAAACTGAGCTGATTGCCCAAGAATTATGTTTCTGACTTTTGAAGCCCCAAATGGGGTACCTATGTAAATGTATTTTTCAATTGTGTTTCGGCTACTAAGTACCTGTTCTATTTGTTGTTACCTAATTTTGAAATAAAAATATAACCTTGTTAAATTTTTAAAATTAATTTCACTTTAGTAGCTTGAGACCTATTCACCACCCAGCACCTTCTTTCATGCATAACTACCACCAAAACACGGTAACAAGTGGTAGCAGAGCGTGGTTGAATGGGTCTCAATTTAGCCCCTTTTGACGGCTAAATATTGTTTGTTCCGAACTCTAACTATTTTCCCAGTTGCTGGAATTTTTTGAGTTTTTCAAAATTGTTCTGTCACCATGCCCGGCCCTCGCGATGTTCTCCTTCTTAACTATTTGCGCAAGGAGGAGTTGATCTATGAATTAACTATCAGAAATGTGCAGTCTGGAGGCACGGTTGCAATAGACACTAACAAGCTTAGAGAGTCCCTTGATTTGCCCATTTCCATCCCCAATTTGGGTGAGAAAGAAATTGACGATTCTCTTTCCACGATCACGGAGAATGTTACTGGGCTAGCTTCTGTCGTTAGCTTTTTTGATGAAAATGATCCATCTCCGAATCAAATTAAGCGTGTGCAAGGTAGGCTATATCATTTTTCGAATAGGGTTAACGATCTGTTGTCTCTAAAACTGAATGATGTTCAGAGGAAGGAAGCTAGTACGCTCCTGGAAAATATTTCCGAATTATCTAGTAAGGTCACTCAATTGTTAACTGGGGAAGTTCCTCCCAAATCTGATCAACCCACCATAGTAAATGCAGGTAGTGAGGAAGCGCCTCCCAAGGGAGAAGTTAACAGAATAACCGTTGCTGCTCAAACTATCCCTGCCCCATTGGACAATGAATCTGAACGTCGTGCATCATTGAGTAACATCCGTTCTGAATTAACTTCATTACCATTGAAACCTTTACCTACTATGTCACCCGGGTTTAGCAGCTTGCCTCATCCATTGGCAATGTTGCTCAGAGGTATCTCTAAGTTTTCCGTTAATACCACCAGTGATGTAATTTCATTTTTAAGATTTCTAGTGGAATTTCAGGATCATGCCCTTGTTTTTTCTCTTTCTCCATGTCAAATCTTGCAAATTATCTATCCGTATGCTATTGGTATTCTCTCTGATAAAATCGTAAGAGCCATTGCCGAGCAATCATCTATTGAGGATTTCCATGCCCACTTGCTAGCTAACTTCATCCCTGCTAGGGCCAGGTCCTCCCTTATTCAGAAGTACTATTATCGTGTACAGCGCTTGGATGAAAACTTGGCTGATTTCATACAGGACATTAAGTTTTATACTAGGGTGTTTGCCCTTCATTTTCCTGAAGATCAGATTGTACAGGCTATTGTAGAGGGAATTTCACCTCCCTATAGGTCATATTTGTGTTTCGCGGCGTGTCCGCAAACCTTCTCTGAACTTGAAGCATTGGCCGTCTCAGCGGAAGGAGTTAGATACGCCGATTCTTTGCGTGTCGCGAAAGAACCCCCGCCTTCCTTTAGTAACACTCGGCCTCCACCTCGCCGACCAGTCAATCCCCGTAAATGTTATGCTTGCGGGTCGCCTGACCATCTGCGCAACAAGTGTCCTCTGATCAAGTCTAGTAGGGCAAATAATGGAGCGGGTTCATCACAAGGCTGTTTTAAATGTGGGGCTTTCTCACATATCGCAAAGAATTGTCCCAATTCGAATAGCACCCCCTCCTGCTCAACTTCTGGTGTAACTTCCAACAACAATCAAAAGTGACTAGTGGCTGCGGCTGAGTCAAATAATTCTGCTTCCCAAGGCTCAGCCCCTGGCAAAAAGGTCGAGAATTCAGGGAACGATAAGTCTTTGAATACATCTTTTGAATGCCCCAAAGAGTGTCTTAGGATTGCGGCGGATACCCCCGCACCTGTTCCTTTTCTTAAGATTGAGTTAAATAACGAGCCTATAACAGCTCTCTTAGATTCAGGCAGTGTTTGTTCGATTATTTCGGCTGAATGGTATTCTAAATTGAAAGCTGTTTGTAAACTACCTGACTACGTCTCATCTCCTATTCAATATGTTTCGGCTAATTCATCTCCATTAGAAATTCTAGGTTCCGTACTGGTCAAAATTCGTATTTTTAAATTTACATGGAAAATTAAATTGTTTGTGGCTAAGCACTTGTCTTGCCCCATCATACTGGGAGCGGACTTTATTTCTCACACTGGTCTTGTGCTCGATCTTCAGAGTAAGTCGTGCACATTCAAATTTGCGTCCAATTGTAAAATTCCCTTGTTTAAGTGTAATTCTGTGTCATGTTCATCTATTTCGCCTACCCAGGATGAGATGTTGTTAGACCTTAGACATCTACCTGAGGAGCAGGCTGATAGTATTCGTAAATTATGTCAGTCATTTCCAGAGGTGTTCTCTGATACTCTTGGTGTTACTGACCTTATTGAATACAAAATTGAGGTCACGGATTCGATTCCTGTCCGTTTTCCACCTTATAGGCTATCTCCACCTAAAATGAAGGCTCTGAAAGAAATTATCGACCAGATGTTGAAGGATGGTATTATTAGGCCCTCTAAGTCGGCGTATTCATCGCCTATTTTTCTAGTCCCGAAACCCCAAGGAGGCTTCAGGCCTGTCATTGATTACAGGGCTCTCAATCGGAAGGTGGTGTTGCAATCTGTGCCCCTTCCTGACCTTCATTCTTGTTTTTCATGGTTTCGTAAGGCCAAGTTCTTCACTATCTTGGACTTGAATCAGGCCTATAATCAAATTCCCCTTGCCGAAGAGTCTAAACACCTTACAGCGTTTGCCACGGACTGTAATTTATACGAATACAACCGCGTGCCTTTCGGGCTCCCCACGGGGGCAGCTGTGCTCACTAGGCTACTAGATAGGGTCTTCTCCGACATCAAATTCGAGTACTTATATCACTACTTAGATGATGTCGTCGTATTTTCAGAGACTTTTGAAGAACATCTAGATCATCTGCGAGAAGTTCTCGATCGCCTTCGTAAGGCTGGGTTAACTGTTAAGTTGTCCAAGGTTGCCTTTGCTAAGCCCTCTATGTCATTCCTAGGGCATATTGTGTCACCCGATGGTGTAGCAGTCGATCATTCTAGAACACAGGCCATCCGTGATTTTAAACCTCCCAAGGACATTAAAGGTATCGCCAGGTTCATTGGTATGGTGAATTTCTTCAGGAAGTTCATTCCTAACTTTGCTAATAGAGCGGCGCCCTTAAACCTTCTTCGTAGGAAAGGCATCAAATTCGAGTGGGGACCTTCTCAACAAGCCGCTTTTGAAGACCTTAAATTAGCACTTTGTAATGCCCCTGTACTTGCTATGCCTGATTTCTCGAAGAAATTCATCGTCCAAACCGACGCGTCGTCGTCAGCGGTAGCTGCAGTCCTTCTTCAAGAGACTGAACTAGGGAGGCGCCCCATCGCCTATGCATCTAGGACTTTGTCGGCTCAAGAAGCCAAGTATTCCATCTATGAGCTCGAAGGTTTGGCAGTCTTATTCGCCTTAGAGAAGTTCCGTCTCTATCTGGAACATGTTAAATTCGACCTGGAGACAGATAATCAAGCCTTAAGCTGGGTCTTAGGTAGGCCGCGTCGTACTGGTCGTATAGCCCGTTGGGCCATCCGTATTTCTGCCTTCCAATTTGACGTCAGGCATATCAGAGGTACCGAAAATGTTGTCGCTGATGGACTCAGCCGTATGTTTTCAGACGACGTTGAGAACCATGAACAGGTCGACAGTTCATCACCTCCCGAGTCCATGCTATCTGAGGTTAATGCCATCCTAACAGATGCTCCCATGCTTTTTAGGGATATCGAGAAATACCAACGTGAAGATCCGACGCTGGCTCCGATCATGGAAGCCCTTTCTTCTGGGGAACATGTTGTCCCTTATGTCCTGAGGAATGGTGTTCTATGTTGCCCTTCGAGGCATGATAAGTTGATGAAAGTTGTTGTTCCAGCGGTTCTTGTACCTATGATCTTCAAGTATTATCATGAGACCCCATTAGGGGGGCATCTTGGAATCTTTAAAACTCGTGAAAAGATTCGTGAAATGTTCATCTGGAAAGGTATGGACGGCGAAATTCGTGAACTTGTAAAAGCTTGTAAATCTTGTTTGCTCAGTAAACCCACCATGTCCACTAAGGTAGGCTTTTTGTCTTCTCATCAAGCGTCGCGCCCCATGGAACGCCTGTATATTGATTATGTAGGACCCTTCCCCCAGTCGAAGGGAAATGCCAACAAGTTCATCTTTGTATGCGTAGATGGTTTTACAAGATTTTCGTGGTTATTTCCGACTAAGCTGGCTACCGCTCAGTCTACAATTACTTGCTTAAATTCTATTTTTGCTTCTTTTGGTCCGTGCCAATATATTGTATCTGATAATGCTAAGGCTTTTACATCTAATCTTTTTCGTAAATTCTGTTTTGACTTGTCCATCTCTCATGTAACTACTTCTGCTTATTACCCTCAACCATCCCTGGCTGAACGGGTTAACCGTAATCTCAGGTCCGCACTTATTGCCTATCATCATGAAGATCATTCCAGGTGGGACACGTCCCTGCATTGGATAGCTTTTGCTTTGAATTCGGCGGTTCATGAATCTCACAAGTTTACTCCAGCTTCTTTGATGTTCAAGTTTGTTCCCAACTCGCCGCTCTCTAACCTCTGGTCTCTGAATGACATTCTACCCGAGACAATAGATCCGGATAACATTAAAGATCTTTGGAAGAAGGCTAAAGCCAATCTTAAAGTGTCTCATGAAAAGGTTAGGGAAAAGTATGATCGTGGACGGAGACCCACCACTTTGAAGGTAGGTGACCAGGTGATGGTCAAGAATTTTGTTCCCGTGGGCAAGCTTGCCCCCAGATTTCATGGGCCATGCATCATTCTCGATTTTCTTACTCCGGTTACATTGTTAGTAAGCAATCCAGCCACCGAGAGGATATTTAGGGTTCACCTGTCCCAGGTGAAACCGGTGTAAATTTTGCTTCAACTTGCTATATATAATTTGATAGGAATATGAAGGTTATATTTTTTTTGTGAGTTCCACTCTTAAGGCTTTCTGCTCCTTCTATTATATTTCTCTATATTTAAACATTTCTTGTAAACCTCCCCCGATTTGTTAAACTGCCATCCTGTCCTTGCCACGGCCATTACCACGCTCCCGTCTCCTGCTTCAATACACACTGTGGCTTGATTTGAGTAAATGCCATGGATATCCGCACGCCGCTGGCCCCTCAACCTCTCCACAAGCCTGTACCCTCAAAGAAGATGATGGTCCAACACAATTCTGCCGCCAAGCTTTAATGTTTCAGTGCCCCCGCAGCCGCGCGGCGCCGTGCAGCAACTGGAGCAGAGGACGGGCCCCCTCGGCCCCAGCGAGAACGACGTGTGCACGGCGAGCCGGAGCTCTCCTCCCGGCCAAGGCTGATGTGCGGCGCACGACTTGCTACTTGCCCGCAGCCTGTATATGTTCACCGCGGGCGCGGCGTGCTTCAACACCTCTGCTCCCCTCATAGTGCGGGCGAGCGGTATCTCAGGGTACTTGAGGGGTCCGAGCGGCCTCCTTTGGACGCAAGCCGCAACGGCCGGTCTGGCCATCCCACTTCATCACCATCTACTACATGAACAGTTACTATAAGTAATGACTACACTTGGGAATTCAACTGCAATATTTGGTGGACTTTGAAAAAAAAATTTTTCCCTTCACTTTCAAGTATAAAAAGTTATCTTCAGAAATTCAACTTCTACAAATATAAAGACTTTACTTCATCTGCAACAACAAAATTTTGAAACTCTATCAAACCAAATTAAGAAATCTTATAAATGCTTCTGCAATCAATCTTCATATCCACAGCATAACTTGGACCTTGTTTCAAACAGATTTCATGTGTCACCCCTGGAGGAACTTTTGGGGGGGGAGGTCTGTACCGGGCGGTACACCTCCACGCCGCTAATTTAAAAATTGCGCCAGGTGAAACTCCTCTGCTGGAGGAAGTCTGAACTTTATCTACGCTGTTAATTCTTTACCTTCTCAGAAGATGTCACCACGCGGAAAATTTTGAGTTTTTGAACTGTGTCATTTTTGATGTGCTTTTGTTTCGCTTGAAGTAAGAAGTGTAAACTTTCTCTCCTAGAGGACACTACTGAAGATCAACAATAGTGCAACCTAGTGCGGAGTCAAAGAACTATTTTGTTGGAGAAAATTTAATTTCAAGAGTTTGTTCTTTGTTAAATTTCTTTCAGTCATTGTTTAAGTTGGCAATATTCACCCCTTCTTTCCCCTTGTGTTGAACCTAACCAATCCCGAATTTCTTAAATTAATTTCTATCCAATCAGATGTATCTTCCCCTAACTTGAATATGTTGCTGGGTCCTACCCAATAAAGTGTTTTTGGGAGGGTGTTTTCATTCCCCTAACGCCTAGAAACTTCCGCGAGAGTATTTAAACTGCTGATTTTTGGGTCTCTCGGCCACTTCTGTTCCATCTTTCAGTGTATTAAGTACATAGCAGGAGGCGGGAAGCGCCTCTTTTCCTCGGCAGCGGTCAGCAACAAGGTAATGGCCGATTAATAAATTCTTTCTTTGCTAGCTCAGCAGTTTAACTTTCGGGGCGGGTTCTAAGCGTTCCACTATGTAACCTTTTCCTAAAATGTAACTTCTCTTTTCATCTATTCTCTTGTAAAGCTACATACTGGGATAGAGAGTGCTAACCCTCTCGAGCTCCCACTCACATTGTCTGGAGGTGAACTTATTTTCTCAACCAATTCTTCCGTAATGTAATGTAAATTGTTATTTTCTTAAGTCACCTCTGTAGTATGGGATTAGCCCTTGCACTAACGGCCTAAGGCCAAGTAGGTCTTGAACAAAGTGTATTAGGAGTGCAAGTTCGCCTCCCCTCAAATCGTATTTTAGAGGTCATGTATTAACCTTCTTGTCATTTAATAGACCTCAGTAGGTTGGGTATTTTACCCCTGTGTATATGTCCTTTGAGGACAGCTTAAAAGTGGAGTTTGGTGTGGCCTGGGAGAGGCTTAAAATTGAGAGCGAGTGGCTCTTTTGAAAATGGTATATTGTATGCCTCGAGGAGGCTTTTCAGTGTAATTTGGAGCAAGGGCTCCTAGGTATGAATGGGGTTTTCTGCCCCTCTGTTAAAATTGTGTTTGAGGTAAAACTGAGCTGATTGCCCAAGAATTATGTTTCTGACTTTTGAAGCCCCAAATGGGGTACCTATGTAAATGTATTTTTCAATTGTGTTTCGGCTACTAAGTACCTGTTCTATTTGTTGTTACCTAATTTTGAAATAAAAATATAACCTTGTTAAATTTTTAAAATTAATTTCACTTTAGTAGCTTGAGACCTATTCACCACCCAGCACCTTCTTTCATGCATAACTACCACCAAAACACGGTAACAATAATAATAATAATAATAATAATAATAATAATAATAATAATAATAATAATAATAATAATAATAATAATAACAAGCGAGCAATATCTTACAAGTCTAGAATTAGACACGACAGCACAGTAGTAAGACCAGAGGATCTGCGTGCTTCGGGGTGCCTAACACTGAATAAGGAAGGGGAACTTCAGAAAATCGGAAACGAAAGTGAAGGAAAATCTTGAGAAAAATTCTAAGACCACGCAGAGATAGTGATGGGATATGAAAGAAAAGAAAGAACCAGGACCTTTACAGAAACATTGAAAATCACTGTCTCAATGCGGAAACGAAGGTTGAAATTCTATGGATATCTGGAGAGAATGGATGAGAGCCGATTGACGAAGAAGATATTTAAGTACATAATATGATTGAAGTCTACAACGAAGTGGGTGAAAGAAGTGTCAAAACGGCTGCTGAGGAAATTGGACTTTCAGCAGATGTGGTCAATAACAGAGAAAGTAGCTCAGAATTCTAATTGACAACATCAAGACTTTCGAAGAGAAATCACCAAAACGTAGGCCCAAATTGATAATATCCGAGGAGTAGAGAAAAATCAGAAGTGAAAGAATGTAGAGGTTCTGGGAAGATTAAGAATGAGAGATTGATCGTATAGCTTTAGGTTCTATGCGGTCCATAGTTGACCAAATTTGGGTTTTAATAATAATAATAATAATAATAATAATAATAATAATAATAATAATAATTGTTACCGTGTTTTTGCGGTAGTTAGAGGTGAAAGAAGGTGCGGGGTGGTGAACAGGTCTCAAGCTACGAAAGTAAAATTAATTTAAAATTTAACAAGGTTATATTTTCTTTTCAAACTCAGAAATAACAAGAATGGCAGGTACAGATTAGCAAGGCAACAAAGAGCAACAATAGTATTTACAGGTTTTGGGCTTCGGGCCCCGAACTTCCAATTCTCGAGCAGTTAGCCCGAATTTACATGTACATAAGGTTTAGCAAAGGGGCAGAAAACCCCAATCATGCCCAGGAGCACTTGCTCCGAATTACACAGTAATACCTCCTAGAGGCACGCAGAAACAAATTGCAAAAGAGCGATCCGCTCTCAAAGATTTAAGCCTATCAAAGGCCACACCTAACTCTACTTTCAAGCTGTCCTCTAAGGACGTAAGCACAGGGGTAAAATACCCAACCTACTGAGGTCTATTAAGCGATAAATGGATAATTACATGACCTCTAAAATACCAAGTTGAGAGGAGGCGAACAGCACTCCTAATACATTTGCTTTTAAAACCTAATCTGGCTCTAGGCCACAAATGCAAGGGCTAATCCCATACTAAAGAGGTGACTTTAGAAAGAAACAAATTTACATAATGTTAAGGAAGAATAGGTTGAGAAAATAAGTTCACCTCAAAACAATATGAGTGGGAGCTCGAGAGGGTTAAGCACTCTCTATCCCAATATGTAGTTTAAAAGATAGAAGAGATACAAGTTTCTTTACATTTTAAGGAAGGTTACATAATGGAAAAACTTCGGACCCGCCCCGAGAGTTAAACTGCTGAGCAAGCAAGAAAAGAAATAATTAATCGGCCATTACCTGGTTGTTGACTGCCGCCGAAGAAAGAGGCGCTTCCCGCCCCCTGCTATGTACTTTACACACGAAAAGATGGAACAGAAGTGGCGCAGAGACCCTAAAATAAGCAGTTTATATACTCTCGCGGAAAGTTCGAGGCGTTTTAGGAAGGAAAACACCCGCCCACAATCTTTTATTGGTGGTTAAAGAAAACCCCTACACAAGATGAAGAAGAAACACATCATTGGTGGAAAATTAATTTAAGAAATTCGGGATTGGCTAAATTCAAAACAAGGGGAAAGAAAGGGTTAATATTGCCAACTTAAACAATGACTGAAAGAAATTTAGGAAAGAACAAACTTTTGAAATTAAATTTTCTCCAAAAAAAAAAAAAAAACAGTTCTTTCACTGCGCACTAGGGTGCACTATTGTTGATCTTCAGTAGTGTCCTCTAGAAGAGAAAGTTCACACTTCTTATTACAAGCAAAACAAAAATACGTCGAAAATGACACAGTTCAAAAACTCCAAAATTTCCAGGTAGTGACATCTTCTGAGAAAGTAGAAAATTAATACCGTAGATAAAGTTCAGACTTCCTCCAGCAGAGGAGTTTCAACTGGCGCAAATTTTAAATAAGCGGCGTGGAGGTGTACCGCCCGGTACAATAATAATAATAATAATAATAATAATAATAATAATAATAATAATAATAATAATAATAATAATAATAATAATAATAATAATAATTGGCATTAATGAATAAACCACTCAAAATTGAATAAAATTCAGAATCTCAATTTACAAACATAAATTTTCTGTAAAACTCACCCGACTAAATACAGAATGGACTGAACAACGTAAAAAAAAGGAACACAGTGAGAGGATGAAGAGAGACTGAGAAGAGAAGAAAAACCAAAAACGTGCTAATAAGTTCAAACGTGCTCCTTAGTTTGGCATAACGAATCAATAATAATAATAATAATAATAATAATAATAATAATAATAATAATAATAATAATAATATGTAACTACCACAAAAAAGAAATGCTTGGCTAATATTTTATCAGCTCGTCCTTCATTGCTTGAGAAAACGATCCATTATCTTCCTTGTGGTCTGTGACTTATTACCAGTACATGCATTAAATTCTTCATAATCCTGATTTACTACTTGGTCACCTAACTGCTGGCCTCTAGGTGTACCTACAATAGTGCTGTTGACAAGTTGTACCTCCAGGTTCAACCACTCATTTATAAGATAGATGAGGCAATATCCACGATCCCTTGCTGAGATACGGCTATTCTCATTATAGATGCCAGAAACATCGCCGCATCTCTCCCTCTGAATATGAAATATTAAGTTAGAATTAAACGGCGCATTTCCTAGAACGTATGTGAAAGACTGCGGCAAATGCAGAGTGGGATAGTGACTATAGTGATCATGAAGACAGGGGTTAAAGAAAGAAAGATGGAAAAGGGCCCATGAATGGCGCGGAAGGGAGGATAAAAATGAAATTAAGGCTACTTAGGCTTGTCAAATCTAATTATGACGTAATCGGATGAGAACAATAGATGGCCAAGAGAAGAAGGACAGGTAAAATGAAAAGGGGAAGTTTGGAACAAGAAAGTGACAGAAATTCTAGGCTCGTGACCGTTAGTGAAGCCTAAGAAATAAGTGAAACTTCCAGCGACCTATACCTTCAATAATATTGTTGTGATAGGCCTACGATAAACGACGAAATATTGTATTGCATAATCTTCCACAGTACTGTCTTAATAGGACTAGAAAAAATGTCAAATTTTCAACAGCATGTCTTCAACAGTATCGTGTAATGGGCCTCAGAATTAGGGCGAAATATTCGATAGCAAAAACTTCAACAATATTCTTGCAATAGACCCAAGAAATATGGCGAAATATTCAACAACCTAATCTTTAACGATATTGTCGTAGCAGGCCTAAGAAAAACGACAAAATATTCAATAGCTCAACCATTAAAAATATTGTTTTAATAGGACTAGAAAGTATGTGAACTATTCAACGATAGTATTGTCGTAGGCGTAAGGAAATGGGCAAGATATTCAGTGGCATGACCTTCCACAATATTTTTGTAATATGCCTTGGAAATATGTGAAATATTCAACGGCATAACAACCTTCATCCGCCTCTATGATGTAGTGGTTAGTGTAATTAGCTGCCACTCCCGGAGGCCCGGGTACGATTCCCGGCTCTGCCACGAAATTTGAAAAGTGGTACGAGGGCTGGAACAGGGTCCACTCAGGCTCGGGAGGTCAACTGAGTAGAGGGGGGTTCGATTAACACCTCAACAATCATTGTCTATCCCTTCCAATCTTCCCATCCCCTACAAGGCCCCTGTTCACAACTTTAGTTCTCTTTGTACTTTCTAGTAATACCATCTTCCTCCTCAGCATTATTATCTTCGATAACATCATTACCATCGTGTATAATTACAGTACTGATACAGGTTTAAGGACTTAAGTAAATAATTGTAATACTTTAAATACCTTATTACACTATGTGCATATGTAACTGAACATTTGTAATATCATGCTACTGAAGAAAGGTGTATTTGTATTTCATATATGACTTTATTTTACGAGGACTTTCATAGGAAATATTATAATTTTAATTTGATATTTGTTTTTATCTAATGCTGTTATGTGTTTCACATCATTAGGTTTATACATGTCTGAAGCACAATAAATAAATAAATAAATAAATAAATAAATAAATAAATAAATAAATAAATAAATAAATAAATAAATAGCAGGCCTGTACGAGGTACTGGTCCTCCTCTCCCCGACCCAAAGTCTCACGCTCCAGGACACTGCCTTTGAGGCGGTAGAGGTGGGATCCCTCGCTGAGTCTGAGTGAAAACCAACTATGGACGGTATATAAATTAAAAAAGAACGAACGAAAGAAAGAAAGAAAGAAAGACAAACTCCAACAATATTGTTGCAGTAGGCTAAAGAAAAAGGGTGAAACATTCCTTAGGCTAATCTTAAACAATATTGTTGCAGTAGGCCTTAGAAACATAGTTAATAATTCAGTGCTCTAACCCTCAGCAATATCGTTGAGCATGCCTATCAATATCAATATCACCTTCGAGAAGTCCGAGTCGTTGGCTGAATGGTCAGCGTACTGTTCGGTTGAGATGGTCCCGGGTTCGATTCCCGGCCGGGTCGGAGATTTTAAACTTCATTGGTTAATTCCAATGGCTCGAGGGCTGAGTGGTTGTGCTGTCCCCAACATCCCTGCAACTCACACACCACACATAACACTATCCTCCATCACAATAACACGCAGTTACCTACACATGGAAGTTGCCGCCCACCCTCATCGGAGGGTCTGCCTTACAAGCGCTACAGTGGGCTAAAAATAGCCCTCAATTAACCCTCGAGAAGGATGTGTGTAGACCAAGTTCGCGGTGCTGTTTTTCGCGTGAGTATGTTAAGCATTTAAAACAGCTGATTATTGACAGTTGTGAGTAGCGATGTGGGCGAATGACGCCTAGAACGGTGAGAATCGATTCTACTGATTCCGAGTCAGCACTCAATGTCGCATGGGAGTAATCTGTTCGGCGATGACGTCACTCTTGTATGCTGTGCGACTAAGTCGCCCTTATGTAAGTGAGGCGAATTCGAACGTGCAATGTTGTGTGCTATAGTCAATATGAGAGTATTTTTAAACAAGAATTGGAATAATGTTTAGTTTAGATCCTGAAACTGAGGGATCCAGGTACAAAGAGAGGTGTATACATTTAGCATCATTAGCCCATTTTAATGAAATGTCTTATTGCTGTTATGAATGAATTATGTCACACAACGCAACAGGAATTTAATATGTTAATCTGGAAACAACATTACACACTGAATCACTGAACATTATTATTTATGCTGATTTTCTGCGTCTTAATACGGTTTTCAAATTCCCTTGGAAGTTGTCTGTGAAAATCTATTGTATATATAAAAGTGAAACTATATGTGTTTGTCTCGCAGGGACTCGAAAACTACAGCACCAATTTCGCTGAAAGTTTCACAATTTGTTCTTATTACTCCTGAGACGGTTTAGTTAGTGGTTTGAATTAAATCTGATGGGTAGTTTTTTATGTTGAGTAATTTTATGTAGTTAATTTATTTGCAAAGCCGCACCAAGACTGGATCGACTTGACGGACACATTGTCGCTAGGAGACAGTAACTTACTCTGTATCGTGATAGTTCGGCGAGAAATGCCGTATATAGGAGGATGGGAACACGCTGCCATGTTTTGTAAAGTACCTTTCTTGTTAGGAGGTTCATGACCGAGCCTGTTATTTGGAAATAGCAATCCAGCATGCCGTGATCGAGATGTGCTTTCATGCCATAGGACCAACTTTAATGTATCTGTCTAGTTTGAAGAATGTAGCTGTGCATTGGATGTGAAGAAATATTTAAGAAAGTGTGAAAAATGTAGAATATCAATAGTGGAATATAATATAATATAATATAATATAATATAATATAATATAATATAATATAATATAATATAATATAATATATATATATAAAGTAGCTTGTCCTGACTGACTGACTGACTGACTGATTCATCATCGCCGAGCCAAAACTACTGCACATAAAGAAATGAAATTTTGGGGATATATTCATACTAAGATGTAGGTGCTCGCTAAGAGAGGGTTTTTGGATATTCCGTCGCTAAGGGGGTGAAATTTTAAAATGAGTGTGTCTATATCTCAAAACTTTAAAAGTTTACAGATGTCAAAATTGGTATTTAAAATCTTCTTTAAAAATAAGGAAACACGTATTTTTTTGTTTTCAGAAAATCCCAATAGGAGGGGTGAAAAAGGGTGAAAAAATGGTTGAATGCCTTTAATCAGGATACCGGTACCTATATCTCAGAAACTGAAGATATTACAGACCTCAAAATTGGTACTTTTGATATATTTCAAAAATAAAGAAACACATATTTTTTTGTTTTTGGAAAATCCAATTAATGCGAGGGTGAAAAGGGGGTGAATTTTTAAAATGAGTGCATCTATATCTCAAAAGTTTTAAAGTTTAGAGATGTAAAAATTGGTATTTAGAATCTTCATTAATAATAAAGGATCACGTATTTTTTTGTTTTCGGAAAATCCCAATAAGAGGGGAGAAAAGGGGTGAAAAGTGGTAGAATGCCTTTAAAGAGAATACTTATATCTTAGAAACTGAAGATATTACAGACCTGAAAATTGGTATTTGGGATCTCCTTTAAAAATAAAGAAACGCGTATTTTTTTGTTTTTAGAAAATCTAATTAATGGTAGGGGTAAAAGGGGGATGATTTTTAATATGAGTGTATCTATACCTCAAAACTTTTAAAGTTTATAGATGTAAACATTGGTATTTAGAATGTCCTTTAAAAATAAAGAAACACGTATTTTTGTTTTTGGAAAATCCAGTTAATCGGAGGGTGAAAAGGGGGTGAATTTTTAAAATGAGTGAATCTATATCTCCAAACTTTTAAAGTTTGCAGATGTAAAAATTGGTATTTAGAATCTTCATTAATAATAAAGAAACACTTATTTTTTTGTTTTCGGAAAATCGCAATAGGAGGAGTGAAAAGGGGTGAAAAAGCGGTTGAATCCTTTAAGGAGGCTACTTATATCTCAGAAACTGAAGATATTACAGATCTGAAAATTGGTGTTTGGGATCTCTTTTAAAAATAAAGAAACACGTATTTTTTTTTGGAAAATCCAATTAAGGGGGGTGAAAAGGGGGTGATTTTTTAAAATGAGTGTATCTATATCTCAAAACTTTATAGTTTATAGACGTAAAAATTGGTATTTAGAATCTCCTTTAAAAATAAAGAAACACGTATTCTTTTGTTTTCGGAAAATCCCAATAGGAAGGGTGTAAAAGGGTGAGTAATGGGTTGAATGCCTCTAATGAGGCTACTTATATTTCAGAACCTGAAGATATTACAGACCTGAAAATTTGTATTTGGGATCTACTTTAAAAGTAAAGAGACACGTATTTTTTCGTTTTTGGAAAATCCAAATATTGGGGGGTGAGAAGTGGGGGGGGGGTGAATTTTTAAAATGAGTGTGTCTACATCTTAAAACTTTAAAATTTACAGATGTAAAATTGGTACTTAGATTCTCCTCTAAAAATAAAGGAACACGTCTTTTTTTGTTTCCTTAAATCCCAATAGGAGGGGTTTAAAAGGGTGAAAAATGGGTTGAATGCCTTTAATAAGGATACATATATCTCAGAAACGAAAGATATTACAGAACTGACAATTTGTATATGGGATCTCCTTTAAAAATAAAGAAACACGTATTTTTTAGTTTTTGGAAAATCCAATTAATGGCGGTTAAACAGGAGTGACAAAATGGGGTGAATTATTTGAAAGACTATATCTACAGAATATCTTGGAAACGTAAAGTGTTACAGACGTAAAAAGTGGGTGTTTGGAATCTCCTGTAAATGTAAAGAAACATAGGTGATTTGTTTTGGGAAACTCCACTTAAGGGGAACTCAAAAGGGGTGAAATTTTAAAATGAGAATTTTTACAGTATATCTCAAAAAACTTAACATGTTACGGAAGTGAAAAATGGTATTTTTTTATCTCTATTAAACATAAAGAAACGTGTATTCTTAGTTTTCGGAAATACCACTTAGGTGGAGCGCGGGGGGGGGGGTGGGGTAAAAGTGACTGAAAATGGTGTTGAATTCTTTTAATTAGGCTACTGATATCTCAAATATGAAGATGTTACAGACGTGAAATTTGATATTTGGAATCTGCTTTAAAAATAAAGAAACACGTATTGTCGGAAAATCCAATGAAGGGGGTGGGGGTGAAGGAATTGAAAAATTAATTGACTTAATTGTATGAGAATACATACATCTAATAAAAACTAAAGTTGTTACAGACGTGATAATTCGTATTCGGATCTCCTTTAAAAACAAAGAAAAACGCGTTTGGGGGGGGGGGGAGCCATCTTGGAGGGCGGGAGTGAAAAGGAGTTGAATTCCTTTAATGAGGACACATAAATCAAAAACTGAAGAATTTTGAGTCGTGATAATTGGTATTTAGAAGATCCTTTACTATTAAAGAAACAAGTATTTTTTGCGGGAAAATTCACTTGGGGAGGGGGGGGGGAGAAGTGTGAAATGAAGTGCAAAAAGTAAATTATTTTTATGGGGATACTTATATCTCAAAGCTGAAGGTAATAGACGTGAACATTGGTGTTTGGAATCTCCCTTAAACATAAAGAAAGAAGCCTTCTTTTAATTTTTCTTGGGGTGGGGGATGTGGCGGTAAATGAACTTAACGGCGGTGGGGTGTAGAAGGAGGTGAGACCAATTGATTTTACTGCTATTAATGTACTTATAAGGATCCTCCGTTGCTCAGGCGCAAGCGTGCCGGCCTCTCACAGCTGGGTTCCGTGGTCCAAATCCCGTTCACTAGATGTGTCATTCGTGCTGGACAAAACGGAGGCGGGACAGGTTTTTCTCCGGATACTCCGGTTTTCCCTGTCATCAGCCATTCCAGCAACACATAGTAATAATAATAATAATAATAATAATAATAATAATAATAATGTTCCGGACCATCGTCAAATGTGCGGACTGCGCTGGAAACGGCTCCTGGACGGGTATTGACTAAGAATGCAGCCCGGCCGCGGGTCAGTGCCGCAAAGGCACCCAATACGACACCACACCGGATCTCCTAAAGGCTTTTATCCATATTAAAAATGATTACAGGAAAAGATGGCACAGATTTACGGACCCAACTGACCGGGAGGTATACCTGAGCCTAACCCGGGAAGTACGAAATCGATTGCTGAAAAGGAAGATTGAAAAAATGGGAGGTAACATGTAAAATAATAGAAAACGAGTCAGATCGGGAATTATGGTGGATTCTCGCAGAAAACGAGTCAGATCGCGAATTTCTGAGGATTATATATCTAAAACAATAAGCATTCAATTATAAATTTCAGTATAATACCGTAGCGAAGCACGGGCATCTTGCTAGTATAATATAAGTGTGCAAGCTATGAGTATAGTTTCAACTTTTCATAAACCACTGGAGCAATTTCAACCAAATTTGGTACACTTATAACTTACTATCTGGAGGCAAACACTGTGGGGGTAAGCCACCCCTAGAACCCCTAGGGATGGGGGTGGGTAGGGGTGGTATAAAATAATCAAATATATAGTTTTCATGGTCGCTGAGACGAACAGTGACACTCCGGATGTTATTTAAGTCCAAGTTCAGTCCCCATCGGCATAGAGGCTGAGAAGGGGTGAATAAAGAAAATGTCTGAAATGACAGAGATTACGGATGAATGCATGTCTGTTCCACCATAGCTTTTAACCAAACTTGATACTCATACAACGTAATGCCTGGAAAAATCAATGTAGGGACAATAAACTCTATCACCCCTAAGGAAAGGGATGAAATGTAAAAATATCCGAAAATAACCAATATTAGTGTTGAATACATAGTCTTTGGAGTAGCTGAGATGAACTGTGAAACTCTGGACGCCGTTTAACTCAAAGTTCATTCCCATTCGGAATGGGGGTTAGAAGGGGGTGAAATGGAATGTCGAGATTATGCACGTACGTGTGCATGTTCCAACATAGCTCTCAACCAGACACAGTACACATATGACTTATTATTTGGGAAATGAAACTGTGGGTAAGACACCATTTACGGGTGGTGGTGAAATAAAAAATATAGAAAACGACCAGTATTAATGTAGAATCCACAGTTTTCGAGGTCACTAAGTTGAATACTAGCAATCCGGTTGTCGTTTAAGTCCAAGTTCAGTTCCCATTGTTATGGGAGTTGAGAAGAAAAAGAATGTCCAGAATGACCGAGATTATGGATGTGTGTGTTTGTTCCAGCATATCTCTCAACCTAACTTCTTATACATTTGACTTAATATCTAGACAAAAATTACTAAGGATGTGAGACATCCCTAGCACCCCTATCTGTGGGGACTGGAAGGGGACGACATGTGAGAACAATCGAAAACGACGAATATTATTTTCGAACTTTTATTTTTCGGGGTCGTTGGGATGAACACTGACATTCCGGATGTCGTCAGAGTCTAGGTACAATCCCATCGGCATGGGGAGTAAGAAGTGATGAGACAGAAAACACCCAAAATTATCAAGATTATGGATAGGCTACATGTTCCAGCATAGCTCTCTGCCGAACTTGCTACACATATGACTTACTATCTGGAAAAAAAGAAAAAATGCTATGGAGGTGAGAAATTCCTACCGTCGCTAGGGGTGAGGAATGGGATGGGGTGACATGTAAAGATAATGAAAATTAACCGATATTAATGCCGAATCGGTTGTTTATATGTCGCTGAGATGAATTGTGACGCTCTAGATACCTTTTAAGCCCACGTTCAGCCTCCATTGGGACGGGGGCTGAGATGGGGTGAAAAGTAAATAATCTGCAATGACCAAGTTTTTGGGGTCACAAGGCTGATTGGTGAAAGACTTAATAGCAATTGAAATCGTGTACACCATATCTATAGCACAACGGGTAAATACATACATAATATTTTTTTTAAGGTTCCAAAATTTCCAATTCAGACTTTCACAAGGACAAAGTTTTACTCGAAAATGAAATAACCTTCCTCTTAAATTGTTTACCCCAGGGGCGGCTTTACAGGTGAAGTGCCACTTCACCACTTATTTTTACCATAATGAATTAAATTTATTTTTCTTATGACATTTGTTGGTTTTACGGAAAGAAAATGTTTTATTGTACAGCGTTTGGAGCACCTCTTCACCTGATGAGAACCTGGGGAACTCACGAAAGCGCCGGCTGTCGGCCACAGTACGGCGCGTGAGACTGAGTGAAGATGAGAGATTCCGCAGCTGCCTCTACCTCCCAAGAGCTCCCTCCTAGCACTTGGCCTTGGCGGTTGCCATGACAACCGTGACGTCACCCGCGTACTTTCCACATAGCGGAATGTGAAGTTGTCGGAATAGCGGAATGTTTCGTCCTCCCTGCGTCATCCTGTGTGAAGTACGAGTACTTACTCATCGTGGTTCATTCGTAGTGTTGTGCTGTTTTATTTAAATATGTATCCTATTTATGACATAGTGTGTATTTTATTATAAACACCATTTTCACGTTGGAGAAACGAAGATCAGAATGAAGTTCTACGTTTTGATCGCCCTACTGAATCACTGCACATTTGTGCTACAAAAGAAGTGAAACATTCCGGTAAATCTTACAATCTTAGTTTCAAACGATCGTGGTTTAAGGAATTTCCATGGTTGTGCTCCTCTCCAGCTCTGCAGAAGTTGTTTTGTTGGGCCTGCTTGCCTTTTATCAATAAAAATAACGTTTGGAGTAAAGAAGGATTTTCAGCCCTTTTGAACATAACACGTTCTTTACATAAGCACTCAGACTCTGCAGAACATAAAATACGGTAGCTAGATTTCAAGACATTGGAAATAAACCAAAATACGATATGCTGATATGCTGAACAGGGGGTTGGGAAGATTGGAAGGGATAGACAAGAAAGAGGGAAGGAAGCGGCCGTGGCCTTAAGTTAGATACCATCCCGGCATTTGCCTGGAGGAGAAGTGGGAAACCACGGAAAGCCACTTCCAGGATGGCTGAGGTGGGAGTCGAACCCTCCTCTACTCAATTGATCTCCCGAGGCTGAGTGGACCCCGTTCCAGCCCTCGTACCACTTTTAAAATTTCGTGGCAGAGCCGGGAATCGAACCCTGGCCTCCGGGGATGGCAGCTAATTACACTAACCACTACATCACAGAGGCGGACAATGAAATAACCTAATACTTGAAATCGAAAACATATAAATAACTCTAAAACTACATGACAGAGCGTAAAATATCATTCAACATCTCAATAAGGAATTCGACAAAAATTCACTTCACACGTAATTAGCAGGCAATACTAATCTTAAAGGTAAACATTCAAAACCTATCCGGGTAATGCCGGGTACTACCGCTAGTAAGTCATATAAGCACAATTTGTTTTGTAACTATCTCCGTAATATTTTATTTGCAACGAACATTTCATACCAGACTAAGAAACCAAAACCCCACGCTACTTGAATGTCCTTGAAAGGGCTCTGGCCTGCCCAGCGACCGCTGCTCAGCCCGAAGCCCTGCAGATTACGAGGGGCCGTATGGTCAGCACGACGCATCCTCTCGGCCGTTATTCTGGGCTTTCGAGACCGGGGCCGCCATCTCACTGTCAGATAGCTCCTCAATTCTTATCACGTAGGCTGAGTGGACCTCGAACCAGCCCTTAAGTTGAGAGAAAAATCCCTGACCTGGCCGCGAATCGAACCCGCGGACTCCGGGCGAGAGGCAGGGACGCTACCCCTACACCGGCACTTTCATAACAAACTAAATAAATATAATTATGAGTAACTGTTATAGCGGGGCTGAGTGGCTCAGACGGTTGAGGCGCTGGCCTTCTGACCCCAACTTGGCAGGTTCGATCCTGGCTCAGTCCGGTGGTATTTGAAGGTGCTCAAATACGTCAGCCTCGTGTCGGTAGATTTACTAGCACGTAAAAGAACTCCTGCGGGACAAAATTCCGGCACCTTGGCGTCTCCGAAAACCATAAAAGAGTAGTTAGTGGGACGTAAAACAAATAACAGTATTATTATTAGTAACTGTTATATTTGAAGTTTTGCTGTAATCACTGTTTAAGGGTAGGTAAGGTTACCTTCAAATCTGTGAACAAAACGGTTCACCGGGCGAGATGGCCGTGCGATTAGGGCGTGCAGCTGTGGGCTTGCATCCGGAAAATAGTGGGCTCGAACCCCACTGTCGGCAGACCTGAAAATGGTTTTCCGTGGTTTCCCATTTTCACACCAGGAAATTAATTAATGCCATGGCCGCGTCCTTCCCACGCCTAGCCCTTTCTTACCCCATCGTCGCCATAAGACCTATCTGTGTCGGTGCGACGTAAAGTAAGTTGTATTTTGTAGAAATGTTTGTATTATACAGTAGTATAATATAATCCCTACATGAGTTTTGATTTACTGACAATCCACAAAATTTCCTTAGTTGCAACAGATAATCAATCAAATCAACTGATCAAATTACAGTCGTATTAGAATATAGGACTATGTGTCCAGTTTACTCCAGTAAGAACAGTTCGGCTTGGGTAAAACGAACACTTTACAGCATATATTCGTGCTTCATGTGTTTACGCATCTGCTTCCTAGAAGGAGCAGTCAAATGAAAAACCAAACACCCGTTACAACGTGACCATGGAATGGTTTCATTCAAAAGTAATTACCACAACTGTTCATACATTCATCTCCTGGGAGACGAGACGATCAATTCCAGTTTTGTTAGAAAGAGGTAGATCGCTGACAGATCCACAACCGCACCCACTCTTGCACTTCCTCGTCCGAATGAAACTGACGTCCACGAATGCCTCTCTTCAGGTCGCCAAGAATGTGAAAATCACAAGGTGAAAGATCCGGAAAGTACGGAGGATGCTGAAGTGTTTCCCAACCAAATCGCTGAAGCGTAGCTTTCGCCAGATTGGAAGTATGTGAGCAGTGACGTGCACCCTTCTTAGAATCTCCTATGCTACTCGTGCACACTCGTCATGGACATGCAGTGTTCGCCATAGACTGTGGATATGCAACGATGAGTTTCGCGTACTCCATAACCCTCAGCCACCAGAGAACGAACCACACTTCTCTGCTCTTCATTGCTTGCCTCCATTTCTACTGCTGGACGAACACACTAGACCAGTCCGCGCACCAACAAAAACATAACCCAACAACTGCGTGCTCTTGTGAGTTGTCACTATGCAGTTCTCCTACCACAGCGATGGCAGTGTCGATACGTAACAACAATATTGCCACCTTTCGCGCGAAATACGTGTTATAGCGGGTGTTCGGTTTTCGTTTGTCTTCCCTTAATAGATAATGCCACAAATTCTTCGGAATCGTTTCCGGAATCGGGTACTTGATTTCCCAGGTGTATATGGAAATGGAATAGATTCTTTTCTTCGCGATTCCAGTCGCAATCCATTACTAGTTATGAATAAACCTGACAAATGTGGGAACCTGCGCTATGTATATTACATTATGACTATGCCATCTATAGCCAATATTAGTGAAAGAATGGGTCAGCTGACTGTAACTATTCTGTGATTCGCTGCCGGAAATAAGAGCCTCTCTACTTTAGCTCCACCGAGCTCGATAGCTGCAGTCGCTTAATTGCGGCCAGTATCCAGTATTCGGGAGATAGTAGGTTCGAACCCCACTGTCGGCAGCCCTGAAAATAGTTTTCCGTGGTTCCCCATTTTCACACCAGGCAAATGCTGGGGGCTGTACCTTAATTAAGGCTACGGCCGCTTCCTTCCCACTCTTAGCCCTTTCCTGTCCCATCGTCGCCATAAGGCCTATATGTGTCGGTGCGACGTAAAGTAAAAATACCCACAACTTTAGCTCCGACTCACAGGAATTAACCGGGGTTGGAATACCTGCACGGAGTTCTTCACTCTACCTGACAGTACTGGTGAGTCGGTAGTAAGATGGTGGCATTTGCACGGAGCCGCGATTTCCATTTACTCCGGTGTTAATAGACGCGTGCAGGACATCACGTTTTTCTTTGTAATCACGGTAGTAGCACGTCTATGTGCTGGCAGCGATGTCACAAGGTCATAACCTCGATTGAAGAGTTGGCCTACTTCTTCGGTCTAAATTGTAGAAATCATACTCTCTATTTCACTTGTACGTTTACTACACCTTTTCTCACTTCGGTCGCCGCTTCATGACTCGCTTAGAACTGTATTTTGTTGTTATTTTTCCTTTACATTTACTTTTCTTCAAATCTGCGCACTGCCAGTAAGTTAGTTGATCCTTATTGGCATAGTCCACAATAAGCTGATCTCCGTTGTAAATCAACAAAGGCTTCCCCTTCGTAATCCCAGTGAACTCCGTACCTGCAGAACAGTTGTCATCAGTCAAACATGAACACTAGTTGGCACACGGGTATCAACTATAGCAATGAACTCTAGTCGTCGTGCAGGCCTTCCCCTACCCTTCTTCTACATTCAACCCTTCTTGGGCCACCGTGCAAGAGTTGCTGTTTAAAATACCCAAGCTTACTAATTTCCTGGAATGTTTACCATTCCATGCAAATGCCAACACATTTCACCTCCGTGAAAGTATCACAACTTCAGTTAACCAGATGCGGCTAAAATTCCGACCCCACCGGGATTCCCTGAACCGAAGGCCTTCAACCTCGCTCATTCAGCCAAGGAAATGGACTCCGTAATTTATTACTATGTTTTGCAAATGCAATTGTCTTTCAGAAGGAATAAAAAAACAAATATTCCTCGAAGTACAACTCAAGGAATTGTTTAAAAGTTGCTTTAGGCTACATCACACCGACACAGACAGGTCTTATGGCGACGATAGGGCAGGAAAGGACTAGGAGTGGGAAGGAAGCGGCCGTGGTCTTAATTAAGGTACAGCCCCTGCATTTGCCTGGTGTGAAAATGGGAAACCACTGCTGACAGTGGGGTTTGAACATATAATCTCCCGAATACTGGCCGCAACTCAAGGAATGAACCCGTGTCATCTTAATTAACGGACCACTGGCTGTTGCATGACTCATCCCCGGCGTGAGTAGCCTCCCTTTCCTCTCCCACTTCCCAACTCTCCGCTTAACTGTCACCCCTTGATGATGTACGGGACAAGATCGTTTAATAGTGTCCTCTGACCCTCAGAAACACAGTTCCTTCTTTTTATACATAGCTGAACACACATTCCTCCGCCCACGGCAGATGGCTGCAGCTGCAGGGTCCTCCCTGATAAACTCCTCCTCGCAATCATATTAGGAACTGGTCATTAATCTTTGAACTGTCCACAAATTACCCTAACTCTGGCAATCGATACTCGAGTCAAACAAGCCGAACGAAAACTATTCTCAGTTTACGGCCGAGATTCAATCAATGTGCTTTAATTACTGGCACGCTACAGTTAATTGTGCCAAGTCGTCCATTATCTCAGGGTCGCGTTTAGCGAAAAATGAGAAGACCCTTGACATCTGACACTTCTTATGTTTTTGAGTCGAAACTTAATTAGAACAGAAGATGAGATTTTAGCGGTGCTTAGTCTCTTTCAGAACATCAGAGGAGGAGTTGAGGGTGGTTCCTTCAACCACGAGTTCCCATTAACACTACAGTTTTGAAGAACATCCGTATATTGGTCATAATTAAATACACAATACCACAAATTTGGAGAAATAAAGGGTGAAACTACCATTTTGAAAGTACGGTTACATTTGAGACATATAATGTGTTAAGAGTGTGATCTTAAAATAAACATTCAAATATCGAGCGAGGTGGCTGAGCGGGTCGGATATAGCTCGGATGCGGATATCCGCGGATTTAGTGTCTTGGCAGATACAAACTGTGTGGCAGTGCGGATAATTTTGTTGGTAATTTCGAAATAATGATGGTTATTGATTTTCAGTGAGGTGTATTCTTATTTTTGCTTGTGGTTAGGCGACCCTTGACAGTGGTATGAGAGAACAGTGATATATAAAGAGCCTTGAGATCATAAAGCCGTAAATATGACCTAAGCATAACTGGCTCCTGCCCGCAATTAAACAAAGGTCAGTACGTCTGTAGTTGTCGCGAGCGATAATCCCTCATACAACTGTAGCTGTAGGGGTTCTGGTGCCAGGTCTATTGTATTATGTTAACAGATCTATCCGTTTCAATAACCTTGATGTAATATAAACAGAACCCCATGGCACTACAGCCCTTGAAGGGCCTTGGCCTACCAAGCGACCACTGCTCAGCCCGAAGGCCTGCCGATTGCGAGGTGTCGTGTGGTCAGCACGACGAATCCTCTCGGTCGTTATTCTTGGCTTTCGAGAACGGGGCCGCTATCTCACCGTCAGATAGCTCCTCAATTCTAATCACGTAGGCTGAGTAGACCTCGGACCAGCCCTCAGGTCCATGTAAAAATCCCTGACCTGGCCGGGAATCCACACCGAGGCCTCCGGGTGAGAGGAAGGCACGCCACCCCTACACCACGGGGCCGGCATTGGGTGTAATATACTGTAGTTAAATATTTACATTATCCACGAAAAACGCGCAGGGTTCTAAATATAACCGTTTCGAAGCGCACTGTGGGCACCCCTGAAGCCGATTTTCCGTGATTACCCATTTCCATACCAGTTAAATGCCGTAGATTGTACCTGCTGGCCTTTGGTCGCAGGGGTCCCGGGTTCAATTCCCGGCAAGGTCTGGAATTGTAACCATCACTGGTTAATTTCGCTGGCACGGGGATTGAGCGTATGCGTCGTCTTCATCATCATTTCATCCTCATCACGACGCGCAGGTCGCCTACGGGAGTCAAATCAAAAGATCTGTACCTGGCGAGTTGAAGTCCTCGGACACTTCCCGGTACTAAAACCCATACACAATTTCATCAGTGCGTTAGACTTGATAATTACGCCCTGTCTTCTTCATAATAATCAGACGGTTGAGGCGCTGGCCTTCTGACCCCAGATTGGCAGGTTTGATCCTGGCTTAGTTCGGTGGTATTTGAAGGTGGTCAAATTCGTCAGTCTCATGTCGACAGATTTACTAGCACGTAAAAGAACTCCTGCGGGACTAAATTCCGGCACCTCGGCGCCTCCGAAAACCGTAAAATAGTTAGTGGGACGTAAAGCAAGTATTATTATTATTATTATTATTATTATTATTATTATTATTATTATTATTATTTCATAATAAAATATTACCTGCCCCGCGGGGTAGCCGTAGGACCCGGGTTCGATTTCTGGCCAGGTCAGGTTTTTTTTACCTGGATCTGAGGTCTGGTACGAGGTCCACTCAGCCTACGTGATTACAATTGAGGAGCTATCTGATGGTGAGATGGCGGCCCCGGTCTAGAAAGACAAGAAAAACGGCCTAGAAGATTCGTCGTGCTGACCACACGACACCTCATAATCTCCAGGCCTTCGGACTGAGCAGCGTTTGCTTGGTAAGCCTATGGCCCTTCGGATCTGTTGCGCCATGGGGTTTGGTTTGGTTTATAATGCAATATTTCTTATCTTATACTCTAGTATTGGAAACTTTTTCCAGTACATACGTTGTCAAAACTTGCGAAGGCAAGTTAGAAAAATGACAAGTGACAAGTGACAAGGGGTTAGGAGTGGGAAGTAAGCGGCGATGATCTACACGTTACGTATCATACCGTCATCGCCTGGAACTGGATTGGGAACTCACGGAAAACCACTTACTTCCTCAGCTGTTTTCAGGAGGCATTTTACGTCCTGTTCCACATTCGTGAAGCCCCCAGCCAGGAACTGAATCTAGACAAACTAGATGGGAACGTACCACGTAGATAATCTCTTGGTCAGGATGTCTAGTCAGGGAATCTGACAATATTTTAACCCGGGAGTGGAAACGTGGATTTTTGTAACGTTAATAGTAACGTGGGGTGTCCTAGGACCCCCAGCAGTTTCCAGTCGTCTGTGTTACTGGAAATAACGCAAAGTTATATTTTCATAAATAAACAGTAAGAGAGGTTTTAACAGAGAATAAGACTTCAATATAGTGTAAAGTATGTTACTGGCACATCAACAAACAGGTACAAATCTCTGATGCAACGTTAATTCAGTTTGCAATCGTATTAATTTCTTTTGCAATTCATTTCATTGTAAGTCTCATTCAGATTTACTAGTTGTGTGTTCACCAACATCAATGCAAGTTTCACACACATTTTTCATGTGCTTTATACACATATATCGTAAACACTTACTGCAGATTGACCTAGTCTTTATGTCCTTACTCCCGGGACAAATAGTGCATCTTGACTTGCCACTGGGACCTGGCTCTGCTTGTGAACCATCACTTAGTTCAAGCTTCACTCGCTTGGCTGCTTTCTGGTGGATATGCCTTGGTATTTCGGGTTTCAGTGCTCTTTTTCTGAGTTGATCTTCAACAAGTTTGATACCTATCTCTACCAGAAATTTACTGCGCTTCATCTTCTTATGTGGCATGTTACAGTTGTAAATTACATTGCTATTTATTCCCGCAGTATCTAGAACTCTGAAGGAGATTACCAATGACCAGCGTTTACATTTTCTAGACGTGGTGTAGGAGGTGCTTAACTCATCAACGACATCCACACCACACTTGATGAGGTTGTTGTGGCCACTTGTAGAAAAATCTAAACTATCATCTCCCAAGTGCATTGTTGACAACATTAGTGTCATATTTTGCCGCAACCCAAATAGTGAGGAATTAGGTGTTCTCTTCTGAGCTACAAATTCCTTCGGCACTTCTCTTCTAAGGAATGACAAAGATACACATAGTAAGATTACAATAGCTATATATCAACAGTGACACATATCAATGCACATACAACCTCATTATTTAGTAGTTGGAATATTACTTACCCACAAACAAATGCACAACAACGCACAGTAATGCAAAATTATGTACACAAAAATGTTCCACAAACGGTAACGTGGGGGTCCACGAGCACCCCAGTCACTTTAACTAGCTGTTTACTTCTTCCAAGACGGAGAACACTCGAGACACATGCAGTAACATGTAAAGCGAACATGTGAATGAAGGTAGACAAAGCATTAGGAGTTCAGCCAACTAAACATAAATGCAGTAGTTCAAGAACTGACCGTGGGGATCTAGCAGCACCCCGCGTTGCCATTACAGCGTTAAAGACGGTTGATTCAATATCTCTGTATATACAGTGTATTGAGTCGTCTGCCTGTCAATTAGTCAACCTGGAGGCTGGTTAGATCCTTACACAGTACTACCAAAGATGATGTGGCTATGAAGGAACTGCATAAACCGATGTATGTATGTTCAGTCCTCAGCCCGAAGGCTGGTTGGATCCACAACAGCTCTGCCATCAGCTGTCTTAGATGGCCTAGGCATCACTGAAGAGGGCGTACTAGGGAAATGAGGAGTGAAGTAGTTTCCCGTTGCTTTCCTCACCGAGCCAGAAGTTGCTATTACATATCAGTCTTCCAAACCCACTGAAATGCATGCACCATCCAACCCTATGAGCAATATTTTCACACCATTTATAGCAGGGACTGGCTGCATAAGGAATGGCATTACTAGCATCGCTCATACCTCAGTCACTTTCATATTGTCAAAGCCAATGATAAGACGGAGATAGATCATTGAAAGTATGATAGCAGCGCTATAATGAAGCATAAACGGCATGCTGAGGAGTACGATAGTGTGCCAGTGCTCAGTTTGCCATTACCAGCAGGTTGAATTGAGGTGGAGAGTGTGGAAGCTACATTCTGTTCTAACCTGTGTTAGCAGAGATGCAAAAATATTATATCCATCAAGAAATAGTAATAAGTGGACCTTGAACGAAAACCAAACAACGAGATAAATTTCTAATTGGACGCGGCGTATTACCGGAGTAGGATAGTCACTGTCTTCTCTCCAAGGTGACCGCGGTTCGAATCCCGGCAAATACAGTCAGGATCTTTAATAAAATTCCATGACCTTATGGTTATGATTCCACGTAGAACTGATTGTCTCATGGCTATGATCACGATATGAACAGTCACGTTGGTATACATTTACACCAATGTGACACCAATACTTGCGATTGAATTTGAGCAGGGGTCAGAACGGCAGAACACATCTACAATATCCTCTCCTATCTGACTGAAAGTGATTACCCAAGGGACTCTTAATTTGGAAGAGTGTGTTAGATATTTCTTATCCGACCTCCCTTGGCTCTTCTGATCCTGCCGGTGTCTTTCATTTTCACGCCCTCCGTGGTCGTCACTGTCCTTCTGCCGATACCTTCATTCTCCAAAGGACCGGAAATCTTACGTTTCTTCCTCTGATTAGTGTTAAGAGAGAATGTTTGTCCAGGTGTACTTCCTCTTAAAACAAACAAATCGCCGGGCTGAGTAGCTCAGACGGTTAAAGCGCTGGCCTTCTAACCCCAACTTGGCAGGTTCGATCCTGGCTCAGTCCGGTGGTATTTGAAGGTGCTCTAATACGACAGCCTCGTGTCGGTAGATTTACTGGCACGTAAAAGAACTCCTGCGGGACTAAATTCCGGCACCTCGGCGTCTCCGAAAACCGTAAAAGTAGTTAGTGGGACGTAAAACAAATAACATTATTATTATTAACAAACAAATCACCGCCCAGACACTTCAAATGTCTGGGAAGGTACCACCAGGGTCATCACTGAACGGAATGTTATAATATTAATGCTTAGGGTACTCATTTAACATGGGTGGATTCAGTGCAAAGAAATTCTGGACATGTTTACTTTCCGTAAGAAACCATTAAGGAATGTATGAAATTCTAGAGTTTAGTGAGAAATATCTACCTTTTGAGAAGTCCAATATATGTTTGATTTCTAAGTTGTAAGAATCTCCAGTAATCCCTTTCCCTATGCCCACACTGCTGCAGTGGCGAGCTTGGAGTGAAGACCACCATCTACAGGAAGATCAGGTCATTTTGCTGTATACGCAAGGGTGAGGAATGTTCCGAGAAGAAAACAAAGAACCTTCTGTGTGTTCGCCGTGTCTAGTTGCTTTTATATTACTTCTGTGTTCAACTTGATGATGAGGATTGTTGTTTCAATTGACTTGCCTACGTAGTAAATGTATCTAATGTAAAGAAATGTCATTCATCCTCGAAGAATGAAGGTACCTGAGCTTAGAAGAACATAACCTTAGGAAAATGACAGAAGAACAACTACCAATAGGAAAATACTTATTTTAAGATTATGTAGATGACGGGTTTATATTTTACTCGAAACATTACAAGCTAAATAAACTTTTCACTAACTGCACGTGAACTTATGAACGAGAAGTTGAAGTAAATCTGTTTTAGCATGAAAATAAATAAGAAAAAGTTATGAAGGGCTTCCATGATGATAATCTAAAGGCTGACATCTGGTTAGAAGGTAGAAAATGCCAAAAGCAAATCACAGGTAGGTTAGCACAATCAAAACAGGGATTTGACGAAAAGAACGTTCTACTGACATCCAAAACCATGTAGCTAATAATACGGAAGAGATTTATAAAAACAAACGTTTGGAGTGTTGCAACATATGGACACTGGAAAAGACTAACACCATACAAAGTGTGGTACTGGAGACATGTCTAGTTGCGGTTAGAAAGAAAGGAAAAGGAATAAATAAGGGCTTCTTCTAACACAGGAAAGGTACAACCTCCTTAATGTCTTTGAGAAAAGGAAAACTCAATTTATCGACCCCCTAGTAAGACACTTAAATTGGTGCACTTCGTTACTGAAAGGGCGTGTTGAAGGCAAAATGCCCAGATGAAAAATAAGAGGAACATTTCTCGATACTGTCAAACAGGGACGATCTTATTAAGAAATCAAACACTGGCTGAAAGAAGGCAGCAAATGCACTACCGACCTCTGCGTTGAGGAAAGATGATAATTTCACATTTCGATTTCAGGTTTCAATCAACTAAGGTGTCCTTAACTCATCTGTTTGGCATCCGTAGGTGTAGAATGAAGGCAATTATTCATCCGGTGTCCTTATTAACCATTCATTTCTGAAACCATCAGTTGGGAGGTCTTAAGAATTGTGTTCTAACATGCGATTAGGCTCTCTGCTCATCTCTTCGAAGTTCCACGATCGAATTCCTACTCAGTCAGCTGACATTCTAATTAATGCTATGCGATTAATGTTCTTTCGATATTGCTATAGGTTTTAACCCTCATAGACCAGAGTTTCTCCACAAATTTCAACGAAATTTATCCTCCTGAAAGTTACAAAATACACGAACTTTAAACAGAAACTTTTATCTTTTTGAATCTTTACTGGCATTCATAGTACTTCATTGTGCATGTATGAAACGTACCGTATTACCACTTGTGACTTCCAGTGCGTGTTGTACAAAAGGTAAATTATGTTTCAGACGTTATATACATTTAAGATCGAAAAGATTGTATTTGTCGTGTCAGGTGCAATTCAGCCAGGTTTGTTTTATTAGTCTTGTAACCAATCTTCACTACGTCCTAATGTTACGAAGAGGGAAACTTTCTCCTGCTTATCCCCGATATTTCTGGGGTCGCTGGAGTCACCTGAAGACCGAATGCTCTTCCAGAATCCATCTGATTTTTCGGGTGAAAAGGGTTCATAAAGTGTCAGAAAATCAATTGATACTAATTTCTCGCATATTTAAGCACACTTAAGTGTCAATCGATTTCTCGCCGAGCTAAATTCTGGAGACAAAGGCAGCCAGTCGTGGAGTTAACCTCTCCATCCATTTACAGTTCGAGGTTCACTTTGACTCCGGGGGGATATTGCATCTACAAGAGGAAGCCTACAATCAAACAGCAAATAGTAATTTATATGTATTCAGAGGCGCATTCCTAGTAAGTAACAGTATCCAGAACTCGGTGCTAAACTTCGCATCACCCTCGAAAGGCCTCTTCCGACTCATAGTTAAATGCGCCAGGAAGGCCAACATACTGGCTAACACACATAATCCAGTCAACAATGAACCTGACAAGAACAAAGTCGAGAATCATTGGTCACAATTCGAACGAACGCTCACCGAGACCTCTCAGGACTATATCAAGATCCTCTTCGGAGATTTTAATGCTCAAATCGGCAGAGAACGAAAACTCTGGCATATTATTGAGAATTTCTCCGCACACAAAAGGACATAGCTTAATCCGCGTAACTTACGCTGAATGGTCAACCTCCAGCTAATGTCCACGCTTTAAGAAACCACCATGGAAAATGACCAACTAGAAATAAATCAATCAGCCACTTAGGTGAATACTAGGTCGACCATATGGCGATCACTAGAAAGTTCTCTTCCGAAATTATGAACGTGAGAGTACGTCAGGGTTATGTAGAGACAACCACAATCTCTCACAAATCAAAATTCGCTTCGAATTCAATCGGGAAACTATCAAAAACGTAATATCCCACGCATCGATTCAAATACTTAAAAGAACACGCACAGGTGTTCGTGCAATCATTGCAGACACCCGTTCTGGCATGGATCACACTTCTTGAGACCATCCAGGAATCATCAAGAACACTCGGCCAGCGAGAGTATCACGGAAACCTCAGACTGCGACAGTATCCCGTATTCAAGCCTGGAAGAACTTTCACAACCACCGAAGAGCAGAGAATGGAAGAAGAACATTTTAGAAACACAGAATCGAACATCCAAAAACAATCAGACGAATCAAACGCACATACCACCTCAAAATATCGGAGTAAATTGATAATGACTTCAGAAGGAACAATACGCGAAATTTCTACCTAACTTTTAGGGAAGAAATAACTACAGTGAAACCTCGGAATGCGAGTAACTTGCTCTACGAGTGTTTTGCAAGACGAGCAAACATTTTAAAGGAATGTGATAAGCGAGTGAGGTTCCGCATTACGAGTGTCACGTGTGTCTATGTCTTCCCCTCCTCTGTTCCTTTGTTGAATGGATGAACCATTTTTTTGGTCCTGTAGTGAAGAAATACCTTTCAGAAAATAACCTGCCGCTCAAAGTCTTGCTGGTTATGGACAATGCTCCTGCTCATCCTCCAGGCCTTGAGGACGACTTACTGGAGGAATTCAAGTTCGTTAAGGTTGAGTTCCTTCCTCCCAACACTACTCCACTACTCCAGCCCATGGGTCAGCAAGTCATTTCGAACTTCAAGAAGCTATGCACCAAAACACTATTTCAACGACGCTTCGAAGTGACCGAAGAAACAAACCTTACCCTCTGAGAGTTTGGGAGAAATCATTTCCCCATCGTGAACTGTCTGAAGTTCATCGATAAAGCCTGGGATGGAGTCACCAAGAGAAATCTCACTTCCGCTTGGGGAAAGCTGTAGCCTGACTGTGTTCGTGGACATGACTTTGAGGGAACTGTTGGTGACAATGAGCCGCCGATCGTCGATGAAACTGTGTCCTTAGGGAGGGAAGAGTATGGGGCTGGAGGTGAATGACGTGGGCATTCAAGAGCTGGTGGAAGAACATAGCCAGAGACTGACCACCAGGATGAGGTTATGGAGGAGATCTCATCCGGGGAAGAGGAGGAGGAAAAAATGGAATCTCTAACTTCAACTGAGATTCGGGAGAAGTGCAAAATGTGTAAAACGGTGCAAAAATTTTGTAGAAAAACACCACCCGAATAAGGCTGTAGCAGTGCGAGCGATGAATCTGTTCAACGACAATGCAGTGTCACATTTTCGTGAAATCTTCAAAATGAGGCAAAGGCAACAGTCATTGGATAGGTTCCTCGTTAAGTTGCACAAAAAGAAAACAATTCCAGTGAGCCAACAGATAGCAGTGATTCCGTTCGTGAAATTCGTGCTACACAGTAACTCTTCTCATGTCATTTTTCGTCTCCCTCACAACAACAACGATTCTATTGTAAGGAAAAGTGCACTTTAATTTTTCTACGTTATATTTTGTTTTAGAAATGGTATGCGAATAAATATTTTTGTGTTGTGGACGAATCATCCGCGTTTCAATTGTTTCTTATGGGAAAACTTGCTTTGATATACGAGCGCTTTGTATTACAAGCATGTTGCCGGAACGAATTATGCTCGCAATCCAAGGTTCCACTGTAATGACAAGCCGCCCAGCCTTTGTTTCCAACGCCCCAACGGAACACTCGAGACAAACCAAAGGCCAACTGTGACATCATGAAGCAGTTCTTCGAGAAGTTACACAACTATGAACCACCTACAGAGAAACCAAATTAGAAATATTTGCTGCAAACCAGGACTAACTCGTAAGTTTCACCGGCACATGATGAGATACGAAATATAATTTTACATCTTAGAAACAATAAAGCACCAGGGGAAGACGGCGAAATCGTTGAGATGCTCATGACCAGAGGTGAACACCTAGTTGACAGGCTACAAGCCATCATTGCGAATATATGGGAGAGCAGAATCATACCTGCAGCTTGGAAAACTGCTTTGATTCACCTACTACACAAAAAGGGCGAATACCAGGTAGGCTTTCGACCACGCCGATCGTGCGCGGAACAGATCTGGAACTTCAAGATGATACTCCAGAACGGCCAGTCGAACCTCACAGTGGTTACTTTCGTAGGCTTTACAAAGTCCTATTTAATGTATTGCGGAAATACAGTGTAGTGATAAAATGACTGTATTAATCCAACAGAATTTGATAGACACATCTAAAGTGAAATTCATAGGCGAAATCTCTGAACCTTTTGAAATCAGAACAGCAATGAGAAAGGTGTTGTGTAGTCCCCACTCCGGTACAACCTGGTATTAGATAAGACAAGAATAGCCAACAAAATCTGTGCAGAAAAAATCGTAAAGCCTACACAATCACCGGAATATCTCCCAGAAGCAATCTACACGATTGAGACACAACCATTAACCACCAAGATCAAAACGCCGAGGAAATAGAACGGCAGGTACTGAGGAAAATATTCGGTCCGAAGGTTCAAGGTTTAAGGCTGGATGAGCCAAATCTCTGAATAACTCTATTCACTGACTTAACGATTCATCGCTCGAAAAAGACGTATGGAATTCTATGGACATACAGTATATCACGAATGGACGATTCGCGTTTGATCAAAAAGTCGTTCCCACTCATCAATGGAACTTGACAAACCGAAGTACGCTGGCAAGAAGACACCAAAAGAAAGGATCTCATACAAGTTAGTATTGACCTAGTGGCAAATACACAGACTACATATAGACGGAAAATAAACTCGCACAAGTTCACACCCAAGGAAATGGCGACTAGCAATTTGAAACGCACAAAAGCGTCGACACAACAAAGGTGACAGACTCATAGCGAGAGTATGAGGAAGTTTTGGGAAACCAGTACTAACTAATGGTTCTACGTAATAATAATAATAATAATAATAATAATAATAATAATAATAATAATAATAATAATAATAATAATAATAATAATAATTGTACCGGTCGGTACACCTCTACGCCGCACATTTGAATTTTCCGCCTTAAAGTACGGAAATTTTGTGATTACGAAGTTGTCAGTACTGTGTAGATTTCAACGTATTTTGTTTTCTATTGATCAAGAAGTGTGGACATTCTCTCATAGATGTCTCTACTGTAAAACTGGGATCATGCACCCTGGTGCGAAGTGAATGAACTTTCTTGAAGAAATCTTGTATTCAGAAGTTTTTGTCTTTATTAACTTTTGTTCTTCATTTGTGGGTTGGCAATATTAATCTTTCTTTCCGCCAGTTTTGAACTTAGCCAATCAGTAATTTCTGCAATTAATTTCCAACCAATCCTAGGTCTCTTCTTCTATTTTTATGTATAACTTTTAGCCAGCCAATAAAGTTGAGTGGGTGTGTCTTAATTATTCATGAAAGGTCTCGAATCTTCCCTGAGTGTATAAAAACTGCAGATTTTCACGGCTCCTGGCCACTCGAACAACATCTAGCCTAGTGTATGGAAGTGTAGCAGGAGGCGGGAAGCGCCTCTTTCATCCGGCAGCAGCTCTTCACCAAGGTAATGGCCACTTAACTTCTTTATTTCTCGCTAGCTCAGCAGTCTAAACCGCGGGGAAGGTCCGAAACCTTTACTATGTAACCTATCTTGTAACATGTAATTTGCCGTCGCTTTTGTAAAAACTTAATCTATCTTTAACTGTAAATCGGGGATAGAGAGTGCTTTACCCTCTTGAGCTCCCCTTCATTTTTGGTTTGAGGTGACTACGTTTTGTAACTGTTTCTTCCCTTCTGTAATGTCTTAAAGTTTCATCATACGAGTCACCTCCCTAGCTTGGGAATAGCCCCTGTGCCATCGGCCTAATGCCTCTTAGGTTTTAAAATGTGTATTTAGGAGTGCTAATTCACGCCTCCTTTCCTTTCTTGCATTTCGGGCCATTTAAATTAACCTATTATTTTTCTTTTTCTTTAAAGGCCCTGTAGGCTGGGTACGAGATACCCCTGTTTAATTCTTGTAAGTTGTGCCTTGATGGCAAGTGATTGTAAAGTCTGGTATTACCCTTATAAGCTTGAAAAATTGAGAGCGGGTTAGCTTTTTATTTGTGGTATAAGTGCCTCTAGGAGGCCTGACATGTTTTTTCTTTTTGAGCTTATGCTCCTTGAATGAAGGGGTTTTCTGCCCTTTGAACAAATGAGTGTACCTTGGGGAAGTTGGGCTAATAGCTCAAGGATTGTGTAATTGGGGCTCGAAGCCCAGAACTTTTAAGGACCCCGAAACTCGGGCTTTCGTTTGTAAAAATTATACCTTGTACCTGATTAGTGGATAGTGGTTGAATTGTTGTTATCTGTTTAAATTCTATGTAAAATTTGTTAAGTTTTTCTACTTATGAAAATATAAGCTTTATTGAAGTTTTAATTCATCTTTCGACCTTGTAGTTAGACCCATTCCAGCCCGCACCTTCTTTCACCTCTGGCTTCCACGGGTAACCCCGTAACAACAACAACAATAATAACAACAACAACAACAACAACAATAATAATAATAATAATAATAATAATAATAATAATAATAATAATAATAATAATAATAATAATACCGAGTGAGTGGCTGTGCGGTTTGGGTCACGTAGCTGTCAGCTTGGATCCGGAAAATGGTGGGTTTTAACCACACTGTCAGCAATCCTGAGGTGGTTTCCCGTGGTTTCCCATTTTCAGACCATGCAGGCTGTACCTTAATTAACACCACGGTGGCTTCCATCCCATTCCTAGCCTTTTCCTACTCCATTGTCGTCGTTAGACCTACATTTGTCGGAGCGACGTAAAGCAAATTGTATAATAATAATAATAATAATAATAATAATAATAATAATAATAATCATCACGAAACAGTGGCGCACACAGCACATTAAGGACCTTGGACTACCAAGGCTGCCTATCCCGAAAGCCTGCAAGTTATGGAGTGTTGTATCGTCAGCGTGACGAGACATCCTCAGCTTTACTTCTCCAACCAGGTTCGCTATCTCTCGTATCAGAAAGCTTCTCAGTTGGTCTCACGACGTATGGTGCACCCCGTTTAATACATCAGTCCAGAATTAAAATCTCTCGAGTGGCCGAGAATCGAAGACAGATGTGTTAGGCACGTTACCAGTATGCCACGGGAATGGAGATAATAATAATAATAATAATAATAATAATAATAATAATAATAATAATAATAATAATAATAATAATAATAATAATTTTACAATCTGCTTCACGTCGCACCGACACAGATAGGTTTTTTGGCGACGATGGGATAGGAAAGGCCTAGGAGTGGGAAGGGAGAGTCCGTGGCCTTAATTAAGGAACAGCCCCAGCATTTGCCTGGTGTGAAAATCGAAAAACACGGAAAACCATATTCAGAGCTGCCGACAGTAGGGTTCGAACCCACTATCTCCCGGACGCAAGCTCACAGCTGTGCGCCCCTGACCTCACGGCTAACTCGCTCGGCAGGTCAGTGTTTATTATCGCCTTTAAAAAATAGCTCTTATCTATTTCAATGTTCATAGATTTCATTCGTTCGACTAGAAATCCTTTTTCTTAGATTATCAACCACTAACAAGACGTTTGTATCTAACCAGTCGATAGATGAAGTGTCATGCACGACCCTTATTCGGCATGGCATGGCATGGCGACGGAGTTGTCAGTCTTTAACTCTTTACTGCATGAATTATTTTTCGTTTTCGTTACCTTGTAAATGTGATGGGGAGGGCGTACGTAAAATAAACGGTGGTTGGTACGCGTGGATGTTGACGGGGTGGAAGTACCTTTGGTTGTAGGGCTGTTTGTCTTATGTAAAAAAAACAAGGCAACACTGGTATATGTCTTTAATTGACTGTACAGTTGAAGGTGTGCCGTAAAACTACCTCTGTCCACAATCTGTATCCATTTATACAGGTGAAACGTTATATGTTGTCTGAGAGCAACAGTATGCAGTGAAGGATTAAGGTTACACTCTCTTCTAGAGTCTAAAATACCGGGCGAGTTGGCCATGCGGTTAGGGGCGCGCGGCTGTGAGCTTGCATAAGGGAGATCGTGGGTTCGAATCCCACTGTCGGCAGCCCTGAAGATGGTTTTCCGTGGTTTCCCATTTTCATACCAGGCAAATGCTGGGGCTGTACCTTAATTAAGGCCACGGCCGCTTCCATCCAACTCCTAGCCCTTTCCTAGCCCATCGTCGCCATAAGACCTCTCTGTGTCGGTGCGACGTAAAGCAAAATAGAAAAAAAAAGAGAGTCAAAAATGTTTCTTACCATCTGGAGTCTTTGCCTTCTAATGTCTAGAAAGAATTGTTTCTAGCGATGTAGTGTTTTTTTTTAAATGTTCCTTTTTATAGCACATAGAGTCTTAAATAGATTATTTTCACCTTGAGTTTCAAGAATGTTATTTTATAGCATCTAGAATTTGTTTAAGTAATTGTTAGGTTCTTCAGTCTAACGGAACTAATTATGAGTAGTGGATTTATAAATTGTCAGAAAAAGAACAATTTTAATGGAATTATATGTTTCGTTCCTGAAAGGACATCATCAGATTTAATCAAATCAAACTCAAGTATTTATGTAATTTAGGTAGTTTATAAACTTATCACTCAAAATTATCAATCAATACTGATCTGCATTTAGGGCAGTCGCCCAGGTGGCAGATTCCCTATCTGTTGCTTTCCTAGCCTTTTCCGAAATGATTTCAAAGAAATTGGAAATTTATTGAACATCTCCCTTGGTAAGTTATTCCAATCCCTAACTCCCCTTCCTATAAATGAATATTTGCCCCAGTTTGTCCTCTTGAATTCCAACTTTATCTTCATATCGTGAACTTTCCTACTTTTATAAACGCCATTCAAACCTATTCGTCTACTAATGTCATTCCACGCCATTTCTCCGCTGACAGCTCGGAACATACCACTTAGTCGAGCAGCTGTTCTTCTTTCTCTCAATTCTTCCCAACCCAAACATTGCAACATTTTTGTAACGCTACTCTTTTGTCGGAAATCACCCAGAACAATTCGAGCTGCTTTTCTTTGGATTTTTTCCAGTTCTTGAATCAGGTAATCCTGGTGAGGGTCCCATACACTGGAACCATACTCTAGTTGGGGTCTTACCAGAGACTTATATGCACTCTCCTTTACATCCTTACTACAACCCCTAAACACCCTCATAACCATGTGTAGAGATCGGTACCCTTTATTTACAATCCCATTTATGTGATTACCCCAGTGAAGATCTTTCCTTATATTAACACCTAGATACTTACAATGATCCCCAAAAGGAACTTTCACCCCATCAACGCAGTAATTAAAACTGAGAGGACTTTTCCTATTTGTGAAACTCACAACCTGACTTTTAGCCCCATTTATCAACATACCATTGCCTGCCGTCCATCTCACAACATTTTCGAGGTCACGTTGCAGTTGCTCACAATCTTGTAACTTATTTATCACTCTATAGAGAATAACATCATCCGCAAAAAAGCCTTACCTCCGATTCCACTCCTTTACTCATATCATTTATATATATAAGAAAACATAAAGGTCCGATAACACTGCCCTGAGGAACTCCCCTCTCAACTATTACAGGGTCAGACAAAGCTTCACCTACTCTAACTCTCTGAGATCTATTTTCTAGAAATATAGCAACCCATTCAGTCACTCTTTTGTCTAGTCCAATTGCACTCATTTTTGCCAGTAGTCTCCCATGATCCACCCTATCAAATGCTTTAGACATGTCAATCGCGATACAGTCCATTTGACCTCCAGAATCCAAGATATCTGCTATATCTTGCTGGAATCCTACAAGTTGAGCTTCAGTGGAATAACCTTTCCTAAAACCGAATTGCCTTCTATCGAACCAGTTATTAATTTCACAAACATGTCTAATATAATCAGAAAGAATGCCTTCCCAAAGCTTACATACAATGCATGTCAAACTTACTGGCCTATAATTTTCAGCTTTATGTCTATCACCCTTTCCTTTATACACAGGGGCTACTATAGCAACTCTCCATTCATCTGGTATAGCTCCTTCGACCAAACAATAATCAAATAAGTACTTCAGATATGGTACTACATTCCAACCCATTGTCTTTAGTATATCCCCAGAAATCTGATCAATTCCAGCCGCTTTTCTAGTTTTCAACTTTTGTATCTTATTGTAAATGTCATTGTTATCATATGTAAATTGTATTATTTCTTTGGCCTTAGTCTCTTCCTCTATCTCGACATTATCCTTGTAACCAACAATCTTTACATACTGCTGACTGAATACTTCTGCCTTTTGAAGATCCTCACATACACACTCCCCTTGTTCATTCATTATTCCTGGAATGTCCTTCTTGGAACCTGTTTCTGCCTTAAAATACCTATACATACCCTTCCATTTTTCACTAAAATTTGTATGACTGCCAATTATGCTTGCCATCATGTTATCCTTAGCTGCCTTCTTTGCTAGATTCAATTTTCTAGTAAGTTCCTTCAATTTCTCCTTACTTCCACAGCCATTTCTAACTCTTATTTCTTTCCAGTCTGCACCTCCTTCTTAGTCTCTTTATTTCTCTATTATAATAAGGTGGGTCTTTACCATTCCTTACCACCCTTAAATGTACAAACCTGTTTTCGCATTCCTCAACAATTTCTTTAAACCCATCCCAGAGTCTGTTTACATTTTTATTTACCATTTTCCACCGATCATAGTTACTTTTTAGAAACTGCCTCATACCTGCTTTATCAGCCATATGGTACTGCCTAACAGTCCTACTTTTAAGACCTTCCTTTCTATCGCATTTATTTTTAACTACCACAAAAACAGCTTCATGATCACTAATACCATCTATTACTTCAGTTTCCCTATAGAGCTCATTTGGTTTAATCAGCACCACATCCAGGATATTTTTCCCTCTGGTTGGTTCCATCACTTTCTGAATCAGCTGTCCTTCCCATATTAATTTATTTGCCATTTTTTGGTCATGCTTCCTGTCGTTCGCATTTCCTTCCCAATTTACATCTGGCAAATTCAGATCTCCCGCTACAATCACATTTCTTTCCATGTCGTTTCCCACATAGCTGACTATCCTATCAAATAATTCCGAATCCGCATCAGTGCTACCCTTTCCCGATCTGTACACTCCAAATATATCAAGTTGCCTATTATCTTTAGAAATGAGCCTTACACCTAGAATTTCATGTGTCTCATCTTTAACTTTTTCGTAGCTTACAAATTCTTCTTTCACCAGAATGAAAACTCCCCCTCCCACCTTTCCTATCCTATCTTTACGATACACACTCCAGTGCCGTGAGAAAATTTCTGCATCCATTATATCATTTCTCAGCCATGATTCAACTCCTATTACAATATCTGGTAAATATATATCTATTAAATTACTTAATTCTATTCCTTTCTTTACAATACTTCTACAGTTCAGCACTAACAATTTTATGTCATCCTTACTTGATTCCCATTTCCCTGTTCCCTTATCACCGCTCCCTAGGCCATCCCGTTTCCCTGAATGTACCTCCCTATTACCCTTCCAAACAAATTTCCTAACTTATACGTACCACTGCGGTTTAAATGAAGGCCATCCGAGCGCAGATCCCTATCCCCTACCCACCCATTAGGATCTAGAAATTTCACTCCCAGTTTCCCACATACCCACTCCATAGTCTCATTTAAATCCCCAATCACCCTCCAGTCAGTATCCCTCCTACACAGTATTCCACTAATAACAATCTCCGCTTTCTTAAACTTCACCCGTGCTGCATTTACCAGATCCCACACATCTCCAACTATGTTGGTAATATCAGCTTGCCTTACGTTGTTGGTACCAACGTGAAACACTACCACCTTCTCCTTCCCCTCCTCCCACTCTTCTACTTTCCTCAACATCTGCCTCAACCTAATTCCTGGATAACATTCTACCCTGGTTCCCTTTCCTCCACACACTTTCCCCACGTGTCTAACGATGGAATCCCCCATGACCAGAGCCTCAACCCTACCCACCTCATTTGATCCCCTCCCCTCCTGGTCAGCCCTATCTTTCCTGATAGCTGCAGAAGCTACTTCCTCCTTCCTTTTCTCCTTCCCATGACCCTGTTCTACCTGTCTTTTCCTATCCTCTACTCTACATTTCCCTTTCCTACCTTTTCCCTTCCTCCTACTTCCATGCATCTCAGCAACAGTTCCCTGTCTCTCATCTTCCCTCTGTTGTTCTACCTGGAGTGACTCGTACCGATTTCGCACAGACACCTGTCCTGAATTCTGATCCTGAATAGAGCCCTTGGCCTGCAATCTCCTTCCCCTTAGAACGTTAGACCACCTGTCTTCTACAACTCCTCCCTTTCCTTCCCCTCCCTCTTGTATACCTACTGTAACCTGTACATTGTTTGAGGGAGTCCTATCTTCCTTCCTGTCTTCTGTGAGAATCCTAATTATCTCCCTCAAACTTTCCAACTCCTCCCTCATACCCCTCAATGCCTCACCACACCCACAGTAAGTACACTCGCGCTCCTTAGCCATTCTTTACGGGGGAAAAATTATAAATTAAAAAAATAAAGTAACTTATTTGCAAAAAAAATAAATGAACGGAGGGATATATTGTCTGGGATAGTTTCGGCACACTGAAGAACCTAACAGTTATAAAAATAAAAATATTTAGAATCTTCAATACATTGTTTTATTACCGTCCAGTGCCTGATTTTTAGCATCTCGAGTCTTAAAATTATTATTGATTTATTAAAACAACAAAACTAGGTGTTTTCTAAAAACATTAAGTAGGCCTTTCCCGGACACTGTGAAATACATTTATTTTACCACACATGTGCAATAAAGTAACTTAAGCGCACACTTCATGGCCCTTACCTCCATGAAGTTAGTGATTATTTCCTGTGAAGATAACACATTCTATATAACTGAGCGATTGGGCCATGCATCCCACTGTCGGCAGCCCTAAAGATGATTTTCCGTGGTGTCCCCCATTTTCACACCAGACAAATGTTGGAGCTGTACCTTAATAAAGGCCGCAGCCGCTACCTTCCCAGTCCTAGTCCTTTCCCATCCTTATGTCGCCGAAATCCGTCAGTGAGTCAGTACGACGTTAAACCACCAGAAAAATAATAAATAAATAAATAAATAAATAAATAAATAAATAAATAAATAAATAAATAAATAAATAAATAAATAAATAAATAAATAAATAAGTAAATAAATTATAACATGACAAATATTTTATTGCTATAAAATAAAGTAAGATATTTAACGACTTGGTATTTTGGACATAACATTATCCAGGTTATTTTAAGGTAGGGTACGTTCCATAAATTATAATACATAATACCAAAAATTCCGACAAGTTATACATAATCCTATTTCTTTTTCATGTGTTTCTTCCCACAGAACTGATGTTTTCACTATGGCAGTAGTTAAAATTATATATTCAAGTTATGCGATGTGATCTTTTTTAACACTGCAATAATTTAAGGTACGCCTCTGTGGTGTAGTGGTTAGTGTTATTAGCTGCCAACCCCCGAGGCCCGGTTCGATTTCCGGCTCTGCCACGAAATTTGAAAAGTGGTACGTGGGGTGGAACGGGGTCCACTTAGCCTCGGGAGGTCAAATGAGTAGAGGAGGGTTCGATTCCACTCTCAGCCATCCTGGAAGTGGATTTCCGTGGTTTCCCACTTCTCCTCCGGAGAAATGCCGGGATGGTACCTAACTTAAAGCCACGGCCGCTTCCTTCCCTCTTTCCTGTCTATCCCTTCCAATCTTCCATTCACCCCACAAGGCCCCTGTTCAGCATAACATGTGAGGCAGCCTGGGAGATTTACTGGTCATTCTCCCCAGTTGTATCCCCGACCCAATGTCTGACGCTCCAGGACACCGCCCTTGAGGCGGTAGAGGTGGGATCCCTCACTGAGTCCGAGGGAAAAACCAACCCTGGAGGGTAAACATATTAAGAATAATAAGAAGAAATAGAAGAAGAATTTAAGACGTTACATGGGCATTTCTCCTCATCTCTATTTTATTGATGCACAGACATCGAAATCATGACTAAATATGAATGGTGTAAATGGTGTAAAATCTGTACTCAAACATTTACAATAAGCAAAACAATGCTCGAGTGAGATCAGCTAGTGGTGTGTTGGGAGAAAAAAAAAAAAAAAGAGGGCTCGTGTATTAGTAAAAAAAAAATGAATAGTTTGGTTAAAGCAAAAAGAAGGGATTTGGAAGGTAGCGGCCGTGGGACCTTTATTTCAGGAACCATCCCGGTATTTACCTGGAGGGAGAGAGGGAAACCCACGGTAAAGCCTCTCTCAGGATGGTCGACCCGGGAATCGAACCCAGTATCTCCCGAATGCTGGGTACGAGCCGCACTTAAGCGACTGTAGCTACCGAGCTCGGTGCTGTTCGATCAATGACTTGCCCGTTTAGACGGGCGCAGCGCAAGTTAGTGCTTCTCTCCTAAAAGTGAACTTCTAGTTTTAATTTTGGATGAAACGATCTGGGAATATTAAACCATGTTGAAGCTGGGGATCTGTTCAGCTTAGCAGTCTCCCGTGATCGATATGCTGTTTTTCTTTCAGGAACGAGAGATGCCGTTCTATAATAATTATTTCTTTTTTAAGTATAATACTGTTGCGATATGTTTTCTTTTTTCACGTAGTTTACAAATATATTACTCAAAATTAGTTTCTGCAGATTGAAGAACATAACTGTTATTAAAAAAGTAGTTCTAAATGCTATAAAGTATCCTTTTTTAAACACTAGGTTTGAAGGTTTGAAATGAGGTTCATTCAATCACGAGAAGGCAAATGAGTTGACAAGTGGACTGAAGTCTACTTTCCAGTACCAAAAAATGTTTTTCTTGGTCGTTTCCTAAATTAATAACTACAGACATTGTGATAGTACATATATCACACCCCCGAATTATATGTAGAAGGTAGAGATATTATTGTCAGTATTCGATTTATTATTATTATTATTATTATTATTATTATTATTATTATTATTATTATTATTATTATTATTATCATCGGTATTTCATTTGTATGTTTTGTCATTTATATTTATAAGCTGGAAGATATCCACATATGTAGGTATGAGTAATTTGTTTTGCACGAGTGGGAAAACATCGCTTTAATAACTCTGGTAATTTGAATGAGTCATCTGGCTACCCCAGTTTGTTGTGATGTACTTGTGTCGGGAAATTCATGAGTCATGTATATATCCCAGCCTGATGAGATGAGCTTGTTGTTGTACCAGGGAAATTTGATGATTCATGGAAAACTCCCGAGTGATTGTTTATAACTTGGGAGAAAGAAGGGGTTCACTCATGATTGGTGGGCAAGCACCAATCCATACGTATCATCTGAGAGGAGGGGGATGTTGATGTCTATAAAGGTTGTTCATACGGCGGCAACCAGTGACATTGTAAGGGTGATTGTAGAGGTGATTGTAAAGGAACGAGAAGGAAGATAACTACAACTACAACTGAGGCACTGTACGGGAAGGAAGTGGTGCTGATACACGGTACTGGAGTGACACGGCTGCAATGGACTGGACTTCAAACGTTTGTGGAGCGTAGTCTTGTTATGTTCGTAGAAAGTGGATGATTGTGGAGAGTGCTTGCGCATTAAGTATTGTAGCACTTGTGGTGGCCTAGCATTATATGTTGGTGAAAGCTATCTCAGACTTTCCATAATTTATGTTGAGGATCGACAGACGTGTGTATATATCTTTACAAGTGTTAAAATATGTGAACACAGTAGTACAAGGTACAGTATCTGTGTGATGTGATAACTGCCGATTATGAGAATCGGTAAGTCGAATTGATATAGAGACAGTGAAGGGTATTTATCTTCATACATGTACATTGTTCATCGGACTATTTACAAATGGTAACTTAGTTCTCGCTTTCGTTTTCCCACGATTTTCATTATTATTGTTGTTGTTGTAAATATGGAGTCTTCCAGCAATATTTTATGTGTGTATTATATGTATAATGTTGTATGTTGATGAGGTGCTCATGCACGGAATTTGTTCAGAATATAGTTAGCTATTTTAGAATCAGTATTATTGATGAACTTAGGTGCAGTTCCTACCTAATTAGTTGTTTTCAGGAGGTTAGGTAAGGCCTGCAGCAGATGTACCAGTACGCAGCATTATGTACACGCCCTGGGATATAAAGTTTATCATGCTCTTATCTAAATTCGAGGGATCCATTCTGGTGAACTCTGGCGCCCATACTACGGACATTTCGGTTAATTATGCTTATTAATTTCATTAAGTTTTTGAGTAATTTTATTTATATATTTTTATTTATGATTTTATTTATCAGTAGTCATCACAAAAGTTACAACATATTGGAGAAGTATAGAGCATAGCTCTCTCAGACGCGAGGGTAAATTTTACACAAAAAATAAAAAACAAAACAAATAAAATAATAACATAAATCTGTATATTTTCTTCTTCTTTTTCTTCTTAATCTGCTTACCCTCCAGGGTCGGTTTTTCTCCGGACTCAGCGAGGGTTCCTATCACTACCGCCTCAAGGGCAGTGTCCTGGAGGGTGAGACATTGGGTCGGGGATACAACTGGTGAGAATGACCAGTACCTCTCCCAGGCGGCCTCACCTGCTATGCTGAGCAGGGGTCTAGCGGGGAATGGGAAGATCGGAAGGTATAGACAAGGAAGAGGGAAGGAAGCGGCCGTGGCCTTAAGTTAGGTACCATCCCGGCATTTGCCTGGAGGTGAAGTGGGAAACCACGGAAAACCACTTCCAGGATGGCCGAGGTGGGAATCGAACCCACTTCTACTCAGTTGACCTTCCGAGGTTGAGTGGACCCCGTTCCAGCCCTCGTACCACTTTTCAAATTTCGTGCAGAGCCGGGAATCGAATGCGGGCCTCCGGGGGTGGCAGCTAATCACACTAAACACTAGATCACAGAGACGTCGCATTCATTAGAACAAGAGGTTCCGTATTTTGTTTACAGATACATAGCTCACTCTCAGTCTATATCCCCGCATATTTGCTGCCCAACAATGCACCCTGATGCATCTCATAAAATCGTTGGACGTAGTATTTGCATTTAACACAGATTTTCGAACTCAACACCAGAATACCAGTGATTCTTGATAAACTCTTAGAATTGTATCCAATCCCAGCAAATATAATTTTTGAAATATTTAGAAATCATGGGGCCAGGGAAAAAGTCCTCAACCCCCAAAACTGTACCATATGTATATATCTCAACCTTAAACATTTTTTTAGAATAGTGACATTCATGTTTATTTCAATGTCATCCTTGTTAAATTTTAATTTTAGTTGTATTTATTCTGTACAGTCGTTAACAGCTGAAGATGACCTATTTACAGGTCGAAACCGGTACTGTCCTTTTATGTAAATAATATTGACACTATGAAAAATAAACTATTGATTAGGTAGAGAACTCATCCTTCATACTTGTGTGCTTGAACTATCAACACGGTCTATGAAGCTAATAGATTATAAAATGATAATGTGGGAAATATTTTATTGCTATAACATAAAGAAAAATATTTAATAACTTTGTATGTTGACATAACCTTATGTAGGTTATTTTAAGAAAGATTACGCTCCTGTCAATTTTAATACATAATATCAACAATTCCAACATGAATTACATAATCTTACTTTTTTTCATGTGTTATTTTCCATAGAATTGATTTTACTAAATTATGCATGCAACTTACGCGATATGATCTATTTTTGCACTAGAATAAGACGTTACATGGGCATTCTTCTTCTTCTTACTTTGTTTACCCTCCAGGGTCAGTTTTACTCTCGGACTCAGCGAGGGATCACACCTCTACCGCCTCAAGGGCAGTGTCCTGGAGCTTCAGACTCTGGGTCGGGGGATACAACTGGAGAGAATGACCAGTACCTCGCCCAAGCAGTCTCACCTGCTATGCTGAACAGGGGCCTTGTGGAAGGATGAGAAGATTGGAAGGGACGGGCAAGGAAGCGTGGTGGCCTTACGTTAGGTACGATCCCGGCATTTGCCTGGAGGAGAAGTGGGAAACCGCGGAAAACCACTTCCAGGATGGCTGAGGTTGGAATCGAACCCACCTCTACTCAGTTGACCTCCCGAGGCTGAGTGGACCCCGTTCCAGCCCTCGTACCACTTTTCAAATTTTGTGGCAGAGCCGGGAATCGAACCCGCGCCTCTGGGGGTGGCAGCTAATCACACTAACCACTACACCACCGAGGCGGACACATGGACATTTCTCCTCATCTTTATTTTAGCGAAGCACAGACATCTAATTCAGGACTAAATGTGAATGGTGTAAAATCTGTAGGCAAATATTTACACTAAACAAAACAATGTCAGATTGGGATCACCTAGTGCTGTCTTCGAAGAAAGAAAAAAGAGAGCTTTGTGTATTAGTAAACAAAATGGATAGTTCGGTTAAAGCGAAAAAGAAGGGATTTGGAAGGAAGCGGCCGTGGGACCTTTATTACAGGAACCATCCCGGTATTTACCTGGAGGGAGAGAGGGAAACCCACGGTAAAGCCTCTCTCAGGATGGTCGACCCGGGAATCGAACCCAGTATCTCCCGAATGCTGGGTACGAGCCGCACTTAAGCGACTGTAGCTACCGAGCTCGGTGCTGCTCGATCAATGACTTGCCCGTTTAGACGGGCGCAGCGCAAGTTAGTGCTTCTCTCCTAAAAGTGAACTTCTAGTTTTAATTTTGGATGAAACGATCTGGGAATATTAAACCATGTTGAAGCTGGGGATCTGTTCAGCTTAGCAGTCTCCCGTGATCGATATGCTGTTCTTCTTTTAGGAACGAGAGATGCCATTCTATAATAATTATTTCTTTTTTAAGTATAATACTGTTGCGATATGTTTTCTTTTTTCACGTAGTTTACAAATATGTTACTCAAAATTAGTTTCCGCAGACTGAAGAACATAACAGTTATAATAAAAGTAGTTATAAATGCCATAAAGTAACCTGTTTTAAACACTAGGTTTGAAGGTTTGAAATGAGGTACATTCAGTCACGTGAGGGCAGGGGAGTTGACAAGTGGACTGAAGTCTACTTTCCAGTACCCGAAAAGTAGTTGTCGGTCATTTCCTAAATTAATAACTACAGGAGTATTGGAGAAGTATAGAGCATAGTTCTCTCAGGCCCTGAGTGTAAATTTTTCATACAAATAAATTAAAAAATATGAAAGTAAAATCATCATCATCATCATCATCATCTGTTTACACTCCAGGTTCGGTTTTTCCCTGGGACTTAGCGAGGGATCCCACCTCCACCGCCTCAAGGGCGGTGTCCTGGAGCTTCAGACTCTTGGTCGGGGGATACAACTGGGGAGTATGACCAGTACCTCGTCCAGGCGGCCTCACCTGCTATGCTGAACAGGGGCCTTGTGGAGGGATGGGAAGATTGGAAGGGATAGGCAAGGAAGAGGGAAGGAAGCGGCCGTGGCCTGAAGTTAGGTACCATCCCGGCATTCGCCTGGAGGAGAAGTGGGAAACCACGGAAAACCACTTCCAGGATGGTTGAGGTGGGAATCGAACCCACCTCTACTCAGTTGACCTCCCGAGGCTGAGTGAACCCCGTTCCAGCCCTCGTACCACTTTTCTAATTTCGTGGCAGAGCCGGGAATCGAACCCGGGCCTCCGGGGGTGGCAGCTAATCACGCTAACCACTACACCACAGAGGCGGACTGAAAGTAAAATAATAAAATTAATTAGTAACTTTTCATGTTGGAAAATATACACCAACTTACGACTTACACGTTTGTGTTACGTTGCTCATAACCGTAATTCTTTCTCAATTTCTTCGCTTTTAAAATAGACTATTATATAATTTTTATCTGCACTTGAATGGGAGATTGTCAAAACGACCTAAGTCACATTAAGCAATATCTGGGAAAACACACACATACAGAACACACACAAAATAAAACTATCCTATGCTCAACATTTTCAACCAAGCAAATCAAGTTTCTTTCAGTCTATAGTTAGAAAAGATTTTTGAAGCACGCTGTTTGACGACCATTAAGTGATTTTTCAGAGGAGGAAGAAAGTTTAAATTCAGCGACTTGGGTACCTTTTAACATAGTGTAATTTTAAAACTTTTCATTCTTTCGAAAAATCTAATTATAACACACGCAACATACCGTACCTCTAAAAATATACCTATTACATAAGAACAACCTCAGATTCTACCAAATATCATAAAATCTTGCGCATACACCTTTCAACAAGCAATTCGTAATTTCTTTAATTCCTTGGACCTTTTAAGCATTGTACCTTGTTCTGTAAAACAAAATATATACTGCAACTATCTCAAACCAACATATTCTTACAGAATATACTTCACTACATCGAGAACTACAAAACCTAACCCATTTTTTTCAGTGTATGCGTTTGGTGTCGGCACCGAAGTGGTACCTAAGAGTTGTTGTTGTTTGTTCCTGATGCTTTTAAAGTACCTGAGAAATCGCTGCAGTACTCAAAATATGTATCTTGGGTATGCAGAAATGTAATTTTTCTGCACAAAGAACATTGCCGGTCTCAAGTCAGTTCATTGATCCTTTACAGAAAAATGGACAAATGTTTCTAAAATCAAGACATGCCATTCTCAACCATTGTTACAGTTTCTTGATATTCTCGGGCGCATTGCCGACAAGAGCGCAGACCTCATTCACTGCAAATGCGATCCTTTCTTCGTTTCGGCCGCTTTATGAAAATGAACTTCCTGTCACTGGGTAAGAACAAGTGGCCTCGAAGAGAGAAAAACTGCCTGATTGTCTTGAATCTCCCAGTGTCTGTGAGGGCTAAGGAAACGAGAAATTATTCCCATTTTGCCCAGGAGAGTCGTCTGGAAAGAGGTGGAGAAGCGAGAATGGTCCGCCTCTGCGGTGTAGTGGTTAGAGTGATTAGCTGCCACCCCTGGAGGCCCGGGTTCGGTTTCCGGCTCTGCCACGAAATTTGACAGGTAGTAATAGTTCTGGAACGGGGTCCACTCAGCCTCGGGAGGTCAACTGAGTGGAGGTGGGTTCGATTCCCAACTCAAACATCCTCGAAGTGTTTTTCCGTGGTTTCCCACTTCTCCTTCAGGCACACGCCGGGATGGTACCTAACTTAAGGCCACGGCCGCTTCCTTCCCTCTTCCTTGTCTATCCTTTCCAATCTTCCCATCCCTCCGCAAGGCCCCTGTTCAGCATAGCAGGTGAGACCGCCTGGGCGAGGTACTGGTAATCCTCGGTGTCTGACTTCCAGGACACTGCCCTTGAGGCGGTAGGGATGTGATCCCTCGCTGAGTTCGAGGGAAAAACCAACCCAGGAGGGTAAGACGATTAAGAAGAAGAAGAAATGTATAAACTATTTGAAAAAGAAACAACTGAATTAAAATACCCTACAATGACGTGTTTCGTTCCTGAAAGAACATCATCAGATTATATTAAAATCACACTCAACTATTTATGTAGTTTAGGTAGTTTATAAATTTATTACTCAAAATTAGTTTCAGAACACCAAAGAAACCTAACAGTTACTCGTATATAAAAAAATCTAGAGTCTTCAATATATTGTTTTATTACCGTCCACCGCCTGATTTTAGCATCACCAGTCTTAAAATGATTATTGATTTATTACCACAACTAAACTCGGTTTTTTCTAAACAGTTTTAAGTAGGCATTTCCTGGACACTGTGAAATACATTTATTTTACAGCACATGTGTAATAAAGTAACTTTCCGCACACTTCATGGCCCTTACCTCCACAATATGACTACATTACGAAGTTAGTGATTATTTCCTGTTCAAATATACAGTAAAGAGAAGAACTGAGCAAGTTGGCCATGCAGGTAGGGTCCAATAGCTGTGGGTTAAAATACCACCGTCGGCAGCCCTGAAGGTGATTATCCGTGATGTCCTCCATTTTCACATCAGGCAAATGTTGAAGCTGTGCCTTAATTAAGGCCGCGGCCGCTTCCTTCCCAATCCTGGCTGGAAACCTCCAATGTGCGACGTTAAACCACTACAAAAAAAGCCTATATAAATAAGTAAACAAATTATAATGTGGCAAATATTTTATTGCTATATCATAAAGAAAGATATTTAATAACTTTGTGTGTTGACATAACCTTACGCAGGTTATTTTAAGAAAGATTATGTTCCTTTCAATTTTAACACATAATACCAACAATTCCATCATGTATTACATAATCTTACTTCTTTTTCTTGTGTTCCTTTCCATAGAACTGATGTTTTTACTCAATTATGTATGCAACTTATGCGATATGATGTATTTCGGCACTATAATAAGACGTTGCATGGGCATTTCTCCTCATCTTTATTTTATTGAAGCACAGACATATAATTCATGACTAAATGTGAATGGTGTAAAATCTGTAGGCAAATATTTACACTAAACAAAACAATGTCAGATTGGGATCAGCTAGTATTGTCTTCGAAGAAAGAAAAAAGAGAGCTCTGTGTATTAGTAAACAAAATGGATAGTTCGGTTAAAACGAAAAAGAAGGAATTTGGAAGGTAGCGGCCGTGGGACCTTTATTACAGGAACCATCCCGGTATTTACCTGGAGGGAGAGAGGGAAACCCACGGTAAAGCCTCTCTCAGGATGGTCGACCCGGGAATCGAACCCAGTATCTCCCGAATGCTGGGTACGAGCCGCACTTAAGCGACTGTAGCTACCGAGCTCGGTGCTGCTCGATCAATGACTTGCCCGTTTAGACGGGCGCAGCGCAAGTTAGTGCTTCTCTCCTAAAAGTGAACTTCTAGTTTTAATATTGGATGAAACGATCTAGAAATATTAAACCATGTTGAAGCTGGGGATCTGTTCAGCTTAGCAGTCTCCCGTGATTGACAATGTAGCTTGGTGTTTAACTGACCCGGGTTCGACATCCGACTCTACTATAATATATGATGATGGTCTTTCAGGAACGAGACATACCATTCTATATAAGGATTTCTTTTTTAAGTACAATACTGTTACGATATGTTTTATTTTTCACGTAGTTTACAAATATATTACTCAAAATTAGTTTCCGCAGACTGAAGAACATAACAGTTATAAAGAAAGTAGTTCTAAATGCTATAAAGTAACCTTTTTTAAACACTAGATTTTGAAGGTTTTAAATGAGGTACATTCAGTCACGTGAGGGCAAGAGAGTTGACCCTTGGCCCTTTTAATCATTGTACCTTGTTGTGTAAAACTAAATATATACTGCAAATATAACAAACCAACAAATGTTTACAGAATAAACGTTACTACATCAAAAACTAAGAAACCTAACCCGAATTTTTTTCAGTGTATGGGTTTAGTGCCGGCACCCAAGAGGTACCTAACAGATGTTGTTGATTGCTCCTGATGCTTTGTCAGTACCTGAGAAATCGCTGCAGTACTCAAAACATGTATCTTGGGTACGCAGATCAGTCCACTGACCTTTTATAGAAAAATGGACAGCAACACCGAATTTTAATAAGAAGGAAATCGGTTAATGCCATCAAATAATAATAATAATAATAATAATAATAATAATAATAATAATAATAATAATAATAATAATAATAATAATAATAATCATAATAATAATAATAATAATAATAATAATAATAATAATAATAATAATAATAATAATAATAATAATAATAATAATAATAATAATAATAATAGTGGTTCATGTTTGTGGATTACTGTAGTCACGTCCTAGTTCGTGAACCATGGGCAACGGCTGAGTGGCCTAGTAAGTGGTCCTGAGAGTCGGGATACCAGTTGCTATGGAATGGGAGTGGGCATCTCGGACATATTCTGAGTCCTGGCCCTCCTTGTGCTCAGGCGGCTAGGACTATACAATCCACCGGTGGTCCATAACCCGTTAGAGGAGAGATCCTCACTTGGACTATGTGCAAGTAGGGTAGCATCCTGCTTCATGAATCGACCGAGCTCAGAACATTTTAAGCAAGCCTCGGACCTATGGGAGTAACGGAGTCCCATTCCCATTTGACAGGCGAGGGACTCCTTGGAAACAACTTGGCAAACGAAATGGAATTCGATGGGGAGCTATCAATATTAATGGGGCTTATGGAAGAAAGAAAGTAGAACTGGCTGAGTCAGCAAAGAGGATGCATCTGGATGTGCTAGGAGTAAGTGATATTCGGGTAAGGGGAGATAACGAGGAAGAGATAGGAGATTATAAAGTGTACTTGACGGGTGTTAGAAAGGGAAGGGCAGAGTCTGGGGTAGGGCTCTTTATCAGGAATACCATTGCACGGAACATAGTTTCTGTTAGGCACGAAAATGAGCGAATGATGTGGGTAGATTTGTCACTTGGAGGAATTAGGACTAGAATTGTGTCCGTGTATTCACCATGTGAGGGTGCAGATGAGGATGAAGTTGACAATTTTTATGAAGCATTGAGTGACATCGTGGTCAGGGTCAACAGCAAGGATAGAATAGTGCTAATGGGCGATTTCAATGCGAGAGTTGGGAATAGAACTGAAGGATACGAAAGGGTGATTGGTAAATGTGGGGAAGATATGGAAGCTAATGGGAATGGGAAGCGTTTGCTGGACTTCTGTGCTAGTATGGGTTTAGCTGTTACAAATACATTCTTCAAGCATAAGGCTATTCACCGCTACACATGGGAGGCTAGGGGTACCAGATCCATAATAGACTATATCCTAACAGACTTCGAATTCAGGAAGTCTGTTAGGAATGTACGAGTTTTCCGGAGATTTTTCGATGATACAGACCACTATCTGATCTGTAGTGAACTAAGTATCTCTAGGCCTAAGGTAGAGAAAGTGAAATCTGTCTGCAAACGAATAAGGGTAGAAAATCTCCAGGACGAGGAAATTAGACAGAAGTACATGGATATGATTAGTGAGAAGTTTCGAACAGTAGACAGTAAGCAGGTTCAGGATATAGAAAGTGAATGGGTGGCATACAGGGATGCTGTAGTAGAAACAGCAAGAGAATGCCTAGGAACAACTGTGTGTAAAGATGGGAAAAGGTGAACATCTTGGTGGAATGATGAAGCGAGAGCAGCTTGTAAACGTAAAAAGAAGGCTTATCAGAAAAGGCTCCAAACAAGGGCCGAGGCAGATAGGGAGTTGTATGTAGATGAAAGAAACAGAGCGAAACAAATCGTTGTTGAATCCAAAAAGAAGTCCTGGGAAGATTTTGGTAACAACCTGGAAAGGCTAGGTCAAGCAGGAGGGAAACCTTTCTGGACAGTAATAAAGAATCTTAGGAAGGGAAGGAAAAAGGAAAAGAACAGTGTTTTGAGTAATTCAGGTGAACTCATAATAGATCCCAGGGAATCACTGGAGAGGTGGAGGGAATAATTTGAACATCTTCTCAATGTAAAAGGAAATCATCCTGATGGTGTTGCAAACAGCCAAGCTCATGGGGAGGAGGAAAATGATGTTGGTGAAATTATGCTCGAGGAAGTGGAAAAGATGGTAAATAAACTCCATTGTCATAAGGCAGCAGGAATAGATGAAATTAGACCTGAAATGGTGAAGTATAGTGGGAAGGCAGGGATGAAATGGCTTCATAGAGTAGTAAAATTAGCATGGAGTGTTGGTAAGGTACCTTCAGATTGGGCAAAAGCAGTAATCGCACCTATCTATAAGCAAGGGAACAGGAAGGATTGCAACAACTATCGAGGTATCTCATTGATTAGTATACCAGGCAAAGTATTCACTGGCATCCTGGAAGGGAGGGTGCGATCAGTCGTTGAGAGTAAGCTGGATGAAAACCAGTGTGGATTCAGACCACAGAGAGGCTGTTAGGATCAGATTTTTAGTATGCGCCAGGTAATTGAAAAATGCTACGAGAGGAATAGGCAGTTGTGTTTATGTTTCGTAGATCTAGAGAAAGCATATGACAGGGTACCGAATGAAAAGATGTTCGCCATACTGGGGTACTATGGAGTTAAAGGCAGATTATTAAAAGCAATCAAAGGCATTTATGTTGACAATTGGGCTTCGGTGAGAATTGATGGTAGAATGAGTTCTTCGTTCAGGGTACTTACAGGGGTTAGACAAGGCTATAATCTTTCACCTTTGCTGTTTGTAGTTTACATGGATCATCTGCTGAAAGGCATAAAATGGCAGGGAGGGATTCAGTTAGGTGGAAATGTAGTAAGCAGTCTGGCCTATGCTGACGACTTGGTCTTAATGGCAGATTGTGCCGAAAGCCTACAGTCTAATATTGTGGAACTTGAAAATAGGTGCAATGAGTATGGTATGAAAATTAGCCTCTCGAAGACTAAATTGATGTCAGTAGGTAAGAAATTCAACAGAATTGAATGTCAGATTGGTGATACAAAGCTAGAACAGGTCGATAATTTCAAGTATTTAGGTTGTGTGTTCTCCCAGGATGGTAATATAGTAATTGAGATTGAATCAAGGTGTCGTAAAGCTAATGCAGAGAGCTCGCAGCTGCGATCAACAGTATTCTGTAAGAAAGAAGTCAGCTCCCAGACGAAACTATCTTTACATCGGTCTGTTTTCAGACCAACTTTGCTTTACGGGAGCGAAAGCTGGGTGGACTCAGGATATCTTATTCATAAGTTAGAAGTAACAGACATGAAAGTAGCAAGAATGATTGTTGGTACAAACAGGTGGGAACAATGGCAGGAGGGTACTCGGACTGAGGAGATAAAGGCTAATTTAGGAATGAACTCGATGGATGAAGCTGTACGCATAAACCGGCTTCGGTGGTGGGGTCATGTGAGGCGAATGGAGGAGGATAGGTTACCTAGGAGAATAATGGACTCTGCTATGGAGGGTAAGAGAAGTAGAGGGAGACCAAGACGACGATGGGTAGACTCGGTTTCTAACGATTTAAAGATAAGAGGTATAGAATTAAATGAGGCCACAACACTAGTTGCAAATCGAGGATTGTGGCGACGTTTAGTAAATTCACAGAGGCTTGCAGACTGAACGCTGAAAGGCATAACAGTCTATAATGATAATGTATGTATGTGTGTATGTATGTATGTATGTATGTATGTATGTATGTATAATAATAATAATAATAATAATAATAATAATAATAATAATAATAATTGTTACGGGGTTACCCGTGGACCAGCAGAGGTGACGGAATGTGCTGGGGTGAATGGGTCTAACTAAATTATCAAAGTTAAAACTTTAACAAAGGTTTTATATATTGTGCCCTACTGGATTCTAAAGTTCCGGCCAGGCGAAAGCCGGTCTCGAACCCAGAGTACAGTAGTGAAAGAACTCTCACAGACGTGAGCTGGTGCACATAGTCTTACCTGAACACATTCCTCTTCACTCAGCCGGATAAGAGCGCTCTTCTCAGGGATAACATGGGGATAACGGGGCAACATAAAGATAAAACACTAGGACATGTGCCTACTCAGGTAAGAATTCGCTAAATTAAAATAAAATAAAATATCTAACAGAAAACATCGCTGCATTCAAAGTATAACAAATAGGGATTTATTACATAAAATTGAATTATATACGAATATAATAGCTTTTAAAATGCTTGGGTCAAGATAATGCTGAGCCGATGACAACCAGTTCACTGCCTTCACGAAAACAGCTGTGCTGTAACAAGCATGTTACAATAGTGTAAGTCACGAACTCTAGAAAAACGGATATCTGCTGAAATACACATCAAACAGTGATTCCCATAAAATTTACTATGCCTCGAACCGTCGAACCCCGGTGCTAACAAATATCAACACAGAATGTACAATGACCTGACTCGGTCACGATCCCTAGTCCCATGACGAGTAAGGCGTAAAAGAATCATATGCAAACTATATAAAAAGGACACAACCAACATATCCACGGGTGTCAATATCAAACGGGCCAGTGTTAAAAATTAACGTAGAACAAATAGGACATAAAAAAGATCTCTTCCTGCTTTCAAAACATCAAGGTCCTCCTCTCCTTCGCACACTTGACAAGCTGCAGACGGCAAAAACCAATTCTCAAGACTGTGACGTCAGGCATAGCACCCTCACCCCTGCAACCACTTCACCAGCGACAGTCCACATAATTGATGAGCTCAGCTGACTGCCAGCAAAAACATCTCGCCTCTCAAAATACCTCACGTAACCTGGCTGCTAAAAAGTACTCTTTTAAATACACCTGGGCGATTTGCCCTCGTCTCAATATCACCAGCAATATCGCAAATCTTACTTCCGCCTCTCACGGGCTCAACCTTGGTGCTACAAAACACTAATCATTAAGCGATAGTCACATGGCCATACTAGGCATCTCCAATACATCCAATATACTCTCAACTGTGCTGGGCTCTCTCATATCAATCGCAAATCTTACTTCTGCCGCTCATGGGCTCATATCTCTCAAATATTCGGACTCGCTCGCTCTATCAGTGAAGCTGGGTGAATTACGGGTTCCATCCTGGTCTCAACTATACGTATCTACGTCTGCAGAAACAAATGCCTAAATGCGATATAATAAAAAGTGCCTGTCTGTTAGACTAACCTACTATGACCAAAGGAGTTCGATCAGACCCACAAAAATCAGACGTACGTAAAAATAATACAATCGAAATGAAATATAAACACGCTAACAAGGAATCTACAAAATATCATCTACCCTAATGTACGGGGTTCGAGCTTGAGGCCTAGCTCATTATTACCAAGAAAATTTCCTACCATAACTAATCTGTTGACTGACGGCCCCCATATTCCTATCTAAATTTAAATGACATGCTTGAAACAGAATTGGAAAGCTCTGACCTTATGTTATCGATGACATGACGAAGCGGCCCTCCCTGTGGACCACTGAATTTACCACATCATGATAGACTGCGGCGCTTGCATCTGATACTGTTGACCACTTGGAGACATTCTTTCTTGTGTGGCTCCTTCGTACAGCTCCCTATGTGGCTGGAAGATGTCCCCTTCGGCGTCGCGCTGATCAGGTGCTCCCAACGTTCCTGGATCGATGCCCGTTGTCGTGTTGGCTTCAGCTCCTGGTTGTGGCTTCCTCGCAATGATGATGTCAAACACTCGTTCTGACTTGATGCTGGGGTAACTGAAAACAAATTCATTCATTACAGACTGTCCAAACTCGATGCCTGTTTCCACTACTATCGTGTCTCACACGTCACATTGACCAAGTCTCGTTCAGAGTTTTAAACTTGGTACACAGTTTCTTCAATCCTTTTAGTCACTGTTATTTCATCCCTTCACTCGGACAACATGTCGTTTTGAATTCCTACCCTGAGCCAATATTAATTCTAGCATTTCGTCAGTAATACCTTGACCTCACAGAAATATGAAGCTACTAGTTCATTAGTTTCTTACAGGCAGCACCTCATCTCCCCATAGCATATCCTCACAGGTAAAATCTAAAATGCAGCTGAAAATTCAAGTTGATTACTTACTTCCACGCAGATACAGTAGTACTCGTAGTATGTGCAGCTCGAAGACAAAGCGTTGTTCTCAGTACCAACACGCAGTATGACGACTCGTTCAAGCGGCCTTCTGGTCCAAGAATGAGACTGATATGCCAGGCGGCCTTATTTCTATAATCCAGTTTTAGCGTCATCACGCCGCTTGATCGCGTGCAAGAGACGCGCGCCCGCGACTTGCCGTTCTCCCGCGCAACTCCCGCCAAGTACTCCATTTAATGAATGCATTTAAGATTGCAGCCCTAATGCATATCAAAATTAAGCAGAAATTATGCAGGTTGCAATTCTTGTATAAAATCCAATGCAACTCTTCCGTAACCAAAGATATTAATTTCATTCTTTCTTCCCTCCTAATATAAGTTTTGCCGGGATCTAGGAAGCGTCCCCAATCTTCATCAAGAGGCTTGGCTTGGGACATAACTCCCTTTAATGAGGTTCTGGAGATTTCTCATAATGACGCTCTAGCTCACTTCACACAAGAACGCTTCTTCTGGACTCCTTTATGAAATATACTGTAAGACAATGGCTTCGTGGGTGGCCTTGTGTAATCCCAATATCCAATACTAAAATCGATGCTTATCGGCTCATGAACAGTATGGTTCATAGCCCCCCGTGAACGACAAAATAAAATTTTGTCAAGAATTTTATTTTCCTAAATGTCGAAATCATATTCTCATTGCAATCATTTATGCGGTCAATTTTCAAAACCTCATGGCACGGGACTATCTTCAGCTACAAACATAATAGCCTCCCTATCCTTCCTAACTTGGTAATAGGCATCAAGCAGAGCTAGAAATCTCCGGTGGTTACTCTCGCAGCCTTGACATTCCGTTTCTTCTCGCTGCTCAGATAGCTGTTTATGATGGTTTCCTGAAGAAATCATATTTACTTCTTCTTCTTCTTCTTCTTCACCACTGGGTACCTCTGGTTGTTCTTCTTCGCCGTCATGTTCATCTTCTTCCGGAATGACAACCTCCTCTCCTGCAATATCTTCGGTGTCTTCCTCCCCAAGTTCTTCTTCCTCTTCTTCGCCTCCTTCTTCTTTTTCTTCCTGATTGTTTAAATGGTATTGGCCTGGTCTGAAAAAGGGCTTAAGATTTGCTGAGTTAAAGACCTTAGTCACAGTAGCGTCCAAGCTTTGTACCTTGTATGAGTTATTTTCATAACTATGAATTATTCTATACGGTCCAGTATATAGCTCAGCAAACTTGTGGAAGTATCTCTCTGTAGGGTTAGAGACAGTGGGTGTCTTAACTAAAACCAATTCGCCCACTTGTAGGGGTCTATGAAATCTCTTGTTCCTTGTTCTTCGCAGCCGTTTTTCAGCCTGTGCTTTTAAGTGTTCCGCAACGTTACTAACACATATCTCTCGGGCTAGTTGAGGATCCCTAGGGCAAGGAATTACATTTTCCCAAGGACGTTTAGGCAGCTCATTATTGTGAATCCATGCCGGAATCATACCGGTCGATTCGTGTCTAGTTGTGTTAATACACTCTGTAATAATGGGCACTACAGTGTTCCATTTATAATGTTCTCTCGGGCAGTATATCCTACAATACTTAGATATTTCCCTCATGACACGCTCACTCGGGTTAGCTTGCGGATGTCTGATACTGGATAAGACATGCTTAATTCCCAGTCGTTCTAATTCACGCTTAAATCCTGCAGCAGTGAATTGGCTCCCATGATCACTTAAAATACTCTCTGGCGTACCCATAATGGGTATTATCTTCTTGATCTGCGATAGTGCTGAGCGAGTATTCGCCTTCTGAATAGGGCATAATGTAACAAATTTACTGAACACATCCATACAGACAAGGATGTACTTTAAGCCCCTAGTAGCAGAGGGTAAGGGACCGAAGAAGTCTATTGCATATAATTTACGTGGTCCCGTAGGTATCAGTGGTCGTGGCGGTTGCTTCAGAAGGTACGGATTTGGTTTCACCCTCTGACAGATGTCACAGGTACGCAGGATTTTCTGTACCATCGTCCTCATTTTAGGCCACACGAAAGTTTCCTGCAGTATTGCTACCACTTTATCAATTCCTGAATGTCCTGTAGAGTGATGAGCTATCCACACCAAGTCAATCTGTAATCGAGGAGGTACAACAATTCTAAATTTCGTGTGATTCTCATCCACAAATTTATGTAAAATATTATTAAAGTAATGATAATTTGCCGCTTTGCGCTCCGCTTCGGCGTACTGTGGAGTCCCGGGTTGGAGTTCTTTCCGAAAGTACTGGATCAGCCGTCCGGCCTCTGGGTAATTTGCCTGTTCCTCATGAATATTCCGAAGTCTCTCCAGTATATTCTGATCCTCTTGGTCTAACATAGTTAAGTGTATTGTAAGCTCCTCCGGATTAGGATTTCTGCTCGACGCTCAGCTAGTACGTTCAATTTCCCTGGGCAATGTTCTACCGTGAGGTCGAACTGCTGGACGTAAAGTGCCCATCTACTGACCCGTGCATTAGCCATGTCCGTCTTAAGAATAAAGGTAAGTGCTTTGTGATCTGTTCTAATCACTACTGGGAACCCGTATACATACTTTTTCCAGTGTGCCAAGGCAGTCACTATGGCTAACATCTCCAACTCGGTGGTAGTGTATTTCAACTCGTGTCCTCGTAATTTTCTATTCATGAAAGCCAAATATGATATTTTATGCTCCCTCTCGGGTGTTTCCTGGTAAAGCACTGCTCCGACTCCTACTGCAGAAGCGTCCGTCTGTATTATGAACTTTCTATCGAAGCTAGGGTACCCCAATTTTACGGAATTTTCTAAAAGTACTGTAGTGTTTAGGAAAGCTTTTTCTTGCTCTTCTCCCCATTTCCATCTGTTATTGGTCTTTAACATGTCTTGAAGTGGCGCCACGGTATCCGTGTAACCTGGACAATGATTGGAGAAAAAGTTCGTTAGGCCCAAGAACTGCCTAACGTGTTTAATCTTGATTGGCCTAGGAAAATTCTGTATTGCTGCAATTTTAGCTGGGTTAGGCCGAATGCCTTGACCGTCGACAACATGTCCCAGGAACAGTACCCTGCGCTGACAGAAGTGTGATTTCTCAAAATTAACCTTGAAATTGCATCGCTCGAGGTCCTGAAAGAGTAAATTCAATTTTTTCCAGGTGTTCTTCTAGGGTTTTAGTGCAGATTAAAATATCGTCGATATACCGAATCGTAAACTCTTTTACCTCGGGACTGAGGTTCGATTCCAGTGCCCGGATCAAAGCGGCACAACTTGAGGCCAGGCCAAATGGAAGACGTAGGAAAATATACGTCTGATTATCAAATAAAAATCCGGTTAGCATGTTTGCACTTGGATCCAAGACGATATGGTGAAAGCTTGAGGTCATGTCTACCGTGCTGAAGAGTTCCATATCTCCGAACTTCTTAAGAATATCTTTAAGGTTTGGAGGTCTCTCATACTCGGGGACTAGGCGTTTGTTCAAAGATCGTGCGTCTAGGCACACGCGCACCAGTACCTTTTGCTTTGGGCACTGCACATAACGGGTTTAAAAACGGACTCGGGGACTTGGCAATTATCCCGTTCCTCTCCATGTCTTCGATTACCTCCCGGACCTGGGGTAGCATCTTCTCTGGAATCGTATATGGTCTCTGTTTGAAAGGCTCCCAGTTATTTACACATAATTTGTATTGGTAATTCGGGATCTTTCCAGGCCTCGAACCAAAGACCGTCTCATGCCTCATCAATAACTCCTGCAGCCGCCCCTTGTCTTCCGGACTAATCTTCGCTTCTTCGATTTTACTCGGCAACAGATCCAAAAAAAATTCTCTCTCTCTCGTTGTTCTTCCAATTCGGATACCATAATTTCGAACTCCGGAATAATTTTTTCGTGACCCTGTAGCCACCCTTCTGAATCAAGTTCTTCCGTCTGCATGTCCATTGTCCAAATACGTTCACCGGGTTGGTAATCCTGGTTCTTGTTTAACTCTATTCGTTCCTGGTTACCATTTAATTTTAACAGGATAGAGTTTGTACCCATGTCAATAACAGCTTCGTATTCTCTTAAGAAATCGGCTCCTAATATAAGATTGTATTCCATTTTAGGAAGCACAATACATGGATGGGACACTAGTAAGTCTCCAATCTGGATGTCAAGTAATACCTGCTCCTTACAGGACGTTACTTTGTCTGGTATAATACCCTTAATTTTGACTTTTGAAATTGGTATGAACGGGGTACGAACTCTGCTTTGAATTTCCGAAACTAAGGCTTGTGATACCACACTGACCGTGGCTCCTGTATCAGCCAGAGAGCATACGTTTAAACCGTGAATTCTCGTATAAATTACAGGTAATTCTTTAGGTCGGGGCAAGTTACTTTTAATAGGATCCTCTAGTAGATCATCTGGAGTGATAACCCAATTATGAATAGCTACAGTCATCCAACCGGCATCCTCGCGAAATATTCTATCTCCTCGCACTAAATTTCTCGTTTTTTTATCCTCCCTCTCGATCTCAGCGAAACTGGGTGCATTTGGGTTGAGACTCTTCTGCCTGGCTCCGTTGTGAAATTCTTGGTAAGCCAAGCTCGTAGCTCCAGGAGAGTTGGCAGCACTGTGAGTTCGTATTGCTTCCTGCCATGTGTCACGTGTTGATACATCCCCCGATTCTCTTACTCTTGAGTGGTAGGCGCCCTCTTGTCTCTCACCATTTCTCGGGCGCAGTGAACTCTCCCTAGGCCTGTTATATCTCGCTCGGTTCCCATTCCACCGCTGGCTGTTACTTCTGGGGTTGTAACGATCATCGTCTCGTCTCCAGTACGGCCGGTCATTCCTCCGCTGTTCAAATGAATTCCTTCGGCGTTCTTGTCCTCTCCATCGGTCCAGATCCTCCTGCCATGTGCTCCATCTTCGAGGTCGCCAGTTCGTATCTCCTCTGGGTTTAGGATTTTCTTCGTCTCGTTCCCTCAGGGTAGGCGTTTGAGTGCCGGAATTTTGACACTCCTTGTGGCTTCTTTCTCCCATCTGCTCTTCCGCCTGGACATTCACATTATGGGCAGTCTCTATGGCCCGTATACGTGGCTGATGCAGTGCAGACGTCTGGTCCCAGAGCCTAAGCATTTCTTCCGCTGCCACCGCCGTCGTAACATTTGCCGCGATTAGAGCTCTTTGTACCTCTACAGGCAACTGCCTAATAATGGTCGTGACTATTTCCATTTTTTCGGGCTGATGATTTAGCTCTTGCAAACGTAAATATTGGGAAATAAAGAACTCGCTTAGTCTTGTGGGAGTACTATTGGCATATCTACGAGCGTAGAGCTCTATTCTAAGCGCCAGCTGATGCCCCTGCTTCCAGAATTTATTCACGAATGCGCGTTTAAACTCATCATAATTTTTAAATGATTGCCCAAACGCCTTGAACCAGGCTCCAGCAATCCCTCCAAGATGCTTTTCTGCCGTGCGTAATCTGCGCTCTGGTGGTATCTGGCATTCGTCCATGTATGTCTCTAACTCTTTAAGGAATGAACGGGGCGTGACCTCTCCATTTCCCTCGAATTTCTTGGGTTTCTCCTCGGATGCCCTAATCCAATGATAACCCGGGAAAACACTGTCCTGACTGAATAGGGTAGAATTTCCTATTCTTGGCTTAGCCCTAAATGATTCTCCTAGCAGTTCCTGTCCCTCATCCTGACTTTCATTCAGGCTGTCGTCTCCATACTGGCGTTCTATCGTGCTGTGATTCCTACTCAGCTTCCGCTTCTTGACTCCGTTTTCCTCCTCAATTTTTAATTGGTCCAACTTATCACGCATATTCTCCATTTCATACTCTAACCCCTGTATTCGCTTCTCAGTTGTCCGTTGTTCCTGCTAGCGGCACTTCTTCAAACCCTGGACCTCAGTGCTGACTTCCTTCCTAGTCTGTTGTAAACCCAGTTCTAGTCCAGCAATCTTAGCCCTATTCTTTTCGGTTGCCTTCTCATATTTGTCTACTACTTCTTGAGTCCTAGCCTCTAGTTTTTCTTCTATTCTTACTAGTTCTTCTTGGGTATGGTCCATACGGACTACTACTGCCACCAGGTTTTCTCTAACTGTTCCTAGTTCGGACTGAGTCTCCTTATCTTTTTCTTCCATACGCTGTTCTATTCCCTCGACACTGTCCTCTATGTCACGAATTTGTTTCTCTACCGTTCTGTGCGACTCTCCAACCTGTTGACTCAACTTCTCGGTCGTGGTGACACAGCACATCCGTACGTTCTCTATTTTGGTATCTAATTCTGCTATGGTTTCCCTAGTCGCTTCATTTTCAGAGGCCAATTGCTCCAAACGAATGCTAGTTTGTTCCTTTAGCTCAGTGATTTGGCTCGCTACCCGTGTTTCTGTGAGTACTAATTGTTCGGTCAAGTGTTCCTTAAGTTCTTTTACCTGTTCTGAGTTCCTAATTTCCTGTTCTTTAAATTTTGCACTGACTTGGTCGTTCAAACGCTCACCAAGCGCCACAAACTGTACCTCGCTCTTGGCACACTGTTCCGTGAACAGCTCACTATTCCTAGTCACTTGTTCGTTCAAACGTTCACCGTTCTGAACCAGTAGCTCACTATTCCTATCCGTTTGTCCTTTAATAGCTCCTACCTCCTCTTTAAGTTCCTCTCTAAGCGTAGTCTGTTGTCCTTTAATAATTCCTACATCATCTCTAAGCGCCACAAGCTGTTCGCTCAGGTGCCTCAGCACCTCTCCCATGTCTACCGACATTCAACTCACTTGTCATAAGGTCCGGCGGAAAAACCGCTCCGTATGTCATCGATTAACTTTCAACTACTATCAATTTCCCTCAATTCTAATTTATCAAAATGTTCCTAACTGCTAAACTCTCGAACTTCCAAAGCCTCAGTAGGCTACTTCAATATAACATCATGTCATTCAAACATAGGGTAACCGTCAGCACAACACTATGATACAAAATATACACAACACAAACACAAAATTCTCCAACAAATGTCATAAAACAGCAAAAAACTACAACATGCAAAATCAAAGCTATACGATTGTACACCTGTGAAACACAACTCCCTGTAGGTCAAAACCCCACACGAATATCATCCATCACTCCAAGGTAACCACAAAATCAGCACAGCCTCGCTAATCACCATCAACTGCAATATCATATTCTAATGGTACGACCAAGGGGCATAGAATCACGACATACCTCTGAACTGGCAGTCATATCAACATCACAAGTCTCACCCAGATACTCCTAATACATCACTAAGCTAACAGTACAGATCAAAGACCAAACTTGGTATATCTGCACTACACATAATTGAATGCAGCTGTCATAACATATGCTTGAAACCAACCTTGCATGACCTTTATTTACCGAAATATTAGGTCCTGCTTTTATAGACACAAGTTATGACCTATAGCCCTATTTACAGAGAACATCAGCAAAATACAACTTGGTTGTGTGAGCTCGTTTACACAAATATCAAGCATCACTTGACGGCATAATAAAACAAGCTGTATGACCCTCATTACTGCAATATCGGGTCCTCAGTTAGCCACACCAAGTTCACAATGTTGACAATGGCGCTATGGTTAGCCCTCATTTACGGACATATCGAGCCCCACAGTTGCTTCGGCGCCATAAATACTATGGCGCTATGGCATAATGGACCCCTTTTTACAAAGTTATCGAGCTCCACGAGAATTGGGCGCCATAAATACTATGTGCCCTACTGGGCTCTAAAGTTCCGGCCAGGCGAAAGCCGGTCTCGAACCCAGAGTACAGTAGTGAAAGAACTCTCACAGACGTGAGCTGGTGCACATAGTCTTACCTGAACACATTCCTCTTCACTCAGCCGGATAAGAGCGCTCTTCTCAGGGATAACATGGGGATAACGGGGCAACATAAAGATAAAACACTAGGACATGTGCCTACTCAGGTAAGAATTCGCTAAATTAAAATAAAATAAAATATCTAACAGAAAACATCGCTGCATTCAAAGTATAACAAATAGGGATTTATTACATAAAATTGAATTATATACGAATATAATAGCTTTTAAAATGCTTGGGTCAAGATAATGCTGAGCCGATGACAACCAGTTCACTGCCTTCACGAAAACAGCTGTGCTGTAACAAGCATGTTACAATAGTGTAAGTCACGAACTCTAGAAAAACGGATATCTGCTGAAATACACATCAAACAGTGATTCCCATAAAATTTACTATGCCTCGAACCGTCGAACCCCGGTGCTAACAAATATCAACACAGAATGTACAATGACCTGACTCGGTCACGATCCCTAGTCCCATGACGAGTAAGGCGTAAAAGAATCATATGCAAACTATATAAAAAGGACACAACCAACATATCCACGGGTGTCAATATCAAACGGGCCAGTGTTAAAAATTAACGTAGAACAAATAGGACATAAAAAAGATCTCTTCCTGCTTTCAAAACATCAAGGTCCTCCTCTCCTTCGCACACTTGACAAGCTGCAGACGGCAAAAACCAATTCTCAAGACTGTGACGTCAGGCATAGCACCCTCACCCCTGCAACCACTTCACCAGCGACAGTCCACATAATTGATGAGCTCAGCTGACTGCCAGCAAAAACATCTCGCCTCTCAAAATACCTCACGTAACCTGGCTGCTAAAAAGTACTCTTTTAAATACACCTGGGCGATTTGCCCTCGTCTCAATATCACCAGCAATATCGCAAATCTTACTTCCGCCTCTCACGGGCTCAACCTTGGTGCTACAAAACACTAATCATTAAGCGATAGTCACATGGCCATACTAGGCATCTCCAATACATCCAATATACTCTCAACTGTGCTGGGCTCTCTCATATCAATCGCAAATCTTACTTCTGCCGCTCATGGGCTCATATCTCTCAAATATTCGGACTCGCTCGCTCTATCAGTGAAGCTGGGTGAATTACGGGTTCCATCCTGGTCTCAACTATACGTATCTACGTCTGCAGAAACAAATGCCTAAATGCGATATAATAAAAAGTGCCTGTCTGTTAGACTAACCTACTATGACCAAAGGAGTTCGATCAGACCCATAAAAATCAGACGTACGTAAAAATAATACAATCGAAATGAAATATAAACACGCTAACAAGGAATCTACAAAATATCATCTACCCTAATGTACGGGGTTCGAGCTTGAGGCCTAGCTCATTATTACCAAGAAAATTTCCTACCATTACTAATCTGTTGACTGACGGCCCCCATATTCCTATCTAAATTTAAATGACATGCTTGAAACAGAATTGGAAAGCTCTGACCTTATGTTATCGATGACATGACGAAGCGGCCCTCCCTGTGGACCACTGAATTTACCACATCATGATAGACTGCGGCGCTTGCATCTGATACTGTTGACCACTTGGAGACATTCTTTCTTGTGTGGCTCCTTCGTACAGCTCCCTATGTGGCTGGAAGATGTCCCCTTCGGCGTCGCGCTGATCAGGTGCTCCCAACGTTCCTGGATCGATGCCCGTTGTCGTGTTGGCTTCAGCTCCTGGTTGTGGCTTCCTCGCAATGATGATGTCAAACACTCGTTCTGACTTGATGCTGGGGTAACTGAAAACAAATTCATTCATTACAGACTGTCCAAACTCGATGCCCGTTTCCACTACTATCGTGTCTCACACGTCACATTGACCAAGTCTCGTTCAGAGTTTTAAACCTGGTACACAGTTTCTTCACTCCTTTTAGTCACTGTTATTTCATCCCTTCACTCGGACAACATGTCGTTTTGAATTCCTACCCTGAGCCAATATTAATTCTAGCATTTCGTCAGTAATACCTTGACCTCACAGAAATATGAAGCTACTAGTTCATTAGTTTCTTACAGGCAGCACCTCATCTCCCCATAGCATATCCTCACAGGTAAAATCTAAAATGCAGCTGAAAATTCAAGTTGATTACTTACTTCCACGCAGATACAGTAGTACTCGTAGTATGTGCAGCTCGAAGACAAAGCGTTGTTCTCAGTACCAACACGCAGTATGACGACTCGTTCAAGCGGCCTTCTGGTCCAAGAATGAGACTGATATGCCAGGCGGCCTTATTTCTATAATCCAGTTTTAGCGTCATCACGCCGCTTGATCGCGTGCAAGAGACGCGCGCCCGCGACTTGCCGTTCTCCCGCGCAACTCCCGCCAAGTACTCCATTTAATGAATGCATTTAAGATTGCAGCCCTAATGCATATCAAAATTAAGCAGAAATTATGCAGGTTGCAATTCTTGTATAAAATCCAATGCAACTCTTCCGTAACCAAAGATATTAATTTCATTCTTTCTTCCCTCCTAATATAAGTTTTGCCGGGATCTAGGAAGCGTCCCCAATCTTCATCAAGAGGCTTGGCTTGGGACATAACTCCCTTTAATGAGGTTCTGGAGATTTCTCATAATGACGCTCTAGCTCACTTCACACAAGAACGCTTCTTCTGGACTCCTTTATGAAATATACTGTAAGACAATGGCTTCGTGGGTGGCCTTGTGTAATCCCAATATCCAATACTAAAATCGATGCTTATTGGCTCATGAACATTATGGTTCAATATATATTTAGAATGTCAAAAAATCAACAAATAACAGTTACAATTAGCAAATTTGGAACAAGTCAAGGAAAATACAATGCAGAGAATTCAATAAGTCCTGGGCTTGAAGCCCATCGCTTTACATTTCCTGAGCTTTCAGCTCAACGTTACAAAGAATACAATTTTAATGCAAGGGTAGAACTCCCCTAATACATGGAGCACTAGCTCAGTCAATTTCAATATCAAGCCTCCCAGAGACATTCCTTAATCTTACCAAAACTTTGGAAAAGAGCTAACATGCTCTCAGTTTTCCAAGCCTATTCAAGGCAGCACTAAATTACAAATCCCGGCCTCTGAAGGCACAACTTACAATAGGAAAAATTATAATACAGGTATTAACTACTAAACCTACGGTACCTTCATGTAAACGGGAAAACGGTTAACTAAATGGCCCGAGCACAAAATGAATGGAAGCGAAAGCTTGCACTCCTTGAAATGAATTCTTAAACCCTAAAGGGCACTAGGCCGATGACACAGGGGCCATTCCCAAACTATGGAGGTGACTCGTATAAGAATAAATTAAGACATCACTGAAAGGAAGAAAACCAGTTACAAAACGTAGTCACCTCAAACCAATATGAAGGAGAGCTCGGGAGGGTACATCACTCTCTATCCCCGATGTACAGTTAAATATTTTATGAAGTTTTTACATGAGCCGAAAGGAGATTTACATTTTAGAGAAGTTGGTTACATAGTTAAAGTTTCGAACATTTCTCTCGGGTTAAACTGCAGAGCTAGCAAGAGATAAAGATGTTAAGTGGCCATACCTTGACGGTGTACTGCTGCCTGGTGAAAGAGGCGCCTCCCGCCTCCTGCTTGACACACACACTTAGCTAGACGACGATGAAATGGCCAAGAGACGAGAAAATCCGCAGTTTATAAACCTTCGGGGAAAGTTCGAGACCTTTCACGAATAAACCAGCCACACCCTCTCAATTTTATTGGATAACATCAGAAGTGACACTCAGAAACGAGGAAGAGGCCTGTGATAGGCAGAAAATTAATTACATAAATTCATGATTGGCTAAATTCAAAACTTGCGGAAAGAAAAGATCAATATTGCCAACCCAAAAATGAATGAACATAATTTAGTAAAATAAGCTAACTTATGAATACAAAACTTCTTCAAATCAAAGTTCTTCCACTTCGCACCAGGGTGCATGATAGCTTTTTAGCAGTGACCTCTGTTGAAGAAGGTCCAAACTTCTTGATGACTGGTAAACAAAACACGTAGAATTTCATAAAGTACATGAAACTTCACATTAAGAAAAGTACGTCCCATTACTGCAGTGACATCTTATGAGTAAAGGTTGAAGTAGGTCTAGTTTCAAGTTCACGATTTCTCCTGTAGAGGAGTTCTTTTAGGCGCAAGATTTAAATGTGCGGCTTAGAGGTGTACCTCCCGGTACAATAATAATAATAATAATAATAATAATAATAATAATAATAATAATAATAATAATAATAATAATAATAATAATAATAATAATAATAATAATAATAATAATAATAGTAATACTGCTTGTTACCATTTCTTGATGGATGCTGTACTTTTGAATCCGTCTCTTGGCACAGGCCAGAGCAAAGTATAGTTTCCACTGAAGTCCCAGTCTCATCCATGGCTGTTACAATACAGTACGGAAGCTGCTGGGGTATGGGTGGTACTGAGTAATGACTGAGTGTCTGAGTGTTAAGAAAGATGTTGCTCATAGGGTCAGTCGTGCTGCTGTGGCACATTCTGGTCCAGTGAGGAAAGCAATGGCAAATTACCTCAATCCTCATCTTGCCTAGTATGCCTCATTTGGGTTCTGCCATTGGTTTTGCGGTTTGCCTATAACTGCATAGCCTTTGATGGTGCTATTTGAGGATCCAACCAGCCTCTGGGCTGATGGCCTAAGAGACAGACAAAAACAACGGTACACATACAGACTAGTCTTATTGTGATATTATATCATCAGTCATCAGGATCATAACATGTATTTTCACCAGGCGCTGTGGGCCATTGCAAAATTTCATCACATGAGTCTGTTTAGTTTTGGAAATGTAGCAGTATACCTTCTGAATATCGCCCAGCTTGACTTTTTCATTGGTATTTTACCAGATGGGTATGCTAACTTTTCTGGAAGAGTCACTGCTGACGTTTTGTGAAGTGCAAAGGTGTAACTGGAGTTGTTGATTGCTCCTGATGCTTTTACAGTACCTTAGAAATCACTGCAGTACTCAAAACATGTATGTTGGGTAAGCAGAAATGGTTTTTTTCTTTTGCCGGTCTCAAGTCAGTTCACTGATGTTTTATAGAAAAATGGACAAATGTTTCTAAAATCAAGACATGCCATTCTCAACCATTGTTAAAGTTTCTTGATATTCTCGGGCGCATTGCCGACAAGAGCGCAGACCTCATTCACTGCAAATGCGATCCTTTCTTCGTTTCGACCGCTTTATGAAAATGAGCTTCCTGTCACTGGGTGAGAACAAGTGGCCTCGAAGGGAGAAAAACTGCCTGATTGTCTTGAATCTCCCAGTGTCTGTGAGGGCTAAGGAAACGAGAAATTATTCCCATTTTGCCCAGGAGAGTCGTCTGGAAAGAGGTGGAGTTTCAGGTCGTCAGATGGCACATTGTTATTAATGTAGTGAAGCGAGAAGGACGCAACCACATTCGGTTCTTGTCCTTCGTGATATACGTAAAAGTAGGCTAAACCACCTCTCATATTATACACACAAAACACGTTCACAGTCAGGTGTCTTAAATAAAAGAATCCTGGGCCAGAATGTTGGACAGTATAAGATTTTGTATGCAATCACAAGCAAGACTGAAGTCTCTCAGAGTGTTTATTTAGATTGTCCTTCACTCTCTTGCAAAACCTTTGTAAATTATTTCGATATCCTCACATGTACCAATAACCCTGTAGCAATAACTCTTTTGGTACTGTCATGAACTTGCGTTTTTCAGCTTAATTTGCTTCTCGTAACATTCACAAGAAATGTCCACCTTAGACCTACCAAACTGAAAGTTGAAGTTTTAATTGCAATACCGTAAATATAATTCATATTTAATCCATGAAGCAGGATAGCTTTATTTAAGAAACTTTAAATTTTAGCAATTGAAAGCTCATCTGTACGATACCTTGGCCTGTTTCACATGGGAAGTGCTTATACAGGTTTGTGTATGTACTCGGACAAGTCCATCCCCTTCAGTATTCAAAGCAGACGGATGATGAGCTTGCTTATCTTTAGGGGATTTGTTTTCCACCAACAGTTTTCACACATGTCATATTCTATTATCAGGAGATATTAAACATCCGAATCAATATTCACCAGCTATCTTATGGAAATACCCTGACACCGTGCGACTAACTTGTCAAACTCATTTTATAATCAGTGGCTGCCGACTATGGAACACACTGCTTCAGGAATCGTCTCGTTATCTCGAGAAATATCTGCAGAACTAATTAGTAATGCTATTTGGAAATTAAATATTTTATTCTTCCTTTTACTTTGGTATCTACCTTGTAGATGACATATTTTCTTATCATTATTAATCAGTATGTAAATATGATGTCCGCTTTGTGGTGTAGTGGTGAGTGTGATTAGCTGCCACCCCGGGAGGCCCGGGTTCGATTCCAAGCTCTGCCATGAAATGTGAAAAGTGGTACGAGGGCTGGAAAGGGGTCCACTCAGCCTCGGGAGGTCAACTGAGTAGAGTTGGGTTCGATTCCCACCTCAGCCATCCTCGAAGTGTTTTTCAGTGGTTTCCTACTTATCCTCCAGTCAAATGCCGGGATGGTACCTAATTTAAGGCCACGACCGCTTTCTTCCCACTCCTGGCCCTTTCCTGTCCCATCGTTGCCATAAGACCTATCTGTGTCGGTGCGACGTAAAGCAACTTGTAGAATAGCTTCCTTCCCTCTTCCTTGTCTGTCCCTTCCAATCTTTCCATCCCCCAACAAGGCCCTTGTTCAGCATAGGAGGTGAGGCTGCCTGGGCGAGGTACTGGTCATCCTCCACAGTTGTATCCCCCGACCCAAGGTCTCACGCTCCAGCACACTGCCCTTGAGGCGGTAGACTTGGGATCCCTCGCTGAGTCCGAGGGAGAAACCAACCCTGTAGGGTAAATGGATTAAGAAAGAAAGAAAGAAAGAAAGAAAGAAAGAAAGAAAGAAAGAAGGACTAAAGTTCTTCAGTTTTACTTCACTTCTAAATCAATGTGTATTCTTCTAGAGGCCCAAATACTCTATAATGATAACTTTAAAAAAATAAAAGCTTACCATACTATTCTTCAAGTCTCAAGACCATTTCTAAAGCTGTGTTTCTCTTTGATAGGGACTTATATTTCGATAGTTCACAATCAAGTGTTGCAGCTCCTTGGCGATTAGTGGAATATTAATCACTTGAAATATACAGCTTGATTCTGCCGCCCCTTCCAATGTACATTTATGCAAACCAGAATATTCACTCCGTCCTGAAAACATCTGCTCTACCGGTATGCTCAGACAACACAACCGGATATCATGGTATTTATCGCCTCACCATGACAGGACGCCCTAATGTTATGCTCGTATTAAACACTGGAAGATATACGTGTGCCTTTTAGATCATATGAACCTGACACGCCGGCGAAACACTAAATTGATATTGTGACCGCAGTAAACTTAATACTTCCTATAAGGTGCCCGGTGTGCGGTACGGAACTGTAGTGTGGGTGGGTAAGGCGTGGTGGAGCGAGCTTGCATGTCAGGTGGGAGGCTCGAGTCCGGGGCGAACGCAACGATTTTTTGAAATATTTATTTAATACCTACCACATGAAATGTAAGTTCAATACCCGCTTTCATGGAAATTGTGTGTGAATGAATGTGTTTGAGGCCCTAAGAAGGGCCGATTAGTTAGCATGCCGGACACATACAGACCGGAAATAATAGGAACACAACTGCCCTGATAAAGTTTTATCGCAGCAAATGCTCGATGTTATGACCGTTTTGGTTTATGCAAATTCCGGCGCAGTGTCCAGTAGATCGTCATCGCGCTGAATCAACATCTTCTTCTTCTTCTTAATCTGTTTACCCTCCAGTGTTGGTTTTTTCCTCGGACTCAGCGAGGGATCCCACCTCTACCGCCTCAAGGGCAGTGTCCTTTAGCTTCAGACTCTGGATCAGGTGATACAACTGGGGATGATGACCAGTACCTCGCCCAGGCGGCCTCACCTGCTATGCTGAACAGGGGCCTTGTGGGGGATGGGAAGATCAATCAATCACTACTGATCTGAATTTAGGGCAGTCGCCCAGGTGGCAGATTCCCTATCTGTTGTTTTCCTAGCCTTTTCTTAAATGATCGCAAAGAAATTGGAAAATTATTGAACATTCCCCTTGGTAAGTTATTCCAATCCCTAACTCCCCTTCCTATAAACAAATATTTACCCCAATTTGTCCTCTTGAATTCCAACCTTATCTTCATATTGTGATCCTTCCTACTTTTAAAGACACCACTCAAACGTATTCGTCTACTGATGTCCTCCCACGCCACCTCTCCTCTGACAGCTCGGAACATACCATTTAATCAAGCAGCTCGTCTCCTTTCTCCCAAATCTTCCCAGCCCAAACTTTGCAACATTTTTGTGTAGTTTTGTCGGAAATCACCCAGAACAAACCGAACTGCTTTTCTTTGGATTTTTTCCAGTTCTTGAATCAAGTAATCCTGGTGAGGGTCCCGTAAATTGGAACCATACCCTAGTTGGGGTCTTACCAGAGACTTATATGCCCTCTCCTTTACATCCTTACTACAACCCCTAAACACCCTCATAACCATGTGCAGAGATCTGTACCCTTTATTTACAATCCCATTCATGTGATTACCCCAATGAAGATCTTTCCTCATATTAACACCTAGATACTTACAATGATCCCCAAAAGGAAGTTTCACCCCATCAACGCAGTAATTAAAACTGAAAGGACTTTTCTTATTTGTGAAACTCACAACCTGACTTTTAACCCCGTTTATCATCATACCATTGTCCACCGTCCAACTCACAACACTAACGAGGTCACCCTGGAGCCGCTCACAATCTTGTAACTTATTTATTACTCTGTACAGAATAACATAATCTGCAAACAGCCTGATTCCACTTCTTTACACATATCATTGATATATATAAGAAAACATAAAGGTAAGATTGGAAGGGATATACAAGGAAGTGGGAAGGAAGCGGCCGTGGCCTTAAGTTAGGTACCATCTCGGCATTTGCCTGGAGGAGAAGTGGGAAACCACGGAAAACCACTTCCAGGATGGCTGAGGTGGGAATCGAACCCACCTCTACTCAGTTGACCTATGCTGAACAGGGACCTTGGTGGGGATAGGGAGATTGTAAGGGATAGACAAGGAAGGGGGAAGGAAGCGGTCGTGGCCTTAAGCTAGGTACCATCCCGGCATTTGCCTGGAGAAGTGGGAAACACGGAAAATCACTACCAGGATGGCTGAGGTGTGAATTGAACCCACCTCTACTCAGTTGACCTCCGAGGCTGAGTGGACCTCGTTCCATCCTTCGTACCACTTTTTAAATCTCGTGGCAGAGCAGGGAATCGAGCCTGGGTTTCGGGGGATGGCACCTAATCACACTAACCTGTTTACCCTCCAGGATCGGTCTTTCCCTCGGACTCAGCGAGGGATCCCACCTCTACCGCCTCAAGGGCAGTGTCCTGGAGCTTCGGACTCTGGGTTGGGGGATACAACTGGGGAGGAGGAGCAGTACCTCGCCCAGGCGGCCGCACCTGCTATGCTGAACAGGGGTCTTGCGGGGAATGGGAAGATTGGAAGGGATAGGCAAGGAAGTGGCCGTGCCCTTATGTTAGGTACCATCCCGGCATTTGCCTGGAGGAGAAGTGGGAAACCACGGCAAACCACTTCCAGGACGGCTGAGGTGGGAATCGAACCCACCTCTACTCATTTGACCTCCCGAGGCTGAGTGGACCCCGTTCCAGCCCTCGTACCACTTTTCAAATTTCGTGGCAGAGCCGGGAATCGAACCCGGGCCTCCAGGGGGGGGGGCAGCTAATTACACTAACCACTACACCGCAGAGGCGGGATTCAGCAACTATATCAACTCTAAATATAAAGACTGTCAATCTCTGGATATAAGAGAAATCGCCACAATTTTCTCCCGTTCGTAGCATATATTGGTTAGTGTTAATAGTGACTGTCAATCTCTGGATATAAGAGAAATCGCCACAATTTTCTCCCGTTCGTAGGATATATTGGTTAGTGTTAATAGTGCAGTTGAAGAGCGCTAGTTCAATATTGCTTCATTTGTTTGCACTGCCGTCTTACAATCCCCAGTTACTGGAAGGAAGGAATCAGAATCATGAACATGAGCGAGTCTTTTTACCTCCTTGTTCAATACAGATGTGATATCCTGACTTACGGTGAAGTACTGACAGATCTGTTTCATTACACGTTCTATTTTATTCCAAAGTACCTTTAGCATTGAAGAGGATATAAAACATTGAGATAAGACGTGGCTCAGAAAAATATTGTGTGGGACAAGTCCCCCAGCACATACAGTATGCATCAAATACGATACTATACGAAACAAAAGTAATCGACCTTAGGTTTGGAGGGCAGATAATTTTTACAAACCTATTTAAAAAGAGATATAATATTTTCTGTTATTCAAGTGCGACGATGTTAAAATTTCCCGCGTTTTTCGGACATTCCAGAAAAATCCCTTTTACCCACTATTAACCCCACGCCCCCTTCTAATGAAGCCCATGCTCTATAACCTTGCTTCTCAGTTTGAACTTTTTCATGAATAGATGTTTCAAGGTTTAACGTCTTGAAACAACGGTCAACAGTTTAGACCTATTACAAGATTTAAAAGGCTTCTAAAATGTGATCTGATGCGCTAATTGATGCTAATAATTCACTGTTTTATAACACATCGTATATCCCACATCATATAGTTAAAGTACATCTCCATTTAAGACACTTATACTACTTCTAATTAATGTTACTTGCTTTTCTTTTTTTTTTTTGCTAGGGGCTTTACGTCGCACCGACACAGATAGGTCTTATGGCGACGAAGGGATAGGAAAGGCCTAGGAGTTGGAAGGAAGCGGCCGTGGCCTTAATTAAGGTACAGCCCCAGCATTTGCCTGGTGTGAAAATGGGAAACCACGGAAAACCACCTTCAGGGCTGCCGATAGTGGGATTCGAACCTACTATCTCCCGGATGCAAGCTCACAGCCGCGCGCCTCTACGCTCACGTCCAACTCGCCCGGTGTTATTTGCTTTACATCCCACTAACTACTTTTACAGTTTTCGGAATTTACGTGCCAGTAAATCTACCGACACGAGGCTGAAGTATTTGAGCACCTTCAAATACCACCGAACTGAGCCAGTTAGGGTCAAAAGGCCAGCGCCTCTACCGCCTGAGCCACTCAGCCCGGCTCTACTACTTCTGACTATGGATATTTTTTCTTCGTAACTTTTGAGTAGCGTGACTCGCAACTTCATTAATGATCACGCTTATTTAAAGTCTTGAATTTAATGAACGAAAGAGAGGTAATTCTCTACTCTGATTGCATGTAGTTCTACGATAATGATCTTTTAACAGACTGGTGTTTGGCTGTCCTTGGTCACTATGAAGATGTCTCGCCTGTCACGTGATATGGACACTCTTATTGGCTACTGATGGTGGTAATGTGCTCTTCCGGTTGTTGGCAGCGTTCAAGTGTCATCTTCTCTGATTGGGACCGCCGCTAGCAGTCGAGACACTGCAGTGAGACAGCACGCCTAGTGAGCACATCCATTTATAAGATCCTTTGGAAGAATCTGAATTATCTCTCCTGAAAGAAAGCTTAAGCTTCTTCTTCTTCTTATTATTATTATTATTATCTTTATTATTATCTATATAAATAAAGTTGTAGGGGGTCCGCTGTCTGTAATTTCTTTTGTTTTGCCAATTTTTCAGATATTTATCCGTTTTAGGTCAATTCAAGACCGAATCGGTGGTTTTTACTTTTCGTGTCTGTTTGTCTGTTTGTCTGTTCCACCATCACGTCGAAACGACTGGACAGATCTCAACCAAACTTCGTATCTAGAGTATACTCATCCCGGGGAAGGTTTTGATATGCAAATCATTTTAAAATCTTTGAACAGACGGAGAGTTTATACGAAAACCAGAACGGTTTTCCTCCATTTTCTCTTATACTATTGATTTTCTGTAAACTCCGTGGAGCGTACGTGAAACGTCTCTTCATTATAAACAACTTTCGTTATGTTCATAATTTACCTTACTCTTCACATGACGGAGAAATTTACTATTTTCTGCGGGTATCATGGTCTGCATTGAGTGACCGACAGACCGACAACGAACCTACAGGTTACCATGGCAACGTCTCTGACTGCTTGCCAGCAGGGAAGTAACGTATTGCCATTTTCCTCATCATGCTTTTAAATTCGTGGTTGTTCCTTGGGTATAAGGCAAGAGAGGCGTCAATCGGCCTATCTGCGGGATATTGGCGGAATATCGTTGGAGGTTATAACCGCCCTCGAACAGATTAAGTAGTAACACCACTAGTCATCTTCTTATCTGTTTACCTAAGAATCACTGCGCCTAAATTTCTCCTCTGTTACCGCTTTATTATATCTATAACTCACACCAGCATAATTTATTGAAGGGCATTTGATTTTCCAATACATTCACTTGGCATTTACATATTTGTCGTTATCCGGCTGTCCTCAGTTATAATCAATCCATTTTCTATTAATTTCAAGTTTCTTAACTGTATTATTTTCTTCCTTAATTACTCCGTATGTACGCGAATGCTAGAATCTACTGGATATATTTCCACCAAATTTCAAATTTAGAATCCACCTGTCCTTGGGTAGGTTTTAGGGCAGATATTGTTTCTAAATCCCTGAACTGACTGGGGGTTTATACTGAACCGAAACTGTGATTTTGCACTCCCACAAAATGTACACAACCAAACTTAATGGAAATCTTCTTATCTTATCTTAATCTTTTTACCCTCCAGGGTTGGCTTTTCCCTCGGACTCAGCGAGGGATCCCACCTCTACCGCCTCAAGGGCAGTGTCCTGGAGCTTCAGACTTTGGGTCGGGGAATACAACTGAGGAGAATAGCCAGTACCTCGCCCAGGCAGCCTCACCTGCTATGCTGAACAGGGGCCTTGTGGAGGGATGGGAAGATTGGAAGGGATAGATAAGGAAGAGGGAAGGAAGCGGCCGTGGCCTTAAGTGAGGTACCATCCCGGCATTTGCCTGGAGGAGAATTGGGAAACCACACGGAAAACCACTTCCAGGATGGCTGAGGTGGGAATCGAACCCACCTCTATTCAGTTGACCTCCCGAGGCTGAGTGGACCCCGTTCCGGCCCTCGGACCACTTTTCAAATTTCGTGGCAGAGCCGGGAATCGAATCCGGACCTCCGGGGGTGGCAGCTAATTTAATGGAAATCTAACCTGCCTTTAATTTCTAAACCTTTTTTTCTCATGTGCATCATTTCGATACGAGGATTAATAAGGGAGATATCATTAACGGACCGTTTTTCGGTACAAGTCCCATCCTACTTAACTCAAGAGCGGGTGCGTGTAAAGCGTATTTCTTACAACTTGAAAACTACTGAAGATATTCGAACCACCTGTCCAAACGTAGGTTTTAAAGGTCAATAACATTTCATATTCCCGGAATGGACTGGTGGTTTATAGGGAACCGAAACGGTCATTTTACTCTTCCACAATATATATATACAGTACAAAACAAACCTGACTGGATATCGACCAAACGTGATGGAATTCCATCTCTAAAACTTTTTCTTCATGTGCATTTTTTCGTCAGGAGGATTAATAAGGGAGATATCATGAATGGTCAGTTTTGCAGGTTAAGTCCAGGGGACATAGCCCAAAAGGTGTTGTAGGTGGAGCAGATTCCTTATCTATCTATATACACTGACTGACAGAGCAAATGCAACACCAAGAAGGATTGGTTCGAAAGGGATGAAAGTTAGGGAAAAAACAGAGACGGCACGGACGAATAATTGATGTTTATTTCAAACCGATATGCAGGTTACACAATGCGCACGGCATCGACTCAGTAGGATGTAGGACCACCGCGAGCGGCGATGCACGCAGAAACACGTCGAGGTACAGAGTCAATAAGAGTGCGGATGGTGTCCTGAGGGATGGTTCTCCATTCTCTGTCAACCATTTGCCACAGTTGGTCGTCCGTACGAGGCTGGGGCAGAGTTTGCAAACGGCGTCCAATGAGATCCCACACGTGTTCGATTGGTGAGAGATCCGGAGAGTACGCTGGCCACGGAAGCATCTGTACACCTCGTAGAGCCTGTTGGGAGATGCGAGCAGTGTGTGGGCGGGCATTATCCTGCTGAAACAGAGCATTGGGCAGCCCATGAAGGTACGGGAGTGCCACCGGCCGCAGCACATGCTGCACGTAGCGGTGGGCATTTAACGTGCCTTGAATACGCACTAGAGGTGACGTGGAATCATACGCAATAGCGCCCCAAACCATGATGCCGCGTTGTCTAGCGGTAGGGCGCTCCACAGTTACTGCCGGATTTGACCTTTCTCCACGCCGACGCCACACTCGTCTGCGGTGACTATCACTGACAGAACAGAAGCGTGACTCATCGGAGAACACGACGTTCCGCCATTCCCTCATCCAAGTCGCTCTAGCCCGGCACCATGCCAGGCGTTCACGTCTATGCTGTGGAGTCAATGGTAGTCTTCTGAGCGGGCGCCGGGAGTGCAGGCCTCCTTCAACCAATCGACGGGAAATTGTTCTGGTCGATATTGGAACAGCCAGGGTGTCTTGCACATGCTGAAGAATGGCGGTTGACGTGGCGTGCGGGGCTGCCACCGCTTGGCGGCGGATGCGCCGATCCTCGCGTGTTGACGTCACTCGGGCTGCGCCTGGACCCCTCGCACGTGCCACATGTCCCTGCGCCAACCATCTTCGCCACAGGCGCTGCACCGTGGACACATCCCTATGGGTATCGGCTGCGATTTGACGAAGCGACCAACCTGCCCTTCTCAGCCCGATCACCATACCCCTCGTAAAGTCGTCTGTCTGCTGGAAATGCCTCCGTTGACGGCGGCCTGGCATTCTTAGCTATACACGTGTCCTGTGGTACATGACAACACGTTCTACAATGACTCTCGGCTGAGAAATCACGGTACGAAGTGGGCCATTCGCCAACGCCGTGTCCCATTTATCGTTCGCTACGTGCGCAGCACAGCGGCGCATTTCACATCATGAGCATACCTCAGTGACGTCAGTCTACCCTGCAATTGTCATAAAGTTCTGACCACTCCTTCTTGGTGTTGCATTTGCTCTGTCAGTCAGTGTAAATAAAATCGTAACGACTGTGTGCCTTTACATTGACTATTTTGACGTAATTTTCGCACAGCTACCCATTTAAGGGGTAATAACGCCCATCTGCATATTTTTTTGGTTTAGTTTTCTGAACGTCCTAATTTTTACCCTCCTCGTCCAAAATCCAGATTGCGGCATAATCTGCCAGACGAAAAAGAAAATTGAAATTTGACAAAATTATACGTTTTAGCCTGTAACGGACGGAAAACTTCCAAGATCTTTAAATTTTTCAGTCTTTATCTCCGAAGAATATCGAAATATGGAGGCAATTTTAATGATGCTGCAGACCTTCGGGAAGTCCTATCACAAAACGGATTGAACAATCTCCGTTCAATTTGGAATGATCTACAACCTTGGTCTTATTACTTTTTCTCGTATCTGTATCCCTTTTAAGTTTTATTTTTCTCTATTAATCGATGTTAAGTAAATTTGGATTTTTCACGTGCATAATTCATACTTTCAATCACTTATAGGAAATATAGAATCATCAAACTCTTCACGAAAATTGGCCCAACCAGTAGCCATATGTAGCTGTCACATAATTATCCGAAAAGTAATGCAATGTGAGATAATCTTACAAAAACTTTACCCTGTTCAACGTTTCTAACTCAATCTGACCCAAGAATAGATGAGATATCATAGGACCAGCCATTTAGGCCACTAAATCCGGCGTCTTATGGTATAATCCTTTGTCGATATGACGTACGTTTAGCAGCAGTTAATCTGTAAATGAAGGTCTGCAATACTGTAAACACGCATATACTTTCGTATGTCGATCTATATATGTTCACTGATGTCGATTTGTAGCGATCGAGAAAGGGTATGTCTGCTATTGTAATCAGTACTCCCCACACCGACTTTGACTGGCAGTAGGAATGGGGTCCTTCTCCAACTCCTGTGTAACTGGCATTAGTAAGGAAGGCCTACCATTGTAATGAATAATTCACTTCTCGATTTGACTTGCAGAAGGTAAGGGAGCATGCAGTTTTGTTTAAAACTCCCCTACCCGATTGTGTTTGGCTGTAGGCTAGGGTGCCCGCCATTATAAACAAATGTACCCATCTAAAATGTGACTGGCATTAGGCGTAGTGGCTTACTATTTTGATGAAAACTCACAAACTTGGTGTGACTGGCAATAAGCTGGCTGGCAGTAGGAAAAGGGGCCTGACATTATAATGATAACTGCCCAACTCAGTTTCGACTGTTAGTAGGGTAGTTGTTTGCCATTATAATAGAAACTCCTCAACTGTTATCTGTCTGGAAGTAGGAAAGGGGGCTGCCATTGTAACGAAAACTCCCCAAATCGATTGTGACCGCGCAGTAGGCGATAGGGCCTGCAATTATAATGTAAACTTCCCAACTCGATTGTGAATAGCAGTAGGCAAGTGATCCTGCCGCTACCATCACAAATACGTAACAAACACTTTATATTGGAAAAAACGTATGGGTACCTCCCCATTGTGTTTCTCGGATAACGCTAAGAGACATGCAATTTTAAAACAAATTTATTGCATGTACAGTATTTACTTCAATATTCGAATACAATGTAGAATACCGTAGCGAAGCACGAGTAAATTTGGTAGTTATTATTATTATTATTATTATTATTATTATTATTATTATTATTATTATTATTATTATTATTATTAGAGGAAGAGGTGGGAATATGGAACCCCATTTTGTTTTTAAGCCATATATATTAGACGATAAACTCGATTCATGCAAATGTATGTAATTTTGTATCCATAATCCATTGGCGTCCAATCCCTTAATTAATTCTTTGGTATACCAAACAAGAAATTTTATATTAAAGTTTTTGTGAACACACAGCAAACTCGTCTTCAGACTTAAGGTGTGGGTAATATGGACCCCAAAGGTATCATCTGGAAAACTTCAAATTAAACACACATAAATATTTGTAAATGGCATTTATTCAAATAATATTGTTAGAATTGTGAGTTTTGATGACAAGTACAGTAGAAATTATAAACTGACGACTGCCAAAAATGATTTACAGTAAGTTCAAGACCGTTGTCCTTTTATCGGCAATAGTCACACACATACGCCCTTCCTTCAGCTCCAGCACAATCATTGTGAGCCCACATCTCACAAATCATACATTGGACCCACAATTCCACTTTCCTGTCATCAGAATATCTACTATCGCAGAACAAACAACATGCATCTTCTTTATCAGGTTGAGGCTCGCCGATGGGCAGTTCCAAAGAACAATCAGAGTGATCTGAAGGAAAGTTTACAGATTCATCGCTTGAATCCTCACTTGCGGATTTATCCTGTCGAGTCTGTTCTGCTCTTCCTCCTCGTCCAGATCCTTTACCTCCAGGTCCCTGTCCTTTACCTCGACGTCCACGTCCTCGGGTTGTAACTGTATTTTATTTTTCACTTATTTTCTTAACTGAGGTTTCTAAATGAGCTTTGTATGGTGATCCAGTTACAAGGGTTGCGGGGCATGCTTTTCTACCCCTTGTCGATTTCTTCTTTCTTGAAATGGGCACAGGGCGGATATCTCTAGGTGAAACTGTGAGAAACTGGGATCGGTATTTTGTAGCAAGAGAGGATACTGGTGTTTCGTTGGGTAAGGAGTGGTGTGAATATCCAGGAAGAGCAGGATCCGAATTCACGAGTTTCATAGATGGATCAGCTGTGGTGGTTTCTTGGTCTAGTGGAGGAGGTTCTTGTCTTTCGGCTTCTTGCTCGGCGGCGAGAAAGTCAGCGTCAGTGAAAATCGTTCGATTGAAGGGCCAGATTCCTGTTACCTTAAAGCCATTGAAGCGATGTTCTTAGCATCTAAAAAAGTGTAAAGAACACCATTCGGATGGAGTTATAAAAATGTACTGTAGTATGCCCGTAATATGGAACCCGGTTCCATATTACCAGCATTGAAGGGTTCCATATTATCGACATCGGCATGCTGAAATGAACACTGTATATGACCTCAACAAATCCAACTATAGGCCTAACATTTGGAACTACATAATGAGGTTAATTAAAGCCTGTGTAACAAGCCTTCACATTAACAAGATAGTTGAAAAACGCAAAGACAAAGAAATAAACAAAACTTTACATACCTTTTAAAGTTTTATGAGGAGCCGAAAAATGCTCACTAGAGATCTATTACTCAACTGGCGCTGCCAGCAGTTCCACTAACCATTGGGCACGTAAACAACTAGTTCCGGCTGTCACCGCTAGGGAGCACTTTATTGTTCTCCAGATAATTAGGGGTTCCATATTACCAGCAGGGTTCCATATTCCCACGTCTTCCTCTATTATTACTATTATTATTTATAACATAACGATTTGATCTACGTCATACTGACACAGGCAGGTCTAATGGTGACCATGGTGAAGGGAAGAATTAGGACTGGGAAGGAAGGGAGGGTGCCTGGTTCGACTCCTGGACGTGTCGGGGATTTTAACAGCGTCTGATTAATTCTTCTGTCTCGGGGACTGGGTGTTTATGTTTCTACGAACACTGTCCTCTTCATACAATACACTACCAACCACCACAAAAAATACGCATTAGAGATTACATCCCTCCATATAGCGTTGGCGTCTGGAAGGGCATCTGGGCGTAACACATGGCCAAACCCACATGCGACACAGTTCGTATCCGTTACCCCACAGGTGTGGGAAAACCGGCAGTGGAAGAAGAAGAAGAAGAATACAGCCCTAGCATTTGCCCGGTTTAGAAATGGGAAACCATGGACACCATCTTCAGGGCTGCGGTCTGTGGGGTTCGAACTCACTATCTCCCGAATGCAAACTGACAGCTAAGTATTATTATTATTATTATTATTATTATTATTATTATTATTATTATTATTATTATTATTATTATTATTATCATCATCATCTGTTTACCCACCAGGTTCGGCTTTTCCCTCGGACTCAGCGAGGGATCCCACCTCTACCGCCACAAGGACAGTGTCCTGGAGCTTCAGACTCTTGGTCGGGGATACAACTGGGGAGTATGACCCATACCTCGCCCAGGCGGCCTCACCTGCTATGGTGAACAGGGGCCTTGTAAGGGGATGGGAAGATTGGAAGGGATAGGTAAGGATGAGGGAAGGAAGCGGCCGTGGCCTTAAGTAAGGTACCATCCCGGCATTCGCCTGGAGGTGAAGTGGGAAACCACGGAAAACCACTTCGAGGATGGCTGAGGTGGGAATCGAACCCACCTCTACTCAGTTGACCTCCCGAGGCTGAGTGGACCCCGTTCCAGCCCTCATACCACTTTTCAAATTTGGTGGCAGAGCCGGGAATCGAACCCGGACCTCCGGGGGTGGCAGCTAATCACGCTAACCACTACACCACAGAGGCGGACATTATTATTATTATTATTATTATTATTATTATTATTATTATTATTATTATTATTATTATTATTATTAGAGTCTCTGCCTTTGGATCGCAAGAGCTGGTTCAAACCCGGCAGAGGTAGTCGATTTTTGAAGGGAGCGAAAAAGTGCATTCAGCACTGTAAGTCGGAATTTAAATGGTCTCTGATAACACATTTCGTGTTTATCTGAAAAAAATATTAGAACTCAGCCAAAGAACGCCCAGCAGAGATCCATTTCTCTATTATCTGGAGGAGGAAAATAGAAAATCGAAACTAACAACACGCCAGCAGCCAAAATGGCTTCAAATAAAAATTACTGTACCCGGTAGCTCTGGTCATTTATTATTATTATTATTATTATTATTATTATCATTCTGGTGAGAAGATCAGTAGTAAAGTGGTAAATTATTTAAGGCATCCAGAAGACACTGACAATCTTAAAAACCTGTAGACCTTGATGAAAAGGGTTTTTTTTTGTTTTTTTTTTGCTAGTTGCTTTACGTCGCACCGACACAGACAGGTCTTATGACGACGATGGGACAGAGAAGGGCTAGGAGTGGGAAGGAAGCGGCCGTGGCCTTAATTAAGGTACAGCCCCAGCATTTGCCTGGTGTGAAAATGGGAAACCACGGAAAACCATTTTCAGGGCTGCCGATAGTGGGGTTCGAACCCACTATCTCTCGAATACTGGATACTGGCCGCACTTAAGCGACTGCAGCTATCGAGCTCGGTAAGATGAAAAGGTTAACCTTGGTGGAATGAAATGGGATCTTAACATCAGTGTTGTAAACACCAGAGTCCTTAAACGAACAAAATCAGACCGTGAACTTTTTTGTATTAAGCAGTGCAAAATAGAGTACTTTGGGCATATTTTGAGAGACAACAAGTACTACCTTCTGCAGTTAACACTACAAGAAAGAACTGAAAGCAAGCTTGTTATCGGTCACAAGATAAGAACCTAGCTGGACGACATCGAAGAATGCTTGGGGATCAACAACGCCCAACGGCTTTGCCGTCTGCCTCAAGATGGAAGATCTTACGCCACAGTGTCTACCAACGTCCGCAGGATCGGACGTGGCACGTGGAAAATGTTGGTCACGCGGTTAGGGGCGCGTAGCTCTGATCTTGCATTTGGAGGCAGTGGGTTCGAACCCCACGGTCGGCAGCCCTAAAGATGTTTTTTTTGCTTTCCTATTTTCACACACCAGGCGAATGCTGGGGCTGTATCTTAATTAAAGCCTCGGCCGCTTCCATCCCACTTCTAGCTCTATTCTATCCCATCGTCGCCATAAGACCTGTTAGTGTTGGTGCGATGTAAAGTAACTTGTAAAAATTATCATTTGCAGATGACCTGGCAATACAATAGACAAGAAGCACAAGAAGCAATGGAATACTTACATGAAATTTCTATCTATACAGGTCTAGAGATATCAGATGAGAAACATAGTATATGGAAAGAAAATGTAACAATACAAAAGCCATGAACACAAAATAGGGAAAGATCACAAGAGTAGAAAAATTCAAGTATCTACGAAAATATGTAGAAACAGGAGGATCAGATAAGGCATAAAACACAGACAGAGCGGACAAACTTTAGAAAGCGTACAAACTCACATGGACACAGTACAATAAAAGAAATATATCAAGGCAGTCCAAAATCAGGCACTACAATCCAGTTGTACTACCAGAAGCCCTTTACCCTTCAGAAACAACCACAGTTGGAAAATCAGGTATCACAGAGACAGAAAAAACAGAGATTGTATATGGCTGAAGAGACCAACTAAAGAACTATACGAATACGCAGACAACTCACAAACATGATCAGAAAACGCCGACTGATGTTCTACGGGCACCTACATAGTATGGACAGCAGCAGACTCACAAAGAGTATTTTTGATGTAGCTATTAGATCAATAAAGAAAAACAATTGGCTGAAAGAAATAGAAGAAGATCAACAACAAGCCGGTATCGACAAGGCAATGATAAATGAAAGAAACAAATTCAGAAAAAAAATATGAATCCGAAATGTGAAGAAAAATTGTGTAAAAAAGGGAAAGTAAGGACTGAGCAAAGGAAACAAGAACACAGTCAAATAATAAAACGATTTTGAGAAGAGGACGAAATTGAATAATCACATTCAAGTTCAACCACTGTCTTAATGGCAATACTACTGCTACTACTACTACTAATAATAATAAAAATAATAATATGATACTAACTTATACCATATCCCATGGCGCAACAAGCGACCGCCGCTCAGCCCGAAGGCCTGCAGATTACGAGGTGTCGTGTGGTCAGCACGACGGATCCTCTTGGCCGTTATTCTTGGCTTTCTAGACGCACCGATACCAATAGGTGGTTGGCGACGAAGGGGTAGAAAAAGGCTAGGAGTGGGAAGGAAGTGACCATGGCCTTGATTAAGGTACAGCCCCAGTACTTGCCTGGTGTGAGCATGGGAAACCATCTTCAGGGCTGCCGACGGTGGGGTTCGAACACACCATCTCCTAAACGCAAGCTGACAGGTACGTGACCAAAACATCGCAGCCACTCGCTCGGTGATTCATGAGTAATAATAATAATAATAATAATAATAATAATAATAATAATAATAATCGTATGGCCTCAGCTACCGTGTGCAGACATTTCAATTTGACGCCATCTGGCTGTCTGCTCGTCAATTTCGACGTTCCGTTTTACTCTAGGCCCCCACTAGATGGCAGACCAAGTAAACCGAAACTCTCTTGGGCGTCTATGGCTGAGATTTAATGAATACATTTCGTCTCGTTGCCAGGATCGCAAAGGCCTGGTCTGACACCGTGGTTACCTGGTCGAGTCCCGTTGGTGGAATAGAAAATTGCACCAGCGGTAGTGATGGGATAATCGAATACAAAATAATCGCTTATTCAATATATTTCACATTCGATTATTTTTCGATTATTCCTTCAAATGAATGAGGCACTTGAATACTTTCGAAGCAATCGAATGAAAAGTGATGTTATTAAGATAGGTAATTCACTCATTTAGTTTCAACATTTGGACATACATTTGGAAAAAGGCGCATTTCTGTTTTTCATAACAGTTCATCTATTCGCTTATTTCAATCGATTATCCATCCGATACACTTAAACCGAAAAATTGATTCATGACGCATCCGATTACTTCATGCGATACAACTGAATGATATTTGAAACTCATTCGATTATTTAGTCGATTATCTAAATAATCGGATGGAGATTATTCAAAAAATAAAATAATGTATTCGATTATCCCATAACTACAACTGAATGGAATTTGAAACTCATTCCATTATTTAAATCGATTATTTATTCTACATACATACATACATACGTACATACATACGTACATACATACATACATACATACATACATACATACATACATACATACATACATACATACATACATTATCATTATAGACTGTATGCCTTTCAGCGTTCAGTCTGCAAGACTCTGTGAATTTACTAAACGTCGCCACAATCCTCGATTTGCAACTAGTGTTGTGGCTTCATTTAGTTCTATACCTCTTATCTTTAAATCGTTAGAAACCGAGTCTAACCATCGTCGTCTTGGTGTACCTCTACTACTTTTACCCTCCATAGCAGAGTCCATTATTCTCCTAAGTAACCTATCCTCCTCCATTCGCCTCACATGACACCAACACCGAAGCCGGTTTATGCGTACAGCTTCATCCATCGAGTTCATTCCTAAATTAGCCTTTATCTCCTCATTCCGAGTACCCTCCTGCCATTGTTCCCACCTGTTTGTCCCAGCAATCATTCTTGCTACTTTCATGTCTGTTACTTCTAACTTATGAATAAGGTATCCTGAGTCCACCCAGCTTTCGCTCCCGTAAAGCAAAGTTGGTCAGAAAACAGACCGATGTAAAGATAGCTTAGTCTGGGAGCTGACTTCCTTCTTACAGAATACTGTTGATCGCAGGTGCGAGCTCACTGCATTAGCTTTACGACACCTTGATTCAATATCACTTAATATATTACCATCCTGGGAGAACACACAACCTAAATACTTGAAATTATCGACCTGTTCTAGCTTTGTATCACCAATCTGACATTCAATTCTGTTGAATTTCTTATCTACTGACATCAATTTAGTCTTCGAGAGGCTAATTTTCATACCATACCCATTGCACCTATTTTCTAGTTCCAAGATATAAGACTGTAGGCTTTCGGCACAATCTGCCATTAAGACCAAATCGTCAGCATAGGCCAGACTGCTTACTACATTTCCACCTAACTGAATCCCTCCCTGCCATTTTATACCTTTCAGCAGATGATCCATGTAAACTACGAACAGCAAAGGTGAAAGATTACAGCCTTGTCTAACCCCTGTAAGTACCCTGAACCAAGAACTCATTCTACCATCAATTCTCACTGAAGCCCAATTGTCAACATAAATGCCTTTGATTGATTTTAATAATCTACCTTTAACTCCCTAGTCCCCCAGTATGGCGAACATCTTTTCCCTCGGTACCCTGTCATATGCTTTCTCTAGATCTACGAAACATAAACACAACAGCCTATTCCTCTCGTAGCATTTTTCAATTACCTGGCGCATACTGAAAATCTGATCCTGACAGCCTCTCTGTGGTCTGAAACCACACTGGTTTTCATCCAGCTTCCTCTCAAACGACTGATCGCACTCTCCCTTCCAAGATGCCAGCGAATACTTTGCCTGGTATACTAATCAATGAGATACCTCGATAGTTGTTGCAATCCTTCCTGTTCCCTTGCTTATAGATAGGTGCAATTATTGCTTTTGCCCAATCTGAAGGTACCTTACCAACACTCCACGCTAATTTTACTACTCTATGAAGCCATTTCATCCCTGCCTTCCCACTATACTTCACCATTTCAGGTCTAATTTCATCTATTCCTGCTGGCTTATGACAATGGAGTTTATTTACTATCCTTTCCACTTCCTCAAGCATAATTTCACCAACATCATTTTCCTCCTCCCCATGAGCTTGGCTGTTCACAACACCACCACGATGATTTTCTTTTACATTGAGAAGATGTTCAAAATATTCCCTCCACCTCTCCAGTGATTCCCTGGGATCTATTATGAGTTCACCTGAATTACTCAAAACACTGTTCATTTCCTTTTTCCTTCCCTTCCTAAGATTCTTTATTACTGTCCAAAAAGGTTTCCCTGCTGCTTGACCTAGCCTTTCCAGGTTGTTACCAAAATCTTCCCAGGACTTCTTTTTGGATTCAACAACTATTTGTTTCGCTCTGTTTCTTTCATCTACGTACAACTCCCTGTCTGCCTCGGCCCTTGTTTGGAGCCATTTCTGATAAGCTTTCTTTTTACGTTTACAAGCTGCTCTCACTGCATCATTCCACCAAGATGTTCGCCTTTTCCCATCTTTACACACAGTTGTTCCTAGGCATTCCCTTTCTGTTTCTACTACAGCATCCCTGTATGCCACCCATTCACTTTCTATATCCTGAACCTGCTTACTGTCTACTGTTCGAAACTTCTCACTAATTATATCCATTTACTTCTGTCTAATGTTCTCGTCCTGGAGATTTTCTACCCTTATTCGTTTGCAGACAGATTTCACTTTCTGTACCCTAGGCCTAGAGATACTTAGTTCACTACAGATCAGATAGTGGTCTGTATCATCGAAAAATTCCCGGAAAACTCGTACATTCCTAACAGATTTCCTGAATTCGAAGTCTGTTAAGATATAGTCTATTATGGATCTGGTACCCCTAGCCTCCCATGTGTAGCGGTGAATAGCCTTATGCTTGAAGAATGTATTCGTAACAGCTAAACCCATACTAGCACAGAAGTCCAGCAAACGCTTCCCATTCCCATTAGCTTCCATATCTTCCCCACATTTACCAATCACCCTTTCGTGTCCTTCAGTTCTATTCCCAACTCTCGCATTGAAATCGCCCATTAGCACTATTCTATCCTTGCTGTTGACCCTGACCACGATGTCACTCAATGCTTCATAAAACTTGTCAACTTCATCCTCATCCGCACCCTCACATGGTGAATGCACGGACACAATTCTAGTCCTAATTCCTCCAAATGACAAATCTACCCACATTATTCGCTCAGAAACTATGTTCCGTGCAATGGTATTCCTGATAAAGAGCCCTACCCCAGACTCTGTCCTTCCCTTTCTAACACCCGTTAAGTACACTTTATAATCTCCTATCTCTTCTTCGTTATCTCCCCTTACCCGAATATCACTTACTCTTAGCACATCCAGATGCATCCTCTTTGCTGACTCAGCCAGTTCTACCTTCTTTCTTCCATAAGCCCCATTAATATTGATAGCTCTCCATCGAATTCCATTTCGTTCGCCAAGTTGTTTCCAAGGAGTCCCTCGCCTGCCAAATGGGAGTGGGACTCCGTTACTCCCATAGGTCCGAGGCTTGCTTAAAATGTTCTGAGCTCGGTAAATTCATGAAGCAGGATGCTACCCTACTTACACATAGTCCAAGTGAGGATCTCTCCTCTAACTGGTTATGGACCACCGGTGGATTGTATAGTCCTAGCCGCCTGAGCACAAGGAGGGCCAGGACTCAGAATATGTCTGAGATGCCCCCTCCCATTCCATAGCAACTGTTATCCCGACTCTCAGGACCACTTAGGGCCATTTTCTCCAAATTGAGTTAAACCTGGTATAAATTAAACCTGTTTAACTTTAGTACCGTACCTAGTTTAAACTTGCGTCCATTTTCTCCACCAATTTCTGAAACTCGTTTAGTTTAAACGGGCGAGCTGTCGTTGGCGCTAACGTTGGCTGCACTGAAGGAATAGTCGAAGGCATGGTCGATTGGAATTGGCCAATCAGAGCCAAGTAATTCAATGACAGACAATTTTGTAATAATATCAGCTGTTTGTGGCGAATTAATGCTATCGTACGTAGTGAATAAAGAACAAATTCGGAGGGATATTAGCTTTACTGATAAATAAATTGTCTACATTTGTGCGAAGTGTTGTGTCATATAATTTTACCTATTGCTGTCTACAATTTCTTGGAACACACTTTTATTTCTTATTTTTCTCTGTCATGCTTTACCATAAACAAGTACCGTGGGCCTAATACGTGTCTTTTGATGTCTGTATTGTCTTACGGAACACACAGGAACGTTGAAATATTAAAATCCTGGTCTTTCAGCAATAGGCCTACGGTATTCCTTTCCTCAGAAAATCAACATTTATGTGAATTTCAAGTAAACAAATTCCAAGCATGTTCGGGATTTATCTCCTATTAAAATCCATTGCCCTCGGCCTTGGATCCAGGAGACAGACCACTGAGGATGTATTATTTGGAGATGTATTACTTGATTCCATATTCGTTTATAACATAACCAAGTTCGCGATATGTCGTACTGTATGCATAATACTCTTCTCCCTATGGCATTAATATTTCTATTGCTGGTATGCTGGCAATAGTTACGATGAAACAACCAAGTTCGCGATATGTCGTACTGTATGCATAATACTCTTCTCCCTATAGCATTATTATTTCTATTGCTGGTATGCTGGCAATAGATATGATGAAACATTCTTAACTATAATCTATTACAAGTTTACTAGCAAGCATGAAATACTTTATTGTTTTTCTGATCCTATAAATATATAATCTAGCGATCAGAAATTGCATACCACCGCCTCTCCTACCGTGCCGGTCAACATTCTGATGGTAAAAATACTTTCGACAAATTAGATTCGAACCGCCTTGTCACGCATTCGGACGATGCTGACTTCACGCTTTAGCGACCACAGCCACCAGGTACCGCATGAAGAGCGGACGTATTACACGACTTAAGTAGGAATATTTTTATGCTTCACATTACAGTATTCATACCACGAACAGTATTTTACAGTATATAATATTATAAGGAGACTGCAATTTAAGGTCTGTGGTCCCCGTTGTTAATGAAAAAAATGCCTGCTGCATCATATCTTAAAGCAACCAGAATCATTGCTTCTAGCGAAATAGCATTATTTCGTGCAGTTGACGTTTTAAATGAATCCTTCTTCGATACTAGACAATCCTTGCTGTTCGCTTATGAATTATAAATCCATCAAAGAACTCCGTTACATCCGATTTTCCAAGATTGTAAACTTTTGTTGGAACGCGGCTTCTTAACCTCTCTTGCACGTCAAAATTATTTCCTATTTAACCAAAGACTTCAATAAATTCTCCCATTTTTCTAATGCTAATACTAGGTTATAATTTTAGTACGTTTTCTAGTAAAGTGCTGCAGTACTGGTAGTCAAAACTAACCCTTCTACTATGAAAATCACAGATACGTTAATAAAATGTCAAGAAGGTTGTATATAAACAGCAGTTTAAACCAACAATATAGAAGGTTTAACTTTGAATCAAGTTTAAACTTGATACAAAGTTTAAACTAATATGGGGAAAATGAATGTTGGTTTAAACTCAGACTTAAACCAGATTAAAATAAACCTAGTTTAAACTCATTTGGGGAAAATGGCCCTTACTAGGCCACTCAGCCGTTGCCCATGGTTCACGAACTAGGACGTGACTACAGTAACCCACAAACATGAACCACCCACATTATGTGAATAATCGATGGAGGTTTTTCGATTATTATAATATTTAATTATCCCATTTCTTGTCCGACTCGTTGGCTGAACGGTCAGCGTACTGGCCTTCGGATCAGAGGGTCCCGGGTTCGATTCCCGGCCGGGTCGGGGATTTTAACCTTAATTGGTTAATTCCAATGGCACGGGGGCTGGGTGTATGTGTTGTCTTCATCATCATTTCATCCTGATCACGACGCGCAGGTCACCTACGGGTGTCAAATAGAAAGACCTGCACCTGGCAAGCCGAACCCTTCCTGGGATATCCCGGCACTAAAAGCCATACGACATTTCATCCCATTTCTAACCACCAGATTGCGTGCCAAAAGCCTGGATTCAATTCCAAACCTCTCCATGATATTCATAAGGAGTGAGAGCATATGACGCTGTTGATAGGGTTGGAGACGTTAAGTCTTGTGCTGAACCCCTTGGTGTTATTCGACTGGAGTAGGCTATGTAGCGAAACCGGGATTCATCCCTCATCCGAACTTTCCTCAGACACTCCCGCCACTAAAGCCATACGCTAAATAAATAAATAAATAAATAAATAAATAAATAAATATAATAATAGTTTTGTCTGTATATTGCTCAGAATTTTTTTAAAAAGAATGATTTTTATGTATCAGTCGTGTCCACAGTAAAACTCTACATTTTCCGTCATCCCTGTATGTCTGTATGTACGTACGGGCATCACGAGAAAATGACAGAATAGTGAGTGAAATTGTACTTTAGGGGAAGGCCTAAATTTCATTTCTCACAAATCTCTGTTATTAGTGGTCCTCTCCATAAATACTACACAACTAAAGATATATATACAATTACATTTCCGATCATTTACTGTATGAATTTCAACTTGTGTTTCAAAGTCCAGATCAGTGCTGAGCCACGATGAAATGGGTGAACAGAATTTAATGAAAATCGGTATTTAAAGTGGAAGATAAAGCACTACAGTCTAGGTTATAAATAACTTTATTCACGTTGACTGAAATGGTAGTTTAGGGGAAGACACCTAAAATTTAATTTTTGAATAACTAGGCCTATGTTATTATGCAATTTAATAAAATCTCATTGTTCACAACGTGCACATGACTTCATCTAAAATTCTGTATACAATGTAGAATTCCGTAGCTACTAATGTACTAAATACACTGACTTAGCAAATGTCATGGGATAGTCACGGAATAGCTTGTGGGGCCTCCTCTGGCCCTTCGAACTGCAGTGAGACGCCGTGGAAGTGAGTCTACAAGTCCCTGGTAGTCCTCTGGACGCAGCTGACACCAAATCGTTTGCAGAGCGGCCGCCAATGCTGGTCTGTTCGTGGGTGCAGGATCCATGGCACGGAGCCTGCGTTCCAGGACATCCCAGGTATGCTCGATAGGGTTCATATCGGGACTCCTGGGTGGCCATGGCAGTCGTTGGACCTCCGCTGCATGTTCCTGGAACCATTCCCGGGCGACGTGGGAGCGATGTGGCGGCGCGTTATCATCTTGAAACACCGCAGAACCGTCTGGGCGCTGGAAGGCCAAAAATTGGTGGAGATGGTCTCTGAGCAGCTCAACATACCGCGTACCATTCAAAGTCTCTTCCAGAACACCTAGGGGGCCCATTCCATACCAGGAAAATGCATCCCAGACCATAACGGAGACACCAGCACCCTGGACCACACCTTCGAGGCAGGCGGGATCCATCGCTTCATATGGTCTGCGCCATACACGGTGCCTCCCATCGGCATGGTGCAGTTGAAATCGTAATTCGTCCGACCATATCACGTTACGCCATTGTTCCAGTGTCCATCCCTGGTGACTGGCGACAAATGCGCGTCGTTTTCCCCGATGACGTTGAGTTAACAGTGGCACCCGTGTGCGGCGCCGGCTCCCATACCCCATAGAACCCATGTTCGTACGGATTGCCCACTGGGAGATTGTCTATCACGGCCTGTGTTGAATTGAGCCGTGATTTGTTGCACGGTTGCCTGTCTGTCACTATTGACAATCCGTCTCAGATATCGCCGGTCACGGTCATCGAGGGTGGCTTGGACGGCCGGCCGTTCGTCTGTTGTGGACGGCGACACCCGCATTCAACCATTCACGATACACCCTGGACACGGTTGATCGTGTGAAGCCGAATTCGCACACCACTTCCGAAATCGCACTTCCCATCCGTCGGGCACCGACAACCCGTTCGAACAGTGTCAGCTCACGATGACGTTCCATGTTACACCTGTCACATGCACAGCCACTGCTCACAAGGTCTCCTATACAGCTACCACTGGCACATGGGGCGTGTGGTGCGCAGACAACACGCCTGCGCATCAGTGTTCCGCTATCCCAGTCAGTTTACATCTTATAGCATTTTCCCACCTGGAAATGTTTTAGCGAATACATCACACCAGTCTTCTTTACTGCATAATGTGTTCTTCTGAATTCCTTCCTTTTCAAGCTGAGTGCTATCGTCTTTGGCGTCTCACCAAGTTGGTCAATGCTTGAGGATATTTTGAAACGAAAAGTCATGTCCTTGTGGTTCACATTCCACATAAAGAAGGAGGTTCCGTAGTTATAATCATGATATCAACAGACACGCAAGGCTACAAGCTTGCTTAGTTTTTCTTTCCTTCTGGTGCTTTATTGTTCTCTTGAATTGGTCGGTAGACTCTATCTCAGTGCTAATCCTTGGCCGCGAACAGCTATCCTTCTTGAGTATTTTTCTTAGAACAATTAGTACATAATTTTGCCAAGTTTTATATAATGCATATTATATCTGTATTCTCTTGCGTGAAACGCTTTCTATTAACCGTAAGAACGTTCTTATACCAACACTGGGAAAGTATTTTTTCCATCGTATGTCGCACGCCAAACCAATTTGCTACGCGGCTAGGGTCGCGTGGCTGTGACATTGCATTCGGGAGACAGTGGAGTTAAATTTCACCGTTCGTAGCTCTGAAGATACTTTCCCACGGTTTCCCGACTTATGCTATACTTAATTACAGCCACGGTCGACACCTTACCAATCCTGGGCCTTTCCCATCCTTACGTCACTGAGAACTTTCGATGTTTTAGTGCGACGTTAAACCACTAGAAATAGAAAGCAATACTGTACTTCAGATTGGCTGTAACTTTTATTTACCTTCTATCGTTACAGAGAAACCCTTCACAACTTTACAACCTGAACTTCTTTCCTGAATCCTCTTGCGGTTTTTTTCCTGCATCACAGCCGAGCATTGTTGCAACTAGTAATTTGTTCTTCTGAATTCCTTCCTTTTCCTTCTAAGCTGAATGATATCGTCTTTGGCGTCTCACCAAGTTGGTCAATGCCTGGGGATATTTTGAAACGAAAAGTCATACCAAAACTCTGAAATCCTTCAAAATCCGTCAGTTTAAAATACCCCGCATTTCTATATAAAAGTAAAAAGGAGATTTAATCATCTTTACTTTATCGATGCCGATTAAAAGAACAAATCATCCGCATCTTCACTGGTTTGCCTATCCTCTAGTTCTGAAGATGAAGTGTTGATTTTGGCTTCCCTGGGGTACTCTGCCGTCGTGCCAATTTGCTTGGGAACATTTTTTGGGGTATGATATAATCATGGTGGTATTTTGTAACATGGGGAAGACCGGCAGGCACAGTAAGGTTGAATTCACCATGTTGGTTTTAATCTACTTCTGAGGAAGTGTTTCACATAATTGAGCATACTGAAGGCGATGCAGTTCCTAATAATTTCCGCCAAAATATCCGTCATTCATTAGTCATTTTTCCGCCTTCTACGTTGACATTCCATGAAGTTGGCAACACTGCAGCCTTCCGAGGCCAGAGAGGAAGCATCAGACGTGTCATCTCAAAATATAAGAGTCTCAAAACACCCGAGTCTCAAAATATGCGAATTCTAGAGACTGGTTTAACGAGCCAGTTTGATACCTGGATTACGAGTCTCAAAATATCCGAATTTCAAGTGGTGGTACTGTATTAAAACACCCTGCATGTATGCAGTATTATTTTAATAAACACAAAATAATACGAAAAGCTTCACCGTTAACATCAGCCGGACTGCATGTCCTCTTCTAATTCTTTTTACCTCAATCTTGAGGTGGACCTGCCATAAAGCCTTGCACAAACATATACGACAGGGTGTCAGTAGACCCACGGACGCCGCGAACCCATGCAAAGTTAGGTCTAGGCCCATTTTTAAGGTGCAGCTATTGCTTTGTCATATGTGTACAACCTTGTTTATTTACAAAGTTTATTTTGAAAATATGTATAATTTATTCTTCAGAATGTTGCCACATGTTTTCATAATAATAATAATAATAATAATAATAATAATAATAATAATAATAATAATATAGTGATTTCTCGTCCCAGTAAATCTACTGATACGAGCCCAAGTATTTGAGCACTTTCAAATGCCATCGGACTGTACAGGTTCGAACCCGCCGACTCGAGCTCAGAAGGCCAGCGCTCTGCCGATTGAACTATCCAGCCCGGCTCACGGGTTTCAGTCGATTTTGATGACGTAGAAATAAAAAATCGATGTCTTCAGTTTCATCATATTTAGTTATAATATAGACCTCTTGGTTCTTTCATCTTTCCGAACCTTAGAGCGAAGTACGGACACAAAGCTAGTAAACTTGAAAGACCTTTGTTTTTAAAACTCCTCTCACCTATGCAGCTACCATAGTTCTATACTTCTCGGATATTTTGAGACTCATTTACTTCATTATTTCGGATGCGTATATCTTGCGGATATTTTGGTACTCATTTACTTCATTATTTCGGCCGCGTATATCTTGCGGATATTTTGAGACTCATTTGCTTCATTATTTCGGATGCGTATATCTTGCGGATATTTTGAGACTCATTTGCTTCATTATTTCGGCTGCGTATATCTTGCGGATATTTTGAGACTCATTTGCTTCATTATTTCGGCTGCGTATATCTTGCGGATATTTTGAGACTCATTTACTTTATTATTTCGGCTGCGTATATCATGCGGATATTTTGAGACTCATTTACATTATTTCGGCTGCGTATATCTTGCGGATATTTTGAGACTCATTTACTTCATTATTTCGGCTGCGTATATCTTGCGGATATTTTGAGACTCATTTACTTCATTATTTCGGCTGCGTATATCTTGCGGATATTTTGAGACTCATTTACTTCATTATTTCGGCTGCGTATATCTTGCGGATATTTTGAGACTCATTTACTTCATTATTTCGGCTGCGTATATCTTGCGGATATTTTGAGACTCATTTACTTCATTATTTCGTTGCGTATATCTTGCGGATATTTTGAGACTGATTTCTGTCAATTTCCTGTTCGGATATTTTGAGACTGCACGGCATCAGAGACCAGCCGAGAAAAGCCTGTATACAAATTATGAGTTCTTGAGGAGTAGAATTGTCGATATTGAACTAGCGTCTGCTGGCGACTTCACAGGCGTGGAAATTAATTCGTGGCCATTCATAGAACTGATGAACACTGGAAATATCAGAATATGCACTTTATAAATAATGTTGGAACATACTGGTTTCAGTTGATTTGTTGATAATAGAATAAGGTACTTAAGACGGCTTTGGATTCCACGCAATGAGCTGAAGGCGATAAAATACCAAACACAACTGCTATTGTTAGCATGAAACCAACAATGAACCTGGGAGTGGTAGTCCGCGAGGGAAGCCACTGACTTATTGTTCGCTTCCCTCTGAGAGGCGGTATTCTCGAGATTAAAAATGTCGTTTCTCATTTTCTAATTAACGGACTGATATAAAACCAAGTATAGGGAAATTCTGGATGTTTATTATTTAACACTGACAAGTTTAATAAAAAACAGGTCGACAGTTTCTGCGTTTGTACAATCCAAACCGTGCTACAAATAGAAAAAACTTTTAAAAAATTATGGAGATCGCCTTGGCATCGTGTAATCTATCAGTCCTATCAATATTGCGACAAAAGTAATGAATGTACAGACAGAAACTTCATTTTTCATCATCATCTAAAAGTTTTCATTTACCTCCCTGAGGGAGAGGAGCGGGCCACTTAGAATGTTACGCCTTCTCTCTGGCCAGGTGATGCATGCGGGTTGGGATAATTACGAAGGTGGGACTTGCGGAGGGTGATGTAAAAGAGATGTGGGAGGAGACTGTCGACCTCTGGGCTGTGTTTTTATTTTATATTTTATTAAGAATAGACGCCTTTTATTTGCTTCAGAGTATAAGATGCAGAATTTCACCGATATAATACTTGTTTTATTTTAGTAGTCCAGAGTTTGTTCTGCGGGCTCCCCTATTTTACGGCACCGGTGTGAGCGTGATTGTCTATATATATAAAAGCAAGTCGAGCTGGAGCGATGTATATATAAATATTTAAAAATGAAAAAAGACGTGAATTAATGAGGCACTTCCAGAAATCTCAGAAATTTGAAACTTGGTACGGGGGAAACTGATGACCCCAGGATCCCTAGAAAAATCGGAAATTCTCAAAATTCCCTGAAGGGGGCACGCTGGGGGGGCTCAAATTTTGGGCTCAGCATAAGAACACAGTCGTATAGTATATCCAAAACGATAACCTATAGGTTTCGTGGGCTTAAAAATTTTCGGGAATTTCCTCATTTTTATCCCCTATCCCCCCAAATAAAGATGGCGGCACAACCTGCCAGACGAGGTTGACAATTGAAATTTGGTGAAATTATAGCTTTTGGTCCCGAACCGACGGGAAAATTCCAAGATGTTCAAATTTTTCACTTTTTACCCCCAAAGATATCGAAAGATGGAGGCAATTTTAATGACTGTGCAGACGTTCTTTTTGAGCTATTTTTTGGCTAAACGGTAAGTCGTATCACAAAACGGATGGCACAATGTCGCTTCAATTCGGAGTGATCTACAACTTTGGTCCTGTGACATTTTGTCGTATCTCTCTCCCTTATACGTTAAATTTGGCCGTATTTCTGGATTGTTCGTAAATTTGGTGATTTTTACAAGTATATTTCATTGTTTGACACACTTATAAGAATGATAGGATCATCGCGTTAGGTGCGCACATTGGCACGATTAAGGGACATATGTGTACCAAATTTCATGATTCTAGCTTATACATAAGTAGGCAAAAAGTAATCTAAAATGTTAAAAATGCATCCAAATTTCACCCTACTCAAAACTTGAACTCAATTTACCCCCTTAATATTGGAGATACGAGGATATGGTTTAAAACAAACATGTAGAGAAATAAATGAGGCGTCTGATGGCGCAAACCGTTTCTTAATATCATAAACCGTTTAGGAGATATGAATCTCGAAGTGGAAGTCTGCAGTTTTCAACGTGCTCGTGCTTATCCGTCATCTATATAAATAAAATCGTAACGACCGTGTGTCTGTACATTGATTATTTTGGGGAAATTTCCGTACAGTTATCCGTTTCAGGTGTAATAATGACATCTGCATCATTTTTAGCTTTGGTGTTTGTTTGTTTGTTTGTTTGTCTGTCCTTCTATAACTTGAAAACTACTGGATATATTTCCACCAAATTTCATATTTAGAATCCGCCTGTCCTTGGGTAGGTTTTAGCGCAAGAAATAAAATCGTGACGACCGTGTGTCTGTACATTGATTATTTTGGGGAAATTTCCGTACAGTTATCCGTTTCAGGTGTAATAATGACCATCTGCGTCATTTTTAGCTTAGGTGTCTGTTTGTCTGTTTGTTTGTCTGTTTGTCTGTTTGTCTGTTTGTCTGTTTGTCTGTCCTTCTATAACTTGAAAACTACTAAATATATATTTCCACCAAACTTCATATTTAGAATCCACCTCTCCTTGGGTAGGTTTTAGCGCAAATATCGTTTCTAAATCCCTGAACTGAGTGGGGATTTTTACGAAACCGAAACCGTGATTTTGCACTCCCTCAAAGTATACACAACCGAACTTAATGGAAATCAACCTGCCTTAATGAAAATTAATTTCTAAACCTTTTTTTTCTCATGTGCATCATTTCGATAACAGCATTTAGTAAGGGAGATATCATTAACGGACCGTTTTTCGGTACAAATCCCAGCGGACTTTACGCAAGAGCGGGTGCGTGTAAAGCGTACTTCTTACAACTTGAAAACTAACAAGATATTTGAACCAAATTTCATATATAGCATCCATCTGTCCAAGGGTAGGTTTCCTTGGTGTCTGTTAGTTAGTTAGTTAGTTAGTTAGTTAGTTAGTTAGTTAGTTAGTTAGTTTGTTTTTTGTTTGTTGGTCTGTTTGTCTTTCTCTAACTTGAAAACTACTGGATATATTTCCACCAAACTTCATATTTAGAATCCACCTGTCCTTTGGGGAGGTTTTAGGGCAAATATTGTTTCTAAATCCCTGAACTAATTGCGGGTTTATACGAAACCGAAACCGTGATTTTGCACTCCCTCAAAATACACACAACCAAACTTAATGGAAATCAACCTGCCTTAATGAAAATTAATTTCTAAACCTTTTCTTCTCATGTGCATCATTTCAATCACTTACAGGAAAGATAGTATGATCAAACTCTACACGAACATTGGCCCACCCAGTACCCATATGTGAGCCAAATGCTATGTCACATAATTATCCGAAAAGTAACGCAATGTAAGATATTCTTACACAAATTTCAACCTATTCAACGTTTCTGATTCAATCTGACCCATGAATAGATTAGATGCGAGAAAATATCATAGGACCAGCCATTTAGATCGCTAAATACTGCGCCTTACGGTACAATCCTTTGTCGATATGACGTACCGTTTAGCAGCAGTTAATCTGTAAATGAAGGTCTGCAATATTGTAAACATTCATATACTTTCGTATGTCCATCTGTATATATTCATTGATGTCGATTTGTAGCGATCGAGAAAGGATGTGTCTGCTATTGTAATCAGTACTCCCTACACCGACTTTGACTGCTGGCAGTAGGAATGGGGTCCTTCTCCAACTCCTGTGTAACTGGTATTAGTAAGGAGGGCCTACCATTTTAATGAATAATTCACTTTTCGATTTGTCTTGCAGAAGGCAAGGGATCATGCAGTTTTGTTCGAAAGTCCCCTACTCTATTGTGTTTGGCTCTAGGCCAGGGTGCCCGCCATTATAAACAAATGTTCCAATCTAAAATTTGACTAGCATTAGGCATAGTGGCCTGCTATTTTCATGGAAACTCACTAATTCTGTGTGACTGGCAGTAAGCTGGCTAGCAGCAGTAAAAAGGGACTGTCATTATAATGATAACTGCACAACTCAATTTTGACTGGTGGTAGGGAAGTTGCCTGGTATTATAATAAAAACTCCTCAACTGTAACCTGTCTGAAAGTAGGAAATGGGTCTGCCATTGTAACTAAAACTCCCCAAATCGATTGTGACCGCGCAGTAGGCATTGGGGCCTGCAATTATAATGTAAACTTGCCAACTCGATTGTGAATGGCAGTAGGCAAGTGAACCTGGCGTTATCATCACAACTCCGCAACCCTCACTTTACATTGGAAACAACGTATGTGGACCTCCCCATGCTATTTCTCGGATAAGGCTAAGAGACATGCAATTTTAAAACAATCTCATTTGCTGCACGCACAGTATTTACGTCGATATCCGTATACAATGTAGAATACCGTAGCGAAGCACGGGTACATTTGCTAGTTACTTTATATTTCCGCGTGATTACTGTCACTATCATATCAAAATGAATGAATGTAATCTTAAAGCCAATCATAATAATGTTTACTTGAGAAGTGATTCAGAACTTGAGGTCACTCTAAACTAAAATCGTTGATATCGTGACACAACTCCGGCACACGCGTGACGAGGAGAATTAAAGCAAGGGCGAGTGAAAGGACTGATCACATTGTTCCACATCGGACCGTGACTTGACTGTAAGGCTCACTTCTTCTATTTCTGTCTGCTTAATGGATCACTAGCCACATAGCTTGACCATGGTCCATTATACACAGCAATAAAACAGGCGTGACGTCAGAATAGACGAAGGACCATGGCCATTACTTTCATTCACGTTAACTCTCTAGTAACCATGTGACGCTCAGACTAATTTAATTATGTACCGTATATATTTCATTTTCATTAAATATAGTTTCTGAGACAACAGATTAATGTTCAAGTTATACTTTACAACAGTTTCAACTTTCCATTTGATGTGAGATGTTTTTAACAATAAACAACACATAAGAACAATTTTAGTCAAGAGTAACATTCATTCATGATATCCTATCAGAAACATATAAATTCTACTATTTATTAAGAATATTAGAAGTACGACCTTACAGTTGAATTTTTTGTATTCAACCTTCCCAAATATCCATTTATCCCTGTCCACATGCTAACAAGAAAAACTTGAAAATATTCATAACAAATGTAGGATAACATTAAGAAATTTCGCACGAGTCTCTTAAGAGTGAAGTTAAAACCATGTTCAGTCAGAAACTCCGTATGGTTGTGTGACAAACGCATCTCAGTCGGCAGTACGAGGGAAAGTCATCTGGCTAGGGGTATCCTGTAACTTTATTGTAACGTATGTTGCACATTTGCCACGCTGGGTCCCGTAAGGTTCATGAAATAAGGAGGCGTAAAAGATCTTTCAAGGTCGACTCCCCGAACAAATAGCATTTAAAAAAAGGAAGTAAGGCATTTGATGTTCCTGGAGTTTTTTGAAGTAGGATAGATCACAATATGAAGATAAAGTTGGAATTCAAGAGGAAAAATTGGGGCAAATATTCATAGGAACTAGGAATTGGAATAATTTACCAAGGGAGATGTTAGATAAACTTCAAAACATTTTGAAAAATTAAGAAAATACTAGGTAACGATTGATAGGGACAGCCCTAAATGCAGATCAACGGTGACTGATTAATATTGATATATTAAAATAATAGACTGCCGCCATGTTATAAGACTCGGTACATTATCTACTGGCCGAGGTTCGATCTCCGTTCTGCCATGAATTTAAGTCTGGATTTAGGGACTCAAACGAAGTGTAGTCAGCCTCAGGTAACGTACTTGTTAGAAGGGGGTAAAAACCTTATTCATTCGTCCTACAAATGATTATCTCATATCAAATCCAAGCGAATGCCGGTGCGGTAACGAACAAATGCGATGTCAGTCAGAAGTTTCAGTTCACTGCAAATATCTGTATATGTCACCTAGAACTAGAAACATTGTATTTTTTTTTTTTTTTTTTTTTTTTTTACGTGTGATTTTACGGGAACGGAACCATTTCTCACGTTATTTCACAAAACGATATTAGCCTATCGCTTTCAATAACTTTCTAAAATTAGTTACTAAAAGTTTCATTATTGTTATTTGTGAGTTATTTGAATAGTAGATGTAATGCTGATAATTTCTGAACATAATTTTATGAGAGTTCTAATTACTATTACATAATACGATTTCATGATACAATATATAATAATTATGAATGCACCATAGTACTCATTCTTTACATTGTCAAAGATAAAGTGGCCAAGGTTACAAGGAACCTGTTCTTCATTAGATCTCTCCGATCATTGATGATCAAACTATACTTCGAAAAATATCTCTCTACATTAATGGATGAACGTGAAACCCAAATGGATTTTAATACAATGTTTAGGTCAACAGAAACGTATCAAAAGTCGTACAGACGGTAGTACTCCTATCTTAGCTTAGTTGGGCGAAATGAACCCAGCCATTCCAGATACTACTCTTAGCAAGAGGCTTGTAGACGTAGAGCGGATGATATCCGTGCCAGACTATCGAGAAAGAATACATCCCCATCCCTTTCGCCTCATATGGTCATGTCATAATACTGTTACGTGGTCATATCAATCAATCAATCAATCAATCAATCAATCAATCAATCAATCAATCAATCAATCAATCAATCAATCAATCAATCAATCAATCAATCAACTGTGTGGCCCTTTGAAACCCTGTTCAATATTTCCTGGAAGGGATGAGTGAGTCGGGCAGCTCCTGGTCGGCCTGTTTGTACGTTTCGTTTGGTGTATCCGTGGATATTTCTGGATGGCGGAACTAGAACGCTCCTATTCTGGCCGCACGCCGAAGATACTAGAACTTCATCAACAGGTATATAAAAGCAGGCTCGCCCCCGAAGAGGTAGCCGTAGTCGAATTGGTACTGTTGTGTTGTTATTGTGGCGAGTAGTTAGTTACGAGTCGTGAGCTAAGACTTCAGTGTGTGAAGCGGTAACATGAGTTGCTTGTGCATGTTATCGGTCTTGTCTGGAGTCAAGCCAAGTTTGCAGCAGTCTTGCGTTTTGATGGCTAACGGACATAGATTCGAACCTGTCTACATGGAACTGCTGTGTGAAGTGACGGGTGCGTTCGAAGTGAAGTGAAGTGAAGTGAAGTGAAGTGAAAGTTGAGACCTGTCGGTCAAGATTAGGAATGATCGCCGTTTCAGGTAAAAGACTACCACAAGAGACTTTTGTGAATAGCAAGTAATTAGTGTAGTGCGGTTGTTCATTGTCGAGTGTGTGTGTGTGTGTATACTGATTAGGCCATTCTCAATTAAATGAGTTCAATAAAACAAACATTGTTTTATTTGTCACAATATATTTGCGAAAACCGAGCGAGTTGGCCGTGTGGTTAGGGGCGCGCAGCTGTGAGCTTGCATTTGGGAGATGGTGGGTTCGAACCCCACTGTTGACAGCCCTGAAGATGCTTTTCTGTGGTTTCCCATTTTCACTCCAGGCAAATGCTGGGGGTTATACCTTAATTAAAGCCACAACTGCTTCCTTCGCACTCCTAGCTATTTCCTATCCCATCGTCTCTATAAGACCCATCTGCGTCGGTGCGAAGTAAAGCAACTTGTAAAAAAATATTAAAAAATGCCAAAATATTAAACCTAACATTTCTGTCAAGTTGAGAAAATCTGGACCCCCCCCCCCCCCATTCTTTTCTCCTAACACTCGAAATCTTGGACCAAAATTTCACTGCAATTTCGCACATACCGAAATAGAGCTCATCTGTATAATTTAAAAAAGTCTCTATTTTCTTACCATTTCATATGATTCGTTAAAATATGTCAAATTCATTTCAAATGTATTTCCTTGTCGCTATATCTTTAGGTGAAAAATCATGCCTCCCCTAGATCTTTACTGCAAGAAATCCGTGAATTCCTTGTTTATTTCTTTATTTAGGATCAGCAACAGCATAACGCTGAATTACAAAGATCCGAGATATGTACAATAGTTATTAATGTAAAATGAAAAATATACAAGCATTTACAAACAACACAAATATGCACAATAAAAACTGTACAATCCTATAATTTACACATTTACTTAGGCGACATACACAAAGGAAAATACACTTAAACACAAGAGAAGAGCCATTCAATATAATTAAATATCTTTGACTAGGTTTCATTACGTTGTGACTTGTATAAGGGTATTATTATTGAGTGCCGTTCCAAAAATCACCATTTATACACAAGTATGCCATAGCGCTTGAATCAGTCGCTGCAAGTATTAATATCAAACATTTGTTTCCTTTCTGTTAAATGCGCAGTTAGATGGGTACCTTTGTGGTACAAAATGTACAAGAGTTTCCTCAGATATGCTGTTCTTGTTCCTCCTTGCAAGATTATATTCTTTAAGTCTGATCTAAACTTTCTCCTCGTTATTGTCACATTGGCTGCAGTGCTTCTGAGCGAACTACCGGAATTCCTCCTCATCCCTGTAGACAGTTTCACTTTGATACCCACAGGTTACATACTAGAATTTAATTGTCACGTCGGTTCCACATTTGAAATTGATATGTTGTTAGTAGTATAATAAGAAGGAACAACGGATATCTCAAAAGTTTTAAAGTTTAGAGATGTAAAAATTGGTATTTGGAATCTTCATTAATAATAAAGGAACACGTATTTTTTTGTTTTCGGAAAATCCCAATAAGAAGGGAGAAAAGGGGTGAAAAAGGGCTAGAATGCCTTTAAAGAGAATACTTATATCTTAGAAACTGAAGATATTACAGACCTGAAAATTGGTATTTGGGATCTCCTTTAAAAATAAAGAAACGCGCATTTTTTGTTTTTAGAAAATCCAATTAATGGTGGGGGTAAAAGGGGGATGATTTTTTAATATGAGTGTATCTATACCTCAAAACTTTTAAAGTTTATAGATGTAAACATTGGTATTTAGAATGTCCTTTAAAAATAAAGAAACACGTATTTTTTGTTTTTGGAAAATCCAATTAATCGGAGGGTGAAAAGGGGGTGAATTTTTAAAATGAGTGAATCTATATCTCCAACTTTTAAAGTTTGCAGATGTAAAAATTGGTATTTAGAATCTTCATTAAAAATAAAGAAACACGTATTTTTTTGTTTTCGGAAAATCGCAATAGGAGGAGTGAAAAGGGGTGAAAAGCGGTTGAATCCTTTAATGAGGCTACTTATATCTCAGAAACTGAAGATATTACAGATCTGAAAATTGGTGTTTGGGATCTCTTTTAAAAATAAAGATACACGTATTTTTTGTTTTTGGAAAATCCAATTAATGCGGGGTGAAAAGGGGGTGATTTTTTAAAATGAGTGTATCTATATCTGAAAACTTTATAGTTTATAGACGTAAAAATTGGTATTTAGAATCTCCTTTAAAAATAAAGAAACACGTATTCTTTTGTTTTCGGAAAATCCAATAGGAAGGGTGTAAAAGGGTGAGTAATGGGTTGAATGCCTTTAATGAGGCTGCTTATATTTCAGAACCTGAAGATATTACAGACCTGAAAATTTGTATTTGGGATCTACTTTAAAAGTAAAGAAACACGTATTTTTCGTTTTTGGAAAATCCAAATATTGGGAGGGTGAAAAGGGGGGGTGAATTTTTAAAATGAGTGTGTCTACATCTTAAAACTTTAAAATTTACAGATGTAAAATTGGTACTTAGATTCTCCTCTAAAAATAAAGGAACACGTCTTTTTCTGTTTCCTTAAATCCCAATAGGAGGGGTTTAAAAGGGCGAAAAATGGGTTGAATGCCTTTAATAAGGATACATATATCTCAGAAACGAAAGATATTACAGAACTGAAAATTTGTATATGGGATCTCCTTTAAAAATAAAGAAACACGTATTTTTTAGTTTTTGGAAAATCCAATTAATGGCGGTTAAACAGGAGTGACAAATTGGGGTGAATTTTTTGAAAGACTATATCTACAGAATATCTTGGAAACGTAAAATGGTACAGACGTAAAAAGAGGGTGCTTGGAATCTCCTGTAAATGTAAAGAAACATAGGTGATTTGTTTTGGGAAACTCCACTTAAGGGGAACTCAAACGGGGTGAAATTTTAAAATGAGAATTTTTACAGTATATCTCAAAAAACTTAACATGTTACAGAAGTGAAAAATGGTATTTTTTATCTCTATTAAACATAAATAAACGTGTATTTTTAGTTTTCGGAAATACCACTTGGGTGGATCCGGGGGGGGGGGGTAAAAGTGACTGAAAATGGTGTTGAATTCTTTTAGTTAGGCTATTGATATCTCAAATATGAAGATATTACAGACGTGAAATTTGATATTTGGAATCTGCTTTAAAAGTAAAGAAACGCGTATTGTCGGTTATTTTTATGGGGATACTTATATCTCAAAGCTGAAGGTAATAGACGTGAACATTGGTGTTTGGAATCTCCCTTAAACATAAAGAAACAAGCCTTCTTTTAATTTTTCGTCGGGGGGGGGGGGGAGGAGGTGGCGGTAAATAAACTTAACGGCGGTGGGGTGTAGAAGGAGGTGAGACTAATTGATTTTACTGTTATTAATGTACTTATAAGGATCCTCCGTTGCCCAGACGCAAGCGTGCCGGCCTCTCACAGCTGGGTTCCGTGGTTCAAATCCTCGCTCCATGTGTCATTCGTGCTGGACAAAACGGAGGCGGGACAGGTTTTTCTCCGGATACTCCGGTTTTCCCTGTCATCAGCCATTCCAGCAACACATAATAATAATAATAATAATAATAATAATAATAATAATAATAATAATAATAATAATGTTCCGGACCGTCGTCAAATGTGCGGACCGCGCTGGAAACGGCTCCTGGACGGGTAATGACTAAGAATGCAGCCTGGCCGCGGGTTCAGTGCCGCCAAGGCACCGAATATGACACCACGCTGGATCTCCTGAAGGATTTTATCCATATTAAAAATGATTATAGGAAAAGATGGCACAGATTTACGGACCCAACTGACCGGGAGGAATACCTGAGCCTAACCCGGGAAGTACGAAATCGATTGCTGAAAAGGAAGATTGAAAAATGGGAGGAAACGTGCCGTAAAATTATAGAAAACGAGTCAGATCGGGAATTTTGGTGGATTCTCGCAGAAAACGAGTCAGATCGCGAATTTCGGAGGATTATATATCTAAAACAATAAGCATTCAATTATATATTTCAGTATAATACCGTAGCGAAGCACGGGTATCTTGCTAGTAATACATATTGAAGTTATTTTTTAAAATTTTACTTGCCCTCGGATTCAGCGAGGTATCCCCACTATACCGCCCCAAGGGCAGTGTCCTGGAGCGTGAGACTTCGGGTCGGGGGTAAAACTGGGGAGGAGGACTAGTACATATGCTATGCTGAACAGGGGCCTTGTGGGGGAGGGGATAGGAAGATTGGAAGAGATAGACGAGGAAGAGGGAAGGAAGCGGCCGTGGCCTTAAGTTAGGTAACATCCCGGCATTTGCCTGGAAGAGAAGTGGGAAATCACGGAAAACCACTGCGAGGATGGCTGAGGTGGGAATTGAAACCACCTCTACTCAGTTGACCTCCCGAGGCTGAGTGGACCCCGATCCAGCCATCGTACCACTTTTCAAATTTCGTGGCAGAGCCGGGAATTGAACCGAGGCTTCATCGGGTCGCAGCTAAGCCACTACACCACAGAGGTTCTTTTACTTTTAATGTTGAAAACATTTCGTACAAGACAAAGTATGGGGTCCCCATACTACGAAAAACGTGAAATTAAGCAATTTCCTCAAATATGCCGAAACTAAATATAACAAACTATTTTAAAAAAATCGAACATCACTTCCGGCCTGAATGTATTTTCGGAAAACAGCCTAAAATCGCTTTCTTTACTCGTTTTTTGTTTTGATTCGAATTAACTTATTTATATCATTCTTTTTTTTTGTTATTTGCTTTACGTCGCACCGACACGGATAGGTCTTTTGGCGACGATGAGGGAGGAAGGGGCTAGGAGTGGGAAGGAAGCGGCCGTGGCCTTAATTAAGGTACAGCCCCAGCATTTGCCTGGTGTGAAAATGGGAAACCACGGAAAACCATCTTCAGGGCTGCCGACAGTGGGGTTCGAACCCACGATCTCCCGAATACTGGATACTGGCCGCACTTAAGCGACTGCAGCTATCGAGCTCGGTCATTCTTTTTTTTAAATGTGTTCCTTGGTTCAATGCCCTCAGGCGTTTTTTTTAATTTTTGAAAAATGTTCACACCGATTGTAGTTATAAGATCTTAAATGAAACTCTGCATTGACTCACATTAGCATTCGTTCTGGTGCTTAAGTGAAACAATGCATTGCCTCGCACTAGCACTCGAAGTGGTAGAAAAACGCAAACTGCCATTCTAATCGACCGGATAACGATGATTAAGAAAAGGATTGTAATTTTTAGGAATAAATAAAGAATATAATCTCATACTTTATTATATTTTGTTTACCTCGCAGCTCATATCCCTAGGATGTTTTCGACGTTGAGTTGCTCGTCTGAAGAGCTCTAGAACTGTGGATTTTTTTCCTCGTAGTTTAACGACATACTAACACATCGAAGGTTTTCGGCGACGCATTTTGAAATTTATACAAAGTGTATTCAAGAGGAATCATTGCCATGTTGAAGTCCAACAGATCTTATGGAAAGTTAAGTCTGAGCAAAAGATGTTATAAACACAGTAGTCAAATCGTCACTATTGAGCGGTCGCCTAAACCTTTTAATTCCCCAGTGATATCGAACCAAGGCCACGATTTTTGAAGGGGACTCTAATGCCGGTGTTGTAGTTATTTTGGGAGCATTTTTTTAAGTTCCAGAATAGCTGCTATATTTTGGTGGGTTATTATCGCATTAAGGTCTAAGTAAAAAAAGTTAATGTCACCTTATATGACGGTTATAAATTCTAAGCTGGTACTGCATGTCTCTTCCTAGTCCTAGTCCCATATAAGTACAGATGTCACAATTACACAAGTTATTAGACGGAGACCACACCCACACACCTTGATCAAGATGTCACAAGACGAAGTAAGTAACTTGTGCAGGACTTCCACATTATCATCTCTCATATCTAGCCTCCCTTGGTCAAATCTCTTTCTCTTCTGACCCCAACGATATTAAGTTCGCTAGGGCTAGAGAGTATTTCATATTTACCCTCTTCGTAGTCCTTTTCTTACGTTTGCCAATACTTTCAATCTTTGAAAGGTCGTACCAATTCCTTTTTTTTGTGATCAGTTTTTTAGAACTTGATTTACGTCTCACCGACACAGATAGGCGACGATGGGATAGGAAAGGCCTATTAGTGAGAAAGAAGCGGTCGTGGCCTTAATTAAAATACGAAAGCAAACCAAAGCAAAGTCATCTCCATACAGGCCATGAAGGCCCCTGGAGGGGTGGAAGGTAAAGGCTTCCACTATCCGTAACCTCGGCACTTGATGGGGTAGAGCGGTTAGCTCTACGCCCGGCCAACTTTGCTCCAGGAATTAACCTGGTACTAATTTTTGGTGTAGGCTGAGTGAACCTCAGGGCCATGCGCACCTCCGGAAGTGGAAATCTCATTTCTTAAATTTTACGACTTCCTCACGGGGAATCGAACCCACGTCTTTCCGGGTGAACCGAGCACGCCTTTACCGCCTCGGCCAGACAGCCCCTTAATTAAGGTACAGCCCCAGCATTTGCCTTGTGTGAAAATGGGAAACCACGGAAAATCATCTTCAGGGCTGTCGACAATGTTTTTAGAACCCACTATCTCCCTGATATATGCTCACAGCTGCGCACCCCTAACCGCACGGCCACCTCGTCCGGTCTTCTGATTAGTGAGGGGATTGTTTTTCTGGTCGCATTTCCTCGTGAAACAATAATCACCACCACCATCTCCCTATACAATTCGGCATACTCCACAGTCACGACCTGGGATGTAAATTGGTAACTGATTGGGACTGGGGAGGTACTGTAGAATATATGGGACTGAATGCAGTGTAGCATTGCCCATGAGGAAAACTTCAGCACTCATCATAGTTTCGATAATCCACACTAGGGAGCAAGTGGGGAAAATATCTCAAAACACCTCGGAAATGGTGGTTTCAAAATCCAATAGAATATCTTCAATACTCACTCAGCGAAAGGCTGTTTAGATGCTTGTATAGGCCTACTTCTTCTGATTTCATCCTCGAGACTCCTACTTCAGCAGAGGCACTTGATTCGGGGGTCCAATAAGCCCACAACAAACCCATTACCATTGAGAAGTGAAGAAAACAAAACTCGACCAAGAGAGGTTGTATGGAAAATATGAAATAAGGAGCCTGGCAAAGCTAAGTGGAAGCAATGCCAGACTCGGATAGAAACTCTGTAAAACACTCCCCACTTGCAAGTTGAAGCCGCTGAAGAAGGGTGAAGCTTTCAGTTAGCATTTGTGATCGACCTGTCTTGCCAGTCACATCAACATCTGGCAAGTAACAAGTGAAGTCCGGATTTTATGGAACTACGTATTTTAATGCTACAGTCTGCTTGAAGAAAAGGTAATTGTTTGCGTGTAGGAATGTTTTTACACCTTTTTAAACGTCAAAAGAGAGTTTCTAGTTTTACACGACTATTGCTATCGTGTTTATACCCGCAGGACCTCCAGTTTTACATTTAAAACAAAACTCAGTTAGATGACTTTCCATTTCAAGAACCGTACATGTATTGGCCGGGATGCGAACGGCCGCCGCCTTGGTGAGGAGCCAGTGTCGATGGTACTCGGCCTTCAAGGCCTAATTTTAAACACCTTTAAAAAAGGAAGCATTTACGTTTTACGAATCTGCGAAAGTTGTGGAATGTTACAACGCAACTCAATGAATCAAGAAGTTGCCTCCACATTCAATTCCATTTAATGAAGTTGGATTTCGATATGGGAAAGTCACGTTACCATGATTGAAAGTCTACATAAAACTATACAATACTCCCATTGCTTATGATTACAAGCCATGTAGAACTCGTAACTCTTTACGTGTTGAAATTGGGCTCAGCTAATTACATTTATACTTTGACGTTCTTTAAAGATATCCATCCACGTGATGCTGGATAAAGATAGTTTTCGTAGGTTAGTAGGTGTCCATTCCACTTGGCCGAGATTTGAGTGCAATTTTTCGCAGCCTCGTCACAGGATGACGCAGACTGTCGCTAAGAAGAGCATTGCGCGACAACACACTTAAGAGAAGCAGTACATCGTATTATCCACTTGTCACAACTGCACCATTGTTATCCACTTACAGAGCGGACATCACTGGCCGAGGGAATTCGCTTCCTGGCTTGGTTATTTCATGGAGGTTGGCCTCTATCTGCTAAACAAGATACAGTATTTCTTATTGAAAATATGACTTGTTTTTTATCATTGTTGGAGAAAAGGGGTTATGAGGATCTACCATAACGAGGCGATGAAGGCTTGTTCAACCAGATTTATGTGGGGTTTCTTCCTCCGTCAGCTAGCTGAGAAATTCCTTCGAAGTCAATTTTTAGATTTCTGGGACGAAATACAAAAAAACTTCTACTTTCATAAACCACTTCTCCTAGATCTATAGAGGACCGTGATATCCAGACAAAATATTCTAAACTTCAAAATAGCTGCTCAATTCATAGCAAAATTCAAGGATTTTGTACATAAAATCAACCAGAAATTACTAGCGTACGGCATACACACGCGCGCAAAAAAGTTGCAAAATGCTATTTCTATCTGATATCGGATGAAATAAGATTAGTGGTGGATTGTCGGCATCTGAATCTCAACATCGCACATTCAAAGCCGTAGAGGTTGTCATTCGGTAGATGTTATGCTATGGTGACACATTCGGTGTTTACCTGACAAAAATTATTAAAACTCAGCGGTAGATTTACAGTATCTCTGCCATCTGGAGGAGTAAAACGGAGCATCGCATTTGACACACAGAAGCTTAAAATGATATGAAATTAAAATGTCTGCAAAACGGTAGCAGAATCCGTACGATTATTATTATTATTATTATTATTATTATTATTATTATTATTATTATTATTATTATTATTATTATTATTATTATTATTTAGGAAGGAATCCCTAAGTGAATTCTAATGTAATAATTAAAAAGCAATGTCCGTACAGACGATGAAGGCCCATGGAAGGGAGGAAGGTAAGGGCTTCCACTATCCGTAACTTCGGCACTAACATCGCCACTTGGTGGTATAGAGTGGTTATCTCTAAGCCCGGATACCTTTGTCTCCAGAAATGAACCTGGTACTCATTTTTGATGTAGCCTGAGTGAACCTCAGGGCCATGTGCAACTCAAAAAGTGGAAATTTCGTTTTTTAATTTTTTTCGACTTCCTGACGGGGAAGCGAACCCACGTCCTTTCGGGTAACAGAGCACGGCTTTACCATCTCGGTAGGCAGGCCCTTAACGTAATCATAAGAGTGGAAAATATAATTTATTGTACAATGTGATATCAACGAGACAAAGATGTTAATCATATGTGGACTTTAAACAACGACTACCAACAATTCTAATCATTCTAACAATGATGAGGGGACGACCAATGTCGGATAAAAACCGTTTAAAGGTTGAGATCATCTTGACGGTTTAATACGTACATCAAATAAGCTTATATCAGTGGCATAGTAGGTTATTTACTGTCCCTCCGTTACCAAATTTGCGGGTTCGATTTCTGCTGAGGTTTGTGACATGAGAAAGAGTTAAATGCGACGCTTCGTGCCATCGGCTTTCGGCACATAAAGGAACTCCTTCAGGACAAACTTACGACACCATGGTATCTTAAAATCTACAGCAATTGAAGGAAGTTAAACAAATAACATAAATACTTGAGATAAATAGGATTACAGGCCATTAAGTTTGACATCTGTTGCATGTAAGCTTTGGGAAAGCATTCTTTCTGATTATATTAGACATATTTGCGAAATTAATAACTTGTTCGATAGAAGGCTGTTCGGATTTAGGAAAAGTTATTCCACTGAAACTCAGCTTGTAGGATCGCAGCAAGATATAGCAGATGTCCTGGATTCAGGAGGTCAAATTCACTGTATTGCGATTGACCTGTCTAAGGCATTTGATAGGGTAGACCATGGGAGACTACTGGCAAAAATGAGTGCAGTTGAACTCGACAAAAGAGTGACTGAATGGGTGGCTCAGTTTCTAGAAAATAGATCTCAGAAAATTAGAGTAGGCGAAGCTTTATCTGCCTCGGACTCTCTGTAATAATTAAGAGGGGAATTCTTCAAGGCAGTATCGTTGGACTATTATGTTTTCTTACACTTATATCAATAATAAGAGTAAAGAAGTGGAATCAGAGATAAGGCTTTTTGCAGATGATGTAATTCTGTATAGAGAAATAAATAACTTACAAGATTATGAGCAACTGCAAAATGACCTCGATAATGTTCTGAGATGGACAGTAGGGAATGGTATAATGATAAACGGAGTTGAAAGTCAGGTTGTGAGTTTCACAAATAGGAAAAGTCCTCTCAGTTTTAATTACTGCGTTGATGGGGTGAAAGTTCCTTTTGCGGATCATTGTAAATACCTAGGTCTTAATATAAGGAAAGATCTTCATTGGGGTAATCACATTAATATGATTGTAAATAAAGGGTACAGATTTCTGCACATGTTTATGAGGGTATTTAGGGATTGTAGTAGGGATGTAAAGGAGAGGGCATATAAGTCTGTGGTAAGACCACAAATAGAGTTTGTTCTGGGTGATTTCCGAAAAGAGTAGCGTTACAAAAATGTTGCAAAGTTTGGGCTGGGAAGACTTGGGAGAAAAGAGACGAGCTGCTCGAGTAAGTGGTATGTTCCAAGCTATCAATGGAATGACATCAGTAGACGAATAAGTTTGAGTGCTGTCTTTGAAAGTAGGAAATATCACAATATGAAGATGAAGCTGTAATTCAAGAGGACAAATTGGGGCAAATATTTGTTTTTGGGGAGAGGAGTTGTCCGCCTCTGCGGTGAAGAAAGAAAGGATAGGAAGGGGAGTTAGGGATTGGAATAACTTACTAAGGGAGATGTTCAATAAGTTTCCAATTTCTTTGCAGTCGTTAAAAGAAAGACTAGGAAAAAACCGACAGGGAATCTGCCACCTGGGTGTCTGCCCTAAATGCAGTTCAGTAGTGTTCAGCTTAGCAGGTGAGGCCACCTGGGCGAGATACTGGTCATTCTCCCCAGTGGGATCGCTCGCTGATTGATTGATTGATTGATAATATTCACAGCCTGTTTCCAACCACGCGACCGAGTCAGGAATGGAATAAATGGAGCCCCAACCTAACGGCGAGGACAGCAAGTGTGCCGGCTGCCGAAGCCTATCGCACTCCCCTGCGGCAATGATTAATGACTGAAAAATGGAATGGAATGATATTGGAGAGTGTTGCCGGAATGAAAGATGACAGGTAAACCGAAGTACTAGGAGAAAAACCTGTCCCGCCTCCGCTTTGCCCAGCAGATATCTCATATGGCGTGACTGGGATTTGAACCACGGAACCCAGCGGTGAGAGGTCGGTGCGCTGCCGTTTGAGCCACGGAGGCTCCAACCCGGCTAATACAAAATAATAAATATATCAGTTAATATTCAAAGCAAATCACAATCGAATTAATGTTCACAGGCATGGCATAAAGTCAAAACCGGGAAATAAAAAGAAAGGTTTAGCTCACATATACAAACAAAACTGGTATTTTGAAATGAATTATAGGCAAATGTTAAAGTATAATAATTATTATTGATGAAGTCCGCCTCTGTGGAGTAGTGGTAAGTGTGATTAGCTGCCACCCCCGGAGGCCCGGGTTCGATTCCCGGCTCTGCCACGAAATTTGAAAACTGGTACGATGGCTGGAACGGGGTCCACTCAGCCTCAGTCGGTTAGCTGAGTAGAGGGGTTTCGATTCCCTCCTCAGCCATCCTCGAAGTGGTTTTCCGTGGTTTCCCACTTCTTCTCCAGGCAAATGCCGGAATGGTACATAACATAAGGGCACGGCCGCTTCCTTCCCTCTTTCTTGTCTATCCCTTCCAGTCTTCCCATCCCCGACGAGGCCCCTGTTCAGCATAGCAGGTGAGGCCACCTGGGCGAGTTACTGGTCATTCTCCCCAGTTGTACCCCCGGACCCAAAGTCTCACGCTCCAGGACCCTTGAGGCGGTAGAGGTGGGATCGCTCCCTGAGTCCGAGGGAAAATCCAACCCTAGAGGGTAAACAGATCTTTTTTTTTTTTGGCTAGTTGCTTTACGTCGCACCAACACAGATAGGTCTTATGGCTACGATGGGACAGGAAAGGCCTAGGAATGGGAAGGAAGCGACCGTGGCCTTAATTAAGGTACAGCCCCAGCATTTGCCTGGTGTGAAAATAGGAAACCACGGAAAACCATTTTCAGGACTGCCGACAGTGGAGTTCGAATATACTATCTCCCGGATGCGAGTTCACAGCTGCGCGCTCCTAACCGCACGGCCAACTCGCCCGGTAAGTAAACAGATTAAGAAAGAAAGAAAGAACGAAAAGGAAAAGGCAAAAACACAAATATGGTGGATATTCCATGTATCAGACACAAACATCTTGATCAATCAATCAATCAATCAATCAATCAATCAATCACTACTGATCTGCATTTAGGACTGTCGCCCGGGTGGCAGATTCCCTAACTGCTGTTTTCCTAGTCTTTTCTTGAACGATTGAAAAGAAATTGGAAATTTATTGAACATCTCCCTTGGTAAATTCCAATCCCTAACTCCCCTTCCTCTATAAGAATATTTGCCCCAAATTGTCCTCTTGAATTCCAACTTTATCTTCATATTACGATATTTCCTACTTTCAAAGGCAGCCCAAACTTTGTAACATTTTGGTAACGCTACTCTTTTGTCGGAAATCACCCAGAACAAATAGAGTTGCTTTTCTTTGGATTTTTTTTCGGTTTTTGAATCAAGTAATCCTGCACTGCACATATCAGTCTATGTCAGTTCAATTCACCCTTTACTTTTCACGAACTGGGAAGTATCTAATGTTCAAAATGTTTGGCAGCGGTGGGATTCGAACCCACGCCCTTTCGGACTGGTGCCTAAAACCAGCGCCTTAGACCGCTCGGCCACGCTACCGGTACAGCGTTAGTGAAGAAGTTTGTTGATGACAGGTTTAACGAATATAATGTAGGGTTTGAGGGATGTTCCATCATTCAACACAATCTAAAATATTATTAATTTATTAAGCGAAGTGCGGTTTCGACTCCCTTGGAGTCATCATCAGTTCTTGTAGACGATTAAATTAAGGAATCTGATAACAATCCTTATGAGGATTGCCTACATACATCTCGAAAGGTTGACATAAAACATCATGAAAAAATTATTCACACAATGGCAATTGCCTAAAAACATAATGTCATAAAACATAAAACATAATGACTAAATATGTAAACAATGACATGAAACACTTGACACTTTTTTAAGAAAGATTTCGGAATCTGGGTTAAAAATACTGTCGTGTGTTTGTAGAACACAGAACAGGCTTGTCGGTTTTGTTACAATCAACTTGAAAACATGTGAACCAGTTGAAATAAATTATATACACCTTGACTTGAAACGCTTGGCACTTTAAGCAAGTTCTGGTTTGAAGATACTGCCGTGTGTTTGTGGAACACAGAACAGACTTGTTGGGCTTGTTTTAGTCTGCTGGAAATATATGGACTAGTTGAAATATACACTTTGACATGAAACGCACACATTGATATGAAATTTCAAGAAAGTTCTTGGTTCTGGTTTAAAAACACTGTCCTGTGTATGTGGAACACGGAACAGACCTGTTGATCTTGTTTCAATCTACTCGAAAACATATGGAATATACACATTGACATGAAACGCCAACTTGAAAACATGTGAACCACTTGAAAGAAAACCTACCGACAAATTATATAAACATAAATGACTGGACGTGTGTTTGTAGAACACGGACGGAATTGTTGGTCTTGTTTCAATCTATTAGATAGCATATGAACTAGTTGGCCGCCTCTGTGGTGTAGTGGTTAGCGTGATTAGCTGCCACCCCCGGAGGCCCGGGTTCGATTCCCGACTATGCCACGAAATTTGAAAAGTGGTACGAGGGCTGGAACGGGGTCCACTTAGCCTCGGGAGGTCAACTGAGTAGAGGTGGGTTCGATTCCCACCTCAGCCATCCTGGAAGTGGTTTCCCACTTCTCCTCCAGGCGAATGCCGGGATGGTACCTAACTTAAGGCCACGGCCGCTTCCTTCTCTCTTCCTTGCCTATCCCTTCCAATCTTCCCATCCCTCCACAAGGCCCCTGTTCAGCATAGCAGGTGAGGCCGCCTGGGCGAGGTACTGGTCACACTCCCCAGTTGTATCCCCGACCAAGAGTCTGAAGCTCCAGGACACTGCCTTGAGGCGGTAGAGGTGGGATCCCTCGCTAAGTCCGAGGGAAAAACCGAACCTGGAGGATAAACAGATGATGATGATGATGATGATGATGAACTAGTTGAAATGTACACACTGACATGAGACATGAGCCACCCCCGGACGTCTGAGTTCGATTCCCTGCTCTGCCACGAAATTTGAAATGTGGCACGAGGGCTGCAACGGAGTCCTCTCAACTTCGGGAGGTCAACTGAGTAGAGGGACGTTCGATTCCCACATTGTGTTAAATGAAGGTTTAAGTAATTCACAATACATGTGGAAGATAAAAGCTAGATGATGTACAGACTCAAATGAACGTACGATGAACGATGCTTTCTCTGGATGAGCATTAGCTTGATTAAACGTCAATTTATGGAAGAAGTAACTGCTAATACATATAAAGAGAAACAAGGAAGTGCCCTGATTGATTGAGATGCTGACAGAGAATCTGGAAGAGCATGTTGTGGAGATATTACACCTTGAAATGGAACATTATTATTCTTCTTCTTCTTCCTCTTCTTCTCCTTATATTCTTCTTCTTCTTCGTCTTTATCTGTTTACTCTCCAGGGTCGGTTTTCCCCTCGGACTCAGCGAGGGATCCCACCTCTACCGCCTCAATGGCAGTGTCCTGGAGCTTCAGACTCTGGGTCGGGATACAACTGGGGAAATGGCCAGTACCTCGCCCAGGCGGCCTCACCTGCTATGCTGAACAGGGACCTTGTGCAGGGATGGGAAGATTGGAAGGGATAGACAAGGAAGAGGGAAGGAAGCGGCCGTGGCCTGAAGTTAGGTACCATCCCGGCATTTGCCTGGAGGAGAACTGGGAAACCACGGAAAACCACTTCCAGGATGGTTGAGGTGGGAATCGAACCCGCCTCTACTCAGTTGACCTCCCGAGGCTGAGTGGACCCCGTTCCAGCACTCGTATCACTTTTCAAATTTCGTGGCAGAGCCGGGAATCGAACCCGGGCCTCCAGGGGTAGCATCTAATCACACTAACCACTACACAACAAAGGCGGACTTCTTTCTTTCTTTCTTAATCTGTTTAATGTTCAATTACTTTTTTCTTTCAGAAGTACCAGAAATAAAGAACCTGTCACGTTACTTACAGGAACAGTGACAGTTCAGTCTTACTTCTTGCGGAAATAATAGATATGGGTACGATATCTTAACTCTTGGGCACTGTCCATTTTCTGGAACTCATATCTAAAGGTTTGAGGTCGGAGGAATTGACGGGTATTCTATCTTTGCGATTAAACCATTCCCTTGCGAACATAACAGTGTGAAGGGTTTCATTGCCTAGCTGTAGTTACCAATCGTCCTTGTAACTGACAACAACCAGTTACCAAGTATAAATTATCTGATAATAGACAAATTTTCGTTATATGTTTCCATGAAGTCGGTTAATCACGATTATATTCTGAAGAATGAGGGATTCTTAGTCTGTTTACGGTACATGGCCGAACAAAGGCACTAGAGTGGTGGTGGTGGTGATGGTGGTGGTGATTAAGTATAACTAGACAACCATCCTCTACTACTATTAATCAGAGTGGAAAAATGGAAGGGGCTAACTCATACTCACTTCAAAAAGTGAAGGCATCGACCAAAGAAAGACAAGGGCGACTTAAGGCATGAAAATTTAAAATACCTGATCTGACACGTGACCTGATACCATCGAGAACTGAAATGAACAAGAGTCCACAAAGGGAGGTCGGACAGGATAGATAAAATTAAGGATCCTGGCGCAAGTAAGTGGAAGCAATGTCAGGACTCAGGTAAGGGCCCTGTGGTCTCCAACCCATGCTCCCAAGTTAAGAGCAGCTGGGGACGCTTCTAGTCACCTCTTACGACAGGCATGGGATATCGTGGGTGTTATTCTACCACCCCCATCCACAGGGGGAAAAGAAATGGAAGGTTATGCTTAATTATGGTTGAATTCTCTCTACGTAAGTTCTACCCCTAAAACTTAATTGTTGGGTTGTGGTGGTGTTTATTTTCAGAAGCGAAATTAGGCCTACAACAGTTATAACTAGTTACTAGAGAACCATCTGTCCGGCTCCATAGCTAAATGGTTGGTGTGCTGGCCTTTGGTCGCAAGGGTCCCGGAGTCGATTCCCGGCAGGGTCGGAAATTTTAACCATCATTGGTTAATTTCTCTGTCACGGGGGCTGGGTAAATGTGTCGTCTTCATCATCATCATTTCAATCCCATCCCGGCGCGCAGATCGCCTACAGGAGTCAAATCAAGAGACATGCACCAAGCGAGCCGAACATGTCCTCGGACACTCCCAGCACTAAAAGTCATATGCCTTTTTATTTTTTCAGAGAACCATCTCCCCATACCACTGATCAGAGGGGAAAATGGAAGAGTTCTAATTCTTTGAAGTATGATGGCAAAGCTTGGGGTGTGATAGTGGAGTGGAAAATTCACTGGCCACTAAACAAGGCGGCCGCAACTCAAACCCAGAGGAAGCAGTGTGAAATTTTTGAAATGAAAGGACACGTCCCTGTGGTTCGGATTCCGGTGAAATTGGAGAGCCCGTGGCTATGAGTACTAGGTTATATGAACTTCCATGTAAAACTACAAGTTTGTTTATTGCCAAAATAAAGGGAAGGGTCACAAGAGACATGCTGCGCCTTCCAAACACAATGTAGTTTTGATTAAAAAAGAACAAGGGAAGGTCGGACAGGAAATATAGAAATAAGGAACAAGTAAGTGAAAAGACATACCAGATTCAAACTCATACTGGGTTAGGGGACCCGTTGTCACTACTCCTCGCTCCGAAGTTGAGAGTCCCTGGGAATATGGTTGGTTTGACTTATAACAAGTATGTATGTCTACCCCTTCCTGTTGTCGAGGATGAGATGAGATGAATTTATATGGCATGTTTTACGGTCGGATGTCCTTCTTGACGTCAACCTCAGTCTAGGAGCTAATGAAGATGAAATGAATGATGATGAATGTAACTGGGTAAGGAGGTGGAAGGAATAGACCTGTGGTCTATTGATGGAGACTGTCCCGGCATTTGCGTGGAAGTGAAAATGGTAAACCACAGAAAACCATTCTCAGGACAGCGGTCGGTGGGCCTTGGATCCAACTGACTCCCGAATGCAGAGCTTGGCTCTATAGTGGTAGCCGTTAACACGCGTGGCCACTCCGCTCGGTACTGACTTATAACAAGTAGCACTTGTGGTGTAGTGGTTAGTGTGATTAGCTGCCACCCCCGGAGGTCCGGGTTTGATTCCCGGCTGTGCCGCGGGAGGTCAACTGAGTAGAGGTGGGTTCGATTCCCACCTCAGCCATCCCGGAAGTGGTTTTCCGTGTTTTCCCACTTATCCTCCAGAGAAATCCCGGGATGGTCCCTAACTTAAGGTCACGGCCGATTCCTTCCCTCTTCCTTGCCTATCCCATCCAATCTTGCCATCCCTCGACAAGGCCCCTGTTCAGCATAGCAGGTGAGGCCGCCTGGGCGAGGTACTGGTCATTCTCCCCAGTTGTATCCCCGACCCAAAGTCTGAAGCTCCAGGACACTGCCCTTGAGGTGGTAGAGGTGGGATCCCTCGCTGAGTCCGAGGGAAAAACCGACCCTGGAGGGTAAAAATAAGAAGAAGAAGAAGAAGAAGAAGAAGAAGAAGAAGCACGTTAAAATCTATATGGCAACAAAAGGTCATTTGCGAACAGGCCTCGGCAGACCACTGGAGAAGTGGAACATCAGCACTAATATTAACTGGATCCGTGGGTTCTCATTTTCGCACCAGGAAAATGCTAGGGCTGGGCTGCCTGGCCAAGGTGGTACTGGCGTGCTCGGTTCACCCAGAAGGACGTGGGTTCGATTCTCCGTCAGGAAGTCGTAAAATTTAAGAAACGAATTCCACTTCTGGAGGTGAACATGGCCCTGACGTTCACTTAGCCTACACCAAAAATGAGAACCAGGTTAATTCCTGGGGGCAAAGATGGCCTGGCGTAGAGCTAACCACTCTACCCCACAGTGCCCAGGTTACGGATAGTGGAAACCTTTACCTTCCACCCCTCCAGGGGTCATCGTGGACTGTACGGAGATGACTTTGCTTTTTTAAAAATCTTAATTAAGGCCACGGTCGCTTCCTTCCCACTCCTAGCCTTTTCCTATCTCATTGTCGCCATAAATCCTACCTGTGTCGGTGCGACTGAAACCAACTTTAAAAAAAAGTGGGGTAGAGTACACTTATTTGTCCGTTTGTCGTTGCCTTCAGGTACTCCTTTCTGTTGTATACTGGGCGAACCCCAGAATATCCTGAAGTGGAAGTGTAATTTCTAAATTATTCAACTTGAAAGGGAAATTGAACCTACATCATTCTGGGTGAACCGATCACGTCTTTACCTCCTAGGCTAGACAGTCCTCAATACGACACATAATTATACTATATTCTTCTAGGTTTGGAGCGACATGTGGTTCATGTGCAAAACTACTCTTATCGTGAACCTGGTAAAATATGTATAGCGGTCGGTTACTTCAGTGATCAGAGGTAGAGTCTAACTCACTATCCCACATTCGCAGATACGATTCCGACTGAGGTAGTCAACTTTTAAAAGGCGATACTATCTAGGCACTCCATGTCCTCTGGTGGCGCACTCAATCATAGGACTTATCCAGTATAATTCAATTTTTGTTGCTAAGCAATAGCTCAGTCCGAATGTCCTACATTGCTAGTCATACCACCTGGATGGTACCATGTCAGAAGATATACAGGTTGGTGCTGAGACCAAACGATTAATATGAGCTTCCTGTACCAATTATAAACAACATACTAGCCCTCCTGCCATTCTTAAATTCCTGGAATTACTGGAAATCGAACCCGGTCCCCCCGAGGGCGGCAGCCTCTGGAGAGTCCTAGCGCAGATCTTTCAAATTGATGCAGCTAACAGTGGGTTACACTACAGAGCGGAAAGACTGGGTTAGGGAATTTTCACTGTAATAGCAGTCCCTTCCACTTACTACGACACACAATTAATTTGGGGAGTTTTCATTATAATGGCAGACACTCGCTCTTCACCTGCCTTTTTACATCCTTAGAAAGGCTGTCTTAGTGGTTTTCCTACCGGAAATAAGCTTCGGTCATTACAATGACGTCGCGATTAAAAGCAATGCTATCATATGAAATACTCGATAAATAAAAAAAACACGTTTTCTTACTTTTAACGAACAGTACTACGCTGCCGATCTAACAGTCCCAAGTTCCAGAGCTGGAATGACAGACAACCGTGAACACTCCTCTGCCATTATTCCGTGAAATTATTATTATTATTATTATTATTATTATTACTATTATTATTATTATTATTATTATTATTATTATTATTATTATTATTATTATTATTATTATTATTATTATTATTATTATTATTATTATTGTACCGGGTGGTACACCTCCACGCCGCTAATTCAAACTTTGCGCCAGTTAAAACTCCTCTTCTGGAGGAAGCCTGAACTTTAACTTCCATATTAATTCAACGATTTCTCAGAAGATGTCATTACTATAAATTTTGAAGTGTTCTGAACTATGTCAGTTTCGATTCATTTTTGTTTTATCTGTAGCAAGAAGTGTGAACATTCTCTTCTAGAGGACACTACTTAAGAACTACAATTGTGCACCCTAGTGCGAAGTGAAGGAACCTTTTTTGTGAAGAAATTTAGTACTTATCCAATAAAATGCTTGTGGGCGGGTGTTATCATTCACGAAGCGCCTCGAACTTTCCACGAGGATTTATAAACGGCTGATTTTCGGGTCTCCGGGCCACTTCAGTAACACCTATCATTGTGTAAATTATGTAGCAGGGGGCGGGAAGCGCCTCTTTCTTCGGGCAGCAGTTCAACCACTAGGTAATGGCCGTTTTATAACTTATTTTCTTGCCAGCTCAGCAGTTTAACCCTCGGGGCGGGTTCGAAATCTTTACCATGTAACTTTCCTCTAAAATGTAAAAGACCTTTGATTTAAATTCTGCCTCTGTAACTACATATTGGGATAGAGAGTGCTTAACCCTCTCGAGCTCCCACGCATATCGCTTTGAGGTGAACTTATTTTCACAACCGTTTCTTCCCTTCTACTCGTAATGTCATAAAGTTTTCTATCGTGTCACCTCCGTAGAATGGGATTAGCCCTTGCATAAGCGGCCTAGGACCAAATTAGGTTTTAATAAAGTGTATTAGGAGTGCAGTTACGCCTCCACTCAAGTTTGTATTTTGGGGCCATGTAATTGTCCTGTTTCTTTGGTGAATAGGCCTCAGTAGGTTGGGTATTTTTACCCCTGTGTCTATGTCCTTGGAGGACAGCTTGAAGGTGGAATTTGGTGTGGCCTTTGATAGGCCGGAACTTTGAGAGCGGGTTGCTCTTCCCAAAAAATTTGTTTCTGCGTGCCTCGAGGAGGCTTTACCGTGTAATGGGGAGCAAGTGCTCCTGGGCATGATTGGGGTCTTCTGCCCCTTGGTTGAATCTTGTATATTGGTAAAGTTGGGCTTATAGCTCAAGAATTGTGTATCTGGCTCTCGGAGCCCAAATCCTGTAACCACTGTAATTGTACATTCTCGATTTGTTGCTAGGCTACTAAGTACCTGTTATATTTGTTATTTCTTGATCTTGAAAAGAAAATATAACCTTGTTAAATTAACTTTAATTTCGTATATTGAGACCTATTCATCCCAGCACCTTCTTTCACCTCTGCTAATCCACCAAACCAAGGTAACAATTATTATTATTATTATTATTATTATTATTATTATTATTATTATTATTATTATTATTATTATTATTATTATTATTATTATTACAGTATTATTCCGTTAGGTGCGCACACTGCTATTTACAATCAGCGCCTCAGAGTAGGGACCGAATTGCTGGAATACTATGCTGAACCAGTGTGTTACGCACCAGTAGTATAAGAAAATGCATGAACCAGAGGAAAGGCATGCTAAAGGAGAAAGTTATCCAACTCCCCAGCTAGTGGCAAAATATCTACAGAGGTCGACGCCACGAAGAAATATCATTTTAAAAAACCTCCCCAGCCACCTTCCGCCAATATTCGGCCAGGCTGTTATACTCGGTACGCAGCAGTAACCCCATCTATCTGAGATAAGTAGCAGCAGAAGAGACAAAGAACATCACAACAAATAATGATCATTGAAATGTTATAGTTGATCAATTTTATGAGCTTTCGATATTGTAGGCCTTTGATTTAGTTTTCTTCCGACCCTGTGATACCACTTTTATCATAGTCGGTACGGTAAAACTGAATAAGACATAAATGAACGGATATTGCATTCTCTACAAATTTTGTTAAATAGTACTTTTCGATAGGAACAATAACGTAGGTATTTAAAAATTAAATTTTTGGTCCTTCCCTTAAACTACCATTTCAACCAGGGCGAAAAAAGTATTTACAGCCTAGACTGTAACTCCTTATTCCCTGACTCTACATTCCGATTTTCATTAAATTCTGTTTACCCATTTTCTGGTGGCTCAGCGTTGATAGGGACTTAGCAACAAAAACACAAATTCATGAATAACTTATCTCTGTTATCATAGCCGGTACGATAAAAATGTATAAGACATAAATGATCGGAAATTTAATTCTTTATAACAAGTTATGTAGTATTCATCGATAGGACCACTATTAACATAAATATCTGGGAATTAATCTTTGGGCCCTAAACTAACATTTCTCTAAGAGTGAATAAAGTTATTTATAGCCTAGATTTAGTGGCTCATTCCCCGACTTTACATACCGATTTTCATTCAATTCTCTTCAACCATTTCCTCGTAATACGCGTGCATACATGCATGCAGGCACACAGACAGACAGAGAGAATGGAAAATTAAAATGTACATTTCCTTGTAACTATGGACATGACCGATACAGAAATGTCATTTTTTTCTGAGCAATGTACAGATAAAACTCTTATTATATATTATTATTATTATTATTTACTTTTAAATATAAATATTCATATTCTTTCTGGCATTTGAGATAGCGGGGTGTTAAAAATGGACGAGCGCGCTTCAAAATTATCTACAGGAATATCAAAGTGAGCTCGTGACATACACGCGTTGACCGTACCTAATATAGCGGATGATTTGTAAGCTTTGAGAATTTTAAATCAGACAAAGAAGGCATTCGAGGAGAAAGATTGAATGGAAGATCTGAGGGACAGGAAATCACCCAGGTGTTCTCAATAGTGGTCACCTCGGGGCATATCTAATTTTGGCATGGTTTCTGTTCCCCACTTTATTATCCGATCTCCTTTGGTGCGCTCTATTTCTCTTCCAATGCTACTACAGTATGTTAGCTACGCTTAACGAGTCTTCATCTTCCTGTACTTCATTTTTCTCCCCTTTCTTTTGTCCTTACTCCCGTTCTTCGAATGTTGGATCCCTTCCGCTTTCTCCTAATATAAAGAGGGGCTAATGAGTTCTATTTTTCTTTTAAAAAAACAATAACCATCCACCAATAAAGTGACAGTATCTTATGTAAAAGAGCCGAATTCCCAATGAAGAAGTGCACGGGGAAAGGATACTTGCCCGAGAACATTACCGCTAATGGGCCACCAGGGGTGGCAGCTAATCACACTAAACATTACACCACAGTGCGGCATTATTATTATTATTATTATTATTATTATTATTATTATTATTATTATTATTATTATTATTATTATTATTATTATTTTAAGTTGCAGACAGTAAGTTGTCAAGGTTGGCTGCTGTAATTTCTTGATGGATGCAGTACTTTTGCATCCATCTCTTTGGCAGAGGCCAGAAAAGCGTAGCTTCCACCGAAGTCCCAGTCAACATCTATGGCTGTGACAATATGGAAGTTGCTGGGGTATGGGTAGTGTTGAGTAATGACATTCAGAGCATGACTAGTGCATCTGAGTGTTATGAAAGGTGCTGTTCGTAGGGTCAGTCGTGCTGCAATAGTACTTTCTGACCCAGTGAGGAAAGCAGTGGCAAACTACCTCACTCCTCATCTTGCCTAGTACGCCTCATTTTGGTGCTGCCATATGTTTTGGGGGTTTCCTTATTACCACATAACCTTTGGTGGTGCTTTTTGAGGATCCAACCAGCCTCTGGGCTGATGACCTAACAGACACAGACAAGTTGTCAAGGTTGCTATCGTGTAACATAGTCTGCACTGCGAAATGCAGCAATAGCTTTCTCAGCTCCATGGTTACTGAGAGACAACGAGGTAGAACAGAACGTTGTCTTAAGATTTTGCAACATTACTCCGAATCGAATTAATTAGTGCTCACCATTAAATATCCGGAATTATAATGATTGATCTTGCCCTCAATGTAGCCATTTAAAATTAATTCTCGGATACGATCATGAGACGTTTTTGTTATCTACCCAATTAATCTTCAGACTGCGGAAATGCTTAACAATTTACCAACTACTTTATCTAATAGTCCACTCACTCAAATAAACATGAATTATATTTAGTCCGGCTTCTTTTCTCAATTGTCAGCATTTCCGGCTTCCGGTTCAGGGGGAAGGGGATGTCCGGATTCGATCCTCGGCCGGATCGAGGATTTTAGCCATGACTACTATTTCCTATACCTCGTAGACTACGTAGTTTTGTTTGTCTCAATACACACAACACAACACTCCTTCAACTCCCACAGAAACACGCAACTATGAATACATTCCTCCACATAGGGCTGGCGTTAGGAAGAGCAACCGGCAGTAGAATACGGCCAAGGTCGTATGTACGACACTGTTTGCACCCGTGATCACTCCAGGAAGTGGAAGAAGAATAATTATATTGTTTGTTCAACCTCCATTGTTTTGGTAATGGCCTTGACAGACATCGCATCGTTCTTTAAAAAGCCGAAAGAGAACACGAAGGTACCCTATTTTATAACTTCAAATGCCACAGCCCTCAGCCGGGATCCCAGTAGTAGCCTATTCTTCCTCAAAACAATAAGAATTATCATCATTACCTATTATTATTATTATTATTATTATTATTATTATTATTATTATTATTATTACCGAACGAGTTGGCCGTGCAGTCAGGGGCGCGCAGATATGTGTTCGCATTTTGGAGATAGTGGGTTTGAACCCACTGTCAACAGCCTTGAAGATGTTTTTCCATGCTTCCCCATTTTCACACCAGGCTGCACTTTAATTAAGTCCACAGCCGCTTCCTTCCCACTCCTAACCCTTTCCTATCCCATCGTCCCTATAAAACCTGTCTATGTCGGGAAATTCTTTTTCTCCTTCTTTATCTGTTTACGCTCCAGGGTCGGTTTTTCCCTCGGACTCAGCGAGGGATCCCACCTCTACCACCTCAAGGGCAGTGTCCTGGAGCTTCAGACTGTGGGTCGGGGGATACGACTGGGGAAGATGATTGGCACCTCTCCCAAGCGGCCTCACCTGCTATGCTGAAGAGGGGCTTGGTGGGGGATGGGATGATTGGAAAAGATAGACAAGAAAGAGGGAAGGAAGTGGCCGTGGCTTTAAGTTAGGTACCATCGCGGCATTTTCCTGGAGGAGAAGTGGAGAAACCACGGAAACCACTTCCAGGATGGCTGAGGTGGGAATCGAACCCACCTCTACTCAGTTGACCTCACGAGGCTGAGTGTACCCCGTTCCAGCGCTCGTACCACTTTTGAAATTTCGTGGCAGAGCCGGTAATCAAACCCGGGCCTCCGAGGGTGGCAGCTAATCACACTAACCATTACACCATAGAGGCGGACATTGTTTTCTTCCCGGAGGTTTAACATTTACCCAGTACTGCAGCATTCATTCTCGATTTCCTTGCTTCTTTTCTTCAATCCCCGCCTTGCCTATTTTAAGCTTAGGCTTTTCTTCTAATTCTGGTGTGCTTTAAGTTTTATCTTGAAGGGGTAAAATGAAATGGCGTATGGCATTTAGTGCCGGGAGTGTCCGAGGACAAGTTCGGCTCGCCAGATGCAGGTCTTTTGATTTGACTCCCGTAGGCGACCTGCGCGTCATGATGAGGATGAAATGATGATGAAGACGACACATACACCCAGCCCCGTGTCAGCGAAATTAACCAATTAAGGTTAAAATTCCCGACCCTACCGGGAATCGAACCCGGGACCCCTGTGGCCAAAGGCCAGCGCGCTAACCATTTAGCCATGGAGCCGGACTTGAAGGGGTCATGCTCCCGAATATCGTCACGTGTAATCCCCACTTCGTGTAGGTCAGCTCAGTGAACCAAGCGCGCTTGCTTTCTTTTGCAGTAAGTACGCCTGTCAGAGTCGCTGAGCTCACTCGTGCCAAGTGACCATAAAATGCACTCCTTTTTCTTCGTATCACTTTTTCCACCTGCGTGTAGAGATCGTGGTTGTGCCGTTTTCTTTATTCGCCGGTTTCTTTTACCAGGCGTATGATTTTACCCAGAATCCTTTCTTTGACTTCCAATTTTTCGTTTAGAACATTCCTATGCATCGCAGGGCACTGAACAGCGTATAAGGCCTCTCGGCGGATGACTGTGTGGTAGTGTCTGAGGTTGGCATTTATTAATATTGATCTCTTGTTGTAGGTACCCTTGCTTAGCTGATATGCCATTTACATATCCCTGATCCGTGACGCGAAGGCTTCCTTCTCGGAAATGTTGCACGGTATCCACTCACCTAGGTATATGATTTTTTCTGTCCGCTTGATATTTCCTTCTCCCACGTCTAGTTCTCTGGGCGCTAGCTTGGTATTAGTTGTCGCTTTTCCTCGCAGGACATACCGAAGCCCGCCTTTGCCGCTTGTGTCTCGAATTTGTTAATCTGCATTGTGGCTGTATCTTAGGTGTCAAAAGAATTGCAAGGTCATTTGAGAAGTCCGTACAGTCAAGCGCCAGCTTATTATTATTATTATTATTATTATTATTATTATTATTATTATTATTATTATTATTATTATTATTATTATTATTATTATTATTATTATTATTATTGATGGAGCCTCCATGGCTCAGGTGGCAGCGCACCGGCCTCTCACCGCTGCGTTCCGTGGTTCAAATCCCGGTCACTCCATGTAAGATATGTGCTGGACAAAGCGGAGGCGGCACAGGTTTTTCCTCCGGTTTTTCCTGTCATCTTTCATTCCAGCAGCACTCTCCAATATCATTTCATTTCATCTGTCCGTCATTAATCATTGCCCCAGAGGAGTACGACAGATTCCGGCAGCCGGCACAATTCCCATCCTCGCCCATAGATGGGGGCTTCATTCATTCCATTCCTGATTCGGTAGAATGACTGAAAACAGGCTGTATATTTTCATTTTCATTCTTCTTCTTATTATTATTATTATATGCGAATAAACCCATTAGGACCACGCAAAGTATTTAGGGGCGTCCATTTGCCTTCCTTTGTGCCCATATTTCTTTCATTCTTTTACTGTGGGCTTCCGTTCTGTCCTCAGACCAGTCAACTTGCCACTCGTGAATTTTGGATCTAAGATTACCCTGTTTTGGACATCTGCTGCTGTAATGCCTTCTTCTTCTACTACTACTTCTTCTTCTTCTTCTTCTTCTTCTTCTTCTTCTTCTTCTTAATCTGCTTACCCTCCAGGGTCGGTTTTTCCCTCGGACTCAGTGAAGTATCCCACCTCTACCGCCTCAAGGGCAGTTTCGTGGAGCTTCACACTCTGGGTCGGGGGATACAACTGGGGAGGATGACTAGTACCTCGCCCAGGCGGCCTCACCTGCTATGCTGAACAGGGGCCTTGCCGGGGGATGGGAAGATTGGAAGGGATAGACAAGGAAGAGGGAAGGAAGCGGCCATGGCCTTAAGTTAGGTACCATCCAGGCATTTGCCTGGAGGAGAAGTGGAAAACCACGGAAAACCACTTCCAGGATGGCTGAGGTGGGAATCGAACCCACCTCTACTCAGTTGACCTCCCGAGGCTGAGTGGACTCCGTTCCAGCCCTCGTTCCACTTTTCAAATTTCGTGGCAGAGCCGGGAATAGAACCCGGGTCTCCGCGGGTGGCAGCTAATCACACTAACCACTACACCACAGAGGCGGACTGGTGTAATTCCTACCTTTTTCAAATCGGTTTTGATTTCGCCAATCCATTCCATTGTGTCTGTTTTCGTAGAATTCAACTATTTGTATTGTAAATCTGTCTGGGTGCATTCTTTCAATATGTTTATTATTATTCATAATAATAATTTTGTTGATTTTATGTCCAACTAACTACATTCGGAGACGCCGAGGTGCCGGAATGTTGTCCCGCAAGAGTACTTTTACCTGCCAGTAAATCTACTGACACGAGGGTGACGTATTTGAGAACGTTCAAATACCACCGGACTGAGCCAGAATTGAACCTGTCAAATTGGGGTCAGCACGCCAGCGCCTCAACCGTCTGAGCCACTCAGCCTTGCGAATTATTATTGTTACGGGGTTACCCACGGACGCAGAGGTGAAAGAAGGTGCCGGGGTGAACGGGTCTAACTACAAAGTCAAGAATGGAATTTAAAACTTTAACAAAGGTTATATTTTCTTTTCTTTTTTAGAATTTCAAACTTAACAATCTTTCACTAAGTGAACACAATAATATATCAGGTACAATGACAAACTAGAAACAAGACAAGAAAGATCCCAATTTTAGTGATTTTTATACTCTTGGGCTACGAGCCCCTAGTTTTACAATTTTGAGCTCCTAGCTCAATTTTATCAAGGCACAAATTTTAATGCAAGGGCAGAAAATCCCCAATACATGGAGCACTAGCTCCAACAATGACAATTTCTGGCCTCCCAGAGGCACTATTACAACACTTGAAAAAGAGCTTAGTTCACAAGCCTACTCAAGGCAAGTCCAACAGTATCTTGTACCTTTTGGCCTTCCATGGCCAAACTTACAGTTGAAACAGGGGTATCTCATACCCAACCTACTGGGCCTTCATGGAACACGAATAATGGTTAAGTAAATGGCCCGAAACACCAAATAGAATGGAGGCGTGTATTTGCACTCCTAAACATGCATTCTTAAAACCTAAAAGGCACTAGGCCGATGAAACAGGGGCTATTCCCAAACTATGGAGGTGACCCGTATAAGAAAGAAATTTAAAACATTAACGAAGAGAAGAAAATCAGTTACCAAACCGTAGTCACCTCAAACCAAAATGAAGGGGACTCGAGAAGGTGCATCACTCTCTATCCCCCGAATTACGGTTACAGATTTTATGAAGTTTTTACATAAGCCGGCAGAAAATTACATTTTTAGAAAAGTAGGTTACGTGGTAAAAGTTTCGGACTTTTCCCGCGGGTTAAACTGCTGAGCTAGCAAGAAATAAAGATGTTAAACGGCCATTACCTTTCTGAAAACCTGCTGTCTGATGAAAGAGGCACCTCCCGCCTCCTGCTTCACACACACACACTCTTAGTTAGATGTTGATCAAGTGGCCAAGAGCCGTGAAAATCCGCAGTTCATAAACCCTCGGGGAAAGTTCGAGACCTTTCAAGAATAATCAAGACACACTCACAGAATTTTATTGGAGGATACAAAGTTTACACTCAAAATCCAAGAAGAAATACGTGATTGGTTGGAAATTAATTACAGAAATTCTTGGTTGGTTAAATTCAGAACAGGCGGAAAGGATAAATATTGCCAACCCAGAAATGAATGAACGAAATTTAGTAAAGGGAAAACTTATGAATGCAAAATTTCTTCAAAAAAGTTCCTTCACTTCGCACCAGGGTGCATGGTCATAGTTTTTTGTAGTGACCTCTCTGAGAGAATGTCCATATTTCTTGATGAACGGAAAACAAAAACAAGTTGAAATTCACATAGTACTGGCAACTTCATAATCACAAAATTACGGTAGTGACATCTTCAGAGGAAACGTTTAAATAGGTCTAGTTTCAAGTTCCGTGTTTCTCCTGTAGAGGAGTTTTAATTGGCGCAAGATTTAAATGTGCGGCGTAGAGGTGTACCTCCCGGTACAATTATTATTATTTATTACTATTTAACATCACACTAACACAGGTGAGTTTTCTACCACACTGGTGTAGGAAAGGGCTAGGACAGGGCAGGTTGCGAACGCGTCCCTGGCAAATGTACAAGTCCGACTTTTCCTTGATGTGGAAGTGCGGAACGGTAGAAAACCATACTCAGGTGTGTCGACGACAAGATTCGAAGATCCCTATCTCCCAAATGCAAAGTTTCAACTACACGACTCGTACGGTACTACACAGCCATTTCGCTTGGAAGCATTAAAAATAATTATGGGTATAGGATAAGATAGGATAGAATATGAAGACATGCTAGTTTATACTACACACTTGAACAGAGGAGGGTCTCACCAGCTGGAAAATCTACATGACTGGACCATCAACTCGTGCTGTTTACGAAAAGGAAGAGGTGGGCTCTCGACTAGAATGGATGGCACTAAACGAATCATTACGGATTAATAGAATATGACCCTAACAGACGAGAACGCTCTCATCAGCTTATTCCAGGTTTGTCGAGGATTACTGGCTTATTGTGAATTTAAGACGAGGATTTAAGACTGAATGTCATTTTTGATACCATGCGGTACTTCAGGTGAAAATTCCAATCTAGGATTCATCGAGGGATTAACTCACAGCGGAAATCACACCGCTCTGTAAGATGCAAGACTACTGCATCCAGTACGAGATAAACTTATACAACTGAAATATTGTACAATCATATTGGGTGGTACTGTAATTTGCACGGAGTCATGGTTGAGCGATGAAGTGGATATTAGGAAAGTAATTCAGGGTAAATTCATTGTGTACAGACCTAATAAGGGCCTCAAGGTTATGAGAAATTCGTTTATGTCAACTGGAGCATGAGTAGTAATTTAAAATCTGTTTGTCAGGTTTATGAAATCCCTTGTGTTCAAACCGTGAACCAAGGAAATAAAACTTATATTGATTAGGTGAATATAGAAATGAGTAGACTTGAATGTATTCAGTCATTGACATTGTCAAAGTAAAGAAAACCATATAAATACACATGTATTAATATATAATTTCAGTAGGCCATTATAACAAAATATTCCTCCACAGAGTGAAAAGAATGCATGAGTAACCACTTTTTAAGCGTCTTTTCAATCAGATGGAATTTTTTGAATATGATTAACTGAACAACGAAATGGATTGAACCTGTATTTTCTGGTCTGTAACGGGAAACCTTGACTTGGTTACGTGACCTGGTAATATGTTAACACCACTTTCCGAGTTTGATTCTATCCGGTTTATCCATATACCTTAAGAAGTGTATTATAAATATATGTCTTCAGGACAGTCATGATACACATGGCTTATGACAGGCAGCTTAAAAAATAAAGGAGGAGGTTTACAGAGCGGGTTGGCTACGCGGTTCGGCTCGCGTAGCTGTAAGCTTGCATTCCGGTGATGGCAGATTCGAATCATACCGTCGACAGACCTGCACATTGTTTTGGATAGTTTCCTGTTCTCACACCAGGTAAAACTTACGGCCGCTACCTTCCTAGTCCTAGCCCTCTCCCACCCTTGTGTCGCCAGAAACATTCGATATGTTCGTTTAGGAATGAAGAAAATAATGCACTCACGATTAGTAGTCAAGTGTAATTTTATTTATAAGAGGTCGATGGTGTGGAATAGAACTCAAAAGTCTGTCATATTGTGTTCGCTACCTTGGAATATATTGATATAATCGTCCATATACGGTATAGGTGTTCTAGAAGTGCTTCGTGTCGCAGTCGACTCGCTGGGCGGCCTCGAGTTTCTTTCCCTCTATGTACCCAGTGGACGTCTCAGCATTGGGCTTGTTCTCTCTTCACTTAGCTTAGCTTCACTCACTGTTGATTAGTTATTAATTGAGATAGTAGCCTGGTTAGTTTTCGCTTGGCACCAATTACAAAGGTTCTACGCATATCACCTCGCATTCTGGAGTTACACTGCCCTGGCTGCCGCGCGACCCGCCAACTTGTCTCGTTTAGCACTAGATGACGTCATCCGTTGCAATTCAAGGTCACATTAGATACAGTGGGAGGTAGTGGTGTTAATTATTGTTTTAAGAGGAAGTACAACTAGGCAACCATCCTCTATTAACACTAATCAGACAGAAAAATGGAAGGGATCCGAGACTTCGAAAAATGAAGGTATCGGCCAAAGAAAGACAAGGGCCACAAAGGGCGTGAAAATGAAAATTCCCCAGCCCTTGAAACCTAATAGCGTCGAGGTCGGAAAAGAACAAGAATTGACCAAGAGAAATAGGATGGGATAGATGAAAGTGAGGTGCTTGGCACAAGTAAGTGGGAGCAATGCCAGGATTCAGCTAAGAGCCCCGTGGTCGTCAACTCACGCTCCCAAGTTAAGAGCCCCTGAGGCCCATTTTGATCTCCTCTTGCGACAAGCAGGGGATACTATAGGTGTTACTAGATACAATAAACCGGGCGAGTTGGCCGTGCGTGTAGAGGCGCGCGGCTGTGAGCTTGCATCCGGGAGATAGTAGGTTCGAATCCCACTATCGGCAGCCCTGAAGATGGTTTTTCCGTGGTTTCCCATTTTCACACCAGGCAAATGCTGGGGCTGTACCTTAATGAAGGCCACGGCCGCTTCCTTCCAACTCCTAGGCCTTTCCTATCCCATCGTCGCCATAAGACATATCTGTGTCGGTGCGACGTAAAGCCCGTAGCAAAAAAAAAAAAAAAAAAAAAAAGATACAATAAACCTCCAACTGTTGGTCCTTGGAATATGTTGGGTACTTCAAAGATTACAGGCGAGGCAAAACTCACCAGGAAAGTGTCAGTCGACTTTCTGTAATGGTACGCTAGAACTGGACCCAAGTTTTAGATGAATTGACGTCGAAAAAGGCCTGCAGTGGGCTGTCACAGGAGATTGTACTACAATAAGTGATACCTTCTTATCGAGAAGTAAAACTTCAGAAATTCTGCATCAGTTAACGACATTTCCATTGTAAATAGACTGTACGATATCTCCAGTGGTAGATAAGATACTTAATCGTTGGGATCTTAAATCTTCCAGACATAAATTGATGAGGTAGGATGCAATGCAGTGAGCAGTTGTAGTCAAGTTTTGGTAAAGAAGCATGTTTGGGATGGTAAATTTATCCAGTGAGTATCATTTTTCCTCCTTGAGGAAACAATACACTAGATGTTTATCTTCTTAAAATATCTGGCATTAAGGACCACTTGGGAGCAGAACCACTTAGTATCTTTTAACTTCTAAAATTAGTTAATGTTGAATCATTAAAAACCCAGAGTCGTCTACGATGGTTTGGACACGCACTAAGTCCAGGACAGACACTATCGTGAAGACAGGCTACATGCTAGAGGTCGTTGGTAAGAGACAAAAAGGACGACTAAAACAGCGATGGGCCGATACTCTTCACAAAGATCTTAAGAGCGTCAATCTTCATCCTGACATGGCGCAGGACAGAACTAAATGGAGACGACGAATACATGTAGCGGACCCCGCCGCCAGGAGGGACAAACGCCGAAGAAAAAGAAAGAAGAAAGAATCAATATAAATCCACCAGTACAGTAAGGCTAACCCGGTCAAATTTTAAGGGCTTATTTACTGGGTAAGTATCAGATGAAGGGCGCATATGCACAGTCCGAGATTACTGTGTTTCTTAAATACCTTTAATCCAACTCTGGAGGACTGTAGCAGACAAATCAGGGTCCTTAAGAAAAATTAAGAAAGGCATACGAGAGATATGATTTATTTTGGAGTATTAGTGTATAACTATATTTCACACATTATCCAAAGACTTGCTGGCAAAGAGATGTGATTTAAGTTGGCTACTTGATCTTGAGCTGAAAATTACAGGCCAGTGAGTTTGACATGCATTGCATGTAAGCTTTGGGAAAGCACTCTTTCTGATTATATAAGACATGTTTGTGAAATTAATAACTGGTTTGATAGAAGCCAGTTTGGATTTAGGAAAGGTTATTCTACTGAAGCTCCACTTGTTGGATTCCAGCAAGATATAGCAGATATCCTGGATTCAGGTCAATTGGATTTTATCGCGATTGACCTATCTAAGGCATTTGATAGGGTAGATCATGAGTGCAATTGGACTTGACAAGAGAGTGACTGAATGGGTGGCTATGTTTCTAGAAAATGTAACTCAGAGAATTAGAGTAGGCGAAGCTTTATCTGTTCCTGTAATAATTAAGAGGGGAATTCCTCAAGGCCTTTATTTTTTCTTATATATATCAACGATATGCGTAAAGAAGAGGAATCAGTGATAAGGCTTTTTGCAGATGATGCTGTTCTGTGCAAGGGCTGCCTGGCCGAGGCGGTAAAGGTGTGCTCGGTTCGCCCGGAAGGACGTGGGTTCGAATCCCCGTCAGTAGGTCGTAAAATTTAAGAAACGAGATTTCCACTTCCGGAGCTGCACATGGCCCTGAGGTTCACTCAGCCTACACCAAAATAGAGTACAGGTTAATTCCTGGGGGCAAAGGCGGCCGGGCTTAGAGCTAACCACTCTACCCCATCAAGTGCCGAGGTTACGGATAGTGGAAGCCTTTACCTTCCACCCCTCCAAGGACCTTCATGGCCTGTATGGAGGTGACTTTGCTTTGTTATTCTGTACAAGATTATGAGCAACTGCAAACTGACCTCGATAATGTTGTGAGATGGACAGTAGGCAATGGTATGATGATAAACGGGGTTAAAAGTCAGGTTGTGAGTTTCACAAATAGGAAAAATACTCTCAATTTTAATTGCTGCGTTGATGGGGTGAAAGTTCCCTTTGGGGATCATTGTAAATACCTAGGTCTTAATTTAAGGAAAGATCTTCATTGGGGTAATCACATAAATGGGATTGTAAACAAAGGGTACAAATCTCTGCACATGGTTATGAGGGTATTTAGGGGTTGTAATTCGGATGTAAAGGATATAATATAATTTCGTGTGGCTATTTCTAGCCGAGTGCAGCCCTTTTAAGCCAGACCCTCCGACGAGGGTGGGCGGCATCTGCCATGTGTAGGTAACTGCGTGTTATTGTAGTGGAGGATAGTGTTATGTGTGGTGTGTGAGTTGCAAGGATGTTGGGGACAGCACAAACACCCAGCCCCCATAGGCGACCTGCGCGTCGTGATGAGGATGAAATGATGATGAAGACGACACATACACCCAGTCCCCGTGCCAGAGAAATTAACCAATGATGGTTAAAATCCCCGACCCGACCGGGAATCGAACCCGGGACCCTCTGAACCGAAGGCCAGTACGCTGACCATTCAGCCAACGAGTCGGACGGATGTAAAGGAGAGGGCATATAAGTCTCTGATAAGACCCCAACTAGAGTATGGTTCCAGTGTATGGGACCCCCACCAGGATTACTTGATTCTAGAACTGAAAAAAAAAATCCAAAGAAAAGCAGCTCGATTTGTTCTGGGCGATTTCCGACTAAAGAGTAGCGTTACAAAAATGTTGCAAAGTTTGGGCTGGGAAGACTTGGGAGAAAGGAGACGAGCTGCTCGACTAAGTGGTATGTTCCGAGCTGTCAGTGGAGAGATGGCGTGGGAGGACATCAGTAGACGAATAAGTTTGAGTGGTGTCTTTCAAAGTAGGAAAGATCATAATATGAAGATAAAGTTGGAATTTAAGAATACAAATTGGGGCAAATATTCCATTATAGGAAGGGGAGTTAGGGATTGGAATAACTTACCAAGGGAGATGTTCAATAAATTTCCAATTTCTTTGCAATCATTTAAGAAAAGGCTAGGAAAACAACAGATAGGGAATCTGCCACCTGGGTGACTGCCCTAAATGCAGATCAGTAGTTATTGATTGATTGAGAACTACATTACAGGCAAGCTATGCTGTGGAATGTCTTGAAGCGAGAAAGATATGAAAATTAGTAAATCCAAGGCTAAACTCATTCCAACTGAGAAAATAGTTGAGGTATAAATATCAAGTAGGAACACGAAAATGGAACAGATGGATCGTTTCAAGTACGTTGTATATCATTATCGTATGGTAGTACAGTAAGTGAAACACGCGTGCACTCTTCGAATCGTGGACTGTCACACCCTTTCAAATACTTCTTTTTACGCATACCGATTAGTGGTTTTTCTTGCAGGTCGTCTGGAGTTTAAACCAATAGCTGCTAAACGGCTTCAGAGAAACAAAGCAAGCAATCCATGGTGCACCTGCAAACAATCTCTGATTTACCTTTGTAGTTTCTTGGGATCAGCAGCTGATTGCTTCCGAAGTTTTCTATCCTTGCCTATGATTTTTTCCCGCGGCCGACCCGACGTCGGCTTGTGGTGTACACTTCTTGTTGTTGCTGTCGATTCCATATACACTTACGAGCTGTTGGTATATCTCAAACTCCCTAGCCCCACTAGATTCGGATGTCCTTTCTTTTAAGACATACCGAGCTCGATAGCTGCAGTCAATTAAGTGCGGCCAGTATCCAGTATTCGGGAGACAGTGGATTCGAACCCCACTGTCGGCAGTCCTGAGGATGGTTTTCCGTGGTTTCCCATTTTCACACCAGGCAAATGCTCGGGCTGTACCTTAATTAAGGCCACGGCCGCTTCCCTCCTATTCCTAGGGCTTTACTATCCCATCGTCGCCGTAAGACCTATCTGTGTCTGTGCGACGTAAAACAAATAGCAAACTTTTAAGTCATTTAAAGCTAAAATATAAATGTAACGTATTTCTATTTAAATGTGCGATATAATGTTCGAAATATTTCACAAAATACTTATGAGCAACGTGAAATGTGCGGATATATAGGTGTTAACAATCTTCTTTTCATCGCACCGACACAGATAGGTCTTATGGCGACGATGGGATAGGAATTGGCTAGGAGTGGGAAGGAAGCGACCATGGCCTTAATTTTAAGGTACAGCCCAAGCATTTGCCTGGTGTGAAAACGGAATAGCCCGGAAAACCACCTTCAGGACTACCGCCAGTAGGGTTCGAACCCACTATCTCCCGAATGCAAGCTGATAGTTACGTGACCCAAACCGTACAGACACTTGTTCGGTATGGATATTAGTTAAACGTACCAGTGTCTTAGGCACGCGACCCCGGTGTGGGTTCTGCTCTGCTGTGCCTATACGCAAACAGTGCTGACAACAGATAATACCTTAACTACAAAATACTTTTGAGCCCTATTGTACTTTACTGGCTAGTATAACAAAGTTCTGCTCCATTATTATTCTACGAAATCATCTGTATGACATTCTTAAAATAGGAAAGCAAGTCCTGACGTACTGTATTTGTCACGAGCGATAAACGCGAAATGCACCCAAATATTCGCACACGCTTTTGACAAGTATAGCCAATTTTTAAAAGTAAATTATTTTTGGCGGATACTATGATTAGTCCTCATTTCAGGGATGAAAGGATGTATGAATGTAAAACAAATCTCCAGTATTATATGCACAGCGGGCAAGACCGCTCTTAACTGCCACAGCTGAATGCTGTTTCCTAAGTCAAAGGATTTTGGAGAAATTTATATTTGTGTTTTCGGGTCTTAATCCCCATTATCTATTAGGGATAAAATGTCTGAAAAATCCTTTTTCATGTAATCTGGGACATGGAAGAGCAGCGATTTTACGATATTTTATCTTCGGACGGCAAACGCTTTCAGAAGAACGAATATTGCTGCTTTCGACATTAAAACACCATTTAACCACCTGAAGGTTTATTAAAAAATGTATCTTATTTAATATCTTAGACATAAAAGAGTAATCACACGAAAATTAAACTTCGTACGTGAAACGATTTCGGAATAATGAATATTTCTTTTCGAAGCTAATTCCAGTATCAACCCTTTAGAACGGGAAACATTTTCAAATACTTCCTATTTAACATATAAGACATAAGAGTGCAACTTCCTTCCCTTCCCACTCCTAACCCCTTCCTGTCCCATCGTTGGTGCAACGTAAACCAAATTGAAAAAAAAATTGTCTGTTCAGCTATGTTCTGAAATATCTCATCATAAAAAAGTAAAAAAAAAACTATTATGTTAAACTTCAACTTCATAAGTTGAACGTTCATGTAGGAATGAATATTTTTGTTTTTCGGTCTTAACCCCCATTTAATCCTCTGAGCGATGAAAATATAAATCCCTATTATGTTTATAATACAATAGCTATCATTATGGGAAATTTGATCGTTTTACGTCAAGCGGTTTCAGATAATGATTTCGGTTTTTTGTACAACCCTTTTTACACACCTCTTATGGGTAGAAATGTTCAAATCATTTCTTAGTGAGAACCTGAGATATAATTGAAAGTTTGGAGCTAATACCTTGATGGGTTTCGGATATAGAGTAATTAGTCAGTGAGTGTTCGAGTACTTAGCTGAATTGTCAGCGTAGTAACCTTCGGTTCAGAGAGCTCCCAATAGGATTCTCGACCGAGTTGGGAATTTTAACTGTGTATAGTTCATTCCTCTGCATTTACATAGAATTCAACACACTGCAAGCCAGCACAGAACCACGCAATAGTGAACACATCCCTCCATGTATGACTGGCATCAGAAAAGGCATCCGATCGTAAAATTGGGCTAAATTCACACAAAATGGCGAACCCATGTGATTACCAGATGTTCGGCGATTGCGAGGCTACTCACGATAACCCCATATAATTGGGAATGGGCCAGAAAGGAGATATTGGTTAGTGAGTAAAGCAGTGAATGGCATTAGACTTTCATATATAGTTTAAAGGCACTCGCGAAGTGGGGGCAAGAAATCAAACATAACGCAGTAAAGTTGATCCACGACAGAAGGAAGTTCACGAGTCGAATAGACTACCTGAAAAAAAACTCGTGATGAAGCAGCTAATCGGTAGGCTTATGCTGCAGAGGATAAGATTAAACATAAAAAACGAAAGGATGGGGGAGCTTCTGGGAAGATCGTCCAGGAAGTTTTTTTAAGGTCCATAGCTGGTCAAAATTCAGAAGAAAAGTATAAATGATGAAGAGGAGTCCTGAGTTGTACTGCCCCGTCACGATTTTCTTAAATAAAAACATAAAACATATTAATTAAAACCCGGAGGGGCTGCCTGGCCGAGGCGGTAAAGGCGTGCTCAGTTTGCCTGGAAAGACGTGGGTTCGAATCCCCGTCAGGAAGTCGTAAAATTTAAGAAAAATATTTCCACTTCTGGAGGTGCACATGGCTTTGATGCTCACTCAGCCTACACCAAAAACGAGTACCAGGTTAATTCCTGGGGGCAAAGGCGGCCGGGCGTAAAGCTAACCACTCTACCCCCTCCAAGGGCCTGTGCGAAGATGACTTTGACTTTTGAATTAAAATCCGAGGGATCTTAAATACTCTACTGAGACATGTTCTACATTATTGTATGTGTTTTGTATCTTTGTAGGAATATTGCCAAATAGCTAAAACGACATTTGAATGCAATGTATAACAAAAGTGAGCGGACATCGAACTCTGGCTTCGAGTACCCTGTCATGCTTCACGGAACTCGTATAGTACGTGTGTCCGCAGGGTCTCTTCGTTCCGCTCGAATCCCCACATACCAGACGGTGACGGGTCTTCATTAGCATGGAACAGCTAACGTTATACAGAACGTCATTACCCTATCAATTTCACTTCTAAATGGCCGCCCCACTAATATTCTGTTACGCTTGACCAGTAAGGATCAATCAAGTGGCCTTCTAATCTAAGCACAAGATTGAAAAATCTATTCCGTGTCTACTCGATGATATTGTATGATAAAACCCCTGGCTCAAGAACAAATCAGAGAATTACAAAACAAGCAGCTAAAATAGGACTGCAAACATCATTTGAAAAAACAAAGTTCACGACAATCATCAGCGATGCCCCGCAAAATATGTCAGTTCATGACAACACAATATGTAAAACAAATTGCTTTAAATACTTAGGAGAGTGGATAAAACAGGTAGTCAGAGGCGCGCGGCTGTGAGTTTGCATCTGGGAGATAGTGGGTTCGAATCCCACTGTCGGCAGCCCTGAAGATGGTTTTCCACTTTCACACCAGGCAAATGCTGGCTGGGGCTATACTTTAATTAATGCCACGGCCGCTTCCTTCCAACTCCTAGGTCTTTCCTATCCCATCGTTGCCATAAGACCTATGTGTATCGGTGCAACGTACAGCCACTAGCAAAAAAAAAAAAAAAAAAAAAAAAAAAAAAAAAAAAAAAAAGTACAAAAAATGGAATGGATGTTTCACATGACAAAACATGTATATAACAAACAATCCTTATCCTGGAACACAAAATTGAGATGCTACCAAACAGTAGTCAGACCTGAAAATGTATACGGTATGCGGCAGAAACACTTAAACTATCAAAAACTGGAGGTCTCGAAAAACTTCTTAAGCCGTCGTCTCCAAACGGAGGTAGACGATCCACACGGTCAGCTCCGATCTTGACGTTGCAACCATGCCATGTGGATTTATTGGAATATCTCTCAGGATCTTTAATGCAGTGGTTTCCCGTTGCCTTCTGCATCCTAATGCCGTTGACCAAACTGGTTCCTCCGCCTTTGGGAACAATTTCTTGTCCCCAGGACAATAGAGTGCCCTTACCCATAGCCGCTCATCCACTCTCAAAGAGACTGTTGGCACTTGGTGTAGGGGATCTCCTTATCCCGGGAGATAATCGGTCCCTTCATTCGTTAGCCGCCCGCATATAAAATATAATTTTTATATGCAGCCGTTGCCCCCTCTCTACCGCGGGGAGGTGAATGTCAGGATTTCACCGTCATTGAAACAAGGACCAAATGGCATTTCCTTGTTTCTCGGGTTCTTTAGAGAAGAGAAAAACTAGAGAAGGTTGAAAGAAGAATTTTGAGAAAAATAATAATGCAGAATACAGGTTAAGACCAAACAGAGAGCTATATTTGAAAATTGAAAAACTAACTGACGTAATGAGAAAAAGAAGACTACAATTTTTGGACACGTTTGCAGAATGGATGAAAACACACTAACCAAGCGTATCATCAACCTTCTGAATAGTTACAAATCTAAACCCACATGGTTCATTGAAATTTAGAAAGACATGAAAAATGCTACAATTAAAACAGATACAATAAGAAACAGAACACTTTTTAGAGAAGCAGTTCAAAAGGCAGCGTTTCAGGAGCTGAAGAAACCAACAACTAGACGAAAGTGGACTCAAGAAGAGAAGGAACGACACTCTCGAAGGATGAAAGAAATTTGGAAGCAAAGGAAATCGAACACAATGAAAAGTAACCAAAGTTGATTCATCGTAGCCTCCAAATGGGTTATTCGAAAGAAGAAGAAGAAGAAAAAGAAAAAGAAGAAAACCCCTGTGGCCGAACAGCTGAGGAGTGTAATTATTCACAGTCTGTTAACTACCGGTACTAAACATGAGATGGGGCAACCATCCTCTTTTAACACTATAATCAGGAGCGGAAAGGGAGGTGTTCCAACCTTTCTAAGAATGAAAGTATCGGCAAATGAATTAGAAGGTCCAGGCAAGAGTTGACATTGGAAGGCTACTCAGATCTCGCAAACCTAATACTACCTAAATCGGACGAGAGCAACTGTTGGCCAAGTTGGGTAAGACAGGAAACATTAAAGTAAGGAGTTTGGTACAAGTGAGTGGAAGGAGTAAAATACCAAGCCGGGGGAATCCCTGGTTGCCAAGTTTAGAGCTCCTGGGAGTTATCACATGCAGTCGTTCCTTACGAGGAATGTTTTCTTCGCTCCCACCCACAGCGGGAGGAGGTATTACACCTAGACTGAGTTTCTTTTTTTTTCTATTTGCTTTACGTCACACCGACACAGCTAGGTCTTATGGCGACGATGGGACAGGAAAGGCCTAGGAATCAGAAGGAAGCGGCCGTGGCCTTAATTAAGGTACAGCCCCAGCATTTGCCTGGTGTGAAAATGGGAAACCACGGAAAACCATCTTCAGGGCTGCCGACAGTGGGGTTCGAACCCACTATCTCCCTGATGCGAGATCAGAGACTGAGTTTTACCCACAGAAGAATTTATGACTATCTGTTAGTTCTAAACAATGTGGAGGCCAAACATTACGAAGACGGAAGCATCGGTAAAAGAAAAGAAAAGATTACGAAAGAAGTGAAAACGACAGAGTCGCCAGGTCACGCAAACCTACTACCATTGAGGTTGGATGTTTTTTTTTTTACTAAAGAAAGTCGGATAAGAAAGATGACAACGAGAAGCATGGCACAAGTAAGCAGAAGGAATGTCAGATTCAACTAAGGAATCCGTGGTTGCCTACTCACTCACTTTCGTAAGGTGAGAGCCCCACGGGAAACTCCTTGAATGGGTGCTTGGCTTGGAAGCTTCCTATCGAATCGACCAGGGTTCGATTCCTAGTTCTGACACGAATCTGATATTACGGGCAGGAAAGAGATTCACCCTCCCTCAGGTTATAACACTGTGGAGATAGAGGTTAAAGTCCCATTGGCTACCGTTCTAGAAATTAATCCCCGTAGCCTTCTGCTTTGATTACTACTATTACTACTACTACTGTTTCTGCTGAAGGTTTAACATCCCACTAACAACTCCAAGGTTTTCGGCGACGCATGGATGGGAACAGGCTAGGAATGGAAAGGTAGCGGTCGTGGTGGTCCTAATTAAGGTGTAGACCGAAAACTACTACGCGCTCATTCTACATTATTATCTTCACAACACACTTCCTAGCCTCCGTGGCAGCGCGCCGCCCTCTGACCGCTGGGTTCCATGGTTCAAATCCGGTCATTCCACGTGAGATTTGTGCTGGACAAAACCTAGGTGGAACAGGTTTTTCTCCGGGTACTCCGGTTTTCCCTGTCATCTTTCATTCCAGTGACATTCTCCAACATCATTTCATTTCATCTGTCCGTCATTAATCATTCCTAACACCCAGAGGAGTGTAACAGGCTTCGGCAGCAGACATAACTCCTATCCGCGCCGCAAGATGGGGCTACATTCATTCCATTCCTAACCCGGTCGAATCACTGGAATAGGCTGAGAATTTTTTTCAACACACTTCTTTCATTTCAGGGAATTTCGACGTTGCAGTTAACTGCCTCACCTACTCACTGCAGGTATGACTTTTCTGTCTGATAATATGTGTTACTGCCGTATCTGTCCGGCTCCATGGCTAAATGGTTAGCTTGCTGGCCTTTGGTCACAGGGGTCCCGGGTTCGATTCCCGGCAGGGTCGGGAATTTTAAGCATCATTGGTTAATTTCTCTGGCACGGGGACTGGGTATATGTGTCGTCTTCATCATCATTTCATCTTCATCACGACGCGCAGGTCGCCTATGGGTATCAAATCGAAAGACCTGTACCTGGGGAGCCGAACATGTCCTCGGACACTCCCGGCAGTAAAAGCCATATGACATTTCATTTTTTTACTGCCGTATCTGCGTGTACCTAATCCATAGTAGCTGCGGTTGGGAAGTAAGCCGCTATACTCTTGAGAAAGAAACTATCCAAGTAGCTACTTCTGTAGATCTGTGGTAGAGTGTCGGTACACTGCGAGTCGGATGTTTAAAAGACAGAAAGAAGTCCAGTCGGCACGCCATGTCGTACGATGTTGACATGTAAAAGATAACGTAAAATTCATAAATGTGTCGCCCAATGGAGTTCCTCTTTGCCTGTCATCTCATAGAGCAATAGAACAGAACGTCGAAACTGGCTCACAGGAAGACTAAATGGCGCAAATCAAAAGGCCTGCCCATACTAGCTGAGGCCATACGATAAGGACAATGACGATGGTGATATCATTATTATTATTATTATTATTATTATTATTATTATTATTATTACAGCCCTCTCTGTGGATCAGTGGTAGAATGTCGGCCTATTTATCCCAAGACAGTGGGTTCAAACCCGGTAAAGATAGCCAGATTAATGAAGGGCAGAAAGAACACCATTCAGCAGTCTGTGTCTTCCGGTGTTGGTGTGTAAAGGATCTGGAGTACAGGGAGCTGACAGTCGCATGACAACGGAAGAATACAATATTTTACAGAAACTAATTAATTCATATCGTAAATAATGGCAAATAATTTTTCCCATATCTTCATGTCTCATATACTAGCATAACCCGTGCGCTTCACTGCACCTACAAATCACAAAAGAAGTATAAAAAGGGAAGTAAGCAAAAGGTTCAACGATAAGTGCATATTATCAGTGAAAAGGAGTTAGGCTGTATTGGTTAGGCACAAGCGTTTTAGACATGAATATGTCTAATGTACGAATTTGCTGCTTCTTTTTACTCCTCAATTCACGCTCGAGCCACAAACGATGACAAACGGAAACGTGTGGCCAAATCCGTTTTCCAGAAACAACTGAGCAAAATGTGAATTGCTAGAATCTTTTCCATTATTGTTTATTTAGCGTCTGATGCTACAGTTGACAATCGACTCTATGTACAACTTCTTGACACACACACACACACACACACACACACACACACACACACACACACACACACACACACAAGATACACAATTTACTCTTTAAACGCCTGTAAAATATATACACAAATTCCACATTAAAAAGGTTGGTCTTTTGTAGACGAATGTCCAGCTCTTCCAACCAAGAGAGTGCCTCACGGGTCACACGATGTATATCCTCGATGGAACCAGCAAAAGCTCCTAGAAGGCAGTCGTTCAGAATGTGCACGATAGTTTGCACTTGAGCACCACACTCACAAGCTGCAGTGTCTTTCCAGCCTCACTGATCCAGAGCAACAGCATGTATCATGTTGAGTGTGGTCCAGGTGGAGCGAGGAAGGTTGAACCCAGGAAACTCTGTAGTTGGATCCCTGATGTTGACAATGCCGTGAAGGTGTGATGGAGACCATTCAGTTTCCATGCTTCAGTGTTTCATCAGGTTTAAAATATGAATTAACTAATTCCTTTGCCGTCTTCCAGGCTGGTTTCCGCGATTTCAGTCTTGTTATGGCATTTTCATCTGTATCCTGATGTATCGGGAGGTAACTATTCTTCAGTATCCTGATCACAGTCTAACAAGGGCGCTCTTCCGTCTGATGTGAGGAGGCTGAATGTAGTTCCGGAATGGTAACCATTGGAGTATCCATAAAGTCCTCTGAAAGTTCCATTTAGCTCTCTTACGCTATTCTTCAGTATCCTGATCACAGTCTAACAAGGGCGCTCTTCCGTCTGATGTGAGGAGGCTGAATGTAGTTCCGGAATGGTAACCATTGGAGTATCCATAAAGTCCTCTGAAAGTTCCATTTAGCTCTCTTACGTTTATCGTCGATATTCATCAGAGCCGTAGACGTTGAAGTGCCCTTGTTGACTCCAAGAGTACCGCGCTCACTCTGACACTTGGCTTTTAAACATGCCCTATGCTTTCTACGACATTGTGCGTTACTTTTATGCACGCGAATCGTATCGTCAGGTTGCTTTCGAACTTCGCGATACCTTTTAACGTCTATAACAGGCGTAATAGACGCAGAAACAATGCTTGTGCCGTAAGCGTCTTCTCCGTTCTATCACTCGGTTTCAAGACGTGCCCTATATTCTCTACAAAGTTCAGCATTGCTTTTTAGGCACAACAGTCAATTCGTACCGAAGCCCTTTGTCATCCTGATGTCCGACTTCGTCTCAGCCTTTTGAACGACTATCTTCGACATTTTGAAATTCCGTCACAAAATTTTACTTTACACGTATACCAATCGCTTGTTTCAATAATTTTATTTTATAACTTCCCTAATTATGGCGTTTCCACCAGAACAAAATACATTTTAGAATACACAACTTACCACCACTGCTTAACTGGTTATAAGAAAATACTATGTCATCATCATCTTTTTACCCTCCAGGTTCGGTTTTTCCCTCGGACTTAGCGAGGGATCCCACCTCTACCGCCTCAAGGGCAGTGTCCTGGAGCTTCAGACTCTTGGTCGGGGGATACAACTGGGGAGTATGACCAGTACCTCGCCCAGGCGGCCTCACCTGCTATGCTGAACAGGGCCTTGTGGAGGGATGGGAAGATTGGAAGGGATAGGCAAGGAAGAGGGAAGGAACCGGCCGTGGCCTTAAGTTAGGAACCATCCCGGCATTCGCCTGGAGGAGAAGTGGGAAACCACGGAAAACCACTTCCAGGATGGCTGAGGTGGGAATCGAACCCACCTCTACTCAGTTGACCTCCCGAGGCTGAGTGGACCCCGTTCCAGCCCTCATACCACTTTTCAAATTTCGTGGCAGAGCCGGGAATCGAACCCGGGCCTCCGGGGATGGCAGCTAATCACGCTAACCACTACACCACAGAGGTGGACCAGAAAATACTATGTAAAAAATCATATTAGCATGGAATATGAAATGTCTGACGCACACTGTATAGAATATTGTGTCTTAAAATAACTCTTCATTCGTTTTCAAATGGCATTTCCACCGTTCATATACATCTACTCAGTGTGAAGGTACAGTCAATACCCGGGGTCCCGGGTTCGATTCCCGGCGGGATCGGGAATTTTAACCATCATTGGCTAATTTCTTTGGCACGGGGGCTGGGTGTATGTGTCGTCTTCATCATCATTTCATCCTCATCACGACGCACAGGTCGCCTACGGGAGTCAAATCAAAAGAACTGCACCTGGCGAGCCGATCATATCCTCGGACACTCCCGGCATTAACAGCCATACGCCATTTTTTGTCCTTTGTATTACGATGGTGTATGCCACTTTGCTCTAGGCTGTGTAGTTTCGGAGATATAAACGATTATCACCGTCGGCCGAAAAGTGTCACGTGTCGTGCACATACTGCTACCCATACCTCGGACCGAAAGAATAGGCCTATTCACGTCAAATTATTAATAGACATATGAGGCAGGTCCATCACGTTCTTCAAATTAAATACTGTTACGTAGTCATGCGACTATCACCCCTCTTGAATCCCCTTTCAGTATTTCCTGGAAGGCGTGAGCGAGTCTGGCTGGGGAGCTACCGGCTGAACTGCGGGCACGTGACGGCTTCCCTTTTCTCCTTCGTCTGGTGTTTCTGTGAATTTTCTGGAAGGCCAAACTAGAACACTCGTATTCTGGCCACATCCTGAAGATACCAGAGCTTCATCACTAGGCAGGTATGTAAAAGAAGGCTCGCAGGAGTAGTTGGTGTTGCGTCGGCGTTGTGTAGTCAGTTACGAGTCGTGAGCTGACAGTTCAGTGTGTGGAGTGGGCACGTGTGTTGATTGTGCGAGTTATCGGTCTTGTCTGGAGTCGAGCCAAGTGTACAGCAGTGGTGTGTATGATATCCAACCTGACTACATGGAACTGCTGTGTAAAGTGACTGTGATGCGTGCGAAGTGAAGTGAAAGTAAGCGTTGAAACCTGTCGATCAAGACCACAGAGGAGCGCCTATTCCCGGTAAAGAGTGTAAGCCGAAAACGCACTGTGAGGTCAAGAGACTTGCAAATAGTTAGTAATTAGTGAAGTGTCATTGTCGATTATAATTATGTGTGTGTGCAGTAAAAGGGAGTGTTTTATTAGTAACAATACAGTCAGTAACGTATTATTGCGCAAAGGTCTCTCCAAAATAAAAAAAAAGAGAAATCTTGTAGGCCAGATTCTATTCCTGGAGAGGCACTTAATCTCGGGGGTGAAGCGATCCTACCGTACTTAACAAGAATCTTTAAGATAACACTGACAATGCGAAGGTTCCAGACGATTGGAAATCGGCCATTGTGGTTCCTTTTCACAAAGAACGACTTAAATAAACACAATAAGATAGAGTTTGAGGGATGTTCCACCATTCAACACATTGTAAAAATATATTAAATTCCCTCAAATTCTGCCTTATTAGTTAAACGTCACCACGGAAATGAAGATCATAACCTACGACTGAACAAACACAGAGCAGTAAGTTTGACGCCAATCGTACGCAAATAATAATAATAATAATAATAATAATAATAATAATAATAATAATAATAATAATAATAATAATAATAATAATAATAATAATAATAAATAAATAAATAAATAAATAAATAAAAAAATGGAGCAATTAACAGTAAATTTTTGAGGTTAAAATGGGACTCTTCTGGAATGATATTTAAGGGGAAACATAGTTTTAGGGAAGGCTTCTCTTGCGAAAGCCAGCTCTGTTCCGTATGTCAAGATATATCGGATAAGCTCGACGATGGGTGAAGGACTGATGCAGTAGTACTTGATTTTGCTAACACATTCGATCTTGTGTCACATGGCATCCTCCTTAACAAATCAGCGCGTGCGGACATTGACATCAGGGTGGTGAAATTGATACGAGAAGTGCTCCATGGAAGAAACGCTATCTTCTCCAGTAGAAGTTACGCCTGGTGTAGCTCAGGGTAGCGTTATTGGGCCAATTCTCTTCATACTTTTCATGAATGACATGTCTGATTCGATAAAATCGGAAGTGAGCCTCTTTGCTGATGATTGCGTCATATAACGGGAGATAAAGACAGAGGAGAGCAAAACTATTGCTTCAACAGGATTTAGATACGATTGAAAAATGTATGCGTGAAAATCGAATGAAAATCCACAGTGGAAAAAGGAAATTGTGACAGGAAAGAGGGAATACGAACTTGGGGGGGGGGGGGAGAGGGAAGTGTTATTGAATTTGATAGTTGTAAGTACTTGGGTGTTACTAATAGAAAAGACTTAAAACTGGTCAGAGCAAGTGGAAAATGTAGTTGAGAAATCCTGGAGATCAATTCATTTTATTATGCGGAATCTCAAGAAAACTAATTCTGGTGCCAGAAGCAAAGCTTATAAATGTTTGGTAAGACCGATTCTCGAATATGGGTCTGCGTGTTGGGATCCGTACAGGGTAGGTTTAATAAATTCCCTAGAAAAAGTTCAAAGAAGAGCGATGCATTTCGTAAAGGGAATAGGAGAAATACCATTAATTGGGAAACTCTTGAATCTAGAAGAACTTGAGCTCACCTGTGTAGTCCTTAAAAGAGCTATACGGGAAAGACTGCCTGGAGTAGTATTAGGAATAGGTTGGAACCTCCCTCGTACTTATCGAGAAATGACCACAAGCATAAAATTAGGACCAGAGACCGGCATACGTATGTGGACAAGTTTTCCTTCGTAAACAGGTCCATAAAGGATTGGAATAAATTACCTTCAACAGTCTTTGATATATTTCCTTCCGGTATAACATCGTTTAAGATCATTAGTGCTAGTGTAAAGTGAAAAGCAAAAGCTGTAACGACGGGCACTGAATTTGTGATTTTCTGCTGGATTTAGAATGTTAAACTAGTAGTATTTCTTGTAATATCTTCTGTCAACGGATATGCTTGTTGTACTCTTGTTGTTGTTGTTTGTTTGTTTTTGTTGTTGTTATGTTAACTTTATTATTACACTACTGTAAGTGACGATTGCACCGTGATATTTCCCATTTACGATGTATTTGTTAATAATAATAATAATATGCATGTAGGCTATACAGAATGACATTTTTCCCTATAGATTTACCTAACATTTGTATTTCTTTAAGCGATGATAACATTTCTTCTCTGTAGCTTTATTTAACTTTGTATTTTTACTTGTCGATACCCCCCCCCCCTCCACAAGCGTGTGTTTAACATTTGCATTCCTTTAAGTTTCAATACTTATCATCTTCCCTATAAATTTATTTGAAATGTGCATTTCCACAAGCGTTGATACACATTTTTCTCACTGTGAATGTACTTAACATCTTATTTCTTGTACTGAAGGTACACATGTTTTGTTTCTAAGTACACGGCTTCAAAGTATTATATCTTAAAAAAAAAACAGGGAAAAGGAGACGGTTTTCCACAGGAAAAATAATTCTTAGCTGTGCGTACATATTGCATTAGTTTTTCGAGTTAATTTGGGAGTTTTGTTGAACTTTCGTTCTTTCAAAGTATTTTGAGGGTATCAGGTTGTTTGGTACGGTGTTAAGTTTTAAGTTTCTAGGTTGCCTGAAAACCTAATTAATTCGCATCATGTTCGTATTTCCACCTACCTTTATGCACCACTGCACTTCGACTACTAATTTGTGTTAGAATATATAAACAGAAGTCCCTCAACATATTCTCACGGTTGATGATATAACATATTAAACTGATCTTCCAGTAAACTTTTAAGTACCGATTGAGCTGGCCATGCGGTTATGGTCGCTCAGCTGTGGTTTGCATTCCGGATATAGTGCTTCGAACTCCACTCCCGGCAGCCCTGAAGATGGTTTTCCGTGTTTTCCTGTCTTCATGCCAGGCGAATGCTGGGGCTCTATCTCAATTAAGGCTACGGCTGCTTCCTTTCCATTCCAACCCCTTTCCCATCCCATCGTGGCCAAAAGTGCGAGGTAAATTAAATGGTATAAAACAAAAAGTGCAACTTTTAAGCTGACGAAAAGTAATGGCCATTGCTTTGGAGAAGAATTTTCAACTGGGTGTAATAATGCTTGCGGTACGTTTGTTTACTTACTCTGTTTTTATTTCCGAGTCTCCATTTCGAATCGGAATTTTCTACATTTCCAGGGTTCTTGCGGTTATCAGATTGTGTGATACTAAGATTTATGTTTCTAAGGTACCTGGAAATGTCTCATTAATTCATGTCTACTTTAATTCTTGTTTCTACCTTTATACATCACTACACTGGCGTTTTCATTTATTAATCTTTCTTTCTTAATCCATTCGGGGTTGGTTTTACCTTCGGACTCAGCGAGTGATCCCATCTCTACCGCCTCAAGGGTAATGTCATGGAGCGTGAGACTTTGGGTCTGGGGGAAACAACTGGTATGGAGGACCAGTGCCTTGCCCACGCGATCTCATCTGCTATGCTGAACAGGGACCTTATTGGGGGATGGGAAGTTTGGAAGGGATAGAAAAGGAAGAGGGAAGGAAGCGGCTATAGCCTTAAGTTAGGTACCATCCCGGCATTTGCCTGGAGGAGAAGTGGGAAACAACGAAAAACTGCTTCGAGGATGGCTGAGGTGGGAACAGAACAATCCCCCCCCCCCCCACTCTACTCAGTTGACTTCCCAAGCACTCGTACCACTTTTCAAATTTCGTGGGAGAGCCGTGAACCGAATCCGGACCTCTGGGGGTGACAGCTAATCACACCAAACACTACACCACAGAGATGGACTTCATTTCTTAATATGGGTAAAATAATTTTAAAACTCTGTTAGTTATTCTGGTATACTTCGTGTCCACTAAAACTAAGGCAAAAAGCATGAGAAGTGTTTACTCCTTACGAATTAATCTACAGCATATAGTGTTGTTTTAGGAAATTTAGTTTCCGAATGGTGTTCTTGAGCATTGAAACATAATATTATAGTGATCAACAATACGATACTGTACGTGAAAGGTGTTGTTAGGAGCTAGTTACCTGGTGCACGTGTCCTTAACGTCTCTTTCGTTTAACAAAGAACAAGGGCTAGACAGCTAGGTAGGTTCTGATAAGACACCTAATTGACTTTTGAGTGACTCCAAAAGGAGAACAATACTCTTTGGAGTAGGGCAAAGTGACAGCTATCCAGATTAGGAAGCAAACGAGAGGTCTTTAAAATGACAGGTGAAGGGATAAGCAAAAACTATTTCCTGTCATTATTCGAAGTACATTCAGGTATATGGAGAGCTTACATAGCTGTCATTAGTAGTCGCAAAGAATTCTCGCACTCCCTACTGGCTGACCACAATAACTCATTGTTTGCTATTGTTATTTTAAAAATTAGGGACATAGTGATCATCAGTATCATATACTTCGTGCTGTTGAAGTCTGTCTGAGAAAGAAAAGAAAAAAAAACACTCGTAGCAGTAATATAAGTTTAACCGAGCTCGATAGCTGCAGTCGCTTAAGTGCGGCCAGTATCCAGTATTCGGGAGATAGTAGGTTCGAACCCCACTGTCGGCAGCGCTGAAAATGGTTTTCCGTGGTTTCCCATTTTCACACCAGGCAAATGCTGGGGGCTGTACCTTAATTAAGGCCACGGCCGCTTCCTTCCCACTTCTAGCTCTTTCCTGTCCCATCGTCGCCGTAAGACCTATCTGTGTCGGTGCGACGTAAAACAACTAGCAAAAATATAAGTTTAATGATATTGGCTCATCTACTCTGTATACGCAGTTCGTTAGTGTTTTAACGACGACAGTTTTGTTTTTTGTTTGTTTTTGTTTTGGGGCTAGAGAAGGGATAGGCAGCGCTAGAATCCTGAAATTCTCACATGGTATAAGTCAGGGCATGACAAATCCCGGATGCCAAACCACCCTAGTGTTTAAAATTAGTTACAACAAACTTCACTATTTGGCCTAATTCAGACATACAGGAGACATTTTATGATAACAAAGAAGATATCCATATTTTAATGCGCTAGTTTCAAAATCTTAATTTGTTTACACAATAATTTTCTACTGGGCCTATTTCCAGCTATGTATTTACTAACAACAATCCGCTTGTGTTCACACTTTTCACTGGAACGAATGCAGGACTAGAAAATACAATGGCAGTGCTAGTGACTTCTCCAGAGGCTATAGACTATATAAACAATTTGGACATACGTATATAGTGTAGATCTTACAACAATAGACGCTGTATCTCTAGCCATACGCTAAAAAAAAATTAAATAAACTGGAACGAACTCTTGAATTGGTGTGTGTTGCAGTACGGTGGTTTTGTAGCCACGTCTTCATATATTTCTCAGGCTTAAATCGATCAACTGGTGAGGCATTTGAACGTATGAACTCAAGGCTGGAGACGTAAGCAACGAACAGTGATGACCTTAAATAAGTAAACGTAATCTCGTGTTCTCATCCCGAGGTAGTGCAACCCTTTTCAGGCACACCCCCAATGGAGGTGAGCTGCATGTACCATTTCAACCACACACCAACCCTCCTGCCATTCACACATTTCTGGGAGTACCGGGAATCGAGCCAGGGCCCCCGACAATGGCAGCTAATAACACTAACCGCTAAACTACGGAGGCGGACACCTTAAATGAGTGATGGCTGATAACGTTATTCATAAGTTTCGAAGAAATGAACTGAAATGAAATGGCGTATGGCTTTTAGTGCCGGGAGATCACAGGACGGGTTCGGCTCGCCAGGTGCAGGTCTTCTGATTTGACGGCCGTAAGCGACCTGCGCGTCATGGTGAGAATGAAATTATGATGAAGACAACACATACACCCAGCCCCCGTACCAGGAAAATTAACCGATGATGGTTAAAATTCCCGACCCTGCCGAGAATCGAACCCGGGACCTCTGTGACCAAAGGCCAGAAAGCTAACCATTTAGCCATGGACCTGGACATAAGTTTCAATGTTCACAACTACGTGTGTAGCTGAAGAGTTAAAGCTCTGACAGAATGGCGAAATTAAGAACAAAATATTCAAAGTAGAATGTACCGGTAACGGTATACCCAAGAAATCAGAAGGTATACTCTAATGTGTGGAGTTAAGGAAAGGGCATATGGCGTATACCCGCGTGTACCGACGACTACGGCCTTGGGTATAGGGATGGGAGACTGTGACCACAATTAAGGTACATCCCCAGCCACTATTTGCCTGAAATGAAAATGACAAACAGTTGAAAATCATCTTCAGGGCTGCCGATAATGGAATTCGAGTCCATCATCTCCCGAATATAAGCTAGCTATACTGCTCAAACCGTGCAGCCAACTTGCTCAGTGCCGACATTTTGATATTACGAGATTTAGGCTAGCTGATTGTCATTCTCCATTATCAAATCAAAGTCACCTCCGTACAGGCCATGAAGGCCCTTGGAGGAGTGGAAGGTAAAGGCTCCACCATTGTTAACCTCGGCACGTGATGGGGTAGAGTGGTTAGCTCTACGCCCGGCCGCCTTTGCCCCCAGGAATTAACGTGATACTCATTTCTGGTGTAGGCTGAGTGAACCTTAGGGCCATATGCACCTCCGGAAGTGAAAAGATCGTTTCTTCAATTTTACTACTTCCTGACGGGGATTCGAACCCACGTCCTTCCGGGCGAACCAAGCACGCCTTTACCGCCTCGGCCAGGCAGCCCCCATTCTCCATTAGCCTACCTATTTTTCTGTGTTTTTAAATTAATGACGGTTAAACACCGAATGTGCCTTTTAGGTGGTCACATATTACAACATCGGGCCGATGACCTTAGATGTTAGGCCCCTTTAAACAACAAGCATCATCATCATCATCATCATCATATTACAACATCGAGAAGCGAATGGACTCCACTCCAGTCCCCCAATCCCCTAGCTCCCTTTCTCTTTAAAATCTGATTGTTTCTGCAGAGTCTGAGCTTGTGCTCTTGAGAATCGGAGGCCAACACTCTACAACTGATCCATATAGGTAGCTAAGTCAGTACTTGTGTGCGTGCATCATTTGTATTTAACTAGAATACAAGACTGGAAAGGAACTACTACTACTACTACTACTACTACTACTACTACTACTGGTACTAAAAAGTTTTCTCATCGTAACTTGAAGGGGTACGACGGACGTCTTAGAGGGTAACCCCCTCTCTCAGGCCAAGGAGATTATACTTACGGAGAAAGTGAAAGGTTTGGCGGCCGTGGCCTTTACTAAGAGCTGTTCCGGTATTCGCCTTAGTGCAGGAGAATGGAAAACCACGGAAAACCATTCTCAAGACAGTCGACGGTGGGGACCAACCTCTCTCCGTCTCCCGAGTGCAGAGGTGTAGAGCCGTGGTAGAGCCGTGGCCACCGGTCCTCTGCTCAGTTGACCGGTAGGAGTGCAGAGTTTTGGAGCCGTGGACCAGCGGTGGTCACCTCGTCTCTGCACCGCCGACCTGGGAAGGAAGCATCCAGGGTCTTATGTAGATACAAACATTGCATTCTCATGAAGTTTAGCAGGGGAAAACTACCTTTAGGATGGTGAGGAACGGGATTTTAACCTACTTATCTTCTTGCAGTACTTGCGTAAATCTATGAAACCCCATGATGCGACGATTTTGCGTGGCATATTATCAGACCATTTCTACAAATGAAATTGTCTTGAATTTCATTCTGAAATGTCAAACCCGGTGCCATATACTGCCTAATAACAATATTGGTATGCTAAATTCAAGAGATCTTGCCGAGATTACCTGCTGAAAGCTACCGACTGAAGTGACGTGAGCACTGTACATCTGTGAGAAAGAATGGCGACAGCCTTTGCGTGTATCTGTAGACCTAGTTAATAGTTGTGTAATACGTGCATTTATTTTGTGTGTGTTTGAGCAATATTATTTCATATTGGTTAATGTACGGTATACTATTTTAATTCATTTATGAATGTGGGTGAGAGTGAGACCGTGTGTTAGCATTAGTAAAGCTGCTGAATTATAAGCTAGAATATCCGCAGAAGAGTATTGTAAATGTTATTAAATGTAAGTGAGGGCCAGGCACTCTAACTTCGCTTGAAAGAAGGCAAATAAATAAATAAATAAATACATAAATAAATAAATAAATAAATAAATAAATAAATAAATAAATAAATAAATAAATAAATAAATAAATAAATAAATAAATAAATAAGACGACTGCTGGAATATCACGTCAGACCCTCAGTTGAACTCATGAGGATGAGAAAACCGTACCCTGGTCTTTATTCGAGGATCAAAATTCTTGTACGAGCTAGAAATAGAACTTGGGGCGTTCCAGTCCTCAGGTGAGTCGGGAATACAGTCCAGGATATCCAGGCAAGAAACAGTGACGCTTCAAGTTACTCCGCATTCTGAAGTACCACTAGATTCAAACTAGATTATCCCTCAACTGATAACAAAGGTAACTGGTATCATTGCGGCTGTCTGCCACATATATTTTCTATTAAATTAAACAATGTTTCCTTTCTTTGTTGCTTATTGAACCTAATTGTTTTCAAAATACGTTTTATATCACGGAAGAGCAAAACTGAAAAGAAAAGGTTACAAACCCAACAGAAAATACAAAATCATTTCAATGAAGCTCTTCTCAATAATCTAGAAAAATACTTTTCTGTTGTGTCAGTCTTTTATAAACACACCGAGCCCGATAGCTGCAGTCGCTTAAGTGTGTCCAGTATCCAGTACTCGGGAGATAGTGGGTTCGAACCCTACTGTCGGTAGCCCTGAAGATAGTTTTCCGTGGTTTCCCATTTTCACACCAGGCAAATGTATCTTAATTGAGGCCACGGCCGCTTCCTTCCTATTCCTAGGCCGTTCCTATCCCATCGTCGCTATAAGACCTATCTGTGTCGGTGCGACGTAAAACAAATAGCTTTTATAAACAAAATTACTGGAAAACTCAAAACACAAATTTATATTTTGATGTCCAGAATTCATATTGGTAAGCGTGCACAATTTTCTTTTCTTTTACAGCATACACCGCTATTTTATTTTATGTCAATTACTGAATTCAGTGGGATCCTGAAAAGATAGAAGATGGCTGTGAGAAAGTTTGGCAGCCGTCTCACAGACGTATGATTTTAGTTGAGGGTTATATGCAACTTACCGGTGGTGATGATTTCTGATTTAAGGGACAAAACAATGGGACTATCAACTTATTGCATGAATCAGAGGAGAAAGAAGAAGAATTTTTTTTTTTTTTTTTTGCTAGTTGCTTTACGTCGCACCGACTCAGATAGGTCTTATGGCGACGATGGGACAGGATAGGGCTAGGAGTGGGAAGGAATCGGCCGTGGCCTTAATTAAGGTACAGCCCCAGCATTTGCCTGGTGTGAAAATGGGAAACCACGGAAAACCATTTTCAGGGCTGTCGATAGTGGGGTTCGAACCTACTATCTCCCGAATACTGGACACTGGCCGCAATTAAGCGACTGCAGCTATCGAGCTCGGGAGAAGAAGAATAGGTTCGAGTGAAGAATGAAGGAATGGAAAATAACTGTCTTCTGCCCTAATCACAGATGACAGTATATTCACTACATATTTAGTTACTTAGATTGAATTACTAGTCCGGCTCCCTGACTGAATAGTTAGCGTACTGGTCTTTCGTCAGAGAGCTTGGGTTCGATTACGAGTCGGGCCGGGAGTTTTAACTGCCTATGGTCAATTCTTCTGGTTCGTCTTAGTATAAATCTCTTTGTCTAAACTCAACTGACCATACTATCAACCAACACAAACAGAACATGCATTCACCCATTTTTTTTAAAGGTCGAACGATAAGGTAGAGGATATCCCTGTCTTCGCAAATGAAAATATGCCTGAAGAGAGAAAGCTCTTGAAGTAAGATGTACAGTGCTCTGGAGGCCCTATTTCACTCTCTTATTCTTACCCAGTAGTGCCTGGGTTTTTACTTCACTACCTCTTTCTTGTTCTGGATTGTACGGAGCTCGTTTCTGGAGCTTGGTATTTCTTTCAGGGCCACATTAATTTTCCACAACTTCAAATTTTCCTTTCTCGCTGTCTGTGTTTCGGTTTTCAACCGATTGTTTTCTACTTCGCTATAGTTGACAGGCTCGAGAATCATGTCTGTACTCGTTGACTGATAAAATATTAGTTTCTTGGGATACAGTTCTGCTTTTTAGGACGGTTCTGTTCTGACATCACCGATTTAGATCCAGAATTGCCTATAAATAAGAATTTATTTTTTAGAACCTAATTCGTTAATTTCAGTGTGCAAGTAAAAAAGAAAATCATACCTATATTTGGAGTTTAAGAAACATGCAAATTTATAAACAGGAGTAGCCTAATGTCAATAACTACTGAAAAAAAAACTTTTCTTCAGAATATCAATAGAGTAATATTACTTAAATAATAATAATAGTCCATAATTATTTGATAGCCTTGTCAATATTTCTTGAACTTGTAGCTCGAGGTCATTTTCATACCAGTTAGGAATATATTGGAAATTTCCTTTTCAATGGCAAGCCCAGAAGTTCGTTGTTAAAGTCTCGTTCATAGTCACGTGGGAGGAAATGTACCGAATAAATTATTCCATTATAAACGTTGATTTAATCAGCTCTCTTACACCGTAATACCCATTTAATCAGTACCGTAACTCAATACTATTTGGGAAGGTGTGATACTATATATTATTATATTCTCATTTACTTTCTCCTTGCGTTATACGACAGCACGTAACCTATCCTTCACTCACACATTCTCTCTCATGTTCCAAGCGGCAGGGTATTGTTCTCCTCTTGGAGTCACTCAAAAGTCAATTAGGTGTCTTATCAGAACCTAGACTAATCAACGTAAGTGAATGCACTGCCGTTAGTTGTTGTTATGATTAAAGAAAACTTATAAAATACCTGAAACTAAACCGTTTAACAACAGAATATACCTGGAATTAACGTCATTTAATTTTCTTTTTCAGATTTCATTAATACCCAATTTGTTGTAGTTGTTCAAATGTTTAATACGTGTTCATTAATAACTAGCAAATGTACCCGTGCTTCGCTACGGTGTTCTACATTGTATTCGAATGTCGAAGTAAATACTGTACGTACAGAAATAAGATTGTTTTAAAATGGCATGTCTCTTAGCGTTATCCGAGAAACAGCATAGGGAGGTTCCCAATATGGTGTTTCCAATGGCAAGTGCTTGTTACGGATTTGTGATGATAACGGCACGCTCACTTACCTACTGCCATTCACAATCGAGTTGGGAAGTTTTCATTATAATTGCAGGCCCCATCGCCTACTGCGCGGTCACAATCGATTTGGGAGTTTTCGTTACAATGGCAGGCCCCCTTTCCTACTTCCAGACAGATTACAGTTTTCATTAGAATGTTTGGCAACTTCCCTACTACCAGTCGAAATTGAGTTGTGCAGTTACAGTTATAATGACAGGCCCCTTTTCCTACAGCCAGCCAGCTTACTACCAGTCACACCAAGTTGGTGAGTTTCCATCAAAATAGCAGGCCACTATGCCTAATACCAGTCACATTTTAGATGGATACATTTGTTTATAAGGGCGGGTACCCTTGCCTACAGCCAAATACAATCGGGTAGGGGACATTTAAACAAAACTGCATGCTCCCTTGCCTTTTGCAAGTCAAATCGACAAGTGAATTATTCACTACAATGGTAGGCCTTCCTTACTAATGCCAGTTACACAGGTGTTGGAGAAGGACCCCATTCCTACTGCCAGTCAAAGTCGATGTGGGGAGTACTGATTACAATAGCAGACGCACCCTTTCTCGATCGCTACAAGACGACATCAGTGAATATATATAGATCGACATACGAAAGTATATGCATGCTTAAAATATTGCAGACCTTCATTTACAGATTGACTGCTGCAAAACGGTACGTCATATCGACAAAGGATTGTACCATTAGACGTCAGATTTAGCGGTCTAAATGGCTGGTTGCATGATATCTGATTTATTCATAGGTCAGATAGAGTTAGAAACGTTGAATAGGGTCAAATTTTTGTAAGATTATCTCACAATGCATTACTTTTTAGATAATTATGTGACAGCTACATACATAGCATTTGGCTCACATATGGCTACTGGGTGGGCCAATTTTCATGTAGGGTTTGATGATTCTATCTTTCTTATAAGTGATTGAAAGTATGAATTATGCATGTGAAAAGTCCAAATTTACGTAACATCGAGAAATAGACAAAAATCAAACGTAAAAAGGATACAGGTACAACAAAAAGTCATAAGACCAAGGTTGTAGATCACTCCAAATTGAACGGAGATTGGCCTTCCCTTATGTGATAGGACTTCACGAAGATCTGCACCATCATTAAAACTGCCTCCATATTTCGATATTCTTCGGGAAAAAACGTGAAAAATTTAAAGCTCTTGGAAATGTTCTGTCCGTTACAGGCTAAAAACGTATAATTTTGCCAAATTTCTGTTTTCTTGTTCGTCTGGCAGATTATGCCGCAATGTGGATTTTGGGCGAGGAGGGTTAAAATTAGGACTTTCAAGAAACTAAACCAAAAAATTATGCAGATGGTTGTTATTATTACCCCTTAAAAGCGTAGCTGTGCGAACATTTCGCTAAAATAGTCAATGTACAGGCACACAGTCGTTAGGATTTTACTTATATAGATTGATAAGAAATCTACTCCACGTACAAAACCTTTTGGTCTATGTCTGCTGGACTTACCCTGCAAAACCGACCATTCATGATATCTCCCTTATTAATCTTTATGTCGAAAAAATACACATGAAAAAAGTTTTAGAAATTGATTTCCAACAAATTTGGTCGATTTCCAGTCAGATTGGTCATGTACTGTATATATTGTGGAAGAGTAAACTCACCATTTCGGTTCGCTATAAACCGCCAGTCCATTCCACGAACAGGAAATGTTATTGACCTTTAAAATCTACCTTTGGAAAGGTGGATGCTAAATATAAAATTTGGTTCAAATATCTCCAATAGTTTTCAAGTTGTAAGAAATACGCTCAACACGCGCCCGTTCTTAAGTTAAATCCGGTTAATGATATCTCCCTTATAAATCCTCTTACCGAAATGATGCACATGAGAAAAAAGGTTTAAAAATTAATTTCCATTAAGGCAGGTAGATTTCTATTAAGTTTGGTTGTGTATATTTTGTGGGAGTGCAAAATCACGGTTTCGTATAAAAACCCCAGTCATTTTATGGATTTAGAAACAATATTTGCCCTGAAACCTACCCAAGGACAGGTGGATTCTAAATATGAATTTTGGTGGATATATATCCAGTAGTTTCCAAGTTATAGACAAACAGACAAACAGACAAACATAAAAACAGACACCAAAGCTAAAAATATGCAGAAGGTCATTATTACACCTGAAACGGATAACTGTACAGAAATGTCACCAAAATAGTCAATGTACAGACACACCCTAGAAGTGCAGACCTTTATTTCGAGAGTTACTGCTTTGAAACTCTGCGACATATCTGCAAACGGACCTCGCCATCAGACGCCTCTTTCATTGTTCTACATGGTTGGTCCCATGACATCTTCTCGTATCTCTTATACTTAAGGTTTAGATTTAGAATCATTGGGTGTGAAATTTTGTACAATTTTCGCATACTACTTTATATTTGTGATACTCATGTGACAGATAGAATCATAAAATTTGCCTATCACATTGCCACTGGTCATGCCAATGTGCGTGCCGAATGTCATGATTCTACCTTTCCTATAAGTGTGCCAAATTAATGTTAAGATATACGTGTGAAAGTACAAAATTAACTTGAATCGAGAAATACAGCTCTATTTAACGTACAAGGAATAGAAATACGATAAAAAGTCATAGGACCAAAGTTGTAGATCTCTCCAAAATGAAAGGCGATTGTGCTTTCTGATCTGTGATAAGACTTACGGATTAGCCACCAATTATCCCGAAACGAAGGTGTGCACCGTCGTTAAAATTGCATCCATATTTCGATATTTTCCGGGGCCGAAAGTTATACATTTGCATTGCTTAGAATATTTCCTCAAAGGAAAGAGTGTTAAGCTTTCGGGATTAGCACTCGCATACATACAGTGTAATTAAGGAAGAAAATAATTCAGTAATGAAAGTTGAAATTAATAGAAAATGGATTAAAACTGAGGACAGCCGGATAACGACAAATATGTAAATACCAAGTGAATGTATTGGAAAATCAAATGCTCCTCAATAAATTATGCTGGTGTGAGTTATGGATATAAGAAAGAGGTAACAGAGGAGAAATTTAGGCGCAGGCATTCTTAGGTCAACAGATAAGATGGCCAATTATGTTATTACTTAAGCTATTCGAGGACGGTTATAAACTCCGACGATATTCCGCCAATATCCCGCAGAATATCCGATTGACGGCCCTCTCTTGCCTTCTACCCAAGGAACAGCCATGAATTTAAAGGTATGATGAGGAAAATGGCAATACGTTATTTCCCTGCTGGCAAGCAGTCAGAGACGTTGCCATGGTAACCTGTAGGTTCGTTGTCGGTCTGTCGGTCACACACGCAGACCACGATACCCGCAGAAAATAGTAAATTTCTCCGTCATTTGAATAGTAAGGTAGATTATGAACATAACGAAAGTTGTTTATAATGAAGAGACGTTTCTCATACGGTCCACGGAGTTTACAGGAAATCAATAGTATAAGAGAAAATGGAGGAAAACCGTTCTTGTTTTCCTATAAAACCCCCGTCTAATCAAAGATTTTAAAATGAAATGCATATAGAAACCTTCCTCGGGGTGAGTATACTCCAAATATGAAGTTTGGTTGAAATCTATCCAGCCGTTTTGCCGTGATGGTGGAACAGACAAACAAACAGACAAACAGACAAACAGACAAACAGACAAACAGACAAACAGACACGAAAAGTAAAAACCACCGATTCGTTCTTGAGTTGACCTAAAACGGATATATATCTGAAAAATTGGCAAAACAAACGAAATTACAGACAGCGGACCCCCTACAACTTTATTTATAAGATAAAGGTGCCTAAAATATAAATAAAAGAAAAATCAAATAACAATTTTGTAATTTTTTTAGCGTTCACGCTCCAGGTTTGGATTTCCCCCCGGACTCAGCGAGGGATCCCACCTCTACCGCCTCAAGAGCACCGTCCTGGAGTGTGAGACATTTGGTCGGGGGTACATGTCGGGAGGACCTGTACCTCTCCCAGGCAACCTCACCACTATGCTAACAGGGTCATTGTGGGGGATGGGAAGCTTGGAATGGATATGCAAGGAAGTGGGAAGGAAGCAGCCGGGCCGTGGCCGTACTTTAGGTAGCATCCCGGCATTTGCCTGGAGAAGGAGTAGGAAACGACCGAAAACCACTTCGAGGATGGCTCTCTATTCAGTTGACCTCCCGAGGCTGAGTGGACCCCGTTCCAAGTTCCAGTCCTCGTACCATTTTTCAAATTTCGTGGCAGAGTCGGGAATCGAGCCCAGGGCTCTGAAATTATTATTATTATTATTATTATTATTATTATTATTATTATTATTATTATTATTATTATTATTATTATTATTATTATTATTATTATTATTATTATACATCTGTTTACCTTCCAGAGTAGGATTTTCCCTCGGACTCAGGGCAGTGTCCTGGAGCTTCAGACTCTGGGTCGGGGGATACAACTGGGGAGGATGACCAGTACCTCGACCAGGCAGCCTCACCTGCTATACTGAACAGGGGCCTTGCGGGGGGATGGGAAAATTGGAAGGGATAGACAAGGAAGGGGGAAGGAAGCGGCCGTGGCCTTATGTTAGGTACCATCCCGGCATTTGCCTGGAGAAGTGGGAAACCACGGAAAACCACTTCCAGGATGGCTGAGGTGGGAATCGAACCCACCTCTACTCAGTTGACCTCGTGAGGTTGAGTGGACCCCGTTCCAGCCCTCGTACCACTTTTCAAATTTCGTGACAGAACCGGGAATCGAACCCGGGCCTCCGGGGGTGGCAGCTAATAACACTAACCACTACACCGCAGAGGCGGACATTATTATTATTATTATTATTATTATTATTGAAAGGCTCTTCTGATATGCAGGGAATCCCGTGGGCGTCTTTTATCACCTACCTACGAGAATGAACAATAATCATTACCAATAGATTCTACATGATCTGATCTTCGAGGATAATAATTATACATGAAAGGGGGAAATTATGTACTTTTAGCAGGCACCAACTGTATGAGATTCTTACCCAAATACAGTATGTGATGCAGAGCCGGGAATCGAACCCGGGCCTCCGGGGGTGGCAGCTAATCACGCTAACCACTACACCACAGAGGCGGACGTTGTTTCAGTTACCATTATAATACGTTTGTAAATGAAGTCAATAGACATAATCTGTTGGGCGATACTCTTATCTAATGAAGTTAAGATTGTACAAAGAGAAGTAATTCGAACCGCAAGCGGGTATAGCTCAGTGATAGAGCATTCGACTGCACATCGAGAGTACCCCGGTTCAAACTCGGGTGTGCCCCAAGCATTTTCACCTTCGCACGAAATCTATTGAAAGGTAGACGTAAACAGTAACATTCCCAGTATAAAATGCGAGGAGAGGAGAAAGCATTGCGCAAGTAAATTTGTCTTTCAGTAATATTGTTCAATCCAACCTTTACTCATCACAATTAGGAGTATCCTGCGGATACCATGTTCTGCACAGCGTGAAGTATTTTACAAGGTTTCCTATTTCAACGAAAGTCAACATTTCTAGAGATGGTTGAAATTGCAGTAACCCCAAAATACAATCATAGCTATAATCACTCAGTGAGAAATTAGAAAGTGCAAATTTCACCCCATGAAGTGTTCCATAAATAAAATATTTATAATAATCGAGAGAAATAAAGTCCGCCTCTGTAGTGTAGTGGATAGTGTGATTAGCTGGCACCCCCGGAGGCCCGGGTTCGATTACCGGCTCAGCTACGAAATTTGAAAAGTGGTACGATAGTTGGAACGAGGTCCACTCAGCCTCGGGAGGTCAACTGAGTAGAGGTGGGTTCGATTCCCACCTCAGCCATCCTGGAAGTAGTTTTCCGTGGTTTCCCACTTCTCCAGCAAATGCCGGGATGGTGCCTAACTTAAGGCCACGGTCACGGCCGCTCCCTTCCCTCTTCGTTGTCTCTCGCTGTTCAGCATAGCAGGTGAGGCTGCCTGGGCGAGGTACTGATCACCCTCCCCAGTTGTATCCCCGACCCAGAGTCTGGGGCTCCAGGATATTGCACTTGAGGCGGTAGTGGTGGGATTCCTCGCTGAGCCCGAGGGAAAATCTGACCCTGGAGGGTAAACAGTTAAAGAAGAAGAAGAGAGAAATAAATATATTTTTAAAAGTATGGTTTTTGAAATACCGTACCTTCAGTTTTTAACACTTTTTAGTACATTCTGTCCATCAGGGCGGCCTCCGCACTTTCGGAAGATGTACGATTTATTTATTTATTTATTTATTCTTAATCCATTTACCGTCCATGGTTGGTTTTTTCCCTCGGACTCAGCGATAATTCCCATCTCTACCGCTTCAAGAGCAGTAACCCGGAGAGTGAGACTTTGGTTTGGGGATAAAACTGGCAACCGGGGGCTTTACCTGTTACCAATATTGATCATCCGAGGTTAAGTGGACCCAGTTCCAGGCCTGTTACCTCTTTTCAAATTTCGTGGCAGAGCCGGGAATCGAACCCGGTCGTCGGGGATGGCAGCTAACCTCAGCTAACCACAGAGGCGACATATTTATTTATTTATTTATTTATTTATTTATTTAAACATATACCACCAACAGAGACATACTTTTATACGACATCAGTACACCATTATTAGTATTTTTGGAAAATCAGTAGAAATCTTATTTTCTTATCTTAATCTGTTTACCCTCCAGGGTTGGCTTTTCCCTCGGACTCAGCGAGGGATCCCACCTCTACCGCCTCAGGGGCAGTGTCCTGGAGCTTCAGACTTTGGGTCGGGGATACAACTGGGCAGAATGACCAGTACCTCGCCCAGGCGGCCTCACCTGCTATGCTGAACAGGGGCCTTGTTGGGGATAGGAAGATTGGATGGGACAGGCAAGGACGAGGGAAGGAAGCGGCCTTGGCCTTAAGTGAGGTACCATCCCGGCATTTGCCTGGAGGAGAAGTGGGAAACCACTTCCAGGATGGCTGAGGTGGGAATCGAACCCACCTCTACTCAGTTGACCTCCCGAGGCTGAGTGGACCCCGTTCCAGCCCTCGTACCACTTTTCAAATTTCGTGGCAGAGCCGGGAATCGAACCCGGACCTCCGGGGGTGGCAGCTAATCACGCTAACCACTACACCGCAGAGGCGGAGATCAGTAGAAATAAAAATGCAAAAAAACCAATGGAGAAAAAAAAAAGCATTAACGTCATGGCTGATATATAAACTTTGAAAGCGTTGTAATTTCGAAGCCTCGGTAGCGCAGTAGGCAGCGCGTAAGTCTCATAATCTTAAGGTCGTGAGTTCGATCCTCACCCGAGGCATGACTTTTTCCTCTGTAACTACTTCGTGAGAGTGAGGCCTGCTGTTGATGCCTTGGAAAGGTGTGGAACTCCAGCTGAAGAGAACACTTGGGGCGAAACACTGATTATTTCACGATTGAAAAGTTCTAAGGTCTGCCACTGTGGTGTAGTGTGATTAGCTGCCACCCTGGGATGGTACCTATCCTTCCAATCTTCCCATCACCCCGCAAGGCCCCTGTTCAGTATAGCAGGTGAGGCCGCTTGGGCAAGGTACTGGTCATCCTCCCCACTTGTATTCCCCGACCCAGAGTCTGAAGCTCCAGGACACTGCCCTTGAGGTCTAAGTCTGAGGGAAAAATCGACCCTGGAGATAAAGAACAAGAAGTAGAAGAAGAAAACAACAATAACGTAACTTAACAACAATATTCCCTCCTAGCAGCTTCGGCCTCCAGAAACTGGGGAAAATAGTCAGTATTTCTTCGAATAAAAATTACTATTTTCTGAAGTCGTCAACGCCACCAAAACCTAAAATACCTGTTCAGTAGTTGTAGTTCTATTTGACTGTTGATATCGTGATCACAGCCATATGACATCCAGTTTTACGTAGAAACAACAAACGTCAGAGTTATTTTAAAAATCTCGCATGCAACAGCCGGGATTAGAAGCGTGACTGCCTTGGTGAAAGCCAGACTGCTTCTCTTAGAAAAACGACGAGTAGGATAATCGTACACTAAACGGAACGTGTCTTCTGTTAATGGGAACGTCAATATGTGAATCAAATCGATGCTCCCCATCTCAATGTAAAACTATTAGTGCCGGTATCTAGAAAGAGATTGTGTCAATCTTGTATATTCATTTAATTTCATTTTCATGGATTAAACAACAGCGTCAGCAAACTACGTACGATTTATAGAAAATAATTTACATAACAAAAAAAAATGCTAAGTTACGCCATGATGAATTCAGTGTGCAATCGCTACGGCACTCGTAGCCTCGGTAGCGCAGTAGGCAGCGCGTAAGTCTCATAATCTTAAGGTCGTGAGTTCGATCCTCACCCGGGGCATAGATTTTTCTCGTCTAATTACTTCATGACAAGGGATCTACAGCTTCAGAGGTTTAGCTTATAAAGATACTAGCAAATGTACCCGTGCTTCTCTATGGTATTCTGCATTGTATACGAATATTGAAGTAAATACTGTACATGCAGTAAATAAGATTGTTTTAAAATAGCATGTCTCTTAGCGTTATACGAGAAACAGCATGGAGAGGTCCCCATACGTTGTTTCCAATGTAAAGTGCTTGTTACGGATTTGTGATGATAATGACAGCCTCACTTGCCTACTGCCACTGCCTTCGTGATGCCCAGGCCGTACTGTAACAAGCGCGGGAAAGCAATCAGCTGATCGTTAGGGGGGAAGTTTAGCACATGAGTTAGTAGAGTTAAACAGATTTTCGCAGTTTTATTGAAACCTTTAACGATGGCTGCATGTTCACTCAGATATATGTGAAAATGAGTCGTCATCGACTCCATTATTAAGTGGAAAGTCGTTAATTAGTGAAGAAAACTTAGTGTGAGCGTGTATTTATGTGAAGCTATAGGCCTAGGTTAAGAAGATCGTTCTTCGGTTTTTAATTTTGTAGTTTATTTGTGTAAAGTTATATTTATAGTGTAAAATTAATTGAGTTTGTGCATTCTGTGTTTTATTATTAACCACGACTTGTATATACTTCAATTAAGATGATCAGGGAGGGAAATCACCATGCCTAAGAGTTGCTGTGTGCCTGGCTGCAAAGCCAGTTATAAACAAGGAGAGTAAACTCCGGTATTTGTGTTTCCTTCTGATGAAGAACGAGTTAAGTTATGGAAGAAGGCTATTCCCAAGGAGAATTTAATAGTTAATCAAAACACAGTTGTGTGTATCAAGCACTTTCCTGAAAATCACATCCTGAGAGAAATAAGAGTGTCACGTCCTGACGGTGAGTTACATTTTTTTTATTATGTCATAAACATGGGTCCCATTAGGTAGGTCCTGTATTTTTATGTAATCAGACCTATGGCTTATCTGAATTCGGTGTATTTGAAAATGCAAGTCTTATTTATGAGTACCACCGAGCTCTATAGCTGCAGTCGCTTAAGTGCGGCCAGTATCCAGTATTCGGCAGACAGTGGGTTCGAACCCCACTGTCGGCAGCCCTGAAGATGGTTTTCCGTGGTTTCCCATTTTCACGCTAGGCAAATGCTGGGGCTGTACCTTAATTAAGGCCACGGCCGCTTCTTTCCCATTCCTAGACCTTTCCTGTCCTATCCTCGCCGTAAGACCTATCTGTGTCGGCGCGACGAAAAGCAAATAGCAACAAAAAAAAAAGAGTATCAAACAGCAGTGTGATTTATGTAAATTTTATCTTCTGACAGATTCAGATCTTATATATGAATTACCTCCAGAAGTAAGATATCTGAATGTCCTAAATCGAGGGGGCTTAAAGTATCCATCAGACATGTCAATAGAACTTAGAATTGAGGTGTACAAAGTATTTTGTGTGTTAGTGTCAGATGCATATAAGATGGTATTTCTAAATTCAGACAATCCTAAGTGTGTCTCAGAATCCTTGGCTTTGGAGTCAATGCAGTTGGCAGATTCCCTCGCCATTTGTGACTGCGGGAAGAAATTGGAAGACCTGGCCGGACAGTGTATATATATTTGGGTGAATATGTTTTTAAATAACTTTTCCAAAATTCACACCGACTTGTGTATTCAACAAAGTGCTTCAAAGAGAGCAGACCTACTGCATACTCGTGTAACTTCCTGCAAGAGGTCCAGGAAAGCTGCAGTGTTCATGGAGTGGAAACAGTGAGGTACAGAAATAATTACTATTTGTAATAAATAGTAATGGTAATTGGCTGCATGTTTTCTGTGAGTGTGTATGGTGTGAATGTTCCAGTTGACCAGAAAATGGATAAAATCACAAGAATATGTCTCAAAGTGTTAGGCTGTACCTCACGCAAACGAACGTATATACGCGAGAAATAGAACGTTACGGAGAAGAATATGCATTGTACGTCAGAATTAACAAATATTTGACGATAGGTTTTGGTTTTATAAGGTGTTAACAGTTCTTTAAGTAAATTAAACGAGTGTGTTATTCAAGCGGAGCGTATGCGTATCGCCTTCAAGTTCCCCCCAAAGCGTGACGTCATCAGAGGTACAGTACGGCCTGGACATTACGAAGGCAGTGCTACTGCCATTCACAATCGAGTTGGGAAGTTTACATTATAATTGCAGGCCCCATTGCCTACTGTGCGGTCACAATCGATTTGGGGAGTTTCCGTTACAATGGCAGCCTCCTTTCCTACTTCCAGACATATTACAAATTGAGGAGTTTATATTATAATGGCAGGAAACTTCCCTACAACCAGTCAAAATTGAGTTGTGCAGTTATCATTATAATGACAGGCCCCTTTTCCAACTGCCAGCCAGCTTACTGCCAGTCACACCAAGTTGGTGAGTTTTCATCAAAATAGCAGGCCACTATGCCTAATACCAGTCACATTTTAGATGGGTACATCTGTTTATAACTGCGGGAACGCTTGCCTACAGCCAAACACAATCAGGTAAGGGGAGTTTTGAACAAAACTGCATGCTCCCTTGCTTTCTGCAAGTCAAATCGAGAAGTGAATTATTCATTACAATGGTAGGCCTGCCTTATTAATGCCAATTACACAGGAATTGGAGAAGGACCCCATTCCTACTGCCAGTCAAAGTCGGTGTGGGGAGTGCTGATTACAATAGCAGACACACCATTTCTCGATCGCTACAAAATCGACATCATTGAATATATACAGTTCGACATACGAAAGTATGTGCTTGTTTACAATATTGCACACCTTCATTTACAGATTAACTGCTGCTAAACGGTACATCATATCGAGAAAGGATTGTACCATAAGACGCCAGATTTAGCGGCCTAAATTGCTGGTCTTATGATATCTCATCTATTCATGGGTCAGATTGAGTTAGAAACGTGGAATAGGGTAAAATTTGTGTAAGATTACCTCACATTGCATTGCTTTCGGATAATCAGATACATACATAGTATTTTGGGTGGACCAATTTTCGTGTAGAGTTTGATGATTCTATCTTTCCTATAAGTGATGGAAGGTATGAATTATGTATGTGAAAAGTCCAAATTTACTTAACATTGAGAAATAGAGTAAAATCAAACGTAAAAGGGATAGATATACGGCAAAATGTCGTAAGACCAAGGTTGTAGATCACTCCAAATTGAACGGGGATTGTGCTATCCGTTATGTGATAATTCTTCCCGAAGGTCTGCACCATCATTAAAATTGTCTCCATATTTCGATATTCTTCGGGATAAAAAGGGAAAAAAATTTAAAGATCTTGGAAGTTCTCCGTCCGTTACAGACTAAAAAGTATAATTTTGCCAAATTTCAATATCCTTCTTCGATTGGCAGATTATGCCGCAATCTGGGTTTTCGGTGAGGAGTGTAAAAATTAGGGCTTTCAAGAAACTAAACCAAAAAATATGCAGATGGACATTATTACCCCTTAAACGTGTAGCTGTACGAAAATTTCGCAAAATAGGCAATGTACAGGCACACAGTCGATACGATTTTATTTACATAGATAGATAAGGAACCTGCTCCACGTACAACACCTGTTGGGCTAAATCCGCTGGACTTAACCTGAAAAACGAACCGTTTATGATATATCCCTTATTAATCCTCCTGTCGAAAAAATGCACATGAAAAAAAGTTTTAGAGGTGGAATTCCATCACGTTTGGTCGATTTCCAGTCAGGTTGGTCTTGTACTGTATATATTGTGTAAGAGTTAAAACCATTTCGGTTCCCTATAAACCGCCAGTCCGTTCTGGGAACATGAAATGTTATTGACGATTAACACCTACCGTTGGACAGGTGGATGTTAATGTAAAGTTTGACTCAAATATCTTCAGTAGTTTTCAAGTTGTAAAAAATACGCTTTACAAGCACTCGCTCTTGAGTTAAGTCCGGTGGGACTTGTACCGGAAAACGGTCCGTTAATGATATCTCCCTTATTAATCCTCGTATTAAAATGATGCACATGTGGAAAAAGGCTTAGAAATTAATTTCCATTAAGGCAGGTAAATTTACATTAAGTTTGGTTGTGTATATTTTGTGGGAATGCAAAATCACGGTTTCGGTTTCGTATAATCCCCCAGTCAATTCAGGGATTTAGAAACAGTATTTGCCCTAAAACCTACGAAAGGACAGGTGGATTGTAAATATCAAGTTTGGTGGAAATATATCCAGTAGTTTCCAAGTAATAGACAAACAGACAAGCAAACAAACAAACAAACAAACAAACAGACACCAAAACTGAATATATGCAGATGGTCATTATTACACCTGAAATGGGTAACTGTACGGAAATTTCGCCAAAATTGTCAATGTACAGACACACTCTAGAAGTGCAGACCTTTATTTCGATAGTTACTGATTTGAAACTGTGTGACGTATGTACAAACGGACTTCACCATCAGACGCCCCTTTCAGTGCTCTACATGGTTGGTCCTATGACATCTTCTCGTATCTCCTATATTTATAGGTTAGCTTGAGTTAGAGTCAGTGAATGGGGTGAAATTTTGTACAGTTTTCACATACTACTTTATATTTTTGATACTCATGTGACAGCTAGAATCATAAAATTTGGCTATAACATGGCCAATGGTCATGTCAATGTGCGTGCCGAATCTCATAATTCTACCTTTCCTATAAGTGTGCCAATGATAACATATACATGTAAAAGTACAAAACCAACTTGAAATCGAGAAACACAGCTGTATTCAACGTATTAGGGATAGAAATACGACGAAAAGTCATAGGACAAAAGTTGTAGATCTCTCCAAAATGAAACGCCATTTGCTTTCTGACTTGTGATACGACTTACTGATTAGCCACCAATTACCCTGAAACGAAGGTCTGCGCCGTCGTTAAAATTGCATCCATATTTCGGAATTTTCCTAGGCCAAAAGTTATACATTTGCATAGCTTAGAATATTTCCTCAAAGAAAAGAGTGTCCAGCATTCGGGATTAGCACTCACATACATTCGTGGTAATTAAGGAAGAAAATAATAAAGTTTAGTAAGTTGAAAATGAATTATAACTGAGGACATCTGGATGACGACAAATATGTAAATACCAAGTGAATGTATTGGAAAATCAAATGCTCCTCAATAAATTATGCCGGTTTGAGTTATGGATATAAGAAAGGGGTAATCGGAGAGAAATTTAGGCACAGGAATTCTTAGGTAATCAGGTAAGAAGATGAATATTTGTGTTATTACATAAGCTATTCGAGGACGGTTATAACCTCCAATGATATTCCGCCAATATTCCCCAGAATGGCCGATTGACGACTCTCTTGCTTTCTACCCAAGGAACAACTACGAATTTAAAGGAATGATGAGGAAAATGGCAATACATTACTTCCCTGCTGGCAAGCAGTCAGAGACGTTGCCATGGCAACCTGTACGTTCGTTGTCGGTCTGTCGGTCACACACGCAGACCATGATACCGCAGAAAATAGTAAATTTCTCCGTCATTTGAATAGTAAGGTAGATTATGAATTGTTTATAATGAAGAGACGTTTCACATACGGTCCACGGAGTTTACAGTAAATCAATAGTATAAGAGAAAATGGAGGAAAACCGTTCTGGTTTTCCTATAAATCCCCGTCTAATCAAAGATTTTAAAATGATATGCATATAGAAACCTTCCTCGGGGTGAGTATACTCCAAATATGAAGTTTGGTTGAAATCTGTCCAGCCGTATTGCCGTGATGGTGGAACAAACAAACAAACAAACAAACAAACAAACAAACAAACAAACAAACAAACAAACAAACAAACAAACAAACAAACAAACAAACAAACAAACAGACACGAAAAGTAAAAACCACCGATTCGGTCTTGAGTTGAACTAAAACGGATAAATAACTGGAAAATTGGCAAAACAAATGAAATTACAGACAGCGGACCCCCTACAACTTTATTTATAAGATGAGGGATAAGCATGAGCATGTTGAAAAGGGCAGACTTCCACTTCGAGATTCATACCTCCTAAACGGTGCATGATTTTAACAAACGGTTTGCGCCATCAGGCGCCTCATTTATCGCTCTACATGTTGGGTTCTGAACCATTTCCTCGTATCTCCCATATTTAGTGGGTAAATTGAGTTCAATATTTGAATAGGGTGAAATTTGGGTGCATTTGTAACATCTTACATTACTTTTTGCCTACTTATGTATAAACTAGAATCATGAAACTTGGTCCACATATGGCCCTTGATCGTACCAATGTGCGAACCCAACTTGATGATCCTATCATTCATATAAGAGTGTCAAACAATGAAATATACTTGTAAAAATCACCAAATTTACGAACAATCCAGAACTACGGCCAAATCTAACGTATAAGGGAGAGAGATACGACAAAATATCATAGGACCAAAGTTGTAGATCACTCCGAATTGAAGCGAGATTGTGCCATCCGTTTTGTGATACGACTTACCGTTTAGCCAACAAATAGCACAAAAGGAATGTCTGCACAGTCATTAAAATTGCCTCCATATTTCGATATCTTTGGGGGTAAAAAGTGAAAAATTTGAACATATTGGAATTTTTGCGTCGGTTAGGGACAAAAAGCTATAATTTCACCAAATATCAATTTTCTACCTCGTCTGGCAGGTTGTGCCGCCATCTTGATTTGGGGGACGGGGGATAAAAATTAGGAAATTCCCGAAAATTTTTAAGCCCACGAAACCTATAGGTTGTCGTTTTGGACAAGTTATACGACTGCGTTCTTATGCTGAGCCCAAAATTTGAGGCCCCCCAGCGTGCCCCCTTGAGGGAATTTAGAGAATTTTCGATTTTTCTAGGGATCCTGGGGTCATCAGCTTCTCCCGTACCAAGTTTCAAATTTCTGAGATTTCTGGAAGTGCCTCATTAATTCACGTCTTTTTTTCATTTTTAAATATTTATATATACATCGCTCCAGACGGACTTGCTTTTATATATATAGATTGAATTGATGCAATGTGTAGTGTATTCTCGGGAACGTAAAAAACAGTAACACTATTATTATTATTATTATTATTATTATTATTATTATTATTATTATTATTATTATTATTATTATTAACTAGCTGTCCCCTTGTTCTTCGTTAAACGGCTTCGCATATACTCTCGATTACAGCACTGACTACAGGAGTTAGAGATGGGCGAAGTTGTTCTATTTCTGGAACAGTTCCGGTTGTTCCTGTTCGGAAAAAATAATATATTCCGAATAACAATTCCAAAATAACAGTCAAAGGTTTAGGCAATGGGAAATTAGAAAAATCAACGAACTTCATAAATGTTAATTCGAAAATTGTTTCCACAGCTAGTTCCATGCTTTAATTTTAATGCTTCTAGAAAACGCTAAAACATGGTTTTATCACAACGCCAAGTAGTAAGAAAGCTCCACTCATTTTAACTATCTTACAATTTGCCAATATAGTCTTCCTGTACGCACCCATCAATTGCAGGATATCAACTGAAGGGTTCTGGTAACTCATAAATTGTTACTACCAGTCGTAAGATGGATTGGTCCTTGAATCAAATTGGTGCAGCATCACAACACAGCAAAGTAAGGCGGAATGAACCCTCTCAAACGCGCGGTCCTTGTGAAGCAAAGACACACGTGTCCAAGGCACCATTATATCAATGGAGTACATAACACCGTCACTAGATATAGCTACTGTTCTTAATTGACGGCACATAAATAGCATGATGAATCAGAGGTCGGACAGACACTGGGGAGAGACGGTTGTGCCAGCGTGCTATCACTCTGGAATTAGGTTGAGAGAAATCTCTCTGACGAGACAAAACGCAGTGTTGAACCTCTCTTACAGTACCTTCTCTTGGAAGAGACGGAAGATAACAAATGTTCATGGATAGGAGAGATGAAGATGAGGAGCCTGGCACTATTGTGGTAAAATATAAATTCGTCTCATCATCTTGAGGTAATTTATAGCAGCTCATTTCATGTACATCCCCAACGAAATGAACTGTACCTAATTAAGCTCAGAGGGTTCCAAAAAATGTACTCACTGTTTGACAGTCCATATCATCTGACAAATTTGACTTGCAGTTACAATTTTTGGCACTGAGAGACCACCAGCAGCTTCTAAACAACGCCGATAGCACCGAACTGCAGACCGAATTTGAGGTGCCCGTGTATCGGGCGTAATGGCAACCCATGACGCCACGATTTCTCCACATGAACGTGAGGATTTACAGGAGACCAGTAGACATAATTGTGGCGGACAGAAATTTGAATTGCGCCTTGTCAGACCACACAAATTTCCCTGTAAATTCCTCATCCTCGCGAACCATGTGCTCAAGTCATTGACATCGTCGCCCTCCCACCAGTCTTGAATTTCTGGCAGTGCTGAGAATCGAACTCAGGCCCCTGCATACGGCAGCTGATAGCGGGCACCATTACAGTAAGAAGTGGTGGCACAGTCACACTCGATAAGAGTGCCATAGTTGCCACTCCACGCTCCCACGTTTTGAGTTCCTTGGGAGCAAATATAATGTTCATATTTATACCATCAACACTTTGAGAGGGACTTGAGGCCGACACAGACGCTTGAAAAGCAACACTAAGTAGCTGAAATGGTAAAGCACTGGCTTTCTGATCTCAGGTTGGCAGGTTCGATTCAAGTTCAGTCTCGAGTTATTCGAAGGTGCTCAAATACTACAGTCTCTTGTCGTTAGATTTACCAGCGCGTGAAAGAACTGCAGAAGACAATTTCGGCACCTTTGCATCTGCCGACACCGTAAAACTTATTTAGGTTTCAAAAGCCGAAAGTGAGCTTTTACGAGCGAGTTAAGATGTTTGCCAGCCGAGGCATACGTGAAGTAGTTTCGCCCCTGTAACGTGCAATATTATATTTAATATAATGTTGAATTTCTTTATTTTTATTTAAATAACATTAAGATGAACACATTATGCTTGTCCAGGGTCCATCGTTCGAACAATTCACATTCAAACAGTCGACACAATTCATGAAACAATCGATATTGCAGACATGACGCAGTGTAGTCATACAGTAAGAATCTATTGTGAGTGCAGTGAAAAATATTTCTGATGGTATATTTTTATGTTGGTAGAAGTTGAGTGCGATAGTATCGTGAAGTTCCACTTTCCAAATTATTTTGAATAACGTAAATATAAGCCATTCGACACAGTACGAAACAAATAGTGCCGCCTCTATGGTGTAGTGGTTAGAATGATTAGCTGCCACCCCGGGAGGTCCGGGTTCGATTCCCGGCTCTGCTACGAAATTTGAAAAGTGGCTGGAACGGGGTCCAAGTAGCCTTGGGAGGCTAACTGAGTAGAGAGGGGTTTGATTCCACTCTCAGCCAACGTCGAAGTGGTTTTCCGTGGTTTCCCACTTCTCTTCCAGGCAAATGCCGGGATGGTACTTAAGGCCACAGCCGCTTCCATCCTTCTTCTTTGTTTAACCCTTTCAATCTTCCCATCCCCCCACAAGGTCCCTGTTCAGGATTGCAAGTGAGGCCACCTGGGCGAGGTACTGGTCATCCTCCCCCGTTATATCTCCCTGACCCAACGTCTCACGCTCCAGGACACTGCCCTATAGGCGGTAGAGGTCGGATTCCTCGCTGAGTCCGAAGGAAAAACCAACCCTGGAGGGCAAGCAGATTAAGAAAGAAGGAAAGAAAGAAAGAAAGAAATACACTCATGCTCATAAATTAAGGATAATTGCATATTGTGGTGCCACACAACGTGGCACTACACAAAACTGGCGCTAATAGCATAGGCACATAGTGAACACAAACACGAAACATATCTATAAGTCTACGGTATTGGTGATAAGTTGAGAAAACCGTCCCAAAACACATGTGCTACAAAACGCCACTGTTTCCTGCGCATGTACCCCGACATCAATATGGGATATGATCACCATGCACACGTACACAGGCCGCACAACGGGTTGGCACACTGCTGAAGTATAGCCTCCCATTCTTGCACCAGTGCCTGTCGGAGCTCCTGAAGTGTCCTAGGGGTTTGGAGACGTGCAGCGATACGTCGACCGAGAGCATCCCAGACGTGCTCAATGGGGTTTAGGTCTGGAGAACAGGCAGGCCACTCCATTTGCCCGATATCTTCTGTTTCACGGTATTCCTCCACGATGGCAGCTCGGTGGGGCCGTGCGTTATCATCCATCAGGAGGAAGGTGGGACCCACTGCATCGCTGAAAAGGCGGACATACTGGTACAAAATGACGTCTCGATACACCTGACCTGTTACAGTTCCTCTGTCAAATATATACAGGGGTGTACGTGCACCAATCATAATCCCAGCCCACACCATCAAACCACTACCTCCATACAGGTCCCTTTCAAGGACATTACGGGGCTGGTATCTGGTTCCTGGTTCACGACAGATGAGAACCCGGAGAGAATCACTGTTCAGACTATACCTGGACTCGTCCGTGAACATAACCTGGGACGACTGTTCCAATGACCATGTACTGTGTTCTTGACACCAGGCTTTACTGGCTCTCCTATGAACAGGGGTCAGTGGAATGCACTTTCCAGGTCTCCGGGCGAATAAACCATGTCTGTCCAGTCGTCTGTAGACTGTGTGTCTGGAAACAAGTGTTCCAGTGGCTGTGGCAAGGTCCCGAGCAAGGCTACCTGCAGTACTCCGTAGCCTTCTGCGGGCACTGATGGTGAGATATCGGTCTTCTTGTGGTGTTGTACACTGCGGACGTCCCGTACTGTAGCGCCTGGACACGTTTCCTGTCTGCTGGAATCGTTGCCATAATCTTGAGATCACACTTTGTGGAACACGGAGGGACCGTGCAACGACCTGCTGTGTTTGACCAGCCTCCAGTCGCCCTATTATTCTACGCCTCATAACGTCATCAATATGTGTTCGTTGAGCCATTTTTACCACACAGTCACCATTAGCACGTCTGAAAACATCTGCACACTTACTCGCTGCACTGTACTCTGACATGCACCAACACACCTCTGCGTATTTGGACTGCTGCCAGCGCCACCGTGCGACGACCGCAGGTCAAATGCACCACATGGTCATACCCCGAGGTGATTTAAAACCGCAAACCGCCCACCATAGCGTTGTTTCACCATGTATCAGCATTATCCTTAATTTTTGAGCATGAGTGTAGTTAGTGGGTCCAAAAACCAGTATATTATTGGTAATCTTATGATAACCCACTGAATACATGCTATTTGTTCTACAGACAGGTCATGACGAAGATTGGATAGGACAGCACTTGGACTGGGAAGAAAGTGTCCGTGGCCTTATTTAAACCATGGAAAACCATCTCCAGCGTTGCCGACGGTGGGGTTTGAACCAACCATCTCCGAATTGAAAGCTCACAGGTACGTGACTTAAACCGCGTAGCCAACTCGCTCGGTCCTCCATATCTGAAACGATCCTGTAGTTAGGGAATGGGATACGTCCGTGGTATCCCCGTCCTCTCATAGGAGGTGAATGAAAGGGACGACCCATCAGAATGTCCTAAGCTGGAAGTGTTTTATGGTGGCCACGGGTCGCCTAGATGAATCATTCATTCCTTTTTTTTTTCTAGTTGGTTTACGTCGCACGGACACGGATATGTCTTATGGCGACGATGGGACGGAAAAGGGCTAGGAATGGGAAGGAAGCGGCCGTGGCCTTAATTAACGTACAGCCCCAGCATTTTCCCGAATACCGGATACTGGCCACACTTAAGCGACTGCAGCTCTCGAGCTCGGTCATTAATTGTTTTACCTTACGTTCACCAGTCTCCTCACCTTAATAATTTTTACAAGACCTCGCTGGTCAACCTCTTCATTCTGACGGCATTAGTTTGCGAGATCTAAGGATAATTTAATTTTCATGCCTTTCGTGATCTTTTCCTTTCTGTCACCGAGAGCTTCGTACTTCCGTTCCAGACTCTTCCTCTCTGTTCTTCGATTGGAGTTTAGTGGGGCGGGCTCAATGAACTTCTCTCAAAAATAGTAATCACCACCTCAGCAGTTACCATTTCCTGACTGATCCAGTAGATTGCTATAGATGATGTTTCAGTGTCACTTATAACTGTTATACAATGGGCGCTGCTGAGGACCTTTACAAGATTGTTAACAGAATGTCTGATAACTGAGGTTCGGATGTTAAGGAAAAGTCATATTTCTTTCCTGAGCCTATTTTTACTAGAAATCTGAAAAATAAGCGTGAATATTGGGTCCCTGACACCGTTTAAAGCAATTTTTTATGTTTATAAATGCATATTTTGGCCATTTTAATTGTTTCGGTCATATTTTGCTAATTTTAATTGAATCTCCTGCATTTTCGATCATTTTCCTCTCTTATTAGTCACAACGTAGTATGGATTATCCACTATGGCACCGGGCCTTCTGCCCCATTAGTTTTTATAAAATAATATTTGGTTCCGAGCGAGTTGGCCGATATCACGGTCTGGTGGCTGAACGGTCAGCGTACTGGCCTTCGGTTCAGAGGGTCACAGTTTCGATTCTCGGCCGGGTCGGGGATTTTAACCTTAATTGGTTAATTTCAATGGCACGGGGGCTGGGTGTATGTGTTGTCTTCATCGTCATTTCATCCTCATCACGACACGCAAGTCGCCTACGGGAGTCAAATAGAAAGACCTGCACCTGGCGAGCCGAACCCGTCCTGGGATATCCCGGCATTAAAAGCCATACGATATTTCATTTACAGGTCTGGTTTAGGGTGCCACCTAGAAAATTGGATTGAACTCTCTTCAGTGAGCATATGTAATTGTTAGGGGTTGGCTTTCACATATACTCATTGGTAGTTCTAAGGTTGCCCCTGCTCAAATTTTAAATTTAAATCAACCAATCATAGCCCAGCTCGGCATTAAAAATAAGGCAGTTTTAGGCCTCCCAGAGACCAACTTGACTAATGCATCGACGTGCGAAGATCTACCTCACTTAAGGCAGCTGGCTTGCTGGGGCAGCTTCTAGGGTAGGGGCTTTCTTCATCGTAATCATGTGACCTCATTTTTATTGCAAGCTGCTTTACGTCGAATCTACACAGATAGGTCTTATGGTGACGATGGGATAGAAAAGGGCTAGGAGTGGGAAGGAAGCGTCCGTGGCCTTAATTTACGGTACAGCTCCTGCATTTGCCTGGGGTGAAAATGGGAAACCACCTTCAGGGCTGCCGACAGTGGGGTTCTAACCCACTATCTCCCGAATACTGGATACTGGCCGCACTTAAGCGACTGCAGCTATCGAGCTCGGTGTGAACTCATTTGCATGTGGTGACGGAAAGACGCCACTGTTCCCCTTAGCATGTAGCGGTTAGGGTTGTGCCATATCTACTTATTTTAATGTACGGCTTTGTGACTTTATTTAGTTTTGTAAAATGAATTTCTAGGTTTTCATGCCACGAATGTAACCAACCACCCACCCGAGTTGGTGTCATGTCATAAGGAAGCACGAGTGCGGACCCTCGTTTCCCTTGTTCAGTTTGATTTACTGTGAGTTTTCAAAATAGAATCTCTTGCATTTTCGACCATTTTCCCCTTTCTTAGGCACAACGGTAGTATGGATTAACCACTATGGCACCGAGCCATCTGCCCCATTAGGTTTTATTCTGATCATGTCATGGGATTGCTTGAGAGGGTCCAACATCCCCATCTCTTTGTGTTTGGCCTTTTTTCATATTTCTGTCATCTGTTTGGTCATGAGCCGACAGGCTGGTTGGATCCTCAAATAGCACCACCAAAGGTTATACGGTTATGGAGAAACCGCACAAACCGATGCCGGCTCCAAAATGAGGCGTACTAGTCAAGATGAAGAGTGAGGTAGTTTGCCATTGCTTTCCTAACTGGGCCAGAAAGTACTTTCTTACAACTTGCTTTACGTTGCACCAACAGAGATAGGTCTTATGGCGACGATGAGATAGGAAAGGCCTAGGAGTGAGAAGGAAGCGGCTGTGACCTTAATTAAGGTAAGCCCCAGCATATGCCTTGTGTGAAAATGGGAAACCACGGAAAAACATCTGCAGAGCTACCGACAGTGGGGCTCGAACCCACTATCTCCCGGATGCAAGCTCACAGCAGCGCGCCCCTAACCGCACGCCACTGGGACTTCGGTAGAAGCTACATTTTACGCTGGCCTGTGCCAAGAGATAGATGTAAAAGTACCGCATCCATCAAGAAGTGGCAGTAGGAGGATATTAATGTTGAATATTTAAATTAATTTTCTCTTGGCCTAGTAGTATAAGCTTTGATCCTGTTTTGTTCTGGATCTTACTGATCCGAATTGCTTTTCTGTGGAATAAGGCCAGCGAGCGACAAATGTGTTGTTCTGGTAAAGGCTCGTAAGCCTTGAGTGTTTCATTTCCCTTCTGGGAATAAATTAATGGAGTTCGTTCTCTCTATGGAGTGTTAATTAAAACTGAGTGGGCCGATTACAGAAACGATGACTAGTTTTACGCCTTAGACAACATCTACCTAAACAACGTCTAAGCGGAGCGCGATCTTCCATTACATAAACTATTTTCAGCCGGTGTTTAACTAGACGTCGTTTAAAGTTTCAATATTGGTTCGAAAATGTGCCATACAGTATGTTTCATGGTGCATAACCTTTGATAGTGATTCGCTCCTAAAATTTGAGGTCAAACAGTGTTCTCGGCAGTGTTTAAACATGGCTGGTTGAACATCAGTTTTAGACAGTGTCTAGGTGATAAATAATGTATTTGCAATGCGGCAGCCAAACTTAAACATTGTTTAACCGTAAACATTGTCTAAATACCGTTTCTGTATTCGGACCAGTCTCTTCTTATAAAGACTCAAAGGTCTTGTAAAACTGGGAGCTTATTCTCTGCGGTGTTTTTGAAGCTGATTGGTATTGTTGTTATTGTTATTTTAGATATTTCAGATATTTATTCTTGTTATATGTTGTTGCTTTAAATAAAATAGAAACAAAGAGGAAGAAAAGGAGGAAAATGACATATTAGGAAGTACAATCAACATTAAAATTTACTCTTGCGGTCATTACTTGTCCAGTCCTTCGCCTCTGCCACTTCACCCCTTCTTTTACCCTTCTGGTAACAACAATTATTGTTATTTTTATTTTGTTACAAGATAGATTCACTTTACAATAAGTTTTATTATTTCCTAGAACTCAAAGCTGCTGCAGTATCAACCAGAAGAATTATTTTGATGCAAGATGACAGAGATCCCTGGATCGTGCCTGTGGTGTATCCAAAGGTCGATGTATTCTTTGATTGCAATTACTTAGAAGCTAGTCTAAGCTAGAATTGCTTCTTTATGATTTAAGCCAGATGCATGTTCATTGAACATTTACAGGAATTCGTGTTCATATTTTCGGCACTCAGTGACACGTGTTTGGAAAGCTGAATTTGTTTATTATTATTATTATTATTATTATTATTATTATTATTATTATTACTATTATTATTATTAGTAGTAGTAGTAATACCACTATCATCTTTGATATTAGTAGTAGTAGTAGTAGTAGTAGTAGTAGTAGTAGTAGTAGTCCACTATCATCTTTGAATTTAAGAAACCTACCGTATAAATACATGCCGTTAAAATATTTATTGTCTGTATGTCTGTTAGGTCATCAGCCCAGAGGCTGGTTGGATCCACAAATAGCACCACCAAAGGCTATGCAGTTATAGGGAAACTGCAAAAACTAATGGCAGAGCCCATATGAGGCGTACTAGGCAAGATGAGGAGTGAGGTAGTTTGCCATTGCTTTCCTCACTGGACCAGAATGTGCTACTGCAGTACGACTGGTCCTATGAGCAACACCTTTCATAACACTCAGACACTAGTTGTGCTTCAAATGTCATTACTCAGCACCACCCACACCCGAACAGCTTCCATATTGTCACAGCCATGGATGAGACTGGGACTTCGGTGGAAGGTACACTTTGCTCTGGCCTGTGCCAAGAGACGGATACAAAAATACTGCATTCATCAAGAAATGGCAACAGGCGGTTAATATTTATTATGTAAGTTTATTGTTCTGTTTCAGTTAGAAAAGGAAAAGTTAATAATAATAATAATAATAATAATAATAATAATAATAATAATAATAATAATAATAATAATAATAAAAATACCGGGCGAGTTGGCCGTGCGCGTAGAGGCGCGCGGCTGTGAGCTTGCATCCGGGAGATAGTGGGTTCGAATCCCACTATCGGCAGCCCTGAAGATGGTTTTCCGTGATTTCCCATTTTCACACCAGGCAAATACTGGGGCTGTACCTTAATTAAGGCCACGGCCGCTTCCTTCCAACTCCTAGGCCTTTCATATCCCATCGTCGCCATAAGACCTATCTGTGTCGGTGCGACGTAAAGCCCCTAGCAAATAATAATAATAATAATAATAATAATAATAATAATAATAATAATAATAATAATAATAATAATAATAATAATAATCGTAAAGCCTCAGCTACCGTGTGCAGACACTTTAATTTGACGCCATCTGGTTGACTACTGGCCAATTTCGACGCTCTGTTTTATTCTAGCCCTACTAGATAGCAGAGTAAACCGGATCACTCTCTTTGGCGTCTATGACTGAGTTTTAATGAATTTTGTCGAGTGAATACCAAATGTGTCACCAGAAATCTTTCACATACCGAGTTTCGAATGGACTTTATTCCGCCCTTCCAAAACCCTGCCTCTGTGGATCAGTGGTAGAGTGTCCCAAGATAGCTGGTTCAAACCCGGCAAAGGGAGTGGGATTTTTTGAAGTCGAGGGGTTAAAACCCGGTAACTCCAAACCCCTTTCCCTTCCGATAGTTCCATGGCAAGTTTATGTTCAATTGAACATATTAGCATTATAATTAAATATGTAATTTAAATCCTTGAATTCACTACACTTTTCTGCACTTCTCAAAGAATCGTTAAGAGCAAGACTGGAAGCACTCGTTTTAACCCAGGGTGGGAAGAGTCGGGCAGGCAAATGGAAGTACACAAAACAAGCTGTGTGGTTTGTGCTCTTTTGATTCAACCACAACATATGTTTAATTGCAAACATCTTCATGTTTATTTAGACCGTGAGAAACATGTGATGACGAGTGCACCTGGCGTTCGTTTCCTTTTCTAGCAACTTCAATTAAAACTCATCACCGTGTGGAAAATGTAACTTCTTTCCTCTTACCGAAGCCATCAAAGTCTGTTTTCAATCGCACAAGTATGCCTTCCTAGAACCGACAGACAAATCTTTCCTGGATGAAAACTTGCCAGACGTTTGTACCTGAAAGGATATTAAGGGAATGAATGGTGTTCTGCTATAGGGACGCCGTCCGGCTCCATGACTAAATAGTTAGCGTCTGGCCTTTGGTCACAGAGGTCCCGGATTCGATTACCGGCAGGGATGGGAATTTTAACCATAATTGGTTAATTCCGCTGGCACGGGGCTGGGTGTATGTGTCGTCTTCTTCATCGTCTTATCCTCATCACGACGCGCAGGTCGCCATATCAAAAGACCTGCATCTGGGGAGCCGAACTTGTCCTCGGACAATCCCGGCACTAAAAGCCATAACTTACGCCATTTCATAGGATTCATAAGATTAAATTTTGTATTTCAAGATGTTCACCCGTTGTGCGTACACATTTTGAAAACTCAGTTTTCCCACTAAGGGAATGACAATAAATCGCTGGTAGCAGAATTTCGGTCAATTTCTTCCAAACTTTGCGTTTTGATAGTTTGTAGCACAATGATAAAAATGATTGATGGGCGTGAGTGACAAATTTGAAAACTTAGCTTTCAGAAAAATTGAATGATTTTATGATTTTGTTTGTTCCTCTTGGACCTAAATTCATTTATATTGCATCCGGTGTGGTATATGAGCATCTTTGTCATTAAATCCACACCCTGATTCGAATTCCGGTCGATACATAACGAGAATCAGAAGAAGAACCAGTGGCTAGGATTCCACGTTATACTGATTTTTTCGTGGTTTACAGTTTACTCAAAAGTTTCTTTGCTTATTATTTTTAATCACATGTTAGGGGCCCATGTAATTGCATCAGGAATGTCATCTAGCGAAGATGAGTGGTTGTTGAAGACAGATCTCTCTTTAACAATAGTCAGTGTAATGCATTGTTGATACCGAGCGTGTTGGCCGTGCAGTTAGGGTCGCGCAGCTGTGAGCTTGCACTCAGGAGATAGTGGGTTCGAAGCCTACTGTCGGCAGCCCTGATGTTGGTTTTCCGTGGTTTCCCATTTTCACACCAGGCGATGGATGGGGCTCTACCTTGACTAAGGCCACGGTCGCTTCCTTCAAACTCCTAGCTCTTTACTATCCCATCGTCGCCATAAGACCTTTATTGGTGAGACGTAAAGCCAATTTTAAAAAATGTATTGTTGGTAAGTTACGATACTGTAGGTAATAATAATAATAATAATAATAATAATAATAATAATAATAATAATGGTGTGTGACCTCCCGATGCGACCTGCGCATCTGTGAAGATGGGTCCCTAATTAAGATGACCCGACCGGGAATCGAAGCTGGGACCCCTTGTGTCGAATGCAATGGTGGTAACCATTTATGGAGCGAATTAAATGCGTGTTCTCGTCCCGAGGTAATGCAGCTCTTTGTTTTTTCACACCCCCAATCAAGGTGAGCTGTATGTACCATTTTAACCACTTACCAACCCTCTGGTATCGCCGGGAATCGAACCCAGTTCTCCGAGGCATGCACCTCATCGTGTTAACCGTTACGCCACGGAGGCAGACAGAATACGATGATGATTTCATATTATGCCAAATTTTACTACATATTTTTTAATTATAGTGGTATTTGTGAGTTAATGTATCGAAAATATCCTATATCTGAAGCTGGAACCATTTTCTCTACAGAGGGTCTATAATCAGTTTCTTCAATTCTATGTAAGTTCTTATATGCCGCAGCAAAGTGAAAATCGTATTCATATCAACCGTAACGTGAGCTCACACCTGAGATGTTTGCCGCTCTCTTCTTCTCTTGGAACACGTAGCCGGTGGTTGAAGAGGTCCTCTTGAGCACGTCTTGGGGTTCTGAGAGGCCCGCATCACTCAGGTGAGAATGCGACTCAAAACACGAGCCGGAATACATCTGTGAAGTAAGGGTTATAGGAGACAAGTCTGGAGTGGAGTAAGATATCAGATATGGTGGCCTAACCAAACAATTGACATTGCAAGAGCTACCTGCATCGCCCATATAGTCCTTGTCCGTAAACCGCAGTACAATCTGAGAACGAACCTGAAATAATCCTCCTATTCTGTATGTTGTTCTTATCTACGCAGGAGAATTCTAATACACTAAAGACTTGTTTGCCGAGCTCGATAGCTTCAGTCGCTTAAGTGCGGCCAGTATCCAGTATTCGGGGTTCGAACCCTACTGTCGGCAGCCCTGAAAATGGTTTTCCGTGGTTTCCCATTTTCACAACAGGCACATGCTGGGGCTGTACCTTAATTAAGACCACGGACGCTTCCTTGCCACTCCTAGCCCTTTCCTATCCCGCCGTCGCCATAAGACCTATCTGTGTCGGTGCGACGTAAAGCTAATTGCAGAAACAGAAAACAAAAACAAAACAAACCTGTTTATTCCAGACGTATTTATCCGAAAACCTTAAGCAGGCCAAGTTACTTTTAGTCAATATTAAAAATAACAAAACAATTGATTACATCGTGTACAACCTTTTTAATATTGGAACATTATTGAGTTCAGCACGGTTACTAAAAACTTTTCTATAATAGCTACAGTAAATTCAAGGAATTGAGCAGCTGTGAGCTGGCATTCGGGTGATAATAGGTGCGCTCCCCACTTTCGGCTGCCCTCAAGATGGTTTTCCGTAGTTTCTCATTTTCACAACAGGTAAATGGGGCTGTACCTTAATTAAAGCCACGGCCAATTCCTTCCCATTTCTAGTCCTTTCTTATCCCATCGACACCATAAGACCTCTCTGTGTCGGCGCGACGTAAAGCAAATTGCAAAAAAAAAAAAAAAAAAAAAAAAAAAAAAAAAAAAAAAAAAAAAAAAAACTTTTTTTAATATAGTAACATTATTTAGTTCAGCAAACTATTAAAAATGATTCAGAACTGTTCTGTGACATCACCTGTACTCATCGGATTAAGAACAGTTGACCTCAAGTCCGAATAATACTTAGTATTTCTAGTTTGGTATGATTATTATAAAGTTGTTCTTTAAACTTTTCAAAGTTATACATGTTTTTGTAGCTTTTAATTTATTTATTTCTTCTTAATCTGTTTTCCCTCCAGGGTCGGTGTTGCCCTCGGACTCAGCGAGGGATCCCACCTCTACCGCCTCAAGGGCAGTGTCCTGGAACTTCAGACTCTGGGTTGGGGGATACAACTGGGGAGGATGACCAGTACCTCGCCCAGGCGGCCTCACCTGCTATGCTGAACAGGGGCCTTGTGGAGGGATGGAAAGATTGGAAGGGATAGGCAAGGAAGAGGGAAGGAAGCGGCCGTGGCCTTATGTTAGGTACCATCCCGGCATTCGCCTGGAGGAGAAGTGGGAAACCACGGAAAACCACTTCCAGGATGGCTGAGGTGGAAATCGAACCCACCTCTACTCAGTTGACCTCCCGAGGCTGAGTGGACCCCGTTCCAGCCCTCGTACCACTTTTCAAATTTCGTGGCAGAGTCGGGAATCGAACCCAGACTTCTGGGGGTGGCAGCCAATCACGCTAACCACTACACCACAGAGGCGGACATAATTATTTCGTTATTTGTAATTCATTTTTTCAGTATTGTTTAAATTGTAGATCTAACTTCACAGTCATTATTAATCTTTAGAGTTATTTATAAATTTATTTTTAATCAATATTCATTGTATCGTGTATTCTATGTCTTCCGGCAGCCTCTAGGTGGAGGAAGAATTTGTAATAATAAACACTACAGTACATTCTAAGAGTGCGGCAATAGCCTATGCATGGCAAGTCGGTTAAGATGTTCACTCAGACAAGCGGTAAACCATCAAATATATCGAAAATCGGTTTTCACTGTCTAATGTTACCGAGGGGCACAGAGTAGGGCATGCACTACTTTTCCCGGGAGTCAATATCTAGGTAACGGTGCTAACTTTGCTTTTTCAATGTAATTACACGGTTTTCTACATCTAATATTAGATGTTTGGACATTACAAATTCCGAGATGTACTTATTTCGAAAATCCGACGAGCAGTTCTCGAAAAAATGGAATGTCTTCAAACATGCTTCATTCGCCAGCCTTATTCGAATCAGCCGACCAGGGGACGCTATACGTTTCTATCATGAGCTGTTGACATACAGAGTTCTTTACCTTCTTTCCCCAGCTAGATAATCAGTCTGTTGTGCCCGTAAATGTTAAGCCTTTAATATAGTCGTAGGTAACAGGTAAAGGAAAACGGATTTGCGGAGGCTTACAAGTTACACTGTTTAAGGATCTTCAATCAAATATGTGCTGAAGGCGATGCTGATGGTTGTATCCAAGTAGCCTTCAAATGTTGAAAGTGCTCTACTATGAAACAGCCACAATAGCTTCTTTTCAGAACAGTCAGGCATCATTCTAGTAGCACATCAGCTAATTTCATTCCACGAGTAGTGTACTTGTTATTTTATGTTTATATAAAAATTAACTCTAGTTTACGTATTTCCATCGATTACTGGATCGTATCTAGTTTAACTACCCTCAAAAAGCACGTTTTAGGCGTGGTTATTCTCATTCAGGAACATTTTATCTATATGTTGGCGGTAAAATTTGAAAAATCACCAATTTGGTCGTTTTCTGAAACCATGGCAACTTTCAAACAACGATCTGGAGGGTAGTGCATTATTTTATGTTTTAGGGACCGATGACTTAGATATTAGTACTCTTAAGGCGACACTCCGGAGATATTTCGGTCATTTTGGTGATTTTTTAAATGACTGAAATTGAAAGGATTGAGTTCCTTTTTTTTCTTATCACGAAGTTATTCCGCTGAATTCAAACAATTTATCACTGTAATAATGCTTTGTCAATTGTAATTTTACATTTAAATCCCATTTTTCTCAAATTATATTCTGCCAAATGTAACAAAATTTGTATGGTATTGAACCCTTTGGTCCATACTGAAGGATACCTACCTTTCTTACTTATCAGCAAAAGTTCATGAGATCTGTCTCTTGGGTCGTATCGGGTTCTTCGTCACTTGCTGAGGTAAAGGTAGGGTTCAATAATTCTAATCTATCTACTCAAATGAAAGGTTTGTTTAAAAAATGTTCCTATTTATTCAAGTGATTCCTGAAGCATTCCTGATTTATCAACGGTATCATTTAACTCAATCGTGCCCACTGGACAATCATTTTTAGAAGGTCAGAACACTGGTGTGAGCCTTTGACGCAACTGCCTGATGGGCATTCTTACTAGAAACCATTGTCTCAATTATTAATTTAAGAAAGGAAAGTCTGGAAATCCTTACATTCGGCTTCCATGTGAGACTACATGTACCATCATAGTGATTCTTTATGGCCCAGCTCTCGTAACACGAACTCTGGACTCTGGGTGTAATTAAGGCAGTCCAATCGGTGTGTGACACACAGTGGTTATACGGCATGGACCCTTAATTGAATCGACGTGACTTGCGACTATGTCATGGACCGACATCTAAACTTGTAAGTTACTTTAAAGTCATTGTGGATGATGACCGCAAGGAGAATTATACTACAGTGACACATGGCCCTAGTCTAAGTCACTGAGGTTGATGACCCCTTGACCATCCAATTTTCTAAGCTGAAGGCTAAACACAATTAAGTTACATCGGTTGATGACGAAAGTTTCCAATTTACTAACTCCAGCACATTTCTGCTCAATCAAACAAAGTCAAATAATGCAACAACACCAATGCTCACTATACTTCGTGGCAGTAAAATCCATTACCTTCGGATATGTCCCCTTAATCGTTACGTTAACATTTACATATACCCCAGAAAATAAACTACGATTTCCAGAATGCACCTTCAAGTTATTCGCTTGATTGTAAAGTTATTTCAAATATGGTTTTCACTGAATTTAATAATTAAATAGAATTAAATGACTTAAAGAAATCTTAATGAACAACAAATTCTATCTCCGCGGACTAATGGTTTCTTTCACATGTCCCTACACAAGTCTTGACATAATTTAATTTGATCATGCCGGATGTCTATCGTTGATTCCAGTAGCTGGAAAAGAACTATTACATCATTCATGTCCAGTTTATATCTTGTTTCATGACCTCACACTTTAAATCTAATCTAACCCTAGCCATTATTAACACTTGGATAACCGTAATAATTACGTACAAACCAAAGTAATTCACCGTATAATGTAAGCCAATTATGATGTCATATCTCGTCATAACATTTCATGAAGTTTGCGCACCACTCACAGACAAACAATCATCATTACCATCGCTCTATATCTTGGACAACCCTGAATTTGGCTAACTTGCTCATTATACTCTAAGTTCGTGGTCTCAAATGCACATTACGTTCTCAATCAAACAAAATTACAGTATCTAATAACACACACGTTATTCCCGGATGAAAATTTCAACTAAATCCAACATTTAACGTTATCCCCTGCCGAGAAATGCAATCTCAATTCAATGCGTAACACACTCTGCATATTCTTTTATTCGAGCGGCGAACCCCTATCAGCTGACGGCATTTCGCCCCAACCCTCGCTTGGCAGTGATATAAGACATCTGTTCGTTCTACCTGGCTGGCCTCTCAGAATGCAACCTTTAAACTCTGCCGACATAATTACACAAATACGATATTCTAACCAACAAAATGCACATAGATTATACTTCAAAATGCCCACACTAATTGTACACGTCGCAAATTAACACCGGCATTGATTCCCTACTTCTACTTTCCATCCCCAAACATTATACAAAATCTTCCTCGTGCTTCCACAAGTCCCGGCTTCATTGACAGGTCTCCAACACCTGATTCACAAATGTAATCTCGATTCACACGACAAAACTAACCTCTGTTTCCCAAACTCACGACTATCACTGACAAAAGAACTGGAATAAAATCCTTACTAGAATCCACGACGTCTAATAACGCACAGTGCTTTAATAATGAATAACTTCGCATAAAATAACTGGATTTTCACGAAAATGACTAAAATTCTACTAAATCTATTTTATTGTCAGTCAGACACAGTTTAAATGGGCCTAGAAAAACATTTCACTCCGTGACCAAATTCATCACTCTATACTCTCACGCGACAGCGCGCTTCCACCCGATTGAAAATGGGTAACCATGGATTTCTTATATTATTTACATCAAAATTCAGACAGAAAATTTTTACGTCGAATGAACATCTTAATTTGACATCACAAAATATCGACAATAAACACACGGAAATGACGATCTACATTGGACGTGATATCACTTCGAAACCCTATTTAATAACTTTTACATCATACGGCACTCGCAAGACTTCAAAATTTTATGCAAGTGGAAAATAAAACAAATGACCCTTTTTCGTCGTATTCTGACATTTACAAAAACCACATAGGGACGACCAACTGCGTCGTATATATCCCCTTCAAATACATATAATTTAGACATCATGAAACAAGATATAATAGGTGGTAAGATGGTAAGTCACATACCTTAAGTCACGCCAGCGTTCATCATAGGGCTTACCTGTGACCCTGGCCTTTTTATTTAGCCATTTTTAACATTTCTGGCTGTATAGATCATTTTATTCTTCCGGTTTCCTGGAAATAAAGCATAAAAAAGAAATGCCCTTCACTTGTTCTTGTTGAGTGCATACGATGGACTGTAATTATTTCCGCACACGAATTAGTTTCTTTATCAAATAAAAATTTATTCGGTACCTTGATCGTCCTTTTTGGTACAATTATTTCCACTCAAGAAAAACTATCTCCACATGGAGTCAAGACCCCAGTCACAACGGCTAAAATCTGTTGGTTGGACTTAGTCTACTTTTGTCGTTCGATTTTACGGAGCTGCTCAACCCTCTGTCTTCAGCCTTGTGATATAAAATGCAGGGGCTTCATCATGGCGTCACTTCTTATTTATAGAAACTACCCCCTCTCTCCGGGCATCTCCCTTTGCCGCCAAGAAAATTTCCGTAACTTTTCTGACTTAACTAAACTGTAATTTCAAGAGTTTTGAAGGTGACTACATACTTGCTACATTTCTGGCGGTAGTGTTCATGGACATTTAAAATTTATACATATTCAATTAGCTGGATAAATGACCTCATTTGATAGGCACTACATTTTGTCGACTTGGCTTGGATACGCCATACACACGCGCTCTTTTGAAATAGCCCAGAAAACTGACTTAGATTCTTCCGCAGTCGACACGTGCGAATGACGTCACGTATCCCAGAGCGTGGGACGGAAAGTAGCCATCCCCAGCCACGTGTCAACTCCGCGCTATCAAGAAATCGAACTCCTTATTCCAATTGACAATTTAATACATAATATTCTTGGGGCACAAAGGCCATGGATTCAGTATATGTGTCAGTGTATTAAGAAACCTGCATATGGAATTTTTGATTGCAGAATTTCATCAAGTGGTAGGGATGTTTAGGTCCAAACTTTTAGAACGTAAAATTACACTAACTTTAGTACGATATATCTCCTTATATAAATTATGTAAGGAAAAATCGGTAAGTAGTGCTTTTAAAAGAAGTATTATCTACCTAATTACGAATATAAATTAACATGTTAATTAAATTTCATAAAAAAATGGAAGTAAAAATTTTAAAAAATATTATTTTGGATAAAACTATTAACTTAATTGTATATGAAAGACATGTTCGTGATATCTCTACTTTATGTAGGTAAAATTTCAAAAAAGTTTCGTGAAAATCCATGCATGAGGTAAAAATATATTTTTACCTCCGGAGTGTCGCCTTAAAACAACAATCATATTTACATCTTGCAAATGACCTTTATTTTCCAATTTTCGATTATCCGAATTGTTCCTCGAACCAGACATCTTCTTCTCCCGTTTTTCGCACACTTGTGGGGTAGTGGGTGCGAACTGTGTCGCTCATATAGACTTGGCCCTGTTTTATGGCGGATGCCCTTCCCGACGCCAACAGTGTAATCACTGTTCAATGTTTCAGCGGTGATTGATTGTGTAGTGTGTTGTCTGAATATGAAGAGGAGAGTGTTGAGACAAACACAAACAGCCAGTCTCCGAGCCTT